>NC_141816.1:4492303-5801649 GCF_057944985.1 Cucurbita pepo subsp. pepo | reverse complement strand
ACTGAGTCGCGGTCGAGGTTTTTTGAAACTTTCGTTGCGAATGATTTGGCTTGGTGATTTAGAATAGAATGTCAAAGAGACGGAGCGTAAAAAACAGTAAAAGGGTGCTTAAAATCGAAACGCATATTCGGAAACCATAATCTGTGACGTTTGAAGTACATGCTAAAAAACCGAGACATGGTCAACGTTTTTTGAAATATCTATGGGTAATGATCAGGCATAATGAACTAGAATAGAATTTCGTAGAAACGGAGTGCATAAAACGGTAAAAGTGTGCTTAAAATCGAACTCTAATTCGGGAAACCCTAATATGTGAAGTTTGAAGTACGTGCTCACAAAACCGACTCACGGTCGACGTTTTTACAAACTTTTGTGGGGAATGATCAGGGACAAGGATTTAGATTACAATTTCGAAGAAACGGAGTGCATCAAACAGTAAAAGAGTGATTAAAGTCGAACCCTAATCTGGGACGTCTGAAGTACGTGCTCAAAACACTGAGTCGCGGTCGAGGTTTTTTGAAACTTTCGTTGCGAATGATTAGGCTTGGTGATTTAGAATAGAATGTCGAAGAGACGGAGCGTAAAAAACAGTCAAAGAGTGCTTAAAATCGGAAACCCTTATTCGGAAACAATAATCTGTGACGTTTGAAGTACATGCTAAAAACCGAGACACAGTCAACGTTTTTCGAAATTTCTATGGGGAATGATCAGGCATAATGAACAAGAATAGAATTTCGTAGAAACGGAGTGCATAAAACGGTAAAAGAGTGCTTAAAATCGAACTCTAATTCGGGAAACCCTAATATGTGAAGTTTGAAGTACGTGCTCACAAAACCGACTCACGGTCGACGTTTTTACAAACTTTTGTGGGGAATGATCAGGGACAAGGATTTAGATTACAATTTCGAAAAAATGGAATGCATCAAACAGTAAAAGAGTGATTAAAGTCGAACCCTAATCTTGGACGTCTGAAGTACGTGCTAAAAAAACTGAGTCGCGGTCGAGGTTTTTTGAAACTTTCGTTGCGAATGATTTGGCTTGGTGATTTAGAATAGAATGTCAAAGAGACGGAGCGTAAAAAACAGTAAAAAAGTGCTTAAAATCGAAACCCATATTCGTAAAACATAATCTGTGATGTTTGAAGTACATGCTAAAAAACCGAGACACGGTCAACGTTTTTTGAAATATCTATGGGTAATGATCAGGCATAATGAACTAGAATAGAATTTCGTAGAAACGGAGTGCATAAAACGGTAAAAGTGTGCTTAAAATCGAACTCTAATTCGGGAAACCCTAATATGTGAAGTTTGAAGTACGTGCTCACAAAACCGACTCACGGTCGACGTTTTTACAAACTTTTGTGGGGAATGATCAGGGACAAGGATTTAGATTACAATTTCGAAGAAACGGAGTGCATCAAACAGTAAAAGAGTGATTAAAGTCGAACCCTAATCTGGGACGTCTGAAGTACGTGCTCAAAAAACTGAGTCGCGGTCGAGGTTTTTTGAAACTTTCTTTGCGAATGATTAGGCTTCGTGATTTAGAATAGAATGTCGAAGAGACGGAGCGTAAAAAACAGTAAAAGAGAGCTTAAAATCGGAAACCCTTATTCGGAAACAATAATCTGTGACGTTTGAAGTACATGCTAAAAAACCGAGACGCGGTCAACGTTTTTCGAAATTTCTATGGGTAATGATCAGGCATAATGAACTAGAATAGAATTTCGTAGAAACGGAGTGCATAAAACGGTAAAAGAGTGCTTAAAATCGAACTCTAATTCGGGAAACCCTAATATGTGAAGTTTGAAGTACGTGCTCACAAAACCGACTCACGGTCGACGTTTTTACAAACTTTTGTGGGGAATGATCAGGGACAAGGATTTAGATTACAATTTCGAAGAAACGGAGTGCATCAAACAGTAAAAGAGTGATTAAAGTCGAACCCTAATCTGGGACGTCTGAAGTACGTGCTCAAAACACTGAGTCGCGGTCGAGGTTTTTTGAAACTTTCGTTGCGAATGATTAGGCTTGGTGATTTAGAATAGAATGTCGAAGAGACGGAGCGTAAAAAACAGTCAAAGAGTGCTTAAAATCGGAAACCCTTATTCGGAAACAATAATCTGTGACGTTTGAAGTACATGCTAAAAACCGAGACACAGTCAACGTTTTTCGAAATTTCTATGGGGAATGATCAGGCATAATGAACAAGAATAGAATTTCGTAGAAACGGAGTGCATAAAACGGTAAAAGAGTGCTTAAAATCGAACTCTAATTCGGGAAACCCTAATATGTGAAGTTTGAAGTACGTGCTCACAAAACCGACTCACGGTCGACGTTTTTACAAACTTTTGTGGGGAATGATCAGGGACAAGGATTTAGATTACAATTTCGAAGAAACGGAGTGCATCAAAGAGTAAAAGAGTGATTAAAGTCGAACCCTAATCTTGGACGTCTGAAGTACGTGCTAAAAAAACTGAGTCGCGGTCGAGGTTTTTTGAAACTTTCGTTGCGAATGATTTGGCTTGGTGATTTAGAATAGAATGTCAAAGAGACGGAGCGTAAAAAACAGTAAAAGGGTGCTTAAAATCGAAACGCATATTCGGAAACCATAATCTGTGACGTTTGAAGTACATGCTAAAAAACCGAGACATGGTCAACGTTTTTTGAAATATCTATGGGTAATGATCAGGCATAATGAACTAGAATAGAATTTCGTAGAAACGGAGTGCATAAAACGGTAAAAGTGTGCTTAAAATCGAACTCTAATTCGGGAAACCCTAATATGTGAAGTTTGAAGTACGTGCTCACAAAACCGACTCACGGTCGACGTTTTTACAAACTTTTGTGGGGAATGATCAGGGACAAGGATTTAGATTACAATTTCGAAGAAACGGAGTGCATCAAACAGTAAAAGAGTGATTAAAGTCGAACCCTAATCTGGGACGTCTGAAGTACGTGCTCAAAAAACTGAGTCGCGGTCGAGGTTTTTTGAAACTTTCGTTGCGAATGATCAGGCTTGGTGATTTAGAATAGAATGTCGAAGAGACGGAGCGTAAAAAACAGTAAAAGAGTGCTTAAAATCGAAACCCTTCTTCGGAAATTATAATCTGTGACGTTTGAAGTACATGCTAAAAAACCGAGACACGGTCAACGTTTCTCGAAATTTCTATGGGTGATGATCAGGCATAATGAACTAGAATAGAATTTCGTAGAAACGGAGTGCATAAAACGGTAAAAGAGTGCTTAAAATCGAACATTAATTCAGGAAACCCTAATATGTGAAGTTTGAAGTACGTGCTCACAAAACCGACTCACGGTCGACGTTTTTACAAACTTTTGTGGGGAATGATCAGGGACAAGGAATTAGATAACAATTTCGAAGAAACGGAGTGCATCAAACAGTAAAAGAGTGATTAAAGTCGAACCCTAATCTGGGACGTCTGAAGTACGTGCTCAAAAAACTGAGTCGCGGTCGAGGTTTTTTGAAACTTTCGTTGCGAATGATTAGGCTTTGTGATTTAGAATAGAATGTCGAAGAGACGGAGCGTAAAAAACAGTAAAAGAGTGCTTAAAATCGAAACCCTTATTCGGAAACCATAATCTCTGACGTTTGAAGTACATGCTAAAAAACCGAGACACGGTCAACGTTTTTTGAAATTTCTATGGGTAATGATCAAGCATAATGAACGAGAATAGAATTTCGTAGAAACGGAGTGCATAAAACGGTAAAAGAGTGCTTAAAATCGAACTCTAATTCGGGAAACCCTAATATGTGAAGTTTGAAGTACGTGCTCACAAAACCGACTCACGGTCGACGTTTTTACAAACTTTTGTGGGGAATGATCAGGGACAAGGATTTAGATTACAATTTCGAAGAAACGGAGTGCATCAAACAGTAAAAGAGTGATTAAAGTCGAACCCTAATCTGGGACGTCTGAAGTACGTGCTCAAAACACTGAGTCGCGGTCGAGGTTTTTTGAAACTTTCGTTGCGAATGATTAGGCTTGGTGATTTAGAATAGAATGTCGAAGAGACGGAGCGTAAAAAACAGTAAAAGAGTGCTTAAAATCGGAAACCCTTATTCGGAAACAATAATCTGTGACGTTTGAAGTACATGCTAAAAAACTGAGACGCGGTCAACGTTTTTCGAAATTTCTATGGGTAATGATCAGGCATAATGAACTAGAATAGAATTTCGTAGAAACGGAGTGCATAAAACGGTAAAAGAGTGCTTAAAATCGAACTCTAATTCGGGAAACCCTAATATGTGAAGTTTGAAGTACGTGCTCACAAAACCGACTCACGGTCGACGTTTTTACAAACTTTTGTGGGGAATGATCAGGGACAAGGATTTAGATTACAATTTCGAAGAAACGGAGTGCATCAAACAGTAAAAGAGTGATTAAAGTCGAACCCTAATCTGGGACGTCTGAAGTACGTGCTCAAAACACTGAGTCGCGGTCGAGGTTTTTTGAAACTTTCGTTGCGAATGATTAGGCTTGGTGATTTAGAATAGAATGTCGAAGAGACGGAGCGTAAAAAACAGTCAAAGAGTGCTTAAAATCGGAAACCCTTATTCGGAAACAATAATCTGTGACGTTTGAAGTACATGCTAAAAACCGAGACACAGTCAACGTTTTTCGAAATTTCTATGGGGAATGATCAGGCATAATGAACAAGAATAGAATTTCGTAGAAACGGAGTGCATAAAACGGTAAAAGAGTGCTTAAAATCGAACTCTAATTCGGGAAACCCTAATATGTGAAGTTTGAAGTACGTGCTCACAAAACCGACTCACGGTCGACGTTTTTACAAACTTTTGTGGGGAATGATCAGGGACAAGGATTTAGATTACAATTTCGAAGAAACGGAGTGCATCAAAGAGTAAAAGAGTGATTCAAGTCGAACCCTAATCTTGGACGTCTGAAGTACGTGCTAAAAAAACTGAGTCGCGGTCGAGGTTTTTTGAAACTTTCGTTGCGAATGATTTGGCTTGGTGATTTAGAATAGAATGTCAAAGAGACGGAGCGTAAAAAACAGTAAAAGGGTGCTTAAAATCGAAACCCATATTCGGAAACCATAATCTGTGACGTTTGAAGTACATGCTAAAAAACCGAGACATGGTCAACGTTTTTCGAAATTTCTATGGGGAATGATCAGGCATAATGAACTAGAATAGAATTTCGTAGAAACGGAGTGCATAAAACGGTAAAAGTGTGCTTAAAATCGAACTCTAATTCGGGAAACCCTAATATGTGAAGTTTGAAGTACGTGCTCACAAAACCGACTCACGGTCGACGTTTTTACAAACTTTTGTGGGGAATGATCAGGGACAAGGATTTAGATTACAATTTCGAAGAAACGGAGTGCATCAAACAGTAAAAGAGTGATTAAAGTCGAACCCTAATCTGGGACGTCTGAAGTACGTGCTCAAAAAACTGAGTCGCGGTCGAGGTTTTTTGAAACTTTCTTTGCGAATGATTAGGCTTCGTGATTTAGAATAGAATGTCGAAGAGACGGAGCGTAAAAAACAGTAAAAGAGTGCTTAAAATCGGAAACCCTTATTCGGAAACAATAATCTGTGACGTTTGAAGTACATGCTAAAAACCGAGACGCGGTCAACGTTTTTCGAAATTTCTATGGGTAATGATCAGGCATAATGAACTAGAATAGAATTTCGTAGAAACGGAGTGCATAAAACGGTAAAAGAGTGCTTAAAATCGAACTCTAATTCGGGAAACCCTAATATGTGAAGTTTGAAGTACGTGCTCACAAAACCGACTCACGGTCGACGTTTTTACAAACTTTTGTGGGGAATGTTCAGAGAAAAGGATTTAGATTACAATTTCGAAGAAACGGAGTGCATCAAACAGTAAAAGAGTGATTAAAGTCGAACCCTAATCTGGGACGTCTGAAGTACGTGCTCAAAAAACTGAGTCGCGGTCGAGGTTTTTTGAAACTTTCTTTGCGAATGATTAGGCTTCGTGATTTAGAATAGAATGTCGAAGAGACGGAGCGTAAAAAACAGTAAAAGAGTGCTTAAAATCGGAAACCCTTATTCGGAAACAATAATCTGTGACGTTTGAAGTACATGCTAAAAACCGAGATACGGTCAACGTTTTTCGAAATTTCTATGGGTAATGATCAGGCATAATGAACTAGAATAGAATTTCGTAGAAACGGAGTGCATAAAACGGTAAAAGAGTGCTTAAAATCCAACTCTAATTCGGGAAACCCTAATATGTGAAGTTTGAAGTACGTGCTCACAAAACCGACTCACGGTCGACGTTTTTACAAACTTTTGTGGGGAATGATCAGGGACAAGGATTTAGATTACAATTTCGAAGAAATGGAGTGCATCAAACAGTAAAAGAGTGATTAAAGTCGAACCCTAATCTTGGACGTCTGAAGTACGTGTTAAAAAAACTGAGTCGCGGTCGAGGTTTTTTGAAACATTCGTTGCGAATGATTTGGCTTGGTGATTTAGAATAGAATGTCAAAGAGATGGAGCGTAAAAAACAGTAAAAGAGTGCTTAAAATCGAAACCCTTATTCGGAAACCATAATCTGTGACGTTTGAAGTACATGCTAAAAATCGAGACACGGTCAACGTTTTTCGAAATTTCTATGGGTAATGATCAGGCATAATGAACTAGAATAGAATTTCGTAGAAACGGAGTGCATAAAACGGTAAAAGAGTGCTTAAAATCGAACTCTAATTCGGGAAACCCTAATATGTGAAGTTTGAAGTACGTGCTCACAAAACCGACTCACGGTCGACGTTTTTACAAACTTTTGTGGGGAATGATCAGGGACAAGGATTTAGATTACAATTTCGAAGAAACGGAGTGCATCAAACAGTAAAAGAGTGATTAAAGTCGATCCCTAATCTGGGACTTTTGAAGTACGTGCTCAAAAAACTGAGTCGCGGTCGAGGTTTTTTGAAACTTTCGTTGCGAATGATTAGGCTTGGTGATTTAGGATAGAATGTCGACGAGACGTAGCGTAAAAAACAGTAAAAGAGTGCTTAAAATCGAAACCCTTATTCGGAAACCATAATCTGTGACGTTGGAAGTACATGCTAAAAACCCGAGACACTGTCAACGTTTTTCGAAATTTCTATGGGTAATGATCAGGCGTAATGAACTAGAATAGAATTTCGTAGAAACGGAGTGCATAAAACAGTAAAAGAGTGTTTAAAATCGAACTCTAATTCGGGAAACCCTAATATGTCAAGTTTGAAGTACGTGCTCACAAAACCGACTCACGGTCGACGTTTTTACAAACTTTTGTGGGGAATGATCAGGGACAAGGATTTACATTACAATTTCGAAGAAACGGAGTGCATCAAACAGTAAAAGAGTGATTAAAGTCGAACCCTAATCTGGGACGTCTGAAGTACGTGCTCAAAAAACTGAGTCGCGGTCGAGGTTTTTTGAAACTTTCGTTGCGAATGATTAGGCTTGGTGATTTAGAATAGAATGTCGAAGAGACGGAGCGTAAAAAACAGTAAAAGAGTGCTTAAAATCGGAAACCCTTATTCGGAAACCATAATCTGTGACGTTTGAAGTACATGCTAAAAAACCGAGACACGGTCAACGTTTTTCGAAATTTCTATGGGTAATGATCAGGCATAATGAACTAGAATAGAATTTCGTAGAAACGGATGCATAAAACGGTAAAAGAGGACTTAAAATCGAACTCTAATTCGGGAAACCCTAATATGTGTAGTTTGAAGTACGTGCTCAGAAAACAGACTCACGGTCGACGTTTTTACAAACTTTTGTTGGGAATGATCAGGGACAAGGATTTAGATTACAATTTCGAAGAAACGGAGTGCATCAAACAGTAAAAGAGTGATTAAAGTCGAACCCTAATCTGGGACGTCTGAAGTACGTGCGCAAAAAACTGAGTCGCGGTCGAGGTTTTTTGAAACTTTCATTGCGAATGATTAGGCTTGGTGATTTAGAATAGAATGTCGAAGAGACGGAGCGTAAAAATCAGTAAAAGAGTGCTTAAAATCGGAAACCCTTATTCGGAAACCATAATCTGTGACGTTTGAAGTACATGCTAAAAAACCGAGACACGGTCAACGTTTTTCGAAATTTCTATGGGTAATGATCAGGCATAATGAACTATAATAGAATTTCGTAGAAACGGATGCATAAAACGGTAAAAGAGTGCTTAAAATCGAACTCTAATTCGGGAAACCCTAATATGTGATGTTTGAAGTACGTGCTCAAAAAACCGACTCACGGTCGACGTTTTTACAAACTTTTGTGGGGAATGATCAGGGACAAGGATTTAGATTACAATTTCGAAGAAACGGAGTGCATCAAACAGTAAAAAAGTGATTAAAGTCGATCCCTAATCTGGGACTTCTGAAGTACGTGCTCAAAAAACTGAGTCGCGGTCGAGGTTTTTTGAAACTTTCGTTGCGAATGATTAGGCTTGGTGATTTAGAATGGAATGTCGAAGAGACGGAGCGTAAAAAAGCAGTAAAAGAGTGCTTAAAATCGGAAACCCTTATTCGGAAAGCATAATCTGTGACGTTTGAAGTACATGCTAAAAAACCGAGACACGGTCAACGTTTTCTGAAATTTCTATGGGTAATGATCAGGCATAATGTACTAGAATAGAATTTCGTAGAAACGGATGCATAAAACGGTAAAAGAGTGCTTAAAATCGAACTCTAATTCGGGAAACCCTAATATGTGAAGTTTGAAGTACGTGCTCATAAAACCGACTCACGGTCGACGTTTTTACAAACTTTTGTGGGGAATGATCAGGGACAAGGATTTAGATTCCAATTTCGAAGAAACGGAGTGCATCAAACAGTAAAAGAGTGATTAAAGTATAAACTGTGACGTTTGAAGTACATGCTAAAAAACGGAGACACGATCAACGTTTTTCGAAATTTCTATGGGTAATGATAAGGCATAATGAATTAGAATAGAATTTCGTAGAAACGGAGTGCTTAAAACGGTAAAAGTGTGCTTAAAATCGAACTCTAATTCGGGAAACCCTAATATGTGAAGTTTGAAGTACGTGCTCAAAAAACCGACTCACGGTCGACGTTTTTACAAACTTTTGTGGGGAATGATCAGGGACAAGGATTTAGATTACAATTTCGATGAAACGGAGTGCATCAAACAGTAAAAAAGTGATTAAAGTCGATCCCTAATCTGGGACTTCTGAAGTACGTGCTCAAAAAACTGAGTCGCGGTCGAGGTTTTTTGAAACTTTCGTTGCGAATGATTAGGCTTGGTGATTTAGAATGGAATGTCGAAGAGACGGAGCGTAAAAAAGCAGTAAAAGAGTGCTTAAAATCAAAACCCTTATTCGGAAACCATAATCTGTGACGTTTGAAGTACATGCTAAAAACCGAGACACGGTCAACGTTTTTCGAAATTTCTATGGGTAATGATCAGGCATAATGAACTAGAATAGAATTTCGTAGAAACAGAGTGCATAAAACGGTAAAAGTGTGCTTAAACTCGAACTCTAATTCGGGAAAACCTAATATGTGAAGTTTGAAGTACGTACTCACAAAACCGACTCACGGTCGACGTTTTTACAAACTTTTGTGGGGAATGATTAGGGACAAGGATTTAGATTACAATTTCGAAGAAACGGAGTGCATCAAACAGTAAAAGAGTGATTAAAGTCGAACCCTAATCTGGGACGTCTGAAGTACGTGCTTAAAAAACTGAGTCGCGGTCGAGGTTTTTTGAAACTTTCATTGCGAATGATTAGGCTTGGTGATTTAGAATAGAATGTCGAAGAGACGGAGCGTAAAAAAGCAGTAAAAGAGTGCTTAAAATCAAAACCCTTATTCGGAAACCATAATCTGTGACGTTTGAAGTACATGCTAAAAACCGAGACACGGTCAACGTTTTTCGAAATTTCTATGGGTAATGATCAGGCATAATGAACTAGAATAGAATTTCGTAGAAACAGAGTGCATAAAACGGTAAAAGTGTGCTTAAACTCGAACTCTAATTCGGGAAAACCTAATATGTGAAGTTTGAAGTACGTACTCACAAAACCGACTCACGGTCGACGTTTTTACAAACTTTTGTGGGGAATGATTAGGGACAAGGATTTAGATTACAATTTCGAAGAAACGGAGTGCATCAAACAGTAAAAGAGTGATTAAAGTCGAACCCTAATCTGGGACGTCTGAAGTACGTGCTTAAAAAACTGAGTCGCGGTCGAGGTTTTTTGAAACTTTCATTGCGAATGATTAGGCTTGGTGATTTAGAATAGAATGTCGAAGAGACGGAGCGTAAAAATCAGTAAAAGAGTGCTTAAAATCGGAAACCCTTATTCGGAAACCATAATCTGTGACGTTTGAAGTACATGCTAAAAAACCGAGACACGGTCAACGTTTTTCGAAATTTCTATGGGTAATGATCAGGCATAATGAACTATAATAGAATTTCGTAGAAACGGATGCATAAAACGGTAAAAGAGTGCTTAAAATCGAACTCTAATTCGGGAAACCCTAATATGTGATGTTTGAAGTACGTGCTCAAAAAACCGACTCACGGTCGACGTTTTTACAAACTTTTGTGGGGAATGATCAGGGACAAGGATTTAGATTACAATTTCGAAGAAACGGAGTGCATCAAACAGTAAAAAAGTGATTAAAGTCGATCCCTAATCTGGGACTTCTGAAGTACGTGCTCAAAAAACTGAGTCGCGGTCGAGGTTTTTTGAAACTTTCGTTGCGAATGATTAGGCTTGGTGATTTAGAATGGAATGTCGAAGAGACGGAGCGTAAAAAAGCAGTAAAAGAGTGCTTAAAATCGGAAACCCTTATTCGGAAACCATAATCTGTGACGTTTGAAGTACATGCTAAAAAACCAAGACACGGTCAACGTTTTCCGAAATTTCTATGGGTAATGATCAGGCATAATGTACTAGAATAAAATTTCGTAGAAACGGATGCATAAAACGGTAAAAGAGTGCTTAAAATCGAAATCTAATTCGGGAAACCCTAATATGTGAAGTTTGAAGTACGTGCTCACAAAACTGACTCACGGTCGACGTTTTTACAAACTTTTGTGGGGAATGATCAGGGACAAGGATTTAGATTACAATTTCGAAGAAACGGAGTGCATCAAACAGTAAAAGAGTGATTAAAGTATAAACTGTGACGTTTGAAGTACATGCTAAAAAACGGAGACACGATCAACGTTTTTCGAAATTTCTATGGGTAATGATAAGGCATAATGAATTAGAATAGAATTTCGTAGAAACGGAGTGCTTAAAACAGTAAAAGAGTGCTTAAAATCGAACTCTAATTCGGGAAACCCTAATATGTGAAGTTTGAAGTACGTGCTCACAAAACCGACTCACGGTCGACGTTTTTACAAACTTTTGTTGGGAATGATCAGGGACAAGAATTTAGATTACAATTTCGAAGAAACGGAGTGCATCAAACAGTAAAAGAGTGATTAAAGTCGAAACCTAATCTGGGACGTCTGAAGTACGTGCTCAAAAAACTGAGTCGCGGTCGAGGTTTTTTGAAACTTTCGTTGCGAATGATTAGGCTTGGTGATTTAGAATAGAATGTCGAAGAGACGGAGCGTAAAAAACAGTAAAAGAGTGCTTAAAATCGGAAACCCTTATTCGGAAACCATAATTTGTGACGTTTGAAGTACATGCTAAAAAACCGAGACACGGTCAACGTTTTTCGAAATTTCTATGGGTAATGATCAGGCATAATGAACTAGAATAGAATTTCGTAGAAACGGATGCATAAAACGGTAAAAGAGTGCTTAAAATCGAACTCTAATTCGGGAAACCCTAATATGTGATGTTTGAAGTACGTGCTCACAAAACCGACTCACGGTTGACGTTTTTACAAACTTTTGTGGGGAATGATCAGGGACAAGGATTTAGATTACAATTTCGAAGAAACGGAGTGCATCAAACAGTAAAAGAGTGATTAAAGTATAAACTGTGACGTTTGAAGTACATGCTAAAAAACGGAGACACGATCAACGGTTTTCGAAATTTCTATGGGTAATGATAAGGCATAATGAATTAGAATAGAATTTCGTAGAAACGGAGTGCTTAAAACGGTAAAAGTGTGCTTAAAATCGAACTCTAATTCGGGAAACCCTAATATGTGAAGTTTAAAGTACGTGCTCAAAAAACCGACTCACGGTCGACGTTTTTACAAACTTTTGTGGGGAATGATCAGGGACAAGGATTTAGATTACAATTTCGAAGAAACGGAGTGCATCAAACAGTAAAAAAGTGATTAAAGTCGATCCCTAATCTGGGACTTCTGAAGTACGTGCTCAAAAAACTGAGTCGCGGTCGAGGTTTTTTGAAACTTTCGTTGCGAATGATTAGGCTTGGTGATTTAGAATGGAATGTCGAAGAGACGGAGCGTAAAAAAGCAGTAAAAGAGTGCTTAAAATCGGAAACCCTTATTCAGAAACCATAATCTGTGACGTTTGAAGTACATGCTAAAAAACCGAGACACGGTCAACGTTTTTCGAAATTTCTATGGGTAATGATCAGGCATAATGTACTAGAATAGAATTTCGTAGAAACGGATGCATAAAACGGTAAAAGAGTGCTTAAAATCGAACTCTAATTCGGGAAACCCTAATATGTGTAGTTTGAAGTACGTGCTCAGAAAACAGACTCACGGTCGACGTTTTTACAAACTTTTGTTGGGAATGATCAGGGACAAGGATTTAGATTACAATTTCGAAGAAACGGAGTGCATCAAACAGTAAAAGAGTGATTAAAGTCGAACCCTAATCTGGGACGTCTGAAGTACGTGCTCAAAAAACTGAGTCGCGGTCGAGGTTTTTTGAAACTTTCATTGCGAATGATTAGGCTTGGTGATTTAGAATAGAATGTCGAAGAGACGGAGCGTAAAAATCAGTAAAAGAGTGCTTAAAATCGGAAACCCTTATTCGGAAACCATAATCTGTGACGTTTGAAGTACATGCTAAAAAACCGAGACACGGTCAACGTTTTTCGAAATTTCTATGGGTAATGATCAGGCATTATGAACTAGAATAGAATTTCGTAGAAACGGATGCATAAAACGGTAAAAGAGTGCTTAAAATCGAACTCTAATTCGGGAAACCCTAATATGTGATGTTTGAAGTACGTGCTCAAAAAACCGACTCACGGTCGACGTTTTTACAAACTTTTGTGGGGAATGATCAGGGACAAGGATTTAGATTACAATTTCGAAGAAACGGAGTGCATCAAACAGTAAAAAAGTGATTAAAGTCGATCCCTAATCTGGGACTTCTGAAGTACGTGCTCAAAAAACTGAGTCGCGGTTGAGGTTTTTTGAAACTTTCGTTGCGAATGATTAGGCTTGGTGATTTAGAATGGAAAGTCGAAGAGACGGAGCGTAAAAAAGCAGTAAAAGAGTGCTTAAAATCGGAAACCCTTATTCGGAAACCATAATCTGTGACGTTTGAAGTACATGCTAAAAAACCGAGACACGGTCAACGTTTTCCGAAATTTCTATGGGTAATGATCAGGCATAATGTACTAGAATAGAATTTCGTAGAAACGGATGCATAAAACGGTAAAAGAGTGCTTAAAATCGAACTCTAATTCGGGAAACCCTAATATGTTAAGTTTGAAGTACGTGCTCACAAAACCGACTCACGGTCGACGTTTTTACAAACTTTTGTGGGGAATGATCAGGGACAAGGATTTAGATTACAATTTCGAAGAAACGGAGTGCATCAAACAGTAAAAGAGTGATTAAAGTATAAACTGTGACGTTTGAAGTACATGCTAAAAAACGTTGACACGATCAACGGTTTTCGAAATTTCTATGGGTAATGATAAGGCATAATGAATTAGAATAGAATTTCGTAGAAACGGAGTGCTTAAAACGGTAAAAGTGTGCTTAAAATCGAACTCTAATTCGGGAAACCCTAATATGTGAAGTTTGAAGTACGTGCTCAAAAAACCGACTCACGGTCGACGTTTTTACAAACTTTTGTGGGTTATGATCAGGGACAAGGATTTAGATTACAATTTCGAAGAAACGGAGTGCATCAAACAGTAAAAAAGTGATTAAAGTCGATCCCTAATCTGGGACGTCTGAAGTACGTGCTCAAAAAACTGAGTCGCGGTCGAGGTTTTTTGAAACTTTCGTTGCGAATGATTAGGCTTGGTGATTTAGAATGGAATGTCGAAGAGACGGAGCGTAAAAAAGCAGTAAAAGAGTGCTTAAAATCGGAAACCCTTATTCAGAAACCATAATCTGTGACGTTTGAAGTACATGCTAAAAAACCGAGACACGGTCAACGTTTTTCGAAATTTCTATGGGTAATGATCAGGCATAATGTACTAGAATAGAATTTCGTAGAAACGGATGCATAAAACGGTAAAAGAGTGCTTAAAATCGAACTCTAATTCGGGAAACCCTAATATGTGAAGTTTGAAGTACGTGCTCACAAAACCGACTCACGGTCGACGTTTTTACAAACTTTTGTGGGGAATGATCAGGGACAAGGATTTAGATTACAATTTCGAAGAAACGGAGTGCATCAAACAGTAAAAGAGTGATTAAAGTCGAACCCTAATCTTGGACGTCTGAAGTACGTGCTCAAAAAACTGAGTAGCGGTCGAGGTTTTTTGAAACTTTCGTTGCGAATGATTAGGCTTGGTGATTTAGAATAGAATGTCGAAGAGACGGAGCGTAAAAAACAGTAAAAGAATGCTTAAAATTGGAAACCCTTATTCGGAAACCATAATCTGTGACGTTTGAAGTACATGCTAAAAAACCGAGACACGGTCAACGTTTTTCGAAATTTCTACGGGTAATGATCAGGCATAATGATCAAGAATAGAATTTCATAGAAACGGATGCATAAAACGGTAAAAGAGTGCTTAAAATCGAACTCTAATTCGGGAAACCCTAATATGTGAAGTTTGAAGTATGTTCTCACAAAACCGAATCACGGTCGACGTTTTTACAAACTTTTGTGGGGAATGATCAGGGACAAGGATTTAGATTACTATTTCGAAGAAACGGAGTGCATCAAACAGTAAAAGAGTGATTAAAGTCGAACCCTAATCTGGGACGTCTGAAGTACGTGCTCAAAAAACTGAGTCGCGGTCGAGGTTTTTTGAAACTTTCGTTGCGAATGATTAGGCTTGGTGATTTAGAATAGAATGTCGAAGAGACGGAGCGTAAAAAACAGTAAAAGAGTGCTTAAAATCGAAACCCTTATTCGGAAACCATAATTTGTGACGTTTGAAGTACATGCTAAAAAACCGAGACACGGTCAACGTTTTTTTGAAATTTCTATGGGTAATGATCAAGCATAATGAATTAGAATAGAATTTTGTAGAAACGGAGTGCATAAAACGGTAAAAGTGTGCTTAAAATCAAACTCTAATTCGGGAAACCCTAATATGTGAAGTTTGAAGTACGTGCTCACAAAACCGACTCACGGTCGACGTTTTTACAAACTTTTGTGGGGAATGATCAGGGACAAGGATTTAGATTACAATTTCGAAGAAACGGAGTGCATCAAACAGTAAAAGAGTGATTAAAGTATAATCTGTGACGTTTGAAGTACATGCGAAAAAACCGAGACACGGTCAACATTTTTCGAAATTTCTATGGGTACTGATCAGGCATAATGAATTAGAATAGAATTTCGTAGAAACGGAGTGCATAAAACGGTAAAAGTGTGCTTGAAATCGAACTCGAATTCGAGAAACCCTAATATGTGAAGTTTGAAGTACGTACTCACAAAACCGACTCACGGTCGACGTTTTTACAAACTTTTGTGGGGAATGATCAGGGACAAGGATTTAGATTACAATTTCGAAGAAACGGAGTGCATCAAACAGTAAAAGAGTGATTAAAGTCGAACCCTAATCTGGGACGTCTGAAGTACGTGCTCAAAAAACTGAGTCCCGGTCGAGGTTTTTTGAAACTTTCGTTGCGAATGATTAGGCTTGGTGATTTGAATAGAATGTCGAAGACATAGAGCGTAAAAAGCAGTAAAAGAGTGCTTAAAATCGAAACCCTTATTCGGAAACCATAATCTGTGACGTTTGAAGTACATGCTAAAAAACCGAGACACGGTCAACGTTTTTCGAAATTTCTATGGGTAATGAACAGGCATAATGAAGTAGAATAGAATTTCATAGAAATGGAGCGCATAAAATGGTAAAAGTGTGCTTAAAATCGAGCTCTAATTCGGGAAACCCTAATATGTGAAGTTTGAAGTACGTGCTCACAAAACCGACTCACAGTCGACGTTTTTACAAACTTTTGTGTGGAATGATCAGGGACAAGGATTTAGATTACAATTTCGAAGAAACGGAGTGCATCAAACAGTAAAAGAGTGATTAAAGTATAAACTGTGACGTTTGAAGTACATGCTAAAAAACGGAGACACGATCAACGGTTTTCGAAATTTCTATGGGTAATGATAAGGCATAATGAATTAGAATAGAATTTCGTAGAAACGGAGTGCTTAAAACGGTAAAAGTGTGCTTAAAATCGAACTCTAATTCGGGAAACCCTAATATGTGAAGTTTAAAGTACGTGCTCAAAAAACCGACTCACGGTCGACGTTTTTACAAACTTTTGTGGGGAATGATCAGGGACAAGGATTTAGATTACAATTTCGAAGAAACGGAGTGCATCAAACAGTAAAAAAGTGATTAAAGTCGATCCCTAATCTGGGACTTCTGAAGTACGTGCTCAAAAAACTGAGTCGCGGTCGAGGTTTTTTGAAACTTTCGTTGCGAATGATTAGGCTTGGTGATTTAGAATGGAATGTCGAAGAGACGGAGCGTAAAAAAGCAGTAAAAGAGTGCTTAAAATCGGAAACCCTTATTCAGAAACCATAATCTGTGACGTTTGAAGTACATGCTAAAAAACCGAGACACGGTCAACGTTTTTCGAAATTTCTATGGGTAATGATCAGGCATAATGTACTAGAATAGAATTTCGTAGAAACGGATGCATAAAACGGTAAAAGAGTGCTTAAAATCGAACTCTAATTCGGGAAACCCTAATATGTGTAGTTTGAAGTACGTGCTCAGAAAACAGACTCACGGTCGACGTTTTTACAAACTTTTGTTGGGAATGATCAGGGACAAGGATTTAGATTACAATTTCGAAGAAACGGAGTGCATCAAACAGTAAAAGAGTGATTAAAGTCGAACCCTAATCTGGGACGTCTGAAGTACGTGCTCAAAAAACTGAGTCGCGGTCGAGGTTTTTTGAAACTTTCATTGCGAATGATTAGGCTTGGTGATTTAGAATAGAATGTCGAAGAGACGGAGCGTAAAAATCAGTAAAAGAGTGCTTAAAATCGGAAACCCTTATTCGGAAACCATAATCTGTGACGTTTGAAGTACATGCTAAAAAACCGAGACACGGTCAACGTTTTTCGAAATTTCTATGGGTAATGATCAGGCATTATGAACTAGAATAGAATTTCGTAGAAACGGATGCATAAAACGGTAAAAGAGTGCTTAAAATCGAACTCTAATTCGGGAAACCCTAATATGTGATGTTTGAAGTACGTGCTCAAAAAACCGACTCACGGTCGACGTTTTTACAAACTTTTGTGGGGAATGATCAGGGACAAGGATTTAGATTACAATTTCGAAGAAACGGAGTGCATCAAACAGTAAAAAAGTGATTAAAGTCGATCCCTAATCTGGGACTTCTGAAGTACGTGCTCAAAAAACTGAGTCGCGGTTGAGGTTTTTTGAAACTTTCGTTGCGAATGATTAGGCTTGGTGATTTAGAATGGAAAGTCGAAGAGACGGAGCGTAAAAAAGCAGTAAAAGAGTGCTTAAAATCGGAAACCCTTATTCGGAAACCATAATCTGTGACGTTTGAAGTACATGCTAAAAAACCGAGACACGGTCAACGTTTTCCGAAATTTCTATGGGTAATGATCAGGCATAATGTACTAGAATAGAATTTCGTAGAAACGGATGCATAAAACGGTAAAAGAGTGCTTAAAATCGAACTCTAATTCGGGAAACCCTAATATGTTAAGTTTGAAGTACGTGCTCACAAAACCGACTCACGGTCGACGTTTTTACAAACTTTTGTGGGGAATGATCAGGGACAAGGATTTAGATTACAATTTCGAAGAAACGGAGTGCATCAAACAGTAAAAGAGTGATTAAAGTATAAACTGTGACGTTTGAAGTACATGCTAAAAAACGGAGACACGATCAACGGTTTTCGAAATTTCTATGGGTAATGATAAGGCATAATGAATTAGAATAGAATTTCGTAGAAACGGAGTGCTTAAAACGGTAAAAGTGTGCTTAAAATCGAACTCTAATTCGGGAAACCCTAATATGTGAAGTTTGAAGTACGTGCTCAAAAAACCGACTCACGGTCGACGTTTTTACAAACTTTTGTGGGGAATGATCAGGGACAAGGATTTAGATTACAATTTCGAAGAAACGGAGTGCATCAAACAGTAAAAAAGTGATTAAAGTCGATCCCTAATCTGGGACGTCTGAAGTACGTGCTCAAAAAACTGAGTCGCGGTCGAGGTTTTTTGAAACTTTCGTTGCGAATGATTAGGCTTGGTGATTTAGAATGGAATGTCGAAGAGACGGAGCGTAAAAAAGCAGTAAAAGAGTGCTTAAAATTGGAAACCCTTATTCAGAAACCATAATCTGTGACGTTTGAAGTACATGCTAAAAAACCGAGACACGGTCAACGTTTTTCGAAATTTCTATGGGTAATGATCAGGCATAATGTACTAGAATAGAATTTCGTAGAAACGGATGCATAAAACGGTAAAAGAGTGCTTAAAATCGAACTCTAATTCGGGAAACCCTAATATGTGAAGTTTGAAGTACGTGCTCACAAAACCGACTCACGGTCGACGTTTTTACAAACTTTTGTGGGGAATGATCAGGGACAAGGATTTAGATTACAATTTCGAAGAAACGGAGTGCATCAAACAGTAAAAGAGTGATTAAAGTCGAACCCTAATCTTGGACGTCTGAAGTACGTGCTCAAAAAACTGAGTAGCGGTCGAGGTTTTTTGAAACTTTCGTTGCGAATGATTAGGCTTGGTGATTTAGAATAGAATGTCGAAGAGACGGAGCGTAAAAAACAGTAAAAGAATGCTTAAAATTGGAAACCCTTATTCGGAAACCATAATCTGTGACGTTTGAAGTACATGCTAAAAAACCGAGACACGGTCAACGTTTTTCGAAATTTCTACGGGTAATGATCAGGCATAATGATCAAGAATAGAATTTCATAGAAACGGATGCATAAAACGGTAAAAGAGTGCTTAAAATCGAACTCTAATTCGGGAAACCCTAATATGTGAAGTTTGAAGTAGGTTCTCACAAAACCGAATCACGGTCGACGTTTTTACAAACTTTTGTGGGGAATGATCAGGGACAAGGATTTAGATTACTATTTCGAAGAAACGGAGTGCATCAATCAGTAAAAGAGTGATTAAAGTCGAACCCTAATCTGGGACGTCTGAAGTACGTGCTCAAAAAACTGAGTCGCGGTCGAGGTTTTTTGAAACTTTCGTTGCGAATGATTAGGCTTGGTGATTTAGAATAGAATGTCGAAGAGACGGAGCGTAAAAAACAGTAAAAGAGTGCTTAAAATCGAAACCCTTATTCGGAAACCATAATTTGTGACGTTTGAAGTACATGCTAAACAACCGAGACACGGTCAACGTTTTTTTGAAATTTCTATGGGTAATGATCAAGCATAATGAATTAGAATAGAATTTTGTAGAAACGGAGTGCATAAAACGGTAAAAGTGTGCTTAAAATCAAACTCTAATTCGGGAAACCCTAATATGTGAAGTTTGAAGTACGTGCTCACAAAACCGACTCACGGTCGACGTTTTTACAAACTTTTGTGGGGAATGATCAGGGACAAGGATTTAGATTACAATTTCGAAGAAACGGAGTGCATCAAACAGTAAAAGAGTGATTAAAGTATAATCTGTGACGTTTGAAGTACATGCGAAAAAACCGAGACACGGTCAACATTTTTCGAAATTTCTATGGGTACTGATCAGGCATAATGAATTAGAATAGAATTTCGTAGAAACGGAGTGCATAAAACGGTAAAAGTGTGCTTGAAATCGAACTCGAATTCGAGAAACCCTAATATGTGAAGTTTGAAGTACGTACTCACAAAACCGACTCACGGTCGACGTTTTTACAAACTTTTGTGGGGAATGATCAGGGACAAGGATTTAGATTACAATTTCGAAGAAACGGAGTGCATCAAACAGTAAAAGAGTGATTAAAGTCGAACCCTAATCTGGGACGTCTGAAGTACGTGCTCAAAAAACTGAGTCCCGGTCGAGGTTTTTTGAAACTTTCGTTGCGAATGATTAGGCTTGGTGATTTAGAATAGAATGTCGAAGAGACGGAGCGTAAAAAACAGTAAAAGAATGCTTAAAATTGGAAACCCTTATTCGGAAACCATAATCTGTGACGTTTGAAGTACATGCTAAAAAACCGAGACACGGTCAACGTTTTTCGAAATTTCTACGGGTAATGATCAGGCATAATGATCAAGAATAGAATTTCATAGAAACGGATGCATAAAACGGTAAAAGAGTGCTTAAAATCGAACTCTAATTCGGGAAACCCTAATATGTGAAGTTTGAAGTATGTTCTCACAAAACCGAATCACGGTCGACGTTTTTACAAACTTTTGTGGGGAATGATCAGGGACAAGGATTTAGATTACTATTTCGAAGAAACGGAGTGCATCAAACAGTAAAAGAGTGATTAAAGTCGAACCCTAATCTGGGACGTCTGAAGTACGTGCTCAAAAAACTGAGTCGCGGTCGAGGTTTTTTGAAACTTTCGTTGCGAATGATTAGGCTTGGTGATTTAGAATAGAATGTCGAAGAGACGGAGCGTAAAAAACAGTAAAAGAGTGCTTAAAATCGAAACCCTTATTCGGAAACCATAATTTGTGACGTTTGAAGTACATGCTAAAAAACCGAGACACGGTCAACGTTTTTTTGAAATTTCTATGGGTAATGATCAAGCATAATGAATTAGAATAGAATTTTGTAGAAACGGAGTGCATAAAACGGTAAAAGTGTGCTTAAAATCAAACTCTAATTCGGGAAACCCTAATATGTGAAGTTTGAAGTACGTGCTCACAAAACCGACTCACGGTCGACGTTTTTACAAACTTTTGTGGGGAATGATCAGGGACAAGGATTTAGATTACAATTTCGAAGAAACGGAGTGCATCAAACAGTAAAAGAGTGATTAAAGTATAATCTGTGACGTTTGAAGTACATGCGAAAAAACCGAGACACGGTCAACATTTTTCGAAATTTCTATGGGTACTGATCAGGCATAATGAATTAGAATAGAATTTCGTAGAAACGGAGTGCATAAAACGGTAAAAGTGTGCTTGAAATCGAACTCGAATTCGAGAAACCCTAATATGTGAAGTTTGAAGTACGTACTCACAAAACCGACTCACGGTCGACGTTTTTACAAACTTTTGTGGGGAATGATCAGGGACAAGGATTTAGATTACAATTTCGAAGAAACGGAGTGCATCAAACAGTAAAAGAGTGATTAAAGTCGAACCCTAATCTGGGACGTCTGAAGTACGTGCTCAAAAAACTGAGTCCCGGTCGAGGTTTTTTGAAACTTTCGTTGCGAATGATTAGGCTTGGTGATTTGAATAGAATGTCGAAGACATAGAGCGTAAAAAGCAGTAAAAGAGTGCTTAAAATCGAAACCCTTATTCGGAAACCATAATCTGTGACGTTTGAAGTACATGCTAAAAAACCGAGACACGGTCAACGTTTTTCGAAATTTCTATGGGTAATGAACAGGCATAATGAAGTAGAATAGAATTTCATAGAAATGGAGCGCATAAAATGGTAAAAGTGTGCTTAAAATCGAGCTCTAATTCGGGAAACCCTAATATGTGAAGTTTGAAGTACGTGCTCACAAAACCGACTCACAGTCGACGTTTTTACAAACTTTTGTGTGGAATGATCAGGGACAAGGATTTAGATTACAATTTCGAAGAAACGGAGTGCATCAAACAGTAAAAGAGTGATTAAAGTATAATCTGTGACGTTTGAAGTACATGCGAAAAAACCGAGACACGGTCAACATTTTTCGAAATTTCTATGGGTACTGATCAGGCATAATGAATTAGAATAGAATTTCGTAGAAACGGAGTGCATAAAACGGTAAAAGTGTGCTTGAAATCGAACTCGAATTCGAGAAACCCTAATATGTGAAGTTTGAAGTACGTACTCACAAAACCGACTCACGGTCGACGTTTTTACAAATTTTGTGGGGAATGATCAGGGACAAGGATTTAGATTACAATTTCGAAGAAACGGAGTGCATCAAACAGTAAAAGAGTGATTAAAGTCGAACCCTAATCTGGGACGTCTGAAGTACGTGCTCAAAAAACTGAGTCGCGGTCGAGGTTTTTTGAAACTTTCGTTGCGAATGATTAGGCTTGGTGATTTGAATAGAATGTCGAAGACATAGAGCGTAAAAAGCAGTAAAAGAGTGCTTAAAATCGAAACCCTTATTCGGAAACCATAATCTGTGACGTTTGAAGTACATGCTAAAAAACCGAGACACGGTCAACGTTTTTCGAAATTTCTATGGGTAATGAACAGGCATAATGAAGTAGAATAGAATTTCATAGAAATGGAGCGCATAAAATGGTAAAAGTGTGCTTAAAATCGAGCTCTAATTCGGGAAACCCTAATATGTGAAGTTTGAAGTACGTGCTCACAAAACCGACTCACAGTCGACGTTTTTACAAACTTTTGTGTGGAATGATCAGGGACACGGATTTAGATTACAATTTCGAAGAAACGGAGTGCATCAAACAGTAAAAGAGTGATTAAAGTATAATCTGTGACGTTTGAAGTACATGCTATAAAACCGAGACACGGTCAACGTTTTTCGAAATTTCTAAGGGTAATGATCAGGCATAATGAATTAGAATAGAATTTCGTAGAAACGGAGTGCATAAAACGGTAAAAGTGTGCTTAAAATCGAACTCTAATTTGGGAAACCCTAATATGTGAAGTTTGAAGTACGTGCTCACAAAACCGACTCACGGTCGACGTTTTTACAAACTTTTGTGGGGAATGTTCAGAGAAAAGGATTTAGATTACAATTTCGAAGAAACGGAGTGCATCAAACAGTAAAAGAGTGATTAAAGTCGAACCCTAATCTGGGACGTCTGAAGTACGTGCTCAAAAAACTGAGTCGCGGTCGAGGTTTTTTGAAACTTTCGTTGCGAATGATTAGGCTTGGTGATTTAGAATAGAATGTCGAAGAGACGGAGCGTAAAAAACAGTAAAAGAGTGCTTAAAATCGAAACCCTTATTCGGAAACCATAATCTGTGACGTTTGAAGTACATGCTAAAAAACCGAGACACGGTCAACGTTTTTCGAAATTTCTATGGGTAATGATCAGGCATAATGAACTAGAATAGAATTTCGTAGAAACCGAGTGCATAAAACGGTAAAAGTGTGCTTAAAATCGAACTCTAATTCAGGAAACCGTAATATGTGAAGTTTGAAGTACGTGCTCACAAAACCGACTCACTGTTGACGTTTTTACAAACTTTTGTGGGGAATGATCAGGGACAAGGATTTAGATTACAATTTCGAAGAAACGGAGTGCATCAAACAGTAAAAGAGTGATTAAAGTATAATCTGTGATGTTTGAAATACATGCTAAGAAACCGAGACACGGTCAACGTTTGTCGAAATTTCTATTGGTAATGATCAGGCATAATGAATTAGAATAGAATTTCGTAGAAACGGAGTGCATAAAACGGTAAAAGTGTGCTTAAAATCGAACTCGAATTCGGGAAACCCTAATATGTGAAGTTTGAAGTACGTACTCACAAAACCGACTCACGGTCGAGGTTTTTACAAACTTTTGTGGGGAATGATCAGGGACAAGGATTTAGATTAAAATTTCGAAGAAACGGAGTGCATCAAACAGTAAAAGAGTGATTAAAGTCGAACCCTAATCTGGGACGTCTGAAGTACGTGCTCAAAAAACTGAGTCGCGGTCGAGGTTTTTTGAAACTTTCGTTGCGAATGATTAGGCTTGGTGATTTGAATAGAATGTCGAAGACATAGAGCGTAAAAAGTAGTAAAAGAGTGCTTAAAATCGGAAACCCTTATTCGGAAACCATAATCTGTGACGTTTGAAGTACATGCTAAAAAACCGAGACACGGTCAACGTTTTTCGAAATTTCTATGGGTAATGATCAGGCATAATGAACTAGAATAGAATTTCGTAGAAACGGATGCATAAAACGGTAAAAGAGTGCTTAAAATCGAACTCTAATTCGGGAAACCCTAATATTTGAAGTTTGAAGTACGTGCTCACAAAACCGACTCACGGTCGACGTTTTTACAAACTTTTGTGGGGAATGATCAGGGACAAGGATTTAGATTACAATTTCGAAGAAACGGAGTGCATCAAACAGTAAAAGAGTGATTAAAGTATAATCTGTGTCGTTTGAAGTACATGCTAAAAAACCGAGACACGGTCAACGTTTTTCGAAATTTCTAAGGGTAATGATCAGGCATAATGAATTAGAATAGAATTTCGTAGAAACGGAGTGCATAAAACGATAAAAGTGTGCTTAAAATCGAACTCTAATTCGGGAAACCCTAATATGTGTAGTTTGAAGTACGTGCTCACCAAACCGACTCACGGTCGACGTTTTTACAAACTTTTGTGGGGAATGATAAGGGACAAGGATTTAGATTACAATTTCGAAGAAATGGAGCGCATCATACAGTAAAAGAGTTTATTAAAGTCGAACCCTAATCTGGGACGTCTGAAGTTCGTGCTGAAAAAACTGAGTCGCAGTCGAGGTTTATTGAAACTTTCGTTGTGAATGATTAGGCTTGGTGATTTGAATAGAATGTCGAAGACATAGAGCGTAAAAAGCAGTAAAAGAGTGCTTAAAATCGGAAACGCTTATTCGGAAACCATAATCTGTGACGTTTGAAGTACATGCTAAAAAACCGAGACACGGTCAACGTTTTTCGAAATTTCTATGGGTAATGATCAGGCATAATGAACTAGAATAGAATTTCGTAGAAATCGATGCATAAAACGGTAAAAGAGTGCTTAAAATCGAACTCTAATTCGGGAAACCCTAATATTTGAAGTTTAAAGTACGTGCTCACAAAACCGACTCACGGTCGACGTTTTTACAAACTTTTGTGGGGAATGATCAGGGACAAGGATTTAGATTACAATTTCGAAGAAACGGAGTGCATCAAACAGTAAAAGAGTGATTAAAGTATAATCTGTGTCGTTTGAAGTACATGCTAAAAAACCGAGACACGGTCAACGTTTTTCGAAATTTCTAAGGGTAATGATCAGGCATAATGAATTAGAATAGAATTTCGTAGAAACGGAGTGCATAAAACGATAAAAGTGTGCTTAAAATCGAACTCGAATTCGAGAAACCCTAATATGTGAAGTTTGAAGTACGTACTCACAAAACCGACTCACGGTCGACGTTTTTACAAACTTTTGTGGGGAATGATCAGGGACAAGGATTTAGATTACAATTTCGAAGAAACGGAGTGCATCAAACAGTAAAAGAGTGATTAAAGTCGAACCCTAATCTGGGACGTCTGAAGTACGTGCTCAAAAAACTGAGTCGCGGTCGAGGTTTTTTGAAACTTTCGTTGCGAATGATTAGGCTTGGTGATTTGGAATAGAATGTCGAAGGAACGGAGCGTAAAAAGCAGTAAAAGAGTGCTTAAATTCGAAACCCTTATTCGGAAACCATAATCTGTGACGTTTGAAGTACATGCTAAAAAACCGAGACACGGTCCACGTTTTTCGAAATTTCCATGGGTAATGAGATCAGGCATAATGAATTAGAATAGAATTTCGTAGAAACGGAGTGCATAAAACGGTAAAAGTGTGCTTAAAATCGAACTCTAATTCTGGAAACCCTAATATGTGAAGTTTGAAGTACGTGCTCACAAAACCGACTCACGGTCGACGTTTTTACAAACTTTTATGGGGAATGATCAGGGACAAGGATTTGGATTACAATTTCGAAGAAATGGAGCGCATCATACAGTAAAAGAGTTTATTAAATTCGAACCCTAATCTGGGACGTCTGAAGTACGTGCTCAAAAAACTGAGTCGCGGTCGAGGTTTTTTGAAACTTTGGTTGCGAATGATTAGGCTTGGTGATTTGGAATAGAATGTCGAAGGAACGGAGCGTAAAAAGCAGTAAAAGAGTGCTTAAATTCGAAACCCTTATTCGGAAACCATAATCTGTGACGTTTGAAGTACATGCTAAAAAACCGAGACACGGTCCACGTTTTTCGAAATTTCCATGGGTAATGAGATCAGGCATAATGAATTAGAATAGAATTTCGTAGAAACGGAGTGCATAAAACGGTAAAAGTGTGCTTAAAATCGAACTCTAATTCGGGAAACCCTAATATGTGAAGTTCGAAGTACGTGCTCACAAAACCAACTCATGGTCGACGTTTTTACAAACTTTTGTGGGGAATGATCAGGGACAAGGATTTAGATTACAATTTCGAAGAAACGGAGCGCATCATACAGTAAAAGAGTTTATTAAAGTCGAACCCTAATCTGGGACGTCTGAAGTACGTGCTCAAAAAACTGAATCGCGGTCGAGGTTTTTTGAAACTTTCGTTGCGAATGATTAGGCTTGGTGATTTGAACATAATGTCGAAGGAACGGAGCGTAAAAAGCAGT
This sequence comes from Cucurbita pepo subsp. pepo, assembly GCF_057944985.1. Classification (NCBI taxonomy): domain Eukaryota; kingdom Viridiplantae; phylum Streptophyta; class Magnoliopsida; order Cucurbitales; family Cucurbitaceae; genus Cucurbita; species Cucurbita pepo. The sequence goes on along the minus strand of NC_141816.1, from coordinate 5,774,857 downwards.
AAAAGAGTGCTTAAAATCGAAACCCCTATTCGGAAACCATAATCTGTGACGTTTGAAGTACATGCTAAAAAAGAGAGACACGGTCCACGTTTTTCGAAATTTCTATGGGTAATGATCAGGCATAATGAATTAGAATAGAATTTCATAGAAACGGAGTGCATAAAACGGTAAAAGTGTTCTTAAAATCGAACTCTAATTCGGGAAACCATAATATGTGAAGTTCGAAGTACGTTCTCACAAAATCGACTCACGGTCGACGTTTTTACAAACTTTTGTGGGGAATGATAAGGGACAAGGATTTAGATTACAATTTCGAAGAAACGGAGCGCATCATACAGTAAAAGAGTTTATTAAAGTCGAACCCTAATCTGGGACGTCTGAAGTACGTGCTCAAAAAACAGAGTCGCGGTCGAGGTTTTTTGAAACTTTCGTTGCGAATGATTAGGCTTGGTGATTTGGAATAGAATGTCGAAGGAACGGAGCGTAAAAAGCAGTAAAAGAGTGCTTAAATTCGAAACCCTTATTCGGAAACCATAATCTGTGACGTTTGAAGTACATGCTAAAAAACCGAGACACGGTCCACGTTTTTCGAAATTTCTATGGGTAATGATCAGGCATAATCAATTAGAATAGAATTTCGTAGAAACGGAGTGCATAAAACAGTAAAAGTGTGCTTAAAATCGAACTCTAATTCGGGAAACCCTAATATGTGAAGTTCGAAGTACGTGCTCACAAAACCGACTCACGGTCGACGTTTTTACAAACTTTTGTGGGGAATGATCAGGGACAAGTATTTAGATTACAATTTCGAAGAAACGGAGCGCATCAAACAGTAAAAGAGTGATTAAAGACGAACCCTAATCTGGGACGTCTGAAGTACGTGCTCAAAAAACTGAGTCGCGGTCGAGGTTTTTTGAAACTTTCGTTGCGAATGATTAGGCTTGGTGATTTGGAATAGAATGTCGAAGGAACGGAGCGTAAAAAGCAGTAAAAGAGTGCTTAAATTCGAAACCCTTATTCGGAAACCATAATCTGTGACGTTTGAAGTACATGCTAAAAAACAGAGACACGGTCCACGTTTTTCGAAATTCCCATGGGTAATGAGATCAGGCATAATGAATTAGAATAGAATTTCGTAGAAACGGAGTGCATAAAACGGTAAAAGTGTTCTTAAAATCGAACTCTAATTCGGGAAACCCTAATATGTGAAGTTTGAAGTACGCGCTCACAAAACCGACTCACGGTCGACGTTTTTACAAACTTTTTTGGGGAATGATCAGGGACAAGGATTTAGATTACAATTTCGAAGAAACGGAGAGCATCATACAGTAAAAGAGTTTATTAAAGTCGAATCCTAATCTGGGACGTCTGAAGTACGTGCTCAAAAAACTGAGTCGCGGTCGAGGTTTTTTGAAACTTTCGTTGCGAATGATTAGGCTTGGTGATTTGGAATAGAATGTCGAAGGAACGGAGCGTAAAAAGCAGTAAAAGAGTGCTTAAATTTGAAACCCTTATTCGGAAACCATAATCTGTGACGTTAGAAGTACATGCTAAAAAACCGAGACACGGTCCACGTTTTTCGAAATTTCAATATGTAATGAGATCAGGCATAATGAATTAGAATAGAATTTCGTCGAAACAGAGTGCATAAAACGGTAAAAGTGTGCTTAAACGGACGTCTGAAGTACATGCTCAAAAAGCTGAGTCGCGGTCGAGGTTTTTTGAAACTTTCGTTGCGAATGATTAGGCTTGATGATTTAGAATAGAATGTCGAAGAAACGGAGCGTAAAAAACAGTAAAAGAGTGCTTAAATTCGAAACCCTTATTCGGAAACAATAATCTGTGACGTTTGAAGTACAAGCTAAAAAACCGAGACACGGTTCAGGTTTTTCGAAATTTCCATGGGTAATGAGATCAGGCATAATGAATTAGAATAGAATTGCGTAGAAACGGAGTGCATAAAACTGTAAAAGTGTGCTTAAAATCGAACTCTAATTCGGGAAACCCTAATATGTGAAGTTTGAAGTACGTGCTCACAAAACCGACTCACGGTCAACGTTTTTACAAACTTTTGTGGGGAATGATCAGGGACAAGGATTTGGATTACAATTTCGAAGAAACGGAGCGCATCAAACAGTAAAAGAGTGATTAAAGTCGAACCGTAATCTGGGACGTCTAAAGTACGTGCTCAAAAAACTGAGTCGCGGTCGAGGTTTTTTGAAACTTTCGTTGCGAATGATTAGGCTTGGTGATTTGGAATAGAATGTCGAAGAAACGGAGCGTAAAAAGCAGTAAAAGAGTGCTTGAAATCGAAACTCTTATTCGGAGACCATAATCTGTGACGTTTGAAGTACATGCTAAAAAACCGAGACACGGTCCACGTTTTTCGAAATTTCTATGGGTAATGATCAGGCATAATGAATTAGAATAGAATTTCATAGAAACAAAGTGCATAAAACGGTAAAAGTGTTCTTAAAATCGAACTCTAATTCGGGAAACCCTAATATGTGAAGTTCGAAGTACGTGCTCACAAAACCGACTCACGATCGACGTTTTTACAAACTTTTGTGGGGAATGATAAGGGACGAGGATTTAGATTACAATTTCGAAGAAACGGAGCGCATCATACAGTAAAAGAGTTTATTAAAGTCGAACCCTAATCTGGGACGTCTGAAGTACGTGCTCAAAAAGCTGAGTCGCGGTCGAGGTTTTTTGAAACTTTCGTTTCGAATGATTAGGCTTGGTGATTTGGAATAGAATGTCGAAGGAACGGAGCGTAAAAAGCAGTAAAAGAGTGCTTAAATTCGAAACCATTATTCGGAAACCATAATCTGTGACGTTTGAAGTACAAGCTAAAAAACCGAGACACGGTTCACGTTTTTCGAAATATCCATGGGTAATGAGATCAGGCATAATGAATTAGAATAGAATTGCGTAGAAACGGAGTGCATAAAACGGTAAAAGTGTGCTTAAAATCGAACTCTAATTCGGGAAACCCTAATATGTGAAGTTTGAAGTACGTGCTCACAAAACCGACTCACGATCGACGTTTTTACAAACTTTTTTGGGGAATGATCAGGGACAAGGATTTGGATTACAATTTCGAAGAAACGGAGCGCATCAAACAGTAAAAGAGTGATTAAAGTCGAACCCTAATCTGGGACGTCTGAAGTACGTGCTTAAAAAACTGAGTCGCGGTCGAGGTTTTTTAAACTTTCGTTGCGAATGATTAGGCTTGGTGATTTGGAATAGAATGTCGAAGGAACGGAGCGTAAAAAGCAGTAAAAGAGTGCTTAAAATCGAAACCCTTATTCGGAAACCATAATCTGTGACGTTTGAAGTACATGCTAAAAAACCGAGACACGGTCCACGTTTTTCGAAATTTCTATGGGTAATGATCAGGCATAATGAATTAGAATAGAATTTCGTAGAAACGGAGTGCATAAAACGGTAAAAGTGTGCTTAAAATCGAACTCTAATTCGGGAAACCCTAATATGTGAAGTTCGAAGTACGTGCTCACAAAACCGACTCACGGTCGACGTTTTTACAAACTTTTGTGGGGAATGATCAGGGACAAGGATTTAGATTACAATTTCGAAGAAACGGAGCGTATCATACAGTAAAAGAGTTTATTAAAGTCGAACCCGAATCTGGGACGTCTGAAGTACGTGCTCAAAAAACTGAGTCGCGGTCAAGGTTTTTTGAAACTTTCGTTGCGAATGATTAGGCTTGGTGATTTGGAATAGAATGTCGAAGGAACGGAGCGTAAAAAGCAGTAAAAGAGTGCTTAAAATCGAAACCCTTATTCGGAAACCATAATCTGTGACGTTTGAAGTACATGCTAAAAAACCGAGACACGGTCCACGTTTTTCGAAATTTCTATGGGTAATGATCAGGCATAATGAATTAGAATAGAATTTCGTAGAAACGGAGTGCATAAAACGGTAAAAGTGTGCTTAAAATCGAACTCTAATTCGGGAAACCCTAATATGAGAAGTTCGAAGTACGTGCTCACAAAACCGACTCACGGTCGACATTTTTACAAACTTTTATGGGGAATGATAAGGGACAAGGATTTAGATTACAATTTCAAAGAAACGGCGCGCATCATACAGTAAAAGAGTTTATTAAAGTCGAACCCGAATCTGGGACGTCTGAAGTACGTGCTCAAAAAACTGAGTCGCGGTCGAGGTTTTTTGAAACTTTCGTTGCGAATGATTAGGCTTGGTGATTCGGAATAGAATGTCGAAGCAACGGAGCGTAATTAGCAGTAAAAGAGTGCTTAAAATCGAAACCCTTATTCGGAGACCATAATCTGTGACGTTTGAAGTACATGCTAAAAAACCGAGACACGGTCCACGTTTTTCGAAATTTCTATGGGTAATGATCAGGCATAATGAATTAGAATAGAATTTCATAGAAACAAAGTGCATAAAACGGTAAAAGTGTTCTTAAAATCGAACTCCAATTCGGGAAACCCTAATATGTGAAGTTCGAAGTACGTGCTCACAAAACCGACTCACGGTCGACGTTTTTACAAACTTTTGTGGGGAATGATCAGGGAAAAGGATTTGGATTACAATTTCGAAGAAACGGAGCGCATCAAACAGTAAAAGAGTGATTAAAGTCGAACCCTAATCTGGGACGTCTGAAGTACGTGCTCAAAAAACTGAGTCGCGGTCGAGGTATTTTGAAACTTTCGTTGCGAATGATTAGGCTTGGTGATTTGGAATAGAATGTCGAAGGAACGGAGCGTAAAATGCAGTAAAAGAGTGCTTAAAATCGAAACCCTTATTCGGAAACCATAATCTGTGACGTTTGAAGTACATGCTAAAAAACCGAGACACGGTCCACGTTTTTCGAAATTTCTATGGGTAATGATCAGGCATAATGAATTAGAATAGAATTTCGTAGAAACGGAGTGCATAAAACGGTAAAAGTGTGCTTAAAATCGAACTCTAATTCGGGAAACCCTAATATGTGAAGTTCGAAGTACGTGCTCACAAAACCGACTCACGGTCGACGTTTTTACAAACTTTTGTGGGGAATGATCATGGAAAAGGATTTGGATTACAATTTCGAAGAAACAGAGCGCATCAAACAGTAAAAGAGTGATTAAAGTCGAACCCTAATCTGGGACGTCTGAAGTACGTGCTCAAAAAATTGAGTCGCGGTCGAGGTTTTTTGAAACTTTCGTTGCGAATGATTAGGCTTGGTGATTTGGAATAGAATGTCGAAGGAACGGAGCGTAAAAAGCAGTAAAAGAGTGCTTAAAATCGAAATTTTATTCGGAGACCATAATCTGTGACGTATGAAGTACATGCTAAAAAACCGAGACACGGTCCACGTTTTTCGAAATTTCTATGGGTAATGATCAGGCATAATGAATTAGAATAGAATTTCATAGAAACAAAGTGCATAAAACGGTAAAAGTGTTCTTAAAATCGAACTCCAATTCGGGAAACCCTAATATGTGAAGTTCGAAGTACGTGCTCACAAAACCGACTCACGGTCGACGTTTTTACAAACTTTTGTGGGGAATGATCAGGGAAAAGGATTTGGATTACAATTTCGAAGAAACGGAGCGCATCAAACAGTTAAAGAGTGATTAAAGTCGAACCCTAATCTGGGACGTCTGAAGTACGTGCTCAAAAAACTGAGTCGCGGTCGAGGTATTTTGAAACTTTCGTTGCGAATGATTAGGCTTGGTGATTTGGAATAGAATGTCGAAGGAACGGAGCGTAAAAAGCAGTAAAAGAGTGCTTAAAATCGAAACCCTTATTCGGAAACCATAATCTGTGACGTTTGAAGTACATGCTAAAAAACCGAGACACGGTCCACGTTTTTCGAAATTTCTATGGGTAATGATCAGGCATAATGAATTAGAATAGAATTTCATAGAAACAAAGTGCATAAAACGGAAAAAGTGTTCTTAAAATCGAACTCTAATTCGGGAAACCCTAATATGTGAAGTTTGAAGTACGTGCTCACAAAACCGACTCACGATCGACGTTTTTACAAACTTTTGTGGGGAATGATCAGGGACAAGGATTTGGATTACAATTTCGAAGAAACGGAGCACATCAAACAGTAAAAGAGTGATTAAAGTCGAACCCTAATCTGGGACGGCAGAAGTACGTGCTCAAAAAACTGAGTCGCGGTCGATGTTTTTTGAAACTTTCGTTGCGAATGATTAGGCTTGGTGATTTGGAATTTAATGTCGAAGTAACGGAGCGTAAAAAGCAGTAAAAGAGTGCTTAAAATCGAAACCCTTATTCGGAAACCATAATCTGTGACGTTTGAAGTACATGTTAAAAAACCGAGACACGGTCCACGTTTTTCGAAATTTCTATGGGTAATGATCAGGCATAATGAATTAGAATAGAATTTCGTAGAAACGGAGTGCATAAAACGGTAAAAGTGTGCTTAAAATCGAACTCTAATTCGGGAAACCCTAATATGTGAAGTTCGAAGTACGTGCTCACAAAACCGACTCACGGTCGACGTTTTTACAAACTTTTGTGGGGAATGATCAGGGACAAGGATTTAGATTACAATTTCGAAGAAACGGAGCGCATCATACAGTAAAAGAGTTTATTAAAGTCGAACCCGAATCTGGGACGTCTGAAGTACGTGCTCAAAAAACTGAGTCGCGGTCAAGGTTTTTTGAAACTTTCGTTGCGAATGATTAGGCTTGGTGATTTGGAATAGAATGTCGAAGGAACGAAGCGTAAAAAGCAGTAAAAGAGTGCTTAAAATCGAAACCCTTATTCGGAGACCATAATCTGTGACGTTTGAAGTACATGCTAAAAAACCGAGACACGGTCCACGTTTTTCGAAATTTCTATGGGTAATGATCAGGCATAATGAATTAGAATAGAATTTCATAGAAATAAAGTGCATAAATCGGTAAAAGTGTTCTTAAAATCGAACTCTAATTCGGGAAACCCTAATATGTGAAGTTCGAAGTACGTGCAAAGAAAACCGACTCACGGTCGACGTTTTTACAAACTTTTGTGGGGAATGATAAGGGACAAGGATTTAGATTACAATTTCGAAGAAACGGAGCGCATCAAACAGTAAAAGAGTGATTAAAGTCGAACCCTAATCTGGGACGTCTGAAGTACGTGCTCAAAAAACTGAGTCGCGGTCGAGGTTTTTTGAAACTTTCGTTGCGAATGATTAGGCTTGGTGATTTGGAATAGAATGTCGAAGGAACGGAGCGTAAAAAGCAGTAAAAGAGTGCTTAAAATCGAAACCCTTATTCGTAAACCATAATCTGTGACGTTTGAAGTACATGCTAAAAAATCGAGACACGGTCCACGTTTTTCGAAATTTCTATGGGTAATGATCAGGCATAATGAATTAGAATAGAATTTCATAGAAACAAAGTGCATAAAACGGTAAAATTGTTCTTAAAATCGAACTCTAATTCGGGAAACCCTAATATGTGAAGTTCGAAGTATGTGCTCACAAAACCGACTCACGGTCACGTTTTTACAAACTTTTGTGGGGAATGATCAGGGACAAGGATTTAGATTACAATTTCGAAGAAACGGAGCGCATCATACAGTAAAAGAGTTTATTAAAGTCGAACCCGAATCTGGGACGTCTGAAGTACGTGTTCAAAAAACTGAGTTGCGGTCGAGGTTTTTTGAAACTTTCGTTGCGAATGATTAGGCTTGGTGATTTGGAATAGAATGTCGAAGGAACGGAGCGTAAAAAGCAGTAAAAGAGGGCTTAAAATCGAAACCCTTATTCGGAGACCATAATCTGTGACGTTTGAAGTACATGCTAAAAAACCGAGACACGGTCCACGTTTTTCGAAATTTCTATGGGTAATGATCAGGCATAATGAATTAGAATAGAATTTCATAGAAACAAAGTGCATAAAACGGTAAAAGTGTTCTTAAAATCGAACTCTAATTCGGGAAACCCTAATATGTAAAGTTCGAAGTACGTGCTCACAAAACCGACTCACGGTCGACGTTTTTACAAACTTTTGTGGGGAATGATAAGGGAAAAGGATTTGGATTACAATTTCGAAGAAACGGAGCGCATCAAACAGTAAAAGAGTGATTAAAGTCGAACCCTAATCTGGGACGTCTGAAGTACGAGCTCAAAAAACTGAGTCGCGGTCGAGGTTTTTTGAAACTTTCGTTGCGAATGATTAGGCTTGGTGATTTGGAATAGAATGTCGAAGGAACGGAGCGTAAAAAGCAGTAAAAGAGTGCTTAAAATCGAAACCCTTATTCGGAAACCATAATCTGTGACGTTTGAAGTACATGCTAAAAAACCGAGACACGGTCCACGTTTTTCGAAATTTCTATGGGTAATGATCAGGCATAATGAATTAGAATAGAATTTCGTAGAAACGGAGTGCATAAAACGGTAAAAGTGTGCTTAAAATCGAACTCTAATTCGGGAAACCCTAATATGTGAAGTTCGAAGTACGTGCTCACAAAACCGACTCACGGTCGACGTTTTTACAAACTTTTGTGGGGAATGATCAGGGACAAGGATTTAGATTACAATTTCGAAGAAACGGAGGGCATCATACAGTAAAAGAGTTTATTAAAGTCGAACCCGAATCTGGGACGTCTGAAGTACGTGCTCAAAAAACTGAGTCGCGGTCAAGGTTTTTTGAAACTTTCGTTGCGAATGATTAGGCTTGGTGATTTGGAATAGAATGTCGAAGGAACGAAGCGTAAAAAGCAGTAAAAGAGTGCTTAAAATCGAAACCCTTATTCGGAGACCATAATCTGTGACGTTTGAAGTACATGCTAAAAAACCGAGACACGGTCCACGTTTTTCGAAATTTCTATGGGTAATGATCAGGCATAATGAATTAGAATAGAATTTCGTAGAAACGGAGTGCATAAAACGGTAAAAGTGTGCTTAAAATCGAACTCTAATTCGGGAAACCCTAATATGTGAAGTTCGAAGTACGTGCTCACAAAACCGACTCACGGTCGACGTTTTTACAAACTTTTGTGGGGAATGATCAGGGACAAGGATTTAGATTACAATTTCAAAGAAACGGCGCGCATCATACAGTAAAAGAGTTTATTAAAGTCGAACCCGAATCTGGGACGTCTGAAGTACGTGCTCAAAAAACTGAGTCGCGGTCAAGGTTTTTTGAAACTTTCGTTGCGAATGATTAGGCTTGGTGATTTGGAATAGAATGTCGAAGGAACGAAGCGTAAAAAGCAGTAAAAGAGTGCTTAAAATCGAAACCCTTATTCGGAGACCATAATCTGTGACGTTTGAAGTACATGCTAAAAAACCGAGACACGGTCCACGTTTTTCGAAATTTCTATGGGTAATGGTCAGGCATAATGAATTAGAATAGAATTTCATAGAAACAAAGTGCATAAAACGGTAAAAGTGTTCTTAAAATCGAACTCTAATTCGGGAAACCCTAATATGTGAAGTTCGAAGTACGTGCAAACAAAACCGACTCACGGTCGACGTTTTTACAAACTTTTATGGGGAATGATAAGGGACAAGGATTTAGATTACAATTTCGAAGAAACGGAGCGCATCAAACAGTAAAAGAGTGATTAAAGTCGAACCCTAATCTGGGACGTCTGAAGTACGTGCTCAAAAAACTGAGTCGCGGTCGAGGTTTTTTGAAACTTTCGTTGCGAATGATTAGGCTTGGTGATTTGGAATAGAATGTCGAAGGAACGGAGCGTAAAAAGCAGTAAAAGAGTGCTTAAAATCGAAAACCTTATTCGGAAACCATAATCTGTGACGTTTGAAGTACATGCTAAAAAACCGAGACACGGTCCACGTTTTTCAAAATTTCTATGGGTAATGATCAGGCATAATGAATTAGAATAGAATTTCATAGAAACAAAGTGCATAAAACGGTAAAAGTGTTCTTAAAATCGAACTCTAATTCGGGAAACCCTAATATGTGAAGTTCGAAGTACGTGCTCACAAAACCGACTCACGGTCGACGTTTTTACAAACTTTTGTGGGGAATGATCAGGGACAAGGATTTAGATTACAATTTCGAAGAAACGGAGCGCATCATACAGTAAAAGAGTTTATTAAAGTCGAACCCGAATCTGGGACGTCTGAAGTACGTGCTCAAAAAACTGAGTCGCGGTCAAGGTTTTTTGAAACTTTCGTTGCGAATGATTAGGCTTGGTGATTTGGAATAGAATGTCGAAGGAACGAAGCGTAAAAAGCAGTAAAAGAGTGCTTAAAATCGAAACCCTTATTCGGAGACCATAATCTGTGACGTTTGAAGTACATGCTAAAAAACCGAGACACGGTCCACGTTTTTCGAAATTTCTATGGGTAATGATCAGGCATAATGAATTAGAATAGAATTTCATAGAAACAAAGTGCATAAAACGGTAAAAGTGTTCTTAAAATCGAACTCTAATTCGGGAAACCCTAATATGTGAAGTTCGAAGTACGTGCAAACAAAACCGACTCACGGTCGACGTTTTTACAAACTTTTGTGGGGAATGATAAGGGACAAGGATTTAGATTACAATTTCGAAGAAACGGAGCGCATCAAACAGTAAAAGAGTGATTAAAGTCGAACCCTAATCTGGGACGTCTGAAGTACGTGCTCAAAAAACTGAGTCGCGGTCGAGGTTTTTTGAAACTTTCGTTGCGAATGATTAGGCTTGGTTATTTGGAATAGAATGTCGAAGGAACGGAGCGTAAAAAGCAGTAAAAGAGTGCTTAAAATCGAAACCCTTATTCGGAAACCATAATCTGTGACGTTTGAAGTACATGCTAAAAAACCGAGACACGGTCCACGTTTTTCGAAATTTCTATGGGTAATGATCAGGCATAATGAATTAGAATAGAATTTCATAGAAACAAAGTGCATAAAACCGTAAAAGTGTTCTTAAAATCAAACTCTAATTCGGGAAACCCTAATATGTGAAGTTCGAAGTACGTGCTCACAAAACCGAATCACGGTCGACGTTTTAACAAACTTTTGTGGGGAATGATCAGGGACAAGGATTTAGATTACAATTTCGAAGAAACGGAGCGCATCATACAGTAAAAGAGTTTATTAAAGTCGAACCCGAATCTGGGACGTCTGAAGTACGTGTTCAAAAAACTGAGTCGCGGTCGAGGTTTTTTGAAACTTTCGTTGTGAATGATTAGGCTTGGTGATTTGGAATAGAATGTGGAAGGAACGGAGCGTAAAAAGCAGTAAAAGAGTGCTTAAAATCGAAACCCTTATTCGGAGACCATAATCTGTGACGTTTGAAGTACATGCTAAAAAACCGAGACACGGTCCACGTTTTTCGAAATTTCTATGGGTAATGATCAGGCATAATGAATTAGAATAGAATTTCATAGAAACAAAGTGCATAAAACGGTAAAAGTGTTCTTAAAATCGAACTCTAATTCGGGAAACCCTAATATGTGAAGTTCGAAGTACGTGCTCACAAAACCGACTCACGGTCGACGTTTTTACAAACTTTTGTGGGGAATGAAGAGGGACAAGGATTTAGATTACAATTTCGAAGAAACGGAGCGCATCAAACAGTAAAAGAGTGATTAAAGTCGAACCCTAATCTGGGACGTCTGAAGTACGTGCTCAAAAAACTGAGTCGCGGTCGAGGTTTTTTGAAACTTTCGTTGCGAATGATTAGGCTTGGTGATTTGGAATAGAATGTCGAAGGAACGGAGCGTAAAAAGCAGTAAAAGAGTGCTTAAAATCGAAACCCTTATTCGGAAACCATAATCTGTGACGTTTGAAGTACATGCTAAAAAACCGAGACACGGTCCACGTTTTTCGAAATTTCTATGGGTAATGATCAGGCATAATGAATTAGAATAGAATTTCATAGAAACAAAGTGCATAAAACGGTAAAAGTGTTCTTAAAATCGAACTCTAATTCGGGAAACCCTAATATGTGAAGTTCGAAGTACGTGCAAACAAAACCGACTCACGGTCGACGTTTTTACAAACTTTTGTGGGGAATGAAGAGAAACAAGGATTTAGATTACAATTTCGAAGAAACGGAGCGCATCAAACAGTAAAAGAGTGATTAAAGTCGAACCCTAATCTGGGACGTCTGAAGTACGTGCTCAAAAAACTGAGTCGCGGTCGAGGTTTTTTGAAACTTTCGTTGCGAATGATTAGGCTTGGTGATTTGGAATAGAATGTCGAAGGAACGGAGCGTAAAAAGCAGTAAAAGAGTGCTTAAAATCGAAACCCTTATTCGGAAACCATAATCTGTGACGTTTGAAGTACATGCTAAAAAACCGAGACACGGTCCACGTTTTTCGAAATTTCTATGGGTAATGATCAGGCATAATGAATTAGAATAGAATTTCATAGAAACAAAGTGCATAAAACCGTAAAAGTGTTCTTAAAATCAAACTCTAATTCGGGAAACCCTAATATGTGAAGTTCGAAGTACGTGCTCACAAAACCGAATCACGGTCGACGTTTTAACAAACTTTTGTGGGGAATGATCAGGGACAAGGATTTAGATTACAATTTCGAAGAAACGGAGCGCATCATACAGTAAAAGAGTTTATTAAAGTCGAACCCGAATCTGGGACGTCTGAAGTACGTGTTCAAAAAACTGAGTCGCGGTCGAGGTTTTTTGAAACTTTCGTTGTGAATGATTAGGCTTGGTGATTTGGAATAGAATGTGGAAGGAACGGAGCGTAAAAAGCAGTAAAAGAGTGCTTAAAATCGAAACCCTTATTCGGAGACCATAATCTGTGACGTTTGAAGTACATGCTAAAAAACCGAGACACGGTCCACGTTTTTCGAAATTTCTATGGGTAATGATCAGGCATAATGAATTAGAATAGAATTTCATAGAAACAAAGTGCATAAAACGGTAAAAGTGTTCTTAAAATCGAACTCTAATTCGGGAAACCCTAATATGTGAAGTTCGAAGTACGTGCTCACAAAACCGACTCACGGTCGACGTTTTTACAAACTTTTGTGGGGAATGAAGAGGGACAAGGATTTAGATTACAATTTCGAAGAAACGGAGCGCATCAAACAGTAAAAGAGTGATTAAAGTCGAACCCTAATCTGGGACGTCTGAAGTACGTGCTCAAAAAACTGAGTCGCGGTCGAGGTTTTTTGAAACTTTCGTTGCGAATGATTAGGCTTGGTGATTTGGAATAGAATGTCGAAGGAACGGAGCGTAAAAAGCAGTAAAAGAGTGCTTAAAATCGAAACCCTTATTCGGAAACCATAATCTGTGACGTTTGAAGTACATGCTAAAAAACCGAGACACGGTCCACGTTTTTCGAAATTTCTATGGGTAATGATCAGGCATAATGAATTAGAATAGAATTTCATAGAAACAAAGTGCATAAAACGGTAAAAGTGTTCTTAAAATCGAACTCTAATTCGGGAAACCCTAATATGTGAAGTTCGAAGTACGTGCAAACAAAACCGACTCACGGTCGACGTTTTTACAAACTTTTGTGGGGAATGAAGAGAAACAAGGATTTAGATTACAATTTCGAAGAAACGGAGCGCATCAAACAGTAAAAGAGTGATTAAAGTCGAACCCTAATCTGGGACGTCTGAAGTACGTGCTCAAAAAACTGAGTCGCGGTCGAGGTTTTTTGAAACTTTCGTTGCGAATGATTAGGCTTGGTGATTTGGAATAGAATGTCGAAGGAACGGAGCGTAAAAAGCAGTAAAAGAGTGCTTAAAATCGAAACCCTTATTCGGAAACCATAATCTGTGACGTTTGAAGTACATGCTAAAAAACCGAGACACGGTCCACGTTTTTCGAAATTTCTATGGGTAATGATCAGGCATAATGAATTAGAATAGAATTTCATAGAAACAAAGTGCATAAAACGGTAAAAGTGTTCTTAAAATCGAACTCTAATTCGGGAAACCCTAATATGTGAAGTTCGAAGTACGTGCTCACAAAACCGACTCACGGTCGACGTTTTTACAAACTTTTGTGGGGAATGAAGAGGGACAAGGATTTAGATTACAATTTCGAAGAAACGGAGCGCATCAAACAGTAAAAGAGTGATTAAAGTCGAACCCTAATCTGGGACGTCTGAAGTACGTGCTCAAAAAACTGAGTCGCGGTCGAGGTTTTTTGAAACTTTCGTTGCGAATGATTAGGCTTGGTGATTTGGAATAGAATGTCGAAGGAACGGAGCGTAAAAAGCAGTAAAAGAGTGCTTAAAATCGAAACCCTTATTCGGAAACCATAATCTGTGACGTTTGAAGTACATGCTAAAAAACCGAGACACGGTCCACGTTTTTCGAAATTTCTATGGGTAATGATCAGGCATAATGAATTAGAATAGAATTTCGTAGAAACGGAGTGCATAAAACGGTAAAAGTGTGCTTAAAATCGAACTCTAATTCGGGAAACCCTAATATGTGAAGTTCGAAGTACGTGCTCACAAAACCGACTCACGGTCGACGTTTTTACAAACTTTTGTGGGAAATGATCAGGGACAAGGATTTAGATTACAATTTCGAAGAAACGGAGCGCATCAAACAGTAAAAGAGTGATTAAAGTCGAACCCTAATCTGGGACGTCTGAAGTACGTGCTCAAAAAACTGAGTCGCGGTCGAGGTTTTTTGAAACTTTCGTTGCGAATGATTAGGCTTGGTGATTTGGAATAGAATGTCGAAGGAACGGAGCGTAAAAAGCAGTAAAAGAGTGCTTAAAATCGAAACCCTTATTCGGAAACCATAATCTGTGATGTTTGAAGTACATGCTAAAAAACCGAGACACGGTCCACGTTTTTCGAAATTTCTATGGGTAATGATCAGGCATAATGAATTAGAATAGAATTTCATAGAAACAAAGTGCATAAAACGGTAAAAGTGTTCTTAAAATCGAACTCTAATTCGGGAAACCCTAATATGTGAAGTTCGAAGTACGTGCAAACAAAACCGACTCACGGTCGACGTTTTTACAAACTTTTGTGGGGAATGAAGAGGGACAAGGATTTAGATTACAATTTCGAAGAAACGGAGCGCATCAAACAGTAAAAGAGTGATTAAAGTCGAACCCTAATCTGGGACGTCTGAAGACGTGCTCAAAAAACTGAGTCGCGGTCGAGGTTTTTTGAAACTTTCGTTGCGAATGATTAGGCTTGGTGATTTGGAATAGAATGTGGAAGGAACGGAGCGTAAAAAGCAGTAAAAGAGTGCTTAAAATCGAAACCCTTATTCGGAGACCATAATCTGTGACGTTTGAAGTACATGCTAAAAAACCGAGACACGGTCCACGTTTTTCGAAATTTCTATGGGTAATGATCAGGCATAATGAATTAGAATAGAATTTCATAGAAACAAAGTGCATAAAACGGTAAAAGTGTTCTTAAAATCGAACTCTAATTCGGGAAACCCTAATATGTGAAGTTCGAAGTACGTGCAAACAAAACCGACTCACGGTCGACGTTTTTACAAACTTTTGTGGGGAATGAAGAGGGACAAGGATTTAGATTACAATTTCGAAGAAACGGAGCGCATCAAACAGTAAAAGAGTGATTAAAGTCGAACCCTAATCTGGGACGTCTGAAGTACGTGCTCAAAAAACTGAGTCGCGGTCGAGGTTTTTTGAAACTTTCGTTGCGAATGATTAGGCTTGGTGATTTGGAATAGAATGTCGAAGGAACGGAGCGTAAAAAGCAGTAAAAGAGTGCTTAAAATCGAAACCCTTATTCGGAAACCATAATCTGTGACGTTTGAAGTACATGCTAAAAAACCGAGACACAGTCCACGTTTTTCGAAATTTCTATGGGTAATGATCAGGCATAATGAATTAGAATAGAATTTCATAGAAACAAAGTGCATAAAACGGTAAAAGTGTTCTTAAAATCGAACTCCAATTCGGGAAACCCTAATATGTGAAGTTCGAAGTACGTGCTCGCAAAACCGACTCACGGTCGACGTTTTTACAAACTTTTGTGGGGAATGATCAGGGAAAAGGATTTAGATTACAATTTCGAAGAAACGGAGCGCATCAAACAGTAAAAGAGTGATTAAAGTCGAACCCTAATCTGGGACGTCTGAAGTACGTGCTCAAAAAACTGAGTCGCGGTCGAGGTTTTTTGAAACTTTCGTTGCGAATGATTAGGCTTGGTGATTTGGAATAGAATGTCGAAGGAACGGAGCGTAAAAAGCAGTAAAAGAGTGCTTAAAATCGAAACCCTTATTCGGAAACAATAATCTGTGACGTTTGAAGTACATGCTAAAAAACCGAGACACGGTCCACGTTTTTCGAAATTTCTATGGGTAATGATCAGGCATAATGAATTAGAATAGAATTTCGTAGAAACGGAGTGCATAAAACGGTAAAAGTGTGCTTAAAAACGAACTCTAATTCGGGAAACCCCAATATGTGAAGTTCGAAGTACGTGCTCACAAAACCGACTCACGGTCGACGTTTTTACAAACTTTTGTGGGGAATGATCATGGAAAAGGATTTGGATTACAATTTCGAAGAAACAGAGCGCATCAAACAGTAAAAGAGTGATTAAAGTCGAACCCTAATCTGGTTCGTCTGAAGTACGTGCTCAAAAAACTGAGTCGCGGTCGAGGTTTTTTGAAACTTTCGTTGCGAATGATTAGGCTTGGTGATTTGGAATAGAATGTCGAAGGAACGAAGCGTAAAAAGCAGTAAAAGAGTGCTTAAAATCGAAACCCTTATTCGGAAACCATAATCTGTGACGTTTGAAGTACATGCTAAAAAACCGAGACACAGTCCACGTTTTTCGAAATTTCTATGGGTAATGATCAGGCATAATGAATTAGAATAGAATTTCATAGAAACAAAGTGCATAAAACGGTAAAAGTGTTCTTAAAATCGAACTCTAATTCGGGAAACCCTAATATGTGAAGTTCGAAGTACGTGCTCACAAAACCGACTCACGGTCGACGTTTTTACAAACTTTTGTGGGGAATGATCAGGGACAAGGATTTAGATTACAATTTCGAAGAAACGGAGCGCATCATACAGTAAAAGAGTTTATTAAAGTCGAACCCGAATCTGGGACGTCTGAAGTACGTGTTCAAAAAACTGAGTCGCGGTCGAGGTTTTTTGAAACTTTCGTTGCGAATGATTAGGCTTGGTGATTTGGAATAGAATGTCGAAGGAACGGAGCGTAAAAAGCAGTAAAAGGGTGCTTAAAATCGAAACCCTAATTCGGAGACCATAAGCTGTGACGTTTGAAGTACATGCTAAAAAACCGAGACACGGTCCACGTTTTTCGAAATTTCTATGGGTAATGATCAGGCATAATGAATTAGAATAGAATTTCATAGAAACAAAGTGCATAAAACGGTAAAAGTGTTCTTAAAATCGAACTCCAATTCGGGAAACCCTAATATGTGAAGTTCGAAGTACGTGCTCGCAAAACCGACTCACGGTCGACGTTTTTACAAACTTTTGTGGGGAATGATCAGGGAAAAGGATTTAGATTACAATTTCGAAGAAACGGAGCGCATCAAACAGTAAAAGAGTGATTAAAGTCGAACCCTAATCTGGGACGTCTGAAGTACGTGCTCAAAAAACTGAGTCGCGGTCGAGGTTTTTTGAAACTTTCGTTGCGAATGATTAGGCTTGGTGATTTGGAATAGAATGTCGAAGGAACGGAGCGTAAAAAGCAGTAAAAGAGTGCTTAAAATCGAAACCCTTATTCGGAAACAATAATCTGTGACGTTTGAAGTACATGCTAAAAAACCGAGACACGGTCCACGTTTTTCGAAATTTCTATGGGTAATGATCAGGCATAATGAATTAGAATAGAATTTCGTAGAAACGGAGTGCATAAAACGGTAAAAGTGTGCTTAAAAACGAACTCTAATTCGGGAAACCCCAATATGTGAAGTTCGAAGTACGTGCTCACAAAACCGACTCACGGTCGACGTTTTTACAAACTTTTGTGGGGAATGATCATGGAAAAGGATTTGGATTACAATTTCGAAGAAACAGAGCGCATCAAACAGTAAAAGAGTGATTAAAGTCGAACCCTAATCTGGGACGTCTGAAGTACGTGCTCAAAAAACTGAGTCGCGGTCGAGGTTTTTTGAAACTTTCGTTGCGAATGATTAGGCTTGGTGATTTGGAATAGAATGTCGAAGGAACGGAGCGTAAAAAGCAGTAAAAGAGTGCTTAAAATCGAAACCCTAATTCGGAGACCATAATCTGTGACGTTTGAAGTACATGCTAAAAAACCGAGACACGGTCCACGTTTTTCGAAATTTCTATGGGTAATGATCAGGCATAATGAATTAGAATAGAATTTCATAGAAACAAAGTGCATAAAACGGTAAAAGTGTTCTTAAAATCGAACTCCAATTCGGGAAACCCTAATATGTGAAGTTCGAAGTACGTGCTCGCAAAACCGACTCACGGTCGACGTTTTTACAAACTTTTGTGGGGAATGATCAGGGAAAAGGATTTGGATTACAATTTCGAAGAAACGGAGCGCATCAAACAGTAAAAGAGTGATTGAAGTCGAACCCTAATCTGGGACGTCTGAAGTACGTGCTCAAAAAACTGAGTCGCGGTCGAGGTTTTTTGAAACTTTCGTTGCGAATGATTAGGCTTGGTGATTTGGAATAGAATGTCGAAGGAACGGAGCGTAAAAAGCAGTAAAAGAGTGCTTAAAATCGAAACCCTTATTCAGAAACCATAATCTGTGACGTTTGAAGTACATGCTAAAAAACCGAGACACGGTCCACGTTTTTCGAAATTTCTATGGGTAATGATCAGGCATAATGAATTAGAATAGAATTTCGTAGAAACGGAGTGCATAAAACGGTAAAAGTGTTCTTAAAATCGAACTCTAATTCGGGAAACCCTAATATGTGAAGTTCGAAGTACGTGCTCACAAAACCGACTCACGGTCGACGTTTTTACAAACTTTTGTGGGGAATGATCATGGAAAAGGATTTGGATTACAATTTCGAAGAAACGGAGCGCATCAAACAGTAAAAGAGTG
This sequence comes from Cucurbita pepo subsp. pepo, assembly GCF_057944985.1. Classification (NCBI taxonomy): domain Eukaryota; kingdom Viridiplantae; phylum Streptophyta; class Magnoliopsida; order Cucurbitales; family Cucurbitaceae; genus Cucurbita; species Cucurbita pepo. Next base: position 5,755,905 of record NC_141816.1, on the reverse strand, counting down.
ATTAAAGTCGAACCCTAATCTGGGACGTCTGAAGTACGTGCTCAAAAAACTGAGTCGCGGTCGAGGTTTTTTGAAACTTTCGTTGCGAATGATTAGGCTTGGTGATTTGGAATAGAATGTCGAAGGAACGGAGCGTAAAAAGCAGTAAAAGAGTGCTTAAAATCGAAACCCTTATTCGGAAACCATAATCTGTGACGTTTGAAGTACATGCTAAAAAACCGAGACACGGTCCACGTTTTTCGAAATTTCTATGGGTATTGATCAGGCATAATGAATTAGAATAGAATTTCGTAGAAACGGAGTGCATAAAACGGTAAAAGTGTGCTTAAAATCGAACTCTAATTCGGGAAACCCTAATATGTGAAGTTCGAAGTACGTGCTCACAAAACCGACTCACGGTCGACGTTTTTACAAACTTTGGTGGGGAATGATCAGGGACAAGGATTTAGATTACAATTTCAAAGAAACGGCGCGCATCATACAGTAAAAGAGTTTATTAAAGTCGAACCCGAATCTGGGACCTCTGAAGTACGTGCTCAAAAAACTAAGTCGCGGTCGAGGTATTTTGAAACTTTCGTTGCGAATGATTAGGCTTGGTGATTTGGAATAGAATGTCGAAGGAACGGAGCGTAAAAAGCAGTAAAAGAGTGCTTAAAATCGAAACCCTAATTCGGAGACCATAATCTGTGACGTTTGAAGTACATGCTAAAAAACCGAGACACGGTCCACGTTTTTCGAAATTTCTATGGGTAATGATCAGGCATAATGAATTAGAATAGAATTTCATAGAAACAAAGTGCATAAAACGGTAAAAGTGTTCTTAAAATCGAACTCCAATTCGGGAAACCCTAATATGTGAAGTTCGAAGTACGTGCTCGCAAAACCGACTCACGGTCGACGTTTTTACAAACTTTTGTGGGGAATGATCAGGGACAAGGATTTAGATTACAATTTCGAAGAAACGGAGCGCATCATACAGTAAAAGAGTTTATTAAAGTCGAACCCGAATCTGGGACGTCTGAAGTACGTGTTCAAAAAACTGAGTCGCGGTCGAGGTTTTTTGAAACTTTCGTTGCGAATGATTAGGCTTGGTGATTTGGAATAGAATGTCGAAGGAACGGAGCGTAAAAAGCAGTAAAAGAGTGCTTAAAATCGAAACCCTAATTCGGAGACCATAATCTGTGACGTTTGAAGTACATGCTAAAAAACCGAGACACGGTCCACGTTTTTCGAAATTTCTATGGGTAATGATCAGGCATAATGAATTAGAATAGAATTTCATAGAAACAAAGTGCATAAAACGGTAAAAGTGTTCTTAAAATCGAACTCCAATTCGGGAAACCCTAATATGTGAAGTTCGAAGTACGTGCTCGCAAAACCGACTCACGGTCGACGTTTTTACAAACTTTTGTGGGGAATGATCAGGGAAAAGGATTTGGATTACAATTTCGAAGAAACGGAGCGCATCAAACAGTAAAAGAGTGATTGAAGTCGAACCCTAATCTGGGACGTCTGAAGTACGTGCTCAAAAAACTGAGTCGCGGTCGAGGTTTTTTGAAACTTTCGTTGCGAATGATTAGGCTTGGTGATTTGGAATAGAATGTCGAAGGAACGGAGCGTAAAAAGCAGTAAAAGAGTGCTTAAAATCGAAACCCTTATTCAGAAACCATAATCTGTGACGTTTGAAGTACATGCTAAAAAACCGAGACACGGTCCACGTTTTTCGAAATTTCTATGGGTAATGATCAGGCATAATGAATTAGAATAGAATTTCGTAGAAACGGAGTGCATAAAACGGTAAAAGTGTTCTTAAAATCAAACTCTAATTCGGGAAACCCTAATATGTGAAGTTCGAAGTACGTGCTCACAAAACCGACTCACGGTCGACGTTTTTACAAACTTTTGTGGGGAATGATCATGGAAAAGGATTTGGATTACAATTTCGAAGAAACGGAGCGCATCAAACAGTAAAAGAGTGATTAAAGTCGAACCCTAATCTGGGACGTCTGAAGTACGTGCTCAAAAAACTGAGTCGCGGTCGAGGTTTTTTGAAACTTTCGTTGCGAATGATTAGGCTTGGTGATTTGGAATAGAATGTCGAAGGAACGGAGCGTAAAAAGCAGTAAAAGAGTGCTTAAAATCGAAACCCTTATTCGGAAACCATAATCTGTGACGTTTGAAGTACATGCTAAAAAACCGAGACACGGTCCACGTTTTTCGAAATTTCTATGGGTATTGATCAGGCATAATGAATTAGAATAGAATTTCGTAGAAACGGAGTGCATAAAACGGTAAAAGTGTGCTTAAAATCGAACTCTAATTCGGGAAACCCTAATATGTGAAGTTCGAAGTACGTGCTCACAAAACCGACTCACGGTCGACGTTTTTACAAACTTTGGTGGGGAATGATCAGGGACAAGGATTTAGATTACAATTTCAAAGAAACGGCGCGCATCATACAGTAAAAGAGTTTATTAAAGTCGAACCCGAATCTGGGACGTCTGAAGTACGTGCTCAAAAAACTAAGTCGCGGTCGAGGTATTTTGAAACTTTCGTTGCGAATGATTAGGCTTGGTGATTTGGAATAGAATGTCGAAGGAACGGAGCGTAAAAAGCAGTAAAAGAGTGCTGAAATTCGAAACCCTTATTCGGAGACCATAATCTGTGACGTTTGAAGTACATGCTAAAAAACCGAGACACGGTCCACGTTTTTCGAAATTTCTATGGGTAATGATCAGGCATAATGAATTAGAATAGAATTTCGTAGAAACATAGTGCATAAAACGGTAAAAGTGTGCTTAAAATCGAACTCTAATTCGGGAAACCCTAATATGTGAAGTTTTAAGTACGTGCTCACAAAACCGACTCACGGTCGACGTTTTTACAAACTTTTGTGGGGAATGATCAGGGACAAGGATTTAGATTACAATTTCGAAGAAACGGAGCGCATCATACAGTAAAAGAGTTTATTAAAGTCGAACCCGAATCTGGGACGTCTGAAGTACGTGTTCAAAAAACTGAGTCGCGGTCGAGGTTTTTTGAAACTTTCGTTGCGAATGATTAGGCTTGGTGATTTGGAATAGAATGTCGAAGGAACGGAGCGTAAAAAGCAGTAAAAGAGTGCTTAAAATCGAAACCCTTATTCGGAGACCATAATCTGTGACGTTTGAAGTACATGCTAAAAAACCGAGACACGGTCCACGTTTTTCGAAATTTCTATTGGTAATGATCAGGCATAATGAATTAGAATAGAATTTCATAAAAACAAAGTGCATAAAACGGTAAAAGTGTTCTTAAAATCGAACTCTAATTCGGGAAACCCTAATATGTGAAGTTCGAAGTACGTGCTCACAAAACCGACTCACGGTCGACGTTTTTACAAACTTTTGTGGGGAATGATAAGGGAAAAGGATTTGGATTACAATTTCGAAGAAACGGAGCGCATCAAACAGTAAAAGAGTGATTAAAGTCGAACCCTAATCTGGGACGTCTGAAGTACGTGCTCAAAAAACTGAGTCGCGGTCGAGGTTTTTTGAAACTTTCGTTGCGAATGATTAGGCTTGGTGATTTGGAATAGAATGTCGAAGGAACGGAGCGTAAAAAGCAGTAAAAGAGTGCTTAAAATCGAAACCCTTATTCGGAAACCATAATCTGTGACGTTTGAAGTACATGCTAAAAAACCGAGACACGGTCCACGTTTTTCGAAATTTCTATGGGTAATGATCAGGCATAATGAATTAGAATAGAATTTCGTAGAAACGGAGTGCATAAAACGGTAAAAGTGTGCTTAAAATCGAACTCTAATTCGGGAAACCCTAATATGTGAAGTTCGAAGTACGTGCTCACAAAACCGACTCACGGTCGACGTTTTTACAAACTTTGGTGGGGAATGATCAGGGACAAGGATTTAGATTACAATTTCAAAGAAACGGCGCGCATCATACAGTAAAAGAGTTTATTAAAGTCGAACCCGAATCTGGGACGTCTGAAGTACGTGCTCAAAAAACTGAGTCGCGGTCGAGGTATTTTGAAACTTTCGTTGCGAATGATTAGGCTTGGTGATTTGGAATAGAATGTCGAAGGAACGGAGCGTAAAAAGCAGTAAAAGAGTGCTGAAATTCGAAACCCTTATTCGGAGACCATAATCTGTGACGTTTGAAGTACATGCTAAAAAACCGAGACACGGTCCACGTTTTTCGAAATTTCTATGGGTAATGATCAGGCATAATGAATTAGAATAGAATTTCGTAGAAACATAGTGCATAAAACGGTAAAAGTGTGCTTAAAATCGAACTCTAATTCGGGAAACCCTAATATGTGAAGTTTTAAGTACGTGCTCACAAAACCGACTCACGGTCGACGTTTTTACAAACTTTTGTGGGGAATGATCAGGGACAAGGATTTAGATTACAATTTCGAAGAAACGGAGCGCATCATACAGTAAAAGAGTTTATTAAAGTCGAACCCGAATCTGGGACGTCTGAAGTAAGTGTTCAAAAAACTGAGTCGCGGTCGAGGTTTTTTGAAACTTTCGTTGCGAATGATTAGGCTTGGTGATTTGGAATAGAATGTCGAAGGAACGGAGCGTAAAAAGCAGTAAAAGAGTGCTTAAAATCGAAACCCTTATTCGTAGACCATAATCTGTGACGTTTGAAGTACATGCTAAAAAACCGAGACACGGTCCACGTTTTTCGAAATTTCTATTGGTAATGATCAGGCATAATGAATTAGAATAGAATTTCATAAAAACAAAGTGCATAAAACGGTAAAAGTGTTCTTAAAATCGAACTCTAATTCGGGAAACCCTAATATGTGAAGTTCGAAGTACGTGCTCACAAAACCGACTCACGGTCGACGTTTTTACAAACTTTTGTGGGGAATGATCAGGGAAAAGGATTTGGATTACAATTTCGAAGAAACGGAGCGCATCAAACAGTAAAAGAGTGATTAAAGTCGAACCCTAATCTGGGACGTCTGAAGTACGTGCTCAAAAAACTGAGTCGCGGTCGAGGTTTTTTGAAACTTTCGTTGCGAATGATTAGGCTTGGTGATTTGGAATAGAATGTCGAAGGAACGGAGCGTAAAAAGCAGTAAAAGAGTGCTTAAAATCGAAACCCTTATTCGGAAACCATAATCTGTGACGTTTGAAGTACATGCTAAAAAACCGAGACACGGTCCACGTTTTTCGAAATTTCTATGGGTAATGATCAGGCATAATGAATTAGAATAGAATTTCGTAGAAACGGAGTGCATAAAACAGTAAAAGTGTGCTTAAAATCGAACTCTAATTCGGGAAACCCTAATATGTGAAGTTCGAAGTACGTGCTCACAAAACCGACTCACGGTCGACGTTTTTACAAACTTTGGTGGGGAATGATCAGGGACAAGGATTTAGATTACAATTTCAAAGAAACGGCGCGCATCATACAGTAAAAGAGTTTATTAAAGTCGAACCCGAATCTGGGACGTCTGAAGTACGTGCTCAAAAAACTGAGTCGCGGTCGAGGTATTTTGAAACTTTCGTTGCGAATGATTAGACTTGGTGATTTGGAATAGAATGTCGAAGGAACGGAGCGTAAAAAGCAGTAAAAGAGTGCTTAAAATCGAAATCTTATTCGGAAACCATAATCTGTGACGTTTGAAGTACATGCTAAAAAACCGAGACACGGTCCACGTTTTTCGAAATTTCTATGGGTAATGATCAGGCATAATGAATTAGAATAGAATTTCGTAGAAACATAGTGCATAAAACGGTAAAAGTGTGCTTAAAATCGAACTCTAATTCGGGAAACCCTAATATGTGAAGTTCGAAGTACGTGCTCACAAAACCGACTCACGGTCGACGTTTTTACAAACTTTTGTGGGGAATGATCAGGGACAAGGATTTAGATCACAATTTCGAAGAAACGGAGCGCATCATACAGTAAAAGAGTTTATTAAAGTCGAACCCGAATCTGGGACGTCTGAAGTACGTGTTCAAAAAACTGAGTCGCGGTCGAGGTTTTTTGAAACTTTCGTTGCGAATGATTAGGCTTGGTGATTTGGAATAGAATGTCGAAGGAACGGAGCGTAAAAAGCAGTAAAAGAGTGCTTAAAATCGAAACCCTTATTCGGAGACCATAATCTGTGACGTTTGAAGTACATGCTAAAAAACCGAGACACGGTCCACGTTTTTCGAAATTTCTATTGGTAATGATCAGGCATAATGAATTAGAATAGAATTTCAAAGAAACAAAGTGCATAAAACGGTAAAAGTGTTCTTAAAATCGAACTCTAATTCGGGAAACCCTAATATGTGAAGTTCGAAGTACGTGCTCACAAAACCGACTCACGGTCGACGTTTTTACAAACTTTTGTGGGGAATGATCAGGGACAAGGATTTAGTTCACAATTTCGAAGAAATGGAGCGCATCATACAGTAAAAGAGTTTATTAAAGTCGAACCCGAATCTGGGACGTCTGAAGTACGTGTTCAAAAAACTGAGTCGCGGTCGAGGTTTTTTGAAACTTTCGTTGCGAATGATTAGGCTTGGTGATTTGTTAATAGAATGTCGAAGGAACGGAGCGTAAAAAGCAGTAAAAGAGTGCTTAAAATCGAAACCCTTATTCGGAGACCATAATCTGTGACGTTTGAAGTACATGCTAAAAAACCGAGACACGGTCCACGTTTTTCGAAATTTCTATTGGTAATGATCAGGCATAATGAATTAGAATAGAATTTCATAGAAACAAAGTGCATAAAACGGTAAAAGTGTTCTTAAAATCGAACTCTAATTCGGGAAACCCTAATATGTGAAGTTCGAAGTACGTGCTCACAAAACCGACTCACGGTCGACGTTTTTACAAACTTTTGTGGGGAATGATCAGGGAAAATGATTTGGATTACAATTTCGAAGAAACGGAGCGCATCAAACAGTAAAAGAGTGATTAAAGTCGAACCCTAATCTGGGACGTCTGAAGTACGTGCTCAAAAAACTGAGTCGCGGTCGAGGTTTTTTGAAACTTTCGTTGCGAATGATTAGGCTTGGTGATTTGGAATAGAATGTCGAAGGAACGGAGCGTAAAAAGCAGTAAAAGAGTGCTTAAAATCGAAACCCTTATTCGGAAACCATAATCTGTGACGTTTGAAGTACATGCTAAAAAACCGAGACACGGTCCACGTTTTTCGAAATTTCTATGGGTAATGATCAGGCATAATGAATTAGAATAGAATTTCGTAGAAACGGAGTGCATAAAACGGTAAAAGTGTGCTTAAAATCGAACTCTAATTCGGGAAACCCTAATATGTGAAGTTCGAAGTACGTGCTCACAAAACCGACTCACGGTCGACGTTTTTACAAACTTTTGTGGGGAATGATCATGGAAAAGGATTTGGATTACAATTTCGAAGAAACAGAGCGCATCAAACAGTAAAAGAGTGATTAAAGTCGAACCCTAATCTGGGACGTCTGAAGTACGTGCTCAAAAAACTGAGTCGCGGTCGAGGTTTTTTGAAACTTTCGTTGCGAATGATTAGGCTTGGTGATTTGGAATAGAATGTCGAAGGAACGGAGCGTAAAAAGCAGTAAAAGAGTGCTTCAAATCGAAATCTTATTCGGAAACCATAATCTGTGACGTTTGAAGTACATGCTAAAAAACCGAGACACGGTCCACGTTTTTCGAAATTTCTATGGGTAATGATCAGGCATAATGAATTAGAATAGAATTTCGTAGAAACATAGTGCATAAAACGGTAAAAGTGTGCTTAAAATCGAACTCTAATTCGGGAAACCCTAATATGTGAAGTTTTAAGTACGTGCTCACAAAACCGACTCACGGTCGACGTTTTTACAAACTTTTGTGGGGAATGATCAGGGACAAGGATTTAGATTACAATTTCGAAGAAACGGAGCGCATCATACAGTAAAAGAGTTTATTAAAGTCGAACCCGAATCTGGGACGTCTGAAGTACGTGTTCAAAAAACTGAGTCGCGGTCGAGGTTTTTTGAAACTTTCGTTGCGAATGATTAGGCTTGGTGATTTGGAATAGAATGTCGAAGGAACGGAGCGTAAAAAGCAGTAAAAGAGTGCTTAAAATCGAAACCCTTATTCGGAGACCATAATCTGTGACGTTTGAAGTACATGCTAAAAAACCGAGACACGGTCCACGTTTTTCGAAATTTCTATTGGTAATGATCAGGCATAATGAATTAGAATAGAATTTCATAAAAACAAAGTGCATAAAACGGTAAAAGTGTTCTTAAAATCGAACTCTAATTCGGGAAACCCTAATATGTGAAGTTCGAAGTACGTGCTCACAAAACCGACTCACGGTCGACGTTTTTACAAACTTTTGTGGGGAATGATAAGGGAAAAGGATTTGGATTACAATTTCGAAGAAACGGAGCGCATCAAACAGTAAAAGAGTGATTAAAGTCGAACCCTAATCTGGGACGTCTGAAGTACGTGCTCAAAAAACTGAGTCGCGGTCGAGGTTTTTTGAAACTTTCGTTGCGAATGATTAGGCTTGGTGATTTGGAATAGAATGTCGAAGGAACGGAGCGTAAAAAGCAGTAAAAGAGTGCTTAAAATCGAAACCCTTATTCGGAAACCATAATCTGTGACGTTTGAAGTACATGCTAAAAAACCGAGACACGGTCCACGTTTTTCGAAATTTCTATGGGTAATGATCAGGCATAATGAATTAGAATAGAATTTCGTAGAAACGGAGTGCATAAAACGGTAAAAGTGTGCTTAAAATCGAACTCTAATTCGGGAAACCCTAATATGTGAAGTTCGAAGTACGTGCTCACAAAACCGACTCACGGTCGACGTTTTTACAAACTTTGGTGGGGAATGATCAGGGACAAGGATTTAGATTACAATTTCAAAGAAACGGCGCGCATCATACAGTAAAAGAGTTTATTAAAGTCGAACCCGAATCTGGGACGTCTGAAGTACGTGCTCAAAAAACTGAGTCGCGGTCGAGGTATTTTGAAACTTTCGTTGCGAATGATTAGGCTTGGTGATTTGGAATAGAATGTCGAAGGAACGGAGCGTAAAAAGCAGTAAAAGAGTGCTGAAATTCGAAACCCTTATTCGGAGACCATAATCTGTGACGTTTGAAGTACATGCTAAAAAACCGAGACACGGTCCACGTTTTTCGAAATTTCTATGGGTAATGATCAGGCATAATGAATTAGAATAGAATTTCGTAGAAACATAGTGCATAAAACGGTAAAAGTGTGCTTAAAATCGAACTCTAATTCGGGAAACCCTAATATGTGAAGTTTTAAGTACGTGCTCACAAAACCGACTCACGGTCGACGTTTTTACAAACTTTTGTGGGGAATGATCAGGGACAAGGATTTAGATTACAATTTCGAAGAAACGGAGCGCATCATACAGTAAAAGAGTTTATTAAAGTCGAACCCGAATCTGGGACGTCTGAAGTAAGTGTTCAAAAAACTGAGTCGCGGTCGAGGTTTTTTGAAACTTTCGTTGCGAATGATTAGGCTTGGTGATTTGGAATAGAATGTCGAAGGAACGGAGCGTAAAAAGCAGTAAAAGAGTGCTTAAAATCGAAACCCTTATTCGTAGACCATAATCTGTGACGTTTGAAGTACATGCTAAAAAACCGAGACACGGTCCACGTTTTTCGAAATTTCTATTGGTAATGATCAGGCATAATGAATTAGAATAGAATTTCATAAAAACAAAGTGCATAAAACGGTAAAAGTGTTCTTAAAATCGAACTCTAATTCGGGAAACCCTAATATGTGAAGTTCGAAGTACGTGCTCACAAAACCGACTCACGGTCGACGTTTTTACAAACTTTTGTGGGGAATGATCAGGGACAAGGATTTAGATCACAATTTCGAAGAAACGGAGCGCATCATACAGTAAAAGAGTTTATTAAAGTCGAACCCGAATCTGGGACGTCTGAAGTACGTGTTCAAAAAACTGAGTCGCGGTCGAGGTTTTTTGAAACTTTCGTTGCGAATGATTAGGCTTGGTGATTTGGAATAGAATGTCGAAGGAACGGAGCGTAAAAAGCAGTAAAAGAGTGCTTAAAATCGAAACCCTTATTCGGAGACCATAATCTGTGACGTTTGAAGTACATGCTAAAAAACCGAGACACGGTCCACGTTTTTCGAAATTTCTATTGGTAATGATCAGGCATAATGAATTAGAATAGAATTTCAAAGAAACAAAGTGCATAAAACGGTAAAAGTGTTCTTAAAATCGAACTCTAATTCGGGAAACCCTAATATGTGAAGTTCGAAGTACGTGCTCACAAAACCGACTCACGGTCGACGTTTTTACAAACTTTTGTGGGGAATGATCAGGGACAAGGATTTAGTTCACAATTTCGAAGAAATGGAGCGCATCATACAGTAAAAGAGTTTATTAAAGTCGAACCCGAATCTGGGACGTCTGAAGTACGTGTTCAAAAAACTGAGTCGCGGTCGAGGTTTTTTGAAACTTTCGTTGCGAATGATTAGGCTTGGTGATTTGTTAATAGAATGTCGAAGGAACGGAGCGTAAAAAGCAGTAAAAGAGTGCTTAAAATCGAAACCCTTATTCGGAGACCATAATCTGTGACGTTTGAAGTACATGCTAAAAAACCGAGACACGGTCCACGTTTTTCGAAATTTCTATTGGTAATGATCAGGCATAATGAATTAGAATAGAATTTCATAGAAACAAAGTGCATAAAACGGTAAAAGTGTTCTTAAAATCGAACTCTAATTCGGGAAACCCTAATATGTGAAGTTCGAAGTACGTGCTCACAAAACCGACTCACGGTCGACGTTTTTACAAACTTTTGTGGGGAATGATCAGGGAAAATGATTTGGATTACAATTTCGAAGAAACGGAGCGCATCAAACAGTAAAAGAGTGATTAAAGTCGAACCCTAATCTGGGACGTCTGAAGTACGTGCTCAAAAAACTGAGTCGCGGTCGAGGTTTTTTGAAACTTTCGTTGCGAATGATTAGGCTTGGTGATTTGGAATAGAATGTCGAAGGAACGGAGCGTAAAAAGCAGTAAAAGAGTGCTTAAAATCGAAACCCTTATTCGGAAACCATAATCTGTGACGTTTGAAGTACATGCTAAAAAACCGAGACACGGTCCACGTTTTTCGAAATTTCTATGGGTAATGATCAGGCATAATGAATTAGAATAGAATTTCGTAGAAACGGAGTGCATAAAACGGTAAAAGTGTGCTTAAAATCGAACTCTAATTCGGGAAACCCTAATATGTGAAGTTCGAAGTACGTGCTCACAAAACCGACTCACGGTCGACGTTTTTACAAACTTTTGTGGGGAATGATCATGGAAAAGGATTTGGATTACAATTTCGAAGAAACAGAGCGCATCAAACAGTAAAAGAGTGATTAAAGTCGAACCCTAATCTGGGACGTCTGAAGTACGTGCTCAAAAAACTGAGTCGCGGTCGAGGTTTTTTGAAACTTTCGTTGCGAATGATTAGGCTTGGTGATTTGGAATAGAATGTCGAAGGAACGGAGCGTAAAAAGCAGTAAAAGAGTGCTTCAAATCGAAATCTTATTCGGAAACCATAATCTGTGACGTTTGAAGTACATGCTAAAAAACCGAGACACGGTCCACGTTTTTCGAAATTTCTATGGGTAATGATCAGGCATAATGAATTAGAATAGAATTTCGTAGAAACATAGTGCATAAAACGGTAAAAGTGTGCTTAAAATCGAACTCTAATTCGGGAAACCCTAATATGTGAAGTTTTAAGTACGTGCTCACAAAACCGACTCACGGTCGACGTTTTTACAAACTTTTGTGGGGAATGATCAGGGACAAGGATTTAGATTACAATTTCGAAGAAACGGAGCGCATCATACAGTAAAAGAGTTTATTAAAGTCGAACCCGAATCTGGGACGTCTGAAGTACGTGTTCAAAAAACTGAGTCGCGGTCGAGGTTTTTTGAAACTTTCGTTGCGAATGATTAGGCTTGGTGATTTGGAATAGAATGTCGAAGGAACGGAGCGTAAAAAGCAGTAAAAGAGTGCTTAAAATCGAAACCCTTATTCGGAGACCATAATCTGTGACGTTTGAAGTACATGCTAAAAAACCGAGACACGGTCCACGTTTTTCGAAATTTCTATTGGTAATGATCAGGCATAATGAATTAGAATAGAATTTCATAAAAACAAAGTGCATAAAACGGTAAAAGTGTTCTTAAAATCGAACTCTAATTCGGGAAACCCTAATATGTGAAGTTCGAAGTACGTGCTCACAAAACCGACTCACGGTCGACGTTTTTACAAACTTTTGTGGGGAATGATCAGGGACAAGGATTTAGATCACAATTTCGAAGAAACGGAGCGCATCATACAGTAAAAGAGTTTATTAAAGTCGAACCCGAATCTGGGACGTCTGAAGTACGTGTTCAAAAAACTGAGTCGCGGTCGAGGTTTTTTGAAACTTTCGTTGCGAATGATTAGGCTTGGTGATTTGGAATAGAATGTCGAAGGAACGGAGCGTAAAAAGCAGTAAAAGAGTGCTTAAAATCGAAACCCTTATTCGGAGACCATAATCTGTGACGTTTGAAGTACATGCTAAAAAACCGAGACACGGTCCACGTTTTTCGAAATTTCTATTGGTAATGATCAGGCATAATGAATTAGAATAGAATTTCAAAGAAACAAAGTGCATAAAACGGTAAAAGTGTTCTTAAAATCGAACTCTAATTCGGGAAACCCTAATATGTGAAGTTCGAAGTACGTGCTCACAAAACCGACTCACGGTCGACGTTTTTACAAACTTTTGTGGGGAATGATCAGGGACAAGGATTTAGTTCACAATTTCGAAGAAATGGAGCGCATCATACAGTAAAAGAGTTTATTAAAGTCGAACCCGAATCTGGGACGTCTGAAGTACGTGTTCAAAAAACTGAGTCGCGGTCGAGGTTTTTTGAAACTTTCGTTGCGAATGATTAGGCTTGGTGATTTGTTAATAGAATGTCGAAGGAACGGAGCGTAAAAAGCAGTAAAAGAGTGCTTAAAATCGAAACCCTTATTCGGAGACCATAATCTGTGACGTTTGAAGTACATGCTAAAAAACCGAGACACGGTCCACGTTTTTCGAAATTTCTAAGGGTAATGATCAGGCATAATGAATTAGAATAGAATTTCGTAGAAACGGAGTGCATAAAACGGTAAAAGTGTGCTTAAAATCGAACTCTAATTCGGGAAACCCTAATATGTGAAGTTCGAAGTACGTGCTCACAAAACCGACTCACGGTCGACGTTTTTACAAACTTTGGTGGGGAATGATCAGGGACAAGGATTTAGATTACAATTTCAAAGAAACGGCGCGCATCATACAGTAAAAGAGTTTATTAAAGTCGAACCCGAATCTGGGACGTCTGAAGTACGTGCTCAAAAAACTGAGTCGCGGTCGAGGTATTTTGAAACTTTCGTTGCGAATGATTAGGCTTGGTGATTTGGAATAGAATGTCGAAGGAACGGAGCGTAAAAAGCAGTAAAAGAGTGCTGAAATTCGAAACCCTTATTCGGAGACCATAATCTGTGACGTTTGAAGTACATGCTAAAAAACCGAGACACGGTCCACGTTTTTCGAAATTTCTATGGGTAATGATCAGGCATAATGAATTAGAATAGAATTTCGTAGAAACATAGTGCATAAAACGGTAAAAGTGTGCTTAAAATCGAACTCTAATTCGGGAAACCCTAATATGTGAAGTTTTAAGTACGTGCTCACAAAACCGACTCACGGTCGACGTTTTTACAAACTTTTGTGGGGAATGATCAGGGACAAGGATTTAGATTACAATTTCGAAGAAACGGAGCGCATCATACAGTAAAAGAGTTTATTAAAGTCGAACCCGAATCTGGGACGTCTGAAGTAAGTGTTCAAAAAACTGAGTCGCGGTCGAGGTTTTTTGAAACTTTCGTTGCGAATGATTAGGCTTGGTGATTTGGAATAGAATGTCGAAGGAACGGAGCGTAAAAAGCAGTAAAAGAGTGCTTAAAATCGAAACCCTTATTCGTAGACCATAATCTGTGACGTTTGAAGTACATGCTAAAAAACCGAGACACGGTCCACGTTTTTCGAAATTTCTATTGGTAATGATCAGGCATAATGAATTAGAATAGAATTTCATAAAAACAAAGTGCATAAAACGGTAAAAGTGTTCTTAAAATCGAACTCTAATTCGGGAAACCCTAATATGTGAAGTTCGAAGTACGTGCTCACAAAACCGACTCACGGTCGACGTTTTTACAAACTTTTGTGGGGAATGATCAGGGAAAAGGATTTGGATTACAATTTCGAAGAAACGGAGCGCATCAAACAGTAAAAGAGTGATTAAAGTCGAACCCTAATCTGGGACGTCTGAAGTACGTGCTCAAAAAACTGAGTCGCGGTCGAGGTTTTTTGAAACTTTCGTTGCGAATGATTAGGCTTGGTGATTTGGAATAGAATGTCGAAGGAACGGAGCGTAAAAAGCAGTAAAAGAGTGCTTAAAATCGAAACCCTTATTCGGAAACCATAATCTGTGACGTTTGAAGTACATGCTAAAAAACCGAGACACGGTCCACGTTTTTCGAAATTTCTATGGGTAATGATCAGGCATAATGAATTAGAATAGAATTTCGTAGAAACGGAGTGCATAAAACAGTAAAAGTGTGCTTAAAATCGAACTCTAATTCGGGAAACCCTAATATGTGAAGTTCGAAGTACGTGCTCACAAAACCGACTCACGGTCGACGTTTTTACAAACTTTGGTGGGGAATGATCAGGGACAAGGATTTAGATTACAATTTCAAAGAAACGGCGCGCATCATACAGTAAAAGAGTTTATTAAAGTCGAACCCGAATCTGGGACGTCTGAAGTACGTGCTCAAAAAACTGAGTCGCGGTCGAGGTATTTTGAAACTTTCGTTGCGAATGATTAGACTTGGTGATTTGGAATAGAATGTCGAAGGAACGGAGCGTAAAAAGCAGTAAAAGAGTGCTTAAAATCGAAATCTTATTCGGAAACCATAATCTGTGACGTTTGAAGTACATGCTAAAAAACCGAGACACGGTCCACGTTTTTCGAAATTTCTATGGGTAATGATCAGGCATAATGAATTAGAATAGAATTTCGTAGAAACATAGTGCATAAAACGGTAAAAGTGTGCTTAAAATCGAACTCTAATTCGGGAAACCCTAATATGTGAAGTTCGAAGTACGTGCTCACAAAACCGACTCACGGTCGACGTTTTTACAAACTTTTGTGGGGAATGATCAGGGACAAGGATTTAGATCACAATTTCGAAGAAACGGAGCGCATCATACAGTAAAAGAGTTTATTAAAGTCGAACCCGAATCTGGGACGTCTGAAGTACGTGTTCAAAAAACTGAGTCGCGGTCGAGGTTTTTTGAAACTTTCGTTGCGAATGATTAGGCTTGGTGATTTGGAATAGAATGTCGAAGGAACGGAGCGTAAAAAGCAGTAAAAGAGTGCTTAAAATCGAAACCCTTATTCGGAGACCATAATCTGTGACGTTTGAAGTACATGCTAAAAAACCGAGACACGGTCCACGTTTTTCGAAATTTCTATTGGTAATGATCAGGCATAATGAATTAGAATAGAATTTCAAAGAAACAAAGTGCATAAAACGGTAAAAGTGTTCTTAAAATCGAACTCTAATTCGGGAAACCCTAATATGTGAAGTTCGAAGTACGTGCTCACAAAACCGACTCACGGTCGACGTTTTTACAAACTTTTGTGGGGAATGATCAGGGACAAGGATTTAGTTCACAATTTCGAAGAAATGGAGCGCATCATACAGTAAAAGAGTTTATTAAAGTCGAACCCGAATCTGGGACGTCTGAAGTACGTGTTCAAAAAACTGAGTCGCGGTCGAGGTTTTTTGAAACTTTCGTTGCGAATGATTAGGCTTGGTGATTTGTTAATAGAATGTCGAAGGAACGGAGCGTAAAAAGCAGTAAAAGAGTGCTTAAAATCGAAACCCTTATTCGGAGACCATAATCTGTGACGTTTGAAGTACATGCTAAAAAACCGAGACACGGTCCACGTTTTTCGAAATTTCTATTGGTAATGATCAGGCATAATGAATTAGAATAGAATTTCATAGAAACAAAGTGCATAAAACGGTAAAAGTGTTCTTAAAATCGAACTCTAATTCGGGAAACCCTAATATGTGAAGTTCGAAGTACGTGCTCACAAAACCGACTCACGGTCGACGTTTTTACAAACTTTTGTGGGGAATGATCAGGGAAAATGATTTGGATTACAATTTCGAAGAAACGGAGCGCATCAAACAGTAAAAGAGTGATTAAAGTCGAACCCTAATCTGGGACGTCTGAAGTACGTGCTCAAAAAACTGAGTCGCGGTCGAGGTTTTTTGAAACTTTCGTTGCGAATGATTAGGCTTGGTGATTTGGAATAGAATGTCGAAGGAACGGAGCGTAAAAAGCAGTAAAAGAGTGCTTAAAATCGAAACCCTTATTCGGAAACCATAATCTGTGACGTTTGAAGTACATGCTAAAAAACCGAGACACGGTCCACGTTTTTCGAAATTTCTATGGGTAATGATCAGGCATAATGAATTAGAATAGAATTTCGTAGAAACGGAGTGCATAAAACGGTAAAAGTGTGCTTAAAATCGAACTCTAATTCGGGAAACCCTAATATGTGAAGTTCGAAGTACGTGCTCACAAAACCGACTCACGGTCGACGTTTTTACAAACTTTTGTGGGGAATGATCATGGAAAAGGATTTGGATTACAATTTCGAAGAAACAGAGCGCATCAAACAGTAAAAGAGTGATTAAAGTCGAACCCTAATCTGGGACGTCTGAAGTACGTGCTCAAAAAACTGAGTCGCGGTCGAGGTTTTTTGAAACTTTCGTTGCGAATGATTAGGCTTGGTGATTTGGAATAGAATGTCGAAGGAACGGAGCGTAAAAAGCAGTAAAAGAGTGCTTCAAATCGAAATCTTATTCGGAAACCATAATCTGTGACGTTTGAAGTACATGCTAAAAAACCGAGACACGGTCCACGTTTTTCGAAATTTCTATGGGTAATGATCAGGCATAATGAATTAGAATAGAATTTCGTAGAAACGGAGTGCATAAAACTGTAAAAGTGTGCTTAAAATCGAACTCTAATTCGGGAAACCCTAATATGTGAAGTTCGAAGTACGTGCTCACAAAACCGACTCATGGTCGACGTTTTTACAAACTTTGGTGGGGAATGATCAGGGACAAGGATTTATATTACAATTTCAAAGAAACGGCGCGCATCATACAGTAAAAGAGTTTATTAAAGTCGAACCCGAATCTGGGACGTCTGAAGTACGTGCTCAAAAAACTGAGTCGCGGTCGAGGTATTTTGAAACTTTCGTTGCGAATGATTAGGCTTGGTGATTTGGAATAGAATGTCGAAGGAACGGAGCGTAAAAAGCAGTAAAAGAGTGCTTAAAATCGAAACCCTTATTCGGAGACCATAATCTGTGACGTTTGAAGTACATGCTAAAAAACTGAGACACGGTCCACGTTTTTCGAAATTTCTATTGGTAATGATCAGGCATAATGAATTAGAATAGAATTTCATAGAAACAAAGTGCATAAAACGGTAAAAGTGTTCTTAAAATCGAACTCTAATTCGGGAAACCCTAATATATGAAGTTCGAAGTACGTGCTCACAAAACCGACTCACGGTCGACGTTTTTACAAACTTTTGTGGGGAATGATCAGGGAAAAGGATTTGGATTACAATTTCGAAGAAACGGAGCGCATCAAACAGTAAAAGAGTGATTAAAGTCGAACCCTAATCTGGGACGTCTGAAGTACGTGCTCAAAAAACTGAGTCGCGGTCGAGGTTTTTTGAAACTTTCGTTGCGAATGATTAGGCTTGGTGATTTGGAATAGAATGTCGAAGGAACGGAGCGTAAAAAGCAGTAAAAGAGTGCTTAAAATCGAACCCTTATTCGGAAACCATAATCTGTGACGTTTGAAGTACATGCTAAAAAACCGAGACACGGTCCACGTTTTTCGAAATTTCTATGGGTAATGATCAGGCATAATGAATTAGAATAGAATTTCGTAGAAACGGAGTGCATAAAACGGTAAAAGTGTGCTTAAAATCGAACTCTAATTCGGGAAACCCTAATATGTGAAGTTCGAAGTACGTGCTCACAAAACCGACTCACGGTCGACGTTTTTACAAACTTTTGTGGGGAATGATCATGGAAAAGGATTTGGATTACAATTTCGAAGAAACAGAGCGCATCAAACAGTAAAAGAGTGATTAAAGTCGTACCCTAATCTGGGACGTCTGAAGTACGTGCTCAAAAAACTGAGTCGCGGTCGAGGTTTTTTGAAATTTTCGTTGCGAATGATTAGGCTTGGTGATTTGGAATAGAATGTCGAAGGAACGGAGCGTAAAAAGCAGTAAAAGAGTGCTTAAAATCGAAATCTTATTCGGAAACCATAATCTGTCACGTTTGAAGTACATGCTAAAAAACCGAGACACGGTCCACGTTTTTCGAAATTTCTATGGGTAATGATCAGGCATAATGAATTAGAATAGAATTTCATAGAAACAAAGTGCATAAAACGGTAAAAGTGTTCTTAAAATCGAACTCTAATTCGGGAAACCCTAATATGTGAAGTTCGAAGTACGTGCTCACAAAACCGACTCACGATCAACGTTTTTACAAACTTTTGTGGGGAATGATAAGGGACAAGGATTTGGATTACAATTTCGAAGAAACGGAGCGCATCATACAGTAAAAGAAATTATTAAAGTCGAACCCTAATCTGGGACGTCTGAAGTACGTGCTCAAAAAACTGAGTCGCGGTCGAGGTTTTTTGAAACTTTCGTTGCGAATGATTAGGCTTGGTGATTTGGAATAGAATGTCGAAGGAACGGAGCGTAAAAAGCAGTAAAAGAGTGCTTAAAATCGAAACCCTTATTCGGAAACCATAATCTGTGACGTTTGAAGTACATGCTAAAAAACTGAGACACGGTCCACGTTTTTCGAAATTTCTATGGGTAATGATCAGGCATAATGAATTAGAATAGAATTTCGTAGAAACGGAGTGCATAAAACGGTAAAAGTGTGCTTAAAATCGAACTCTAATTCGGGAAACCCTAATATGTGAAGTTCGAAGTACGTGCTCACAAAACCGACTCACGGTCGACGTTTTTACAAACTATTGTGGGGAATGATCAGGGACAAGGATTTAGATTACAATTTCGAAGAAATGGAGCGCATCATACAGTAAAAGAGTTTATTAAAGTCGAACCCGAATCTGAGACGTCTGAAGTACGTGCTCAAAAAACTGAGTCGCGGTCAAGGTTTTTTGAAACTTTCGTTGCGAATGATTAGGCTTGGTGATTTGGAATAGAATGTCGAAGGAACGAAGCATAAAAAGCAGTAAAAGAGTGCTTAAAATCGAAACCCTTATTCGGAGACCATAATCTGTGACGTTTGAAGTACATGCTAAAAAACCGAGACACGGTCCACGTTCTTCGAAATTTCTATGGGTAATGATCAGGCATAATGAATTAGAATAGAATTTCGTAGAAACGGAGTGCATAAAACGGTAAAAGTGTGCTTAAAATCGAACTCTAATTCGGGAAACCCTAATATGTGAAGTTCGAAGTACGTGCTCACAAAACCAACTCACGGTCGACGTTTTTACAAACTTTGGTGGGGAATGATCAGGGACAAGGATTTAGATTACAATTTCAAAGAAACGGCGCGCATCATACAGTAAAAGAGTTTATTAAAGTCGAACCCGAATCTGGGACGTCTGAAGTACGTGCTCAAAAAACTGAGTCGCGGTCGAGGTATTTTGAAACTTTCGTTGCGAATGATTAGGCTTGGTGATTTGGAATAGAATGTCGAAGGAACGGAGCGTAAAAAGCAGTAAAAGAGTGCTTAAAATCGAAACCCTTATTCGGAGACCATAATCTGTGACGTTTGAAGTACATGCTAAAAAACTGAGACACGGTCCACGTTTTTCGAAATTTCTATTGGTAATGATCAGGCATAATGAATTAGAATAGAATTTCATAGAAACAAAGTGCATAAAACGGTAAAAGTGTTCTTAAAATCGAACTCTAATTCGGGAAACCCTAATATGTGAAGTTCGAAGTACGTGCTCACAAAACCGACTCACGGTCGACGTTTTTACAAACTTTTGTGGGGAATGATCAGGGAAAAGGATTTGGATTGCAATTTCGAAGAAACGGAGCGCATCAAACAGTAAAAGAGTGATTAAAGTCGAACCCTAATCTGGGACGTCTGAAGTACGTGCTCAAAAAACTGAGTCGCGGTCGAGGTTTTTTGAAACTTTCGTTGCGAATGATTAGGCTTGGTGATTTGGAATAGAATGTCGAAGGAACGGAGCGTAAAAAGCAGTAAAAGAGTGCTTAAAATCGAACCCTTATTCGGAAACCATAATCTGTGACGTTTGAAGTACATGCTAAAAAACCGAGACACGGTCCACGTTTTTCGAAATTTCTATGGGTAATGATCAGGCATAATGAATTAGAATAGAATTTCGTAGAAACGGAGTGCATAAAACGGTAAAAGTGTGCTTAAAATCGAACTCTAATTCGGGAAACCCTAATATGTGAAGTTCGAAGTACGTGCTCACAAAACCGACTCACGGTCGACGTTTTTACAAACTTTTGTGGGGAATGATCATGGAAAAGGATTTGGATTACAATTTCGAAGAAACAGAGCGCATCAAACAGTAAAAGAGTGATTAAAGTCGTACCCTAATCTGGGACGTCTGAAGTACGTGCTCAAAAAACTGAGTCGCGGTCGAGGTTTTTTGAAATTTTCGTTGCGAATGATTAGGCTTGGTGATTTGGAATAGAATGTCGAAGGAACGGAGCGTAAAAAGCAGTAAAAGAGTGCTTAAAATCGAAATCTTATTCGGAAACCATAATCTGTCACGTTTGAAGTACATGCTAAAAAACCGAGACACGGTCCACGTTTTTCGAAATTTCTATGGGTAATGATCAGGCATAATGAATTAGAATAGAATTTCATAGAAACAAAGTGCATAAAACGGTAAAAGTGTTCTTAAAATCGAACTCTAATTCGGGAAACCCTAATATGTGAAGTTTGAAGTACGTGCTCACAAAACCGACTCACGATCAACGTTTTTACAAACTTTTGTGGGGAATGATAAGGGACAAGGATTTGGATTACAATTTCGAAGAAACGGAGCGCATCATACAGTAAAAGAAATTATTAAAGTCGAACCCTAATCTGGGACGTCTGAAGTACGTGCTCAAAAAACTGAGTCGCGGTCGAGGTTTTTTGAAACTTTCGTTGCGAATGATTAGGCTTGGTGATTTGGAATAGAATGTCGAAGGAACGGAGCGTAAAAAGCAGTAAAAGAGTGCTTAAAATCGAAACCCTTATTCGGAAACCATAATCTGTGACGTTTGAAGTACATGCTAAAAAACTGAGACACGGTCCACGTTTTTCGAAATTTCTATGGGTAATGATCAGGCATAATGAATTAGAATAGAATTTCGTAGAAACGGAGTGCATAAAACGGTAAAAGTGTGCTTAAAATCGAACTCTAATTCGGGAAACCCTAATATGTGAAGTTCGAAGTACGTGCTCACAAAACCGACTCACGGTCGACGTTTTTACAAACTATTGTGGGGAATGATCAGGGACAAGGATTTAGATTACAATTTCGAAGAAATGGAGCGCATCATACAGTAAAAGAGTTTATTAAAGTCGAACCCGAATCTGAGACGTCTGAAGTACGTGCTCAAAAAACTGAGTCGCGGTCAAGGTTTTTTGAAACTTTCGTTGCGAATGATTAGGCTTGGTGATTTGGAATAGAATGTCGAAGGAACGAAGCATAAAAAGCAGTAAAAGAGTGCTTAAAATCGAAACCCTTATTCGGAGACCATAATCTGTGACGTTTGAAGTACATGCTAAAAAACCGAGACACGGTCCACGTTCTTCGAAATTTCTATGGGTAATGATCAGGCATAATGAATTAGAATAGAATTTCGTAGAAACGGAGTGCATAAAACGGTAAAAGTGTGCTTAAAATCGAACTCTAATTCGGGAAACCCTAATATGTGAAGTTCGAAGTACGTGCTCACAAAACCAACTCACGGTCGACGTTTTTACAAACTTTGGTGGGGAATGATCAGGGACAAGGATTTAGATTACAATTTCAAAGAAACGGCGCGCATCATACAGTAAAAGAGTTTATTAAAGTCGAACCCGAATCTGGGACGTCTGAAGTACGTGCTCAAAAAACTGAGTCGCGGTCGAGGTATTTTGAAACTTTCGTTGCGAATGATTAGGCTTGGTGATTTGGAATAGAATGTCGAAGGAACGGAGCGTAAAAAGCAGTAAAAGAGTGCTTAAAATCGAAACCCTTATTCGGAGACCATAATCTGTGACGTTTGAAGTACATGCTAAAAAACTGAGACACGGTCCACGTTTTTCGAAATTTCTATTGGTAATGATCAGGCATAATGAATTAGAATAGAATTTCATAGAAACAAAGTGCATAAAACGGTAAAAGTGTTCTTAAAATCGAACTCTAATTCGGGAAACCCTAATATGTGAAGTTCGAAGTACGTGCTCACAAAACCGACTCACGGTCGACGTTTTTACAAACTTTTGTGGGGAATGATCAGGGAAAAGGATTTGGATTGCAATTTCGAAGAAACGGAGCGCATCAAACAGTAAAAGAGTGATTAAAGTCGAACCCTAATCTGGGACGTCTGAAGTACGTGCTCAAAAAACTGAGTCGCGGTCGAGGTTTTTTGAAACTTTCGTTGCGAATGATTAGGCTTGGTGATTTGGAATAGAATGTCGAAGGAACGGAGCGTAAAAAGCAGTAAAAGAGTGCTTAAAATCGAAATCTTATTCGGAAACCATAATCTGTGACGTTTGAAGTACATGCTAAAAAACCGAGACACGGTCCACGTTTTTCGAAATTTCTATGGGTAATGATCAGGCATAATGAATTAGAATAGAATTTCGTAGAAACAGAGTGCATAAAACGGTAAAAGTGTGCTTAAAATCGAACTCTAATTCGGGAAACCCTAATATGTGAAGTTCGAAGTACGTGCTCACAAAACCGACTCACGGTCGACGTTTTTACAAACTTTTGTGGGGAATGATCATGGAAAAGGATTTGGATTACAATTTCGAAGAAACAGAGCGCATCAAACAGTAAAAGAGTGATTAAAGTCGTACCCTAATCTGGGACGTCTGAAGTACGTGCTCAAAAAACTGAGTCGCGGTCGAGG
The DNA here is from genome assembly GCF_057944985.1 of Cucurbita pepo subsp. pepo. Taxonomy (NCBI): domain Eukaryota; kingdom Viridiplantae; phylum Streptophyta; class Magnoliopsida; order Cucurbitales; family Cucurbitaceae; genus Cucurbita; species Cucurbita pepo. The sequence continues at coordinate 5,732,598 of NC_141816.1, read as the reverse complement.
TTTTTTGAAATTTTCGTTGCGAATGATTAGGCTTGGTGATTTGGAATAGAATGTCGAAGGAACGGAGCGTAAAAAGCAGTAAAAGAGTGCTTAAAATCGAAATCTTATTCGGAAACCATAATCTGTGACGTTTGAAGTACATGCTAAAAAACCGAGACACGGTCCACGTTTTTCGAAATTTCTATGGGTAATGATCAGGCATAATGAATTAGAATAGAATTTCATAGAAACAAAGTGCATAAAACGGTAAAAGTGTTCTTAAAATCGAACTCTAATTCGGGAAACCCTAATATGTGAAGTTTGAAGTACGTGCTCACAAAACCGACTCACGATCAACGTTTTTACAAACTTTTGTGGGGAATGATAAGGGACAAGGATTTGGATTACAATTTCGAAGAAACGGAGCGCATCAAACAGTAAAAGAGTGATCAAAGTCGAACCCTAATCTGGGACGGCTGAAGTACGTGCTCAAAAAACTTAGTCGCGGTCGAGGTTTTTTGAAACTTTCGTTGCGAATGATTAGGCTTGGTGATTTGGAATAGAATGTCGAAGGAACGGAGCGTAAAAAGCAGTAAAAGAGTGCTTAAAATCGAAACCCTTATTCGGAAACCATAATCTGTGACGTTTGAAGTACATGCTAAAAAACCGAGACACGGTCCACGTTTTTCGAAATTTCTATGGGTAATGATCAGGCATAATGAATTAGAATAGAATTTCGTAGAAACGGAGTGCATAAAACGGTAAAAGTGTGCTTAAAATCGAACTCTAATTCGGGAAACCCTAATATGTGAAGTTCGAAGTACGTGCTCACAAAACCGACTCACGGTCGACGTTTTTACAAACTATTGTGGGGAATGATCAGAGACAAGGATTTAGATTACAATTTCAAAGAAACGGCGCGCATCATACAGTAAAAGAGTTTATTAAAGTCGAACCCGAATCTGGGACGTCTGAAGTACGTGCTCAAAAAACTGAGTCGCGGTCGAGGTATTTTGAAACTTTCGTTGCGAATGATTAGGCTTGGTGATTTGGAATAGAATGTCGAAGGAACGGAGCGTAAAAAGCAGTAAAAGAGTGCTGAAATTCGAAACCCTTATTCGGAGACCATAATCTGTGACGTTTGAAGTACATGCTAAAAAACCGAGACACGGTCCACGTTTTTCGAAATTTCTATGGGTAATGATCAGGCATAATGAATTAGAATAGAATTTCGTAGAAACATAGTGCATAAAACGGTAAAAGTGTGCTTAAAATCGAACTCTAATTCGGGAAACCCTAATATGTGAAGTTCGAAGTACGTGCTCACAAAACCGACTCACGGTCGACGTTTTTACAAACTTTTGTGGGGAATGATCAGGGACAAGGATATAGATTACAATTTCGAAGAAACGGAGCGCATCAAGCAGTAAAAGAGGGATTAAAGTCGAACCCTAATCTGGGACGTCTGAAGTACGTGCTCAAAAAACTGAGTCGCGGTCGAGGTTTTTTGAAACTTTCGTTGCAAATGATTAGGCTTGGTGATTTGGAATAGAATGTCGAAGGAACGGAGCGTAAAAAGCAGTAAAAGAGTGCTTAAAATCGAAACCCTTATTCGGAAACCATAATCTGTGACGTTTGAAGTACATGCTAAAAAACCGAGACACGGTGCACGTTTTTCGAAATTTCTAGGGGTAATGATCAGGCATAATGAATTAGAATAGAATTTCGTAGAAACGGAGTGCATAAAACGGTAAAAGTGTTCTTAAAATCGAACTCTAATTTGGGAAACCCTAATATGTGAAGTTCGAAGTACGTGCTCACAAAACCGACTCACGGTCGACGTTTTTACAAACTTTTGTGGGGAATGATCATGGAAAAGGATTTGGATTACAATTTCGAAGAAATGGAGCGCATCAAACAGTAAAAGAGTGATTAAAGTCGAACCCTAATCTGGGACGTCTGAAGTACGTGCTCAAAAAACTGAGTCGCGGTCGAGGTTTTTTGAAACTTTCGTTGCGAATGATTAGGCTTAGTGATTTGGAATAGAATGTCGAAGGAACGGAGCGTAAAAAGCAGTAAAAGAGTGCTTAAAATCGAAACCCTTATTCGGAAACCATAATCTGTGACGTTTAAAGTACATGCTAAAAAACCGAGACACGGTCCACGTTTTTCGAAATTTCTATGGGTAATGATCAGGCATAATGAATTAGAATAGAATTTCGTAGAAACGGAGTGCATAAAACGGTAAAAGTGTGCTTAAAATCGAACTCTAATTCGGGAAACCCTAATATGTGAAGTTCGAAGTACGTGCTCACAAAACCGACTCACGGTCGACGTTTTTACAAACTATTGTGGGGAATGATCAGGGACAAGGATTTAGATTACAATTTCGAAGAAACGGAGCGCATCATACAGTAAAAGAGTTTATTAAAGTCGAACCCGAATCTGAGACGTCTGAAGTACGTGCTCAAAAAACTGAGTCGCGGTCAAGGTTTTTTGAAACTTTCGTTGCGAATGATTAGGCTTGGTGATTTGGAATAGAATGTCGAAGGAACGAAGCATAAAAAGCAGTAAAAGAGTGCTTAAAATCGAAACCCTTATTCGGAGACCATAATCTGTGACGTTTGAAGTACATGCTAAAAAACCGAGACACGGTCCACGTTTTTCGAAATTTCTATGGGTAATGATCAGGCATAATGAATTAGAATAGAATTTCGTAGAAACGGAGTGCATAAAACGGTAAAAGTGTGCTTAAAATCGAACTCTAATTCGGGAAACCCTAATATGTGAAGTTCGAAGTACGTGCTCACAAAACCAACTCACGGTCGACGTTTTTACAAACTTTGGTGGGGAATGATCAGGGACAAGGATTTAGATTACAATTTCAAAGAAACGGCGCGCATCATACAGTAAAAGAGTTTATTAAAGTCGAACCCGAATCTGGGACGTCTGAAGTACGTGCTCAAAAAACTGAGTCGCGGTCGAGGTATTTTGAAACTTTCGTTGCGAATGATTAGGCTTGGTGATTTGGAATAGAATGTCGAAGGAACGGAGCGTAAAAAGCAGTAAAAGAGTGCTGAAATTCGAAACCCTTATTCGGAGACCATAATCTGTGACGTTTGAAGTACATGCTAAAAAACCGAGACACGGTCCACGTTTTTCGAAATTTCTATGGGTAATGATCAGGCATAATGAATTAGAATAGAATTTCGTAGAAACATAGTGCATAAAACGGTAAAAGTGTGCTTAAAATCGAACTCTAATTCGGGAAACCCTAATATGTGAAGTTCGAAGTACGTGCTCACAAAACCGACTCACGGTCGACGTTTTTACAAACTTTTGTGGGGAATGATCAGGGACAAGGATATAGATTACAATTTCGAAGAAACGGAGCGCATCAAACAGTAAAAGAGTGATTAAAGTCGAACCCTAATCTGGGACGTCTGAAGTACGTGCTCAAAAAACTGAGTCGCGGTCGAGGTTTTTTGAAACTTTCGTTGCAAATGATTAGGCTTGGTGATTTGGAATAGAATGTCGAAGGAACGGAGCGTAAAAAGCAGTAAAAGAGTGCTTAAAATCGAAACCCTTATTCGGAAACCATAATCTGTGACGTTTGAAGTACATGCTAAAAAACCGAGACACGGTGCACGTTTTTCGAAATTTCTAGGGGTAATGATCAGGCATAATGAATTAGAATAGAATTTCGTAGAAACGGAGTGCATAAAACGGTAAAAGTGTTCTTAAAATCGAACTCTAATTTGGGAAACCCTAATATGTGAAGTTCGAAGTACGTGCTCACAAAACCGACTCACGGTCGACGTTTTTACAAACTTTTGTGGGGAATGATCATGGAAAAGGATTTGGATTACAATTTCGAAGAAATGGAGCGCATCAAACAGTAAAAGAGTGATTAAAGTCGAACCCTAATCTGGGACGTCTGAAGTACGTGCTCAAAAAACTGAGTCGCGGTCGAGGTTTTTTGAAACTTTCGTTGCGAATGATTAGGCTTGGTGATTTGGAATAGAATGTCGAAGGAACGGAGCGTAAAAAGCAGTAAAAGAGTGCTTAAAATCGAAACCCTTATTCGGAAACCATAATCTGTGACGTTTGAAGTACATGCTAAAAAACCGAGACACGGTCCACGTTTTTCGAAATTTCTATGGGTAATGATCAGGCATAATGAATTAGAATAGAATTTCGTAGAAACGGAGTGCATAAAACGGTAAAAGTGTGCTTAAAATCGAACTCTAATTCGGGAAACCCTAATATGTGAAGTTCGAAGTACGTGCTCACAAAACCGACTCACGGTCGACGTTTTTACAAACTTTTGTGGGGAATGATAAGGGACAAGGATTTAGATTACAATTTCGAAGAAACGGAGCGCATCATACAGTAAAAGAGTTTATTAAAGTCGAACCCTAATCTGGGACGTCTGAAGTACGTGCTCAAAAAACTGAGTCGCGGTCGAGGTATTTTGAAACTTTCGTTGCGAATGATTAGGCTTGGTTATTTGGAATAGAATGTCGAAGGAACGGAGCGTAAAAAGCAGTAAAAGAGTGCTTAAAATCGAAACCCTTATTCGGAAACCATAATCTGTGACGTTTGAAGTACATGCTAAAAAACCGAGACACGGTCCACGTTTTTCGAAATTTCTATGGGTAATGATCAGGCATAATGAATTAGAATAGAATTTCGTAGAAACGGAATGCATAAAACGGTAAAAGTGTGCTTAAAATCGAACTCTAATTCGGGAAACCCTAATATGTGAAGTTCGAAGTACGTGCTCACAAAACCGACTCACGGTCGACGTTTTTACAAACTTTTGTTGGGAATGATCAGGGACAAGGATTTAGATTACAATTTCAAAGAAACGGCGCGCATCATACAGTAAAAGAGTTTATTAAAGTCGAACCCGAATCTGGGACGTCTGAAGTACGTGCTCAAAAAACTGAGTCGCGGTCGAGGTTTTTTGAAACTTTCGTTGCGAATGATTAGGCTTGGTGATTTGGAATAGAATGTCGAAGGAACGGAGCGTAAAAAGCAGTAAAAGAGTGCTTAAAATCGAAACCCTTATTCGGAAACCATAATCTGTGACGTTTGAAGTACATGCTAAAAAACCGAGACACGGTCCACGTTTTTCGAAATTTCTATGGGTAAGGATCAGGCATAATGAATTAGAATAGAATTTCATAGAAACAAAGTGCATAAAACGGTAAAAGTGTTCTTAAAATCGAACTCTAATTCGGGAAACCCTAATATGTGAAGTTCGAAGTACGTGCTCACAAAACCGACTCACGGTCGAAGTTTTTACAAACTTTTGTGGGGAATGATAAGGGACAAGGATTTAGATTACAATTTCGAAGAAACGGAGCGCATCATACAGTAAAAGAGTTTATTAAAGTCGAACCCTAATCTGGGACGTCTGAAGTACGTGCTCAAAAAACTGAGTCGCGGTCGAGGTTTTTTGAAACTTTCGTTGCGAATGATTAGGCTTGGTGATTTGGAATAGAATGTCGAAGGAACGGAGCGTAAAAAGCAGTAAAAGAGTGCTTAAAATCGAAACCCTTATTTGGAAACCATAATCTGTGACGTTTGAAGTACATGCTAAAAAACCGAGACACGGTCCACGTTTTTCGAAATTTCTATGGGTATGGATCAGGCATAATGAATTAGAATAGAATTTCATAGAAACAAAGTGCATAAAACGGTAAAAGTGTTCTTAAAATCGAACTCTAATTCGGGAAACCCAAATATGTGAAGTTCGAAGTACGTGCTCACAAAACCGACTCACGGTCGACGTTTTGACAAACTTTTATGGGGAATGATAAGGGACAAGGATTTAGATTACAATTTCGAAGAAACGGAGCGCATCATACAGTAAAAGAGTTTATTAAAGTCGAACCCTAATCTGGGACGTCTGAAGTACGTGCTCAAAAAACTGAGTCGCGGTCGAGGTATTTTGAAACTTTCGTTGCGAATGATTAGGCTTGGTTATTTGGAATAGAATGTCGAAGGAACGGAGCGTAAAAAGCAGTAAAAGAGTGCTTAAAATCGAAACCCTTATTCGGAAACCATAATCTGTGACGTTTGAAGTACATGCTAAAAAACTGAGACACGGTCCACGTTTTTCGAAATTTCTATGGGTAATGATCAGGCATAATGAATTAGAATAGAATTTCGTAGAAACGGAGTGCATAAAACGGTAAAAGTGTGCTTAAAATCGAACTCTAATTCGGGAAACCCTAATATGTGAAGTTCGAAGTACGTGCTCACAAAACCGACTCACGGTCGACGTTTTTACAAACTTTTGTGGGGAATGATCAGGGACAAGGATTTGGATTACAATTTCGAAGAAACGGAGCGCATCAAACAGTTAAAGAGTGATTAAAGTCGAACCCTAATCTTGGACGTCTGAAGTACGTGCTCAAAAAATCTGAGTCGCGGTCGAGGTTTTTTGAAACTTTCGTTGCGAATGATTAGGCTTGGTGATTTGGAATAGAATGTCGAAGGAACGGAGCGTAAAAAGCAGTAAAAGAGTGCTTAAAATCGAAACCCTTATTCGGAAACCATGATCTGTGATGTTTGAAGTACATGCTAAAAAACCGAGACACGGTCCACGTTTTTCGAAATTTCTATGGGTAATGATCAGGCATAATGAATTAGAATAGAATTGCGTAGAAACGGAGTGCATAAAACGGTAAAAGTGTGCTTAAAATCGAACTCTAATTCGGGAAACCCTAATATGTGAAGTTCGAAGTACGTGCTCACAAAACCGACTCACGGTCGACGTTTTTACAAACTTTTGTGGGGAATTATCAGGGTCAAGGATTTAGATTACAATTTCGAAGAAACGGAGCGCATCAAACAGTAAAAGAGTTTATTATAGTCGATCCCTAATCTGGGACGTCTGAAGTACGTGCTCAAAAAACTGAGTCGCGGTCGAGGTTTTTTGAAACTTTCGTTGCGAATGATTAGGCTTGGTGATTTGGAATAGAATGTCGAAGGAACGGAGCGTAAAAAGCAGTAAAAGAGTGCATAAAATCGAAACCCTTATTCGGAAACCATAATCTGTGATGTTTGAAGTACATGCTAAAAAACTGAGACACGGTCCACGTTTTTCGAAATTTCCATGGGTAATGATCAGGCATAATGAATTAGAATAGAATTTCGTAGAAACGGAGTGCATAAAACGGTAAAAGTGTGCTTAAAATCGAACTCTAATTCGGGAAACCCTAATATGTGAAGTTCGAAGTACGTGCTCACCAAACCGACTCACGGTCGACGTTTTTACAAACTTTTGTGGGGAATGATAAGGGACAAGGATTTAGATTACAATTTCGAAGAAACGGAGCGCATCATACAGTAAAAGAGTTTATTAAAGTCGAACCCTAATCTGGGGTCTCTGAAGTACGTGCTCAAAAAGCTGAGTCGCGGTCGAGGTTTTTTGAAACTTTCGTTGCGAATGATTAGGCTTGGTGATTTGGAATAGAATGTCGAAGGAACGGAGCGTAAAAAGCAGTAAAAGAGTGCTTAAATTCGAAACCCTTATTCGGAAACCATAATCTGTGACGTTTGAAGTACAAGCTAAAAAACCGAGACACGGTTCACGTTTTTCGAAATTTCCATGGGTAATGAGATGAGGCATAATGAATTAGAATAGAATTGCGTAGAAACGGAGTGCATAAAACGGTAAAAGTGTGCTTAAAATCGAACTCTAATTCGGGAAACCCTAATATGTGAAGTTCGAAGTACGTGCTCACCAAACCGACTCACGGTCGACGTTTTTACAAACTTTTGTGGGGAATGATAAGGGACAAGGATTTAGATTACAATTTCGAAGAAACGGAGCGCATCATACAGTAAAAGAGTTTATTAAAGTCGAACCCTAATCTGGGACGTCTGAAGTACGTGCTCAAAAAGCTGAGTCGCGGTCGAGGTTTTTTGAAACTTTCGTTGCGAATGATTAGGCTTGGTGATTTGGAATAGAATGTCGAAGGAACGGAGCGTAAAAAGCAGTAAAAGAGTGCTTAAATTCGAAACCCTTATTCGGAAACCATAATCTGTGACGTTTGAAGTACAAGCTAAAAAACCGAGACACGGTTCACGTTTTTCGAAATTTCCATGGGTAATGAGATGAGGCATAATGAATTAGAATAGAATTGCGTAGAAACGGAGTGCATAAGACGGTAAAAGTGTGCTTAAAATCGAACTCTAATTCGGGAAACCCTAATATGTGAAGTTCGAAGTACGTGCTCACCAAACCGACTCACGGTCGACGTTTTTACAAACTTTTGTGGGGAATGATAAGGGACAAGGATTTAGATTACAATTTCGAAGAAACGGAGCGCATCATACAGTAAAAGAGTTTATTAAAGTCGAACCCTAATCTGGGACGTCTGAAGTACGTGCTCAAAAAGCTGAGTCGCGGTCGAGGTTTTTTGAAACTTTCGTTGCGAATGATTAGGCTTGGTGATTTGGAATAGAATGTCGAAGGAACGGAGCGTAAAAAGCAGTAAAAGAGTGCTTAAATTCGAAACCCTTATTCGGAAACCATAATCTGTGACGTTTGAAGTACAAGCTAAAAAACCGAGACACGGTTCACGTTTTTCGAAATTTCCATGGGTAATGAGATGAGGCATAATGAATTAGAATAGAATTGCGTAGAAACGGAGTGCATAAAACGGTAAAAGTGTGCTTAAAATCGAACTCTAATTCGGGAAACCCTAATATGTGAAGTTCGAAGTACGTGCTCACAAAACCGACTCACGGTCGACGTTTTTACAAACTTTTGTGGGGAATGATAAGGGACAAGGATTTAGATTACAATTTCGAAGAAACGAAGCGCATCATACAGTAAAAGAGTTTATTAAAGTCGAACCCTAATCTGGGACGTCTGAAGTACGTGCTCAAAAAACTGAGTCGCGGTCGAGGTTTTTTGAAACTTTCGTTGCGAATGATTAGGCTTGGTGATTTGGAATAGAATGTCGAAGGAACGGAGCGTAAAAAGCAGTAAAAGAGTGCTTAAATTCGAAACCCTTATTCGGAAACCATAATCTGTGACGTTTGAAGTACATGCTAAAAAACCGAGACACGGTCCACGTTTTTCGAAATTTCCATGGGTAATGAGATCAGGCATAATGAATTAGAATAGAATTTCGTAGAAACGGAGTGCATAAAACGGTAAAAGTGTGCTTAAAATCGAACTCTAATTCGGGAAACCCTAATATGTGAAGTTCGAAGTACGTGCTCACAAAACCGACTCACGGTCGACGGTTTTACAAACTTTTATGGGGAATGATCAGGGACAAGGATTTAGAGTACAATTTCGAAGAAATGGAGCGCATCAAACAGTAAAAGAGTTTATTAAAGTCGAACCCTAATCTGGGACGTCTGAAGTACGTGCTCAAAAAACAGAGTCGCGGTCGAGGTTTTTTGAAACTTTCGTTGCGAATGATTAGGCTTGGTGATTTGGAATAGAATGTCGAAGGAACGGAGCATAAAAAGCAGTAAAAGAGTGCTTAAATTCGAAACCCTTATTCGGAAACCATAATCTGTGACGTTTGAAGTACATGCTAAAAACCGAGACACGGTCCACGTTTTTCGAAATTTCTATGGGTAATGATCAGGCATAATGAATTAGAATAGAATTTCGTAGAAACGGAGTGCATAAAACGGTCAAAGTGTGCTTAAAATCGAACCCTAATTCGGGAAACCCTAATATGTGAAGTTCGAAGTACGTGCTCACAAAACCGACTCACGGTCGACGTTTTTACAAACTTTTGTGGCGAATGATCAGGGACCAGGATTTAGATTACAATTTCGAAGAAACGGAGCGCATCAAACAGTAAAAGAGTTTATTAAAGTCGAACCCTAATCTGGGACGTCTGAAGTACGTGCTCAAAAAAGTGAGTCGCGGTCGAGGTTTTTTGAAACTTTCGTTGCGAATGATTAGGCTTGGTGATTTGGAATAGAATGTCGAAGGAACGGAGCGTAAAAAGCAGTAAAAGAGTGCTTAAAATCGAAACCCTTATTCGGAAACCATAATCTGTGACGTTTGAAGTACATGCTAAAAAACCGAGACACGGTCCACGTTTTTCGAAATTTCTATTGGTAATGATCAGGCATAATGAATTAGAAAAGAATTTCGTAGAAACGGAGTGCATAAAACAGTAATAGTGTGCTTAAAATCGAACTCTAATTCGGTTAACAATAATATGTGAAGTTCGAAGTACGTGCTCACAAAACCGACTCACGGTCGACGTTTTTACAAACTTTTGTGGGGAAAAATCGGGGACAAGGATTTAGATTACAATTTCGAAGAAACAGAGCGCATCATACAATAAAAGAGTTTATTAAAGTCGAACCCTAATCTGGAACGTCTGAAGTACGTGCTCAAAAAACTGAGTCGCGGTCGAGGTTTTTTGAAACTTTAGTTGCGAATGATTAGGCTTGGTGATTTGGAATAGAATGTCGAAGGAACGGAGCGTAAAAAGCAGTAAAAGAGTGCTTAAAATCGAAACCCTTATTCGAAAACCATAATCTGTGACGTTTGAAGTACATGCTAAAAAACCGAGACACGGTCCACGTTTTTCGAAATTTCTATGGGTAATGATCAAGCATAATTAATTAGAATAGAATTTCGTAGAAACGGAGTGCATAAAACGGTAAAAGTGTGCTTAAAATCGAACTCTAATTCGGGAAACCCTAATATGTGAAGTTCGAAGTACGTGCTCACAAAACCGACTCACGGTCGACGGTTTTACAAACTTTTATGGGGAATGATCAGGGACAAGGATTTAGAGTACAATTTCGAAGAAATGGAGCGCATCAAACAGTAAAAGAGTTTATTAAAGTCGAACCCTAATCTGGGACGTCTGAAGTACGTGCTCAAAAAACAGAGTCGCGGTCGAGGTTTTTTGAAACTTTCGTTGCGAATGATTAGGCTTGGTGATTTGGAATAGAATGTCGAAGGAACGGAGCATAAAAAGCAGTAAAAGAGTGCTTAAATTCGAAACCCTTATTCGGAAACCATAATCTGTGACGTTTGAAGTACATGCTAAAAACCGAGACACGGTCCACGTTTTTCGAAATTTCTATGGGTAATGATCAGGCATAATGAATTAGAATAGAATTTCGTAGAAACGGAGTGCATAAAACGGTCAAAGTGTGCTTAAAATCGAACCCTAATTCGGGAAACCCTAATATGTGAAGTTCGAAGTACGTGCTCATAAAACCGACTCACGGTCGACGTTTTTACAAACTTTTGTGGCGAATGATCAGGGACCAGGATTTAGATTACAATTTCGAAGAAACGGAGCGCATCAAACAGTAAAAGAGTTTATTAAAGTCGAACCCTAATCTGGGACGTCTGAAGTACGTGCTCAAAAAAGTGAGTCGCGGTCGAGGTTTTTTGAAACTTTCGTTGCGAATGATTAGGCTTGGTGATTTGGAATAGAATGTCGAAGGAACGGAGCGTAAAAAGCAGTAAAAGAGTGCTTAAAATCGAAACCCTTATTCGGAAACCATAATCTGTGACGTTTGAAGTACATGCTAAAAAACCGAGACACGGTCCACGTTTTTCGAAATTTCTATGGGTAATGATCAGGCATAATGAATTAGAAAAGAATTTCGTAGAAACGGAGTGCATAAAACAGTAATAGTGTGCTTAAAATCGAACTCTAATTCGGGAAACAATAATATGTGAAGTTCGAAGTACGTGCTCACAAAACCGACTCACGGTCGACGTTTTTACAAACTTTTGTGGGGAATGATCGGGGACAAGGATTTAGATTACAATTTCGAAGAAACAGAGCGCATCATACAATAAAAGAGTTTATTAAAGTCGAACCCTAATCTGGGACGTCTGAAGTACGTGCTCAAAAAACTGAGTCGCGGTCGAGGTTTTTTGAAACTTTAGTTGCGAATGATTAGGCTTGGTGATTTGGAATAGAATGTCAAAAGGAACGGAGCGTAAAAAGCAGTAAAAGAGTGCTTAAAATCGAAACCCTTATTCGGAAACCATAATCTGTGACGTTTGAAGTACATGCTAAAAAACCGAGACACGGTCCACGTTTTTCGAAATTTCTATGGGTAATGATCAAGCATAATTAATTAGAATAGAATTTCGTAGAAACGGAGTGCATAAAACGGTAAAAGTGTGCTTAAAATCGAACTCTAATTCGGGAAACAATAATATGTGAAGTTCGAAGTACGTGCTCACAAAACCGACTCACGGTCGACGTTTTTACAAACTTTTGTGGGGAATGATCAGGGACAAGGATTTAGATTACAATTTCGAAGAAACGGAGCGCATCATACAGTAAAAGAAATTATTAAAGTCGAACCCTAATCTGGGACGTCTGAAGTACGTGCTCAAAAAACAGAGTCGCGGTCGAGGTTTTTTGAAACTTTCGTTGCGAATGATTAGGCTTGGTGATTTGGAATAGAATGTCGAAGGAACGGAGCGTAAAAAGCAGTAAAAGAGTGCTTAAAATCGAAACCCTTATTCGGAAACCATAATCTTTGACGTTTGAAGTACATGCTAAAAAACCGAGACACGGTCCACGTTTTTCGAAATTTCTATGGGTAATGATAAGGCATAATGAATTAGAATAGAATTTCATAGAAACGGAGTGCATAAAACGGTAAAAGTGTGCTTAAAATCGAACTCTAATTTGGGAAACCCTAATATGTGAAGTTCGAAGTACGTGCTCACAAAACCGACTCACGGTCGACGTTTTTACAAACTTTTGTGGGGAATGATCAGGGACAAGGATTTAGATTACAATTTCGAAGAAAGGGAGCGCATCATATAGTAAAAGAGTTTATTAAAGTCGAACCCTAATCTGGGACGTCTGAAGTACGTGCTCAAAAAAATGAGTCGCGGTCGAGGTTTTTTGAAACTTTCGTTGCGAATGATTAGGCTTGGTGATTTGGAATAGAATGTCGAAGGAACGGAGCGTAAAAAGCAGTAAAAGAGTACTTAAAATCGAAACCCTTATTCGGAAACCATAATCTGTGACGTTTGAAGTACATGCTAAAAAACCGAGACACGGTCCACGTTTTTTCGAAATTTCTATGGGTAATGATCAGGCATAATGAATTAGAATAGAATTTCGTAGAAACCGAGTGCATAAAATGGTAAAAGTGTGCTTAAAATCGAACTCTAATTCGGGAAACCCTAATATGTGAAGTTCGAAGTACGTGCTCACAAAACCGACTCACGGTCGACGTTTTTACAAACTTTTGTGGCGAATGATCAGGGACCAGGATTTAGATTACAATTTCGAAGAAACGGAGCGCATCAAACAGTAAAAGAGTTTATTAAAGTCGAACCCTAATCTGGGACGTCTGAAGTACGTGCTCAAAAAAGTGAGTCGCGGTCGAGGTTTTTTGAAACTTTCGTTGCGAATGATTAGGCTTGGTGATTTGGAATAGAATGTCGAAGGAACGGAGCGTAAAAAGCAGTAAAAGAGTGCTTAAAATCGAAACCCTTATTCGGAAACCATAATCTGTGACGTTTGAAGTACATGCTAAAAAACCGAGACACGGTCCACGTTTTTCGAAATTTCTATTGGTAATGATCAGGCATAATGAATTAGAAAAGAATTTCGTAGAAACGGAGTGCATAAAACAGTAATAGTGTGCTTAAAATCGAACTCTAATTCGGGAAACAATAATATGTGAAGTTCGAAGTACGTGCTCACAAAACCGACTCACGGTCGACGTTTTTACAAACTTTTGTGGGGAAAAATCGGGGACAAGGATTTAGATTACAATTTCGAAGAAACAGAGCGCATCATACAATAAAAGAGTTTATTAAAGTCGAACCCTAATCTGGAACGTCTGAAGTACGTGCTCAAAAAACTGAGTCGCGGTCGAGGTTTTTTGAAACTTTAGTTGCGAATGATTAGGCTTGGTGATTTGGAATAGAATGTCGAAGGAACGGAGCGTAAAAAGCAGTAAAAGAGTGCTTAAAATCGAAACCCTTATTCGAAAACCATAATCTGTGACGTTTGAAGTACATGCTAAAAAACCGAGACACGGTCCACGTTTTTCGAAATTTCTATGGGTAATGATCAAGCATAATTAATTAGAATAGAATTTCGTAGAAACGGAGTGCATAAAACGGTAAAAGTGTGCTTAAAATCGAACTCTAATTCGGGAAACCCTAATATGTGAAGTTCGAAGTACGTGCTCACAAAACCGACTCACGGTCGACGGTTTTACAAACTTTTATGGGGAATGATCAGGGACAAGGATTTAGAGTACAATTTCGAAGAAATGGAGCGCATCAAACAGTAAAAGAGTTTATTAAAGTCGAACCCTAATCTGGGACGTCTGAAGTACGTGCTCAAAAAACAGAGTCGCGGTCGAGGTTTTTTGAAACTTTCGTTGCGAATGATTAGGCTTGGTGATTTGGAATAGAATGTCGAAGGAACGGAGCATAAAAAGCAGTAAAAGAGTGCTTAAATTCGAAACCCTTATTCGGAAACCATAATCTGTGACGTTTGAAGTACATGCTAAAAACCGAGACACGGTCCACGTTTTTCGAAATTTCTATGGGTAATGATCAGGCATAATGAATTAGAATAGAATTTCGTAGAAACGGAGTGCATAAAACGGTCAAAGTGTGCTTAAAATCGAACCCTAATTCGGGAAACCCTAATATGTGAAGTTCGAAGTACGTGCTCACAAAACCGACTCACGGTCGACGTTTTTACAAACTTTTGTGGCGAATGATCAGGGACCAGGATTTAGATTACAATTTCGAAGAAACGGAGCGCATCAAACAGTAAAAGAGTTTATTAAAGTCGAACCCTAATCTGGGACGTCTGAAGTACGTGCTCAAAAAAGTGAGTCGCGGTCGAGGTTTTTTGAAACTTTCGTTGCGAATGATTAGGCTTGGTGATTTGGAATAGAATGTCGAAGGAACGGAGCGTAAAAAGCAGTAAAAGAGTGCTTAAAATCGAAACCCTTATTCGGAAACCATAATCTGTGACGTTTGAAGTACATGCTAAAAAACCGAGACACGGTCCACGTTTTTCGAAATTTCTATGGGTAATGATCAGGCATAATGAATTAGAAAAGAATTTCGTAGAAACGGAGTGCATAAAACAGTAATAGTGTGCTTAAAATCGAACTCTAATTCGGGAAACAATAATATGTGAAGTTCGAAGTACGTGCTCACAAAACCGACTCACGGTCGACGTTTTTACAAACTTTTGTGGGGAATGATCGGGGACAAGGATTTAGATTACAATTTCGAAGAAACAGAGCGCATCATACAATAAAAGAGTTTATTAAAGTCGAACCCTAATCTGGGACGTCTGAAGTACGTGCTCAAAAAACTGAGTCGCGGTCGAGGTTTTTTGAAACTTTAGTTGCGAATGATTAGGCTTGGTGATTTGGAATAGAATGTCAAAAGGAACGGAGCGTAAAAAGCAGTAAAAGAGTGCTTAAAATCGAAACCCTTATTCGGAAACCATAATCTGTGACGTTTGAAGTACATGCTAAAAAACCGAGACACGGTCCACGTTTTTCGAAATTTCTATGGGTAATGATCAAGCATAATTAATTAGAATAGAATTTCGTAGAAACGGAGTGCATAAAACGGTAAAAGTGTGCTTAAAATCGAACTCTAATTCGGGAAACAATAATATGTGAAGTTCGAAGTACGTGCTCACAAAACCGACTCACGGTCGACGTTTTTACAAACTTTTGTGGGGAATGATCAGGGACAAGGATTTAGATTACAATTTCGAAGAAACGGAGCGCATCATACAGTAAAAGAAATTATTAAAGTCGAACCCTAATCTGGGACGTCTGAAGTACGTGCTCAAAAAACAGAGTCGCGGTCGAGGTTTTTTGAAACTTTCGTTGCGAATGATTAGGCTTGGTGATTTGGAATAGAATGTCGAAGGAACGGAGCGTAAAAAGCAGTAAAAGAGTGCTTAAAATCGAAACCCTTATTCGGAAACCATAATCTTTGACGTTTGAAGTACATGCTAAAAAACCGAGACACGGTCCACGTTTTTCGAAATTTCTATGGGTAATGATAAGGCATAATGAATTAGAATAGAATTTCATAGAAACGGAGTGCATAAAACGGTAAAAGTGTGCTTAAAATCGAACTCTAATTTGGGAAACCCTAATATGTGAAGTTCGAAGTACGTGCTCACAAAACCGACTCACGGTCGACGTTTTTACAAACTTTTGTGGGGAATGATCAGGGACAAGGATTTAGATTACAATTTCGAAGAAAGGGAGCGCATCATATAGTAAAAGAGTTTATTAAAGTCGAACCCTAATCTGGGACGTCTGAAGTACGTGCTCAAAAAAATGAGTCGCGGTCGAGGTTTTTTGAAACTTTCGTTGCGAATGATTAGGCTTGGTGATTTGGAATAGAATGTCGAAGGAACGGAGCGTAAAAAGCCGTAAAAGAGTACTTAAAATCGAAACCCTTATTCGGAAACCATAATCTGTGACGTTTGAAGTACATGCTAAAAAACCGAGACACGGTCCACGTTTTTTCGAAATTTCTATGGGTAATGATCAGGCATAATGAATTAGAATAGAATTTCGTAGAAACCGAGTGCATAAAACGGTAAAAGTGTGCTTAAAATCGAACTCTAATTCGGGAAACCCTAATATGTGAAGTTCGAAGTACGTGCTCACAAAACTGACTCACGGTCGACGTTTTTACAAACTTTTGTGGGGAATGATCGGGGACAAGGATTTAGATTACAATTTCGAAGAAACAGAGCGCATCATACAATAAAAGAGTTTATTAAAGTCGAACCCTAATCTGGGACGTCTGAAGTACGTGCTCAAAAAACTGAGTCGCGGTCGAGGTTTTTTGAAACTTTAGTTGCGAATGATTAGGCTTGGTGATTTGGAATAGAATGTCGAAGGAACGGAGCGTAAAAAGCAGTAAAAGAGTGCTTAAAATCGAAACCCTTATTCGGAAACCATAATCTGTGACGTTTGAAGTACATGCTAAAAAACCGAGACACGGTCCACGTTTTTCGAAATTTCTATGGGTAATGATCAAGCATAATTAATTAGAATAGAATTTCGTAGAAACGGAGTGCATAAAACGGTAAAAGTGTGCTTAAAATCGAACTCTAATTCGGGAAACCCTAATATGTGAAGTTCGAAGTACGTGCTCACAAAACCGACTCACGGTCGACGTTTTTACAAACTTTTGTAGGGAATGATCAGGGACAAGGATTTAGATTACAATTTCGAAGAAACGGAGCGCATCATACAGTAAAAGAAATTATTAAAGTCGAACCCTAATCTGGGACGTCTGAAGTACGTGCTCAAAAAACTGAGTCGCGGTCGAGGTTTTTTGAAACTTTCGTTGCGAATGATTAGGCTTGGTGATTTGGAATAGAATGTCGAAGGAACGGAGCGTAAAAAGCAGTAAAAGAGTGCTTAAAATCGAAACCCTTATTCGGAAACCATAATCTTTGACGTTTGAAGTACATGCTAAAAAACCGAGACACGGTCCACATTTTTCGAAATTTCTATGGGTAATGATAAGGCATAATGAATTAGAATAGAATTTCATAGAAACGGAGTGCATAAAACGGTAAAAGTGTGCTTAAAATCGAACTCTAATTTGGGAAACCCTAATATGTGAAGTTCGAAGTACGTGCTCACAAAACCGACTCACGGTCGACGTTTTTACAAACTTTTGTGGGGAATGATCAGGGACAAGGATTTAGATTACAATTTCGAAGAAAGGGAGCGCATCATATAGTAAAAGAGTTTATTAAAGTCGAACCCTAATCTGGGACGTCTGAAGTACGTGCTCAAAAAAATGAGTCGCGGTCGAGGTTTTTTGAAACTTTCGTTGCGAATGATTAGGCTTGGTGATTTGGAATAGAATGTCGAAGGAACGGAGCGTAAAAAGCAGTAAAAGAGTACTTAAAATCGAAACCCTTATTCGGAAACCATAATCTGTGACGTTTGAAGTACATGCTAAAAAACTGAGACACGGTCCACGTTTTTTCGAAATTTCTATGGGTAATGATCAGGCATAATGAATTAGAATAGAATTTCGTAGAAACCGAGTGCATAAAATGGTAAAAGTGTGCTAAAAATCGAACTCTTATTCGGGAAACCCTAATATGTGAAGTTCAAAGTACGTGCTCACAAAACCGACTCACGGTCGACGTTTTTACAAACTTTTGTGGGGAATGATCAGGGACAAGGATTTAGATTACAATTTCGAAGAAACGGAGCGCATCATACAATAAAAGAGTTAATTAAAGTCGAACCCTAATCTGGGACGTCCGAAGTACGTGCTCAAAAAACTGAGTCGCGGTCGAGGTTTTTTGAAACTTTCGTTGCGAATGATTAGGCTTGGTGATTTGGAATAGAATGTCGAAGGAACGGAGCGTAAAAAGCAGTAAAAGAGTGCTTAAAATCGAAACCCTTATTCGGAAACCATAATATGTGACGTTTGAAGTACATGCTAAAAAACTGAGACACGGTCCACGTTTTTCAAAATTTCTATGGGTAATGATCAGGCATAATGAATTAGAATAGAATTTCGTAGAAACGGAGTGCATAAAACGGTAAAAGTGTGCTTAATATCGAACTCTAATTCGGGAAACCCTAATATGTGAAGTTCGAAGTACGTGTTCACAAAACCGACTCACGGTCGACGTTTTTACAAACTTTTGTGGGGAATGATAAGGGACAAGGATTTAGATTACAATTTCGAAGAAACGGAGCGCATCATACAGTAAAAGAGTTTATTAAAGTCGAACCCTAATCTGGGACGTCTGAAGTACGTGCTCAAAAAACTGAGTCGCGGTCGAGGTTTTTTGAAACTTTCGTTGCGAATGATTAGGCTTGGTGATTTGGAATAGAATGTCGAAGGTACGGAGCGTAAAAAGCAGTAAAAGAGTTGTTAAAATCGAAACCCTTATTCGGAAACCATAATCTGTGACGTTTGAAGTACATGCTAAAAAACCGAGACACGGTCCACGTTTTTCGAAATTTCTATGGGTAATGATCAGGATTAATGAATTAGAATAGAATTTCGTAGAAACAGAGTTCATAAAACGGTAAAAGTGTTCTTAAAATCGAACTCTAATTCGGGAAACCCTAATATGTGAAGTTCGAAGTACGTGCTCACAAAACCGCAAACTTTTGTGGGGAATGATCAAGGACAAGGATTTAGATTACAATTTCGAAGAAACGGAGCGCATCATACAGTAAAAGAGTTTATTAAAGTCGAACCCTAATCTGGGACGTCTGAAGTACGTGCTCAAAAAACTGAGTCGCGGTCGAGGTTTTTTGAAACTTTCGTTGCGAATGATTAGGCTTGGTGATTTGGAATAGAATGTCGAAGGAACGGAGCGTAAAAAGCAGTAAAAGAGTGCTTAAAATCGAAACCCTTATTCAGAAACCATAATCTGTGACGTTTGAAGTACATGCTAAAAAACCGAGACACGGTCCACGTTTTTCGAAATTTCTATCGGTAATGATCAGGCATAATGAATTAGAATAGAATTTCGTAGAAACGGAGTGCATAAAACGGTAAAAGTGTGCTTAAAATCGAACTCTAATTCGGGAAACCCTAATATGTGAAGTTCGAAGTACGTGCTCACAAAACCGACTCACGGTCGACGTTTTTACAAACTTTTGTGGGGAATGATAAGGGACAAGGATTTAGATTACAATTTCGAAGAAACGGAGCGCATCATACAGTAAAAGAGTTTATTAAAGTCGAACCCTAATCTGGGACGTCTGAAGTACGTGCTCAAAAAACTGAGTCGCGGTCGAGGTTTTTTGAAACTTTCGTTGCGAATGATTAGGCTTGGTGATTTGGAATCGAATGTCGAAGGTACGGAGCGTAAAAAGCAGTAAAAGAGTTGTTAAAATCGAAACCCTTATTCGGAAACCATAATCTGTGACGTTTGAAGTACATGCTAAAAAACCGAGACACGGTCCACATTTGTCGAAATTTCTATGGGTAATGATCAAGAATAATGAATTAGAATAGAATTTCGTAGAAACGGAGTGCATAAAACGGTAAAAGTGTGCTTAAAATCGAACCCTAATTCGGGAAACCCTAATATGTGAAGTTCGAAGTACGTGCTCACAAAACCGCAAACTTTTGTGGGGAATGATCTAGGACAAGGATTTAGATTACAATTTCGAAGAAACGGAGCGCATCATACAGTAAAAGAGTTTATTAAAGTCGAACCCTAATCTGGGACGTCTGAAGTACGTGCTCAAAAAACTGAGTCGCGGTCGAGGTTTTTTGAAACTTTCGTTGCGAATGATTAGGCTTGGTGATTTGGAATAGAATGTCGAAGGAACGGAGCGTAAAAAGCAGTAAAAGAGTGCTTAAAATCGAAACCCTTATTCGGAAACCATAATCTGTGACGTTTGAAGTACATGCTAAAAAACCGAGACACGGTCCACGTTTTTCGAAATTTCTATGGGTAATGATCAGGCATAATGAATTAGAATAGAATTTCGTAGAAACGGAGTGCATAAAACGGTAAAAGTGTGCTTAAAATCGAACTCTAATTCGGGAAACCCTAATATGTGAAGTTCGAAGTACGTGCTCACAAAACCGACTCACGGTCGACGTTTTTACAAACTTTTGTGGGGAATGATAAGGGACAAGGATTTAGATTACAATTTCGAAGAAACGGAGCGCATCATACAGTAAAAGAGTTTATTAAAGTCGAACCCTAATCTGGGACGTCTGAAGTACGTGCTCAAAAAACTGAGTCGCGGTCGAGGTTTTTTGAAACTTTCGTTGCGAATGATTAGGCTTGGTGATTTGGAATAGAATGTCGAAGGAACGGAGCGTAAAAAGCAGTAAAAGAGTGCTTAAAATCGAAACCCTTATTCAGAAACCATAATCTGTGACGTTTGAAGTACATGCTAAAAAACCGAGACACGGTCCACGTTTTTCGAAATTTCTATCGGTAATGATCAGGCATAATGAATTAGAATAGAATTTCGTAGAAACGGAGTGCATAAAACGGTAAAAGTGTGCTTAAAATCGAACTCTAATTCGGGAAACCCTAATATGTGAAGTTCGAAGTACGTGCTCACAAAACCGACTCACGGTCGACGTTTTTACAAACTTTTGTGGGGAATGATAAGGGACAAGGATTTAGATTACAATTTCGAAGAAACGGAGCGCATCATACAGTAAAAGAGTTTATTAAAGTCGAACCCTAATCTGGGACGTCTGAAGTACGTGCTCAAAAAACTGAGTCGCGGTCGAGGTTTTTTGAAACTTTCGTTGCGAATGATTAGGCTTGGTGATTTGGAATCGAATGTCGAAGGTACGGAGCGTAAAAAGCAGTAAAAGAGTTGTTAAAATCGAAACCCTTATTCGGAAACCATAATCTGTGACGTTTGAAGTACATGCTAAAAAACCGAGACACGGTCCACATTTGTCGAAATTTCTATGGGTAATGATCAAGAATAATGAATTAGAATAGAATTTCGTAGAAACGGAGTGCATAAAACGGTAAAAGTGTGCTTAAAATCGAACCCTAATTCGGGAAACCCTAATATGTGAAGTTCGAAGTACGTGCTCACAAAACCGCAAACTTTTGTGGGGAATGATCTAGGACAAGGATTTAGATTACAATTTCGAAGAAACGGAGCGCATCATACAGTAAAAGAGTTTATTAAAGTCGAACCCTAATCTGGGACGTCTGAAGTACGTGCTCAAAAAACTGAGTCGCGGTCGAGGTTTTTTGAAACTTTCGTTGCGAATGATTAGGCTTGGTGATTTGGAATAGAATGTCGAAGGAACGGAGCGTAAAAAGCAGTAAAAGAGTGCTTAAAATCGAAACCCTTATTCGGAAACCATAATCTGTGACGTTTGAAGTACATGCTAAAAAACCGAGACACGGTCCACGTTTTTCGAAATTTCTATGGGTAATGATCAGGCATAATGAATTAGAATAGAATTTCGTAGAAACGGAGTGCATAAAACGGTAAAAGTGTGCTTAAAATCGAACTCTAATTCGGGAAACCCTAATATGTGAAGTTCGAAGTACGTGCTCACAAAACCGACTCACGGTCGACGTTTTTACAAACTTTTGTGGGGAATGATAAGGGACAAGGATTTAGATTACAATTTCGAAGAAACGGAGCGCATCATACAGTAAAAGAGTTTATTAAAGTCGAACCCTAATCTGGGACGTCTGAAGTACGTGCTCAAAAAACTGAGTCGCGGTCGAGGTTTTTTGAAACTTTCGTTGCGAATGATTAGGCTTGGTGATTTGGAATAGAATGTCGAAGGTACGGAGCGTAAAAAGCAGTAAAAGAGTTGTTAAAATCGAAACCCTTATTCGGAAACCATAATCTGTGACGTTTGAAGTACATGCTAAAAAACCGAGACACGGTCCACGTTTTTCGAAATTTCTATGGGTAATGATCAGGATTAATGAATTAGAATAGAATTTCGTAGAAACAGAGTTCATAAAACGGTAAAAGTGTTCTTAAAATCGAACTCTAATTCGGGAAACCCTAATATGTGAAGTTCGAAGTACGTGCTCACAAAACCGCAAACTTTTGTGGGGAATGATCAAGGACAAGGATTTAGATTACAATTTCGAAGAAACGGAGCGCATCATACAGTAAAAGAGTTTATTAAAGTCGAACCCTAATCTGGGACGTCTGAAGTACGTGCTCAAAAAACTGAGTCGCGGTCGAGGTTTTTTGAAACTTTCGTTGCGAATGATTAGGCTTGGTGATTTGGAATAGAATGTCGAAGGAACGGAGCGTAAAAAGCAGTAAAAGAGTGCTTAAAATCGAAACCCTTATTCAGAAACCATAATCTGTGACGTTTGAAGTACATGCTAAAAAACCGAGACACGGTCCACGTTTTTCGAAATTTCTATCGGTAATGATCAGGCATAATGAATTAGAATAGAATTTCGTAGAAACGGAGTGCATAAAACGGTAAAAGTGTGCTTAAAATCGAACTCTAATTCGGGAAACCCTAATATGTGAAGTTCGAAGTACGTGCTCACAAAACCGACTCACGGTCGACGTTTTTACAAACTTTTGTGGGGAATGATAAGGGACAAGGATTTAGATTACAATTTCGAAGAAACGGAGCGCATCATACAGTAAAAGAGTTTATTAAAGTCGAACCCTAATCTGGGACGTCTGAAGTACGTGCTCAAAAAACTGAGTCGCGGTCGAGGTTTTTTGAAACTTTCGTTGCGAATGATTAGGCTTGGTGATTTGGAATCGAATGTCGAAGGTACGGAGCGTAAAAAGCAGTAAAAGAGTTGTTAAAATCGAAACCCTTATTCGGAAACCATAATCTGTGACGTTTGAAGTACATGCTAAAAAACCGAGACACGGTCCACATTTGTCGAAATTTCTATGGGTAATGATCAAGAATAATGAATTAGAATAGAATTTCGTAGAAACGGAGTGCATAAAACGGTAAAAGTGTGCTTAAAATCGAACCCTAATTCGGGAAACCCTAATATGTGAAGTTCGAAGTACGTGCTCACAAAACCGCAAACTTTTGTGGGGAATGATCTAGGACAAGGATTTAGATTACAATTTCGAAGAAACGGAGCGCATCATACAGTAAAAGAGTTTATTAAAGTCGAACCCTAATCTGGGACGTCTGAAGTACGTGCTCAAAAAACTGAGTCGCGGTCGAGGTTTTTTGAAACTTTCGTTGCGAATGATTAGGCTTGGTGATTTGGAATAGAATGTCGAAGGAACGGAGCGTAAAAAGCAGTAAAAGAGTGCTTAAAATCGAAACCCTTATTCGGAAACCATAATCTGTGACGTTTGAAGTACATGCTAAAAAACCGAGACACGGTCCACGTTTTTCGAAATTTCTATGGGTAATGATCAGGCATAATGAATTAGAATAGAATTTCGTAGAAACGGAGTGCATAAAACGGTAAAAGTGTGCTTAAAATCGAACTCTAATTCGGGAAACCCTAATATGTGAAGTTCGAAGTACGTGCTCACAAAACCGACTCACGGTCGACGTTTTTACAAACTTTTGTGGGGAATGATAAGGGACAAGGATTTAGATTACAATTTCGAAGAAACGGAGCGCATCATACAGTAAAAGAGTTTATTAAAGTCGAACCCTAATCTGGGACGTCTGAAGTACGTGCTCAAAAAACTGAGTCGCGGTCGAGGTTTTTTGAAACTTTCGTTGCGAATGATTAGGCTTGGTGATTTGGAATAGAATGTCGAAGGTACGGAGCGTAAAAAGCAGTAAAAGAGTTGTTAAAATCGAAACCCTTATTCGGAAACCATAATCTGTGACGTTTGAAGTACATGCTAAAAAACCGAGACACGGTCCACGTTTTTCGAAATTTCTATGGGTAATGATCAGGATTAATGAATTAGAATAGAATTTCGTAGAAACAGAGTTCATAAAACGGTAAAAGTGTTCTTAAAATCGAACTCTAATTCGGGAAACCCTAATATGTGAAGTTCGAAGTACGTGCTCACAAAACCGCAAACTTTTGTGGGGAATGATCAAGGACAAGGATTTAGATTACAATTTCGAAGAAACGGAGCGCATCATACAGTAAAAGAGTTTATTAAAGTCGAACCCTAATCTGGGACGTCTGAAGTACGTGCTCAAAAAACTGAGTCGCGGTCGAGGTTTTTTGAAACTTTCGTTGCGAATGATTAGGCTTGGTGATTTGGAATAGAATGTCGAAGGAACGGAGCGTAAAAAGCAGTAAAAGAGTGCTTAAAATCGAAACCCTTATTCAGAAACCATAATCTGTGACGTTTGAAGTACATGCTAAAAAACCGAGACACGGTCCACGTTTTTCGAAATTTCTATCGGTAATGATCAGGCATAATGAATTAGAATAGAATTTCGTAGAAACGGAGTGCATAAAACGGTAAAAGTGTGCTTAAAATCGAACTCTAATTCGGGAAACCCTAATATGTGAAGTTCGAAGTACGTGCTCACAAAACCGACTCACGGTCGACGTTTTTACAAACTTTTGTGGGGAATGATAAGGGACAAGGATTTAGATTACAATTTCGAAGAAACGGAGCGCATCATACAGTAAAAGAGTTTATTAAAGTCGAACCCTAATCTGGGACGTCTGAAGTACGTGCTCAAAAAACTGAGTCGCGGTCGAGGTTTTTTGAAACTTTCGTTGCGAATGATTAGGCTTGGTGATTTGGAATCGAATGTCGAAGGTACGGAGCGTAAAAAGCAGTAAAAGAGTTGTTAAAATCGAAACCCTTATTCGGAAACCATAATCTGTGACGTTTGAAGTACATGCTAAAAAACCGAGACACGGTCCACATTTGTCGAAATTTCTATGGGTAATGATCAAGAATAATGAATTAGAATAGAATTTCGTAGAAACGGAGTGCATAAAACGGTAAAAGTGTGCTTAAAATCGAACCCTAATTCGGGAAACCCTAATATGTGAAGTTCGAAGTACGTGCTCACAAAACCGCAAACTTTTGTGGGGAATGATCTAGGACAAGGATTTAGATTACAATTTCGAAGAAACGGAGCGCATCATACAGTAAAAGAGTTTATTAAAGTCGAACCCTAATCTGGGACGTCTGAAGTACGTGCTCAAAAAACTGAGTCGCGGTCGAGGTTTTTTGAAACTTTCGTTGCGAATGATTAGGCTTGGTGATTTGGAATAGAATGTCGAAGGAACGGAGCGTAAAAAGCAGTAAAAGAGTGCTTAAAATCGAAACCCTTATTCGGAAACCATAATCTGTGACGTTTGAAGTACATGCTAAAAAACCGAGACACGGTCCACGTTTTTCGAAATTTCTATGGGTAATGATCAGGCATAATGAATTAGAATAGAATTTCGTAGAAACGGAGTGCATAAAACGGTAAAAGTGTGCTTAAAATCGAACTCTAATTCGGGAAACCCTAATATGTGAAGTTCGAAGTACGTGCTCACAAAACCGACTCACGGTCGACGTTTTTACAAACTTTTGTGGGGAATGATAAGGGACAAGGATTTAGATTACAATTTCGAAGAAACGGAGCGCATCATACAGTAAAAGAGTTTATTAAAGTCGAACCCTAATCTGGGACGTCTGAAGTACGTGCTCAAAAAACTGAGTCGCGGTCGAGGTTTTTTGAAACTTTCGTTGCGAATGATTAGGCTTGGTGATTTGGAATAGAATGTCGAAGGTACGGAGCGTAAAAAGCAGTAAAAGAGTTGTTAAAATCGAAACCCTTATTCGGAAACCATAATCTGTGACGTTTGAAGTACATGCTAAAAAACCGAGACACGGTCCACATTTGTCGAAATTTCTATGGGTAATGATCAAGAATAATGAATTAGAATAGAATTTCGTAGAAACGGAGTGCATAAAA
The DNA here is from genome assembly GCF_057944985.1 of Cucurbita pepo subsp. pepo. NCBI lineage: Eukaryota > Viridiplantae > Streptophyta > Magnoliopsida > Cucurbitales > Cucurbitaceae > Cucurbita > Cucurbita pepo. The sequence continues at coordinate 5,706,254 of NC_141816.1, read as the reverse complement.
CGGTAAAAGTGTGCTTAAAATCGAACTCTAATTCGGGAAACCCTAATATGTGAAGTTCGAAGTACGTGCTCACAAAACCGCAAACTTTTGTGGGGAATGATCTAGGACAAGGATTTAGATTACAATTTCGAAGAAACGGAGCGCATCATACAGTAAAAGAGTTTATTAAAGTCGAACCCTAATCTGGGACGTCTGAAGTACGTGCTCAAAAAACTGAGTCGCGGTCGAGGTTTTTTGAAACTTTCGTTGCGAATGATTAGGCTTGGTGATTTGGAATAGAATGTCGAAGGTACGGAGCGTAAAAAGCAGTAAAAGAGTTGTTAAAATCGAAACCCTTATTCGGAAACCATAATTTGTGACGTTTGAAGTACATGCTAAAAAACCGAGACACGGTCCACGTTTTTCGAAATTTCTATGGGTAATGATCAGGATTAATGAATTAGAATAGAATTTCGTAGAAACAGAGTTCATAAAACGGTAAAAGTGTTCTTAAAATCGAACTCTAATTCGGGAAACCCTAATATGTGAAGTTCGAAGTACGTGCTCACAAAACCGCAAACTTTTGTGGGGAATGATCAAGGACAAGGATTTAGATTACAATTTCGAAGAAACGGAGCGCATCATACAGTAAAAGAGTTTATTAAAGTCGAACCCTAATCTGGGACATCTGAAGTACGTGCTCAAAAAACTGAGTCGCGGTCGAGGTTTTTTGAAACTTTCGTTGCGAATGATTAGGCTTGGTGATTTGGAATAGAATGTCGAAGGAACGGAGCGTAAAAAGCAGTAAAAGAGTGCTTAAAATCGAAACCCTTATTCAGAAACCATAATCTGTGACGTTTGAAGTACATGCTAAAAAACCGAGACACGGTCCACGTTTTTCAAAATTTCTATGGATCAGGCATAATGAATTAGAATAGAATTTCGTAGAAACGGAGTGCATAAAACGGTAAAAGTGTGCTTAAAATCGAACTCTAATTCGGGAAACCCTAATATGTGAAGTTCGAAGTACGTGCTCACAAAACCGACTCACGGTCGACGTTTTTACAAACTTTTGTGGGGAATGATCGGGGACAAGGATTTAGATTACAATTTCGAAGAAACAGAGCGCATCATACAATAAAAGAGTTTATTAAAGTCGAACCCTAATCTGGGACGTCTGAAGTACGTGCTCAAAAAACTGAGTCGCGGTCGAGGTTTTTTGAAACTTTAGTTGCGAATGATTAGGCTTGGTGATTTGGAATAGAATGTCGAAGGAACGGAGCGTAAAAAGCAGTAAAAGAGTGCTTAAAATCGAAACCCTTATTCGGAAACCATAATCTTTGACGTTTGAAGTACATGCTAAAAAACCGAGACACGGTCCACGTTTTTCGAAATTTCTATGGATCAGGCATAATGAATTAGAATAGAATTTCGTAGAAACGAAGTGCATAAAACGGTAAAAGTGTGCTTAAAATCGAACTCTAATTTGGGAAACCCTAATATGTGAAGTTCGAAGTACGTGCTCACAAAACCGACTCACGGTCGACGTTTTTACAAACTTTTGTGGGGAATGATAAGGGACAAGGATTTAGATTACAATTTCGAAGAAAGGGAGCGCATCATATAGTAAAAGAGTTTATTAAAGTCGAACCCTAATCTGGGACGTCTGAAGTACGTGCTCAAAAAAATGAGTCGCGGTCGAGGTTTTTTGAAACTTTCGTTGCGAATGATTAGGCTTGGTGATTTGGAATAGAATGTCGAAGGAACGGAGCGTAAAAAGCAGTAAAAGAGTGCTGAAATTCGAAACCCTTAATCGGAGACCATAATCTGTTACGTTTGAAGTACATGCTAAAAAACCGAGACACGGTCCACGTTTTTCGAAATTTCTATGGGTAATGATCAGGCAAAATGAATTAGAATAGAATTTCGTAGAAACCGAGTGCATAAAACGGTAAAAGTGTGCTTAAAATCGAACTCTTATTCGGGAAACCCTAATATGTGAAGTTCAAAGTACGTGCTCACAAAACCGACTCACGGTCGACGTTTTTACAAACTTTTGTGGGGAATGATAAGGGACAAGGATTTAGATTACAATTTCGAAGAAACGGAGCGCATCATACAGTAAAAGAGTTTATTAAAGTCGAACCCTAATCTGGGACGTCTGAAGTATGTGCTCAAAAAACTGAGTCGCGGTCGAGGTTTTTTTAAACTTTGGTTGCGAATGATTAGGCTTGGTGATTTGGAATAGAATGTCGAAGGAACGGAGCGTAAAAAGCAGTAAAAGAGTGCTTAAAATCGAAACCCTTATTCGGAAACCATAATATGTGACGTTTGAAGTACATGCTAAAAAACCGAGACACGGTCCACGTTTTTCGAAATTTCTATGGGTAATGATCAGGCATAATGAATTAGAATAGAATTTCGTAGAAACGGAGTGCATAAAACGGTAAAAGTGTGCTTAAAATCGAACTCTTATTCGGGAAACCCTAATATGTGAAGTTCGAAGTACGTGCTCACAAAACCGACTCACGGTCGACGTTTTTACAAACTTTTGTGGGGAATGATAAGGGAAAAGGATTTAGATTACAATTTCGAAGAAACGGAGCGCATCATACAGTAAAAGAGTTTATTAAAGTCGAACCCTAATCTGGGACGTCTGAAGTACGTGCTCAAAAAACTGAGTCGCGGTCGAAGTTTTTTGAAACTTTCGTTGCGAATGATTAGGCTTGGTGATTTGGAATAGAATGTCGAAGGAACGGAGCGTAAAAAGCAGTAAAAGAGGGCTTAAAATCGAAACCCTTATTCGGAAACCATAATCTGTGACGTTTGAAGTACATGCTAAAAAACCGAGACACGGTCCACGTTTTTCAAAATTTCTATGGATCAGGCATAATGAATTAGAATAGAATTTCGTAGAAACGGAGTGCATAAAACGGTAAAAGTGTGCTTAAAATCGAACTCTAATTCGGGAAACCCTAATATGTGAAGTTCGAAGTACGTGCTCACAAAACCGACTCACGGTCGACGTTTTTACAAACTTTTGTGGGGAATGATCAGGGACAAGGATTTGGATTACAATTTCGAAGAAACGGAGCGCATCAAACAGTTAAAGAGTGATTAAAGTCGAACCCTAATCTTGGACGTCTGAAGTACGTGCTCAAAAAATCTGAGTCGCGGTCGAGGTTTTTTGAAACTTTCGTTGCGAATGATTAGGCTTGGTGATTTGGAATAGAATGTCGAAGGAACGGAGCGTAAAAAGCAGTAAAAGAGTGCTTAAAATCGAAACCCTTATTCGGAAACCATGATCTGTGATGTTTGAAGTACATGCTAAAAAACCGAGACACGGTCCACGTTTTTCGAAATTTCTATGGGTAATGATCAGGCATAATGAATTAGAATAGAATTGCGTAGAAACGGAGTGCATAAAACGGTAAAAGTGTGCTTAAAATCGAACTCTAATTCGGGAAACCCTAATATGTGAAGTTCGAAGTACGTGCTCACAAAACCGACTCACGGTCGACGTTTTTACAAACTTTTGTGGGGAATTATCAGGGTCAAGGATTTAGATTACAATTTCGAAGAAACGGAGCGCATCAAACAGTAAAAGAGTTTATTATAGTCGATCCCTAATCTGGGACGTCTGAAGTACGTGCTCAAAAAACTGAGTCGCGGTCGAGGTTTTTTGAAACTTTCGTTGCGAATGATTAGGCTTGGTGATTTGGAATAGAATGTCGAAGGAACGGAGCGTAAAAAGCAGTAAAAGAGTGCATAAAATCGAAACCCTTATTCGGAAACCATAATCTGTGATGTTTGAAGTACATGCTAAAAAACTGAGACACGGTCCACGTTTTTCGAAATTTCCATGGGTAATGATCAGGCATAATGAATTAGAATAGAATTTCGTAGAAACGGAGTGCATAAAACGGTAAAAGTGTGCTTAAAATCGAACTCTAATTCGGGAAACCCTAATATGTGAAGTTCGAAGTACGTGCTCACCAAACCGACTCACGGTCGACGTTTTTACAAACTTTTGTGGGGAATGATAAGGGACAAGGATTTAGATTACAATTTCGAAGAAACGGAGCGCATCATACAGTAAAAGAGTTTATTAAAGTCGAACCCTAATCTGGGACGTCTGAAGTACGTGCTCAAAAAGCTGAGTCGCGGTCGAGGTTTTTTGAAACTTTCGTTGCGAATGATTAGGCTTGGTGATTTGGAATAGAATGTCGAAGGAACGGAGCGTAAAAAGCAGTAAAAGAGTGCTTAAATTCGAAACCCTTATTCGGAAACCATAATCTGTGACGTTTGAAGTACAAGCTAAAAAACCGAGACACGGTTCACGTTTTTCGAAATTTCCATGGGTAATGAGATGAGGCATAATGAATTAGAATAGAATTGCGTAGAAACGGAGTGCATAAAACGGTAAAAGTGTGCTTAAAATCGAACTCTAATTCGGGAAACCCTAATATGTGAAGTTCGAAGTACGTGCTCACAAAACCGACTCACGGTCGACGTTTTTACAAACTTTTGTGGGGAATGATAAGGGACAAGGATTTAGATTACAATTTCGAAGAAACGAAGCGCATCATACAGTAAAAGAGTTTATTAAAGTCGAACCCTAATCTGGGACGTCTGAAGTACGTGCTCAAAAAACTGAGTCGCGGTCGAGGTTTTTTGAAACTTTCGTTGCGAATGATTAGGCTTGGTGATTTGGAATAGAATGTCGAAGGAACGGAGCGTAAAAAGCAGTAAAAGAGTGCTTAAATTCGAAACCCTTATTCGGAAACCATAATCTGTGACGTTTGAAGTACATGCTAAAAAACCGAGACACGGTCCACGTTTTTCGAAATTTCCATGGGTAATGAGATCAGGCATAATGAATTAGAATAGAATTTCGTAGAAACGGAGTGCATAAAACGGTAAAAGTGTGCTTAAAATCGAACTCTAATTCGGGAAACCCTAATATGTGAAGTTCGAAGTACGTGCTCACAAAACCGACTCACGGTCGACGGTTTTACAAACTTTTATGGGGAATGATCAGGGACAAGGATTTAGAGTACAATTTCGAAGAAATGGAGCGCATCAAACAGTAAAAGAGTTTATTAAAGTCGAACCCTAATCTGGGACGTCTGAAGTACGTGCTCAAAAAACAAGAGTCGCGGTCGAGGTTTTTTGAAACTTTCGTTGCGAATGATTAGGCTTGGTGATTTGGAATAGAATGTCGAAGGAACGGAGCATAAAAAGCAGTAAAAGAGTGCTTAAATTCGAAACCCTTATTCGGAAACCATAATCTGTGACGTTTGAAGTACATGCTAAAAACCGAGACACGGTCCACGTTTTTCGAAATTTCTATGGGTAATGATCAGGCATAATGAATTAGAATAGAATTTCGTAGAAACGGAGTGCATAAAACGGTCAAAGTGTGCTTAAAATCGAACCCTAATTCGGGAAACCCTAATATGTGAAGTTCGAAGTACGTGCTCACAAAACCGACTCACGGTCGACGTTTTTACAAACTTTTGTGGCGAATGATCAGGGACCAGGATTTAGATTACAATTTCGAAGAAACGGTCGCATCAAACAGTAAAAGAGTTTATTAAAGTCGAACCCTAATCTGGGACGTCTGAAGTACGTGCTCAAAAAAGTGAGTCGCGGTCGAGGTTTTTTGAAACTTTCGTTGCGAATGATTAGGCTTGGTGATTTGGAATAGAATGTCGAAGGAACGGAGCGTAAAAAGCAGTAAAAGAGTGCTTAAAATCGAAACCCTTATTCGGAAACCATAATCTGTGACGTTTGAAGTACATGCTAAAAAACCGAGACACGGTCCACATTTTTCGAAATTTCTATTGGTAATGATCAGGCATAATGAATTAGAAAAGAATTTCGTAGAAACGGAGTGCATAAAACAGTAATAGTGTGCTTAAAATCGAACTCTAATTCGGGAAACAATAATATGTGAAGTTCGAAGTACGTGCTCACAAAACCGACTCACGGTCGACGTTTTTACAAACTTTTGTGGGGAAAAATCGGGGACAAGGATTTAGATTACAATTTCGAAGAAACAGAGCGCATCATACAATAAAAGAGTTTATTAAAGTCGAACCCTAATCTGGAACGTCTGAAGTACGTGCTCAAAAAACTGAGTCGCGGTCGAGGTTTTTTGAAACTTTAGTTGCGAATGATTAGGCTTGGTGATTTGGAATAGAATGTCGAAGGAACGGAGCGTAAAAAGCAGTAAAAGAGTGCTTAAAATCGAAACCCTTATTCGGAAACCATAATCTGTGACGTTTGAAGTACATGCTAAAAAACCGAGACACGGTCCACGTTTTTCGAAATTTCTATGGGTAATGATCAAGCATAATTAATTAGAATAGAATTTCGTAGAAACGGAGTGCATAAAACGGTAAAAGTGTGCTTAAAATCGAACTCTAATTCGGGAAACCCTAATATGTGAAGTTCGAAGTACGTGCTCACAAAACCGACTCACGGTCGACGGTTTTACAAACTTTTATGGGGAATGATCAGGGACAAGGATTTAGAGTACAATTTCGAAGAAATGGAGCGCATCAAACAGTAAAAGAGTTTATTAAAGTCGAACCCTAATCTGGGACGTCTGAAGTACGTGCTCAAAAAACAGAGTCGCGGTCGAGGTTTTTTGAAACTTTCGTTGTGAATGATTAGGCTTGGTGATTTGGAATAGAATGTCGAAGGAACGGAGCATAAAAAGCAGTAAAAGAGTGCTTAAATTCGAAACCCTTATTCGGAAACCATAATCTGTGACGTTTGAAGTACATGCTAAAAACCGAGACACGGTCCACGTTTTTCGAAATTTCTATGGGTAATGATCAGGCATAATGAATTAGAATAGAATTTCGTAGAAACGGAGTGCATAAAACGGTCAAAGTGTGCTTAAAATCGAACCCTAATTCGGGAAACCCTAATATGTGAAGTTCGAAGTACGTGCTCACAAAACCGACTCACGGTCGACGTTTTTACAAACTTTTGTGGCGAATGATCAGGGACCAGGATTTAGATTACAATTTCGAAGAAACGGAGCGCATCAAACAGTAAAAGAGTTTATTAAAGTCGAACCCTAATCTGGGACGTCTGAAGTACGTGCTCAAAAAAGTGAGTCGCGGTCGAGGTTTTTTGAAACTTTCGTTGCGAATGATTAGGCTTGGTGATTTGGAATAGAATGTCGAAGGAACGGAGCGTAAAAAGCAGTAAAAGAGTGCTTAAAATCGAAACCCTTATTCGGAAACCATAATCTGTGACGTTTGAAGTACATGCTAAAAAACCGAGACACGGTCCACGTTTTTCGAAATTTCTATGGGTAATGATCAGGCATAATGAATTAGAAAAGAATTTCGTAGAAACGGAGTGCATAAAACAGTAATAGTGTGCTTAAAATCGAACTCTAATTCGGGAAACAATAATATGTGAAGTTCGAAGTACGTGCTCACAAAACCGACTCACGGTCGACGTTTTTACAAACTTTTGTGGGGAATGATCGGGGACAAGGATTTAGATTACAATTTCGAAGAAACAGAGCGCATCATACAATAAAAGAGTTTATTAAAGTCGAACCCTAATCTGGGACGTCTGAAGTACGTGCTCAAAAAACTGAGTCGCGGTCGAGGTTTTTTGAAACTTTAGTTGCGAATGATTAGGCTTGGTGATTTGGAATAGAATGTCGAAGGAACGGAGCGTAAAAAGCAGTAAAAGAGTGCTTAAAATCGAAACCCTTATTCGGAAACCATAATCTGTGACGTTTGAAGTACATGCTAAAAAACCGAGACACGGTCCACGTTTTTCGAAATTTCTATGGGTAATGATCAAGCATAATTAATTAGAATAGAATTTCGTAGAAACGGAGTGCATAAAACGGTAAAAGTGTGCTTAAAATCGAACTCTAATTCGGGAAACCCTAATATGTGAAGTTCGAAGTACGTGCTCACAAAACCGACTCACGGTCGACGTTTTTACAAACTTTTGTGGGGAATGATCAGGGACAAGGATTTAGATTACAATTTCGAAGAAACGGAGCGCATCATACAGTAAAAGAAATTATTAAAGTCGAACCCTAATCTGGGACGTCTGAAGTACGTGCTCAAAAAACTGAGTCGCGGTCGAGGTTTTTTGAAACTTTCGTTGCGAATGATTAGGCTTGGTGATTTGGAATAGAATGTCGAAGGAACGGAGCGTAAAAAGCAGTAAAAGAGTGCTTAAAATCGAAACCCTTATTCGGAAACCATAATCTTTGACGTTTGAAGTACATGCTAAAAAACCGAGACACGGTCCACATTTTTCGAAATTTCTATGGGTAATGATAAGGCATAATGAATTAGAATAGAATTTCATAGAAACGGAGTGCATAAAACGGTAAAAGTGTGCTTAAAATCGAACTCTAATTTGGGAAACCCTAATATGTGAAGTTCGAAGTACGTGCTCACAAAACCGACTCACAGTCGACGTTTTTACAAACTTTTGTGGGGAATGATCAGGGACAAGGATTTAGATTACAATTTCGAAGAAAGGGAGCGCATCATATAGTAAAAGAGTTTATTAAAGTCGAACCCTAATCTGGGACGTCTGAAGTACGTGCTCAAAAAAATGAGTCGCGGTCGAGGTTTTTTGAAACTTTCGTTGCGAATGATTAGGCTTGGTGATTTGGAATAGAATGTCGAAGGAACGGAGCGTAAAAAGCAGTAAAAGAGTACTTAAAATCGAAACCCTTATTCGGAAACCATAATCTGTGACGTTTGAAGTACATGCTAAAAAACTGAGACACGGTCCACGTTTTTTCGAAATTTCTATGGGTAATGATCAGGCATAATGAATTAGAATAGAATTTCGTAGAAACCGAGTGCATAAAATGGTAAAAGTGTGCTTAAAATCGAACTCTTATTCGGGAAACCCTAATATGTGAAGTTCAAAGTACGTGCTCACAAAACCGACTCACGGTCGACGTTTTTACAAACTTTTGTGGGGAATGATCAGGGACAAGGATTTAGATTACAATTTCGAAGAAACGGAGCGCATCATACAATAAAAGAGTTAATTAAAGTCGAACCCTAATCTGGGACGTCCGAAGTACGTGCTCAAAAAACTGAGTCGCGGTCGAGGTTTTTTGAAACTTTCGTTGCGAATGATTAGGCTTGGTGATTTGGAATAGAATGTCGAAGGAACGGAGCGTAAAAAGCAGTAAAAGAGTGCTTAAAATCGAAACCCTTATTCGGAAACCATAATATGTGACGTTTGAAGTACATGCTAAAAAACTGAGACACGGTCCACGTTTTTCAAAATTTCTATGGGTAATGATCAGGCATAATGAATTAGAATAGAATTTCGTAGAAACGGAGTGCATAAAACGGTAAAAGTGTGCTTAATATCGAACTCTAATTCGGGAAACCCTAATATGTGAAGTTCGAAGTACGTGTTCACAAAACCGACTCACGGTCGACGTTTTTACAAACTTTTGTGGGGAATGATAAGGGACAAGGATTTAGATTACAATTTCGAAGAAACGGAGCGCATCATACAGTAAAAGAGTTTATTAAAGTCGAACCCTAATCTGGGACGTCTGAAGTACGTGCTCAAAAAACTGAGTCGCGGTCGAGGTTTTTTGAAACTTTCGTTGCGAATGATTAGGCTTGGTGATTTGGAATAGAATGTCGAAGGTACGGAGCGTAAAAAGCAGTAAAAGAGTTGTTAAAATCGAAACCCTTATTCGGAAACCATAATCTGTGACGTTTGAAGTACATGCTAAAAAACCGAGACACGGTCCACGTTTTTCGAAATTTCTATGGGTAATGATCAGGATTAATGAATTAGAATAGAATTTCGTAGAAACAGAGTTCATAAAACGGTAAAAGTGTTCTTAAAATCGAACTCTAATTCGGGAAACCCTAATATGTGAAGTTCGAAGTACGTGCTCACAAAACCGCAAACTTTTGTGGGGAATGATCAAGGACAAGGATTTAGATTACAATTTCGAAGAAACGGAGCGCATCATACAGTAAAAGAGTTTATTAAAGTCGAACCCTAATCTGGGACGTCTGAAGTACGTGCTCAAAAAACTGAGTCGCGGTCGAGGTTTTTTGAAACTTTCGTTGCGAATGATTAGGCTTGGTGATTTGGAATAGAATGTCGAAGGAACGGAGCGTAAAAAGCAGTAAAAGAGTGCTTAAAATCGAAACCCTTATTCAGAAACCATAATCTGTGACGTTTGAAGTACATGCTAAAAAACCGAGACACGGTCCACGTTTTTCGAAATTTCTATCGGTAATGATCAGGCATAATGAATTAGAATAGAATTTCGTAGAAACGGAGTGCATAAAACGGTAAAAGTGTGCTTAAAATCGAACTCTAATTCGGGAAACCCTAATATGTGAAGTTCGAAGTACGTGCTCACAAAACCGACTCACGGTCGACGTTTTTACAAACTTTTGTGGGGAATGATAAGGGACAAGGATTTAGATTACAATTTCGAAGAAACGGAGCGCATCATACAGTAAAAGAGTTTATTAAAGTCGAACCCTAATCTGGGACGTCTGAAGTACGTGCTCAAAAAACTGAGTCGCGGTCGAGGTTTTTTGAAACTTTCGTTGCGAATGATTAGGCTTGGTGATTTGGAATCGAATGTCGAAGGTACGGAGCGTAAAAAGCAGTAAAAGAGTTGTTAAAATCGAAACCCTTATTCGGAAACCATAATCTGTGACGTTTGAAGTACATGCTAAAAAACCGAGACACGGTCCACATTTGTCGAAATTTCTATGGGTAATGATCAAGAATAATGAATTAGAATAGAATTTCGTAGAAACGGAGTGCATAAAACGGTAAAAGTGTGCTTAAAATTGAACCCTAATTCGGGAAACCCTAATATGTGAAGTTCGAAGTACGTGCTCACAAAACCGCAAACTTTTGTGGGGAATGATCTAGGACAAGGATTTAGATTACAATTTCGAAGAAACGGAGCGCATCATACAGTAAAAGAGTTTATTAAAGTCGAACCCTAATCTGGGACGTCTGAAGTACGTGCTCAAAAAACTGAGTCGCGGTCGAGGTTTTTTGAAACTTTCGTTGCGAATGATTAGGCTTTGTGATTTGGAATAGAATGTCGAAGGAACGGAGCGTAAAAAGCAGTAAAAGAGTGCTTAAAATCGAAACCCTTATTCAGAAACCATAATCTGTGACGTTTGAAGTACATGCTAAAAAACCGAGACACGGTCCACGTTTTTCGAAATTTCTATGGGTAATGATCAGGCATAATGAATTAGAATAGAATTTCGTAGAAACGGAGTGCATAAAACGGTAAAAGTGTGCTTAAAATCGAACTCTAATTCGGGAAACCCTAATATGTGAAGTTCGAAGTACGTGCTCACAAAACCGACTCACGGTCGACGTTTTTACAAACTTTTGTGGGGAATGATAAGGGACAAGGATTTAGATTACAATTTCGAAGAAACGGAGCGCATCATACAGTAAAAGAGTTTATTAAAGTCGAACCCTAATCTGGGACGTCTGAAGTACGTGCTCAAAAAACTGAGTCGCGGTCGAGGTTTTTTGAAACTTTCGTTGCGAATGATTAGGCTTGGTGATTTGGAATAGAATGTCGAAGGTACGGAGCGTAAAAAGCAGTAAAAGAGTTGTTAAAATCGAAACCCTTATTCGGAAACCATAATCTGTGACGGTTGAAGTACATGCTAAAAAACCGAGACACGGTCCACATTTGTCGAAATTTCTATGGGTAATGATCAAGAATAATGAATTAGAATAGAATTTCGTAGAAACGGAGTGCATAAAACGGTAAAAGTGTGCTTAAAATCGAACTCTAATTCGGGAAACCCTAATATGTGAAGTTCGAAGTACGTGCTCACAAAACCGCAAACTTTTGTGGGGAATGATCTAGGACAAGGATTTAGATTACAATTTCGAAGAAACGGAGCGCATCATACAGTAAAAGAGTTTATTAAAGTCGAACCCTAATCTGGGACGTCTGAAGTACGTGCTCAAAAAACTGAGTCGCGGTCGAGGTTTTTAGAAACTTTCGTTGCGAATGATTAGGCTTGGTGATTTGGAATAGAATGTCGAAGGTACGGAGCGTAAAAAGCAGTAAAAGAGTTGTTAAAATCGAAACCCTTATTCGGAAACCATAATTTGTGACGTTTGAAGTACATGCTAAAAAACCGAGACACGGTCCACGTTTTTCGAAATTTCTATGGGTAATGATCAGGATTAATGAATTAGAATAGAATTTCGTAGAAACAGAGTTCATAAAACGGTAAAAGTGTTCTTAAAATCGAACTCTAATTCGGGAAACCCTAATATGTGAAGTTCGAAGTACGTGCTCACAAAACCGCAAACTTTTGTGGGGAATGATCAAGGACAAGGATTTAGATTACAATTTCGAAGAAACGGAGCGCATCATACAGTAAAAGAGTTTATTAAAGTCGAACCCTAATCTGGGACGTCTGAAGTACGTGCTCAAAAAACTGAGTCGCGGTCGAGGTTTTTTGAAACTTTCGTTGCGAATGATTAGGCTTGGTGATTTGGAATAGAATGTCGAAGGAACGGAGCGTAAAAAGCAGTAAAAGAGTGCTTAAAATCGAAACCCTTATTCAGAAACCATAATCTGTGACGTTTGAAGTACATGCTAAAAAACCGAGACACGGTCCACGTTTTTCGAAATTTCTATGGGTAATGATCAGGCATAATGAATTAGAATAGAATTTCGTAGAAACGGAGTGCATAAAACGGTAAAAGTGTGCTTAAAATCGAACTCTAATTCGGGAAACCCTAATATGTGAAGTTCGAAGTACGTGCTCACAAAACCGACTCACGGTCGACGTTTTTACAAACTTTTGTGGGGAATGATAAGGGACAAGGATTTAGATTACAATTTCGAAGAAACGGAGCGCATCATACAGTAAAAGAGTTTATTAAAGTCGAACCCTAATCTGGGACGTCTGAAGTACGTGCTCAAAAAACTGAGTCGCGGTCGAGGTTTTTTGAAACTTTCGTTGCGAATGATTAGGCTTGGTGATTTGGAATCGAATGTCGAAGGTACGGAGCGTAAAAAGCAGTAAAAGAGTTGTTAAAATCGAAACCCTTATTCGGAAACCATAATCTGTGACGTTTGAAGTACATGCTAAAAAACCGAGACACGGTCCACATTTGTCGAAATTTCTATGGGTAATGATCAAGAATAATGAATTAGAATAGAATTTCGTAGAAACGGAGTGCATAAAACGGTAAAAGTGTGCTTAAAATCGAACCCTGATTCGGGAAACCCTAATATGTGAAGTTCGAAGTACGTGCTCACAAAACCGCAAACTTTTGTGGGGAATGATCTAGGACAAGGATTTAGATTACAATTTCGAAGAAACGGAGCGCATCATACAGTAAAAGAGTTTATTAAAGTCGAACCCTAATCTGGGACGTCTGAAGTACGTGCTCAAAAAACTGAGTCGCGGTCGAGGTTTTTTGAAACTTTCGTTGCGAATGATTAGGCTTGGTGATTTGGAATAGAATGTCGAAGGAACGGAGCGTAAAAAGCAGTAAAAGAGTGCTTAAAATCGAAACCCTTATTCAGAAACCATAATCTGTGACGTTTGAAGTACATGCTAAAAAACCGAGACACAGTCCACGTTTTTCGAAATTTCTATGGGTAATGATCAGGCATAATGAATTAGAATAGAATTTCGTAGAAACGGAGTGCATAAAACGGTAAAAGTGTGCTTAAAATCGAACTCTAATTCGGGAAACCCTAATATGTGAAGTTCGAAGTACGTGCTCACAAAACCGACTCACGGTCGACGTTTTTACAAACTTTTGTGGGGAATGATAAGGGACAAGGATTTAGATTACAATTTCGAAGAAACGGAGCGCATCATACAGTAAAAGAGTTTATTAAAGTCGAACCCTAATCTGGGACGTCTGAAGTACGTGCTCAAAAAACTGAGTCGCGGTCGAGGTTTTTTGAAACTTTCGTTGCGAATGATTAGGCTTGGTGATTTGGAATAGAATGTCGAAGGTACGGAGCGTAAAAAGCAGTAAAAGAGTTGTTAAAATCGAAACCCTTATTCGGAAACCATAATCTTTAAGGTTTGAAGTACATGCTAAAAAACCGAGACACGGTCCACGTTTTTCGAAATTTCTATGGGTAATGATCATGCATAATGAATTATAATAGAATTTCGTAGAAACGGAGTGCATAAAACGGTAAAAGTGTGCTTAAAATCGAACTCTAATTCGGGAAACCTTAATATGTGACGTTCGAAGTACGTGCTCACAATACCGACTCACGGTCGACGTTTTTACAAACTTTTGTGGGGAATGATCGGGGACAAGGATTTAGATTACAATTTCGAAGAAACGGAGCGCATCATACAGTAAAAGAGTTTATTAAAGTCGAACCCTAATCTGGGACGTCTGAAGTATGTGCTCAAAAAACTGAGTCGCGGTCGAGTTTTTTTGAAACTTTCGTTGCGAATGATTAGGCTTGGTATTTGGAATAGAATGTCGAAGGAACGGAGCGTAAAAAGTAGTAAAAGAGTGCTTAAATTCGAAACCCTTATTCGGAAACCATAATCTGTGACGTTTGAAGTACATGCTAAAAAACCGAGACACGGTCCACGTTTTTCGAAATTTCCATGGGTAATGAGATCAGGCATAATGAATTAGAATAGAATTTCGTAGAAACGGAGTGCATAAAACGGTAAAAGTGTGCTTAAAATCGAACTCTAATTCGGGAAACCCTAATATGTGAAGTTTTAAGTACGTGCTCACAAAACCGACTCACGGTCGACGTTTTTACAAACTTTTGTGGGGAATGATCAGGGACAAGTATTAGATTACAATTTCGAAGAAACGGAGCGCATCATTCAATAAAAGAGTTTATTAAAGTCGAACCCTAATCTGGGACGTCTGAAGTATGTGCTCAAAAAACTGAGTCGCGGTCGAGGTTTTTTTAAACTTTGGTTGCGAATGATTAGGCTTGGTGATTTGGAATAGAATGTCGAAGGAACGGAGCGTAAAAAGCAGTAAAAGAGTGCTTAAAATCGAAACCCTTATTCGGAAACCATAATATGTGACGTTTGAAGTACATGCTAAAAAACCGAGACACGGTCCACGTTTTTCGAAATTTCTATGGGTAATGATCAGGCATAATGAATTAGAATAGAATTTCGTAGAAACGGAGTGCATAAAACGGTAAAAGTGTGCTTAAAATCGAACTCTTATTCGGGAAACCCTAATATGTGAAGTTCGAAGTACGTGCTCACAAAACCGACTCACGGTCGACGTTTTTACAAACTTTTGTGGGGAATGATAAGGGAAAAGGATTTAGATTACAATTTCGAAGAAACGGAGCGCATCATACAGTAAAAGAGTTTATTAAAGTCGAACCCTAATCTGGGACGTCTGAAGTACGTGCTCAAAAAACTGAGTCGCGGTCGAAGTTTTTTGAAACTTTCGTTGCGAATGATTAGGCTTGGTGATTTGGAATAGAATGTCGAAGGAACGGAGCGTAAAAAGCAGTAAAAGAGGGCTTAAAATCGAAACCCTTATTCGGAAACCATAATCTGTGACGTTTGAAGTACATGCTAAAAAACCGAGACACGGTCCACGTTTTTCAAAATTTCTATGGATCAGGCATAATGAATTAGAATAGAATTTCGTAGAAACGGAGTGCATAAAACGGTAAAAGTGTGCTTAAAATCGAACTCTAATTCGGGAAACCCTAATATGTGAAGTTCGAAGTACGTGCTCACAAAACCGACTCACGGTCGACGTTTTTACAAACTTTTGTGGGGAATGATCGGGGACAAGGATTTAGATTACAATTTCGAAGAAACAGAGCGCATCATACAATAAAAGAGTTTATTAAAGTCGAACCCTAATCTGGGACGTCTGAAGTACGTGCTCAAAAAACTGAGTCGCGGTCGAGGTTTTTTGAAACTTTAGTTGCGAATGATTAGGCTTGGTGATTTGGAATAGAATGTCGAAGGAACGGAGCGTAAAAAGCAGTAAAAGAGTGCTTAAAATCGAAACCCTTATTCGGAAACCATAATCTTTGACGTTTGAAGTACATGCTAAAAAACCGAGACACGGTCCACGTTTTTCGAAATTTCTATGGATCAGGCATAATGAATTAGAATAGAATTTCGTAGAAACGAAGTGCATAAAACGGTAAAAGTGTGCTTAAAATCGAACTCTAATTTGGGAAACCCTAATATGTGAAGTTCGAAGTACGTGCTCACAAAACCGACTCACGGTCGACGTTTTTACAAACTTTTGTGGGGAATGATAAGGGACAAGGATTTAGATTACAATTTCGAAGAAAGGGAGCGCATCATATAGTAAAAGAGTTTATTAAAGTCAACCCTAATCTGGGACGTCTGAAGTACGTGCTCAAAAAAATGAGTCGCGGTCGAGGTTTTTTGAAACTTTCGTTGCGAATGATTAGGCTTGGTGATTTGGAATAGAATGTCGAAGGAACGGAGCGTAAAAAGCAGTAAAAGAGTACTTAAAATCGAAACCCTTATTCGGAAACCATAATCTGTGACGTTTGAAATACATGCTAAAAAACCGAGACACGGTCCACGTTTTTTCGAAATTTCTATGGGTAATGATCAGGCATAATGAATTAGAATAGAATTTCGTAGAAACCGAGTGCATAAAACGGTAAAAGTGTGCTTAAAATCGAACTCTTATTCGGGAAACCCTAATATGTGAAGTTCAAAGTACGTGCTCACAAAACCGACTCACGGTCGACGTTTTTACAAACTTTTGTGGGGAATGATAAGGGACAAGGATTTAGATTACAATTTCGAAGAAACGGAGCGCATCATACAGTAAAAGAGTTTATTAAAGTCGAACCCTAATCTGGGACGTCTGAAGTACGTGCTCAAAAAACTGAGTCGCGGTCGAAGTTTTTTGAAACTTTCGTTGCGAATGATTAGGCTTGTTGATTTGGAATAGAATGTCGAAGGAACGGAGCGTAAAAAGCAGTAAAAGAGTGCTTAAAATCGAAACCCTTATTCGGAAACCTTAATCTTTGACGTTTGAAGTACATGCTAAAAAACCGAGACACGGTCCACGTTTTTCGAAATTTCTATGGGTAATGATCAGGAATAATGAATTAGAATAGAATTTCATAGAAACAGAGTGCATAAAACGGTAAAAGTGTGCTTAAAATCGAACTCTAATTCGGGAAACCCTAATAAGTGAAGTTCGAAGTACGTGCTCACAAAATCGACTCACGGTCGACGTTTTTACAAACTTTTGTGGGGAATGATAAGGGAAAAGGATTTAGATTACAATTTCGAAGAAACGGAGCGCATCATACAGTAAAAGAGTTTATTAAAGTCGAACCCTAATCTGGGACGTCTGAAGTACGTGCTCAAAAAACTGAGTCGTGGTCGAAGTTTTTTGAAACTTTCGTTGCGAATGATTAGGCTTGGTGATTTGGAATAGAATGTCGAAGGAACGGAGCGTAAAAAGCAGTAAAAGAGGGCTTAAAATCGAAACCCTTATTCGGAAACCATAATCTGTGACGTTTGAAGTACATGCTAAAAAACCGAGACACGGTCCACGTTTTTCGAAATTTCTATGGATCAGGCATAATGAATTAGAATAGAATTTCATAGAAACGGAGTGCATAAAACGGTAAAAGTGTGCTTAAAATCGAACTCTAATTCGGGAAACCCTAATATGTGAAGTTCGAAGTACGTGCTCGCAAAACCGACTCACGGTCGACGTTTTTACAAACTTTTGTGGGGAATGATCGGGGACAAGGATTTAGATTACAATTTCGAAGAAACGGAGCGCATCATTCAATAAAAGAGTTTATTAAAGTCGAACCCTAATCTGGGACGTCTGAAGTACGTGCTCAAAAAACTGAGTCGCGGTCGAGGTTTTTTGAAACTTTAGTTGCGAATGATTAGGCTTGGTGATTTGGAATAGAATGTCGAAGGAACGGAGCGTAAAAAGCAGTAAAAGAGTGCTTAAAATCGAAACCCTTATTCGGAAACCATAATCTTTGACGTTTGAAGTACATGCTAAAAAACCGAGACACGGTCCACGTTTTTCGAAATTTCTATGGATCAGGCATAATGAATTAGAATAGAATTTCGTAGAAACGAAGTGCATAAAACGGTAAAAGTGTGCTTAAAATCGAACTCTAATTTGGGAAACCCTAATATGTGAAGTTCGAAGTACGTGCTCACAAAACCGACTCACGGTCGACGTTTTTACAAACTTTTGTGGGGAATGATAAGGGACAAGGATTTAGATTACAATTTCGAAGAAAGGGAGCGCATCATATAGTAAAAGAGTTTATTAAAGTCGAACCCTAATCTGGGACGTCTGAAGTACGTGCTCAAAAAAATGAGTCGCGGTCGAGGGTTTTTGAAACTTTCGTTGCGAATGATTAGGCTTGGTGATTTGGAATAGAATGTCGAAGGAACGGAGCGTAAAAAGCAGTAAAAGAGTACTTAAAATCGAAACCCTTATTCGGAAACCATAATCTGTGACGTTTGAAGTACATGCTAAAAAACCGAGACACGGTCCACGTTTTTTCGAAATTTCTATGGGTAATGATCAGGCATAATGAATTAGAATAGAATTTCGTAGAAACCGAGTGCATAAAACGGTAAAAGTGTGCTTAAAATCGAACTCTTATTCGGGAAACCCTAATATGTGAAGTTCAAAGTACGTGCTCACAAAACCGACTCACGGTCGACGTTTTTACAAACTTTTGTGGGGAATGATAAGGGACAAGGATTTAGATTACAATTTCGAAGAAACGGAGCGCATCATACAGTAAAAGAGTTTATTAAAGTCGAACCCTAATCTGGGACGTCTGAAGTACGTGCTCAAAAAACTGAGTCGCGGTCGAGGTTTTTTGAAACTTTCGTTGCGAATGATTAGGCTTGGTGATTTGGAATAGAATGTCGAAGGTACGGAGCGTAAAAAGCAGTAAAAGAGTTGTTAAAATCGAAACCCTTATTCGGAAACCATAATCTGTGACGTTTGAAGTACATGCTAAAAAACCGAGACACGGTCCACGTTTTTCGAAATTTCTATGGGTAATGATCAGGATTAATGAATTATAATAGAATTTCGTAGAAACAGAGTTCATAAAACGGTAAAAGTGTTCTTAAAATCGAACTCTAATTCGGGAAACCCTAATATGTGAAGTTCGAAGTACGTGCTCACAAAACCGCAAACTTTTGTGGGGAATGATCAAGGACAAGGATTTAGATTACAATTTCGAAGAAACGAAGCGCATCATACAGTAAAAGAGTTTATTAAAGTCGAACCCTAATCTGGGACGTCTGAAGTACGTGCTCAAAAAACTGAGTCGCGGTCGAGGTTTTTTGAAACTTTCGTTGCGAATGATTAGGCTTGGTGATTTGGAATAGAATGTCGAAGGAACGGAGCGTAAAAAGCAGTAAAAGAGTGCTTAAAATCGAAACCCTTATTCGGAAACCATAATCTGTGACGTTGGAAGTACATGCTAAAAAACCGAGACACGGTCCACGTTTTTCGAAATTTCTATGGGTAATAATCAGGCATAATGAATTAGAATAGAATTTCGTAGAAACGGAGTGCATAAAACGGTAAAAGTGTGCTTAAAATCGAACTCTAATTCGGGAAACCCTAATATGTGAAGTTCGAAGTACGTGCTCACAAAACCGACTCACGGTCGACGTTTTTACAAACTTTTGTGGGGAATGATAAGGGACAAGGATTTAGATTACAATTTCGAAGAAACGGAGCGCATCATACAGTAAAAGAGTTTATTAAAGTCGAACCCTAATCTGGGACGTCTGAAGTACGTGCTCAAAAAACTGAGTCGCGGTCGAGGTTTTTTGAAACTTTCGTTGCGAATGATTAGGCTTGGTGATTTGGAATAGAATGTCGAAGGAACGGAGCGTAAAAAGCAGTAAAAGAGTGCTTAAAATCGAAACCCTTATTCGGAAACCATAATCTGTGACGTTGGAAGTACATGCTAAAAAACCGAGACACGGTCCACGTTTTTCGAAATTTCTATGGGTAATAATCAGGCATAATGAATTAGAATAGAATTTCGTAGAAACGGAGTGCATAAAACGGTAAAAGTGTGCTTAAAATCGAACTCTAATTCGGGAAACCCTAATATGTGAAGTTCGAAGTACGTGCTCACAAAACCGACTCACGGTCGACGTTTTTACAAACTTTTGTGGGGAATGATAAGGGACAAGGATTTAGATTACAATTTCGAAGAAACGGAGCGCATCATACAGTAAAAGAGTTTATTAAAGTCGAACCCTAATCTGGGACGTCTGAAGTACGTGCTCAAAAAACTGAGTCGCGGTCGAGGTTTTTTGAAACTTTCGTTGCGAATGATTAGGCTTGGTGATTTGGAATAGAATGTCGAAGGTACGGAGCGTAAAAAGCAGTAAAAGAGTTGTTAAAATCGAAACCCTTATTCGGAAACCATAATCTGTGACGTTTGAAGTACATGCTAAAAAACCGAGACACGGTCCACGTTTTTCGAAATTTCTATGGGTAATGATCAGGATTAATGAATTAGAATAGAATTTCGTAGAAACAGAGTTCATAAAACGGTAAAAGTGTTCTTAAAATCGAACTCTAATTCGGGAAACCCTAATATGTGAAGTTCGAAGTACGTGCTCACAAAACCGCAAACTTTTGTGGGGAATGATCAAGGACAAGGATTTAGATTACAATTTCGAAGAAACGAAGCGCATCATACAGTAAAAGAGTTTATTAAAGTCGAACCCTAATCTGGGACGTCTGAAGTACGTGCTCAAAAAACTGAGTCGCGGTCGAGGTTTTTTGAAACTTTCGTTGCGAATGATTAGGCTTGGTGATTTGGAATAGAATGTCGAAGGAACGGAGCGTAAAAAGCAGTAAAAGAGTGCTTAAAATCGAAACCCTTATTCGGAAACCATAATCTGTGACGTTTGAAGTACATGCTAAAAAACCGAGACACGGTCCACGTTTTTCGAAATTTCTATGGGTAATAATCAGGCATAATGAATTAGAATAGAATTTCGTAGAAACGGAGTGCATAAAACGGTAAAAGTGTGCTTAAAATCGAACTCTAATTCGGGAAACCCTAATATGTGAAGTTCGAAGTACGTGCTCACAAAACCGACTCACGGTCGACGTTTTTACAAACTTTTGTGGGGAATGATAAGGGACAAGGATTTAGATTACAATTTCGAAGAAACGGAGCGCATCATACAGTAAAAGAGTTTATTAAAGTCGAACCCTAATCTGGGACGTCTGAAGTACGTGCTCAAAAATCTGAGTCGCGGTCGAAGTTTTTTGAAACTTTCGTTGCGAATGATTAGGCTTGGTGATTTGGAATAGAATGTCGAAGGAACGGAGCGTAAAAAGCAGTAAAAGAGGGCTTAAAATCGAAACCCTTATTCGGAAACCATAATCTGTGACGTTTGAAGTACATGCTAAAAAACCGAGACACGGTCCACGTTTTTCGAAATTTCTATGGATCAGGCATAATGAATTAGAATAGAATTTCGTAGAAACGGAGTGCATAAAACGGTAAAAGTGTGCTTAAAATCGAACTCTAATTCGGGAAACCCTAATATGTGAAGTTCGAAGTACGTGCTCACAAAACCGACTCACGGTCGACGTTTTTACAAACTTTTGTGGGGAATGATAAGGGACAAGGATTTAGATTACAATTTCGAAGAAACGGAGCGCATCATACAGTAAAAGAGTTTATTAAAGTCGAACCCTAATCTGGGACGTCTGAAGTACGTGCTCAAAAAACTGAGTCACGGTCGAGGTTTTTTGAAACTTTCGTTGCGAATGATTAGGCTTGGTGATTTGGAATAGAATGTCGAAGGTACGGAGCGTAAAAAGCAGTAAAAGAGTTGTTAAAATCGAAACCATTATTCGGAAACCATAATCTGTGACGTTTGAAGTACATGCTAAAAAACCGAGACACGGTCCACATTTTTCGAAATTTCTATGGGTAATGATCAAGAATAATGAATTAGAATAGAATTTCGTAGAAACGGAGTGCATAAAACGGTAAAAGTGTGCTTAAAATCGAACTCTAATTCGGGAAACCCTAATATGTGAAGTTCGATGTACGTGCTCACAAAACCGCAAACTTTTGTGGGGAATGATCTAGGACAAGGATTTAGATTACAATTTCGAAGAAACGGAGCGCATCATACAGTAAAAGAGTTTATTAAAGTCGAACCCTAATCTGGGACGTCTGAAGTACGTGCTCAAAAAACTGAGTCGCGGTCGAGGTTTTTTGAAACTTTCGTTGCGAATGATTAGGCTTGGTGATTTGGAATAGAATGTCGAAGGTACGGAGCGTAAAAAGCAGTAAAAGAGTTGTTAAAATCGAAACCCTTATTCGGAAACCATAATCTGTGACGTTTGAAGTACATGCTAAAAAACCGAGACACGGTCCACGTTTTTCGAAATTTCTATGGGTAATGATCAGGATTAATGAATTAGAATAGAATTTCGTAGAAACAGAGTTCATAAAACGGTAAAAGTGTTCTTAAAATCGAACTCTAATTCGGGAAACCCTAATATGTGAAGTTCGAAGTACGTGCTCACAAAACCGCAAACTTTTGTGGGGAATGATCAAGGACAAGGATTTAGATTACAATTTCGAAGAAACGAAGCGCATCATACAGTAAAAGAGTTTATTAAAGTCGAACCCTAATCTGGGACGTCTGAAGTACGTGCTCAAAAAACTGAGTCGCGGTCGAGGTTTTTTGAAACTTTCGTTGCGAATGATTAGGCTTGGTGATTTGGAATAGAATGTCGAAGGAACGGAGCGTAAAAAGCAGTAAAAGAGTGCTTAAAATCGAAACCCTTATTCGGAAACCATAATCTGTGACGTTTGAAGTACATGCTAAAAAACCGAGACACGGTCCACGTTTTTCGAAATTTCTATGGGTAATAATCAGGCATAATGAATTAGAATAGAATTTCGTAGAAACGGAGTGCATAAAACGGTAAAAGTGTGCTTAAAATCGAACTCTAATTCGGGAAACCCTAATATGTGAAGTTCGAAGTACGTGCTCACAAAACCGACTCACGGTCGACGTTTTTACAAACTTTTGTGGGGAATGATAAGGGACAAGGATTTAGATTACAATTTCGAAGAAACGGAGCGCATCATACAGTAAAAGAGTTTATTAAAGTCGAACCCTAATCTGGGACGTCTGAAGTACGTGCTCAAAAAACTGAGTCGCGGTCGAGGTTTTTTGAAACTTTCGTTGCGAATGATTAGGCTTGGTGATTTGGAATAGAATGTCGAAGGAACGGAGCGTAAAAAGCAGTAAAAGAGTGCTTAAAATCGAAACCCTTATTCGGAAACCATAATCTTTAAGGTTTGAAGTACATGCTAAAAAACCGAGACACGGTCCACGTTTTTCGAAATTTCTATGGGTAATGATCAGGCATAATGAATTAGAATAGAATTTCGTAGAAACGGAGTGCATAAAACGGTAAAAGTGTGCTTAAAATCGAACTCTAATTCGGGAAACCCTAATATGTGAAGTTCGAAGTACGTGCTCACAAAACCGACTCACGGTCGACGTTTTTACAAACTTTTGTGGGGAATGATAAGGGACAAGGATTTAGATTACAATTTCGAAGAAACGGAGCGCATCATACAGTAAAAGAGTTTATTAAAGTCGAACCCTAATCTGGGACGTCTGAAGTACGTGCTCAAAAAACTGAGTCACGGTCGAGGTTTTTTGAAACTTTCGTTGCGAATGATTAGGCTTAGTGATTTGGAATAGAATGTCGAAGGTACGGAGCGTAAAAAGCAGTAAAAGAGTTGTTAAAATCGAAACCATTATTCGGAAACCATAATCTGTGACGTTTGAAGTACATGCTAAAAAACCGAGACACGGTCCACATTTTTCGAAATTTCTATGGGTAATGATCAAGAATAATGAATTAGAATAGAATTTCGTAGAAACGGAGTGCATAAAACGGTAAAAGTGTGCTTAAAATCGAACTCTAATTCGGGAAACCCTAATATGTGAAGTTCGATGTACGTGCTCACAAAACCGCAAACTTTTGTGGGGAATGATCTAGGACAAGGATTTAGATTACAATTTCGAAGAAACGGAGCGCATCATACAGTAAAAGAGTTTATTAAAGTCGAACCCTAATCTGGGACGTCTGAAGTACGTGCTCAAAAAACTGAGTCGCGGTCGAGGTTTTTTGAAACTTTCGTTGCGAATGATTAGGCTTGGTGATTTGGAATAGAATGTCGAAGGAACGGAGCGTAAAAAGCAGTAAAAGAGTGCTTAAAATCGAAACCCTTATTCGGAAACCATAATCTGTGACGTTTGAAGTACATGCTAAAAAACCGAGACACGGTCCACGTTTTTCGAAATTTCTATGGGTAATAATCAGGCATAATGAATTAGAATAGAATTTCGTAGAAACGGAGTGCATAAAACGGTAAAAGTGTGCTTAAAATCGAACTCTAATTCGGGAAACCCTAATATGTGAAGTTCGAAGTACGTGCTCACAAAACCGACTCACGGTCGACGTTTTTACAAACTTTTGTGGGGAATGATAAGGGACAAGGATTTAGATTACAATTTCGAAGAAACGGAGCGCATCATACAGTAAAAGAGTTTATTAAAGTCGAACCCTAATCTGGGACGTCTGAAGTACGTGCTCAAAAATCTGAGTCGCGGTCGAAGTTTTTTGAAACTTTCGTTGCGAATGATTAGGCTTGGTGATTTGGAATAGAATGTCGAAGGAACGGAGCGTAAAAAGCAGTAAAAGAGGGCTTAAAATCGAAACCCTTATTCGGAAACCATAATCTGTGACGTTTGAAGTACATGCTAAAAAACCGAGACACGGTCCACGTTTTTCGAAATTTCTATGGATCAGGCATAATGAATTAGAATAGAATTTCGTAGAAACAGAGTGCATAAAACGGTAAAAGTGTGCTTAAAATCGAACTCTAATTCGGGAAACCCTAATATGTGAAGTTCGAAGTACGTGCTCACAAAACCGACTCACGGTCGACGTTTTTACAAACTTTTGTGGGGAATGATAAGGGACAAGGATTTAGATTACAATTTCGAAGAAACGGAGCGCATCATACAGTAAAAGAGTTTATTAAAGTCGAACCCTAATCTGGGACGTCTGAAGTACGTGCTCAAAAAACTGAGTCACGGTCGAGGTTTTTTGAAACTTTCGTTGCGAATGATTAGGCTTGGTGATTTGGAATAGAATGTCGAAGGTACGGAGCGTAAAAAGCAGTAAAAGAGTTGTTAAAATCGAAACCATTATTCGGAAACCATAATCTGTGACGTTTGAAGTACATGCTAAAAAACCGAGACACGGTCCACATTTTTCGAAATTTCTATGGGTAATGATCAAGAATAATGAATTAGAATAGAATTTCGTAGAAACGGAGTGCATAAAACGGTAAAAGTGTGCTTAAAATCGAACTCTAATTCGGGAAACCCTAATATGTGAAGTTCGATGTACGTGCTCACAAAACCGCAAACTTTTGTGGGGAATGATCTAGGACAAGGATTTAGATTACAATTTCGAAGAAACGGAGCGCATCATACAGTAAAAGAGTTTATTAAAGTCGAACCCTAATCTGGGACGTCTGAAGTACGTGCTCAAAAAACTGAGTCGCGGTCGAGGTTTTTTGAAACTTTCGTTGCGAATGATTAGGCTTGGTGATTTGGAATAGAATGTCGAAGGTACGGAGCGTAAAAAGCAGTAAAAGAGTGCTTAAAATCGAAACCCTTATTCGGAAACCATAATCTGTGACGTTTAAAGTACATGCTAAAAAACCGAGACATGGTCCACGTTTTTCGAAATTTCTATGGGTAATGATAAGGCATAATGAATTAGAATAGAATTTCGTAGAAACGGAGTGCATAAAACGGTAAAAGTGTGCTTAAAATCGAACTCTAATTCGGGAAACCCTAATATGTGAAGTTCGAAGTACGTGCTCACAAAACCGACTCACGGTCGACGTTTTTACAAACTTTTGTGGGGAATGATAAGGGACAAGGATTTAGATTACAATTTCGAAGAAACGGAGCGCATCATACAGTAAAAGAGTTTATTAAAGTCGAACCCTAATCTGGGACGTCTGAAGTACGTGCTCAAAAAACTGAGTCGCGGTCGAGGTTTTTTGAAACTTTCGTTGCGAATGATTAGGCTTGGTGATTTGGAATAGAATGTCGAAGGAACGGAGCGTAAAAAGCAGTAAAAGAGTGCTTAAAATCGAAACCCTTATTCGGAAACCATAATCTTTAAGGTTTGAAGTACATGCTAAAAAACCGAGACACGGTCCACGTTTTTCGAAATTTCTATGGGTAATGATCAGGCATAATGAATTAGAATAGAATTTCGTAGAAACGGAGTGCATAAAACGGTAAAAGTGTGCTTAAAATCGAACTCTAATTCGGGAAACCCTAATATGTGAAGTTCGAAGTACGTGCTCACAATACCGACTCACGGTCGACGTTTTTACAAACTTTTGTGGGGAATGATCGGGGACAAGGATTTAGATTACAATTTCGAAGAAACGGAGCGCATCATACAATAAAAGAGTTTATTAAAGTCGAACCCTAATCTGGGACGTCTGAAGTACGTGCTCAAAAAACTGAGTCGCGGTCGAGGTTTTTTGAAACTTTCGTTGCGAATGATTAGGCTTGGTGATTTGGAAGAGAATGTCGAAGGAACGGAGCGTAAAAAGCAGTAAAAGAGTGCTTAAAATCGAAACCCTTATTCGGAAACCTTAATCTTTGAAGTTTGAAGTACATGCTAAAAAACCGAGACACGGTCCACGTTTTTTGAAATTTCTATGGGTAATGATCAAGAATAATGAATTAGAATAGAATTTCATAGAAACGGAGTGCATAAAACGGTAAAAGTGTGCTTAAAATCGAACTCTAATTCGGGAAACCCTAATATGTGAAGTTCGAAGTACGTGCTCAGAAAACCGCAAACTTTTGTGGGGAATGATCAAGGACAAGGATTTAGATTACAATTTCGAAGAAACGGAGCGCATCATACAGTAAAAGAGTTTATTAAAGTCGAACCCTAATCTGGGACGTCTGAAGTACGTGCTCAAAAAACTGAGTCGCGGTCGAGGTTTTTTGAAACTTTCGTTGCGAATGATTAGGCTTGGTGATTTGGAATAGAATGTCGAAGGAACGGAGCGTAAAAAGCAGTAAAAGAGTGCTTAAAATCGAAACCCTTATTCGGAAACAATAATCTGTGACGTTTGAAGTACATGCTAAAAAACCGAGACACGGTCCACGTTTTTCGAAATTTCTATGGGTAATGATCAAGAATAATGAATTAGAATAGAATTTCGTAGAAACGGAGTGCATAAAACGGTAAAAGTGTGCTTAAAATCGAACTCTAATTCGTGAAACCCTAATATGTGAAGTTCGAAGTACGTGCTCAGAAAACCGCAAACTTTTGTGGGGAATGATCAAGGACAAGGATTTAGATTACAATTTCGAAGAAACGGAGCGCATCATACAGTAAAAGAGTTTATTAAAGTCGAACCCTAATCTGGGACGTCTGAAGTACGTGCTCAAAAAACTGAGTCGCGGTCGAGGTTTTTTGAAACTTTCGTTGCGAATGATTAGGCTTGGTGATTTGGAATAGAATGTCGAAGGAACGGAGCGTAAAAAGCAGTAAAAGATTGCTTAAAATCGAAACCCTTATTCGGAAACCATAATCTGTGACGTTTGAAGTACATGCTAAAAAACCGAGACACGGTCCACGTTTTTCGAAATTTCTATGGGTAATGATCAGGATTAATGAATTAGAATAGAATTTCGTAGAAACGGAGTGCATAAAACGGTAAAAGTGTGCTTAAAATCGAACTCTAATTCGGGAAACCCTAATATGTGAAGTTCGAAGTACGTGCTCACAAAACCGCAAACTTTTGTGGGGAATGATCAAGGACAAGGATTTAGATTACAATTTCGAAGAAACGGAGCGCATCATACAGTAAAAGAGTTTATTAAAGTCGAACCCTAATCTGGGACGTCTGAAGTACGTGCTCAAAAAACTGAGTCGCGGTCGAGGTTTTTTGAAACTTTCGTTGCGAATGATTAGGCTTGGTGATTTGGAATAGAATGTCGAAGGAACGGAGCGTAAAAAGCAGTAAAAGAGTGCTTAAAATCGAAACCCTTATTCGGAAACCATAATCTTTAAGGTTTGAAGTACATGCTAAAAAACCGAGACACGGTCCACGTTTTTCGAAATTTCTATGGGTAATGATCAGGCATAATGAATTAGAATAGAATTTCGTAGAAACGGAGTGCATAAAACGGTAAAAGTGTGCTTAAAATCGAACTCTAATTCGGGAAACCCTAATATGTGAAGTTCGAAGTACGTGCTCACAATACCGACTCACGGTCGACGTTTTTACAAACTTTTGTGGGGAATGATCGGGGACAAGGATTTAGATTACAATTTCGAAGAAACGGAGCGCATCATACAATAAAAGAGTTTATTAAAGTCGAACCCTAATCTGGGACGTCTGAAGTACGTGCTCAAAAAACTGAGTCGCGGTCGAGGTTTTTTGAAACTTTCGTTGCGAATGATTAGGCTTGGTGATTTGGAAGAGAATGTCGAAGGAACGGAGCGTAAAAAGCAGTAAAAGAGTGCTTAAAATCGAAACCCTTATTCGGAAACCTTAATCTTTGAAGTTTGAAGTACATGCTAAAAAACCGAGACACGGTCCACGTTTTTTGAAATTTCTATGGGTAATGATCAAGAATAATGAATTAGAATAGAATTTCATAGAAACGGAGTGCATAAAACGGTAAAAGTGTGCTTAAAATCGAACTCTAATTCGGGAAACCCTAATATGTGAAGTTCGAAGTACGTGCTCAGAAAACCGCAAACTTTTGTGGGGAATGATCAAGGACAAGGATTTAGATTACAATTTCGAAGAAACGGAGCGCATCATACAGTAAAAGAGTTTATTAAAGTCGAACCCTAATCTGGGACGTCTGAAGTACGTGCTCAAAAAACTGAGTCGCGGTCGAGGTTTTTTGAAACTTTCGTTGCGAATGATTAGGCTTGGTGATTTGGAATAGAATGTCGAAGGAACGGAGCGTAAAAAGCAGTAAAAGAGTGCTTAAAATCGAAACCCTTATTCGGAAACAATAATCTGTGACGTTTGAAGTACATGCTAAAAAACCGAGACACGGTCCACGTTTTTCGAAATTTCTATGGGTAATGATCAAGAATAATGAATTAGAATAGAATTTCGTAGAAACGGAGTGCATAAAACGGTAAAAGTGTGCTTAAAATCGAACTCTAATTCGTGAAACCCTAATATGTGAAGTTCGAAGTACGTGCTCAGAAAACCGCAAACTTTTGTGGGGAATGATCAAGGACAAGGATTTAGATTACAATTTCGAAGAAACGGAGCGCATCATACAGTAAAAGAGTTTATTAAAGTCGAACCCTAATCTGGGACGTCTGAAGTACGTGCTCAAAAAACTGAGTCGCGGTCGAGGTTTTTTGAAACTTTCGTTGCGAATGATTAGGCTTGGTGATTTGGACTAGAATGTCGAAGGAACGGAGCGTAAAAAGCAGTAAAAGATTGCTTAAAATCGAAACCCTTATTCGGAAACCATAATCTGTGACGTTTGAAGTACATGCTAAAAAACCGAGACACGGTCCACGTTTTTCGAAATTTCTATGGGTAATGATCAGGATTAATGAATTAGAATAGAATTTCGTAGAAACGGAGTGCATAAAACGGTAAAAGTGTGCTTAAAATCGAACTCTAATTCGGGAAACCCTAATATGTGAAGTTCGAAGTACGTGCTCACAAAACCGCAAACTTTTGTGGGGAATGATCAAGGACAAGGATTTAGATTACAATTTCGAAGAAACGGAGCGCATCATACAGTAAAAGAGTTTATTAAAGTCGAACCCTAATCTGGGACGTCTGAAGTACGTGCTCAAAAAACTGAGTCGCGGTCGAGGTTTTTTGAAACTTTCGTTGCGAATGATTAGGCTTGGTGATTTGGAATAGAATGTCGAAGGAACGGAGCGTAAAAAGCAGTAAAAGAGTGCTTAAAATCGAAACCCTTATTCGGAAACCATAATCTTTAAGGTTTGAAGTACATGCTAAAAAACCGAGACACGGTCCACGTTTTTCGAAATTTCTATGGGTAATGATCAGGCATAATGAATTAGAATAGAATTTCGTAGAAACGGAGTGCATAAAACGGTAAAAGTGTGCTTAAAATCGAACTCTAATTCGGGAAACCCTAATATGTGAAGTTCGAAGTACGTGCTCACAATACCGACTCACGGTCGACGTTTTTACAAACTTTTGTGGGGAATGATCGGGGACAAGGATTTAGATTACAATTTCGAAGAAACGGAGCGCATCATACAATAAAAGAGTTTATTAAAGTCGAACCCTAATCTGGGACGTCTGAAGTACGTGCTCAAAAAACTGAGTCGCGGTCGAGGTTTTTTGAAACTTTCGTTGCGAATGATTAGGCTTGGTGATTTGGAATAGAATGTCGAAGGAACGGAGCGTAAAAAGCAGTAAAAGAGTGCTTAAAATCGAAACCCTTATTCGGAAACCATAATCTGTGACGTTTGAAGTACATGCTAAAAAACTGAGACACGGTCCACGTTTTTCGAAATTTCTATGGGTAATGATCAGGCATAATGAATTAGAATAGAATTTCGTAGAAACGGAGTGCATAAAACGGTAAAAGTGTGCTTAAAATCGAACTCTAATTCGGGAAACCCTAATATGTGAAGTTCGAAGTACGTGCTCACAAAACCGACTCACGGTCGACGTTTTTACAAACTTTTGTGGGGAATGATAAGGGACAAGGATTTAGATTACAATTTCGAAGAAACGGAGCGCATCATACAGTAAAAGAGTTTATTAAAGTCGAACCCTAATCTGGGACGTCTGAAGTACGTGCTCAAAAAACTGAGTCGCGGTCGAGGTTTTTTGAAACTTTCGTTGCGAATGATTTGGCTTGGTAATTTGGAATAGAATGTCAAAGGAATGGAGCGTAAAAAGCAGTAAAAGAGTGCTTAAAATCGAAACCCTTATTCGGAAACCATAATCTGTGACGTTTGAAGTACATGCTAAAAAACCGAGACACGGTCCACGTTTTTCGAAATTTCTATGGGTAATGATGAGGCATAATGAATTAGAATAGAATTTCGTAGAAACGGAGTGCATAAAACGGTAAAAGTGTGCTTAAAATCGAACTCTAATTCGGGAAACCCTAATATGTGAAGTTCGAAGTACGTGCTCACAAAACCGACTCACGGTCGACGTTTTTACAAACTTTTGTGGGGAATGATAAGGGACAAGGATTTAGATTACAATTTCGAAGAAACGGAGCGCATCATACAGTAAAAGAGTTTATTAAAGTCGAACCCTAATCTGGGACGTCTGAAGTACGTGCTCAAAAAACTGAGTCGCGGTCGAGGTTTTTTGAAACTTTCGTTGCGAATGATTAGGCTTGGTGATTTGGAAAAGAATGTCGAAGGTACGGAGCGTAAAAAGCAGTAAAAGAGTTGTTAAAATCGAAACCCTTATTCGGAAACCATAATCTGTGACGTTTGAAGTACATGCTAAAAAACCGAGACACGGTCCACGTTTTTCGAAATTTCTATGGGTAATGATCAAGAATAATGAATTAGAATAGAATTTCGTAGAAACGGAGTGCATAAAACGGTAAAAGTGTGCTTAAAATCGAACTATAATTCGGGAAACCCTAATATGTGAAGTTCGAAGTACGTGCTCACAAATACGCAAAGTTTTGTGGGGAATGATCAAGGACAAGGATTTAGATTACAATTTCGAAGAAACGGAGCGCATCATACAGTAAAAGAGGTTATTAAAGTCGAACCCTAATCTGGGACGTCTGAAGTACGTGCTCAAAAAACTGAGTCGCGGTCGAGGTTTTTTGAAACTTTCGTTGCGAATGATTAGGCTTGGTGATTTGGAATAGAATGTCGAAGGAACGGAGCGTAAAAAGCAGTAAAAGAGTGCTTAAAATCGAAACCCTTATTCGGAAACCATAATCTGTGACGTTTGAAGTACATGCTAAAAAACTGAGACACGGTCCACGTTTTTCGAAATTTCTATGGGTAATGATCAGGCATAATGAATTAGAATAGAATTTCGTAGAAACGGAGTGCATAAAACGGTAAAAGTGTGCTTAAAATCGAACTCTAATTCGGGAAACCCTAATATGTGAAGTTCGAAGTACGTGCTCACAAAACCGACTCACGGTCGACGTTTTTACAAACTTTTGTGGGGAATGATAAGGGACAAGGATTTAGATTACAATTTCGAAGAAACGGAGCGCATCATACAGTAAAAGAGTTTATTAAAGTCCAACCCTAATCTGGGACGTCTGAAGTACGTGCTCAAAAAACTGAGTCGCGGTCGAGGTTTTTTGAAACTTTCGTTGCGAATGATTTGGCTTGGTAATTTGGAATAGAATGTCGAAGGAATGGAGCGTAAAAAGCAGTAAAAGAGTGCTTAAAATCGAAACCCTTATTCGGAAACCATAATCTGTGACGTTTGAAGTACATGCTAAAAAACCGAGACACGGTCCACGTTTTTCGAAATTTCTATGGGTAATGATGAGGCATAATGAATTAGAATAGAATTTCGTAGAAACGGAGTGCATAAAACGGTAAAATTGTGCTTAAAATCGAACTCTAATTCGGGAAACCCTAATATGTGAAGTTCGAAGTACGTGCTCACAAAACCGACTCACGGTCGACGTTTTTACAAACTTTTGTGGGGAATGATCGGGGACAAGGATTTAGATTACAATTTCGAAGAAACAGAGCGCATCATACAATAAAAGAGTTTATTAAAGTCGAACCCTAATCTGGGACGTCTGAAGTACGTGCTCAAAAAACTGAGTCGCGGTCGAGGTTTTTTGAAACTTTAGTTGCGAATGATTAGGCTTGGTGATTTGGAATAGAATGTCGAAGGAACGGAGCGTAAAAAGCAGTAAAAGAGTACTTAAAATCGAAACCCTTATTCGGAAACCATAATCTGTGACGTTTGAAGTACATGCTAAAAAACCGAGACACGGTCCACGTTTTTCGAAATTTCTATGGGTAATGATCAGGCATAATGAATTAGAATAGAATTTCGTAGAAACGGAGTGCATAAAACGGTAAAAGTGTGCTTAAAATCGAACTCTAATTCGTGAAACCCTAATATGTGAAGTTCGAAGTACGTGCTCACAAAACCGACTCACGGTCGACGTTTTTACAAACTTTTGTGGGGAATGATAAGGGACAAGGATTTAGATTACAATTTCGAAGAAACGGAGCGCATCATACAGTAAAAGAGTTTATTAAAGTCGAACCCTAATCTGGGACGTCTGAAGTACGTGCTCAAAAAACTGAGTCGCGGTCGAGGTTTTTTGAAACTTTCGTTGCGAATGATTAGGCTTGGTGATTTGGAATAGAATGTCGAAGGTACGGAGCGTAAAAAGCAGTAAAAGAGTTGTTAAAATCGAAACCCTTATTCGGAAACCATAATATGTGACGTTTGAAGTACATGCTAAAAAACTGAGACACGGTCCACGTTTTTCAAAATTTCTATGGGTAATGATCAGGCATAATGAATTAGAATAGAATTTCGTAGAAACGGAGTGCATAAAACGGTAAAAGTGTGCTTAATATCGAACTCTAATTCGGGAAACCCTAATATGTGAAGTTCGAAGTACGTGTTCACAAAACCGACTCACGGTCGACGTTTTGACAAACTTTTATGGGGAATGATCTAGGACAAGGATTTAGATTACAATTTCGAAGAAACGGAGCGCATCATACAGTAAAAGAGTTTATTAAAGTCGAACCCTAATCTGGGACGTCTGAAGTACGTGCTCAAAAAACTGAGTCGCGGTCGAGGTATTTTGAAACTTTCGTTGCGAATGATTAGGCTTGGTGATTTAGAATAGAATGTCGAAGGTACGGAGCGTAAAAAGCAGTAAAAGAGTTGTTAAAATCGAAACCCTTATTCGGAAACCATAATCTGTGACGTTTGAAGTACATGCTAAAAAACCGAGACACGGTCCACGTTTTTCGAAATTTCTATGGGTAATGATCAAGAATAATGAATTAGAATAGAATTTCGTAGAAACGGAGTGCATAAAACGGTAAAAGTGTGCTTAAAATCGAACTATAATTCGGGAAACCCTAATATGTGAAGTTCGAAGTACGTGCTCACAAATACGCAAACTTTTGTGGGGAATGATCAAGGACAAGGATTTAGATTACAATTTCGAAGAAACGGAGCGCATCATACAGTAAAAGAGTTTATTAAAGTCGAACCCTAATCTGGGACGTCTGAAGTACGTGCTCAAAAAACTGAGTCGCGGTCGAGGTTTTTTGAAACTTTCGTTGCGAATGATTAGGCTTGGTGATTTGGAATAGAATGTCGAAGGAACGGAGCGTAAAAAGCAGTAAAAGAGTGCTTAAAATCGAAACCCTTATTCGGAAACCATAATCTGTGACGTTTGAAGTACATGCTAAAAAACCGAGACACGGTCCACGTTTTTCGAAATTTCTATGGGTAATGATCAGGCATAATGAATTAGAATAGAATTTCGTAGAAACGGAGTGCATAAAACGGTAAAAGTGTGCTTAAAATCGAACTCTAATTCGGGAAACCCTAATATGTGAAGTTCGAAGTACGTGCTCACAAAACCGACTCACGGTCGACGTTTTTAAAACTTTAGTGGGGAATTATAAGGGACAAGGATTTAGATTACAATTTCGAAGAAACGGAGCGCATCATACAGTAAAAGAGTTTATTAAAGTCGAACCCTAATCTGGGACGTCTGAAGTACGTGCTCAAAAAACTGAGTCGCGGTCGAGGTTTTTTGAAACTTTCGTTGCGAATGATTAGGCTTGGTGATTTGGAATAGAATGTCGAAGGTACGGAGCGTAAAAAGCAGTAAAAGAGTTGTTAAAATCGAAACCCTTATTCGGAAACCATAATCTGTGACGTTTGAAGTACATGCTAAAAAACCGAGACACGGTCCACGTTTTTCGAAATTTCTATGGGTAATGATCATGCATAATGAATTAGAATAGAATTTCGTAGAAACGGAGTGCATAAAACGGTAAAAGTGTGCTTAAAATCGAACTCTAATTCGGGAAACCCTAATATGTGAAGTTCGAAGTACGTGCTCACAAAATTGCAAACTTTTGTGGGGAATGATCAGGGACAAGGATTTAGATTACAATTTTGAAGAAACGGAGCGCATCATACAGTAAAAGAGTTTATTAAAGTCGAACCCTAATCTGGGACGTCTGAAGTACGTGCTCAAAAAACTGAGTCGCGGTCGAGGTTTTTTGAAACTTTCGTTGCGAATGATTAGGCTTGGTGATTTGGAATAGAATGTCAAAGGAACGGAGCGTAAAAAGCAGTAAAAGAGTGCTAAAATTCGAAACCCTTATTCGAAAACCATAATCTGTGACGTTTGAAGTACATGCTAAAAACCGAGACACGGTCCATGTTTTTCGAAATTTCTATGGGTAATGATCAGGCATAATGAATTAGAATAGAATTTCGTAGAAACAGAGTGCATAAAACGGTAAAAGTGTGCTTAATATCGAACTCTAATTCGGGAAACCCTAATATGTGAAGTTCGAAGTACGTGCTCACAAAACCGACTCACGGTCGACGTTTTTACAAACTTTTGTGGGGAATGATCAGGGACAAGGATTTAGATTACAATTTCGAAGAAACAGAGCGCATCATACAGTAAAAGAGTTTATTAAAAATGAACCCTAATTTCGGACGTCTGAAGTACGTGCTCAAAAAACTGAGTCGCGGTCGAGGTTTTTTGAAACTTTCGTTGCGAATGATTAGGCTTTGTGATTTGGAATAGAATGTCGAAGGAACGGAGCGTAAAAAGCAGTAAAAGAGTGCTTAAATTCGAAACCATTATTCGGAAACCATAATCTGTGATGTTTGAAGTACATGCTAAAAAACCGAGACACGGTCCACGTTTTTCGAAATTTCTATGGGTAATGATCAGGCATAATGAATTAGAATAGAATTTCGTAGAAACAGAGTGCATAAAACGGTAAAAGTGTGCTTAAAATCGAACTCTAATTCGGGAAACCCTTGTATGTCGAGTTCGAAGTACTTGCTCACAAAACCGACTCACGGTCGACGTTTTTACAAACTTTTTTGGGGAATGATCAGGGACAAGGATTTGGATTACAATTTCGAAGAAACGGAGTGCATCAAACAGTAAAAGAGTGATTAAAGTCGAACCCTAATCTGGGACGTCTGAAGTACGTGCTCAAAAAACTGAGTCGCGGTCGAGGTTTTTTGAAACTTTCGTTGCGAATGATTAGGCTTGGTGATTTGGAATAGAATGTCGAAGACGGAGCGTAAAAAGAAGTAAAAGAGTGCTTAAAATCGAAACCCTTATTCGAAAACCATAATCTTTGACGTTTGAAGTACATGCTAAAAAACCGAGACACGGTCCACGTTTTTCGAAATTTCTATGGGTAATGATCAGGCATAATGAATTAGAATAGAATTTCGTAGAAACGGAGTGCATAAAACGGTAAAAGTGTGCTTAAAATCGAACTCTTATTGGCGAAACCCTAATATGTGAAGTTCGAAGTAGGTGCTCACAAAACCGACTCACGGTCGACTTTTTTACAAACTTTTGTGGGGAATGATCAGGGACAAGGATTTAGATTACAATTTCGAAGAAACGGAGCGCATCATAAAGTAAAAGAGTTTATTAAAGTCGAACCCTAATCTGGGACGTCTGAAGTACGTGCTCAAAAAACTTAGTCGCGGTCGAGGTTTTTTGAAACTTTCGTTGCGAATGATTAGGCTTGGTGATTTGGAATAGAATGTCAAAGGAACGGAGCGTAAAAAGCAGTAAAAGAGTGCTTAAAAACGAAACCCTTATTCGGAAACCATAATCTGTGACGTTTGAAGTACATGCTAAAAAACAGAGACACGATCCACGTTTTTCGAAATTTCTATGGGTAATGATCAGGAATAATGAATTAGAATAGAATTTCTTAGAAACAGAGTGCATAAAACGGTAAAAGTGTGCTTAAAATCGAACTCTAATTCGGGAAACCCTAATATGTGAAGTTCGAAGTACATGCTCACAAAACCGACTCACGGTCGACGTTTTTACAAACTTTTGTGGGGAATGATCAGGGACAAGGATTTAGATTACAATTTCGAAGAAACGGAGCGCATCATAAAGTAAAAGAGTTTATTAAAGTCGAACCCTAATCTGGGACGTCTGAAGTACGTGCTCAAAAAACTGAGTCGCGGTCGAGGTTTTTTGAAACTTTCGTTGCGAATGATTAGGCTTGGTGATTTGGAATAGAATGTCGAAGGAACGGAGCGTAAAAAGTAGTAAAAGAGTGCTTAAAATCGAAACCCTTATTCGGAAACCATAATTTGTGACGTTTGAAGTACATGCTAAAAAACCGAGACACGGTCCACGTTTTTCGAAATTTCTGTGGGTAATGATCAGGCATAATGAATTAGAATAAAATTTCGTAGAAACGGTGTGCATAAATCGGTAAAAGTGTGCTTAAAATCGAACTCTAATTCGGGAAACCCTAATATGTGAATTTCGAAATACGTGCTAACAAAACCGACTCACAGTCGACGTTTTTACAAACTTTTGTGGGGAATGATCAGGGAGAAGGATTTAGATTACAATTTCGAAGAAACGGAGCGCATCATACAGTAAAAGAGTTTATTAAAGTCGAACCCTAATCTGGGACGTCTGAAGTACGTGCTCAAAAAACTGAGTCGCGGTCTAGGTTTTTTGAAACTTTCGTTGCGAATGATTAGGCTTGGTGATTTGGAATAGAATGTCGAAGGAACGGAGCGTAAATAGCAGTAAAAGAGTGCTTAAATTCGAAACCCTTATTCGGAAACCATAATCTGTGACGTTTGAAGTACATGCTAAAAAACCGAGACACGGTCCACGTTTTTCGAAATTTCTATGGGTAATGATTAGGCATAATGAATTAGAATAGAATTTCGTAGAAACGGAGTTCATAAAACGGTAAGAGTGTGCTTAAAATCGAACTCTAATTCGGGAAACCTAATATGTGAAGTTCGAAGTACATGCTCACAAAACCGACTCACGGTCGACGTTTTTAAGAACTTTTGTGGGGAATGATTAGGGACAAGGATTTAGATTACAATTTCGAAGAAACGGAGCGCATCATAAAGTAAAAGAGTTTATTAAAGTCGAACCCTAATCTGGGACGTCTGAAGTACGTGCTCAAAAAACTGAGTCGCGGTCGAGGTTTTTTGAAACTTTCGTTGCGAATGATTAGGCTTGGTGATTTGGAATAGAATGTCGAAGGAACGGAGCGTAAAAAGTAGTAAAAGAGTGCTTAAAATCGAAACCCTTATTCGGAAACCATAATTTGTGACGTTTGGAGTACATGCTAAAAAACCGAGACACGGTCCACGTTTTTCGAAATTTCTGTGGGTAATGATCAGGCATAATGAATTAGAATAAAATTTCGTAGAAACGGTGTGCATAA
Organism: Cucurbita pepo subsp. pepo; assembly: GCF_057944985.1. Classification (NCBI taxonomy): domain Eukaryota; kingdom Viridiplantae; phylum Streptophyta; class Magnoliopsida; order Cucurbitales; family Cucurbitaceae; genus Cucurbita; species Cucurbita pepo. The sequence continues at coordinate 5,667,647 of NC_141816.1, read as the reverse complement.
ATCGGTAAAAGTGTGCTTAAAATCGAACTCAAATTCGGGAAACCCTAATATGTGAATTTCGAAATACGTGCTCACAAAACCGACTCACAGTCGACGTTTTTACAAACTTTTGTGGGGAATGATCAGGTAGAAGGATTTAGATTACAATTTCGAAGAAACGGAGCGCATCATACAGTAAAAGAGTTTATTAAAGTCGAACCCTAATCTGGGACGTCTGAAGTACGTGCTCAAAAAACTGAGTCGCGGTCGACGTTTTTTGAAACTTTCGTTGCGAATGATTAGGCTTGGTGATTTGGAATAGAATGTCGAAGGAACGGAGCGTAAATAGCAGTAAAAGAGTGCTTAAATTCGAAACCCTTATTCGGAAACCATAATCTGTGACGTTTGAAGTACATGCTAAAAAACCGAGACATGGTCCACGTTTTTCGAAATTTCTATGGGTAATGATTAGGCATAATGAATTAGAATAGAATTTCGTAGAAACGGAGTGCATAAAACGGTAAGAGTGTGCTTAAAATCGAACTCTAATTCGGGAAACCTAATATGTGAAGTTCGAAGTACATGCTCACAAAACCGACTCACGGTCGACGTTTTTAAGAACTTTTGTGGGGAATGATTAGGGACAAGGATTTAGATTACAATTTCGAAGAAACGGAGCGCATCATAAAGTAAAAGAGTTTATTAAAGTCGAACCCTAATCTGGGACGTCTGAAGTACGTGCTCAAAAAACTGAGTCGCGGTCGAGGTTTTTTGAAACTTTCGTTGCGAATGATTAGGCTTGGTGATTTGGAATAGAATGTCGAAGGAACGGAGCGTAAAAAGTAGTAAAAGAGTGCTTAAAATCGAAACCCTTATTCGGAAACCATAATTTGTGACGTTTGGAGTACATGCTAAAAAACCGAGACACGGTCCACGTTTTTCGAAATTTCTGTGGGTAATGATCAGGCATAATGAATTAGAATAAAATTTCGTAGAAACGGTGTGCATAAATCGGTAAAAGTGTGCTTAAAATCGAACTCAAATTCGGGAAACCCTAATATGTGAATTTCGAAATACGTGCTCACAAAACCGACTCACAGTCGACGTTTTTACAAACTTTTGTGGGGAATGATCAGGGAGAAGGATTTAGATTACAATTTCGAAGAAACGGAGCGCATCATACAGTAAAAGAGTTTATTAAAGTCGAACCCTAATCTGGGACGTCTGAAGTACGTGCTCAAAAAACTGAGTCGCGGTCTAGGTTTTTTGAAACTTTCGTTGCGAATGATTAGGCTTGGTGATTTGGAATAGAATGTCGAAGGAACGGAGCGTAAAAAGCAGTAAAAGAGTGCTTAAATTCGAAACCCTTATTCGGAAACCATAATCTGTGACGTTTGAAGTACATGCTAAAAAACCGAGACACGGTCCACGTTTTTCGAAATTTCTATGGGTAATGATTAGGCATAATGAATTAGAATAGAATTTCGTAGAAACGGAGTGCATAAAACGGTAAAAGTGTGCTTAAAATCGAACTCTAATTCGGGAAACCGAATATGTGAAGTTCGAAGTACATGCTCACAAAACCGACTCACGGTCGACGTTTTTACAAACTTTTGTGGGGAATGATCAGGGACAAGGATTTAGATTACAATTTCGAAGAAAAGGAGCGCATCATAAAGTAAAAGAGTTTATTAAAGTCGAACCCTAATCTGGGACGTCTGAAGTACGAGCTCAAAAAACTGAGTCGCGGTCGAGGTTTTTTGAAACTTTCGTTGCGAATGATTAGGCTTGGTGATTTGGAATAGAATGTCGAAGACGGAGCGTAAAAAGAAGTAAAAGAGTGCTTAAAATCGAAACCCTTATTCGGAAACCATAATCTTTGACGTTTGAAGTACATGCTAAAAAACCGAGACACGGTCCACGTTTTTCGAAATTTCTATGGGTAATGATCAGGCATAATGAATTAGAATAGAATTTCGTAGAAACGGAGTGCATAAAACGGTAAAAGTGTGCTTAAAATCGAACTCTTATTGGGGAAACCCTAATATGTGAAGTTCGAAGTAGGTGCTCACAAAACCGACTCACGGTCGACGTTTTTACAAACTTTTGTGGGGAATGATCAGGGACAAGGATTTAGATTACAATTTCGAAGAAACGGAGCGCATCATACAGTAAAAGAGTTTATTAAAGTCGAACCCTAATCTGGGACGTCTGAAGTACGTGCTCAAAAAACTGAGTCGCGGTCGAGGTTTTTTGAAACTTTGGTTGCGAATGATTAGGCTTGGTGATTTGGCATAGAATGTCGAAGGAAGGGAGCGTAAAAAGCAGTAAAAGAGTGCTTAAAATCGAAACCCTTATTCGGAAACCATAATCTGTGACGTTTGAAGTACATGCTAAAAAACCGAGACACGGTCCATGTTTTTCGAAATTTCTATGGGTAATGATCAGGAATAATGAATTAGAATAGAATTTCGTAGAAACAGAGTTCATAAAACGGTAAAAGTGTTCTTAAAATCGAACTTTAATTCGGGAAACCCTAATATGTGAAGTTCGAAGTACGTGCTCACAAAACCGCAAACTTTTGTAGGGAATGATCAGGGACAAGGATTTAGATTACAATTTCGAAGAAACGGAGCGCATCATACAGTAAAAGAGTTTATTAAAGTCGAACCCTAATCTGGGACGTCTGAAGTACGTGCTCAAAAAACTGAGTCGCGGTCGAGGTTTTTTGAAACTTTCGTTGCGAATGATTAGGCTTGGTGATTTGGAATAGAATGTCAAAGGAACGGAGCGTAAAAAGCAGTAAAAGAGTGCTTAAAATCGAAACCCTTATTCGGAAACCATAATCTGTGACGTTTGAAGTACATGCTAAAAAACAGAGACACGGTCCACGTTTTTCGAAATTTCTATGGGTAATGATCAGGAATAATGAATTAGAATAGAATTTCGTAGAAACAGAGTGCATAAAATGGTAAAAGTGTGCTTAAAATCGAACTCTAATTCGGGAAACCCTAATATGTTGAGTTCGAAGTACGTGCTCACAAAACCGACTCACGGTCGACGTTTTTACAAACTTTTGTGGGGAATGATCGGGGACAAGGATTTGGATTACAATTTCGAAGAAACGGAGTGCATCAAACAGTAAAAGAGTGATTAAAGTTGAACCCTAATCTGGGACGTCTGAAGTACGTGCTCAAAAAACTGAGTCGCGGTCGAGGTTTTCTGAAACTTTCGTTGCGAATGATTAGGCTTGGTGATTTGGAATAGAATGTCGAAGGAACGGAGCGTAAAAAGCAGTAAAAGAGTGCTTAAAATCGAAACCCTTATTCGGAAACCATAATCTTTGACGTTTGAAGTACATGCTAAAAAATCGAGACACGGTCCACGTTTTTCGAAATTTCTATGGCTAATGATCAGGCATAATGAATTAGAATAGAATTTCGTAGAAACGGAGTGCATAAAACGGTAAAAGTGTGCTTAAAATCGAACTCTTATTGGGGAAACCCTAATATGTGAAGTTCGAAGTAGGTGCTCACAAAAGCGACTCACGGTCGACGTTTTTACAAACTTTTGTGGGGAATGATCAGGGACAAGGATTTAGATTACAATTTCGAAGAAACGGAGCGCATCATACAGTAAAAGAGTTTATTAAAGTCGAACCCTAATCTGGGACGTCTGAAGTACGTGCTCAAAAAACTGAGTCGCGGTCGAGGTTTTTTGAAACTTTGGTTGCAAATGATTAGGCTTGGTGATTTGGCATAGAATGTCGAAGGAACGGAACGTAAAAAGCAGTAAAAGAGTTCTTTAAATCGAAACCCTTATTCGGAAACCATAATCTGTGACGTTTGAAGTACATGCTAAAAAACCGAGACACGGTCCACGTTTTTCGAAATTTCTATGGGTAATGATCAGGAATAATGAATTAGAATAGAATTTCGTAGAAACAGAGTTCATAAAACGGTAAAAGTGTTCTTAAAATCGAACTCTAATTCGGGAAACCCTAATATGTGAAGTTCGAAGTACGTGCTCACAAAACCGAAAACTTTTGTGGGGAATGATCAGGGACAAGGATTTAGATTACAATTTCGAAGAAACGGAGCGCATCATACAGTAAAAGAGTTTATTAAAGTCGAACCCTAATCTGGGACGTCTGAAGTACGTGCTCAAAAAACTGAGTCGCGGTCGAGGTTTTTTGAAACTTTCGTTGCGAATGATTAGGCTTGGTGATTTGGAATAGAATGTCAAAGGAACGGAGTGTAAAAAGCAGTAAAAGAGTGCTTAAAATCGAAACCCTTATTCGGAAACCATAATCTGTGACGTTTGAAGTACATGCTAAAAGACAGAGACACGGTCCACGTTTTTCGAAATTTCTATGGGTAATGATCAGGAATAATGAATTAGAATAGAATTTCGTAGAAACAGAGTGCATAAAACGGTAAAAGTGTGCTTAAAATCGAACTCTAATTCGGGAAACCCTAATATGTTGAGTTCGAAGTACGTGCTCACAAAACCGACTCACGGTCGACGTTTTTACAAACTTTTGTGGGGAATGATCAGGGACAAGGATTTGGATTAGAATTTCGAAGAAACGGATTGCATCAAACAGTAAAAGAGTGATTAAAGTCGAACCCTAATCTCGGACGTCTGAATTACGTGCTCAAAAAACTGAGTCGCGGTCGAGGTTTTTTGAAACTTTTGTTGCGAATGATTAGGCTTGGTGATTTGAAATAGGATGTCGAAGGAACGGAGCCTAAAAAGCAGTAAAAGAGTGCTTAAAATCGAAACCCTTATTCGGAAACCATAATCTTTGACGTTTGAAGTACATGCTAAAAAACCGAGACACGGTCCACGTTTTTCGAAATTTCTATGGGTAATGATCAGGCATAATGAATTAGAATAGAATTTCGTAGAAACGGAGTGCATAAAACGGTAAAAGTGTGCTTAAAATCGAACTCTTATTGGGGAAACCCTAATATGTGAAGTTCGAAGTAGGTGCTCACAAAACCAACTCACGGTCGACGTTTTTACAAACTTTTGTGGGGAATGATCAGGGACAAGGATTTAGATTACAATTTCGAAGAAACGGAGCGCATCATAAAGTAAAAGAGTTTATTAAAGTCGAACCCTAATCTGGGACGTCTGAAGTACGTGCTCAAAAAACTGAGTCGCGGTCGAGGTTTTTTGAAACTTTCGTTGCGAATGATTAGGCTTGGTGATTTGGAATAGAATGTCGAAGGAACGGAGCGTAAAAAGCAGTAAAAGAGTGCTTAAATTCGAAACCCTTATTCGGAAACCATAATCTGTGACGTTTGAAGTACATGCTAAAAAACAGAGACACGATCCACGTTTTTTGAAATTTCTATGGGTAATGATCAGGAATAATGAATTAGAATAGAATTTCTTAGAAACAGAGTGCATAAAACGGTAAAAGTGTGCTTAAAATCGAACTCTAATTCGGGAAACCCTAATATGTGAAGTTCGAAGTACATGCTCACAAAACCGACTCACGGTCGACGTTTTTACAAACTTTTGTGGGGAATGATAAGGGACAAGGATTTAGATTACAATTTCGAAGAAACGGAGCGCATCATAAAGTAAAAGAGTTTATTAAAGTCGAACCCTAATCTGGGACGTCTGAAGTACGTGCTCAAAAAACTGAGTCGCGGTCGAAGTTTTTTGAAACTTTCGTTGCGAATGATTAGGCTTGGTGATTTGGAATAGAATGTCGAAGGAACGGAGCGTAAAAAGCAGTAAAAGAGTGCTTAAAATCGAAACCCTTATTCGGAAACCATAATTTGTGACGTTTGAAGTACATGCTAAAAAACCGAGACACGGTCCACGTTTTTCGAAATTTCTGTGGGTAATGATCAGGCATAATGAATTAGAATAAAATTTCGTAGAAACGGTGTGCATAAATCGGTAAAAGTGTGCTTAAAATCGAACTCTAATTCGGGAAACCCTAATATGTGAAGTTCGAAATACGTGCTCACAAAACCGACTCACAGTCGACGTTTTTACAAACTTTTGTGGGGAATGATCAGGGAGAAGGATTTAGATTACAATTTCGAAGAAACGGAGCGCATCATACAGTAAAAGAGTTTATTAAAGTCGAACCCTAATCTGGGACGTCTGAAGTACGTGCTCAAAAAACTGAGTCGCGGTCTAGGTTTTTTGAAACTTTCGTTGCGAATGATTAGGCTTGGTGATTTGTAATTGAATGTCGAAGGAACGGAGCGTAAAGAGCAGTAAAAGAGTGCTTAAATTCGAAACCCTTATTCGGAAACCATAATCTGTGACGTTTGAAGTACATGCTATAAAACCGAGACACGGTCCACGTTTTTCGAAATTTCTATGGGTAATGATCAGGCATAATGAATTAGAATAGAATTTCGTAGAAACGGAGTGCATAAAACGGTAAAAGTGTGCTTAAAATCGAACTCTAATTCGGGAAACCCTAATATGTGAAGTTCGAAGTACGTTCTCACAAAACCGACTCACGGTCAACGTTTTTACAAACTTTTGTGGGGAATGATCAGGGACAAGGATTTAGATTACAATTTCGAAGAAACGGAGCGCATCATAAAGTAAAAGAGTTTATTAAAGTCGAACCCTAATCTGGGACGTCTGAAGTACGTGCTCAAAAAACTGAGTCGTGGTTGAGGTTTTTTGAAACTTTCGTTGCGAATGATTAGGCTTGGTGATTTGGAATAGAATGTCGAAGGAACGGAGCGTAAAAAGCAGTAAAAGAGTGCTTAAATTCGAAACCCTTATTCGGAAACCATAATCTGTGACGTTTGAAGTACATGCTAAAAAACCGAGACACGGTCCACGTTTTTCGAAATTTCTGTGGGTAATGATCAGGCATAATGAATTAGAATAAAATTTCGTAGAAACGGTGTGCATAAAACGGTAAAAGTGTGCTTAAAATCGAACTCTAATTCGGGAAACCCTAATATGTGAAGTTCGAAGTACGTTCTCACAAAACCGACTCACGGTCGACGTTTTTAAAACTTTTGTGGGGAATGATAAGGGACAAGGATTTAGATTACAATTTCGAAGAAACGGAGCGCATCATACAGTAAAAGAGTTTATTAAAGTCGAACCCTAATCTGGGACGTCTGAAGTACGTGCTCAAAAAACTGAGTCGCGGTCGAGGTTTTTTGAAACTTTCGTTGCGAATGATTAGGCTTGGTGATTTGGAATAGAATGTCGAAGGAACGGAGCGTAAAAAGCAGTAAAAGAGTGCTTAAATTCGAAACCCTTATTCGGAAACCATAATCTGTGACGTTTGAAGTACATGCTAAAAAACCGAGACACGGTCCACGTTTTTCGAAATTTCTATGGGTAATGATCAGGCATAATGAATTAGAATAGAATTTCGTAGAAACGGAGTGCATAAAACGGTAAAAGTGTGCTTAAAATCGAACTCTAATTCGGGAAACCCTAATATGTGAAGTTCGAAATACGTGCTCACAAAACCGACTCACAGTCGACGTTTTTACAAACTTTTGTGGGGAATGATCAGGGACAAGGATTTGGATTACAATTTCGAAGAAACGGAGTGCATCAAACAGTAAAAGAGTGATTAAAGTCGAACCCTAATCTGGGACGTCTGAATTACGTGCTCAAAAAACTAAGTCGCGGTCGAGGTTTTTTGAAACTTTTGTTGCGAATGATTAGGCTTGGTGATTTGGAATAGGATGTCGAAGGAACGGAGCGTAAAAAGCAGTAAAAGAGTGCTTAAAATCGAAACCCTTATTCGGAAACCATAATCTGTGACGTTTGAAGTACATGCTATAAAACCGAGACACGGTCCACGTTTTTCGAAATTTCCATGGGTAATGATCAGGAATAATGAATTAGAATAGAATTTCTTAGAAACAGAGTGCATAAAACGGTAAAAGTGTGCTTAAAATCGAACTCTAATTCGGGAAACCCTAATATGTGAAGTTCGAAGTACGTGCTCACAAAACCGACTCACGGTCGACGTTTTTACAAACTTTTGTGGGGAATGATCAGGGACAAGGATTTAGATTACAATTTCGAAGAAACGGAGCGCATCATACAGTAAAAGAGTTTATTAAAGTCGAACCCTAATCTGGGACGTCTGAAGTACGTGCTCAAAAAACTGAGTCGCGGTCGAGGTTTTTTGAAACTTTCGTTGCGAATGATTAGGCTTGGTGATTTGGAATAGGATGTCGAAGGAACGGAGCGTAAAAAGCAGTAAAAGAGTGCTTAAATTCGAAACCCTTATTCGGAAACCATAATCTGTGACGTTTGAAGTACATGCTAAAAAACCGAGACACGGTCCACGTTTTTCGAAATTTCTGTGGGTAATGATCAGGCATAATGAATTAGAATAAAATTTCGTAGAAACGGTGTGCATAAAACGGTAAAAGTGTGCTTAAAATCGAACTCTAATTCGGGAAACCCTAATATGTGAAGTTCGAAGTACGTTCTCACAAAACCGACTCACGGTCGACGTTTTTAAAACTTTTGTGGGGAATGATAAGGGACAAGGATTTAGATTACAATTTCGAAGAAACGGAGCGCATCATACAGTAAAAGAGTTTATTAAAGTCGAACCCTAATCTGGGACGTCTGAAGTACGTGCTCAAAAAACTGAGTCGCGGTCGAGGTTTTTTGAAACTTTCGTTGCGAATGATTAGGCTTGGTGATTTGGAATAGAATGTCGAAGGAACGGAGCGTAAAAAGCAGTAAAAGAGTGCTTAAATTCGAAACCCTTATTCGGAAACCATAATCTGTGACGTTTGAAGTACATGCTAAAAAACCGAGACACGGTCCACGTTTTTCGAAATTTCTATGGGTAATGATCAGGCATAATGAATTAGAATAGAATTTCGTAGAAACGGAGTGCATAAAACGGTAAAAGTGTGCTTAAAATCGAACTCTAATTCGGGAAACCCTAATATGTGAAGTTCGAAATACGTGCTCACAAAACCGACTCACAGTCGACGTTTTTACAAACTTTTGTGGGGAATGATCAGGGACAAGGATTTGGATTACAATTTCGAAGAAACGGAGTGCATCAAACAGTAAAAGAGTGATTAAAGTCGAACCCTAATCTGGGACGTCTGAATTACGTGCTCAAAAAACTAAGTCGCGGTCGAGGTTTTTTGAAACTTTTGTTGCGAATGATTAGGCTTGGTGATTTGGAATAGGATGTCGAAGGAACGGAGCGTAAAAAGCAGTAAAAGAGTGCTTAAAATCGAAACCCTTATTCGGAAACCATAATCTGTGACGTTTGAAGTACATGCTATAAAACCGAGACACGGTCCACGTTTTTCGAAATTTCCATGGGTAATGAGATGAGGCGTAATGAATTAGAATAGAATTTCGTAGAAACGGAGTGCATAAAACGGTAAAAGTGTGCTTAAAATCGAACTCTAATTCGGGAAACCCTAATATGTGAAGTTCGAAGTACGTGCTCACAAAACCGACTCACGGTCGACGTTTTTACAAACTTTTGTGGGGAATGATCAGGGACAAGGATTTAGATTACAATTTCGAAGAAACGGAGCGCATCATACAGTAAAAGAGTTTATTAAAGTCGAACCCTAATCTGGGACGTCTGAAGTACGTGCTCAAAAAACTGAGTCGCGGTCGAGGTTTTTTGAAACTTTCGTTGCGAATGATTAGGCTTGGTGATTTGGAATAGGATGTCGAAGGAACGGAGCGTAAAAAGCAGTAAAAGAGTGCTTAAATTCGAAACCCTTATTCGGAAACCATAATCTGTGACGTTTGAAGTACATGCTAAAAAACCGAGACACGGTCCACGTTTTTCGAAATTTCTGTGGGTAATGATCAGGCATAATGAATTAGAATAAAATTTCGTAGAAACGGTGTGCATAAAACGGTAAAAGTGTGCTTAAAATCGAACTCTAATTCGGGAAACCCTAATATGTGAAGTTCGAAGTACGTTCTCACAAAACCGACTCACGGTCGACGTTTTTAAAACTTTTGTGGGGAATGATAAGGGACAAGGATTTAGATTACAATTTCGAAGAAACGGAGCGCATCATACAGTAAAAGAGTTTATTAAAGTCGAACCCTAATCTGGGACGTCTGAAGTACGTGCTCAAAAAACTGAGTCGCGGTCGAGGTTTTTTGAAACTTTCGTTGCGAATGATTAGGCTTGGTGATTTGGAATAGAATGTCGAAGGAACGGAGCGTAAAAAGCAGTAAAAGAGTGCTTAAATTCGAAACCCTTATTCGGAAACCATAATCTGTGACGTTTGAAGTACATGCTAAAAAACCGAGACACGGTCCACGTTTTTCGAAATTTCTATGGGTAATGATCAGGCATAATGAATTAGAATAGAATTTCGTAGAAACGGAGTGCATAAAACGGTAAAAGTGTTCTTAAAATCGAACTCTAATTCGGGAAACCCTAATATGTGAAGTTCGAAATACGTGCTCACAAAACCGACTCACAGTCGACGTTTTTACAAACTTTTGTGGGGAATGATCAGGGACAAGGATTTGGATTACAATTTCGAAGAAACGGAGTGCATCAAACAGTAAAAGAGTGATTAAAGTCGAACCCTAATCTGGGACGTCTGAATTACGTGCTCAAAAAACTAAGTCGCGGTCGAGGTTTTTTGAAACTTTTGTTGCGAATGATTAGGCTTGGTGATTTGGAATAGGATGTCGAAGGAACGGAGCGTAAAAAGCAGTAAAAGAGTGCTTAAAATCGAAACCCTTATTCGGAAACCATAATCTGTGACGTTTGAAGTACATGCTGTAAAACCGAGACACGGTCCACGTTTTTCGAAATTTCCATGGGTAATGAGATGAGGCGTAATGAATTAGAATAGAATTTCGTAGAAACGGAGTGCATAAAACGGTAAAAGTGTGCTTAAAATCGAACTCTAATTCGGGAAACCCTAATATGTGAAGTTCGAAGTACGTGCTCACAAAACCGACTCACGGTCGACGTTTTTACAAACTTTTGTGGGGAATGATCAGGGACAAGGATTTAGATTACAATTTCGAAGAAACGGAGCGCATCATACAGTAAAAGAGTTTATTAAAGTCGAACCCTAATCTGGGACGTCTGAAGTACGTGCTCAAAAAACTGAGTCGCGGTCGAGGTTTTTTGAAACTTTCGTTGCGAATGATTAGGCTTGGTGATTTGGAATAGAATGTCAAAGGAACGGAGCGTAAAAAGCAGTAAAAGAGTGCTTAAAATCGAAACCCTTATTCGGAAACCATAATCTGTGACGTTTGAAGTACATGCTAAAAAACAGAGACACGGTCCACGTTTTTCGAAATTTCTATGGGTAATGATCAGGAATAATGAATTAGAATAGAATTTCGTAGAAACAGAGTGCATAAAATGGTAAAAGTGTGCTTAAAATCGAACTCTAATTCGGGAAACCCTAATATGTTGAGTTCGAAGTACGTGCTCACAAAACCGACTCACGGTCGACGTTTTTACAAACTTTTGTGGGGAATGATAAGGGACAAGGATTTAGATTACAATTTCGAAGAAACGGAGCGCATCATAAAGTAAAAGAGTTTATTAAAGTCGAACCCTAATATGGGACGTCTGAAGTACGTGCTCAAAAAACTGAGTCGCGGTCGAAGTTTTTTGAAACTTTCGTTGCGAATGATTAGGCTTGGTGATTTGGAATAGAATGTCGAAGGAACGGAGCGTAAAAAGCAGTAAAAGAGTGCTTAAAATCGAAACCCTTATTCGGAAACCATAATTTGTGACGTTTGAAGTACATGCTAAAAAACCGAGACACGGTCCACGTTTTTCGAAATTTCTGTGGGTAATGATCAGGCATAATGAATTAGAATAAAATTTCGTAGAAACGGTGTGCATAAATCGGTAAAAGTGTGCTTAAAATCGAACTCTAATTCGGGAAACCCTAATATGTGAAGTTCGAAATACGTGCTCACAAAACCGACTCACAGTCGACGTTTTTACAAACTTTTGTGGGGAATGATCAGGGAGAAGGATTTAGATTACAATTTCGAAGAAACGGAGCGCATCATACAGTAAAAGAGTTTATTAAAGTCGAACCCTAATCTGGGACGTCTGAAGTACGTGCTCAAAAAACTGAGTCGCGGTCTAGGTTTTTTGAAACTTTCGTTGCGAATGATTAGGCTTGGTGATTTGTAATTGAATGTCGAAGGAACGGAGCGTAAAGAGCAGTAAAAGAGTGCTTAAATTCGAAACCCTTATTCGGAAACCATAATCTGTGACGTTTGAAGTACATGCTATAAAACCGAGACACGGTCCACGTTTTTCGAAATTTCTATGGGTAATGATCAGGCATAATGAATTAGAATAGAATTTCGTAGAAACGGAGTGCATAAAACGGTAAAAGTGTGCTTAAAATCGAACTCTAATTCGGGAAACCCTAATATGTGAAGTTCGAAGTACGTTCTCACAAAACCGACTCACGGTCAACGTTTTTACAAACTTTTGTGGGGAATGATCAGGGACAAGGATTTAGATTACAATTTCGAAGAAACGGAGCGCATCATAAAGTAAAAGAGTTTATTAAAGTCGAACCCTAATCTGGGACGTCTGAAGTACGTGCTCAAAAAACTGAGTCGTGGTTGAGGTTTTTTGAAACTTTCGTTGCGAATGATTAGGCTTGGTGATTTGGAATAGAATGTCGAAGGAACGGAGCGTAAAAAGCAGTAAAAGAGTGCTTAAATTCGAAACCCTTATTCGGAAACCATAATCTGTGACGTTTGAAGTACATGCTAAAAAACCGAGACACGGTCCACGTTTTTCGAAATTTCTGTGGGTAATGATCAGGCATAATGAATTAGAATAAAATTTCGTAGAAACGGTGTGCATAAAACGGTAAAAGTGTGCTTAAAATCGAACTCTAATTCGGGAAACCCTAATATGTGAAGTTCGAAGTACGTTCTCACAAAACCGACTCACGGTCGACGTTTTTAAAACTTTTGTGGGGAATGATAAGGGACAAGGATTTAGATTACAATTTCGAAGAAACGGAGCGCATCATACAGTAAAAGAGTTTATTAAAGTCGAACCCTAATCTGGGACGTCTGAAGTACGTGCTCAAAAAACTGAGTCGCGGTCGAGGTTTTTTGAAACTTTCGTTGCGAATGATTAGGCTTGGTGATTTGGAATAGAATGTCGAAGGAACGGAGCGTAAAAAGCAGTAAAAGAGTGCTTAAATTCGAAACCCTTATTCGGAAACCATAATCTGTGACGTTTGAAGTACATGCTAAAAAACCGAGACACGGTCCACGTTTTTCGAAATTTCTATGGGTAATGATCAGGCATAATGAATTAGAATAGAATTTCGTAGAAACGGAGTGCATAAAACGGTAAAAGTGTGCTTAAAATCGAACTCTAATTCGGGAAACCCTAATATGTGAAGTTCGAAATACGTGCTCACAAAACCGACTCACAGTCGACGTTTTTACAAACTTTTGTGGGGAATGATCAGGGACAAGGATTTGGATTACAATTTCGAAGAAACGGAGTGCATCAAACAGTAAAAGAGTGATTAAAGTCGAACCCTAATCTGGGACGTCTGAATTACGTGCTCAAAAAACTAAGTCGCGGTCGAGGTTTTTTGAAACTTTTGTTGCGAATGATTAGGCTTGGTGATTTGGAATAGGATGTCGAAGGAACGGAGCGTAAAAAGCAGTAAAAGAGTGCTTAAAATCGAAACCCTTATTCGGAAACCATAATCTGTGACGTTTGAAGTACATGCTATAAAACCGAGACACGGTCCACGTTTTTCGAAATTTCCATGGGTAATGAGATGAGGCGTAATGAATTAGAATAGAATTTCGTAGAAACGGAGTGCATAAAACGGTAAAAGTGTGCTTAAAATCGAACTCTAATTCGGGAAACCCTAATATGTGAAGTTCGAAGTACGTGCTCACAAAACCGACTCACGGTCGACGTTTTTACAAACTTTTGTGGGGAATGATCAGGGACAAGGATTTAGATTACAATTTCGAAGAAACGGAGCGCATCATACAGTAAAAGAGTTTATTAAAGTCGAACCCTAATCTGGGACGTCTGAAGTACGTGCTCAAAAAACTAAGTCGCGGTCGAGGTTTTTTGAAACTTTCGTTGCGAATGATTAGGCTTGGTGATTTGGAATAGAATGTCGAAGGAACGGAGCGTAAAAAGCAGTAAAAGAGTGCTTAAATTCGAAACCCTTATTCGGAAACCATAATCTGTGACGTTTGAAGTACATGCTAAAAAACCGAGACACGGTCCACGTTTTTCGAAATTTCTATGGGTAATGATCAGGCATAATGAATTAGAATAGAATTTCGTAGAAACGGAGTGCATAAAACGGTAAAAGTGTGCTTAAAATCGAACTCTAATTCGGGAAACCCTAATATGTGAAGTTCGAAATACGTGCTCACAAAACCGACTAACAGTCGACGTTTTTACAAACTTTTGTGGGGAATGATCAGGGAGAAGGATTTAGATTACAATTTCGAAGAAACGGAGCACATCATACAGTAAAAGAGTTTATTAAAGTCGAACCCTAATCTGGGACGTCTGAAGTACGTGCTCAAAAAACTGAGTCGCGGTCTAGGTTTTTTGAAACTTTCGTTGCGAATGATTAGGCTTGGTGATTTGGAATAGAATGTCGAAGGAACGGAGCGTAAAAAGCAGTAAAAGAGTGCTTAAATTCGAAACCCTTATTCGGAAACCATAATCTGTGACGTTTGAAGTACATGCTAAAAAACCGAGACACGGTCCACGTTTTTCGAAATTTCTATGGGTAATGATCAGGCATAATGAATTAGCATAGAATTTCGTAGAAACGGAGTGCATAAAACGGTAAAAGTGTGCTTAAAATTGAACTCTAATTCGGGAAACCCTAATATGTGAAGTTCGAAGTACGTGCTCACAAAACCGACTCACGATCGACGTTTTTACAAACTTTTGTGGGGAATGATCGGGGACAAGGATTTAGATTACAATTTCGAAGAAAGGGAGCGCATGATACAGTAAAAGAGTTTATTAAAGTCGAACCCTAATCTGGGACGTCTGAAGTACGTGCTCAAAAAACTGGGTCGTGGTCAAGGTTTTTTGAAACTTTCGTTGCGAATGATTAGGCTTGGTGATTTGGAATAGAATGTCGAAGGAACGGAGCGTAAAAAGCAGTAAAAGAGTGCTTAAATTCGAAACCCTTATTCGGAAACCATAATCTGTGACGTTTGAAGTACATCCTATAAAACTGAGACACGGTCCACGTTTTTCGAAATTTCCATGGGTAATGAGATGAGGCATAATGAATTAGAATAGAATTTCGTAGAAACGGAGAGCATAAAACGGTAAAAGTGTGCTTAAAATCGAACTCTAATTCGGGAAACCCTAATATGTGAAGTTCGAAGTACGTGCTCACAAAACCGACTAACGGTCAACGTTTTTACAAACTTTTGTGGGGAATGATCAGGGACAAGGATTTAGATTACAATTTCGAAGAAACGGAGCGTATCATAAAGTAAAAGAGTTTATTAAAGTCAAACCCTAATCTGGGACGTCTGAAGTACGTGCTCAAAAACTGAGTCGCGGTCGACGTTTTTTGAAACTGTCGTTGCGAATCATTAGGCTTGGTGATTTGGAATAGAATGTCGAAGGAACGGAGCGTAAAAAGCAGTAAAAGAGTGCTTAAAATCGAAACCCTTATTCGGAAACCATAATCTGTGACGTTTGAAGTACATGCTATAAAACCGAGACACGGTCCACGTTTTTCGAAATTTCCATGGGTAATGAGATCATGCGTAATGAATTAGAATAGAATTTCGTAGAAACGGAGTGCATAAAACGGTAAAAGTGTGCTTAAAATCGAACTCTAATTCGGGAAACCCTAATATGTGAAGTTCGAAGTACGTGCTCACAAAACCGACTCACGGTCGACGTTTTTACAAACTTTTGTGGGGAATGATCAGGGACAAGGATTCAGATTACAATTTCGAAGAAACGGAGCGCATCATAAAGTAAAAGAGTTTATTAAAGTCGAACCCTAATCTGGGACGTCTGAAAAACGTGCTCAAAAAACTGAGTCGCGGTCGAGGTTTTTTGAAACTTTCGTTCCGAATGATTAGGCTTGGTGATTTGGAATAGAATGTCGAAGGAACGATGCGTAAAAAGCAGTAAAAGAGTGCTTAAAATCGAAACCCTTATTCGGAAACGATAATCTGTGACGTTTGAAGTACATGCTAAAAAACAGAGACACGGTCCACGTTTTTCGAAATTTCTATGGGTAATGAGATCAGGCATAATGAATTAGAATAGAATTTCGTAGAAACGGAGTGCATAAAACGGTAAAAGTGTGCTTAAAATTGAACTCTAATTCGGGAAACCCTAATATGTGAAGTTCGAAGTACGTGCTCACAAAACCGACTCACGATCGACGTTTTTACAAACTTTTGTGGGGAATGATCGGGGACAAGGATTTAGATTACAATTTCGAAGAAAGGGAGCGCATCATACAGTAAAAGAGTTTATTAAAGTCGAACCCTAATCTGGGACGTCTGAAGTACGTGCTCAAAAAACTGGGTCGTGGTCGAGGTTTTTTGAAACTTTCGTTGCGAATGATTAGGCTTGGTGATTTGGAATAGAATGTCGAAGGAACGGAGCGTAAAAAGCAGTAAAAGAGTGCTTAAAATCAAAACCCTTATTCGGAAACCATAATCTGTGACGTTTGAAGTACATGCTAAAAAACAGAGACACGGTCCACGTTTTTCGAAATTTCTATGTGTAATGAGATCAGGCAAAATGAATTAGAATAGAATTTCGTAGAAACGGAGTGCATAAAACGGTAAAAGTGTGCTTAAAATCGAACTCTAATTCGGGAAACCCTAATATGTGAAGTTCGAAGTACGTGCTCACAAAACCGACTCACGGTCGACGTTTTTACAAACTTTTGTGGGGAATGATCAGGGACAAGGATTTAGATTACAATTTCGAAGAAACGGAGCGCATCATAAAGTAAAAGAGTTTATTAAAGTCGAACCCTAATCTGGGACGTCTGAAGTACGTGCTCAAAAAACTGAGTCGCGGTCGACGTTTTTTGAAACTTTCGTTGCGATTGATTAGGCTTGGTGATTTGGAATAGAATGTCGAAGGAACGGAGCGTAAAAAGCAGTAAAAGAGTGCTTAAAATCGAAACCCTTATTCGGAAACCATAATCTGTGACGTTTGAAGTACATGCTAAAAAACGGAGACACGGTCCACGTTTTTCGAAATTTCTATGGGTAATGAGATCAGGCATAATGAATTAGAATAGAATTTCGTAGAAACGGAGTGCATAAAACGGTAAGAGTGTGCTTAAAATCGAACTCTAATTCGGGAAACCCTAATATGTGAAGTTCGAAGTACGTGCTCACAAAACCGACTCACGGTCGACGTTTTTACAAACTTTTGTGGGGAATGATCAGGGACAAGGATTCAGATTACAATTTCGAAGAAACGGAGCGCATCATAAAGTAAAAGAGTTTATTAAAGTCGAACCCTAATCTGGGACGTCTGAAAAACGTGCTCAAAAAACTGAGTCGCGGTCGAGGTTTTTTGAAACTTTCGTTCCGAATGATTAGGCTTGGTGATTTGGAATAGAATGTCGAAGGAACGATGCGTAAAAA
This sequence comes from Cucurbita pepo subsp. pepo, assembly GCF_057944985.1. Lineage (NCBI taxonomy): Eukaryota > Viridiplantae > Streptophyta > Magnoliopsida > Cucurbitales > Cucurbitaceae > Cucurbita > Cucurbita pepo. Next base: position 5,650,034 of record NC_141816.1, on the reverse strand, counting down.
GCAGTAAAAGAGTGCTTAAAATCGAAACCCTTATTCGGAAACGATAATCTGTGACGTTTGAAGTACATGCTAAAAAACAGAGACACGGTCCACGTTTTTCGAAATTTCTATGGGTAATGAGATCAGGCATAATGAATTAGAATAGAATTTCGTAGAAACGGAGTGCATAAAACGGTAAAAGTGTGCTTAAAATTGAACTCTAATTCGGGAAACCCTAATATGTGAAGTTCGAAGTACGTGCTCACAAAACCGACTCACGATCGACGTTTTTACAAACTTTTGTGGGGAATGATCGGGGACAAGGATTTAGATTACAATTTCGAAGAAAGGGAGCGCATCATACAGTAAAAGAGTTTATTAAAGTCGAACCCTAATCTGGGACGTCTGAAGTACGTGCTCAAAAAACTGGGTCGTGGTCGAGGTTTTTTGAAACTTTCGTTGCGAATGATTAGGCTTGGTGATTTGGAATAGAATGTCGAAGGAACGGAGCGTAAAAAGCAGTAAAAGAGTGCTTAAAATCAAAACCCTTATTCGGAAACCATAATCTGTGACGTTTGAAGTACATGCTAAAAAACAGAGACACGGTCCACGTTTTTCGAAATTTCTATGTGTAATGAGATCAGGCAAAATGAATTAGAATAGAATTTCGTAGAAACGGAGTGCATAAAACGGTAAAAGTGTGCTTAAAATCGAACTCTAATTCGGGAAACCCTAATATGTGAAGTTCGAAGTACGTGCTCACAAAACCGACTCACGGTCGACGTTTTTACAAACTTTTGTGGGGAATGATCAGGGACAAGGATTTAGATTACAATTTCGAAGAAACGGAGCGCATCATAAAGTAAAAGAGTTTATTAAAGTCGAACCCTAATCTGGGACGTCTGAAGTACGTGCTCAAAAAACTGAGTCGCGGTCGACGTTTTTTGAAACTTTCGTTGCGATTGATTAGGCTTGGTGATTTGGAATAGAATGTCGAAGGAACGGAGCGTAAAAAGCAGTAAAAGAGTGCTTAAAATCGAAACCCTTATTCGGAAACCATAATCTGTGACGTTTGAAGTACATGCTAAAAAACAGAGACACGGTCCACGTTTTTCGAAATTTCTATGGGTAATGAGATCAGGCATAATGAATTAGAATAGAATTTCGTAGAAACGGAGTGCATAAAACGGTAAGAGTGTGCTTAAAATCGAACTCTAATTCGGGAAACCCTAATATGTGAAGTTCGAAGTACGTGCTCACAAAACCGACTCACGGTCGACGTTTTTACAAACTTTTGTGGGGAATGATCAGGGACAAGGATTCAGATTACAATTTCGAAGAAACGGAGCGCATCATAAAGTAAAAGAGTTTATTAAAGTCGAACCCTAATCTGGGACGTCTGAAGTACGTGCTCAAAAAACTGAGTCGCGGTCGAGGTTTTTTGAAACTTTCGTTGCGAATCATTAGGCTTGGTGATTTGGAATAGAATGTCGAAGGAACGGAGCGTAAAAAGCAGTAAAAGAGTGCTTAAAATCGAAACCCTTATTCGGAAACCATAATCTGTGACGTTTGAAGTACATGCTATAAAACCGAGACACGGTCCACGTTTTTCGAAATTTCCATGGGTAATGAGATCATGCGTAATGAATTAGAATAGAATTTCGTAGAAACGGAGTGCATAAAACGGTAAAAGTGTGCTTAAAATCGAACTCTAATTCGGGAAACCCTAATATGTGAAGTTCGAAGTACGTGCTCACAAAACCGACTCACGGTCAACGTTTTTACAAACTTTTGTGGGGAATGATCAGGGACAAGGATTTAGATTACAATTTCGAAGAAACGGAGCGCATCATAAAGTAAAAGAGTTTATTAAAGTCGAACCCTAATCTGGGACGTCTGAAAAACGTGCTCAAAAAACTGAGTCGCGGTCGAGGTTTTTTGAAACTTTCGTTGCGAATCATTAGGCTTGGTGATTTGGAATAGAATGTCGAAGGAACGGAGCGTAAAAAGCAGTAAAAGAGTGCTTAAAATCGAAACCCTTATTCGGAAACCATAATCTGTGACGTTTGAAGTACATGCTATAAAACCGAGACACGGTCCACGTTTTTCGAAATTTCTATGGGTAATGAGATCAGGCATAATGAATTAGAATAGAATTTCGTAGAAACGGAGTGCATAAAACGGTAAGAGTGTGCTTAAAATCGAACTCTAATTCGGGAAACCCTAATATGTGAAGTTCGAAGTACGTGCTCACAAAACCGACTCACGGTCGACGTTTTTACAAACTTTTGTGGGGAATGATCAGGGACAAGGATTTAGATTACAATTTCGAAGAAACGGAGCGCATCATAAAGTAAAAGAGTTTATTAAAGTCGAACCCTAATCTGGGACGTCTGAAGTACGTGCTCAAAAAACTGAGTCGCGGTCGAGGTTTTTTGAAACTTTCGTTGCGAATCATTAGGCTTGGTGATTTGGAATAGAATGTCGAAGGAACGGAGCGTAAAAAGCAGTAAAAGAGTGCTTAAAATCGAAACCCTTATTCGGAAACCATAATCTGTGACGTTTGAAGTACATGCTATAAAACCGAGACACGGTCCACGTTTTTCGAAATTTCCATGGGTAATGATCAGGCATAATGAATTAGAATAGAATTTCGTAGAAACGGAGTGCATAAAACGGTAAAAGTGTGCTTAAAATCGAACTCTAATTCGGGAAACCCTAATATGTGAAGTTCGAAGTACGTGCTCACAAAACCGACTTACGGTCGACGTTTTTACAAACTTTTGTGGGGAATGATCAGGGACAAGGATTTAGATTACAATTTCGAAGAAACGGAGCGCATCATAAAGTAAAAGAGTTTATTAAAGTCGAACCCTAATCTGGGACGTCTGAAGTACGTGCTAAAAAAACTGAGTCGCGGTCGACGTTTTTTGAAACTTTCGTTGCGAATGATTAGGCTTGGTGATTTGGAATAGAATGTCGAAGGAACGGAGCGTAAAAAGCAGTAAAAGAGTGCTTAAAATCGAAACCCTTATTCGGAAACCATAATCTGTGACGTTTGAAGTACATGCTAAAAAACAGAGACACGGTCCACGTTTTTCGAAATTTCTATGGGTAATGAGATCAGGCATAATGAATTAGAATAGAATTTCGTAGAAACGGAGTGCATAAAACGGTAAAAGTGTGCTTAAAATCGAACTCTAATTCGGGAAACCCTAATATGTGAAGTTCGAAGTACGTGCTCACAAAACCGACTCACGGTCGACGTTTTTACAAACTTTTGTGGGGAATGATCAGGGACAAGGATTTAGATTACAATTTCGAAGAAACGGAGCGCATCATAAAGTAAAAGAGTTTATTAAAGTCGAATCCTAATCTGGGACGTCTGAAGTACGTGCTCAAAAAACTGAGTCGCGGTCGAGGTTTTTTGAAACTTTCGTTGCGAATGATTAGGGTTTGTGATTTGGAATAGAATGTCGAAGGAACGGAGCGTAAAAAGCAGTAAAAGAGTGCTTAAAATCGAAACCCTTATTCGGAAACCATAATCTGTGACGTTTGAAGTACATGCTATAAAACCGAGATACGGTCCACGTTTTTCGAAATTTCCATGGGTAATGAGATCAGGCGTAATGAATTAGAATAGAATTTCGTAGAAACGGAGTGCATAAAACGGTAAAAGTGTGCTTAAAATCGAACTCTAATTCGGGAAACCCTAATATGTGAAGTTCGAAGTACGTGCTCACAAAACCGACTTACGGTCGACGTTTTTACAAACTTTTGTGGGGAATGATCAGGGACAAGGATTTAGATTACAATTTCGAAGAAACGGAGCGCATCATAAAGTAAAAGAGTTTATTAAAGTCGAACCCTAATCTGGGACGTCTGAAGTACGTGCTCAAAAAACTGAGTCGCGGTCGACGTTTTTTGAAACTTTCGTTGCGAATGATTAGGCTTGGTGATTTGGAATAGAATGTCGAAGGAACGGAGCGTAAAAAGCAGTAAAAGAGTGCTTAAAATCGAAACCCTTATTCGGAAACCATAATCTGTGACGTTTGAAGTACATGCTATAAAACAGAGACACGGTCCACGTTTTTCGAAATTTCTATGGGTAATGAGATCAGGCATAATGAATTAGAATAGAATTTCGTAGAAACGGAGTGCATAAAACGGTAAAAGTGTGCTTAAAATCGAACTCTAATTCGGGAAACCCTAATATGTGAAGTTCGAAGTACGTGCTCACAAAACCGACTCACGGTCGACGTTTTTACAAACTTTTGTGGGGAATGATCAGGGACAAGGATTTAGATTACAATTTCGAAGAAACGGAGCGCATCATAAAGTAAAAGAGTTTATTAAAGTCGAACCCTAATCTGGGACGTCTGAAAAACGTGCTCAAAAAACTGAGTCGCGGTCGAGGTTTTTTGAAACTTTCGTTCCGAATGATTAGGCTTGGTGATTTGGAATAGAATGTCGAAGGAACGATGCGTAAAAAGCAGTAAAAGAGTGCTTAAAATCGAAACCCTTATTCGGAAACGATAATCTGTGACGTTTGAAGTACATGCTAAAAAACAGAGACACGGTCCACGTTTTTCGAAATTTCTATGGGTAATGAGATCAGGCATAATGAATTAGAATAGAATTTCGTAGAAACGGAGTGCATAAAACGGTAAGAGTGTGCTTAAAATCGAACTCTAATTCGGGAAACCCTAATATGTGAAGTTCGAAGTACGTGCTCACAAAACCGACTCACGGTCGACGTTTTTACAAACTTTTGTGGGGAATGATCAGGGACAAGGATTTAGATTACAATTTCGAAGAAACGGAGCGCATCATAAAGTAAAAGAGTTTATTAAAGTCGAACCCTAATCTGGGACGTCTGAAGTACGTGCTCAAAAAACTGAGTCGCGGTCGAGGTTTTTTGAAACTTTCGTTGCGAATGATTAGGCTTGGTGATTTCGAATAGAATGTCGAAGGAACGGAGCGTAAAAAGCAGTAAAAGAGTGCTTAAAATCGAAACCCTTATTCGGAAACCATAATCTGTGACGTTTGAAGTACATGCTATAAAACCGAGACACGGTCCACGTTTTTCGAAATTTCCATGGGTAATGAGATCAGGCGTAATGAATTAGAATAGAATTTCGTAGAAACGGAGTGCATAAAACGGTAAAAGTGTGCTTAAAATCGAACTCTAATTCGGGAAACCCTAATATGTGAAGTTCGAAGTACGTGCTCACAAAACCGACTCACGGTCGACGTTTTTACAAACTTTTGTGGGGAATGATCAGGGACAAGGATTTAGATTACAATTTCGAAGAAACGGAGCGCATCATAAAGTAAAAGAGTTTATTAAAGTCGAACCCTAATCTGGGACGTCTGAAGTACGTGCTCAAAAAACTGAGTCGCGGTCGAGGTTTTTTGAAACTTTCGTTGCGAATGATTAGGCTTGGTGATTTGGAATAGAATGTCGAAGGAACGGAGCGTAAAAAGCAGTAAAAGAGTGCTTAAAATCGAAACCCTTATTCGGAAACCATAATCTGTGACGTTTGAAGTACATGCTATAAAACCGAGATACGGTCCACGTTTTTCGAAATTTCCATGGGTAATGAGATCAGGCGTAATGAATTAGAATAGAATTTCGTAGAAACGGAGTGCATAAAACGGTAAAAGTGTGCTTAAAATCGAACTCTAATTCGGGAAACCCTAATATGTGAAGTTCGAAGTACGTGCTCACGAAACCGACTCACGGTCGACGTTTTTACAAACTTTTGTGGGGAATGATCAGGGACAAGGATTTAGATTACAATTTCGAAGAAACGGAGCGCATCATAAAGTAAAAGAGTTTATTAAAGTCGAACCCTAATCTGGGACGTCTGAAGTACGTGCTCAAAAAACTGAGTCGCGGTCGAGGTTTTTTGAAACTTTCGTTGCGAATGATTAGGCTTGGTGATTTCGAATAGAATGTCGAAGGAACGGAGCGTAAAAAGCAGTAAAAGAGTGCTTAAAATCGAAACCCTTATTCGGAAACCATAATCTGTGACGTTTGAAGTACATGCTATAAAACCGAGACACGGTCCACGTTTTTCGAAATTTCCATGGGTAATGAGATCAGGCGTAATGAATTAGAATAGAATTTCGTAGAAACGGAGTGCATAAAACGGTAAAAGTGTGCTTAAAATCGAACTCTAATTCGAGAAACCCTAATATGTGAAGTTTGAAGTACGTGCTCACAAAACCGACTCACGGTCGACGTTTTTACAAACTTTTGTGGGGAATGATCAGGGACAAGGATTTAGATTACAATTTCGAAGAAACGGAGCGCATCATACAGTAAAAGAGTTTATTAAAGTCGAACCCTAGTCTGGGACGTCTGAAGTACGTGCTCAAAAAACTGAGTCGCGGTCGAGGTTTTTTGAAACTTTCGTTGCGAGTGATTAGGCTTCGTTATTTGGAATAGAATGTCGAAGGAACGGAGCGTAAAAAGCAGTAAAAGAGTGCTTCAATTCGAAACCCTTATTCGGAAACCATAATCTGTGACGTTTGAAGTACATGCTAAAAAACCGAGACACGGTCCACGTTTTTCGAAATTTCTATGGGTAATGATCAGGCATAATGAATTAGAATAGAATTTCGTAGAAACGGAGTGCATAAAACGGTAAAAGTGTGCATAAAATCGAACTCTAATTCGGGAAAAACTAATATGTGAAGTTCGAAGTACGTGCTCACAAAACCGACTCACGATCGACGTTTTTACAAACTTTTGTGGGGAATGATCAGGGACAAGGATTTAGATTACAATTTCGAAGAAACGGAGCGCATCATACAGTAAAAGAGTTTATTAAAGTCGATCCCTAATCTGGGACGTCTGAAGTACGTGCTCAAAAAACTGAGTCGCGGTCGAGGTTTTTTGAAACTTTCGTTGCGAATGATTAGGCTTGGTGATTTGGAATAGAATGTCGAAGGAACGGAGCGTAAAAAGCAGTAAAAGAGTGCTTAAAATCGAAACCCTTATTCGGAAACCATAATCTGTGACGTTTGAAGTACATGCTAAAAAACCGAGACACGGTCCACGTTTTTCGAAATTTCCATTGGTAATGATCAGGCATAATGAATTAGAATAGAATTTCGTAGAAACGGAGTGCATAAAACGGTAAAAGTGTGCTTAAAATCGAACTCTAATTCGGGAAACCCTAATATGTGAAGTTCGAAGTACGTGCTCACAAAACCGACTCACGGTCGACGTTTTTACAAACTTTTTTGGGGAATGATCAGGGACAAGGATTTAGATTACAATTTCGAAGAAACGGAGCGCATCATACAGTAAAAGAGTTTATTAAAGTCGAACCCTAATCTGGGACGTCTGAAGTACGTGCTCAAAAAATAGAGTCGCGGTCGAGGTTTTTTGAAACTTTCGTTGCGAATGATTAGGCTTGGTGATTTGGAATAGAATGTCGATGGAACGGAGCGTAAAAAGCAGTAAAAGAGTGCTTAAAATCGAAACCCTTATTCGGAAACCATAATCTGTGACGTTTGAAGTACATGCTAAAAAACCGAGACACGGTCCACGTTTTTCGAAATTTCCATGGGTAATGAGATCAGGCATAATGAATTAGAATCGAATTTCGTAGAAACGGAGTGCATAAAACGGTAAAAGTGTGCTTAAAATCGAACTCTAATTCGGGAAACACTAATATGTGAAGTTCGAAGTACGTGCTCACAAAACCGACTCACGATCGACGTTTTTACAAACTTTTGTGGGGAATGATCAGGGACAAGGATTTAGATTACAATTTCGAAGAAACGGAGCGCATCATACAGTAAAAGAGTTTATTAAAGTCGATCCCTAATCTGGGACGTCTGAAGTACGTGCTAAAAAAACTGAGTCGCGGCGAGGTTTTTTGAAACTTTCGTTGCGAATGATTAGGCTTGGTGATTTGGAATAGAATGTCGAAGGAACGGAGCGTAAAAAAGCAGTAAAAGAGTGCTTAAAATCGAAACCCTTATTCGGAAACCATAATCTGTGACGTTTGAAGTACATGCTAAAAAACCGAGACACGGTCCACGTTTTTCCAAATTTCTATGGGTAATGATCAGGCATAATTTATTAGAATAGAATTTCGTAGAAACGGAATGCATAAAACGGTAAAAGTGTGCTTAAAATCGAACTCTAATTCGGAAAACCCTAATATGTGAAGTTCGAAGTACGTGCTCACAAAACCGACTCACGGTCGACGTTTCTACAAACTTTTGTGGGGAATGATCAGGGACAAGGATTTAGATTACAATTTCGAAGAAACGGAGCGCATCATACAGTAAAAGAGTTTATTAAAGTCGAACCCTAATCTGGGACGTCTGAAGTACGTGCTAAAAAAACTGAGTCGCGGTCGAGGTTTTTTGAAACTTTCGTTGCGAATGATTAGGCTTGGTGATTTGGAATAGAATGTCGAAGGAACGGAGCGTATAAAGCAGTAAAAGAGTGCTTAAAATCGAAACCCTTATTCGGAAACCATAATCTGTTACGTTTAAACTACATGCTAAAAAACAGAGACACGGTCCACGTTTTTCGAAATTTCCATGGGTAATGATCAGGAATAATGAATTAGAATAGAATTTCGTAGAAACGGAGTGCATAAAACGGTAAAAGTGTGCTTAAAATCGAACTCTAATTCGGGAAACCCTAATATGTGAAGTTCAAGTACGTGCTCACAAAACCGACTCACGGTCGACGTTTTTACAAACTTTTGTGGGGAATGAACAGGGACAAGGATTTAGATTACAATTTCGAAGAAACGGAGCGCATCATACAGTAAAAGAGTTTATTAAAGTCGAACCCTAATCTGGGACGTCTGAAGTACGTGCTAAAAAAACTGAGTCGCGGTCGAGGTTTTTTGAAACTTTCGTTGCGAATGATTAGGCTTGGTGATTTGGAATAGAATGTCGAAGGAACGGAGCGTATAAAGCAGTAAAAGAGTGCTTAAAATCGAAACCCTTATTCGGAAACCATAATCTGTGACGTTTAAAGTACATGCTAAAAAAACAGAGACACGGTCCACGTTTTTCGAAATTTTCATGGGTAATGATCAGGCATAATGAATTAGAATAGAATTTCGTAGAAACGAAGTGCATAAAACGGTAAAAGTGTGCTTAAAATCGAACTCTAATTCGGGAAACCCTAATATGTGAAGTTCGAAGTACGTGCTCACAAAACCGACTCACGGTCGACGTTTTTACAAACTTTTGTGGGGAATGATTAGGGACAAGGATTTAGATTACAATTTCGAAGAAACGGAACGCATCATACAGTAAAAGAGTTTATTAAAGTCGAATCCTAATCTGGGACGTCTGAAGTACGTGCTAAAAAAACTGAGTCGCGGTCGAGGTTTTTTGAAACTTTCGTTGCGAATGATTAGGCTTGGTGATTTGGAATAGAATGTCGAAGGAACGGAGCGTATAAAGCAGTAAAAGAGTGCTTAAAATCGAAACCCTTATTCGGAAACCATAATCTGTGACGTTTGTAGTACATGCTAAAAAACAGAGACACGGTCCACGTTTTTCGAAATTTCCATGGGTAATGATAAGGCATAATGAATTAGAATAGAATTTCGTAGAAACGGAGTGCATAAAACGGTAAAAGTGTGCTTAAAATCGAACTCTAATTCGGAAAACCCTAATATGTGAAGTTCGAAGTACGTGCTCACAAAACCGACTCACGGTCGACGTTTTTCCAAACTTTTGTGAGGAATGATCAGGAACAAGGATTTAGATTACAATTTCGAAGAAACGGAGCGCATCATACAGTAAAAGAGTTTATTAAAGTCGAACCCTAATCTGGGACGTCTGAAGTACGTGCTAAAAAAACTGAGTCGCGGTCGAGGTTTTTTGAAACTTTCGTTGCGAATGATTAGGCTTGGTGATTTGGAATAGAATGTCGAAGGAACGGAGCGTATAAAGCAGTAAAAGAGTGCTTAAAATCGAAACCCTTATTCGGAAACCATAATCTGTTACGTTTAAACTACATGCTAAAAAACAGAGACACGGTCCACGTTTTTCGAAATTTCCATGGGTAATGATCAGGCATAATGAATTAGAATAGAATTTCGTAGAAACGGAGTGCATAAAACGGTAAAAGTGTGCTTAAAATCGAACTCTAATTCGGGAAACCCTAATATGTGAAGTTCGAAGTACGTGCTCACAAAACCGACTCACGGTCGACGTTTTTACAAACTTTTGTGGGGAATGATCAGGGACAAGGATTTAGATTACAATTTCGAAGAAACGGAGCGCATCATACAGTAAAAGAGTTTATTAAAGTCGAACCCTAATCTGGGACGTCTGAAGTACGTGCTAAAAAAACTGAGTCGCGGTCGAGGTTTTTTGAAACTTTCGTTGCGAATGATTAGGCTTGGTGATTTGGAATAGAATGTCGAAGGAACGGAGCGTATAAAGCAGTAAAAGAGTGCTTAAAATCGAAACCCTTATTCGGAAACCATAATCTGTTACGTTTAAACTACATGCTAAAAAACAGAGACACGGTCCACGTTTTTCGAAATTTCCATGGGTAATGATCAGGCATAATGAATTAGAATAGAATTTCGTAGAAACGGAGTGCATAAAACGGTAAAAGTGTGCTTAAAATCGAACTCTAATTCGGGAAACCCTAATATGTGAAGTTCGAAGTACGTGCTCACAAAACCGACTCACGGTCGACGTTTTTACAAACTTTTGTGGGGAATGATCAGGGACAAGGATTTAGATTACAATTTCGAAGAAACGGAGCGCATCATACAGTAAAAGAGTTTATTAAAGTCGAACCCTAATCTGGGACGTCTGAAGTACGTGCTAAAAAAACTGAGTCGCGGTCGAGGTTTTTTGAAACTTTCGTTGCGAATGATTAGGCTTGGTGATTTGGAATAGAATGTCGAAGGAACGGAGCGTATAAAGCAGTAAAAGAGTGCTTAAAATCGAAACCCTTATTCGGAAACCATAATCTGTGACGTTTAAAGTACATGCTAAAAAAACAGAGACACGGTCCACGTTTTTCGAAATTTCCATGGGTAATGATCAGGCATAATGAATTAGAATAGAATTTCGTAGAAACGGAGTGCATAAAACGGTAAAAGTGTTCTTAAAATCGAACTCTAATTCGGAAAACCCTAATATGTGAAGTTCGAAGTACGTGCTCACAAAACCGACTCACGGTCGACGTTTTTCCAAACTTTTGTGAGGAATGATCAGGAACAAGGATTTAGATTACAATTTCGAAGAAACGGAGCGCATCATACAGTAAAAGAGTTTATTAAAGTCGAACCCTAATCTGGGACGTCTGAAGTACGTGCTAAAAAAACTGAGTCGCGGTCGAGGTTTTTTGAAACTTTCGTTGCGAATGATTAGGCTTGGTGATTTGGAATAGAATGTCGAAGGAACGGAGCGTATAAAGCAGTAAAAGAGTGCTTAAAATCGAAACCCTTATTCGGAAACCATAATCTGTGACGTTTGTAGTACATGCTAAAAAACAGAGACACGGTCCACGTTTTTCGAAATTTCCATGGGTAATGATAAGGCATAATGAATTAGAATAGAATTTCGTAGAAACGGAGTGCATAAAACGGTAAAAGTGTGCTTAAAATCGAACTCTAATTCGGAAAACCCTAATATGTGAAGTTCGAAGTACGTGCTCACAAAACCGACTCACGGTCGACGTTTTTCCAAACTTTTGTGAGGAATGATCAGGAACAAGGATTTAGATTACAATTTCGAAGAAACGGAGCGCATCATACAGTAAAAGAGTTTATTAAAGTCGAACCCTAATCTGGGACGTCTGAAGTACGTGCTAAAAAAACTGAGTCGCGGTCGAGGTTTTTTGAAACTTTCGTTGCGAATGATTAGGCTTGGTGATTTGGAATAGAATGTCGAAGGAACGGAGCGTATAAAGCAGTAAAAGAGTGCTTAAAATCGAAACCCTTATTCGGAAACCATAATCTGTGACGTTTAAAGTACATGCTAAAAAAACAGAGACACGGTCTACGTTTTTCGAAATTGCCATGGGTAATGATCAGGCATAATGAATTAGAATAGAATTTCGTAGAAACGGAGTGCATAAAACGGTAAAAGTGTGCTTAAAATCAAACTCTAATTCGGGAAACCCTAACATGTGAAGTTCGAAGTACGTGCTCACAAAACCGACTCACGGTCGACGTGTTTACAAACTTTGGTGGGGAATGATCAGGGACAAGGATTTAGATTACAATTTCGAAGAAACGCAGCGCATCAAACAGTAAAAGAGTTTATTAAAGTCGAACCCTAATCTGGGACGTCTGAAGTACGTGCTAAAAAAACTGAGTCGCGGTCGAGGTTGTTTGAAACTTTCATTGTGAATGATTAGGCTTGGTGATTTGGAATAGAATGTCGAAGGAACGGAGCGTAAAAAAGCAGTAAAAGAGTGCTTAAAATCGAAACCCTTATTCGGAAACCATAATCTGTGACGTTTGAAGTACATGCTAAAAAACCGAGACACGGTCCACGTTTTTCGAAATTTCTATGGGTAATGATCAGGCATAATGAATTAGAATAGAATTTCGTAGAAACGGAGTGCATAAAACGGTAAAAGTGTGCTTAAAATCGAACTCTAATTCGGGAAACCCTAATATGTGAAGTTCGAAGTACGTGCTCACAAAACCGACTCACGGTCGACGTTTTTACAAACTTTTGTGGGGAATGATCAGGGACAAGGATTTAGATTACAATTTCGAAGAAACGGAGCGCATCATACAGTAAAAGAGTTTATTAAAGTCGAACCCTAATCTGGGACGTCTGAAGTACGTGCTAAAAAAACTGAGTCGCGGTCGAGGTTTTTTGAAACTTTCGTTGCGAATGATTAGGCTTGGTGATTTGGAATAGAATGTCGAAGGAACGGAGCGTATAAAGCAGTAAAAGAGTGCTTAAAATCGAAACCCTTATTCGGAAACCATAATCTGTGACGTTTAAAGTACATGCTAAAAAACAGAGACACGGTCCACGTTTTTCGAAATTTCCATGGGTAATGATCAGGCATAATGAATTAGAATAGAATTTCGTAGAAACGGTAAAAGTGTACTTAAAATCGAACTCTAATTCGGGAAATCCTAATATGTGAAGTTCGAAGTACGTGCTCACAAAACCGACTCACGGTCGACGTTTTTACAAACTTTTGTGGGGAATGATCAGGGACAAGGATTTAGATTACAATTTCGAAGAAACGGAGCGCATCATACAGTAAAAGAGTTTATTAAAGTCGAACCCTAATCTGGGACGTCTGAAGTACGTGCTAAAAAAACTGAGTCGCGGTCGATGTTTTTTGAAACTTTCGTTGCGAATGATTAGGCTTGGTGATTTGGAATAGAATGTCGAAGGAACGGAGCGTATAAAGCAGTAAAAGAGTGCTTAAAATCGAAACCCTTATTCGGAAACCATAATCTGTGACGTTTAAAGTACATGCTAAAAAACAGAGACACAATCCACGTTTGTCGAAATTTCCATGGGTAATGATCAGGCATAATGAATTAGAATAGAATTTCGTAGAAACGGAGTGCATAAAACAGTAAAAGTGTGCTTAAAATCGAACTCTAATTCGGGAAACCCTAATATGTGAAGTTCGAAGTACGTGCTCACAAAACCGACTCACGGTCGACTTTTCTACAAACTTTTGTGGGGAATGATCAGGGACAAGGATTTAGATTACAATTTCGAAGAAACGGAGCGCATCATACAGTAAAAGAGTTTATTAAAGTCGAACCCTAATCTGGGACGTCTGAAGTACGTGCTCAAAAAACTGAGTCGCGGTCGAGGTTTTTTGAAACTTTCGTTGCGAATGATTAGGCTTGGTGATTTGGAATAGAATGTCGAAGGAACGGATCGTATAAAGCAGTAAAAGAGTGCTTAAAATCGAAACCCTTATTCGGAAACCATAATCTGTGACGTTTGAAGTACATGCTAAAAAACAGAGACACGGTCCACGTTTTTCGAAATTTCCATGGGTAATGATCAGGCATAATGAATTAGAATAGAATTTCGTAGAAACGGAGTGCATAAAACGGTAAAAGTGTGCTTAAAATCGAAGTCTAATTCGGAAAACCCTAATATGTGAAGTTCGAAGTACGTGCTCACTAAACCGACTCACGGTCGACGTTTTTCCAAACTTTTGTGAGGAATGATCAGGAACAAGGATTTAGATTACAATTTCGAAGAAACGGAGCGCATCATATAGTAAAAGAGTTTATTAAAGTCGAACCCTAATCTGGGACGTCTGAAGTACGTGCTCAAAAAACTGAGTCGCGGTCGAGGTTGTTTGAAACTTTCATTGCGAATGATTAGGCTTGGTGATTTGGAATAGAATGTCGAAGGAACGGAGCGTAAAAAGCAGTAAAAGAGTGCTTCAAATCGAAACCCTTATTCGGAAACCATAATCTGTGACGTTTGAAGTACATGCTAAAAAACCGAGACACGGTCCACGTTTTTCGAAATTTCCATGGGTAATGAGATCAGGCATAATGAATTAGAATAGAATTTCGTAGAAACGGAGTGCATAAAACGAAGTTTCCAAGTTCGAAGTACGTGCTCACAACCGACTCACGGTCGACGTTTTTACAAACTTTTGTGGGGAATGATATGGGACAAGGATTTAGATTACAATTTCGAAGAAACAGAGCGCATCAAACAGTAAAAGAGTTTATTAAAGTCGATCCCTAATCTTGGACGTCTGAAGTACGTTCTCAAAAAACTGAGTCGCGGTCGAGGTTTTTTGAAACTTTCGTTGCGAATGATTAGGCTTGGTGATTTGGAATAGAATGTCCAAGGAACGGAGCGTAAAAAGCAGTAAAAGAGTGCTTAAAATCGAAACCCTTATTCAGAAACCATAATCTGTGACGTTTGAAGTACATGCTAAAAAACCGAGACACGGTCCACGTTTTTCGAAATTTCTATGGGTAATTATCAGGCATAATGAATTAGAATAGAATTTCGTAGAAACGGAGTGCATAAAACGGTAAAAGTGTGCTTAAAATCGAACTATAATTCGGGAAACCCTAATATGTGATGTTCGAAGTACATGCTCACAAAACCGACTCACGGTCGACGTTTTTACAAACTTTTGTGGGGAATGATCAGGGACAACGATTTAGATTACAATTTCGAAGAAACGGAGAGCACCATACAGTAAAAGAGTTTATTAAAGTCGAACCCTAATCTGGGACGTCTGAAGTACGTGCTAAAAAAACTGAGTCGTGGTCGAGGTTTTTTGAAACTTTCGTTGCGAATGATTAGGCTTGGTGATTTGGAATAGAATGTCGAAGGAACGGAGCGTATAAAGCAGTAAAAGAGTGCCTAAAATCGAAACCCTTATTCGGAAACCATAATCTGTGACGTTTGAAGTACATGCTAAAAAACCGAGACACGGTCCACGTTTTTCGAAAGTTCTATGGGTAATGATCAGGCATAATGAATTAGAATAGAATTTCGTAGAAACGGAGTGCATAAAACGGTAAAAGTGTGTTTAAAATCGAACTCTAATTCGGGAAACCCTAATATGTGATGTTCGAAGTACATGCTCACAAAACCGACTCACGGTCGACGTTTTTACAAACTTTTGTGGGGAATGATCAGGGACAAGGATTTAGATTACAATTTCGAAGAAACGGAGAGCACCATACAGTAAAAGAGTTTATTAAAGTGGAACCCTAATCTGGGACGTCTGAAGTACGTGCTCAAAAAACTGAGTCGCGGTCGAGGTTTTTTGAAACTTTCGTTGCGAATGATTAGGCTTGGTGATTTGGAATAGAATGTCGAAGGAACGGAGCGTAAAAAGCAGTAAAAGAGTGCTTAAAATCGAAACCCTTATTCGGAAACCATAATCTGTGACGTTTGAAGTACATGCTAAAAAACCGAGACACGGTCCACGTTTTTCGAAATTTCCATGGGTAATGAGATCAGGCATAATGAATTAGAATAGAATTTCGTAGAAACGGTGTGCATAAAACGAAGTTTCCAAGTTCGAAGTACGTGCTCACAACCGACTCACGGTCGACGTTTTTACAAACTTTTGTGGGGAATGATCAGGGACAAGGATTTAGATTACAATTTCGAAGAAACGGAGCGCATCAAACAGTAAAAGAGTTTATTAAAGACGATCCCTAATCTGGGACGTCTGAAGTACGTGCTCTAAAAACTGAGTCGCGGTCGAGGTTTTTTGAAACTTTCGTTGCGAATGATTAGGCTTGGTGATTTGGAATAGAATGTCGAAGGAACGGAGCGTAAAAAGCAGTAAAAGAGTGCTTAAAATCGAAACCCTTATTCGGAAACCATAATCTGTGACGTTTGAAGTACATGCTAAAAAACCGAGACACGGTCCACGTTTTTCGAAATTTCTATGGGTAATGATCAGGCATAATGAATTAGAATAGAATTTCGTAGAAACGGAGTGCATAAAACGGTAAAAGTGTGCTTAAAATCGAACTCTAATTCGGGAAACCCTAATATGTGAAGTTTGAAGTACGTGCTCACAAAACCGACTCACGGTCGACATTTTTACAAACTTTTGTGGGGAATGATCAGGGACAAGGATTTAGATTACAATTTTGAAGAAACGGAGAGCATCATACAGTAAAAGAGTTTATTAAAGTCGAACCCTAATTTGGGACGTCTGAAGTACGTGCTCAAAAAACTGAGTTGCGGTCGAGGTTTTTTGAAACTTTCATGTCGAATGATTAGGCTTGGTGATTTGGAATAGAATGTCGAAGGAACGGAGCGTATAAAGCAGTAAAAGAGTGCTTAAAATCGAAACCCTTATTCGGAAACCATAATCTGTGACGTTTGAAGTACATGCTAAAAAACCGAGACACGGTCCACGTTTTTCGAAATTTCCATGGGTAATGAGATCAGGCATAATGAATTAGAATAGAATTTCGTAGAAACGGAGTGCATAAAACGAGTGTGCTTAAAATCGAACTCTAATTCGGGAAACCCTAATATGTGAAGTTTGAAGTACGTGCTCACAAAAACGACTCACGGTCGACGTTTTTACAAACTTTTGTGGGGAATGATCAGGGACAAGGATTTGGATTACAATTTTGAAGAAACGGAGTGCATCAAACAGTAAAAGAGTGATTAAAGTCGAACCCTAATCTGGGACGTCTGAAGTACGTGCTCAAAAAACTGAGTCGCGGTCGAGGTTTTTTGAAACTTTCGTTGCGAATGATTAGGCTTGGTCATTTGGAATAGAATGTCGAAGGAATGGAGCGTAAAAAGCAGTAAAAGAGTGCTTAAATTCGAAACCCTTATTCGGAAACCATAATCTGTGACGTTTGAAGTACATGCTAAAAAACCGAGACACGGTCCACGTTTTTCGAAATTTCCATGGGTAATGAGATCAGGCATAATGAATTAGAATAGAATTTCGTAGAAACGGAGTGCATAAAACGAGTGTGCTTAAAATCGAACTCTAATTCGGGAAACCCTAATATGTGAAGTTTAAAGGACGTGCTCAAAAAACCGACTCACGGTCGACGTTTTTACAAACTTTTTTGGGGAATGATCAGGGACAAGGATTTAGATTACAATTTCGAAGAAATGGAGCGAATCATACAGTAAAAGAGTTTATTAAAGTCGAACCCTAATCTGGGACGTCTGAAGTACGTGCTCAAAAAACTGAGTCGCGGTCGAGGTTTTTTGAAACTTTCGTTGCGAATGATTAGGCTTGGTGATTTGGAATAGAATGTTGAAGGAACGGAGCGTAAAAAGCAGTAAAAGAGTGCTTAAAATCGAAACCCTTATTCGGAAACCATAATCTGTGACGTTTGAAGTACATGCTAAAAAACCGAGACACGGTCCACGTTTTTCGAAATTTCCATGGGTAATGAGATAAGGCATAATGAATTAGAATAGAATTTCGTAGAAACGGAGTGCATAAAACGGTAAAAGTGTGCTTAAAATCGAACTCTAATTCGGGAAACCCTAATATGTGAAGTTTCAAGTACGTGCTCACAAAACCGACTCACGGTCGACGTTTTTACAAACTTTTGTGGGGAATGATCAGGGACAAGGATTTAGATTACAATTTCGAAGAAACGGAGCGCATCATACAGTAAAAGAGTTTATTAAAGTCGAACCCTAATCTGGGACGTCTGAAGTACGTGCTCAAAAAACTGAGTCGCGGTCGAGGTTTTTTGAAACTTTCGTTGCGAATGATTAGGCTTGGTGATTTGGAATAGAATGTCGAAGGAACGGAGCGTATAAAGAAGTAAAAGAGTGCTTAAAATCGAAACCCTTATTCGGAAACAATAATCTGTGACGTTTGAAGTACATGCTAAAAAACCGAGACACGGTCCACGTTTTTCGAAATTTCCATGGGTAATGATCAGGCATAATGAATTAGAATAGAATTTCGTTGAAACGGAGTGCATAAAACGGTAAAAGTGTGCTTAAAATCGAACTCTAATTCGGGAAACCCTAATATGTGAAGTTTGAAGTACATGCTCACAAAACCGACTCACGGTCGACGTTTTTACAAACTTTTGTGGGGAATGATCAGGGACAAGGATTTGGATTACAATTTCGAAGAAACGGAGTGCATCAAACAGTAAAAGAGTGATTAAAGTCGAACCCTAATCTGGGACGTCTGAAGTACGTGCTCAAAAAACTGAGTTGCGGTCGAGGTTTTTTGAAACTTTCGTTGCGAATGATTAGGCTTGGTGATTTGGAAAAGAATGTCGAAGGAACGGAGCGTAAAAAGCAGTAAAAGAGTGCTTAAATTCGAAACCCTTATTCGGAAACCATAATCTGTGACTTTTGAAGTACATGCTAAAAAACCGAGACACGGTCCACGTTTTATAAATTTCTATGGGTAATGATCAGGAATAATGAATTAGAATAGAATTTCGTAGAAACGGAGTGCATAAAACGGTAAAAGTGTGCTTAAAATCGAACTCTAATTCGGGAAACCCTAATATGTGAAGTTCGAAGTACGTGCTCACAAAACCGACTCACGGTCGACGTTTTTACAAACTTTTGTGGGGAATTATCAGGGTCAAGGATTTAGATTACAATTTCGAAGAAACGGAGCGCATCAAACAGTAAAAGAGTTTATTACAGTCGATCCCTAATCTGGGACGTCTGAAGTACGTGCTCAAAAAACTGAGTCGCGGTCGAGGTTTTTTGAAACTTTCGTTGCGAATGATTAGGCTTGGTGATTTGGAATAGAATGTCGAAGGAACGGAGCGTAAAAAGCAGTAAAAGAGTGCATAAAATCGAAACCCTTATTCGGAAACCATAATCTGTGATGTTTGAAGTACATGCTAAAAAACTGAGACACGGTCCACGTTTTTCGAAATTTCCATGGGTAATGAGCAGGCATAATGAATTAGAATAGAATTTCGTTGAAACAGAGTGCATAAAACGGTAAAAGTGTGCTTAAAATCGAACTCTAATTCGGGAAACCCTAATATGTGAAGTTCGAAGTACGTGCTCACAAAACCGACTCACGGCCGACGTTTTTACAAACTTTTGTGGGGAATGATCAGGGACAAGGATTTAGATTACAATTTCGAAGAAACGGAGCGCATCATACAGTAAAAGAGTTTATTAAAGTCGAACCCTACTCTAGGACGTCTGAAGTACGTGCTCAAAAAACTGAGTCGCGGTCGAGGTTGTTTGAAACTTTCGTTGCGAATGATTAGGCTTGGTGATTTGGAATAGAATGTCGAAGGAACGGAGCGTAAAAAGCAGGAAAAGAGTGCTTACAATCGAAACCCTTATTCGGAAACCATAATCTATGACGTTTGAAGTACATGCTAAAAAACCGAGACACGGTCCACGTTTTTCGAAATTTCCATGGGTAATGATCAAGCATAATGAATTAGAATAGAATTTCGTAGAAACGGAGTGCATAAAACGGTAAAAGTGTGCTTAAAATCGAACTCTAATTCGTGAAACCATAATATGTGAAGTTCGAAGTACGTGCTCACAAAACCGACTCACGGTCGACGTTTTTACAAACTTTTGTGGGGAATTATAAGGGTCAAGGATTTAGATTACAATTTCGAAGAAACGGAGCGCATCAAACAGTAAAAGAGTTTATTACAGTCGATCCCTAATCTGGGACGTCTGAAGTACGTGCTCAAAAAACTAAGTCGCGGTCGAGGTTTTTTGAAACTTTCGTTGCGAATGATTAGGCTTGGTGATTTGGAATAGAATGTCGAAGGAACGGAGCGTAAAATGCAGTAAAAGAGTGCTTAAAATCGAAACCCTTATTCGGAAACCATAATCTGTGACGTTTAAAGTACATGCTAAAAAACAGAGACACGGTCCACGTTTTTCGAAATTTCCATGGGTAATGATCAGGCATAATGAATTAGAATAGAATTTCGTAGAAACGGTAAAAGTGTACTTAAAATCGAACTCTAATTCGGGAAACCCTAATATGTGAAGTTCGAAGTACGTGCTCACAAAACCGACTCACGGTCGACGTTTTTACAAACTTTTGTGGGGAATGATCAGGGACAAGGATTTAGATTACAATTTCGAAGAAACGGAGCGCATCATACAGTAAAAGAGTTTATTAAAGTCGAACCCTAATCTGGGACGTCTGAAGTACGTGCTAAAAAAACTGAGTCGCGTTCGAGGTTTTTTGAAACTTTCGTTGCGAATGATTAGGCTTGGTGATTTGGAATAGAATGTCGAAGGAACGGAGCGTATAAAGTAGTAAAAGAGTGCTTAAAATCGAAACCCTTATTCAGAAACCATAATCTGTGACGTTTGAAGTACATGTTAAAAAACCGAGACACGGAACACGTTTTTCGAAATTTCCATGGGTAATGATCAGGCATAATGAATTAGAATAGAATTTCGTAGAAACGGAGTGCATAAAACGGTAAAAGTGTGCTTAATATCGAACTCTAATTCGGGAAACCCTAATATGTGAAGTTTGAAGTACGTGCTCACAAAACCGACTCACGGTCGACGTTTTTACAAACTTTTGTGGGGAATGATCAGGGACAAGGATTTAGATTACAATTTCGAAGAAACGGAGCGCATCATACAGTAAAAGAGTTTATTAAAGTCGAACCCTAATCTGGGACGTCTGAAGTACGTGCTCAAAAAACTGAGTCGCGGTCGAGGTTTTTTGAAACTTTCGTTGCGAATGATTAGGCTTGGTGATTTGGAATAGAATGTCGAAGGAACGGAGCGTAAAAAGCAGTAAAAGAGTGCTTAAATTCGAAACCCTTATTCGGAAACCATAATCTGTGACGTTTGAAGTACGTGCTAAAAAACTGAGACACGGTCCACGTTTTTCGAAATTTCTATGGGTAATGATCAGGCGTAATGAATTAGAATAGAATTTCGTAGAAACGGAGTGCATAAAACGGTAAAAGTGTGCTTAAAATCGAACTCTAATTCGGGAAACCCTAATATGTGAAGTTCGAAGTACGTGCTCACAAAACCGACTCACGGTCGACGTTTTTACAAACTTTTGTGGGGAATGGTCAGGGACAAGGATTTAGATTACAATTTCGAAGAAACGGAGCGCATCATACAGTAAAAGAGTTTATTAAAGTCGAACCCTAATCTGGGACGTCTGAAGTACGTGCTAAAAAAACTGAGTCGCGGTCGAGGTTTTTTGAAACTTTCGTTGCCAATGATTAGGCTTGGTGATTTGGAATAGAATGTCGAAGGAACGGAGCGTATAAAGAAGTAAAAGAGTGCTTAAAATCGAAACCCTATTCGAAAACCATAATCTGTGACGTTTGAAGTACATGCTAAAAAACCGAGACACGGTCCACGTTTTTCAAAATTTCCATGGGTAATGATAAGGCATAATAAATTAGAATAGAATTTCGTTGAAACGGAGTGCATAAAACGGTAAAAGTGTGCTTAAAATCGAACTCTAATTCGGGAAACCCTAATATGTGAAGTTTGAAGTACGTGCTCACAAAACCGACTCACGGTCGACGTTTTTACAAACTTTTGTGGGGAATGATCAGGGACAAGGATTTAGATTACAATTTCGAAGAAACGGAGCGCATCATACAGTAAAAGAGTTTATTAAAGTCGAACCCTAATCTGGGACGTCTGAAGTACGTGCTCAAAAAACTGAGTCGCGGTCGAGGTTTTTTGAAACTTTTGTTGCGAATGATTAGGCTTGGTGATTTGGAATAGAATGTCGAAGGAACGGAGCGTAAAAAGCAGTAAAAGAGTGCTTAAATTCGAAACCCTTATTCGGAAACCATAATCGGTGACGTTTGAAGTACATGCTAAAAAACCGAGACACGGTCCACGTTTTTCGAAATTTCTATGGGTAATGATCAGGCATAATGAATTAGAATAGAATTTTGTAGAAACGGAGTGCATAAAACGGTAAAAGTGTGCTTGAAATCGAACTCTAATTCGGGAAACCCTAATATGTGATGTTTGAAGTACGTGCTCACAAAACCGACTCACGGTCGACGTTTTTACAAACTTTTGTGGGGAATGATCAGGGACAAGGATTTGGATTACAATTTCGAAGAAACGGAGTGCATCAAACAGTAAAAGAGTGATTACAGTCGAACCCTAATCTGGGACGTCTGAAGTACGTGCTCAAAAAACTGAGTCGCGGTCGAGGTTTTTTGAAACTTTGGTTGCGAATGATTAGGCTTAATGATTTGGAATAGAATGTCGAAGGAACGGAGCGTAAAAAGCAGTAAAAGAGTGCTTAAAATCGAAACCCTTTTTGGAAACCATAATCTATGACGTTTGAAGTACATGCTAAAAAACCGAGACACGGTCCACGTTTTTCGAAATTTCTATGGGTAATGATCAGGCATAATGAATTAGAATAGAATTTCGTAGAAACGGAGTGCATAAAACGGTAAAAGTGTGCTTAAAATCGAACTCTAATTCGGGAAACCCTAATATGTGAAGTTCGAAGTACGTGCTCACAAAACCGACTCACGGTCGACGTTTTTACAAACTTTTGTGGGGAATTATCAGGGTCAAGGATTTAGATTACAATTTCGAAGAAACGGAGCGCATCAAAAAGTAAAAGAGTTTATTACAGTCGATCCCTAATCTGGGACGTCTGAAGTACGTGCTCAAAAAACTAAGTCGCGGTCGAGGTTTTTTGAAACTTTCGTTGCGAATGATTAGGCTTGGTGATTTGGAATAGAATGTCGAAGGAACGGAGCGTATAAAGTAGTAAAAGAGTGCTTAAAATCGAAACCCTTATTCGAAAACCATAATCGGTGACGTTTGAAGTACATGCTAAAAAACTGAGACACGGTCCACGTTTTTCGAAATTTCTATGGGTAATGATCAGGCTTTATGAATTAGAATAGAATTTCGTAGAAACGGAGTGCATAAAATGGTAAAAGTGTGCTTAAAATCGAACTCTAATTCGGGAAACCCTAATATGTGAAGTTCGAAGTACGTACTCACAAAACCGACACACGGTCGACGTTTTTACAAACTTTTGTGGGGAATGATCAGGGACAAGGATTTAGATTACAATTTCGAAGAAACGGAGCGCATCATACAGTAAAAGAGTTTATTAAAGTCGAACCCTAATCTGGGACGTCTGAAGTACGTGCTCAAAAAACTGAGTCGCGGTCGAGGTTTTTTGAAACTTTCGTTGCGAATGATTAGGCTTGGTGATTTGGAATAGAATGTCGAAGGAACGGAGCGTATAAAGTAGTAAAAGAGTGCTTAAAATCGAAACCCTTATTCGGAAACCATAATCGGTGACGTTTGAAGTACATGCTAAAAAACCGAGGCACGGTCCACGTTTTTCGAAATTTCTATGGGTAATGATCAGGCATAATGAATTAGAATAGAATTTCGAAGAAATGGAGTGCATAAAACGGTAAAAGTGTGCTTAAAATCAAACTCTAATTCGGAAAACCCTAATATGTGAAGTTCGAAGTACGTGTTCACAAAACCGACTCACGGTCGACGTTTTTACAAACTTTTATGGGGAATGATCAGGGACAAGGATTTAGATTACAATTTCGAACAAACGGAGCGCATCAAACAGTAAAAGAGTTTATTAAAGTCGATCCCTAATCTGGGACGTCTGAAGTACGTGCTCAAAAAATTGAGTTGCGGTCGAGGTTTTTTGAAACTTTCGTTGCGAATGATTAGGCTTGGTGATTTGGAATAGAATGTCGAAGGAACGCAGCGTAAAAAGCAGTAAAAGAGTGCTTAAAATCGAAACCCTTATTCGGAAACCATAATCTGTGACGTTTGAAGTACATGTTAAAAAACCGAGACACGGAACACGTTTTTCGAAATTTCCATGGGTAATGATCAGGCATAATGAATTAGAATAGAATTTCGTAGAAACGGAGTGCATAAAATGGTAAAAGTGTGCTTAATATCGAACTCTAATTCGGGAAACCCTAATATGTGAAGTTTGAAGTACGTGCTCATAAAACCGACTCACGGTCGACGTTTTTACAAACTTTTGTGGGGAATGATCAGGGACAAGGATTTAGATTACAATTTCGAAGAAACGGAGCGCATCATACAGTAAAAGAGTTTATTAAAGTCGAACCCTAATCTGGGACGTCTGAAGTACGTGCTCAAAAAACTGAGTCGCGGTCGAGGTTGTTTGAAACTTTCGTTGCGAATGATTAGGCTTGGTGATTTGGAATAGAATGTCGAAGGAACGTAGCGTAAAAAGCAGTAAAAGAGTGCTTAAATTCTAAACCCTTATTCGGAAACCATAATTTGTGACGTTTGAAGTACATGCTAAAAAACCGAGACACGGTCCACGTTTTTCGAAATTTTCATGGGTAATGAGATCAGGCATAATGAATTAGAATAGAATTGAGTAGAAATGGAGTGCATAAAACGGTAAAAGTGTGCTTAAAATCGAACTCTAATTCGGGAAACCCTAATATGTGAAGTTTGAAGGACGTGCTCACAAAACCGACTCACGGTCGACGTTTTTACAAACTTTTGTGGGGAATGATCAGGGACAAGGATTTAGATTACAATTTCGAAGAAATGGAGCGAATGATACAGTAAAAGAGTTTATTAAAGTCGAACCCTAATCAGGGATGTCTGAAGTACGTGCTCAAAAAACTGAGTCGCGGTCGAGGTTGTCTGAAACTTTCGTTGCGAATGATTAGGCTTGGTGATTTGGAATAGAATGTTGAAGGAACGGAGCGTTAAAAGCAGTAAAAGAGTGCTTAAAATCGAAACCCTTATACGGAAACCATAATCTGTGACGTTTGAAGTACATGCTAAAAAACCGAGACACGGTCCACGTTTTTCGAAATTTCCATGGGTAATGAGATAAGGCATAATGAATTAGAATAGAATTTCGTAGAAACGGAGTGCATAAAACGGTAAAAGTGTGCTTAAAATCGAACTCTAATTCGGGAAACCCTAATATGTGAAGTTTCAAGTACGTGCTCACAAAACCGACTCACGGTCGACGTTTTTACAAACTTTTGTGGGGAATGATCAGGGACAAGGATTTAGATTACAATTTCGAAGAAACGGAGCGCATCATACAGTAAAAGAGTTTATTAAAGTCGAACCCTAATCTGGGACGTCTGAAGTACGTGCTCAAAAAACTAAGTCGCGGTCGAGGTTTTTTGAAACTTTCGTTGCGAATGATTAGGCTTGGTGATTTGGAATAGAATGTCGAAGGAACGGAGCGTATAAAGCAGTAAAAGAGTGCTTTAAATCGAAACCCTTATTCGGAAACCATAATCTGTAACGTTTGAAGTACATGCTAAAAAACCGAGACACGGTCCACGTTTTTCGAAATTTCCATGGGTAATGATCAAGCATAATGAATTAGAATAGAATTTCGTTGAAACGGAGTGCATAAAACGGTAAAAGTGTGCTTAAAATCGAACTCTAATTCGGGAAACCCTAATATGTGAAGTTTGAAGTACGTGCTCACAAAACCGACTCACGGTCGACGTTTTTACAAACTTTTGTGGGGAATGATCAGGGACAAGGATTTAGATTACAATTTCGAAGAAACGGAGCACATCATACAGTAAAAGAGTTTATTAAAGTCGAACCCTAATCAGGGACGTCTGAAGTACGTGCTCAAAAAACTGAGTCGCGGTCGAGGTTTTTTGAAACTTTCGTTGCGAATGATTAGGCTTGGTGATTTGGAATAGAATGTTGAAGGAACGGAGCGTAAAAAGCAGTAAAAGAGTGCTTAAATTCTAAACCCGTATTCGAAAACCATAATCTGTGACGTTTGAAGTACATGCTAAAAAACCGAGACACGGTCCACGTTTTTCGAAATTTCCATGGGTAATGAGATAAGGCATAATGAATTAGAATAGAATTTCGTAGAAACGGAGTGCATAAAACGGTAAAAGTGTGCTTAAAATCGAACTCTAATTCGGGAAACCCTAATATGTGAAGTTTCAAGTACGTGCTCACAAAACCGACTCACGGTCGACGTTTTTACAAACTTTTGTGGGGAATGATCAGGGACAAGGATTTAGATTAAAATTTCGAAGAAACGGAGCGCATCATACAGTAAAAGAGTTTATTAAAGTCGAACCCTAATCTGGGACGTCTGAAGTACGTGCTCAAAAAACTAAGTCGCGGTCGAGGTTTTTTGAAACTTTCGTTGCGAATGATTAGGCTTGGTGATTTGGAATAGAATGTCGAAGGAACGGAGCGTATAAAGCAGTAAAAGAGTGCTTTAAATCGAAACCCTTATTCGGAAACCATAATCTGTAACGTTTGAAGTACATGCTAAAAAACCGAGACACGGTCCACGTTTTTCGAAATTTCCATGGGTAATGATCAAGCATAATGAATTAGAATAGAATTTCGTTGAAACGGAGTGCATAAAACGGTAAAAGTGTGCTTAAAATCGAACTCTAATTCGGGAAACCCTAATATGTGAAGTTTGAAGTACGTGCTCACAAAACCGACTCACGGTCGACGTTTTTACAAACTTTTGTGGGGAATGATCAGGGACAAGGATTTAGATTACAATTTCGAAGAAACGGAGCACATCATACAGTAAAAGAGTTTATTAAAGTCGAACCCTAATTAGGGACGTCTGAAGTACGTGCTCAAAAAACTGAGTCGCGGTCGAGGTTTTTTGAAACTTTCGTTGCGAATGATTAGGCTTGGTGATTTGGAATAGAATGTTGAAGGAACGGAGCGTAAAAAGCAGTAAAAGAGTGCTTAAATTCTAAACCCGTATTCGAAAACCATAATCTGTGACGTTTGAAGTACATGCTAAAAAACCGAGACACGGTCCACGTTTTTCGAAATTTCCATGGGTAATGAGATAAGGCATAATGAATTAGAATAGAATTTCGTAGAAACGGAGTGCATAAAACGGTAAAAGTGTGCTTAAAATCGAACTCTAATTCGGGAAACCCTAATATGTGAAGTTTCAAGTACGTGCTCACAAAACCGACTCACGGTCGACGTTTTTACAAACTTTTGTGGGGAATGATCAGGGACAAGGATTTAGATTACAATTTCGAAGAAACGGAGCGCATCATACAGTAAAAGAGTTTATTAAAGTCGAACCCTAATCTGGGACGTCTGAAGTACGTGCTCAAAAAACTAAGTCGCGGTCGAGGTTTTTTGAAACTTTCGTTGCGAATGATTAGGCTTGGTGATTTGGAATAGAATGTCGAAGGAACGGAGCGTAAAAAGCAGTAAAAGAGTGCATAAAATCGAAACCCTTATTCGGAAACCATAATCTGTGACGTTTGAAGTACATGCTAAAAAACAGAGACACGGTCCACGTTTTTCGAAATTTCTATGGGTAATGATCAGGCGTAATGAATTAGAATAGAATTTCGTAGAAACGGAGTGCATAAAACGGTAAAAGTGTGCTTAAAATCAAACTCTAATTCGGAAAACCCTAATATGTGAAGTTCGAAGTACGTGTTCACAAAACCGACTCACGGTCGACGTTTTTACAAACTTTTGTGGGGAATGATCAGGGACAAGGATTTAGATTACAATTTCGAAGAAACGGAGCACATCATACAGTAAAAGAGTTTATTAAAGTCGAACCCTAATCAGGGACGTCTGAAGTACGTGCTCAAAAAACTGAGTCGCGGTCGAGGTTTTTTGAAACTTTCGTTGCGAATGATTAGGCTTGGTGATTTGGAATAGAATGTTGAAGGAACGGAGCGTAAAAAGCAGTAAAAGAGTGCTTAAATTCTAAACCCGTATTCGAAAACCATAATCTGTGACGTTTGAAGTACATGCTAAAAAACCGAGACACGGTCCACGTTTTTCGAAATTTCCATGGGTAATGAGATAAGGCATAATGAATTAGAATAGAATTTCGTAGAAACGGAGTGCATAAAACGGTAAAAGTGTGCTTAAAATCGAACTCTAATTCGGGAAACCCTAATATGTGAAGTTTCAAGTACGTGCTCACAAAACCGACTCACGGTCGACGTTTTTACAAACTTTTGTGGGGAATGATCAGGGACAAGGATTTAGATTACAATTTCGAAGAAACGGAGCGCATCATACAGTAAAAGAGTTTATTAAAGTCGAACCCTAATCTGGGACGTCTGAAGTACGTGCTCAAAAAACTAAGTCGCGGTCGAGGTTTTTTGAAACTTTCGTTGCGAATGATTAGGCTTGGTGATTTGGAATAGAATGTCGAAGGAACGGAGCGTAAAAAGCAGTAAAAGAGTGCATAAAATCGAAACCCTTATTCGGAAACCATAATCTGTGACGTTTGAAGTACATGCTAAAAAACAGAGACACGGTCCACGTTTTTCGAAATTTCTATGGGTAATGATCAGGCGTAATGAATTAGAATAGAATTTCGTAGAAACGGAGTGCATAAAACGGTAAAAGTGTGCTTAAAATCGAACTCTAATTCGGGAAACCCTAATATGCGAAGTTCGAAGTACGTGCTCACAAAACCGACTCACGGTCGACGTTTTTACAAACTTTTGTGGGGAATGATCAGGGACAAGGATTTAGATTACAATTTCGAAGAAACGGAGCACATCATACAGTAAAAGAGTTTATTAAAGTCGAACCCTAATCAGGGACGTCTGAAGTACGTGCTCAAAAAACTGAGTCGCGGTCGAGGTTTTTTGAAACTTTCGTTGCGAATGATTAGGCTTGGTGATTTGGAATAGAATGTCGAAGGAACGTAGCGTAAAAAGCAGTAAAAGAGTGCTTAAATTCTAAACCCTTATTCGGAAACCATAATCTGTGACGTTTGAAGTACATGCTAAAAAACCGAGACACGGTCCACGTTTTTCGAAATTTCCATGGGTAATGAGATCAGGCATAATGAATTAGAATAGAATTTTGTAGAAACGGAGTGCATAAAACGGTAAAAGTGTGCTTGAAATCGAACTCTAATTCGGGAAACCCTAATATGTGAAGTTTGAAGTATGTGCTCACAAAACCGACTCACGGTCGACGTTTTTACAAACTTTTGTGGGGAATGATCAGGGACAAGGATTTGGATTACAATTTCGAAGAAACGGAGTGCATCAAACAGTAAAAGAGTGATTACAGCCGAACCCTAATCTGGGACGTCTGAAGTACGTGCTCAAAAAACTGAGTCGCGGTCGAGGATTTTTGAAACTTTCGTTGCGAATGATTAGGCTTGGTGATTTGGAATAGAATGTCGAAGGAACGGAGCGTAAAAAGCAGTAAAAGAGTGCATAAAATCGAAACCCTTATTCGGAAACCATAATCTTTGACGTTTGAAGTACATGCTAAAAAACCGAGACACGGTCCACGTTTTTCGAAATTTCTATGGGTAATGATCAGGCATAATGAATTAGAATAGAATTTCGTAGAAACGGAGTGCATAAAACGGTAAAAGTGTGCTTAAAATCGAACTCTAATTCGGAAAACCCTAATATGTGAAGTTCGAAGTACGTGCTCACAAAACCGACTCACGGTCGACGTTTTTACAAACTTTTGTGGGGAATTATCAGGGACAAGGATTTAGATTACAATTTCGAAGAAACGGAGCGCATCAAACGGTAAAAGAGATTATCAAAGTCGATCCCTAATCTGGGACGTCTGAAGTACGTGCTCAAAAAACTGAGTCGCGGTCGAGGTTTTTTGAAACTTTCGTTGCGAATGATTAGGCTTGGTGATTTGGAATAGAATGTCGAAGGAACGGAGCGTAAAAAGCAGTAAAAGAGTGCTTAAAATCGAAACCCTTATTCGGAAACCATAATCTGTGACGTTTGAAGTACATGTTAAAAAACCGAGACACGGAACACGTTTTTCGAAATTTCCATGGGTAATGATCAGGCATAATGGATTAGAATAGAATTTCGTAGAAACGGTGTGCATAAAATGGTAAAAGTGTGCTTAATATCGAACTCTAATTCGGGAAACCATAATATGTGAAGTTTGAAGTACGTGCTCATAAAACCGACTCACGGTCGACGTTTTTACAAACTTTTGTGGGGAATGATCAGGGACAAGGATTTGGATTACAATTTCGAAGAAACGGAGCGCATCATACAGTAAAAGAGTTTATTAAAGTCGAACCCTAATCTGGGACGTCTGAAGTACGTGCTCAAAAAACTGAGTCGCGGTCGAGGTTGTTTGAAACTTTCGTTGCGAATGATTAGGCTTGGTGATTTGGAATAGAATGTCGAAGGAACGGAGCGTAAAAAGCAGTAAAAGAGTGCTTAAATTCTAAACCCTTATTCGGAAACCATAATCTGTGACGTTTGAAGTACATGCTAAAAAACCGAGACACGGTCCACGTTTTTCGAAATTTCCATGGGTAATGAGATCAGGCATAATGAATTAGAATAGAATTTTGTAGAAACGGAGTGCATAAAACGGTAAAAGTGTGCTTGAAATCGAACTCTAATTCGGGAAACCCTAATATGTGAAGTTTGAAGTATGTGCTCACAAAACCGACTCACGGTCGACGTTTTTACAAACTTTTGTGGGGAATGATCAGGGACAAGGATTTGGATTACAATTTCGAAGAAACGGAGTGCATCAAACAGTAAAAGAGTGATTACAGTCGAACCCTAATCTGGGACGTCTGAAGTACGTGCTCAAAAAACTGAGTCGCGGTCGAGGTTTTTTGAAACTTTCGTTGCGAATGATTAGGCTTGGTGATTTGGAATAGAATGTCGAAGGAACGGAGCGTAAAAAGCAGTAAAAGAGTGCTTAAAATCGAAACCCTTATTCGGAAACCATAATCGGTGACGTTTGAAGTACATGTTAAAAAACCGAGACACGGTCCACGTTTTTCGAAATTTCTATGGGTAATGATCAGGCATAATGAATTAGAATAGAATTTCGTAGAAACGGAGTGCATAAAACGGTAAAAGTGTGCTTAAAATCGAACTCTAATTCGGAAAACCCTAATATGTGAAGTTCGAAGTACGTGCTCACAAAACCGACTCACGGTCGACGTTTTTACAAACTTTTGTGGGGAATTATCAGGGACAAGGATTTAGATTACAATTTCGAAGAAACGGAGCGCATCAAACGGTAAAAGAGATTATCAAAGTCGATCCCTAATCTGGGACGTCTGAAGTACGTGCTCAAAAAACTGAGTCGCGGTCGAGGTTTTTTGAAACTTTCGTTGCGAATGATTAAGCTTGGTGATTTGGAATAGAATGTCGAAGGAACGGAGCGTAAAAAGAAGTAAAAGAGTGCTTAAAATCGAAACCCTTATTCGGAAACCATAATCGGTGACGTTTGAAGTACATAATAAAAAACCGAGACACGGTCCACGTTTTTCGAAATTTCTATGGGTAATGATCAGGCATAATGAATTAGAATAGAATTTCGTAGAAACGGAGTGCATAAAAGGGTAAAAGTGTGCTTAAAATCGAACTCTAATTCGGAAAACCCTAATATGTGAAGTTTGAAGTACGTGCTCACAAAACCGACTCACGGTCGACGTTTTTACAAACTTTTTGGGGAATGATCAGGGACAAGGATTTGGATTACAATTTCGAAGAAACGGAGCGCATCATACAGTAAAAGAGTTTATTAAAGTCGAACCCTAATCTGGGACGTCCGAAGTACGTGCTCAAAAAACTGAGTCGCGGTCGAGGTTTTTTGAAACCCTCGTTGCGAATGATTAGGCTTGGTGATTTGGAATAGAATGTCGAAGGAACGCAGCGTAAAAAGCAGTAAAAGAGTGCTTAAAATCGAAACCCTTATTCGGAAACCATAATCTGTGACGTTTGAAGTACATGTTAAAAAACCGAGACACGGAACACGTTTTTCGAAATTTCCATGGGTAATGATCAGGCATAATGAATTAGAATAGAATTTCGTAGAAACGGAGTGCATAAAATGGTAAAAGTGTGCTTAATATCGAACTCTAATTCGGGAAACCCTAATATGTGAAGTTTGAAGTACGTGCTCATAAAACCGACTCACGGTCGACGTTTTTACAAACTTTTGTGGGGAATGATCAGGGACAAGGATTTAGATTACAATTTCGAAGAAACGGAGCGCATCATACAGTAAAAGAGTTTATTAAAGTCGAACCCTAATCTGGGACGTCTGAAGTACGTGCTAAAAAAACTGAGTCGCGGTCGAGGTTGTTTGAAACTTTGGTTGCGAATGATTAGGCTTAGTGATTTGGAATAGAATGTCGAAGGAACGGAGCGTAAAAAGCAGTAAAAGAGTGCTTAAATTCTAAACCCTTATTCGTAAACCACAATCTGTGACGTTTGAAGTACATGCTAAAAAACCGAGACACGGTCCACGTTTTTCGAAATTTCTATGGGTAATGATCAGGCATAATGAATTAGAATAGAATTTCGTAGAAACGGAGTGCATAAAACGGTAAAAGTGTGCTTAAAATCGAACTCTAATTCAGGAAAGCCTAATATGTGAAGTTCGAAGTACGTGCTCACAAAACCGACTCACGGTCGACGTTTTTACAAACTTTTGTGGGGAATGATCAGGGACAAGGATTTAGATTACAATTTCGAAGAAACGGAGCGCATCATACAGTAAAAGAGTTTATTAAAGTCGAACCCGAATCTGGGACGTCTGAAGTACGTGCTGAAAAAACTGAGTCGCGGTCGAGGTTTTTTGAAACTTTGGTTGCGAATGATTAGGCTTGGTGATTTGGAATAGAATGTCGAAGGAACGGAGCGTAAAAAGCAGTAAAAGAGTGCTTAAAATCGAAACCCTTATTCGTAAACCACAATCTGTGACGTTAGAAGTACATGCTAAAAAACAGAGACACGGTCCACGTTTTTCGAAATTTCTATGGGTAATGATCAGGCATAATGAATTAGAATAGAATTTCGTAGAAACGGAGTGCATAAAACGGTAAAAGTGTGCTTAAAATCGAAATCTAATTCGGGAAACCCTAATATGTGAAGTTCGAAGTACGT
This sequence comes from Cucurbita pepo subsp. pepo, assembly GCF_057944985.1. NCBI lineage: Eukaryota > Viridiplantae > Streptophyta > Magnoliopsida > Cucurbitales > Cucurbitaceae > Cucurbita > Cucurbita pepo. The sequence continues at coordinate 5,616,714 of NC_141816.1, read as the reverse complement.
GCTCACAAAACCGACTCACGGTCGACGTTTTTACAAACTTTTGTGGGGAATGATCAGGGACAAGGATTTAGATTACAATTTCGAAGAAACGGAGCGCATCATACAGTAAAAGAGTTTATTAAAGTCGAACCCTAATCTGGGACGTCTGAAGTACGTGCACAAAAAACTGAGTCGCGGTCGAGGTTTTTTGAAACTTTCGTTGCGAATGATTAGGCTTGGTGATTTTGAATAGAATGTCGAAGGAACGGAGCGTAAAAAGCAGTAAAAGAGTGCTTAAATTCGAAACCCTTATTCAGAAACCATAATCTGTGACGTTTGAAGTACATGCTAAAAAACCGAGACACGGTCCACATTTTTCAAAATTTCTATGGCTAATGATCAGGCAAAATGAATTAGAATAGAATTGAGTAGAAACGGAGTGCATAAAACGGTAAAAGTGTACTTAAAATCGAACTCTAATTCGGAAAACCCTAATATGTGAAGTTCGAAGTACGTGCTCACAAAACCGACTCACGGTCGACGTTTTTACAAACTCTTGTGGGGAATGATCAGGGACAAGGATTTAGATTACAATTTTGAAGAAACAGAGCGCATCAAAAAGTAAAAGAGTTTATTAAAGTCGATCCCTAATCTGGGACGTCTGAAGTACGTGCTGAAAAAACTGAGTCGCGGTCGAGGTTTTTTGAAACTTTCGTTGCGAATGATTAGGCTTGGTGATTTGGAATAGAATGTCGAAGGAACGGAGCGTAAAAAGCAGTAAAAGAGTGCTTAAAATCGAAACCCTTATTCGGAAACCATAATCTTTGATGTTTGAAGTACATGATACAAAACTGAGACACGGTCCACGTTTTTCGAAATTTCTATGGGTAATGATCAGGCATAATGAATCAGAATAGAATTTCGTAGAAACGGAGTGCATAAAACGGTAAAAGTGTGCTTAAAATCGAACTCTAATTCGGGAAACCCTAATATGTGAAGTTCGAAGTACGTGCTTACAAAACCGACTCACGGTCGACGTTTTTACAAACTTTTGTGGGGAATGATCAGGGACAAGGATTTAGATTACAATTTCGAAGAAACGGAGCGCATCATACAGTAAAAGAGTTTATTAAAGTCGAACCCTAATTTGGGACGTCTGAAGTACGTGCTCAAAAAACTGAGTCGCGGTCGAGGTTTTTTGAAACTTTGGTTGCGAATGATTAGGCTTGGTGATTTGGAATAGAATGTCGAAGGAACGGAGCGTAAAAAGCAGTAAAAGAGTGCTTAAAATCGAAACCCTTATTCGGAAACCATAATCTGTGACGTTTGAAGTACATGCTAAAAAACAGAGACACGGTCCACGTTTTTCGAAATTTCTATGGGTAATGATCAGGCATAATGAATTAGAATAGAATTTCGTAGAAACGGAGTGCATAAAACGGTAAAAGTGTGCTTAAAATCGAACTCTAATTCGGGAAACCCTAATATGTGAAGTTCGAAGTACGTGCTCACAAAACCGACTCACGGTCGACGTTTTTACAAACTTTTGTGGGGAATGATCAGGGACAAGGATTTAGATTACAATTTCGAAGAAACGGAGCGCATCATACAGTAAAAGAGTTTATTAAAGTCGAACCCTAATCTGGGACGTCTGAAGTACGTGCACAAAAAACTGAGTCGCGGTCGAGGTTTTTTGAAACTTACGTTGCGAATGATTAGGCTTGGTGATTTGGAATAGAATGTCGAAGGAACGGAGCGTAAAAAGCAGTAAAAGAGTGCTTAAAATCGAAACCCTTATTCGGAAACCATAATCGGTGACGTTTGAAGTACATGCTAAAAAACCGACACACGGTCCACATTTTTCAAAATTTCTATGGAAAATGATCAGGCATAATGAATTAGAATAGAATTGAGTAGACACGGAGTGCATAAAATGGTAAAAGTGTACTTAAAATCGAACTTTAATTCGGAAAAACCTAATATGTGAAGTTCGAAGTACGTGCTCACAAAACCGACTCACGGTCGACGTTTTTACAAACTTTAGTGGGGAATGATCAGGGACAAGGATTTAGATTACAATTTCGAAGAAACGGAGCGCATCAAACAGTAAAAGAGTTTATTAAAGTCGATCCCTAATCTGGGACGTCTGAAGTACGTGCTCAAAAAACTGAGTCGCGGTCGAGGTTTTTTGAAACTTTCGTTGCGAATGATTAGGGTTTGTGATTTGGAATAGAATGTCGAAGGAACGGAGCGTAAAAAGCAGTAAAAGAGTGCTTAAATTCGAAACCCTTATTCGGAAACAATAATCTGTGAAGTTTGAAGTACATGCTAAAAAACCGAGACACGGTCCACGTTTTTCGAAATTTCCATGGGTAATGAGATCAGGCATAATGAATTAGAATAGAATTTCGTAGAAACGGAGTGCATAAAACGGTAAAAGTGTGCTTAAAATCGAACTTTAATTCGGGAAACCCTAATATGTGAAGTTTGAAGTACGTGCTCACAAAACCGACTCACGGTCGACGTTTTTACAAACTTTTTGGGGAATGATCAGGGACAAGGATTTGGATTACAATTTCGAAGAAATGGAGCGCATCATACAGTAAAAGAGTTTATTAAATTCGAACCCTAATCTGGGACGTCTGAAGTACGTGCTGAAAAAACTGAGTCGCGGTCGAGGTTTTTTGAAACATTGGTTGCGAATGATTAGGCTTGGTGATTTGGAATAGAATGTCGAAGGAACGGAGCGTAAAAAGTAGTAAAAGAGTGCTTAAATTCGAAACCCTTATTCGGAAACCATAATCTGTGACGTTTGAAGTACATGCTAAAAAACCGAGACACGGTCCACGTTTTTCGAAATTTCTATGGGTAATGATCAGGCATATTGAATTAGAATAGAATTTCGTAGAAACGGAGTGCATAAAACGGTAAAAGTGTGCTTAAAATCGAACTCTAATTCGGGAAACCCTAATATGTGAAGTTTGAAGTACGTGCTCACAAAACCGACTCACGGTCGACGTTTTTACAAACTTTTGTGGGGAATGATCAGGGACAAGGATTTGGATTACAATTTCGAAGAAACGGAGCGCATCATACAGTAAAAGAGTTTATTAAAGTCGAACCCTAATCTGGGACGTCTGAAGTACGTGCTCAAAAAACTGAGTCGCGGTCGAGGTTTTTTGAAACTTTCGTTGTGAATGATTAGGCTTGGTGATTTGGAATAGAATGTCGAAGGAACGGAGCGTAAAAAGCAGTAAAAGAGTGCTTAAAATCGAAACCCTTATTCGGAAACCATAATCTGTGACGTTTGAAGTACATGCTAAAAAACTGAGACACGGTCCACGTTTTTCGAAATTTCTATGGGTAATGATCAGGCATAATGAATTAGAATAGAATTTCGTAGAAACGGAGTGCATAAAACGGTAAAAGTGTGCTTAAAATCGAACTCTAATTCGGGAAACCCTAATATGTGAAGTTTGAAGTACGTGCTCACAAAACCGACTCACGGTCGACGTTTTTACAAACTTTTTGGGGAATGATCAGGGACAAGGATTTAGATTACAATTTCGAAGAAACGGAGCGCATCATACAGTAAAAGAGTGATTAAAGTCGAACCCTAATCTGGGACGTCTGAAGTACGTGCTCAAAAAACTGAGTCGCGGTCGAGGTTTTTTGAAACTTTCGTTGCGAATGATTAGGCTTCGTGATTTGGAATAGAATGTCGAAGGAACGGAGCGTAAAAAGCAGTAAAAGAGTGCTTAAATTCGAAACCCTTATTCGGAAACCATAATCTGTGACGTTTGAAGTACATGCTAAAAAACCGAGACACGGTCCACGTTTTTCGAAATTTCCATGGGTAATGAGATCAGGCATAATGAATTAGAATAGAATTTCGTAGAAACGGAGTGCATAAAACGGTAAAAGTGTGCTTAAAATCGAACTCTAATTCGGGAAACCCTAATATGTGAAGTTGGAAGTACGTGCTCACAAAACCGACTCACGGTCGACGTTTTTACAAACTTTTTGGGGAATGATCAGGGACAAGGATTTGGATTACAATTTCGAAGAAATGGAGCGCATCATACAGTAAAAGAGTTTATTAAATTCGAACCCTAATCTGGGACGTCTGAAGTACGTGCTGAAAAAACTGAGTCGCGGTCGAGGTTTTTTGAAACTTTGGTTGCGAATGATTAGGCTTGGTGATTTGGAATAGAATGTCGAAGGAACGGAGCGTAAAAAGGAGTAAAAGAGTGCTTAAATTCGAAACTCTGATTCAGAAACCATAATCTGTGACGTTTGAAGTACATGCTAAAAAACCGAGACACGGTCCACGTTTTTCGAAATTTCCATGGGTAATGATCAGGCATAATGAATTAGAATAGAATTTCGTAGAAACGGAGTGCATAAAACGGTAAAAGTGTGCTTAAAATCGAACTCTAATTCGGGAAACCCTAATATGTGAAGTTTGAAGTACGTGCTCACAAAACCGACTCACGGTCGACGTTTTTACAAACTTTTGTGGGGAATGATCAGGGACAAGGATTTGGATTACAATTTCGAAGAAACGGAGCGCATCATACAGTAAAAGAGTTTATTAAAGTCGAACCCTAATCTGGGACGTCTGAAGTACGTGCTCAAAAAACTGAGTCGCGGTCGAGGTTTTTTGAAACTTTCGTTGCGAATGATTAGGCTTGGTGATTTGGAATAGAATGTCGAAGGAACGGAGCGTAAAAAGTAGTAAAAGAGTGCTTAAATTCGAAACCCTTATTCGGAAACCATAATCTGTGACGTTTGAAGTACATGCTAAAAAACCGAGACACGGTCCACGTTTTTCGAAATTTCCATGGGTAATGATCAGGCATAATGAATTAGAATAGAATTTCGTAGAAACGGAGTGCATAAAACGGTAAAAGTGTGGTTAAAATCGAACTCTAATTCGGGAAACCCTAATATGTGAAGTTCGAAGTACGTGCTCACAAAACCGACTCACGGTCGACGTTTTTACAAACCTTTGTGGGGAATGATCAGGGACAAGGATTTAGATTACAATTTCGAAGAAACGGAGCGCATCATACAGTAAAAGAGTTTATTAAAGTCGAACCCGAATCTTGGACGTCTGAAGTTCGTGCTCAAAAAACTGAGTCGCGGTCGAGGTTTTTTGAAACTTTCGTTGCGAATGATTAGGCTTGGTGATTTGGAATAGAATGTCGAAGGAACGGAGCGTAAAAAGCAGTAAAAGAGTGCTTAAAATCGAAACCCTTATTCGGAAACCATAATCTGTGACGTTTGAAGTACATGCTAAAAAACTGAGACACGGTCCACGTTTTTCGAAATTTCTATGGGTAATGATCAGGCATAATGAATTAGAATAGAATTTCGTAGAAACGGAGTGTATAAAACGGTAAAAGTGTGCTTAAAATCGAACTCTAATTCGGGAAACCCTAATATGTGAAGTTTGAAGTACGTGCTCACAAAACCGACTCACGGTCGACGTTTTTACAAACTTTTTGGGGAATGATCAGGGACAAGGATTTAGATTACAATTTCGAAGAAACGGAGCGCATCATACAGTAAAAGAGTGATTAAAGTCGAACCCTAATCTGGGACGTCTGAAGTACGTGCTCAAAAAACTGAGTCGCGGTCGAGGTTTTTTGAAACTTTCGTTGCGAATGATTAGGCTTGGTGATTTGGAATAGAATGTCGAAGGAACGGAGCGTAAAAAGCAGTAAAAGAGTGCTTAAATTCGAAACCCTTATTCGGAAACCATAATCTGTGACGTTTGAAGTACATGCTAAAAAACCGAGACACGGTCCACGTTTTTCGAAATTTCTATGGGTAATGAGATCAGGCATAATGAATTAGAATAGAATTTCGTAGAAACGGAGTGCATAAAACGGTAAAAGTGTGCTTAAAATCGAACTCTAATTCGGGAAACCCTAATATGTGAAGTTGGAAGTACGTGCTCACAAAACCGACTCACGGTCGACGTTTTTACAGACTTTTTAGGGAATGATCAGGGACAAGGATTTGGATTACAATTTCGAAGAAATGGAGCGCATCATACAGTAAAAGAGTTTATTAAATTCGAACCCTAATCTGGGACGTCTGAAGTACGTGCTGAAAAAACTGAGTCGCGGTCGAGGTTTTTTGAAACTTTGGTTGCGAATGATTAGGCTTGGTGATTTGGAATAGAATGTCGAAGGAACGGAGCGTAAAAAGCAGTAAAAGAGTGCTTAAATTCGAAACTCTGATTCAGAAACCATAATCTGTGACGTTTGAAGTACATGCTAAAAAACCGAGACACGGTCCACGTTTTTCGAAATTTCCATGGGTAATGATCAGGCATAATGAATTAGAATAGAATTTCGTAGAAACGGAGTGCATAAAACGGTAAAAGTGTGCTTAAAATCGAACTCCAATTTGGGAAACACTAATATGTGAAGTTCGAAGTACGTGCTCACAAAACCGACTCACGGTCGACGTTTTTACAAACTTTTGTGGGGAATGATCAGGGACAAGGATTTAGATTACAATTTCGAAGAAACGGAGCGCATCATACAGTAAAAGAGTTTATTAAAGTCGAACCCGAATCTGGGACGTCTGAAGTTCGTGCTAAAAAAACTGAGTCGCGGTCGAGGTTTTTTGAAACTTTCGTTGCGAATGATTAGGCTTGGTGATTTGGAATAGAATGTCGAAGGAACGGAGCGTAAAAAGCAGTAAAAGAGTGCTTAAATTCGAAACTCTGATTCAGAAACCATAATCTGTGACGTTTGAAGTACATGCTAAAAAACCGAGACACGGTCCACGTTTTTCGAAATTTCCATGGGTAATGATCAGGCATAATGAATTAGAATAGAATTTCGTAGAAACGGAGTGCATAAAACGGTAAAAGTGTGCTTAGAATCGAACTCCAATTTGGGAAACACTAATATGTGAAGTTCGAAGTACGTGCTCACAAAACCGACTCACGGTCGACGTTTTTACAAACTTTTGTGGGGAATGATCAGGGACAAGGATTTAGATTACAATTTCGAAGAAACGGAGCGCATCATACAGTAAAAGAGTTTCTTAAAGTCGAACCCGAATCTGGGACGTCTGAAGCTCGTGCTCAAAAAACTGAGTCGCGGTCGAGGTTTATTGAAACTTTCGTTGCGAATGATTAGGCTTGGTGATTTGGAATAGAATGTCGAAGGAACGGAGCGTAAAAAGCAGTAAAAGAGTGCTTAAAATCGAATTCCTTATTCGGAAACCATAATCTGTGACGTTTGAAGTACATACTAAAAAACCGAGACACGGTCCACGTTTTTCGAAATTTCTATGGGTAATGATCAGGCATAATGAATTAGAATAGAATTTCGTAGAAATGGAGTGCATAAAACGGTAAAAGTGTTCTTAAAATCGAACTCTAATTCGGGAAACCCTAATATGTGAAGTTCGAAGTACGTGCTCATAAAACCGACTCACGGTCGACGTTTTTACAAACTTTTGTGGGGAATGATCAGGGACAAGGATTTAGATTACAATTTCGAAGAAACGGAGCGCATCAAACAGTAAAAGAGTTTATTAAAGTCGAACCCTAATCTGGGACGTCTGAAGTACGTGCTCAAAAAACTGAGTCGCGGTCGAGGTTTTTTGAAACTTTCGTTGCGAATGATTAGGCTTGGTGATTTGGAATAGAATGTCGAAGGAACGGAGCGTAAAAAGCAGTAAAAGAGTGCTTAAATTCGAAACCCTTATTCGGAAACCATAATCTGTGACGTTTGAAGTACATGCTAAAAAACCGAGACACGGTCCACGTTTTTCGAAATTTCCATGGGTAATGAGATCAGGCATAATGAATTAGAATAGAATTTCGTAGAAACGGAGTGCATAAAACGGTAAAAGTGTGCTTAAAATCGAACTCTAATTCGGGAAACCCTAATATGTGAAGTTCGAAGTACGTGCTCACAAAACCGACTCACGGTCGACGTTTTTACAAACTTTTGTGGGGAATGATCAGGGACAAGGATTTGGATTACAATTTCGAAGAAACGGAGCGCATCAAACAGTAAAAGAGTTTATTAAATTCGAACCCTAATCTGGGACGTCTGAAGTACGTGCTCAAAAAATTGAGTCGCGGTCGAGGTTTTTTGAAACTTTCGTTTCGAATGATTAGGCTTGGTGATTTGGAATAGAATGTCGAAGGAACGGAGCGTAAAAAACAGTAAAAGAGTGCTTAAAATCGAAACCCTTATTCGGAAACCATAATCTGTGACGTTTGAAGTACATGCTAAAAAACCGAGACACGGTCCACGTTTTTCGAAATTTCTATGGGTAATGATCAGGCATAATAAATTAGAATAGAATTTCGTAGAAACGGAGTGCATAAAACGGTAAAAGTGTGTTTAAAATCGAACTCTAATTCGGGAAACCCTAATATGTGAAGTTCGAAGTATGTGCTCACAAAACCGACTCACGGTCGACGTTTTTACAAACTTTTGTGCGGAATGATCAGGGACAAGGATTTAGATTACAATTTCGAAGAAATGGAGCGCATCATACAATAAAAGAGTTTATTAAAGTCGAACCCTAATCTGGGACGTCTGAAGTACGTGCTCAAAAAACTGAGTTGCGGTCGAGGTTTATTGAAACTTTCGTTGCGAATGATTAGGCTTGGTGATTTTTAATAGAATGTCGAAGGAACGGAGCGTAAAAAGCAGTAAAAGAGTGCTTAAATTCGAAACCCTTATTCGGAAACCATAATCTGTGACGTTTGAAGTACATGCTAAAAAACCGAGACACGGTCCACGTTTTTCGAAATTTCTATGGGTAATGATCAGGCATAATGAATTAGAATAGAATTTCGTAGAAACGGAGTGCATAAAACGGTAAAAGTGTGCTTAAAATCGAACTCTAATTCGGGAAACCCTAATATGTGAAGTTCGAAGTACGTGCTCACAAAACCGACTCACGGTCGACGTTTTTACAAACTTTTGTGGGGAATGATCAGGGACAAGGATTTGGATTACAATTTCGAAGAAACGGAGCGCATCAAACAGTAAAAGAGTTTATTAAATTCGAACCCTAATCTGGGACGTCTGAAGTACGTGCTCAAAAAATTGAGTCGCGGTCGAGGTTTTTTGAAACTTTCGTTTCGAATGATTAGGCTTGGTGATTTGGAATAGAATGTCGAAGGAACGGAGCGTAAAAAACAGTAAAAGAGTGCTTAAAATCGAAACCCTTATTCGGAAACCATAATCTGTGACGTTTGAAGTACATGCTAAAAAACCGAGACACGGTCCACGTTTTTCGAAATTTCTATGGGTAATGATCAGGCATAATAAATTAGAATAGAATTTCGTAGAAACGGAGTGCATAAAACGGTAAAAGTGTGTTTAAAATCGAACTCTAATTCGGGAAACCCTAATATGTGAAGTTCGAAGTATGTGCTCACAAAACCGACTCACGGTCGACGTTTTTACAAACTTTTGTGCGGAATGATCAGGGACAAGGATTTAGATTACAATTTCGAAGAAATGGAGCGCATCATACAATAAAAGAGTTTATTAAAGTCGAACCCTAATCTGGGACGTCTGAAGTACGTGCTCAAAAAACTGAGTTGCGGTCGAGGTTTATTGAAACTTTCGTTGCGAATGATTAGGCTTGGTGATTTTTAATAGAATGTCGAAGGAACGGAGCGTAAAAAGCAGTAAAAGAGTGCTTAAAATCGAAACCCTTATTCGGAAACCATAATCTGTGACGTTTGAAGTACATGCTAAAAAACCGAGACACGGTCCACGTTTTTCGAAATTTCTATGGGTAATGATCAGGCATAATGAATTAGAATAGAATTTCGTAGAAACGGAGTGCATAAAACGGTAAAAGTGTGCTTAAAATCGAACTCTAATTCGGGAAACCCTAATATGTGAAGTTCGAAGTACGTGCTCACAAAACCGACTCACGGTCGACGTTTTTACAAACTTTTGTGCGGAATGATCAGGGACAAGGATTTATATTACAATTTCGAAGAAATGGAGCGCATCATACAGTAAAAGAGTTTATTAAAGTCGAACCCTAATTCAGGTATAATGAATTAGAATAGAATTAATTTCTAAGAAACGGTGTGCAGGAAACAATAGAAGAGTGCTTAAAATCGAACCCTAATTCATAAATCCTAATTTGTTACGTTTGAAGTACATGCTAAAAAATCCGAGTCACGGTCAACATTTTTTGAAATTTCTGTGTGTAATGATCAGGAAGAATGAATTAGAATAGAATTAATTTCTAAGAAACGGTGTGCATGAAACAATAGAAGAGTGCTGAAAATCGAACCCTAATTCATAAATCCTAATCTGTGACGTTTGAAGTACATGCTAAAAAATACGAGTCACGGTCAACATTTTTTGAAATTTCCGTGTGTAATGATCACGCACAATGAATTAGAATATAATTAATTTCAAAGAAACGGTGTGCAGGAAACAATAGAAGAGTGCAGAAAATCGAACCCTAATTCATAAATCCTAATCTGTGACATTTGAATTACATGCTAAAAAATCCGAGTCACGGTCAACATTTTTTTAAATTTCCATGTGTAATGATCAGGCACAATGAATTAGAATAGAATTAATTTCTAAGAAACGGTGTGCAGGAAACAATAGAAGAGTGCTTAAAATCGAACCCTAATTCATAAATCCTAATCTGTGACGTTTGAAGTACATGCTAAAAAATCCGAGTCACGGTCAACATTTTTTGAAGTTTCCGTGTGTAATGATCAGGTAGAATTTATTAGAATAGAATTAATTTCTAAGAAACGGTGTGCATGAAACAATAGAAGAGTGCAGAAAATCGAACCCTAATTCATAAATCCTAATCTGTGACGTTTGAAGTACATGCTAAAAAATCCGAGTCACGGTCAACATTTTTTTAAATTTCCGTAGGTAATGATCAGGTATAATGAATTTGAATAGAATTAATTTCTAAGAAACGGTTTGCAGGAAACAATAGAAGAGTGCTGAAAATTGAACCCTAATTCATAAATCCTAATCTGTTACGTTTGAAGTACATGCTAAAAAATCCGAGTCACGGTCAACATTTTTTTAAATTTCCGTAGGTAATGATCAGCCACAAAGAATTAGAATAGAATTAATTTCTAAGAAACGGTGTGCATGAAACAATAGAAGAGTGCTGAAAATGGAAACCTTATTCATAAATCCTAATATGTGACGTTTGAAATACATTCTCCAAAATCCGAGTCACGATCAACATTTTTTGAAATTTCCGTGTGTAATGATCAGGCACAATGAATTAGAATAGAATTAATTTCTAAGAAATGGTGTGCAGGAAACAATAGAAGAGTGCTTAAAATCGAACCCTAATTCATAAATCCTAATCTGTTACATTTGAAGTACATGCTAAAAAATCCGAGTCACGGTCAACATTTTTTGAAATTTTCGTGTGTAATGATCAGGCACAATGAATTAGAATAGAATTAATTTCTTAGAAACGGTGTGCAGGAAACAATAGAAGAGTGCTGAAAATTGAACCCTAATTCATAAATCCTAATCTGTGACGTTTGAAGTACATGCTAAAAAATCCGAGTCACGGTCAACATTTTTTGAATTTTCCGTGTGTAATGATCAGGCACAATGAATTAGAATAGAATTAATTTCTTAGAAACGGTGTGCAGGAAACAATAGAAGAGTGCTTAAAATCGAACCCTAATTCATAAATCCTATTCTGTGACGTTTGAAGTACATGCTAAAAAATCCGAGTCACGGTCAACATTTTTTTAAATTTCCGTGTGTAATGATCAGGTAGAATTTATTAGAATAGAATTAATTTCTAAGAAACGGTGTGCATGAAACGATAGAAGAGTGCAGAAAATCGAACCCTAATTCATAAATCCTAATCTGTGACGTTTGAAGTACTTGCTAAAAAATCCGAATCACGGTCAACATTTTTTGAAATTTTCGTGTGTAATGATCAGGCATAATAAATTAGAATAGAATTAATTTCTAAGAAACGGTGTGCATGAAACAATAGAAGAGTGCAGAAAATCGAACCCTAATTCATAAATCCTAATCTGTGACGTTTGAAGTACATGCTAAAAAATCCGAATCACGGTCAACATTTTTTGAAATTTTCGTGTGTAATGATCAGGCATAATGAATTAGAATAGAATTAATTTCTAAGAAACTGTGTGCAGACAAGAATAGAACAGTGCTGAAAATCGAACCCTAATTCATAAATCCTAATTTGTTACGTTTGAAGTACATGCTAAAAAATCCGAGTCACGGTCAACATTTTTTGAAAATTCCGTGTGTAATGATCCCGCACAATGAATTAGAATAGAATTAATTTCTAAGAAACGGTGTGCAGGAAACAATAGAAGAGTGCCTAAAATCGAACCCTAATTCATAAATCCTAATCTGTTACGTTTGAAGTACATGCTAAAAAATCCGAGTCACGGTCAACATTTTTTGAAATTTCCGTGTGTAATGATCAGGCACAATGAATTAGAATAGAATTAATTTCTTAGAAACGGTGTGCAGGAAACAATAGAAGAGTGCTGAAAATTGAACACTAATTCATAAATCCTAATCTGTGACGTTTGAAGTACATGCTACAAAATCCGAGTCACGGTCAACATTTTTTGAATTTTCCGTGTGTAATGATCAGACACAATGAATTGGAATAGAATTAATTTCTTAGAAACGGTGTGCAGGAAACAATAGAAGAGTGCTTAAAATCGAACCCTAAGTCATAAATCCTAATTTGTTACGTTTGAAGTACATGCTAAAAAATCCGAGTCACGGTCAACATTTTTTGAAATTTTCGTGTGTATTGATCACGCATAATGAATTAGAATAGAATTAATTTCTAAGAAACTGTGTGCAGACAACAATAGTACAGTGCTGAAAATCGAACGCTAATTCATAAATCCTAATTTGTTACGTTTGAAGTACATGCTAAAAAATCCGAGTCACGGTCAACATTTTTTGAAATTTCCGTGTGTAATGATCAGGCACAATGAATTAGAATAGAATTAATTTCTTAGAAACGGTGTGCAGGAAACAATAGAAGAGTGCTGAAAATTGAACCCTAATTCATAAATCCTAATCTGTGACGTTTGAAGTACATGCTAAAAAATCCGAGTCCCGGTCAACATTTTTTGAATTTTCCGTGTGTAATGATCAGGCACAATGAATTAGAATAGAATTAATTTCTTAGAAACGGTGTGCAGGAAACAATAGAAGAGTGCTTAAAATCGAACCCTAATTCATAAATCCTATTCTGTGACGTTTGAAGTACATGCTAAAAAATCCGAGTCACGGTCAACATTTTTTTAAATTTCCGTGTGTAATGATCAGGTAGAATTTATTAGAATAGAATTAATTTCTAAGAAACGGTGTGCATGAAACAATAGAAGAGTGCAGAAAATCGAACCCTAATTCATAAATCCTAATCTGTGACGTTTGAAGTACTTGCTAAAAAATCCGAATCACGGTCAACATTTTTTGAAATTTTCGTGTGTAATGATCAGGCACAATGAATTAGAATAGAATTAATTTCTAAGAAACGGTGTGCAGGAAACAATAGAAGAGTGCAGAAAATCGAACCCTAAGTCATAAATCCTAATTTGTTACGTTTGAAGTACATGCTAAAAAATCCGAGTCACGGTCAACATTTTTTGAATTTTCGGTGTGTAATGATCAGCAACAAAGAATTAGAATAGAATTAATTTCTAAGAAACGGTGTGCATGAAACAATAGAAGAGTGCAGAAAATCGAACCCTAAGTCATAAATCCTAATTTGTTACGTTTGAAGTACATGCTAAAAAATCCGAGTCACGGTCAACATTTTTTGAAATTTTCGTGTGTAATGATCAGGCACAATGAATTAGAATAGAATTAATTTCTAAGAAACGGTGTGCAGGAAACAATAGAAGAGTGCTTAAAATCGAACCCTAATTCATAAATCCTAATTTGTTACGTTTGAAGTACATGCTAAAAAATCCGAATCACGGTCAACATTTTTTGAAATTTCCGTGAGTAATGATCAGGCACAATGAATTAGAATAGAATTAATTTCTAAGAAACGGTGTGCAGGAAACAATAGAAGAGTGCTTAAAATCGAACCCTAATTCATAAATCCTAATCTGTTACGTTTAAAGTACATGCTAAAAAATCCGAGTCACGGTCAACATTTTTTGAAATTTCCGTGTGTAATAATCACGCACAATGAATTAGAATAGAATTAATTTCTAAGAAACGGTGTGCAGGAAACAATAGAAGAGTGCAGAAAATCGAACCTTAATTCATAAATCCTAATCTGTGACATTTGAATGACATGCTAAAAAATTCGAGTCACGGTCAACATTTTTTTATATTTCCGTGTGTAATGATCAGGCACAATGAATTAGAATAGAATTAATTTCTAAGAAACGGTGTGCAGGAAACAATAGAAGAGTGCTGAAAATCGAACACTAATTCATAAAATATAATCTGTGACGTTTGAAGTACATGCTAAAAAATCCGAGTCACGGTCAACATTTTTTTAAATTTCCGTGGGTAATGATCAGGTATAATGAATTAGAATAGAATTAATTTCTAAGAAACGGTGTGCAGGAAACAATAGAAGAGTGCTGAAAATTGAACCCTAATTCATAAATCCTAATCTGTTACGTTTGAAGTACATGCTAAAAAATCCGAGTCACGGTCAACATTTTTTGAAATTTCCGTGTGTAATGATCAGGCACAATGAATTAGAATAGAATTAATTTCTTAGAAACGGTGTGCAGGAAACAATAGAAGAGTGCTGAAAATTTAACCCTAATTCATAAATCCTAATCTGTGACGTTTGAAGTACATGCTAAAAAATCCTAGTCACGGTCAACATTTTTTGAATTTTCGTTGTGTAATGATCAGCCACAAAGAATTAGAATAGAATTAATTTCTAAGAAACGGTGTGCATGAAACAATAGAAGAGTGATGAAAATGGAACCCTAATTCATAAATCCTAATCTGTGACGTTTGAAGTACATTCTCCAAAATCCGAGTCACGGTCAACATTTTTTGAAATTTTCGTGTGTAATCATCAGGCATAATGAATTAGAATAGAATTAATTTCTAAGAAACTGTGTGCAGACAACAATAGAACAGTGATGAAAATCGAACCCTAATTCATAAATCCTAATCTGTGACGTTTGAAGTACATGCTAAAAAATCCGAGTCACGGTCAAAATTTTTTGAAGTTTCCGTGTGTAATGATCAGGCACAATGAATTAGAATAGAATTAATTTCTAAGAAACGGTGTGCAGGAAACAATAGAAGAGTGCTGAAAATCGAACCCTAATTCATAAAATCTAATCTGTGACGTTTGAAGTACATGCTAAAAAATCCGAGTCACGGTCAACAGTTTTTTAAATTTCCGTGTGTAATGATCAGGTATAATGAATTAGAATAGAATTAATTTCTAAGAAACGGTGTGCAGGAAACAATAGAAGAATGCAGAAAATCGAAACCTAATTCATAAATCCTAATCTGTGACGTTTGAAGTACATGCTAAAAAATCCGAGTCACGGTCAACATTTTTTGAAAGTTCCGTGGGTAATGATCAGGTATAATGAATTAGAATAGAATTAATTTCTAAGAAACGGTGTGCAGGAAACAATAGAAGAATGCAGAAAATCGAAACCTAATTCATAAATCCTAATCTGTGACGTTTGAAGTACATGCTAAAAAATCCGAGTCACGGTCAACATTTTTTTAAATTTCCGTGGGTAATGATCAGGTATAATGAATTAGAATAGAATTAATTTCTAAGAAACGGTGTGCAGGAAACAATAGAAGAGTGCCTAAAATCGAAACCTAATTCATAAATCCTAATCTGTTACGTTTGAAGTACATGCTAAAAAATCCGAGTCACGGTCAACATTTTTTGAAATTTCCGTGTGTAATGATCAGGCACAATGAATTAGAATAGAATTAATTTCTTAGAAACGGTGTGCAGGAAACAATAGAAGAATGCCGAAAATCGAAACCTAATTCATAAATCCTAATCTGTGACGTTTGAAGTACATGCTAAAAAATCCGAGTCACGGTCAACATTTTTTTAAATTTCCGTGGGTAATGATAAGGTATAATGAATTAGAATAGAATTAATTTCTAAGAAACGGTGTGCAGGAAACAATAGAAGAGTGCCTAAAATCGAACCCTAATTCATAAATCCTAATCTGTTACGTTTGAAGTACATGCTAAAAAATCCGAGTCACGGTCAACATTTTTTGAAATTTCCGTGTGTAATGATCAGGCACAATGAATTAGAATAGAATTAATTTCTTAGAAACGGTGTGCAGGAAACAATAGAAGAGTGCTGAAAATTGAACACTAATTCATAAATCCTAATCTGTGACGTTTGAAGTACATGCTACAAAATCCGAGTCACGGTCAACATTTTTTGAATTTTCCGTGTGTAATGATCAGGCACAATGAATTGGAATAGAATTAATTTCTTAGAAACGGTGTGCAGGAAACAATAGAAGAGTGCTTAAAATCGAACCCTAAGTCATAAATCCTAATTTGTTACGTTTGAAGTACATGCTAAAAAATCCGAGTCACGGTCAACATTTTTTGAAATTTTCGTGTGTATTGATCACGCATAATGAATTAGAATAGAATTAATTTCTAAGAAACTGTGTGCAGACAACAATAGTACAGTGCTGAAAATCGAACCCTAATTCATAAATCCTAATTTGTTACGTTTGAAGTACATGCTAAAAAATCCGAGTCACGGTCAACATTTTTTGAAATTTCCGTGTGTAATGATCACGCACAATGAATTAGAATAGAATTAATTTCTAAGAAACGGTGTGCAGGAAACAATAGAAGAGTGCAGAAAATCGAACCTAATTCATAAATCCTAATTTGTTACGTTTGAAGTACATGCTAAAAAATCCGAGTCACGGTCAACATTTTTTGAAATTTCCGTGTGTAATGATCAGGCACAATGAATTAGAATAGAATTAATTTCTAAGAAACGGTGTGCAGGAAACAATAAAAGAGTGCTTAAAATCGAACCCTAATTCATAAATCCTAATCTGTTACGTTTAAAGTACATGCTAAAAAATCCGAGTCACGGTCAACAATTTTTTAAATTTCCGTGTGTAATGATCAGGCACAATGAATTAGAATCGAATTAATTTCTTAGAAACGATGTGCAGGAAACAATAGAAGAGTGCTGAAAATTGAACCCTAATTCATAAATCCTAATCTGTGACGTTTGAAGTACATGCTAAAAAATCCGAGTCACGGTCAACATTTTTTGAATTTTCCGTGTGTAATGATCAGCCACAAAGAATTTGAATAGAATTAATTTCTAAGAAACGGTGTGCATGAAACTATAGAAGAGTGCGGAAAATCGAACCCTAATCTATGACGTTTGAAGTACATGCTAAAAAATCCGAGTCACGGTCAACATTTTTTGAAATTTCCGTGTGTAATGATCAGGCAGAATAAATTAGAATAGAATTAATTTCTAAGAAATGGTGTACATGAAACAATAGAAGAGTGCAGAAAATCGAACCCTAATTCATAAATCCTTATCTGTGACGTTTGAAGTACATGCTACAAAATCCGAGTCACGGAAAACTTTTTTTTTTAAATTTCCGTGGATAATGATCAGGTATAATGAATTAGAATAGAATTAATTTCTAAGAAACGGTGTGCAGGAAACAATAGAAGAGTGCTTAAAATCGAACCCTAATTCATAAATCCTAATTTGTTACGTTTGAAGTACATGCTAAAAAATCCGAGTCACGATCAACATTTTTTGAAATTTCCGTGTGTAATGATCAGGCAGAATGAATTAGAATAGAATTAATTTCTAAGAAACGGTGTGCAGGAAACAATAGAAGAGTGCTTAAAATCAAACCCTAATTCATAAATCCTAATCTGTTACGTTTAAAGTACATGCTAAAAAATCCGAGTCACGGTCAACATTTTTTGAAATTTCCGTGTGTAATGATCACGCACAATGAATTAGAATAGAATTAATTTCTAAGAAACGGTGTGCAGGAAACAATAGAAGAGTGCAGAAAATCGAACCTTAATTCATAAATCCTAATCTGTGACATTTGAATGACATGCTAAAAAATCCGAGTCATGGTCAACATTTTTTTATATTTCCGTGTGTAATGATCAGGCACAATGAATTAGAATAGAATTAATTTCTAAGAAACGGTGTGCAGGAAACAATAGAAGAGTGCTGAAAATCGAACACTAATTCATAAAATCTAATCTGTGACGTTTGAAGTACATGCTAAAAAATCCGAGTCACGGTCAACATTTTTTTAAATTTCCGTGGGTAATGATCAGGTATAATGAATTAGAATAGAATTAATTTCTAAGAAACGGTGTGCAGGAAACAATAGAAGAGTGCTGAAAATTGAACACTAATTCATAAATCCAAATCTGTGACGTTTGAAGTACATGCTACAAAATCCGAGTCACGGTCAACATTTTTTGAATTTTCCGTGTGTAATGATCAGGCACAATGAATTAGAATAGAATTAATTTCTTAGAAACGGTGTGCAGGAAACAATAGAAGAGTGCTTAAAATCGAACCCTAAGTCATAAATCCTAATTTGTTACGTTTGAAGTACATGCTAAAAAATCCGAGTCACGGTCAACATTTTTTGAAATTTCCCTGTGTAATGATCAGGCACAATGAATTAGAATAGAATTAATTTCTTAGAAACGGTGTGCAGGAAACAATAGAAGAGTGCTGAAAATTTAACCCTAATTCATAAATCCTAATCTGTGACGTTTGAACTACATGCTAAATAATCCAAGTCACGGTCAACATTTTTTGAAATTTCCGTGTGTAATGATCAGGCACAATGAATTAGAATAGAATTAATTTCTTAGAAACGGTGTGCAGGAAACAATAGAAGAGTGCTGAAAATCTAACCCCAATTCATAAATCCTAATCTGTGACGTTTGAAGTACATGCTAAAAAATTCGAGTCACGGTCAACATTTTTTGAATTTTCGGTGTGTACTGATCAGCCACAAAGAATTAGAATAGAATTAATTTCTAAGAAACGGTGTGCATCAAACAATAGAAGAGTGCTGAAAATGGAACCCTAATTCATAAATCCTAATGTGTGACGTTTGAAATACATTCTCCAAAATCCGAGTCACGGTCAACATTTTTTAAAATTTTCGTGTGTAATGATCAGGCATAATGAATTAGAATAGAATTAATTTCTAAGAAACTGTGTGCAGACAACAATAGAACAGTGCTGAAAATCGAACCCTAATTCATAAATCCTAATCTTTTACGTTTGAAGTACATGCTAAAAAATCCGAGTCACGGTCAACATTTTTTTAAATTTCCGTGGGTAATGATCAGGTACAATGAATTAGAATAGAATTAATTTCTAAGAAACGGTGTGCAGGAAACAATAGAAGAGTGCTTAAAAAAGAACCCTCATTCATAAATCCTAATCTGTTACGTTTGAAGTACATGCTAAAAAATCCGAGTCACGGTCAACATTTTTTGAAATTTCCGTGTGTAATGATCAGGCACAATGAATTAGAATAGAATTAATTTCTAAGAAACTGTGTGCAGCAAACAATAGAACAGTGCTGAAAATCGATCCCTAATTCATAAATCCTAATCTGTGACGTTTGAAGTACATGCTAAAAAATCCGAGTCACGGTCAAAATTTTTTGAAGTTTCCGTGTGTAATGATCAGGCACAATGAATTAGAATAGAATTAATTTCTATGAAACGATGTGCAGGAAACAATAGAAGAGTGCTTAAAATCAAACCCTAATTCATAAATCATAATCTGTGACGTTTGAAATACATTCTCCAAAATCCGAGTCACGGTCAACATTTTTTTAAATTTCCGTGGGTAATGATCAGGTATAATGAATTAGACTAGAATTAATTTCTAAGAAACGGTGTGCAGGAAACAATAGAAGAGTTCTTAAAATCGAACCCTAATTCATAAAACCTAATCTGTTACGTTTGAAGTACATGCTAAAAAATCCGAGTCACGGTCAACATTTTTTTAAATTTCCGTGTGTAATGATCAGGCCCAATGAATTAGAATATAATTAATTTCTAAGAAACGGTGTGCAGGAAACAATAGAAGAGTGCTGAAAATCAAACCCTAATTCATAATTCCTTATCTGTGACGTTTGAAGTACATGCTAAAAAATCCGGGTCACGGTCAACATTTTTTGAAATTTCCGTGTGTAATGATCAGGCACAATGAATTAGAATAGAATTAATTTCTAAGAAACGATGTGCAGGAAACAATAGAAGAGTGCAGAAAATCGAACCCGAATTCATAAATACTAATTTGTGACGTTTGAAGTACATGCTAAAAAATCCGAGTCACGGTCAACATTTTTTTAATTTTCCGTGTGTCATGATCAGGCACAATGAATTTGAATAAAATTAATTTCTAAGAAACGGTGTGCAGGAAACAATAGAAGAGTGCTGAAAATCGAACCCTAATTCATAAATCATAATCTGTGACGTTTGAAGTACATGCTAAAAAATCCGAGTCACGGTCAAGATTTTTTGAAATTTTCGTGTGTAATGATCAGGCACAATGAATTAGAATAGAATTAATTTCTTAGAAACGGTGTGCAGGAAACAATAGAGAAGTGCTTAAAATCGAACCTTAATTCATAAAACCTAATCTGTTACGTTTGAAGTACATGCTAAAAAATCCGAGCCACGGTCAACATTTTTTTAAATTTTCGTGTGTAATTATCAGGCACAATGAATTAGAATAGAATTAATTTCTAAGAAACGGTGTGCATGAATCAATAGAAGAGTGCAGAAAATCGAACCCTAATTCATAAAACCTAATCTGTGACGTTTGAAGTACATGCTAAAAAATCCGAGTTACGGTCAACGTTATTTTTAATTTTCGTGGGTAATGATCAGGTATAATGAATTAGAATAGAATTAATTTCTAAGAAACGGTGTGCAGGAAACAATAGAAGAGTGCTTAAAATCGAACCCTAATTCATAAATCCTAATCTGTTACGTTTGAAGTACATGCTAAAAAATCCGAGTCACGGTCAACATTTTTTGAAATTTCCGTGTGTAATGATCAGGCACAATGAATTAGAATAGAATTAATTTCTATGAAACGATGTGCAGGAAACAATAGAAGAGTGCTTAAAATCGAACCCTAATTCATAAATCATAATCTGTGACGTTTAAAATACATTCTCCAAAATCCGAGTCACGGTCAACATTTTTTGAAATTTCCGTGTGTAATGATCAGGCACAATGAATTAGAATAGAATTAATTTCTATGAAACGATGTGCAGGAAACAATAGAAGAGTGTTTAAAATCGAACCCTAATTCATAAATCCTAATCTGTTACGTTTGAAGTACATGCTAAAAAATCCGAGTCACGGTCAACATTTTTTGAAATTTCCGTGTGTAATGATCAGGCACAATGAATTAGAATAGAATTAATTTCTATGAAACGATGTGCAGGAAACAATAGAAGAGTGCTTAAAATCGAACCCTAATTCATAAATCATAATCTGTGACGTTTAAAATACATTCTCCAAAATCCGAGTCACGGTCAACATTTTTTGAAATTTCCGTGTGTAATGATCAGGCACAATGAATTAGAATAGAATTAATTTCTATGAAACGATGTGCAGGAAACAATAGAAGAGTGTTTAAAATCGAACCCTAATTCATAAATCATAATCTGTGACGTTTGAAATACATTCTCCAAAATCCGAGTCACGGTCAACATTTTTTTAAATTTCCGTGTGTAATGATCAGGCATAATGAATTAGAATAGAATTAATTTCTAAGAAACTGTGTGCAGGAAACAATAGAACAGTGCTGAAAATCGATCCCTAATTCATAAATCCTAATCTGTGACGTTTGAAGTACATGCTAAAAAATCCGAGTCACGGTCAACATTTTTTGAAATTTCCGTGTGTAAGGATCAGGCACAATGAATTAAAATAGAATTAATTTCTAAGAAACGGTGTGCAGGAAACAATAGAAGAGTGCTTAAAATCGAACCCTAATTCATTAATCCTAATCTGTTACGTTTGAAGTACATGCTAAAAAATCCGAGTCACGGTCAACATTTTTTGAAATTTCCGTGTGTAATGATCAGGCACATTGAATTAGAATAGAATTAATTTCTAAGAAACGGTGTGCAGGAAACAATAGAAGAGTGCTTAAAAAAGAACCCTCATTCATAAATCCTAATATGTTACGTTTGAAGTACATGCTAAAAAATCCGAGTCACGGTCAACATTTTTTGAAATTTCCGTGTGTAATGATCAGGCACAATGAATTAGAATAGAATTAATTTCTATGAAACGATGTGCAGGAAACAATAGAAGAGTGTTTAAAATCGAACCCTAATTCATAAATCATAATCTGTGACGTTTGAAATACATTCTCCAAAATCCGAGTCACGGTCAACATTTTTTTAAATTTCCGTGTGTAATGATCAGGCATAATGAATTAGAATAGAATTAATTTCTAAGAAACTGTGTGCAGGAAACAATAGAACAGTGCTGAAAATCGATCCCTAATTCATAAATCCTAATCTGTGACGTTTGAAGTACATGCTAAAAAATCCGAGTCACGGTCAACATTTTTTGAAATTTCCGTGTGTAAGGATCAGGCACAATGAATTAAAATAGAATTAATTTCTAAGAAACGGTGTGCAGGAAACAATAGAAGAGTGCTTAAAATCGAACCCTAATTCATTAATCCTAATCTGTTACGTTTGAAGTACATGCTAAAAAATCCGAGTCACGGTCAACATTTTTTGAAATTTCCGTGTGTAAGGATCAGGCACAATGAATTAAAATAGAATTAATTTCTAAGAAACGGTGTGCAGGAAACAATAGAAGAGTGCTTAAAAAAGAACCCTCATTCATAAATCCTAATCTCTTACGTTTGAAGTACATGCTAAAAAATCCGAGTCACGGTCAACATTTTTTGAAATTTCCGTGTGTAATGATCAGGCACAATGAATTAGAATAGAATTAATTTCTAAGAAACGGTGTGCAGGAAACAATAGAAGAGTGTAGACAATCGAAGCCTAATTCATAAATCCTAATCTGTGACATTTGAATTACATGTTAAAAAATCCGAGTCACGGTCAACATTTTTTTAAATTTCCGTGTGTAATGATCAGGCACAATGAATTAGAATAGAATTAATTTCTAAGAAACGGTGTGCAGGAAACAATAGAAGAGTGCTTAAAATCGAACCCTAATACATAAATTCTAATCTGTTACGTTTGAAGTACATGCTAAAAAATCCGAGTCACGGTCCACATTTTTTGAAATTTCCGTGTGTGATGATCAGGCACAATGAATTAGAATAGAATTAATTTCTTAGAAACGGTGTGCAGGAAACAATAGAAGAGTGCTGAAAATTGAACCCTAATTCATAAATCCTAATCTATGACGTTTGAAGTACATGCTAAAAAATCCGAGTCACGGTCAACATTTTTTAAAATTTCCGTGTGTAATGATCAGGCACAATGAATTAGAATAGAATTAATTTCTAAGAAAGGGTGTGCATGAAACAATAGAAGAGTGCTGAAAATGGAACCCTACTTCATAAATCCTAATCTGTGACGTTTGAAATACATTCTCAAAAATCCGAGAAACGGTCAACATTTTTTGAAATTTTCGTGTGTAATGATCAGGCATAATGAATTAGAATAGAATTAATTTCTAAGAAACTGTGTGCAGACAACAATAGAACAATGCTGAAAATCGAACCCTAATTCATAAATCCTAATCTGTGACGTTTGAAGTACATGCTAAAAAATCCGAGTCACGGTCAACATATTTTGAAATTTCCGTGTGTAATGATCAGGCACAATGAATTAGAATAGAATTAATTTCTAAGAATTGGTGTGCAGGAAACAATAGAAGAGTGCTGAAAATCGAACCCTAATTCATATATCTTAATCTGTGACGTTTGAAGTACATGCTAAAAAATCCGAGTCACGGTCAACATTTTTTTAAATTTCCGTGTGTGATGATCAGGCACAATGAATTAGAATAGAATTAATTTCTAAGAAACGGTGTGCAGGAAACAATAGAAGAGTGCTTAAAATCGAACCCTAATTCATAAATCCTAATCTGTTAAGTTTGAAGTACATGCTAAAAAATCCGAGTCACGGTCAACATTTTTTGAAATTTCCGTGTGTAATGATCAGGCACAATGAATTAGAATAGAATTAATTTCTTAGAAACGGTGTGCAGGAAACAATAGAAGAGTGCTGAAAATTGAACCCTAATTCATAAATCCTAATCTATGACGTTTGAAGTACATGCTAAAAAATCCGAGTCACGGTCAACATTTTTTAAAATTTCCGTGTGTAATGATCAGGCACAATGAATTAGAATAGAATTAATTTCTAAGAAACGGTGTGCATGAAACAATAGTAGAGTGCTGAAAATGGAACCCTAATTCATAAATCCTAATCTGTGACGTTTGAAATACATTCTCAAAAATCCGAGTCACGGTCAACATTTTTTGAAATTTTCGTGTGTAATGATCAGGCATAATGAATTAGAATAGAATTAATTTCTAAGAAACTGTGTGTAGACAAAAATAGAACAGTGCTGAAAATCGAACCCTAATTCATAAATCCTAATCTGTGACGTTTGAAGTACATGCTAAAAAATCCGAGTCACGGTCAACATATTTTTAAATTTCCGTGTGTAATGATCAGGCACAATGAATTAGAATAGAATTAATTTCTAAGAAACGGTATGCAGGAAACAATAGAAGAGTGCTTAAATCGAACCCTAATTCATAAATCCTAATCTGTTACGTTTGAAGTACATGGTAAAAAATCCGAGTCACGGTCAACATTTTTTGAAATTTCCGTGTGTAATGATCAGGCACAATGTATTAGAATAGAATTAATTTCTAAGAAACGGTGTGGAGGAAACAATAAAAGAGTGCTGAAAATCGAACCCTAATTCAAAAATCCTAATCTGTGACGTTTGAAGTACATGCCAAAAAATCCGAGTCACGGTCAACATTTTTTGAAATTTTCGTGTGTAATGATCAGGCACAATGAATTAGAATAGAATTAATTTCTAAGAAACGGTGTGCAGGAAACAATAGAAGAGTGCTTAAAATTGAACCCTAATTCCTAAATCCTAATCTGTTACGTTTGAAGTACATGCTAAAAAATCTTAGTCACGGTCAACATTTTTTAAAATTTCCGTGTGTAATGATCAGGCACAATGAATTAGAATACAATTAATTTCTAAGAAACGATGTGCATGAAACAATAGAAGAGTGCAGAAAATCGAACCCTAATTCATAAATACTAATATGTGACGTTTGAAGTACATGCTAAAAAATCCGAGTCACGGTCGACATTTTTTTAATTTTCCGTGTGTCATGATCAGGCACAATGAATTTGAATAGAATTAATTTTTAAGAAACGGTGTGCAGGAAACAATAGAAAAGTGCTGAAAATCGAACCCTAATTCATAAATCATAATCTGTGACGTTTGAAGTACATGCTAAAAAATCCGAGTCACGGTCAACATTTTTTGAAATTTCCGTGTGTAATGATCAGGTAGAATTTCTTAGAATAGAATTAATTTCTAAGAAACGGTGTGCATGAAACAATAGAAGAGTGCAGAAAATCGAACCCTAATTCATAAATCCTAATCTGTGACGTTTGAAGTACATGCTAAAAAATCCGAGTCACGGTCAACATTTTTTTAAATTTCCGTGGGTAATGATCAGGTACAATGAATTAGAATAGAATTAATTTCTAAGAAACGGTGTGCAGGAAACAATAGAAGAGTGCTTAAAATCGAACCCTAATTCATAAATCCTAATCTGTTACGTTTGAAGTACATGCTAAAAAATCCGAGTCACGGTCAACATTTTTTAAAATTTCCGTGTGTAATGATCAGGCACAATGAATTAGAATAGAATTAATTTCTAAGAAACGGTGTGCATGAAACAATAGTAGAGTGCTGAAAATGGAACCCTAATTCATAAATCCTAATCTGTGACGTTTGAAATACATTCTCAAAAATCCGAGTCACGGTCAACATTTTTTGAAATTTTCGTGTGTAATGATCAGGCATAATGAATTAGAATAGAATTAATTTCTAAGAAACTGTGTGTAGACAAAAATAGAACAGTGCTGAAAATCGAACCCTAATTCATAAATCCTAATCTGTGACGTTTGAAGTACATGCTAAAAAATCCGAGTCACGGTCAACATATTTTGAAATTTCCGTGTGTAATGATCAGGCACAATGAATTAGAATAGAATTAATTTCTAAGAAACGGTATGCAGGAAACAATAGAAGAGTGCTTAAATCGAACCCTAATTCATAAATCCTAATCTGTTACGTTTGAAGTACATGGTAAAAAATCCGAGTCACGGTCAACATTTTTTGAAATTTCCGTGTGTAATGATCAGGCACAATGTATTAGAATAGAATTAATTTCTAAGAAACGGTGTGGAGGAAACAATAAAAGAGTGCTGAAAATCGAACCCTAATTCAAAAATCCTAATCTGTGACGTTTGAAGTACATGCCAAAAAATCCGAGTCACGGTCAACATTTTTTGAAATTTCCGTGTGTAATGATCAGGCACAATGAATTAGAATAGAATTAATTTCTAAGAAACGGTGTGCAGGAAACAATAGAAGAGTGCTTAAAATTGAACCCTAATTCCTAAATCCTAATCTGTTACGTTTGAAGTACATTCTAAAAAATCTTAGTCACGGTCAACATTTTTTAAAATTTCCGTGTGTAATGATCAGGCACAATGAATTAGAATAGAATTAATTTCTAAGAAACGGTGTGCATGAAACAATAGTAGAGTGCTGAAAATGGAACCCTAATTCATAAATCCTAATCTGTGACGTTTGAAATACATTCTCAAAAATCCGAGTCACGGTCAACATTTTTTGAAATTTTCGTGTGTAATGATCAGGCATAATGAATTAGAATAGAATTAATTTCTAAGAAACTGTGTGTAGACAAAAATAGAACAGTGCTGAAAATCGAACCCTAATTCATAAATCCTAATCTGTGACGTTTGAAGTACATGCTAAAAAATCCGAGTCACGGTCAACATATTTTGAAATTTCCGTGTGTAATGATCAGGCACAATGAATTAGAATAGAATTAATTTCTAAGAAACGGTATGCAGGAAACAATAGAAGAGTGCTTAAATCGAACCCTAATTCATAAATCCTAATCTGTTACGTTTGAAGTACATGGTAAAAAATCCGAGTCACGGTCAACATTTTTTGAAATTTCCGTGTGTAATGATCAGGCACAATGTATTAGAATAGAATTAATTTCTAAGAAACGGTGTGGAGGAAACAATAAAAGAGTGCTGAAAATCGAACCCTAATTCAAAAATCCTAATCTGTGACGTTTGAAGTACATGCCAAAAAATCCGAGTCACGGTCAACATTTTTTGAAATTTCCGTGTGTAATGATCAGGCACAATGAATTAGAATAGAATTAATTTCTAAGAAACGGTGTGCAGGAAACAATAGAAGAGTGCTTAAAATTGAACCCTAATTCCTAAATCCTAATCTGTTACGTTTGAAGTACATTCTAAAAAATCTTAGTCACGGTCAACATTTTTTAAAATTTCCGTGTGTAATGATCAGGCACAATGAATTAGAATACAATTAATTTCTAAGAAACGATGTGCATGAAACAATAGAAGAGTGCAGAAAATCGAACCCTAATTAATAAATACTAATATGTGACGTTTGAAGTACATGCTAAAAAATCCGAGTCACGGTCGACATTTTTTTAATTTTCCGTGTGTCATGATCAGGCACAATGAATTTGAATAGAATTAATTTCTAAGAAACGGTGTGCAGGAAACAATAGAAAAGTGCTGAAAATCGAACCCTAATTCATAAATCATAATCTGTGACGTTTGAAGTACATGCTAAAAAATCCGAGTCACGGTCAACATTTTTTGAAATTTCCGTGTGTAATGATCAGGTAGAATTTCTTAGAATAGAATTAATTTCTAAGAAACGGTGTGCATGAAACAATAGAAGAGTGCAGAAAATCGAACCCTAATTCATAAATCCTAATCTGTGACGTTTGAAGTACATGCTAAAAAATCCGAGTGACGGTCAACATTTTTTTAAATTTCCGTGGGTAATGATCAGGTATAATGAATTAGAATAGAATTAATTTCTAAGAAACGGTGTGCAGGAAACAATAGAAGAGTGCTTAAAATCGAACCCTAATTCATAAATCCTAATCTGTTACGTTTGAAGTACATGCTAAAAAATCCGAGTCACGGTCAACATTTTTTAAAATTTCCGTGTGTAATGATCAGGCACAATGAATTAGAATAGAATTAATTTCTAAGAAACGGTGTGCAGGAAACAATAGAAGAGTGCTGAAAATTGAACCCTAATTCATAAATCATAATCTATGACGTTTGAAGTACATGCTAAAAAATCCGAGTCACGGTCAACATTTTTTAAAATTTCCGTGTGTAATGATCAGGCACAATGAATTAGAATAGAATTAATTTCTAAGAAACGGTGTGCATGAAACAATAGTAGAGTGCTGAAAATGGAACCCTAATTCATAAATCCTAATCTGTGACGTTTGAAATACATTCTCAAAAATCCGAGTCACGGTCAACATTTTTTGAAATTTTCGTGTGTAATGATCAGGCATAATGAATTAGAATAGAATTAATTTCTAAGAAACTGTGTGTAGACAAAAATAGAACAGTGCTGAAAATCGAACCCTAATTCATAAATCCTAATCTGTGACGTTTGAAGTACATGCTAAAAAATCCGAGTCACGGTCAACATATTTTGAAATTTCCGTGTGTAATGATCAGGCACAATGAATTAGAATAGAATTAATTTCTAAGAAACGGTATGCAGGAAACAATAGAAGAGTGCTTAAATCGAACCCTAATTCATAAATCCTAATCTGTTACGTTTGAAGTACATGGTAAAAAATCCGAGTCACGGTCAACATTTTTTGAAATTTCCGTGTGTAATGATCAGGTAGAATTTCTTAGAATAGAATTAATTTCTAAGAAACGGTGTGCATGAAACAATAGAAGAGTGCAGAAAATCGAACCCTAATTCATAAATCCTAATCTGTGACGTTTGAAGTACATGCTAAAAAATCCGAGTCACGGTCAACATTTTTTTAAATTTCCGTGGGTAATGATCAGGTACAATGAATTAGAATAGAATTAATTTCTAAGAAACGGTGTGCAGGAAACAATAGAAGAGTGCTTAAAATCGAACCCTAATTCATAAATCCTAATCTGTTACGTTTGAAGTACATGCTAAAAAATCCGAGTCACGGTCAACATTTTTTGAAATTTCCGTGTGTAATGATCAGGCACAATGTATTAGAATAGAATTAATTTCTAAGAAACGGTGTGGAGGAAACAATAAAAGAGTGCTGAAAATCGAACCCTAATTCAAAAATCCTAATCTGTGACGTTTGAAGTACATGCCAAAAAATCCGAGTCACGGTCAACATTTTTTGAAATTTCCGTGTGTAATGATCAGGCACAATGAATTAGAATAGAATTAATTTCTAAGAAACGGTGTGCAGGAAACAATAGAAGAGTGCTTAAAATTGAACCCTAATTCCTAAATCCTAATCTGTTACGTTTGAAGTACATGCTAAAAAATCTTAGTCACGGTCAACATTTTTTAAAATTTCCGTGTGTAATGATCAGGCACAATGAATTAGAATAAAATTAATTTCTAAGAAACGATGTGCATGAAACAATAGAAGAGTGTAGAAAATCGAACCCTAATTCATAAATACTAATATGTGACGTTTGAAGTACATGCTAAAAAATCCGAGTCACGGTCGACATTTTTTTAATTTTCCGTGTGTCATGATCAGGCACAATGAATTTGAATAGAATTAATTTCTAAGAAACGGTGTGCAGGAAACAATAGAAAAGTGCTGAAAATCGAACCCTAATTCATAAATCATAATCTGTGACGTTTGAAGTACATGCTAAAAAATCCGAGTCACGGTCAACATTTTTTGAAATTTCCGTGTGTAATGATCAGGTAGAATTTCTTAGAATAGAATTAATTTCTAAGAAACGGTGTGCATGAAACAATAGAAGAGTGCAGAAAATCGAACCCTAATTCATAAATCCTAATCTGTGACGTTTGAAGTACATGCTAAAAAATCCGAGTGACGGTCAACATTTTTTTAAATTTCCGTGGGTAATGATCAGGTATAATGAATTAGAATAGAATTAATTTCTAAGAAACGGTGTGCAGGAAACAATAGAAGAGTGCTTAAAATCGAACCCTAATTCATAAATCCTAATCTGTTACGTTTGAAGTACATGCTAAAAAATCCGAGTCACGGTCAACATTTTTTGAAATTTCCGTGTGTAATGATCAGGCACAATGAATTAGAATAGAATTAATTTCTGAGAAACGGTGTGCAGGAAACAATAGAAGAGTGCTGAAAATTGAACCCTAATTCATAAATCATAATCTATGACGTTTGAAGTACATGCTAAAAAATCCGAGTCACGGTCAACATTTTTTAAAATTTCCGTGTGTAATGATCAGGCACAATGAATTAGAATAGAATTAATTTCTAAGAAACGGTGTGCATGAAACAATAGTAGAGTGCTGAAAATGAAACCCTAATTCATAAATCCTAATCTGTGACGTTTGAAATACATTCTCAAAAATCCGAGTCACGGTCAACATTTTTTGAAATTTTCGTGTGTAATGATCAGGCATAATGAATTAGAATAGGATTAATTTCTAAGAAACTGTGTGTAGACAAAAATAGAACAGTGCTGAAAATCGAACCCTAATTCATAAATCCTAATCTGTGACGTTTGAAGTACATGCTAAAAAATCCGAGTCACGGTCAACATATTTTGAAATTTCCGTGTGTAATGATCAGGCACAATGAATTAGAATAGAATTAATTTCTAAGAAACGGTATGCAGGAAACAATAGAAGAGTGCTTAAATCGAACCCTAATTCATAAATCCTAATCTGTTACGTTTGAAGTACATGGTAAAAAATCCGAGTCACGGTCAACATTTTTTGAAATTTCCGTGTGTAATGATCAGGTAGAATTTCTTAGAATAGAATTAATTTCTAAGAAACGGTGTGCATGAAACAATAGAAGAGTGCAGAAAATCGAACCCTAATTCATAAATCCTAATCTGTGACGTTTGAAGTACATGCTAAAAAATCCGAGTCACGGTCAACATTTTTTTAAATTTCCGTGGGTAATGATCAGGTACAATGAATTAGAATAGAATTAATTTCTAAGAAACGGTGTGCAGGAAACAATAGAAGAGTGCTTAAAATCGAACCCTAATTCATAAATACTAATCTGTTACGTTTGAAGTACATGCTAAAAAATCCGAGTCACGGTCAACATTTTTTGAAATTTCCGTGTGTAATGATCAGGCACAATGTATTAGAATAGAATTAATTTCTAAGAAACGGTGTGGAGGAAACAATAAAATAGTGCTGAAAATCGAACCCTAATTCAAAAATCCTAATCTGTGACGTTTGAAGTACATGCCAAAAAATCCGAGTCACGGTCAACATTTTTTGAAATTTTCGTGTGTAATGATCAGGCACAATGAATTAGAATAGAATTAATTTCTAAGAAACGGTGTGCAGGAAACAATAGAAGAGTGCTTAAAATTGAACCCTAATTCCTAAATCCTAATCTGTTACGTTTGAAGTACATGCTAAAAAATCTTAGTCACGGTCAACATTTTTTAAAATTTCCGTGTGTAATGATCAGGCACAATGAATTAGAATACAATTAATTTCTAAGAAACGATGTGCATGAAACAATAGAAGAGTGCAGAAAATCGAACCCTAATTCATAAATACTAATATGTGACGTTTGAAGTACATGCTAAAAAATCCGAGTCACGGTCGACATTTTTTTAATTTTCCGTGTGTCATGATCAGGCACAATGAATTTGAATAGAATTAATTTTTAAGAAACGGTGTGCAGGAAACAATAGAAAAGTGCTGAAAATCGAACCCTAATTCATAAATCATAATCTGTGACGTTTGAAGTACATGCTAAAAAATCCGAGTCACGGTCAACATTTTTTGAAATTTCCGTGTGTAATGATCAGGTAGAATTTCTTAGAATAGAATTAATTTCTAAGAAACGGTGTGCATGAAACAATAGAAGAGTGCAGAAAATCGAACCCTAATTCATAAATCCTAATCTGTGACGTTTGAAGTACATGCTAAAAAATCCGAGTCACGGTCAACATTTTTTTAAATTTCCGTGGGTAATGATCAGGTACAATGAATTAGAATAGAATTAATTTCTAAGAAACGGTGTGCAGGAAACAATAGAAGAGTGCTTAAAATCGAACCCTAATTCATAAATCCTAATCTGTTACGTTTGAAGTACATGCTAAAAAATCCGAGTCACGGTCAACATTTTTTAAAATTTCCGTGTGTAATGATCAGGCACAATGAATTAGAATAGAATTAATTTCTAAGAAACGGTGTGCATGAAACAATAGTAGAGTGCTGAAAATGGAACCCTAATTCATAAATCCTAATCTGTGACGTTTGAAATACATTCTCAAAAATCCGAGTCACGGTCAACATTTTTTGAAATTTTCGTGTGTAATGATCAGGCATAATGAATTAGAATAGAATTAATTTCTAAGAAACTGTGTGTAGACAAAAATAGAACAGTGCTGAAAATCGAACCCTAATTCATAAATCCTAATCTGTGACGTTTGAAGTACATGCTAAAAAATCCGAGTCACGGTCAACATATTTTGAAATTTCCGTGTGTAATGATCAGGCACAATGAATTAGAATAGAATTAATTTCTAAGAAACGGTATGCAGGAAACAATAGAAGAGTGCTTAAATCGAACCCTAATTCATAAATCCTAATCTGTTATGTTTGAAGTACATGGTAAAAAATCCGAGTCACGGTCAAAATTTTTTGAAATTTCCGTGTGTAATGATCAGGCACAATGTATTAGAATAGAATTAATTTCTAAGAAACGGTGTGGAGGAAACAATAAAAGAGTGCTGAAAATCGAACCCTAATTCAAAAATCCTAATCTGTGACGTTTGAAGTACATGCCAAAAAATCCGAGTCACGGTCAACATTTTTTGAAATTTCCGTGTGTAATGATCAGGCACAATGAATTAGAATAGAATTAATTTCTAAGAAACGGTGTGCAGGAAACAATAGAAGAGTGCTTAAAATTGAACCCTAATTCCTAAATCCTAATCTGTTACGTTTGAAGTACATGCTAAAAAATCTTAGTCACGGTCAACATTTTTTAAAATTTCCGTGTGTAATGATCAGGCACAATGAATTAGAATACAATTAATTTCTAAGAAACGATGTGCATGAAACAATAGAAGAGTGCAGAAAATCGAACCCTAATTCATAAATACTAATATGTGACGTTTGAAGTACATGCTAAAAAATCCGAGTCACGGTCGACATTTTTTTAATTTTCCGTGTGTCATGATCAGGCACAATGAATTTGAATAGAATTAATTTCTAAGAAACGGTGTGCAGGAAACAATAGAAAAGTGCTGAAAATCGAACCCTAATTCATAAATCATAATCTGTGACGTTTGAAGTACATGCTAAAAAATCCGAGTCACGGTCAACATTTTTTGAAATTTCCGTGTGTAATGATCAGGTAGAATTTCTTAGAATAGAATTAATTTCTAAGAAACGGTGTGCATGAAACAATAGAAGAGTGCAGAAAATCGAACCCTAATTCATAAATCCTAATCTGTGACGTTTGAAGTACATGCTAAAAAATCCGAGTGACGGTCAACATTTTTTTAAATTTCCGTGGGTAATGATCAGGTATAATGAATTAGAATAGAATTAATTTCTAAGAAACGGTGTGCAGGAAACAATAGAAGAGTGCTTAAAATCGAACTCTAATTCATAAATCCTAATCTGTTACGTTTGAAGTACATGCTAAAAAATCCGAGTCACGGTCAACATTTTTTGAAATTTCCGTGTGTAATGATCAGGCACAATGAATTAGAATAGAATTAATTTCTGAGAAACGGTGTGCAGGAAACAATAGAAGAGTGCTGAAAATTGAACCCTAATTCATAAATCATAATCTATGACGTTTGAAGTACATGCTAAAAAATCCGAGTCACGGTCAACATTTTTTAAAATTTCCGTGTGTAATGATCAGGCACAATGAATTAGAATAGAATTAATTTCTAAGAAACGGTGTGCATGAAACAATAGTAGAGTGCTGAAAATGGAACCCTAATTCATAAATCCTAATCTGTGACGTTTGAAATACATTCTCAAAAATCCGAGTCACGGTCAACATTTTTTGAAATTTTCGTGTGTAATGATCAGGCATAATGAATTAGAATAGAATTAATTTCTAAGAAACTGTGTGTAGACAAAAATAGAACAGTGCTGAAAATCGAACCCTAATTCATAAATCCTAATCTGTGACGTTTGAAGTACATGCTAAAAAATCCGAGTCACGGTCAACATATTTTGAAATTTCCGTGTGTAATGATCAGGCACAATGAATTAGAATAGAATTAATTTCTAAGAAACGGTATGCAGGAAACAATAGAAGAGTGCTTAAATCGAACCCTAATTCATAAATCCTAATCTGTTACGTTTGAAGTACATGGTAAAAAATCCGAGTCACGGTCAACATTTTTTGAAATTTCCGTGTGTAATGATCAGGCACAATGTATTAGAATAGAATTAATTTCTAAGAAACGGTGTGGAGGAAACAATAAAAGAGTGCTGAAAATCGAACCCTAATTCAAAAATCCTAATCTGTGACGTTTGAAGTACATGCCAAAAAATCCGAGTCACGGTCAACATTTTTTGAAATTTCCGTGTGTAATGATCAGGCACAATGAATTAGAATAGAATTAATTTCTAAGAAACGGTGTGCAGGAAACAATAGAAGAGTGCTTAAAATTGAACCCTAATTCCTAAATCCTAATCTGTTACGTTTGAAGTACATGCTAAAAAATCTTAGTCACGGTCAACATTTTTTAAAATTTCCGTGTGTAATGATCAGGCACAATGAATTAGAATACAATTAATTTCTAAGAAACGATGTGCATGAAACAATAGAAGAGTGCAGAAAATCGAACCCTAATTCATAAATACTAATATGTGACGTTTGAAGTACATGCTAAAAAATCCGAGTCACGGTCGACATTTTTTTAATTTTCCGTGTGTCATGATCAGGCACAATGAATTTGAATAGAATTAATTTCTAAGAAACGGTGTGCAGGAAACAATAGAAAAGTGCTGAAAATCGAACCCTAATTCATAAATCATAATCTGTGACGTTTGAAGTACATGCTAAAAAATCCGAGTCACGGTCAACATTTTTTGAAATTTCCGTGTGTAATGATCAGGTAGAATTTCTTAGAATAGAATTAATTTCTAAGAAACGGTGTGCATGAAACAATAGAAGAGTGCAGAAAATCGAACCCTAATTCATAAATCCTAATCTGTGACGTTTGAAGTACATGCTAAAAAATCCGAGTCACGGTCAACATTTTTTTAAATTTCCGTGGGTAATGATCAGGTATAATGAATTAGAATAGAATTAATTTCTAAGAAACGGTGTGCAGGAAACAATAGAAGAGTTTTTAAAATCGAACCCTAATTCATAAATCCTAATCTGTTACGTTTGAAGTACATGCTAAAAAATCCGAGTCACGGTCAACATTTTTTGAAATTTCCGTGTGTAATGATCAGGCACAATGAATTAGAATAGAATTAATTTCTTAGAAACGTTGTGCAGGAAACAATAGAAGAGTGCTGAAAATTGAACCCTAATTCATAAATCCTAATCTATGACGTTTGAAGTACATGCTAAAAAATCCGAGTCACGGTCAACATTTTTTAAAATTTCCGTGTGTAATGATCAGGCACAATGAATTAGAATAGAATTAATTTCTAAGAAACGGTGTGCATGAAACAATAGTAGAGTGCTGAAAATGGAACCCTAATTCATAAATCCTAATCTGTGACGTTTGAAATACATTCTCAAAAATCCGAGTCACGGTCAACATTTTTTGAAATTTCCGTGTGTAATGATCAGGCACAATGAATTAGAATAGAATTAATTTCTAAGAAACGGTGTGCAGGAAACAATAGAAGAGTGCTTAAAATTGAACCCTAATTCCTAAATCCTAATCTGTTACGTTTGAAGTACATGCTAAAAAATCTTAGTCACGGTCAACATTTTTTTAAATTTCCGTGTGTAATGATCAGGCACAATGAATTAGAATACAATTAATTTCTAAGAAACGATGTGCATGAAACAATAGAAGAGTGCAGAAAATCGAACCCTAATTCATAAATACTAATTTGTGACGTTTGAAGTACATGCTAAAAAATCCGAGTCACGGTCGACATTTTTTTAATTTTCCGTGTGTCATGATCAGGCACAATGAATTTGAATAGAATTAATTTCTAAGAAACGGTGTGCAAGAAACAATAGAAAAGTGCTGAAAATCGAACCCTAATTCATAAATCATAATCTGTGACGTTTGAAGTACATGCTAAAAAATCCGAGTCACGGTCAACATTTTTTGAAATTTCCGTGTGTAATGATCAGATAGAATTTATTAGAATAGAATTAATTTCTAAGAAACGGTGTGCATGAAACAATAGAAGAGTGCAGAAAATCGAACCCTAATTCATAAATCCTAATCTGTGACGTTTGAAGTACATGCTAAAAAATCCGAGTCACGGTCAACATTTTTTTAAATTTCCGTGGGTAATGATCAGGTATAATGAATTAGAATAGAATTAATTTCTAAGAAACGGTGTGCAGGAAACAATAGAAGAGTGCTTAAAATCGAACCCTAATTCATAAATCCTAATCAGTTACGTTTGAAGTACATGCTAAAAAATCCGAGTCACGGTCAACATTTTTTGAAATTTCCGTGTGTAATGATCAGGCACAATGAATTAGAATAGAATTAATTTCTAAGAAACGGTGTGCAGGAAACAATAGAAGAGTGCTTAAAATTGAACCCTAATTCCTAAATCCTAATCTGTTACGTTTGAAGTACATGCTAAAAAATCTTAGTCACGGTCAACATTTTTTAAAATTTCCGTGTGTAATGATCAGGCACAATGAATTAGAATACAATTAATTTCTAAGAAACGATGTGCATGAAACAATAGAAAAGTGCAGAAAATCGAACCCTAATTCATAAATACTAATATGTGACGTTTGAAGTACATGCTAAAAAATCCGAGTCACGGTCGACATTTTTTTAATTTTCCGTGTGTCATGATCAGGCACAATGAATTTGAATAGAATTAATTTCTAAGAAACGGTGTGCAGGAAACAATAGAAAAGTGCTGAAAATCGAACCCTAATTCATAAATCATAATCTGTGACGTTTGAAGTACATGCTAAAAAATCCGAGTCACGGTCAACATTTTTTGAAATTTCCGTGTGTAATGATCAGGTAGAATTTCTTAGAATAGAATTAATTTCTAAGAAACGGTGTGCATGAAACAATAGAAGAGTGCAGAAAATCGAACCCTAATTCATAAATCCTAATCTGTGACGTTTGAAGTACATGCTAAAAAATCCGAGTCACGGTCAACATTTTTTTAAATTTCCGTGGGTAATGATCAGGTATAATGAATTAGAATAGAATTAATTTCTAAGAAACGGTGTGCAGGAAACAATAGAAGAGTGCTTAAAATCGAACCCTAATTCATAAATCCTAATCTGTTACGTTTGAAGTACATGCTAAAAAATCCGAGTCACGGTCAACATTTTTTGAAATTTCCGTGTGTAATGATCAGGCACAATGAATTAGAATAGAATTAATTTCTTAGAAACGGTGTGCAGGAAACAATAGAAGAGTGCTGAAAATTGAACCCTAATTCATAAATCATAATCTATGACGTTTTAAGTACATGCTAAAAAATCCGAGTCATGGTCAACATTTTTTAAAATTTCCGTGTGTAATGATCAGGCACAATGAATTAGAATAGAATTAATTTCTAAGAAACGGTGTGCATGAAACAATAGTAGAGTGCTGAAAATGGAACCCTAATTCATAAATCCTAATCTATGACATTTGAAATACATTCTCAAAAATCCGAGTCACTGTCAACATTTTTTGAAATTTTCGTGTGTAATGATCAGGCATAATGAATTAGAATAGAATTAATTTCTAAGAAACTGTGTGTAGACAAAAATAGAACAGTGCTGAAAATCGAACCCTAATTCATAAATCCTAATCTGTGACGTTTGAAGTACATGCTAAAAAATCCGAGTCACGGTCAACATATTTTGAAATTTCCGTGTGTAATGATCAGGCACAATGAATTAGAATAGAATTAATTTCTAAGAAACGGTGTGCAGGAAACAATAGAAGAGTGCTTAAATCGAACCCTAATTCATAAATCCTAATCTGTTACGTTTGAAGTACATGGTAAAAAATCCGAGTCACGGTCAACATTTTTTGAAATTTCCGTGTGTAATGATCAGGCACAATGTATTAGAATAGAATTAATTTCTAAGAAACGGTGTGGAGGAAACAATAAAAGAGTGCTGAAAATCGATCCCTAATTCAAAAATCCTAATCTGTGACGTTTGAAGTACATGCCAAAAAATCCGAGTCACGGTCAACATTTTTTTAAATTTCCGTGTGTAATGATCAGGCACAATGAATTAGAATACAATTAATTTCTAAGAAACGATGTGCATGAAACAATAGAAGAGTGCAGAAAATCGAACCCTAATTCATAAATACTAATTTGTGACGTTTGGAGTACATGCTAAAAAATCCGAGTCACGGTCGACATTTTTTTAATTTTCCGTGTGTCATGATCAGGCACAATGAATTTGAATAGAATTAATTTCTAAGAAACGGTGTGCAAGAAACAATAGAAAAGTGCTGAAAATCGAACCCTAATTCATAAA
Organism: Cucurbita pepo subsp. pepo; assembly: GCF_057944985.1. Taxonomy (NCBI): domain Eukaryota; kingdom Viridiplantae; phylum Streptophyta; class Magnoliopsida; order Cucurbitales; family Cucurbitaceae; genus Cucurbita; species Cucurbita pepo. The sequence continues at coordinate 5,577,714 of NC_141816.1, read as the reverse complement.
TCATAATCTGTGACGTTTGAAGTACATGCTAAAAAATCCGAGTCACGGTCAACATTTTTTGAAATTTCCGTGTGTAATGATCAGATAGAATTTCTTAGAATAGAATTAATTTCTAAGAAACGGTGTGCATGAAACAATAGAAGAGTGCAGAAAATCGAACCCTAATTCATAAATCCTAATCTGTGACGTTTGAAGTACATGCTAAAAAATCCGAGTCACGGTCAACATTTTTTTAAATTTCCGTGGGTAATGATCAGGTATAATGAATTAGAATAGAATTAATTTCTAAGAAACGGTGTGCAGGAAACAATAGAAGAGTGCTTAAAATCGAACCCTAATTCATAAATCCTAATCTGTTACGTTTGAAGTACATGCTAAAAAATCCGAGTCACGGTCAACATTTTTTAAAATTTCCGTGTGTAATGATCAGGCACAATGAATTAGAATACAATTAATTTCTAAGAAACGATGTGCATGAAACAATAGAAAAGTGCAGAAAATCGAACCCTAATTCATAAATACTAAAAATCCGAGTCACGGTCCACATTTTTTGAAATTTCCGTGTGTGATGATCAGGCACAATGAATTAGAATAGAATTAATTTCTTAGAAACGGTGTGCAGGAAACAATAGAAGAGTGCTGAAAATTGAACCCTAATTCATAAATCCTAATCTATGACGTTTGAAGTACATGCTAAAAAATCCGAGTCACGGTCAACATTTTTTAAAATTTCCGTGTGTAATGATCAGGCACAATGAATTAGAATAGAATTAATTTCTAAGAAAGGGTGTGCATGAAACAATAGAAGAGTGCTGAAAATGGAACCCTACTTCATAAATCCTAATCTGTGACGTTTGAAATACATTCTCAAAAATCCGAGAAACGGTCAACATTTTTTGAAATTTTCGTGTGTAATGATCAGGCATAATGAATTAGAATAGAATTAATTTCTAAGAAACTGTGTGCAGACAACAATAGAACAATGCTGAAAATCGAACCCTAATTCATAAATCCTAATCTGTGACGTTTGAAGTACATGCTAAAAAATCCGAGTCACGGTCAACATATTTTGAAATTTCCGTGTGTAATGATCAGGCACAATGAATTAGAATAGAATTAATTTCTAAGAATTGGTGTGCAGGAAACAATAGAAGAGTGCTGAAAATCGAACCCTAATTCATATATCTTAATCTGTGACGTTTGAAGTACATGCTAAAAAATCCGAGTCACGGTCAACATTTTTTTAAATTTCCGTGTGTGATGATCAGGCACAATGAATTAGAATAGAATTAATTTCTAAGAAACGGTGTGCAGGAAACAATAGAAGAGTGCTTAAAATCGAACCCTAATTCATAAATCCTAATCTGTTAAGTTTGAAGTACATGCTAAAAAATCCGAGTCACGGTCAACATTTTTTGAAATTTCCGTGTGTAATGATCAGGCACAATGAATTAGAATAGAATTAATTTCTTAGAAACGGTGTGCAGGAAACAATAGAAGAGTGCTGAAAATTGAACCCTAATTCATAAATCCTAATCTATGACGTTTGAAGTACATGCTAAAAAATCCGAGTCACGGTCAACATTTTTTAAAATTTCCGTGTGTAATGATCAGGCACAATGAATTAGAATAGAATTAATTTCTAAGAAACGGTGTGCATGAAACAATAGTAGAGTGCTGAAAATGGAACCCTAATTCAAAAATCCTAATCTGTGACGTTTGAAATACATTCTCAAAAATCCGAGTCACGGTCAACATTTTTTGAAATTTTCGTGTGTAATGATCAGGCATAATGAATTAGAATAGAATTAATTTCTAAGAAACTGTGTGTAGACAAAAATAGAACAGTGCTGAAAATCGAACCCTAATTCATAAATCCTAATCTGTGACGTTTGAAGTACATGCTAAAAAATCCGAGTCACGGTCAACATATTTTTAAATTTCCGTGTGTAATGATCAGGCACAATGAATTAGAATAGAATTAATTTCTAAGAAACGGTATGCAGGAAACAATAGAAGAGTGCTTAAATCGAACCCTAATTCATAAATCCTAATCTGTTACGTTTGAAGTACATGGTAAAAAATCCGAGTCACGGTCAACATTTTTTGAAATTTCCGTGTGTAATGATCAGGCACAATGTATTAGAATAGAATTAATTTCTAAGAAACGGTGTGGAGGAAACAATAAAAGAGTGCTGAAAATCGAACCCTAATTCAAAAATCCTAATCTGTGACGTTTGAAGTACATGCCAAAAAATCCGAGTCACGGTCAACATTTTTTGAAATTTCCGTGTGTAATGATCAGGCACAATGAATTAGAATAGAATTAATTTCTAAGAAACGGTGTGCAGGAAACAATAGAAGAGTGCTTAAAATTGAACCCTAATTCCTAAATCCTAATCTGTTACGTTTGAAGTACATGCTAAAAAATCTTAGTCACGGTCAACATTTTTTAAAATTTCCGTGTGTAATGATCAGGCACAATGAATTAGAATACAATTAATTTCTAAGAAACGATGTGCATGAAACAATAGAAGAGTGCAGAAAATCGAACCCTAATTCATAAATACTAATATGTGACGTTTGAAGTACATGCTAAAAAATCCGAGTCACGGTCGACATTTTTTTAATTTTCCGTGTGTCATGATCAGGCACAATGAATTTGAATAGAATTAATTTCTAAGAAACGGTGTGCAGGAAACAATAGAAAAGTGCTGAAAATCGAACCCTAATTCATAAATCATAATCTGTGACGTTTGAAGTACATGCTAAAAAATCCGAGTCACGGTCAACATTTTTTGAAATTTCCGTGTGTAATGATCAGGCACAATGAATTAGAATAGAATTAATTTCTAAGAAACGGTGTGCATGAAACAATAGTAGAGTGCTGAAAATGGAACCCTAATTCATAAATCCTAATCAGTTACGTTTGAAGTACATGCCAAAAAATCCGAGTCACGGTCAACATTTTTTGAAATTTCCGTTTGTAATGATCAGGCACAATGAATTAGAATAGAATTAATTTCTAAGAAACGGTGTGCAGGAAACAATAGAAGAGTGCTTAAAATTGAACCCTAATTCCTAAATCCTAATCTGTTACGTTTGAAGTACATGCTAAAAAATCTTAGTCACGGTCAACATTTTTTTAAATTTCCGTGTGTAATGATCAGGCACAATGAATTAGAATACAATTAATTTCTAAGAAACGATGTGCATGAAACAATAGAAGAGTGCAGAAAATTGAACCCTAATTCATAAATACTAATTTGTGACGTTTGAAGTACATGCTAAAAAATCCGAGTCACGGTCGACATTTTTTTAATTTTCCGTGTGTCATGATCAGGCACAATGAATTTGAATAGAATTAATTTCTAAGAAACGGTGTGCAGGAAACAATAGAAAAGTGCTGAAAATCGAACCCTAATTCATAAATCATAATCTGTGACGTTTGAAGTACATGCTAAAAAATCCGAGTCACGGTCAACATTTTTTGAAATTTCCGTGTGTAATGATCAGGTAGAATTTCTTAGAATAGAATTAATTTCTAAGAAACGGTGTGCATGAAACAATAGAAGAGTGCAGAAAATCGAACCCTAATTCATAAATCCTAATCTGTGACGTTTGAATTACATGCTAAAAAATCCGAGTCACGGTCAACATTTTTTTAAATTTCCGTGGGTAATGATCAGGTATAATGAATTAGAATAGAATTAATTTCTAAGAAACGGTGTGCAGGAAACAATAGAAGAGTGCTTAAAATCGAACCCTAATTCATAAATCCTAATCTGTTACGTTTGAAGTACATGCTAAAAAATCCGAGTCACGGTCAACATTTTTTGAAATTTCCGTGTGTAATGATCAGGCACAATGAATTAGAATAGAATTAATTTCTTAGAAACGGTGTGCAGGAAACAATAGAAGAGTGCTGAAAATTGAACCCTAATTCATAAATCCTAATCTATGACGTTTGAAGTACATCCTTAAAAATCCGAGTCACGGTCAACATTTTTTAAAATTTCCGTGTGTAATGATCAGGCACAATGAATTAGAATAGAATTAATTTCTAAGAAACGGTGTGCATGAAACAATAGAAGAGTGCTGAAAATGGAACCCTAATTCATAAATCCTAATCTGTGACGTTTGAAATACATTCTCCAAAATCCGAGTCACGGTCAACATTTTTTGAAATTTTCGTGTGTAATGATCAGGCATAATGAATTAGAATAGAATTAATTTCTAAGAAACTGTGTGTAGACAAAAATAGAACAGTGTTGAAAATCGAACCCTAATTCATAAATCCTAATCTGTGATGTTTGAAGTACATGCTAAAAAATCCGAGTCACGGTCAACATATTTTGAAATTTCCGTGTGTAATGATCAGGCACAATGAATTAGAATAGAATTAATTTCTAAGAAACGGTGTGCAGGAAACAATAGAAGAGTGCTAAAAATCGAACCCTAATTCATAAATCCTAATCTGTTACGTTTGAAGTACATGCTAAAAAATCGGAGTCACAGTCAACATTTTTTTAAATTTCCGTGTGTAATGATCAGGCACAATGAATTAGAATAGAATTCATTTCTAAGAAACGGTGTGCATGAAACAATTGAAGAGTGATGAAAATCGAACGCTAATTCAGAAATCCTAATCAGTTACATTTGAAGTAAATGCGAAAAAATCTGAGTCACGGTCAACATTTTTTTAAATTTCCGTGTGTAATGATCAGGCCCAATTAATTAGAATATAATTAATTTCTAAGAAACGGTGTGCAGGAAACAATAGAAGAGTGCTGAAAATCGAACCCTAATTCATAATTCCTAATCTGTGACGTTTGAAGTACATGCTAAAAAATCCGAGTCACGGTCAACATTTTTTGAAATTTCCGTGTGTAATGATTAGGCATAATGAATTAGAATAGAATTAATTTCTAAGAAACGATGTGCAGGAAACAATAGAAGAGTGCAGAAAATCGAACCCTAATTCATAAATACTAATCTATGACGTTTGAAGTACATGCTAAAAAATCCGAGTCACGGTCAACATTTTTTTAATTTTCCGATTGTAATGATCAGGTACAATGAATTACAATAGAATTAATTTCTAAGAAACTGTGTGCAGATAACAAAAGAATTAGAATAGAAAATTAATTTCTAAGAAACGGTGTGCAGGAAACAATAGAAGAGTGCTTAAAATCGAACCCTAATTCATCAATCCTAATCTGTGACGTTTGAAGTACAGGCTAAAAAATCCGAGTCACGGTCAACATGTTTTTTAAATTTCCGTGTGTAATGATCAGGCCCAATGAATTAGAATAGAATTAATTTCTAAGAAACGGTGTGGAGGAAACAATAGAAGAGTGCTGAAAATCGAACCCTAATTCATAATTCCTAATCTGTGACGTTTGAAGTACATGCTAAAAAATCCGAGTCACGGTCAACATTTTTTGAAATTTCCGTGTGTAATGATCAGGCACAATGAATTAGAGTAGAATTAATTTCCAAGAAACGATGTGCAGGAAACAATAGAAGAGTGCAGAAAATCGAACCCTAATTCATAAATACTAATCTCTGACGTTTGAAATACATTCTCCAAAATCCGAGTCACGGTCAACATTTTTTTAAATTTCCGTGTGTAATGATCATGCATAATGAATTAGAATAGAATTAATTTCTAAGAAACTGTGTGCAGGAAACAATAGAAAAGTGCTGAAAATCGATCCCTAATTCATAAATCCTAATCTGTGACGTTTGAAGTACATGCTAAAAAATCCGAGTCACGGTCAACATTTTTTGAAGTTTCCGTGTGTAATGATCAGGCACAATGAATTAGAATAGAATTAATTTCTAAGAAACGGTGTGCAGGAAACAATAGAAGAGTGATGAAAATCGAACCCTAATTCATAAATCATAATCTGTGACGTTTGAAGTACATGCTAAAAAATCCGAGTCACGGTCAACATTTTTTTAAATTTCCGTGGGTAATGATCAGGTATAATGAATTAGAATAGAATTAATTTCTAAGAAACGGTGTGCAGGAAACAATAGAAGAGTGCTTAAAATCGAACCCTAATTCATAAATCCTAATCTGTTACGTTTGAAGTACATGCTAAAAAATCCGAGTCACGGTCAACATTTTTTGAAATTTCCGTGTGTAATGATCAGGCACAATGAATTAGAATAGAATTAATTTCTTAGAAACGGTGTGCAGGAAACAATAGAAGAGTGCTGAAAATTTAACCCTAATTCATAAATCCTAATCTATGACGTTTGAAGTACATCCTTAAAAATCCGAGTCACGGTCAACATTTTTTAAAATTTCCGTGTGTAATGATCAGGCACAATGAATTAGAATAAAATTAATTTCTAAGAAACGGTGTGCATGAAACAATAGAAGAGTGCTGAAAATGGAACCCTAATTCATAAATCCTAATCTGTGACGTTTGAAATACATTCTCCAAAATCCGAGTCACGGTCAACATTTTTTGAAATTTTCGTGTGTAATGATCAGGCATAATGAATTAGAATAGAATTAATTTCTAAGAAACTGTGTGTAGACAAAAATAGAATAGTGTTGAAAATCGAACCCTAATTCATAAATCCTAATCTGTGATGTTTGAAGTACATGCTAAAAAATCCGAGTCACGGTGAACATATTTTGAAATTTCCGTGTGTAATGATAAGGCACAATGAATTAGAATAGAATTAATTTCTAAGAAACGGTGTGCAGGAAACAATAGAACAGTGCTAAAAATCGAACCCTAATTCATAAATCCTAATCTGTTACGTTTGAAGTACATGCTAAAAAATCTGAGTCACGGTCAACATTTTTTTAAATTTCCGTGTGTAATGATCAGGAACAATGAATTAGAATAGAATTCATTTCTAAGAAACGGTGTGCATGAAACAATTGAAGAGTGATGAAAATCGAACGCTAATTCAGAAATCCTAATCAGTTACATTTGAAGTAAATGCGAAAAAATCTGAGTCACGGTCAACATTTTTTTAAATTTCCGTGTGTAATGATCAGGCCCAATTAATTAGAATATAATTAATTTCTAAGAAACGGTGTGCAGGAAACAATAGAAGAGTGCTGAAAATCGAACCCTAATTCATAATTCCTAATCTGTGACGTTTGAAGTACATGCTAAAAAATCCGAGTCACGGTCAACATTTTTTGAAATTTCCGTGTGTAATGATTAGGCATAATGAATTAGAATAGAATTAATTTCTAAGAAACGATGTGCAGGAAACAATAGAAGAGTGCAGAAAATCGAACCCTAATTCATAAATACTAATCTATGACGTTTGAAGTACATGCTAAAAAATCCGAGTCACGGTCAACATTTTTTTAATTTTCCGATTGTAATGATCAGGTACAATGAATTACAATAGAATTAATTTCTAAGAAACTGTGTGCAGATAACAAAAGAATTAGAATAGAAAATTAATTTCTAAGAAACGGTGTGCAGGAAACAATAGAAGAGTGCTTAAAATCGAACCCTAATTCATCAATCCTAATCTGTGACGTTTGAAGTACAGGCTAAAAAATCCGAGTCACGGTCAACATTTTTTTAAATTTTCGTGTGTAATGATCAGGCCCAATGAATTAGAATAGAATTAATTTCTAAGAAACGGTGTGGAGGAAACAATAGAAGAGTGCTGAAAATCGAACCCTAATTCATAATTCCTAATCTGTGACGTTTGAAGTACATGCTAAAAAATCCGAGTCACGGTCAACATTTTTTGAAATTTCCGTGTGTAATGATCAGGCACAATGAATTAGAGTAGAATTAATTTCTAAGAAACGATGTGCAGGAAACAATAGAAGAGTGCAGAAAATCGAACCCTAATTCATAAATACTAATCTCTGACGTTTGAAATACATTCTCCAAAATCCGAGTCACGGTCAACATTTTTTTAAATTTCCGTGTGTAATGATCATGCATAATGAATTAGAATAGAATTAATTTCTAAGAAACTGTGTGCAGGAAACAATAGAAAAGTGCTGAAAATCGATCCCTAATTCATAAATCCTAATCTGTGACGTTTGAAGTACATGCTAAAAAATCCGAGTCACGGTCAACATTTTTTGAAGTTTCCGTGTGTAATGATCAGGCACAATGAATTAGAATAGAATTAATTTCTAAGAAACGGTGTGCAGGAAACAATAGAAGAGTGATGAAAATCGAACCCTAATTCATAAATCCTAATCTGTGACGTTTGAAGTACATGCTAAAAAATCCGAGTCACGGTCAACATTTTTTTAAATTTCCGTGGGTAATGATCAGGTATAATGAATTAGAATAGAATTAATTTCTAAGAAACGGTGTGCAGGAAACAATAGAAGAGTGCTAAAAATCGAACCCTAATTCATAAATCCTAATCTGTTACGTTTGAAGTACATGCTAAAAAATCTGAGTCACGGTCTACATTTTTTTAAATTTCCGTGTGTAATGATCAGGCACAATGAATTAGAATAGAATTCATTTCTAAGAAACGGTGTGCATGAAGCAATAGAAGAGTGCTGAAAATCGAACCCTAATTCATAAATCCTAATCTGTGACGTTTGAAGTACATGCTAAAAAATCCGAGTCACGGTCAACATTTTTTTAAATTTCCGTGGTTAATGATCAGGTATAATGAATTAAAATAGAATTAATTTCTAAGAAACGGTGTGCAGGAAACAATAGAAGAGTGCTTAAAATCGAACCCTAATTCATAAATCCTAATCTGTTACGTTTGAAGTACATGCTAAAAAATCCGAGACACGGTCAACATTTTTTGAAATTTCCGTGTGTAATGATCAGGCACAATGAATTAGAATAGAATTAATTTCTAAGAAACGGTGTGTAGGAAACAATAGAAGAGTGCTAAAAATGAACCCTAATTCATAAATTCTAATCTGTTACGTTTGAAGTACATGCTAAAAAATCTGAGTCACGGTCAACATTTTTTTAAATTTCCGTGTGTAATGATCAGGCACAATGAATTAGAATAGAATTCATTTCTAAGAAACAGTGTGCATGAAACAATTGAAGAGTGATGAAAATCGAACGCTAATTCAGAAATCCTAATCAGTTACATTTGAAGTAAATGCGAAAAAATCCGAGTCACGGTCAACATTTTTTTAAATTTCCGTGCGTAATGATCAGGCCCAATGAATTAGAATATAATTAATTTCTAAGAAACGGTGTGCAGGAAACAATAGAAGAGTGCTGAAAATCGAACCCTAATTCATAATTCCTAATCTGTGACGTTTGAAGTACATGCTAAAAAATCCGAGTCACGGTCAACATTTTTTGAAATTTCCGTGTGTAATGATTAGGCATAATGAATTAGAATAGAATTAATTTCTAAGAAACGATGTGCAAGAAACAATAGAAGAGTGCAGAAAATCGAACCCTAATTCATAAATACTAATCTATGACGTTTGAAGTACATGCTAAAAAATCCGAGTCACGGTCAACATTTTTTTAATTTTCCGATTGTAATGATCAGGTACAATGAATTACAATAGAATTAATTTCTAAGAAACTGTGTGCAGATAACAAAAGAATTAGAATAGAAAATTAATTTCTAAGAAACGGTGTGCAGGAAACAATAGAAGAGTGCTTAAAATCGAACCCTAATTCATCAATCCTAATCTGTGACGTTTGAAGTACAGGCTAAAAAATCCGAGTCACGGTCAACATTTTTTGAAGTTTTCGTGTGTAATGATCCGGCACAATGAAATAGAATAGAATTAATTTCTAAGAAACGGTGTGGAGGAAACAATAGAAGAGTGCTGAAAATCGAACCCTAATTCATAATTCCTAATATGTGACGTTTGAAATACATGCTAAAAAATCCGAGTCACGGTCAACATTTTTTGAAGTTTCCGTGTGTAATGATCAGGTACAATGAAATAGAATAGAATCAATTTCTAAGAAACGGTGTGGAGGAAACAATAGAAGAGTGCTGAAAATCGAACCCTAATTCATAATTCCTAACCTGTGACGTTTGAAGTACATGCTAAAAAATCCGAGTCACGGTCAACATTTTTTGAAATTTCCGTGTGTAATGATCAGGCACAATGAATTAGAGTAGAATTAATTTCTAAGAAACGATGTGCACGAAACAATAGAAGAGTGCAGAAAATCGAACCCTAATTCATAAATACTAATCTGTGACGTTTGAAATACATTCTCCAAAATCCGAGTCACGGTCAACATTTTTTTAAATTTTCGTGTGTAATGATCATGCATAATGAATTAGAATAGAATTAATTTCTAAGAAACTGTGTGCAGGAAACAATAGAACAGTGCTGAAAATCGATCCCTAATTCATAAATCCTAATCAGTGACGTTTGAAGTACATGCTAAAAAATCCGAGTCACGGTCAACATTTTTTTAAATTTTCGTGGGTAATGATCAGGTATAATGAATTAAAATAGAATTAATTTCTAAGAAACGGTGTGCAAGAAACAATAGACGAGTGCTTAAAATCGAACCCTAATTCATAAATCCTAATCTGTTATGTTTGAAGTACATGCTAAAAAATCCGAGACACGGTCAACATTTTTTGAAATTTCCGTGTGTAATGATCAGGCACAATGAATTAGAATAGAATTAATTTCTAAGAAACGGTGTGTAGGAAACAATAGAAGAGTGCTAAAAATCGAACCCTAATTCATAAATCCTAATCTGTTACGTTTGAAGTACATGCTAAAAAATCTGAGTCACGGTCAACATTTTTTTAAATTTCCGTGTGTAATGATCAGGCACAATGAATTAGAATAGAATTCATTTCTAAGAAACGGTGTGCATGAAACAATTGAAGAGTGATGAAAATCGAACGCTAATTCAGAAATCCTAATCAGTTACATTTGAAGTAAATGCGAAAAAATCTGAGTCACGGTCAACATTTTTTTAAATTTCCGTGTGTAATGATCAGGCCCAATGAATTAGAATATAATTAATTTCTAAGAAACGGTGTGCAGGAAACAATAGAAGAGTGCTGAAAATCGAACCCGAATTCATAATTCCTAATCTGTGACATTTGAAGTACATGCTAAAAAATCCGAGTCACGGTCAACATTTTTTGAAATTTCCGTGTGTAATGATTAGGCACAATGAATTAGAATAGAATTAATTTCTAAGAAACGATGTGCAGGAAACAATAGAAGAGTGCAGAAAATCGAACCCTAATTCATAATTACTAATCTGTGACGTTTGAAGTACATGCTAAAAAATTCGAGTCACGGTCAACATTTTTTTAATTTTCCGATTGTAATGATCAGGCACAATGAATTAGAATAGAATTAATTTCTAAGAAACTGTGTGCAGACAACAAAAGAATTAGAATAGAAAATTAATTTCTAAGAAACGGTGTGCAGGAAACAATAGAAGAGTGCTTAAAATCGAACCCTAATTCATAAATCCTAATCTGTGACGTTTGAAGTACATGCTAAAAAATCCGAGTCACGGTCAACATTTTTTGAAGTTTCCGTGTGTAATGATCAGGCACAATGAAATAGAATATAATTAATTTCTAAGAAACGGTGTGGAGGAAACAATAAAAGAGTGCTGAAAATCGAACCCTAATTCATAATTCCTAATCTGTGACGTTTGAAGTACATGCTAAAAAATCCGAGTCACGGTCAACATTTTTTGAAGTTTCCGTGTTTAATGATCAGGCAAATTAAAATAGAATAGAATTAATTTCTAAGAAACGGTGTGGAGAAAACAATAGAAGAGTGCTGAAAATCGAACCGTAATTCATAATTCCTAATCTGTGACGTTTGAAGTACATGTTAAAAAATCCGAGTCACGGTCAACATTTTTTTAAATTTTCGTGTGTAATGATCAGGCACAATGAATTAGAATAGAATTAATTTCTAAGAAACGGTGTGCATGAAACAATAGAAGAGTGCTGAAAATCGAACCCTAATTCATAAATCCTAATCTTTTACGTTTGAAGTACATGCTAAAAAATCCGAGTCACGGTCAACATTTTTTTAAATTTCCGTGGGTAATGATTAGGTATAATGAATTAGAATAGAATTAATTTCTAAGAAACGGAGTGCAGGAAACAATTGAAGAGTGCTTAAAATCGAACCCTAATTCATAAATCCTAATCTATTACGTTTGAAGTACATGCTAAAAAATCCGAGTCACGGTCAACATTTTTTGAAATTTCCGTGTGTAATGATCAAGCACAATGAATTAGAATAGAATTAATTTCTAAGAAACGGTGTGCAGGAAACAATAGAATAGTGCTTAAAAAAGAACCCTCATTCATAAATCCTAATTTATTACGTTTGAAGTACATGCTAAAAAATCCGAGTCACGGTCAACATTTTTTGAAATTTCCGTGTGTAATGATCAGGCACAATGAATTAGAATAGAATTAATTTCTATGAAACGATGTACAGGAAACAATAGAAGAGTGCTTAAAATCGAACCCTAATTCATAAATCATAATCTGTGACGTTTGAAGTACATGCTAAAAAATTCGAGTCACGGTCAACATTTTTTGAAACTTTCGTGTGTAATGATCAGGCACAATGAATTATAATAGAATTAATTTCTAATAAACGGTGTGCATGAAACAATAGAAGAGTGATGAAAATGGAACCCTAATTCATAAATCCAAATCTGTGATGTTTGAAATACATTCTCCAAAATCCGAGTCACGGTCAACATTTTTTTAAATTTCCGTGTGTAATGATCATGCATAATGAATTAGAATAGAATTAATTACTAAGAAACTGTGTGCAGGAAACAATAGAAAAGTGCTGAAAATCGATCCCTAATTCATAAATCCTAATCTGTGACGTTTGAAGTACATGCTAAAAAATCCGAGTCACGGTCAACATTTTTTTAAATTTCCGTGGGTAATGATCAGGTATAATGAATTAGAATAGAAAATTAATTTCTAAGAAACGGTGTGCAGGAAACAATAGAAGAGTGCTGAAAATTGAACCCTAATTCATAAATCCTAATCTGTTACGTTTGAAGTACATGCTAAAAAATCCGAGTCACGGTCAACATTTTTTGAAGTTTCCGTGTGTAATGATCAGGCACAATGAATTAGAATAGAATTAATTTCTAAGAAACGGTGTGCATGAAACAATAGAAGAGTGCTGAAAATCGAACCCTAATTCATAAATCCTAATCTGTGACGTTTGAAGTACATGCTAAAAAATCCGAGTCACGGTCAACATTTTTTTAAATTTCCGTGGGTAATGATCAGGTATAATGAATTAGAATAGAAAATTAATTTCTAAGAAACGGTGTGCAGGAAACAATAGAAGAGTGCTGAAAATTGAACCCTAATTCATAAATCCTAATCTGTTACGTTTGAAGTACATGCTAAAAAATCTGAGTCACGGTCAACATTTTTTTAAATTTCCGTGTGTAATGATCAGACACAATAAATTAGAATAGAATTCATTTCTAAGAAACGGTGTGCATGAAACAATTGAAGAGTGATGAAAATCGAACGCTAATTCAGAAATCCTAATCAGTTACATTTGAAGTACATGCTAAAAAATCCGAGTCACGGTCAACATTTTTTTAAATTTCCGTGTGTAATGATCAGGCCCAATGAATTAGAATATAATTAAATTCTAAGAAACGGTTCGCAGGAAACAATAGAAGAGTGCTGAAAATCGAACCCTAATTCATAATTCCTAATCTGTGACGTTTGAAGTACATGCTAGAAAATCCGAGTCACGGTCAACATTGTTTGAAGTTTCCATGTGTAATGATCAGGCACAATGAATTAGAATAGAATTAATTTCTATGAAACGGTGTGCATGAAACAATAGAAGAGTGCAGAAAATCGAACCCTAATTCATAAATCATAATCTGTGACGTTTGAAGTACATGCTAAAAAATCCGAGTCACGGTCAACATTTTTTGAAATTTTCGTGTGTTGATCAGGCACAATGAATTAGAATAGAATTAATTTCTAAGAAACGGTGTGCAGGAAACAGTAGAAAAGTGCTTAAAATCGAACCTTAATTCATAAAACCTAATTTGTTACGTTTGAAGTACATGCTAAAAAATCCGAGTCACGGTCAACATTTTTTTAAATTTTCGTGTGTAATGATCAGGCACAATGAATTAGAATAGAATTAATTTCTAAGAAACGGTGTGCATGAAACAATAGAAGAGAATTCATAAAAACTAATCTGTTACGTTTGAAGTACATGCTAAAAAATCCGATTCACGGTCAACATGTTTTAAAATTTTCGTGTGTAATGATTAGGCACAATGAATTAGAATAGCATTAATTTCTAAGAAACGATGTGCAGGAAACAATAGAAGAGTGCAGAAAATCGAACCCTAATTCATAAATACTAATTTGTGACGTTTGTAGTACATGCTAAAAAATCCGAGTCACGGTCAACAGTTTTTGAAACTTTCGTGTGTAATGAGCACGCACAATGAATTATAATAGAATTAATTTCTAAGAAACGGTGTGCATGAAACAATTGAAGAGTGATGAAAATCGAACGCTAATTCAGAAATCCTAATCAGTTACATTTGAAGTACATGCTAAAAAATTCGAGTCACGGTCAACATTTTTTGAAATTTCAGTGTGTAATGATCAGGCATAACGAATTAGAATAGAATTAATTTCTAAGAAACTGTGTGCAGGAAACAATAGAACAGTGCTGAAAATAGAACCCTAATTCATAAATCCTAATCTGTGACGTTTGAAGTACATGCTAAAAAATCTGAGTCACAGTCAACATTTTTTGAAATTTCCGTGTGTAATGATATGGCATAATAAATTATTATAGAATTAATTTCTAAGAAACTCTTTGCAGGAAACAATAGAAGAGTGCTGAAAATCGAACCCTAATTCATAAATCCTAATCTGTGACGTTTGAAGTACATGCTAAAAAATCCGAGTCACGGTCAACATTTTTTGAAGTTTCCGTTGTAATGATCAGGCACAATGAATTAGAATAGAATTAATTTCTAAGAAACGGTGTGCATGAAACAATAGAAGAGTGCAGAAAATCGAACCCTAATTCATAAATCATAATCTGTGACGTTTGAAGTACATGCTAAAAAATCCGAGTCACGGTCAACATTTTTTGAAATTTTCGTGTGTTGATCAGGCACAATGAATTAGAATAGAATTAATTTCTAAGAAACGGTGTGCAGGAAACAGTAGACAAGTGCTTAAAATCGAACCTTAATTCATAAAACCTAATTTGTGACGTTTGAAGTACATGCTAAAAAATCCGAGTCACGGTCAACATTTTTTGAAATTTTCGTGTGTTGATCAGGCACAATGAATTAGAATAGAATTAATTTCTAAGAAACGGTGTGCAGGAAACAGTAGAAAAGTGCTTAAAATCGAACCTTAATTCATAAAACCTAATTTGTGACGTTTGAAGTACATGCTAAAAAATCCGAGTCACGGTCAACATTTTTTTAAATTTTCGTGTGTAATGATCAGGCACAATGAATTAGAATAGCATTAATTTCTAAGAAACGATGTGCAGGAAACAATAGAAGAGTGCAGAAAATCGAACCCTAATTCATAAATACTAATTTGTGATGTTTGAAGTACATGCTAAAAAATCCGAGTCACGGTCAACATTTTTTTAATTTTCCGTGTGTAATGATAAGGCATAATGAATTAGAATAGAATTAATTTCTAAGAAACGGTGTGCAGGAAACAATAGAAGAGTGCTGAAAATCGAACCCTAATTCATCAATCATAATCTGTGACGTTTGAAGTACATGCTAAAAAATCCGAGTCACGGTCAAGATTTTTTGAAATTTTCGTGTGTTGATAAGGCACAATGAATTAGAATAGAATTAGTTTCTTAGAAACGGTGTGCAGGAAACAATAGAAAAGTTCTTAAAATCGAACCTTAATTCATAAAACCTAATCTGTTACGTTTGAAGTACATGCTAAAAAATCCGAGTCACGGTCAACATTTTTTGAAACTTTCGTGTGTAATGAGCACGCACAATGAATTATAATAGAATTAATTTCTAAGAAACGGTGTGCATGAAACAATTGAAGAGTGATGAAAATCGAACGCTAATTCAGAAATCCTAATCAGTTACATTTGAAGTACATGCTAAAAAATCCGAGTCACGGTCAACATTTTTTGAAATTTCCGTGTGTAATGATCAGGCACAATGAATTAGAATAGAATTAATTTCTAAGAAACGGTGTGCATGAAACAATAGAACAGTGCTGAAAATCGAACCCTAATTCATAAATCATAATCTGTGACGTTTGAAGTACATGCTAAAAAATCCGAGTCACGGTCAACATTTTTTTAAATTTCCATGGGTAATGATCAGGTATAATGAATTAGAATAGAAAATTAATTTCTAAGAAACGGTGTGCAGGAAACAATAGAAGAGTGCTTAAAATCGAACCCTAATTCATAAATCCTAATCTGTTACGTTTGAAGTACTTGCTAAAAAATCCGAGTCACGGTCAACATTTTTTGAAATTTCCGTGTGTAATGATCAGGCACAATGAATTAGAATAGTATTAATTTCTAAGAAACGGTGTGCAGGAAACAATAGAAGAGTGCTAAAAATCGAACCCTAATTCATAAATCCTAATCTGTTTCGTTTGAAGTACATGCTAAAAAATCTGAGTCACGGTCAACATTTTTTTAAATTTCCGTGTGTAATGATCAGGCACAATAAATTAGAATAGAATTCATTTCTAAGAAACGGTTTGCATGAAACAATTGAAGAGTGATGAAAATCGAACGCTAATTCAGAAATCCTAATCAGTTACATTTGAAGTACATGCTAAAAAATCCGAGTCACGGTCAACATTTTTTTAAATTTCCGTGTGTAATGATCAGGCACAATGAATTAGAATAGAATTAATTTCTAAGAAACGGTGTGCAGGAAACAATAGAAGAGTGCTTAAAAAAGAACCCTAATTCATAAATCCTAATCTGTTACGTTTGAAGTACATGCTAAAAAATCCGAGTCACGGTCAAGATTTTTTGAAATTTTCGTGTGTTGATAAGGCACAATGAATTAGAATAGAATTAGTTTCTTAGAAACGGTGTGCAGGAAACAATAGAAAAGTTCTTAAAATCGAACCTTAATTCATAAAACCTAATCATTTACGTTTGAAGTACATGTTAAAAAATCCGAGTCACGGTCAACATTTTTTGAAACTTTCGTGTGTAATGAGCAGGCACAATGAATTATAATAGAATTAATTTCTAAGAAACGGTGTGCATGAAACAATTGAAGAGTGATAAAAATCGAACGCTAATTCAGAAATCCTAATCAGTTACATTTGAAGTACATGCTAAAAAATCCGAGTCACGGTCAACATTTTTTGAAATTTCCGTGTGTAATGATCAGGCATAATGAATTAGAATAGAATTAATTTCTAAGAAACTGTGTGCAGGAAACAATAGAACAGTGCTTTAAATCGAACCCTAATTCATAAATCCTAATCTGTGACGTTTGAAGTACATGCTAAAAAATTCGAGTCACGGTCAACATTTTTTGAAGTTTCCGTGTGTAATGATCAGGCACAATGAATTAGAATAGAATTAATTTCTATGAAACGATGTGCAGAAAACAATAGAAGAGTGCTTAAAATCGAACCCTAATTCATAAATCATAATCTGTGACGTTTGAAGTACATGCTATAAAATCCGAGTCACGGTCAACATTTTTTGAAATTTTCGTGTGTAATGATCAGGCACAATGAATTATAATAGAATTCATTTCTAAGAAACGGTGTGCATGAAACAATAGAAGAGTGCTGAAAATGGAACTCTAATTCATAAATCCTAATCTGTGACGTTTGAAATACATTCTCCAAAATCCGAGTCACGGTCAACATTTTTTGAAATTTCCGTGTGGAATGATCAATCATAATGAATTAGAATAGAATTAATTTCTAAGAAACTGTGTGCAGGAAACAATAGAACAGTGCTGAAAATCGAACCCTAATTCATAAATCCTAATCTGTGACGTTTGAAGTACATGCTAAAAAATCCGAGTCACGGTCAAAATTTTTTGAAGTTTCCGTGTGTAATGATGAGGCACAATGAATTAGAATAGAATTGATTTCTAAGAAACGGTGTGCATGAAACAATAGAAGAGTGCAGAAAATCGAACCCTAATTCATAAATCCTAATCTGTGACGTTTGAAGTACATGCTAAAAAATCCGAGTCACGGTCAACATTTTTTTAAATTTCCGTGGGTAATGATCAGGTATAATGAATTAGAATAGAATTAATTTCTAAGAAACGGTGTGCAGGAAACAATAGAAGAGTGCTTAAAATCGAACCCTAATTCATAAATCCTAATCTGTTACGTTTGAAGTACATGCCAAAAAATCAGAGTCACGGTCAACATTTTTTGAAATTTCCGTGCGTAATGATCAGGCACAATGAATTAGAATAGAATTAATTTCTATGAAACGATGTGCAGGAAACAATAGAGGAGTGCTTAAAATCGAACCCTAATTCATAAATCATAATCTGTTACGTTTGAAGTACATGCTAAAAAATCCGAGTCACGGTCAACATTTTTTTAAATTTCCGTGGGTAATGATCAGGTATAATGAATTAGAATAGAATTAATTTCTAAGAAACGGTGTGCAGGAAACAATAGAAGAGTGCTTAAAATCGAACCCTAATTCATAAATCCTAATCTGTTACGTTTGAAGTACATGCCAAAAAATCCGAGTCACGGTCAACATTTTTTGAAATTTCCGTGCGTAATGATCAGGCACAATGAATTAGAATAGAATTAATTTCTATGAAACGATGTGCAGGAAACAATAGAGGAGTGCTTAAAATCGAACCCTAATTCATAAATCATAATCTGTTACGTTTGAAGTACATGCTAAAAAATCCGAGTCACGGTCAACATTTTTTGAAATTTTCGTGTGTAATGATCAGGTACAATGAATTATAATAGAATTCATTTCTAAGAAACGGTGTGCATGAAACAATAGAAGAGTGCTGAAAATGGAACCCTAATTCATAAATCCTAATCTGTGACGTTTGAAATACATTCTCCAAAATCCGAGTCACGGTCAACATTTTTTGAAATTTTCGTGTGGAATGATCAATCATAATGAATTAGAATAGAATTAATTTCTAAGAAACTGTGTGCAGGAAACAATAGAACAGTGCTGAAAATCGAACCCTAAATCATAAATCCTAATCTGTGACGTTTGAAGTACATGCTAAAAAATCCGAGTCACGGTCAACATTTTTTGAAATTTCCGTGTGTAATGATCAGGCACAATGAATTAGAATAGAATTAATTTCTAAGAAACTGTGTGCATGAAAAAATAGAAGAGTGCAGAAAATCGAACCCTAATTCATAAAAACTAATCTGTTTCGTTTGAAGTACATGCTAACAAATCCGATTCACGGTCAACATTTTTTGAAATTTTCGTGTGTAATGATTAGGCACAATGAATTAGAATAGAATTAATTTCTAAGAAACGGTGTGTAGGAAACAATAGAAGAGTGCTTAAAATCGAACCCTAATTCATAAATCCTAATCTGTTACGTTTGAAGTACATGCTAAGATTTGTTTAAATTTTCGTGTGTAATGATCAGGCACAATGAATTAGAATAGAATTAATTTCTAAGAAACGGTGTGCATGAAAAAATAGAAGAGTGCTGAAAATGGAACCCTAATTCATAAATCCTAATCTGTGACGTTTGAAGTACATGCTAAAAAATCCGAGTCACGGTCAACATTTTTTGAAATTTCCGTGTGTAATGATCAGGCACAATGAATTAGAATAGAATTAATTTCTATGAAACGATGTGCAGGAAACAATAGAAGAGTGCTTAAAATCGAACCCTAATTCATAAATCCTAATCTGTGACGTTTGAAGTACATGCTAAAAAATCCGAGTCACTGTCAACATTTGTTGAAATTTTCGTGTGTAATGATCAGGCACAATGAATTAGAATAGAATTAATTTCTAAGAAACGGTGTGCAGGAAACAATAGAAGAGTGCTTAAAATCGAACCCTAATTCATAAATCCTAATCTGTGACGTTTGAAGTACATGCTAAAAAATCCGAGTCACGGTCAAAATTTTTTGAAATTTTCGTGTGTTGATCAGGCACAATGAATTAGAATAGAATTAGTTTCTAAGAAACGGTGTGCAGGAAACAATAGAAGAGTGCTTAAAATCGAACCCTAATTCATAAATCCTAATCTGTTACGTTTGAAGTACATGCTAAAAAATCCGAGTCACGGTCAACATTTTTTGAAATTTCCGTGTGTAATGATCAGGCATAATGAATTAGAATAGAATTAATTTCTAAGAAACTGTGTGCAGGAAACAATAGAACAGTGCTTTAAATCGAACCCTAATTCATAAATCCTAATCTGTGACGTTTGAAGTACATGCTAAAAAATCCGAGTCACGGTCAACTTTTTTGAAGTTTCCGTGTGTAATGATCAGGCACAATGAATTAGAATAGAATTAATTTCTAAGAAACGATGTGCATGAACCAATAGAAGAGTGCAGAAAATCGAACCCTAATTCATAAATCCTAATCTGTGACGTTTGAAATACATTCTCCAAAATCCGAGTCACGGTCAACATTTTTTGAAATTTCCGTGTGGAATGATCAATCATAATGAATTAGAATAGAATTAATTTCTAAGAAACTGTGTGCAGGAAACAATAGAACAGTGCTAAAAATCGAACCCTAATTCATAAAAATTAATCTGTTACGTTTGAAGTACATGCTAAAAAATCCGATTCACGGTCAACATTTTTTGAAATTTTCGTGTGTAATGATTAGGCACAATGAATTAGAATAGAATTAATTTCTAAGAAACGGTGTGCAGGAAACAATAGAAGAGTGCTTAAAATCGAACACTAATTCATAAATCCTAATCTGTTACGTTTGAAGTACATGCTAAAAAATCCGAGTCACGGTCAACATTTTTTTAAATTTGCGTGTGTAATGATCAGGCACAATTAATTAGAATAGAATTAATTTCTAAGAAACGGTGTGCATGAAAAAATAGAAGAGTGCTTAAAATCGAACCCTAATTCATAAAAACTAATCTGTTACGTTTAAAGTACATGCTAAAAAATCCGATTCACGGTCAACATTTTTTGAATTTTTCGTGTGTAATGAATAGGCACAATGTATTAGAATAGAATTAATTACTAAGAAACGGTGTGCAGGAAACAATAGAAGAGTGCTTAAAATCGAACCCTAATTCATAAATCCTAATCTGTTACGTTTGAAGTACATGCTAAAAAATCCGAGTCACGGTCAAGATTTTTTTAAATTTCCGTGTGTAATGATCAGGCCCAATGAATTAGAATATAATTAATTTCTAAGAAACGGTGTGCATGAAACAATAGAAGAGTGCTGAAAATCGAACCTTAATTCATAAAACCTAATATGTTACGTTTGAAGTACATGCTAAAAAATCCGAGTCACTGTCAACATTTTTTTAAATTTGCGTGTGTAATGATCAGACACAATTAATTAGAATAGAATTAATTTCTAAGAAACGGTGTGCATGAAAAAATAGAAGAGTGCTTAAAATCGAACCCTAATTCATAAAAACTAATCTGTTACGTTTAAAGTACATGCTAAAAAATCCGATTCACGGTGAACATTTTTTGAAATTTTCGTGTGTAATGATTAGGCACAATGAATTAGAATAGAATTAATTACTAAGAAACGGTGTGCAGGAAACAATAGAAGAGTGCTTAAAATCGAACCCTAATTCATAAATCCTAATCTGTTACGTTTGAAATACATGCTAAAAAATCCGAGTCACGGTCAAGATTTTTTTAAATTTCCGTGTGTAATGATCAGGCATAATGAATTAGAATAGAATTAATTTCTAAGAAACTGTGTGCAGGAAACAATAGAACAGTGCTGAAAATCGAACCCTAATTCATAAATCCTAATCTGTGACGTTTGAAGTACATGCTAAAAAATCCGAGTCACGGTCAACATTTTTTGAAATTTCCGTGTGTAATGATCAGGCACAATGAATTAGAATAGAATTAATTTCTATGAAACGATGTGCAGGAAACAATAGAAGAGTGCTTAAAATCGAACCCTAATTCATAAATCATAATCTGTGACGTTTGAAGTACATGCTAAAAAATCCGAGTCACGGTCAATATTTTTTGAAATTTTCGTGTGTAATGATCAGGCACAATGAATTATAATAGAATTCATTTCTAAGAAACGGTGTGCATGAAACAATAAAAGAGTGCTGAAAATGGAACTCTAATTCATAAATCCTAATCTGTGACGTTTGAAATACATTCTCCAAAATCCGAGTCACGGTCAACATTTTTTGAAATTTCCGTGTGGAATGATCAATCATAATGAATTAGAGTAGAATTAATTTCTAAGAAACTGTGTGCAGGAAACAATAGAACAGTGCTGAAAATCGAACCCTAATTCATAAATCCTAATCTGTGACGTTTGAAGTACATGCTAAAAAATCCGAGTCACGGTCAACATTTTTTGAAATTTCCGTGTGTAATGATCAGGCACAATGAATTAGAATAGAATTAATTTCTAAGAAACTGTGTGCATGAAAAAATAGAAGAGTGCAGAAAATCGAACCCTAATTCATAAAAACTAATCTGTTTCGTTTGAAGTACATGCTAAAAAATCCGAGTCACGGTCAACATTTTTTGAAATTTTCGTGTGTAATGATTAGGCACAATGAATTAGAATAGAATTAATTTCTAAGAAACGGTGTGTAGGAAACAATAGAAGAGTGCTTAAAATCGAACCCTAATTCATAAATCCTAATCTGTTACGTTTGAAGTACATGCTAAGATTTGTTTAAATTTTCGTGTGTAATGATTAGGCACAATGAATTAGAATAGAATTAATTTCTAAGAAACGGTGTGCATGAAAAAATAGAAGAGTGCTGAAAATGGAACCCTAATTCATAAATCCTAATCTGTGACGTTTGAAGTACATGCTAAAAAATCCGAGTCACGGTCAACATTTTTTGAAATTTCCGTGTGTAATGATCAGGCACAATGAATTAGAATAGAATTAATTTCTATGAAACGATGTGCAGGAAACAATAGAAGAGTGCTTAAAATCGAACCCTAATTCTTAAATCCTAATCTGTGACTTTTGAAGTACATGCTAAAAAATCCGAGTCACGGTCAACATTTGTTGAAATTTTCGTGTGTAATGATCAGGCACAATGAATTAGAATAGAATTAATTTCTAAGAAACGGTGTGCAGGAAACAATAGAAGAGTGCTTAAAATCGAACCCTAATTCATAAATCCTAATCTGTGACGTTTGAAGTACATGCTAAAAAATCCGAGTCACGGTCAACATTTTTTGAAATTTTCGTGTGTTGAACAGTCACAATGAATTAGAATAGAATTAGTTTCTAAGAAACGGTGTGCAGGAAACAATAGAAGAGTGCTTAAAATCGAACCCTAATTCATAAATCCTAATCTGTTACGTTTGAAGTACATGCTCAAAAATCCGAGTCACGGTCAACATTTTTTGAAATTTCCGTGTGTAATGATCAGGCATAATGAATTAGAATAGAATTAATTTCTAAGAAACTGTGTGCAGGAAACAATAGAACAGTGCTTTAAATCGAACCCTAATTCATAAATCCTAATCTGTGACGTTTGAAGTACATGCTAAAAAATCCGAGTCACGGTCAACTTTTTTGAAGTTTCCGTGTGTAATGATCAGGCACAATGAATTAGAATAGAATTAATTTCTAAGAAACGATGTGCATGAACCAATAGAAGAGTGCAGAAAATCGAACCCTAATTCATAAATCCTAATCTGTGACGTTTGAAATACATTCTCCAAAATCCGAGTCACGGTCAACATTTTTTGAAATTTCCGTGTGGAATGATCAATCATAATGAATTAGAATAGAATTAATTTCTAAGAAACTGTGTGCAGGAAACAATAGAACAGTGCTAAAAATCGAACCCTAATTCATAAAAATTAATCTGTTACGTTTGAAGTACATGCTAAAAAATCCGATTCACGGTCAACATTTTTTGAAATTTTCGTGTGTAATGATTAGGCACAATGAATTAGAATAGAATTAATTTCTAAGAAACGGTGTGCAGGAAACAATAGAAGAGTGCTTAAAATCGAACACTAATTCATAAATCCTAATCTGTTACGTTTGAAGTACATGCTAAAAAATCCGAGTCACGGTCAACATTTTTTTAAATTTGCGTGTGTAATGATCAGGCACAATTAATTAGAATAGAATTAATTTCTAAGAAACGGTGTGCATGAAAAAATAGAAGAGTGCTTAAAATCGAACCCTAATTCATAAAAACTAATCTGTTACGTTTAAAGTACATGCTAAAAAATCCGATTCACGGTCAACATTTTTTGAATTTTTCGTGTGTAATGAATAGGCACAATGTATTAGAATAGAATTAATTACTAAGAAACGGTGTGCAGGAAACAATAGAAGAGTGCTTAAAATCGAACCCTAATTCATAAATCCTAATCTGTTACGTTTGAAGTACATGCTAAAAAATCCGAGTCACGGTCAAGATTTTTTTAAATTTTCGTGTGTAATGATCAGGCATAATGAATTAGAATAGAATTAATTTCTAAGAAACTGTGTGCAGAAAACAATAGAACAGTGCTGAAAATCGAACCCTAATTCATAAATCCTAATATGTGACGTTTGAAGTACATGCTAAAAAATCCGAGTCACGGTCAACATTTTTTGAAATTTCCGTGTGTAATGATCAGGCACAATGAATTAGAATAGAATTAATTTCTATGAAACGATGTGCAGGAAACAATAGAAGAGTGCTTAAAATCGAACCCTAATTCATAAATCATAATCTGTGACGTTTGAAGTACATGCTAAAAAATCCGAGTCACGGTCAACATTTTTTGAAATTTTCGTGTGTAATGATCAGGCACAATGAATTATAATAGAATTCATTCCTAAGAAACGGTGTGCATGAAACAATAGAAGAGTGCTGAAAATGGAACCCTAATTCATAAATCCTAATCTGTGACGTTTGAAATACATTCTCCAAAATCCGAGTCACGGTCAACATTTTTTGAAATTTCCGTGTGGAATGATCAATCATAATGAATTAGAATAGAATTAATTTCTAAGAAACTGTGTGCAGGGAACAATAGAACAGTGCTGAAAATCGAACCCTAATTCATAAATCCTAATCTGTGACGTTTGAAGTACATGCTAAAAAATCCGAGTCACGGTCAACATTTTTTGAAATTTCCGTGTGTAATGATCAGGCACAATGAATTAGAATAGAATTAATTTCTAAGAAACGGTGTGCATGAAAAAATAGAAGAGTGCAGAAAATCGAACCCTAATTCATAAAAACTAATCTGTTTCGTTTGAAGTACATGCTAAAAAATCCGATTCACGGTCAACATTTTTTGAAATTTTCGTGTGTAATGATTAGGCACAATGAATTAGAATAGAATTAATTTCTAAGAAACGTTGTGCAGGAAACAATAGAAGAGTGCTTAAAATCGAACACTAATTCATAAATCCTAATCTGTTACGTTTGAAGTACATGCTAAAAAATCCGAGTCACGGTCAAGATTTGTTTAAATTTCCGTGTGTAATGATCAGGCATAATGAATTAGAATAGAATTAATTTCTAAGAAACTGTGTGCAGGAAACAATAGAACAGTGCTGAAAATCGAACCCTAATTCATAAATCCTAATCTGTGACGTTTGAAGTACATGCTAAAAAATCCGAGTCACGGTCAACATTTTTTGAAATTTCCGTGTGTAATGATCAGGCACAATGAATTAGAATAGAATAAATTTCTAAGAAACGGTGTGCATGAAAAAATAGAAGAGTGCAGAAAATCGAACCCTAATTCATAAAAACTAATCTGTTTCGTTTGAAGTACATGCTAAAAAATCCGATTCACGGTCAACATTTTTTGAAATTTTCGTGTGTAATGATTAGGCACAATGAATTAGAATAGAATTAATTTTTAAGAAACGTTGTGCAGGAAGCAATAGAAGAGTGCTTAAAATCGAACACTAATTCATAAATCCTAATCTGTTACGTTTGAAGTACATGCTAAAAAATCCGAGTCACGGTCAAGATTTGTTTAAATTTCCGTGTGTAATGATCAGGCATAATGAATTAGAATAGAATTAATTTCTAAGAAACTGTGTGCAGGAAACAATAGAACAGTGCTGAAAATCGAACCCTAATTCATAAATCCTAATCTGTGACGTTTGAAGTACATGCTAAAAAATCCGAGTCACGGTCAACATTTTTTGAAATTTCCGTGTGTAATGATCAGGCACAATGAATTAGAATAGAATTAATTTCTAAGAAACGGTGTGCATGAAAAAATAGAAGAGTGCAGAAAATCGAACCCTAATTCATAAAAACTAATCTGTTTCGTTTGAAGTACATGCTAAAAAATCCGATTCACGGTCAACATTTTTTGAAATTTTCGTGTGTAATGATTAGGCACAATGAATTAGAATAGAATTAATTTCTAAGAAACGTTGTGCAGGAAACAATAGAAGAGTGCTTAAAATCGAACACTAATTCATAAATCCTAATCTGTTACATTTGAAGTACATGCTAAAAAATCCGAGTCACGGTCAAGATTTGTTTAAATTTCCGTGTGTAATGATCAGGCATAATGAATTAGAATAGAATTAATTTCTAAGAAACTGTGTGCAGGAAACAATAGAACAGTGCTGAAAATCGAACCCTAATTCATAAATCCTAATCTGTGACGTTTGAAGTACATGCTAAAAAATCCGAGTCACGGTCAACATTTTTTGAAATTTCCGTGTGTAATGATCAGGCACAATGAATTAGAATAGAATTAATTTCTAAGAAACGGTGTGCATGAAAAAATAGAAGAGTGCAGAAAATCGAACCCTAATTCATAAAAACTAATCTGTTTCGTTTGAAGTACATGCTAAAAAATCCGATTCACGGTCAACATTTTTTGAAATTTTCGTGTGTAATGATTAGGCACAATGAATTAGAATAGAATTAATTTCTAAGAAACGTTGTGCAGGAAACAATAGAAGAGTGCTTAAAATCGAACACTAATTCATAAATCCTAATCTGTTACGTTTGAAGTACATGCTAAAAAATCCGAGTCACGGTCAAGATTTGTTTAAATTTCCGTGTGTAATGATCAGGCATAATGAATTAGAATAGAATTAATTTCTAAGAAACTGTGTGCAGGAAACAATAGAACAGTGCTGAAAATCGAACCCTAATTCATAAATCCTAATCTGTGACGTTTGAAGTACATGCTAAAAAATCCGAGTCACGGTCAACATTTTTTGAAATTTCCGTGTGTAATGATCAGGCACAATGAATTAGAATAGAATTAATTTCTAAGAAACGGTGTGCATGAAAAAATAGAAGAGTGCAGAAAATCGAACCCTAATTCATAAAAACTAATCTGTTTCGTTTGAAGTACATGCTAAAAAATCCGATTCACGGTCAACATTTTTTGAAATTTTCGTGTGTAATGATTAGGCACAATGAATTAGAATAGAATTAATTTCTAAGAAACTGTGTGCAGGAAACAATAGAACAGTGCTGAAAATCGAACCCTAATTCATAAATCCTAATCTGTGACGTTTGAAGTACATGCTAAAAAATCCGAGTCACGGTCAACATTTTTTGAAATTTCCGTGTGTAATGATCAGGCACAATGAATTAGAATAGAATTAATTTCTAAGAAACGGTGTGCATGAAAAAATAGAAGAGTGCAGAAAATCGAACCCTAATTCATAAAAACTAATCTATTTCGTTTGAAGTACATGCTAAAAAATCCGATTCACGGTCAACATTTTTTGAAATTTTCGTGTGTAATGATTAGGCACAATGAATTAGAATAGAATTAATTTCTAAGAAACGTTGTGCAGGAAACAATAGAAGAGTGCTTAAAATCGAACACTAATTCATAAATCCTAATCTGTTACGTTTGAAGTACATGCTAAAAAATCCGAGTCACGGTCAAGATTTGTTTAAATTTCCGTGTGTAATGATCAGGCATAATGAATTAGAATAGAATTAATTTCTAAGAAACTGTGTGCAGGAAACAATAGAACAGTGCTAAAAATCGAACCCTAATTCATAAATCCTAATCTGTGACGTTTAAAGTACATGCTAAAAAATCCGAGTCACGGTCAACATTTTTTGAAATTTCCGTGTGTAATGATCAGGCACAATGAATTAGAATAGAATTAATTTCTATGAAACGATGTGCAGGAAACAATAGAAGAGTGCTTAAAATCGAACCCTAATTCATAAATCCTAATCTGTGACGTTTGAAGTACATTCTAAAAAATCCGAGTCACGGTCAACATTTGTTGAAATTTTCGTGTGTAATGATCAGGCACAATGAATTATAATAAAATTAATTTCTAAGAAACGGTGTGGAGGAGACAATAGAAGAGTGCTGAAAATCGAACCCTAATTCATAAATCCTAATCTGTGATGTTTGAAGTACATGCTAAAAAATCCGAGTCACGGTCAACATTTTTTTAAATTTTCGTGGGTAATGATCAGGTATAATGAATTAGAATAGAATTAATTTCTAAGAAACGGTGTGCAGGAAACAATAGAAGAGTGCTTAAAATCGAACCCTAATCCATAAATCCTAATCTGTTACGTTTGAAGTACATGCTAAAAAATCCGAGTCACGGTCAACATTTTTTGAAATTTCCGTGTTTAATGATCAGGCACAATGAATTAGAATAGAATTAATTTCTAAGAAACGATGTGCAGGAAACAATAGAAGAGTGCTTAAAATCGAACCCTAATTCATAAATCCTAATCTGTGACGTTTGAAGTACATGCTAAAAAATCCGAGTCACGGTCAACATTTTTTGAAATTTTCGTGTTTAATGATCAGGCACAATGAATCATAATAGAATTAATTTCTAAGAAACGGTGTGCATGAAACAATAGAAGAGTGCTGAAAATGGAACCCTAATTCATAAATCCTAATCTGTGACGTTTGAAATACATTCTCCAAAATCCGAGTCACGGTCAACATTTTTTGAAATTTTCGTGTGTAATGATCAGGCATAATGAATTAGAATAGAATTAATTTCTAAGAAACTGTGTGCAGGAAACAATAGAACAGTGCTGAAAATCGAACCCTAATTCATAAATCCTAATCTGTGACGTTTGAAGTACATGCTAAAAAATCCGAGTCACGGTCAACATTTTTTGAAGTTTCCGTGTGTAATGATCAGGCACAATGAATTAGAATAGAATTAATTTCTAAGAAACGGTGTGCATGAAACAATAGAAGAGTGCAGAAAATCGAACCCTAATTCATAAATCCTAATCTGTGACGTTTGAAGTACATGCTAAAAAATCCGAGTCACGGTCAACATTTTTTGAAATTTTCGTGTGTTGATCAGGCACAATGAATTAGAATAGAATTAGTTTCTAAGAAACGGTGTGCAGGAAACAATCGAAAAGTGCTTAAAATCGAACCTTAATTCATAAAAACTAATCTGTTACGTTTGAAGTACATGCTAAAAAATCCGAGTCACGGTCAACATTTTTTGAAATTTCCGTGTGTAATGATCAGGCACAATGAATTAGAATAGAATTAATTTCTAAGAAACGGTGTGCAGGAAACAATAGAAGAGTGCTTAAAATCGAACCCTAATTCATAAATCCTAATCTGTTACGTTTGAAGTGCATGCTAAAAAATCTGAGTCACGGTCAAGATTTTTTTAAATTTCCGTGTGTAATGATCAGGCCCAATGAATAAGAATATAATTAATTTCTTAGAAACGGTGTGCAGGAAACAATAGAAGAGTGCAGAAAATCGAACCCTAATTCATAAATACTAATCTGTGACGTTTGAAGTACATGCTAAAAAATCCGAGTCACGGTCAACATTTTTTTAATTTTCCGTGTGTAATGATCAGGCACAATGAATTAGAATAGAATTAATTGCTTAGAAACGGTGTGCAGGAAAGAATAGAAGAGTGCTGAAAATCGAACCCTAATTCATAAATCCTAATCTGTGACGTTTGAAGTACATGCTAAAAAATCCGAGTCACGGTCAACATTTGTTGAAATTTTCGTGTGTAATAATCAGGCACAATGAATTATAATAAAATTAATTTCTAAGAAACGGTGTGGAGGAAACAATAGAAGAGTGCTGAAAATCGAACCCTAATTCATAAATCCTAATCTGTGACGTTTGAAGTACATGCTAAAAAAATCCGAGTCACGGTCAACATTTTTTGAAATTTTCGTGTGTTGATCAGGCACAATGAATTAGAATAGAATTAGTTTCTAAGAAACGGTGTGAAGGAAACAATAGAAAAGTGCTTAAAATTGAACCTTAATTCATAAAACCTAATCTGTTACGTTTGAAGTACATGCTAAAAAATCCGAGTCACGGTCAACATTTTTTGAAATTTTCGTGTGTAATGATCAGGCACAATGAATTAGAATAGAATTAATTTCTAAGAAACGGTGTGCATTAAACAATAGAAGAGTGCTTAAAATCGAACCCTAATTCATAAAAACTAATCTGTTACGTTTGAAGTACATGCTAAAAAATCCGAGTCACGGTCAAAATTTTTTGAAATTTTCGTGTGTAATGATTAGGCACAATGAATTAGAATAGAATTAATTTCTAAAAAACGGTGTGCAGGAAACAATAGAAGAGTGCATAAAATCGAACCCTAATTCATAAATCCTAATCTGTTACGTTTGAAGTGCATGCTAAAAAATCCGAGTCACGGTCAAGATTTTTTTAAATTTCCCTGTGTAATGATCAGGCCCAATGAATTAGATTATAATTAATTTCTAAGAAACGGTGTGCAGGAAACAATAGAAGAGTGCTGAAAATCGAACCCTAATTCATAATTCCTAATCTGTGACGTTTGAAGTACATGCTAAAAAATCCGAGTCACGGTCAACATTTTTTGAAATTTCCGTGTGTAATGATCAGGCACAATGAATTAGAATACAATTAATTTCTAAGAAACGATGCGCAGGAAATAATAGAAGAGTGCAGAAAATCGAACCCTAATTCATAAATACTAATCTGTGACGTTTGAAGTACATGCTAAAAAATCCGAGTCACGGTCAACATTTTTTTAATTTTCCGTGTGTAATGATCAGGCACAATGAATTAGAATAGAATTAATTTCTTAGAAACGGTGTGCAGGAAACAATAGAAGAGTGCTGAAAATTGAACCCTAATTCATAAATCCTAATATGAGACATTTGAAGTACATGCTAAAAAATCCGAGTCACGGTCAACATTTTTTGAAATTTTCGTGTGTTGATCAGGCACAATGAATTAGAATAGAATTAATTTCTATGAAACGATGTGCAGGAAACAATAGAAGAGTGCTTAAAATCGAACCCTAATTCATAAATCCTAATCTGTGACGTTTGAAGTACATGCTAAAAAATCCGAGTCACGGTCAACATTTGTTGAAATTTTCGTGTGTAATGATCAGGCACAATGAATTATAATAAAATTAATTATTAAGAAACGGTATGGAGGAAACAATAGAAGAGTGCTGAAAATCGAACCCTAATTCATAAATCCTAATCTGTGACGTTTGAAGTACATGCTAAAAAATCTGAGTCACGGTCAACATTTTTTTAAATTTCCGTGGGTAATGATCAGGTATAATGAATTAGAATAGAATTAATTTCTAAGAAACGGTGTGCAGGAAACAATAGAAGAGTGCTTAAAATCGAACCCTAATTCATAAATCCTAATCTGTTACGTTTAAAGTACATGCTAAAAAATCCGAGTCACGGTCAACATTTTTTGAAATTTCCGTATTTAATGATCAGGCACAATGAATTAGAATAGAATTAATTTCTAAGAAACGATGTGCAGGAAACAATAGAAGAGTGCTTAAAATCGAACCCTAATTCATAAATCATAATCTGTTACGTTTGAAGTGCATGCTAAAAAATCCGAGTCACGGTCAAGATTTTTTTAAATTTCCGTGTGTAATGATCAGGCCCAATGAATTAGAATATAATTAATTTCTAAGAAACGGTGTGCAGGAAACAATAGAAGAGTGCTGAAAATCGAACCCTAATTCATAATTCCTAATCTGTGACGTTTGAAGTACATGCTAAAAAATCCGAGTCACGGTCAACATTTTTTTAAATTTCCGTGTGTAATGATCAGGCACAATGAATTAGAATACAATTAATTTCTAAGAAACGATATGCAGGAAATAATAGGAGGGTGCAGAAAATCGAACCCTAATTCATAAATACTAATCTGTGACGTTTGAAGTACATGCTAAAAAATCCGAGTCACGGTCAACATTTTTTTAATTTTCCGTGTGTAATGATCAGGCACAATGAATTAGAATAGAATTAATTTCTTAGAAACGGTGTGCAGGAAACAATAGAAGAGTGCTGAAAATCGAACCCTAATTCATAAATCCTAATCTGTGACGTTTGAAGTACATGCTAAAAAATCCGAGTCACGGTCAACATTTTTTGAAATTTCCGTGTGTAATGATCAGGCACAATGAATTAGAATAGAATTAGTTTCTAAGAAACGGTGTGCAGGAAACAATAGAAAAGTGCTTAAAATCGAACCTTAATTCATAAAACCTAATCTGTTACGTTTGAAGTACATGCTAAAAAATCCGAGTCACGGTCAACATTTTTTGAAATTTTCGTGTGTAATGATCAGGCACAATGAATTAGAATAGAATTAATTTCTAAGAAACGGTGTGCATTAAACAATAGAAGAGTGCTTAAAATCGAACCCTAATTCATAAATCCTAATCTGTGACGTTTGAAATACATTCTCCAAAATCTGAGTCACGGTCAACATTTTTTGAAATTTCCGTGTGTAATGATCAGGCATAATGAATTAGAATAGAATTAATTTCTAAGAAACTGTGTGCAGGAAACAATAGAACAGTGCTGAAAATCGAACCCTAATTCATAAATCCTAATCTGTGACGTTTGAAGTACATGCTAAAAAATCCGAGTCACGGTCAACATTTTTTGAAGTTTCCGTGTGTAATGATCAGGCACAATGAATTAGAATAGAATTAATTTCTAAGAAACGGTGTGCATGAAACAATAGAAGAGTGCAGAAAATCGAACCCTAATTCATAAATCCTAATCTGTGACGTTTGAAGTACATGCTAAAAAATCCGAGTCACGGTCAACATTTTTTGAAATTTCCGTGTGTAATGATCAGGCACAATGAATTAGAATAGAATTAATTTCTAAGAAATGGTGTGCATGAAACAATAGAAGAGTGCTGAAAATCGAACTCTAATTCATAAATCCTAATTTGTGACGTTTGAAGTACATGCTAAAAAATTCGAGTCACGTTCAACATTTTTTGAAATTTCCGTGGGTAATGATCAGGCACAATGAATTACAATAGAATTAATTTTTAAGAAACGGTGTGCATGAAACAATAGAAGAGTGCTGAAAATCGAACCCTAATTCATAAATCCTAATCTGTGACGTTTGAAGTACATGCTAAAAAATCCGAATCACGGTCAACATTTTTTTAAATTTCCGTGTGTAATAATCAGGCACAATGAATTACAATAGAATTAATTTCTAAGAAACGGTGTGCAGGAAACAATAGAAGAGTTCTTAAAATCGAACCCTAATTCATAAATCCTAATCTGTGACGTTTGAAGTACATGCTAAAAGATCCGAGTCACGGTCAACATTTTTTGAAATTTCCGTGGGTAATGATCAGGCACAATGAATTAGAATAGAATTAATTTCTAAGAAACGGTGTGCATGAAACAATAGAAGAGTGCTTAAAATCGATCCCTAATTAATAAATCCTAAGCTGTGACGTTTGAAGTACATGCTAAAAAAAACGAGTCACGGTCAACATTTTTTGAAATTTCCGTGTGTAATGATCAGGCACAATGAATTAGAATAGAATTAATTTCTAAGAAACGGTGTGCATGAAACAATAGAAGAGTGCAGAAAATCGAACACTAATTCATAAATCCTAATTTGTGACGTTTGATGTACATGCTAAAAAATCCGAGTCACGGTCAACATTTTTTTAAATTTTCGTGTGTAATGATCAGGCACAATGAATTACAATTGAATTAATTTTTAAGAAACGGTGTGCATGAAACAATAGAAGAGTGCTGAAAATCGAACCCTAATTCATAAATCCTAATCTGTGACGTTTGAAGTACATGCTAAAAAATCCAAATCACGGTCAACATTTTTTTAAATTTCCGTGTGTAATGATCAGTCACAATGAATTAGAATAGAATTAATTTCTAAGAAATGGTGTGCATGAAACAATAGAAGAGTGCTGAAAATCGAACTCTAATTCATAAATCCTAATTTGTGACGTTTGAAGTACATGCTAAAAAATTCGAGTCACGGTCAACATTTTTTGAAATTTCCGTGGGTAATGATCAGGCACAATGAATTACAATAGAATTAATTTTTAAGAAACGGTGTGCATGAAACAATAGAAGAGTGCTGAAAATCGAACCCTAATTCATAAATCCTAATCTGTGACGTTTGAAGTATATGCTAAAAAATCCAAATCACGGTCAACATTTTTTTAAATTTCCGTGTGTAATGATCAGTCACAATGAATTACAATAGAATTAATTTCTAAGAAACGGTGTGCAGGAAACAATAGAAGAGTGTAGAAAATCGAACCCTAATTCATAAATCCTAATCTGTGACGTTTGAAGTACATGCTAAAAGATCCGAGTCACGGTCAACATTTTTTTAAATTTCCGTGCGTAATGATCAGGCACAATGAATTAGAATAGAATTAATTTCTAACAAACGGTGTGCATGAAACAATAGAAGAGTGATGAAAATCGAACCCTAATTCATAAATCCTAATCTGTAACGTTTGAAGTACATGCTAAAAAATCCGACTCACGGTCAACATTTTTTTAAATTTCCGTGTGTAATGATCAGGCACAATGAATTAGAATAGAATTAATTTCTAAGAAACGGTGTGCATGAAACAATAGAAGAGTGTAGAAAATCGAATCCCAATTCATAAATCCTAATCTGTGACGTTTGAAGTACATGCTAAAAGATCCGAGTCACGGTCAACATTTTTTTAAATTTCCGTGCGTAATGATCAGGCACAATGAATTAGAATAGAATTAATTTCTAAGGAACGGTGTGCATGAAACAATAGAAGAGTGATGAAAATCGAACCCTCATTCATAAATCCTAATCTGTAACGTTTGAAGTACATGCTAAAGAATCCGACTCACGGTCAACATTTTTTTAAATTTCCGTGTGTAATGATCAGGCACCATGAATTAGAATAGAATTAATTTCTAAGAAACGGTGTACATGAAACAATAGAAGAGTTCTGAAAATCGAACCCTAATTCATAAATCCTAATCTGTGACGTTTGAAATACATGCTAAAAAATACTAGTCACGGTCAACATTTTTTTAAATTTTCGTGTGTAATGATCAGGCATAGCTAATTAGAATAGAATTAATTTCTAAGAAACGGTGTGCATGAAGAATAGAAGAGTGCAGAACATCGAACCCTAATTCATAAATCCTAATTTGTGACGTTTGAAGTACATGCTAAAAAATCCGAGTCCGGGTCAACATTTTTCGAAATTTCCGTGTGTAATGATCAGGCACAATGAATTACAATAGAATTAATTAGAATAGAATTAATTTCTAAGAAACGGTGTGCAGGAAACTATAGTAGAGTGCTTAAAATCGAACCCTAATTCATAAATCTTCATCTGTTACGTTTGAAGTACATGCTAAAAAATCCGAGTCACGGTCAACATTTTTCGAAATTTCCGTGTGTAATGATCAGGCACAATGAATTACAATAGAATTAATTTTTAAGAAACGGTGTGCATGAAACAATAGAAGAGTGCTGAAAATCGAACTCTAATTCATAAATCCTAATCTGTGACGTTTGAACTACATGCTAAAAAATCCGAGTCACTGTCAACATTTTTTGAAATTTCCGTGTGTAATGATCAGGCACAATGAATTAGAATAGAATTAATTTCTAAGAAACGGTGTGCATGAAACAATAGAAGAGTGCAGAAAATCGAACACTAATTCATAAATCCTAATCTGTGACGTTTGAAGTACATTCTAAAAAATCCGAGTCACGGTCAACATTTTTTGAAATTTCCGTGTGTAATGGTCACGCACAATAAATTAGAATAGAATTAATTTCTAAGAAACGGTGTGCAGGAAACTATAGTAGAGTGCTTAAAATCGAACCCTAATTCATAAATCTTCATCTGTTACGTTTGAAGTACATGCTAAAAAATCCGAGTCACGGTCAACATTTTTTGAAATTTCCGTGTGTAATGATCAGGCACAATGAATTAGAATAGAATTAATTTCTAAGAAACGGTGTGCATGAAACAATAGAAGAGTGCTGAAAATCGAACACTAATTCATAAATCCTAATTTGTGACGTTTGATGTACATGCTAAAAAATCCGAGTCACGGTCAACATTTTTTTAAATTTTCGTGAGTAATGATCAGGCACAATGAATTACAATTGAATTAATTTTTAAGAAACGGTGTGCATGAAACAATAGAAGAATGCTGAAAATCGAACCCTAATTCATAAATGCTAATCTGTGACGTTTGAAGTACATGCTAAAAGATCCGAGTCACGGTCAACATTTTTTTAAATTTCCGTGCGTAATGATCAGGCACAATGAATTAGAATAGAATTAATTTCTAAGAAACGGTGTGCATGAAACAATAGAAGAGTGCAGACAATCGAACCCTAATTCATAAATCCTAATCTGTAACGTTTGAAGTACATGCTAAAAAATCCGACTCACGGTCAACATTTTTTTAAATTTCCGTGTGTAATGATCAGGCACAATGAATTAGAATAGAATTAATTTCTAAGAAACGGTGTGCATGAAACAATAGAAGAGTTCTGAAAATCGAACCCTAATTGATAAATCATAATCTGTGACGTTTGAAATACATGCTAAAAAATACTAGTCACGGTCAACATTTTTTTAAATTTTAGTGTGTAATGATCAGGCACAATGAATTAGAATAGAATTAATTTCTAAGAAACGGTGTGCATGAAACAATAGAAGAGTGTTGAAAATCGAACCCTAATTCATAAATCCTAATCTGTGACGTTTGAACTACATGCTAAAAAATCCGAGTCACTGATAACATTTTTTGAAATTTCCGTGTGTAATGATCAGGCACAATGAATTAGAATAGAATTAATTTCTATGAAACGGTGTGCATGAAACAATAGAAGAGTGCAGAAAATCGAACCCTAATTCATAAATCCTAATCTGTGACGTTTGAAGTACATTCTAAAAAATCCGAGTCACGGTCAATATTTTTTGAAATTTCCGTGTGTAATGGTCACGCACAATGAATTAGAATAGAATTAATTTCTAAGAAACGGTGTGCAGGAAACTATAGTAGAGTGCTTAAAATCGAACCCTAATTCATAAATCTTCATCTGTTACGTTTGAAGTACATGCTAAAAAATCCGAGTCACGGTCAACATTTTTTGAAATTTCCGTGGGTAATGATCAGGCACAATGAATTACAATAGAATTAATTTTTAAGAAACGGTGTGCATGAAACAATAGAAGAGTGCTGAAAATCGAACCCTAATTCATAAATCCTAATCTGTGACGTTTGAAGTACATGCTAAAAAATCCGAATCACGGTCAACATTTTTTTAAATTTTCGTGTGTAATGATCCGGCACAATGAATTAGAATAGAATTAATTTCTAAGAAACGGTGTGCATGAAACAAAAGAAGAGTGCTGAAAATCGAACCCTAATTCATAAATCCTAATCTGTGACGTTTGAACTACATGCTAAAAAATCCGGGTCACTGAGAACATTTTTTGAAATTTACGTGTGTAATGATCAGGCACAATGAATTAGAATAGAATTAATTTCTAAGAAACGGTGTGCATGAAACAATAGAAGAGTGCAGAAAATCGAACCCTAATTCATAAATCCTAATCTGTGACGTTTGAAGTACATTCTAAAAAATCCGAGTCACGGTCAACATTTTTTGAAATTTCCGTGTGTAATGGTCACGCACAATGAATTAGAATAGAATTAATTTCTAAGAAACGGTGTGCAGGAAACTATAGTAGAGTGCTAAAAATCGAACCCTAATTCATAAATCTTCATCTGTTACGTTTGAAGTACATGCTAAAAAATCCGAGTCACGGTCAACATTTTTTGAAATTTCCGTGGGTAATGATCAGGCACAATGAATTACAATAGAATTAATTTTTAAGAAACGGTGTGCATGAAACAATAGAAGAGTGCTGAAAATCGAACCCTAATTCATAAATCCTAATCTATGACGTTTGAAGTACATGCTAAAAAATCCGAATCAAGGTCAACATTTTTTTAAATTTCCGTGTGTAATGATCAGGCACAATGAATTACAATAGAATTAATTTCTAAGAAACGGTTTGAAGGAAACAATAGAAGAGTTCTTAAAATCGAACCCTAATTCATAAATCCTAATCTGTGACGTTTGAAGTACATGCTAAAAGATCCGAGTCACGGTCAATATTTTTTGAAATTTCCGTGGGTAATGATCAGGCACAATGAATTAGAATAGAATTAATTTCTAAGAAACGGTGTGCATGAAACAATAGAAGAGTGCTTAAAATCGATCCCTAATTAATAAATCCTAAGCTGTGACGTTTGAAGTACATGCTAAAAAAAACGAGTCACGGTCAACATTTTTTGAAATTTCCGTGTGTAATGATCAGGCACAATGAATTAGCATAGAATTAATTTCTAAGAAACGGTGTGCAGGAAACAATAGAAGAGTTCTTAAAATCGAACTGTAATTCATAAATCCTAATCTGTGACGTTTTAAGTACATGCTAAAAGATCCGAGTCACGGTCAACATTTTTTGAAATTTCCGTGGGTAATGATCAGGCACAATGAATTACAATAGAATTAATTTCTAAGAAACGGTGTGCATGAAACAATAGAAGAGTGCAGAAAATCGAACCCTAATTCATAAATCCTAATCTGTGACGTTTGAAGTACATTCTAAAAAATCCGAGTCACGGTCAACATTTTTTGAAATTTCCGTGTGTAATGGTCACGCACAATGAATTAGAATAGAATTAATTTCTAAGAAACGGTGTGCAGGAAACTATAGTAGAGTGCTTAAAATCGAACCCTAATTCATAAATCTTCATCTGTTACGTTTGAAGTACATGCTAAAAAATCCGAGTCACGGTCAACATTTTTTGAAATTTCCGTGGGTAATGATCAGGCACAATGAATTACAATAGAATTAATTTTTAAGAAACGGTGTGCATGAAACAATAGAAGAGTGCTGAAAATCGAACCCTAATTCATAAATCCTAATCTATGACGTTTGAAGTACATGCTAAAAAATCCGAATCAAGGTCAACATTTTTTTAAATTTCCGTGTGTAATGATCAGGCACAATGAATTACAATAGAATTAATTTCTAAGAAACGGTTTGAAGGAAACAATAGAAGAGTTCTTAAAATCGAACCCTAATTCATAAATCCTAATCTGTGACGTTTGAAGTACATGCTAAAAGATCCGAGTCACGGTCAATATTTTTTGAAATTTCCGTGGGTAATGATCAGGCACAATGAATTAGAATAGAATTAATTTCTAAGAAACGGTGTGCATGAAACAATAGAAGAGTGCTTAAAATCGATCCCTAATTAATAAATCCTAAGCTGTGACGTTTGAAGTACATGCTAAAAAAAACGAGTCACGGTCAACATTTTTTGAAATTTCCGTGTGTAATGATCAGGCACAATGAATTAGCATAGAATTAATTTCTAAGAAACGGTGTGCAGGAAACAATAGAAGAGTTCTTAAAATCGAACCGTAATTCATAAATCCTAATCTGTGACGTTTTAAGTACATGCTAAAAGATCCGAGTCACGGTCAACATTTTTTGAAATTTCCGTGGGTAATGATCAGGCACAATGAATTACAATAGAATTAATTTTTAAGAAACGGTGTGCATGAAACAATAGAAGAGTGCTGAAAATCGAACCCTAATTCATAAATCCTAATCTGTGACGTTTGAAGTACATGTTAAAAAATCCGAATCACGGTCAACATTTTTTTAAATTTCCGTGTGTAATGATCAGGCACAATGAATTAGCATAGAATTAATTTCTAAGAAACGGTGTGCATGAAACAATAGAAGAGTGCAGACAATCGAACCCTAATTCATAAATCCAAATATGTGACGTTTGAAGTACATGCTAAAAGATCCGAGTCACGGTCAACATTTTTTTAAATTTCCGTGCGTAATGATCAGGCACAATGAATTAGAATAGAATTAATTTCTAAGAAACGGTGTGCATGAAACAATAGAAGAGTGCTTAAAATCGATCCCTAATTAATAAATCCTAAGCTGTGACGTTTGAAGTACATGCTAAAAAAAACGAGTCACGGTCAACATTTTTTTAAATTTTCGTGTGTAATGATCAGGCACAATGAATTAAAATAGAATTAATTTCTAAGAAACGGTGTGCATGAAACAATAGAAGAGTTCTGAAAATCGAACCCTAATTCATAAATCCTAATCTGTGACGTTTGAAATACATGCTAAAAAATACTAGTCACGGTCAACATTTTTTTAAATTTTCGTGTGTAATAATCAGGCACAATGAATTAGAATAGAATTAATTTCTAAGAAACGGTGTGCATGAAACAATAGAAGAGTGCTGAAAATCGAACCCTAATTCATAAATCCTAATCTGTGATGTTTGAAGTACATGCTAAAAAATCCGAATCACGGTCAACATTTTTTTAAATTTTCGTGTGTAATGATCAGGCACAATGAATTAGAATAGAATTAATTTCTAAGAAACGGTGTGCATGAAACAATAGAAGAGTGCTGAAAATCGAACCCTAATTCATAAATCCTAATCTGTGACGTTTGAACTACATGCTAAAAAATCCGGGTCACTGATAACATTTTTTGAAATTTACGTGTGTAATGATCAGGCACAATGAATTAGAATAGAATTAATTTCTAAGAAACGGTGTACATGAAACAATAGAAGAGTGCAGAAAATCGAACCCTAATTCATAAATCCTAATCTGTGACGTTTGAAGTACATTCTAAAAAATCCGAGTCACGGTCAACATTTTTTGAAATTTCCGTGTGTAATGGTCACGCACAATGAATTAGAATAGAATTAATTTCTAAGTAACGGTGTGCAGGAAACTATAGTAGAGTGCTTAAAATCGAACCCTAATTCATAAATCTTCATCTGTTACGTTTGAAGTACATGCTAAAAAATCCGAGTCACGGTCAACATTTTTTGAAATTTCCGTGGGTAATGATCAGGCACAATGAATTACAATAGAATTAATTTTTAAGAAACGGTGTGCATGAAACAATAGAAGAGTGCTGAAAATCGAACCCTAATTCATAAATCCTAATCTGTGACGTTTGAAGTACATGCTAAAAAATCCGAATCACGGTCAACATTTTTTTAAATTTCCGTGTGTAATGATCAGGCACAATGAATTACAATAGAATTAATTTCTAAGAAACGGTTTGAAGGAAACAATAGAAGAGTTCTTAAAATCGAACCCTAATTCATAAATCCTAATCAGTGACGTTTGAAGTACATGCTAAAAGATCCGAGTCACGGTCAATATTTTTTGAAATTTCCGTGGGTAATGATCAGGCACAATGAATTAGAATAGAATTAATTTCTAAGAAACGGTGTGCATGAAACAATAGAAGAGTGCTTAAAATCGATCCCTAATTAATAAATCCTAAGCTGTGACGTTTGAAGTACATGCTAAAAAAAACGAGTCACGGTCAACATTTTTTGAAATTTCCGTGTGTAATGATCAGGCACAATG
This sequence comes from Cucurbita pepo subsp. pepo, assembly GCF_057944985.1. Lineage (NCBI taxonomy): Eukaryota > Viridiplantae > Streptophyta > Magnoliopsida > Cucurbitales > Cucurbitaceae > Cucurbita > Cucurbita pepo. Next base: position 5,535,817 of record NC_141816.1, on the reverse strand, counting down.
AATTACAATAGAATTAATTTTTAAGAAACGGTGTACATGAAACAATAGAAGAGTGCTGAAAATCGAACCCTAATTCATAAATCCTAATCTGTGACGTTTGAAGTACATGCGAAAAAATCCGAATCACGGTCAACATTTTTTTAAATTTCCGTATGTAATGATCAGGCACAATGAATTACAATAGAATTAATTTCTAAGAAACGGTGTGCAGGAAACAATAGAAGAGTTCTTAAAATCGAACCCTAATTCATAAATCCTAATCTGTGACGTTTGAACTACATGCTAAAAAAAACGAGTCACGGTCAACATTTTTTGAAATTTCCGTGTGTAATGATCAGGCACAATGAATTAGAATAGAATTAATTTCTAAGAAACGGTGTGCATGAAACAATAGAAGAGTGCTGAAAATCGAACCCGAATTCATAAATCCTAATCTGTGACGTTTGAAGTACATGCTAAAAGATCCGAGTCACGGTCAACATTTTTTGAAATTTCCGTGGGTAATGATCAGGCACAATGAATTACAATAGAATTAATTTTTAAGAAATGGTGTGCATGAAACAATAGAAGAGTGCTGAAAATCGAACCCTAATTCATAAATCCTAATCTGTGACGTTTGAAGTACATGCTAAAAAATCCGAGTCACGGTCAACATTTTTTGAAATTTCCGTGGGTAATGATCAGGCACAATGAATTACAATAGAATTAATTTTTAAGAAACGGTGTACATGAAACAATAGAAGAGTGCTGAAAATCGAACCCTAATTCATAAATCCTAATCTGTGACGTTTGAAGTACATGCTAAAAAATCCGAATCACGGTCAACATTTTTTTAAATTTCCGTATGTAATGATCAGGCACAATGAATTACAATAGAATTAATTTCTAAGAAACGGTGTGCAGGAAACAATAGAAGAGTTCTTAAAATCGAACCCTAATTCATAAATCCTAATCTGTGACGTTTGAACTACATGCTAAAAAAAACGAGTCACGGTCAACATTTTTTGAAATTTCCGTGTGTAATGATCAGGCACAATGAATTAGAATAGAATTAATTTCTAAGAAACGGTGTGCATGAAACAATAGAAGAGTGCTGAAAATCGAACCCTAATTCATAAATCCTAATCAGTGACGTTTGAAGTACATGCTAAAAGATCCGAGTCACGGTCAATATTTTTTGAAATTTCCGTGGGTAATGATTAGGCACAATGAATTAGAATAGAATTAATTTCTAAGAAACGGTGTGCATGAAACAATAGAAGAGTGCTTAAAATCGATCCCTAATTAATAAATCCTAAGCTGTGACGTTTGAAGTACATGCTAAAAAAAACGAGTCACGGTCAACATTTTTTGAAATTTCCGTGTGTAATGATCAGGCACAATGAATTACAATAGAATTAATTTTTAAGAAACGGTGTACATGAAACAATAGAAGAGTGCTGAAAATCGAACCCTAATTCATAAATCCTAATCTGTGACGTTTGAAGTACATGCTAAAAAATCCGAATCACGGTCAACATTTTTTTAAATTTCCGTATGTAATGATCAGGCACAATGAATTACAATAGAATTAATTTCTAAGAAACGGTGTGCAGGAAACAATAGAAGAGTTCTTAAAATCGAACCCTAATTCATAAATCCTAATCTGTGACGTTTGAACTACATGCTAAAAAAAACGAGTCACGGTCAACATTTTTTGAAATTTCCGTGTGTAATGATCAGGCACAATGAATTAGAATAGAATTAATTTCTAAGAAACGGTGTGCATGAAACAATAGAAGAGTGCTGAAAATCGAACCCGAATTCATAAATCCTAATCTGTGACGTTTGAAGTACATGCTAAAAGATCCGAGTCACGGTCAACATTTTTTGAAATTTCCGTGGGTAATGATCAGGCACAATGAATTACAATAGAATTAATTTTTAAGAAACGGTGTGCATGAAACAATAGAAGAGTGCTGAAAATCGAACCCTAATTCATAAATCCTAATCTGTGACGTTTGAAGTACATGCTAAAAAATCCGAATCACGGTCAACATTTTTTTAAATTTTCGTGTGTAATGATCAGGCACAATGAATTAGCATAGAATTAATTTCTAAGAAACGGTGTGCATGAAACAATAGAAGAGTGCAGACAATCGAACCCTAATTCATAAATACTAATCTGTGACGTTTGAAGTACATGCTAAAAGATCCGAGTCACGGTTAACATTTTTTGAAATTTCCGTGGGTAATGATCAGGCACAATGAATTAGAATAGAATTAATTTCTAAGAAACGGTGTGCAGGAAACAATAGAAGAGTTCTTAAAATCGAACCCTAATTCATAAATCCTAATCTGTGACGTTTGAACTACATGCTAAAAAAAACGAGTCACGGTCAACATTTTTTGAAATTTCCGTGTGTAATGATCAGGCACAATGAATTAGAATAGAATTAATTTCTAAGAAACGGTGTGCATGAAACAATAGAAGAGTTCTTAAAATCGAACCCTAATTCATAAATCCTAATCTGTGACGTTTGAACTACATGCTAAAAAAAACGAGTCACGGTCAACATTTTTTGAAATTTCCGTGTGTAATGATCAGGCACAATGAATTAGAATAGAATTAATTTCTAAGAAACGGTGTGCATGAAACTATAGAAGAGTGCTGAAAATCGAACCCGAATTCATAAATCCTAATCTGTGACGTTTGAAGTACATGCTAAAAGATCCGAGTCACGGTCAACATTTTTTGAAATTTCCGTGGGTAATGATCAGGCACAATGAATTACAATAGAATTAATTTTTAAGAAACGGTGTGCATGAAACAATAGAAGAGTGCTGAAAATCGAACCCTAATTCATAAATCCTAATCTGTGACGTTTGAAGTACATGTTAAAAAATCCGAATCACGGTCAACATTTTTTTAAATTTCCGTGTGTAATGATCAGGCACAATGAATTAGCATAGAATTAATTTCTAAGAAACGGTGTGCATGAAACAATAGAAGAGTGCAGACAATCGAACCCTAATTCATAAATACTAATCTGTGACGTTTGAAGTACATGCTAAAAGATCCGAGTCACGGTTAACATTTTTTGAAATTTCCGTGGGTAATGATCAGGCACAATGAATTAGAATAGAATTAATTTCTTAGAAACGGTGTGCAGGAAACAATAGAAGAGTGCTGAAAATTGAACCCTAATTCATAAATCCTAATATGAGACGTTTGAAGTACATGCTAAAAAATCCGAGTCACGGTCAACATTTTTTGAAATTTTCGTGTGTTGATCAGGCACAATGAATTAGAATAGAATTAATTTCTATGAAACGATGTGCAGGAAACAATAGAAGAGTGCTTAAAATCGAACCCTAATTCATAAATCCTAATCTGTGACGTTTGAAGTACATGCTAAAAAATCCGAGTCACGGTCAACATTTGTTGAAATTTTCGTGTGTAATGATCAGGCACAATGAATTATAATAAAATTAATTATTAAGAAACGGTGTGGAGGAAACAATAGAAGAGTGCTGAAAATCGAACCCTAATTCATAAATCCTAATCTGTGACGTTTGAAGTACATGCTAAAAAATCTGAGTCACGGTCAACATTTTTTTAAATTTCCGTGGGTAATGATCAGGTATAATGAATTAGAATAGAATTAATTTCTAAGAAACGGTGTGCAGGAAACAATAGAAGAGTGCTTAAAATCGAACCCTAATTCATAAATCCTAATCTGTTACGTTTAAAGTACATGCTAAAAAATCCGAGTCACGGTCAACATTTTTTGAAATTTCCGTATTTAATGATCAGGCACAATGAATTAGAATAGAATTAATTTCTAAGAAACGATGTGCAGGAAACAATAGAAGAGTGCTTAAAATCGAACCCTAATTCATAAATCATAATCTGTTAAGTTTGAAGTGCATGCTAAAAAATCCGAGTCACGGTCAAGATTTTTTTAAATTTCCGTGTGTAATGATCAGGCCCAATGAATTAGAATATAATTAATTTCTAAGAAACGGTGTGCAGGAAACAATAGAAGAGTGCTGAAAATCGAACCCTAATTCATAATTCCTAATCTGTGACGTTTGAAGTACATGCTAAAAAATCCGAGTCACGGTCAACATTTTTTTAATTTTCCGTGTGTAATGATCAGGCACAATGAATTAGAATAGAATTAATTTCTTAGAAACGGTGTGCAGGAAACAATAGAAGAGTGCTGAAAATCGAACCCTAATTCATAAATCCTAATCTGTGACGTTTGAAGTACATGCTAAAAAATCCGAGTCACGGTCAACATTTTTTGAAATTTTCGTGTGTAATGATCAGGCACAATGAATTAGAATAGAATTAGTTTCTAAGAAACGGTGTGCAGGAAACAATAGAAAAGTGCTTAAAATCGAACCTTAATTCATAAAACCTAATCTGTTACGTTTGAAGTACATGCTAAAAAATCCGAGTCACGGTCAACATTTTTTGAAATTTTCGTGTGTAATGATCAGGCACAATGAATTAGAATAGAATTAATTTCTAAGAAACGGTGTGCATTAAACAATAGAAGAGTGCTTAAAATCGAACCCTAATTCATAAATCCTAATCTGTGACGTTTGAAATACATTCTCCAAAATCTGAGTCACGGTCAACATTTTTTGAAATTTCCGTGCGTAATGATCAGGCATAATAAATTAGAATAGAATTAATTTCTAAGAAACTGTGTGCAGGAAACAATAGAACAGTGCTGAAAATCGAACCCTAATTCATAAATCCTAATCTGTGACGTTTGAAGTACATGCTAAAAAATCCGAGTCACGGTCAACATTTTTTGAAGTTTCCGTGTGTAATGATCAGGCACAATGAATTAGAATAGAATTAATTTCTAAGAAACGGTGTGCATGAAACAATAGAAGAGTGCAGAAAATCGAACCCTAATTCATAAATCCTAATCTGTGACGTTTGAAGTACATGCTAAAAAATCCGAGTCACGGTCAACATTTTTTGAAATTTCCGTGTGTAATTATCAGGCACAATGAATTAGAATAGAATTAATTTCTAAGAAATGGTGTGCATGAAACAATAGAAGAGTGCTGAAAATCGAACTCTAATTCATAAATCCTAATTTGTGACGTTTGAAGTACATGCTAAAAAATTCGAGTCACGGTCAACATTTTTTGAAATTTCCGTGGGTAATGATCAGGCACAATGAATTACAATAGAATTAATTTTTAAGAAATGGTGTGCATGAAACAATAGAAGAGTGCTGAAAATCGAACCCTAATTCATAAATCCTAATCTGTGACGTTTGAAGTACATGCTAAAAAATCCGAATCACGGTCAACATTTTTTTAAATTTCGGTGTGTAATGATCAGGCACAATGAATTACAATAGAATTAATTTCTAAGAAACGGTGTGCAGGAAACAATAGAAGAGTTCTTAAAATCGAACCCTTATTCATAAATCCTAATCTGTGACGTTTGAAGTACATGCTAAAAGATCCGTGTCACGGTCAACATTTTTCGAAATTTCCGTGGGTAATGATCAGGCACAATGAATTAGAATAGAATTAATTTCTAAGAAACGGTGTGCATGAAACAATAGAAGAGTGCTTAAAATCGATCCCTAATTAATAAATCCTAAGCTGTGACGTTTGAAGTACATGCTAAAAAAAACGAGTCACGGTCAACATTTTTTGAAATTTCCGTGCGTAATGATCAGGCACAATGAATTAGAATAGAATTCATTTCTAAGAAACGGTGTGCATGAAACAATAGAAGAGTGGTGAAAATCGAACCCGAATTCATAAATCCTAATCTGTGACGTTTGAAGTACATGCTAAAAGATCCGAGTCACGGTCAACATTTTTTGAAATTTCCGTGGGTAATGATCAGGCACAATGAATTACAATAGAATTAATTTTTAAGAAACGGTGTGCATAAAACAATAGAAGAGTGCTGAAAATCGAACCCTAATTCATAAATCCTGATCTGTGACGTTTGAAGTACATGCTCAAAAATCCAAATCACGGTCAACATTTTTTTAAATTTCCGTGTGTAATGATCAGTCACAATGAATTACAATAGAATTAATTTCTAAGAAACGGTGTGCAGGAAACAATAGAAGAGTGTAGAAAATCGAACCCTAATTCATAAATCCTAATCTGTGACGTTTGAAGTACATGCTAAAAGATCCGAGTCACGGTCAACATTTTTTTAAATTTCCGTGCGTAATGATCAGGCACAATGAATTAGAATAGAATTAATTTCTAAGAAACGGTGTGCATGAAACAATAGAAGAGTGATGAAAATCGAACCCTAATCAATAAATCCTAAGCTGTGACGTTTGAAGTACATGCGAAAAAAAACGAGTCACGGTCAACATTTTTTGAAATTTCCGTGTGTAATGATCAGGCACAATGAATTAGCATAGAATTAATTTCTAAGAAACGGTGTGCATGAAACAATAGAAGAGTGCTGAAAATCGAACCCTAATTCATAAATCCTAATCTGTGACGTTTGAAGTACATGTTAAAAAATCCGAATCACGGTCAACATTTTTTTAAATTTCCGTGTGTAATGATCAGTCACAATGAATTAGAATAGTATTAATTTCTAAGAAACGGTGTGCAGGAAACAATAGAAGAGTGTAGAAAATCGAACCCTAATTCATAAATCCTAATCTGTGACGTTTGAAGTACATGCTAAAAGATCCGAGTCACGGTCAACATTTTTTTAAATTTCCGTGCGTAATGATCAGGCACAATGAATTAGAATAGAATTAATTTCTAACAAACGGTGTGCATGAAACAATAGAAGAGTGATGAAAATCGAACCCTAATTCATAAATCCTAATCTGTAACGTTTGTAGTACATGCTAAAAAATCCGACTCACGGTCAAAATTTTTTTAAATTTCCGTGTGTAATGATCAGGCACAATGAATTAGAATAGAATTAATTTCTAAGAAACGGTGTGCATGAAACAATAGAAGAGTGTAGAAAATCGAATCCTAATTCATAAATCCTAATCTGTGACGTTTGAAGTACATGCTAAAAGATCCGAGTCACGGTCAACATTTTTTTAAATTTCCGTGCGTAATGATCAGGCACAATGAATTAGAATAGAATTAATTTCTAAGAAACGGTGTGCATGAAACAATAGAAGAGTGATGAAAATCGAACCCTCATTCATAAATCCTAATCTGTAACGTTTGAAGTACATGCTAAAAAATCCGACTCACGGTCAACATTTTTTTAAATTTCCGTGTGTAATGATCAGGCATAATGAATTAGAATAGAATTAATTTCTAAGAAACGGTGTGCAGGAAACAATAGAAGAGTGTAGAAAATCGAACCCTAATTCATAAATCCTAATCTGTGACGTTTGAAGTACATGCTAAAAGATCCGAGTAACGGTCAACATTTTTTTAAATTTCCGTGCGTAATGATCAGGCACAATGAATTAGAATAGAATTAATTTCTAAGAAACGGTGTGCATGAAACAATAGAAGAGTGATGAAAATCGAACCCTCATTCATAAATCCTAATCTGTAACGTTTGAAGTACATGCTAAAAAATCCGAGTCACGGTCAACATTTTTTGAAATTTTCGTGTGTAATGATCAGGCACAATGAATTAGAATAGAATTAGTTTCTAAGAAACGGTGTGCAGGAAACAATAGAAAAGTGCTTAAAATCGAACCTTAATTCATAAAACCTAATCTGTTACGTTTGAAGTACATGCTAAAAAATCCGAGTCACGGTCAACATTTTTTGAAATTTTCGTGTGTAATGATCAGGCACAATGAATTAGAATAGAATTAATTTCTAAGAAACGGTGTGCATTAAACAATAGAAGAGTGCTTAAAATCGAACCCTAATTCATAAATCCTAATCTGTGACGTTTGAAATACATTCTCCAAAATCTGAGTCACGGTCAACATTTTTTGAAATTTCCGTGCGTAATGATCAGGCATAATAAATTAGAATAGAATTAATTTCTAAGAAACTGTGTGCAGGAAACAATAGAACAGTGCTGAAAATCGAACCCTAATTCATAAATCCTAATCTGTGACGTTTGAAGTACATGCTAAAAAATCCGAGTCACGGTCAACATTTTTTGAAGTTTCCGTGTGTAATGATCAGGCACAATGAATTAGAATAGAATTAATTTCTAAGAAACGGTGTGCATGAAACAATAGAAGAGTGCAGAAAATCGAACCCTAATTCATAAATCCTAATCTGTGACGTTTGAAGTACATGCTAAAAAATCCGAGTCACGGTCAACATTTTTTGAAATTTCCGTGTGTAATTATCAGGCACAATGAATTAGAATAGAATTAATTTCTAAGAAATGGTGTGCATGAAACAATAGAAGAGTGCTGAAAATCGAACTCTAATTCATAAATCCTAATTTGTGACGTTTGAAGTACATGCTAAAAAATTCGAGTCACGGTCAACATTTTTTGAAATTTCCGTGGGTAATGATCAGGCACAATGAATTACAATAGAATTAATTTTTAAGAAATGGTGTGCATGAAACAATAGAAGAGTGCTGAAAATCGAACCCTAATTCATAAATCCTAATCTGTGACGTTTGAAGTACATGCTAAAAAATCCGAATCACGGTCAACATTTTTTTAAATTTCGGTGTGTAATGATCAGGCACAATGAATTACAATAGAATTAATTTCTAAGAAACGGTGTGCAGGAAACAATAGAAGAGTTCTTAAAATCGAACCCTTATTCATAAATCCTAATCTGTGACGTTTGAAGTACATGCTAAAAGATCCGTGTCACGGTCAACATTTTTCGAAATTTCCGTGGGTAATGATCAGGCACAATGAATTAGAATAGAATTAATTTCTAAGAAACGGTGTGCATGAAACAATAGAAGAGTGCTTAAAATCGATCCCTAATTAATAAATCCTAAGCTGTGACGTTTGAAGTACATGCTAAAAAAAACGAGTCACGGTCAACATTTTTTGAAATTTCCGTGCGTAATGATCAGGCACAATGAATTAGAATAGAATTCATTTCTAAGAAACGGTGTGCATGAAACAATAGAAGAGTGGTGAAAATCGAACCCGAATTCATAAATCCTAATCTGTGACGTTTGAAGTACATGCTAAAAGATCCGAGTCACGGTCAACATTTTTTGAAATTTCCGTGGGTAATGATCAGGCACAATGAATTACAATAGAATTAATTTTTAAGAAACGGTGTGCATAAAACAATAGAAGAGTGCTGAAAATCGAACCCTAATTCATAAATCCTGATCTGTGACGTTTGAAGTACATGCTCAAAAATCCAAATCACGGTCAACATTTTTTTAAATTTCCGTGTGTAATGATCAGTCACAATGAATTACAATAGAATTAATTTCTAAGAAACGGTGTGCAGGAAACAATAGAAGAGTGTAGAAAATCGAACCCTAATTCATAAATCCTAATCTGTGACGTTTGAAGTACATGCTAAAAGATCCGAGTCACGGTCAACATTTTTTTAAATTTCCGTGCGTAATGATCAGGCACAATGAATTAGAATAGAATTAATTTCTAAGAAACGGTGTGCATGAAACAATAGAAGAGTGATGAAAATCGAACCCTAATCAATAAATCCTAAGCTGTGACGTTTGAAGTACATGCGAAAAAAAACGAGTCACGGTCAACATTTTTTGAAATTTCCGTGTGTAATGATCAGGCACAATGAATTAGCATAGAATTAATTTCTAAGAAACGGTGTGCATGAAACAATAGAAGAGTGCTGAAAATCGAACCCTAATTCATAAATCCTAATCTGTGACGTTTGAAGTACATGTTAAAAAATCCGAATCACGGTCAACATTTTTTTAAATTTCCGTGTGTAATGATCAGTCACAATGAATTAGAATAGTATTAATTTCTAAGAAACGGTGTGCAGGAAACAATAGAAGAGTGTAGAAAATCGAACCCTAATTCATAAATCCTAATCTGTGACGTTTGAAGTACATGCTAAAAGATCCGAGTCACGGTCAACATTTTTTTAAATTTCCGTGCGTAATGATCAGGCACAATGAATTAGAATAGAATTAATTTCTAACAAACGGTGTGCATGAAACAATAGAAGAGTGATGAAAATCGAACCCTAATTCATAAATCCTAATCTGTAACGTTTGTAGTACATGCTAAAAAATCCGACTCACGGTCAAAATTTTTTTAAATTTCCGTGTGTAATGATCAGGCACAATGAATTAGAATAGAATTAATTTCTAAGAAACGGTGTGCATGAAACAATAGAAGAGTGTAGAAAATCGAATCCTAATTCATAAATCCTAATCTGTGACGTTTGAAGTACATGCTAAAAGATCCGAGTCACGGTCAACATTTTTTTAAATTTCCGTGCGTAATGATCAGGCACAATGAATTAGAATAGAATTAATTTCTAAGAAACGGTGTGCATGAAACAATAGAAGAGTGATGAAAATCGAACCCTCATTCATAAATCCTAATCTGTAACGTTTGAAGTACATGCTAAAAAATCCGACTCACGGTCAACATTTTTTTAAATTTCCGTGTGTAATGATCAGGCATAATGAATTAGAATAGAATTAATTTCTAAGAAACGGTGTGCAGGAAACAATAGAAGAGTGTAGAAAATCGAACCCTAATTCATAAATCCTAATCTGTGACGTTTGAAGTACATGCTAAAAGATCCGAGTAACGGTCAACATTTTTTTAAATTTCCGTGCGTAATGATCAGGCACAATGAATTAGAATAGAATTAATTTCTAAGAAACGGTGTGCATGAAACAATAGAAGAGTGATGAAAATCGAACCCTCATTCATAAATCCTAATCTGTAACGTTTGAAGTACATGCTAAAAAATCCGACTCACGGTCAACATTTTTTTAAATTTCCGTGTGTAATGATCAGGCATAATGAATTAGAATAGAATTAATTTCTAAGAAACGGTGTGCATGAAACAATAGAAGAGTTCTGAAAATCGAACCCTAATTCATAAATCCTAATCTGTGACGTTTGAAATACATGCTAAAAAATACTAGTCACGGTCAACATTTTTTTAAATTTTCGTGTGTAATGATCAGGCATAGCTAATTAGAATAGAATTAATTTCTAAGAAACGGTGTGCATGAAGAATATTAGAGTGCAGAACATCGAACCCTAATTCATAAATCCTAATTTGTGACGTTTGAAGTACATGCTAAAAAATCCGAGTCAGTCAACATATTTCGAAATTTCCGTGTGTAATGATCAGACACAATGAATTACAATAGAATTAATTTTTAAGAAACGGTGTGCATGAAACAATAGAAGAGTGCTGAAAATCGAACCCTAATTCATAAATCCTAATCTGTGACGTTTGAACTACATGCTAAAAAATCCGAGTCACTGTCAACATTTTTTGAAATTTCCGTGTGTAATGATCAGGAACAATGAATTAGAATAGAATTAATTTCTAAGAAACGGTGTGCATGAAACAATAGAAGAGTGCAGAAAATCGAACTCTAATTCATAAATCCTAATCTGTGACGTTTGAAGTACATTCTAAAAAATCCGAGTCACGGTCAACATTTTTTGAAATTTCCGTGTGTAATGGTCACGCACAATGAATTAGAATAGAATTAATTTCTAAGAAACGGTGTGCAGGAAACTATAGTAGAGTGCTTAAAATCGAACCCTAATTCATAAATCTTCATCTGTTACGTTTGAAGTACATGCTAAAAAATCCGAGTCACGGTCAACATTTTTTGAAATTTCCGTGTGTAATGATCAGACACAATGAATTAGAATAGAATTAATTTCTAAGAAACGGTGTGCATGAAACAATAGAAGAGTGCTGAAAATCGAACACTAATTCATAAATCCTAATTTGTGACGTTTGATGTACATGCTAAAAAATCCGAGTCACGGTCAACATTTTTTTAAATTTTCGTGAGTAATGATCAGGCACAATGAATTACAATTGAATTAATTTTTAAGAAACGGTGTGCATGAAACAATAGAAGAGTGCTGAAAATCGAACCCTAATTCATAAATCCTAATCTGTGACGTTTGAAGTACATGCTAAAAGATCCGAGTCACGGTCAACATTTTTTTAAATTTCCGTGCGTAATGATCAGGCACAATGAATTAGAATAGAATTAATTTATAAGAAACGATGTGCATGAAACAATAGAAGAGTGCAGACAATCGAACCCTAATTCATAAATCCTAATCTGTAACGTTTGAAGTACATGCAAAAAAATCCGACTCACGGTCAACATTTTTTTAAATTTCCGTGTGTAATGATCAGGCACAATGAATTCGAATAGAATTAATTTCTAAGAAACGGTGTGCATGAAACAATAGAAGAGTTCTGAAAATCGAACCCTAATTGATAAATCCTAATCTGTGACGTTTGAAATACATGCTAAAAAATACTAGTCACGGTCAACATTTTTTTAAATTTTAGTGTGTAATGATCAGGCACAATGAATTAGAATAGAATTAATTTCTAAGAAACGGTGTGCATGAAACAATAGAAGAGTGCTGAAAATCGAACCCTAATTCATAAATCCTAATCTGTGACGTTTCAAGTACATGCTAAAAAATCCGAATCACGGTCAACATTTTTTTAAATTTTCGTGTGTAATGATCAGGCACAATGAATTAGAATAGAATTAATTTCTAAGAAACGGTGTGCATGAAACAATAGAAGAGTGCTGAAAATCGAACCCTAATTCATAAATCCTAATCTGTGACGTTTGAACTACATGCTAAAAAATCCGGGTCACTGATAACATTTTTTGAAATTTACGTGTGTAATGATCAGGCACAATGAATTAGAATAGAATTAATTTCTAAGAAACGGTGTGCATGAAACAATAGAAGAGTGCTGAAAATCGAACACTAATTCATAAATCCTAATTTGTGACGTTTGATGTACATGCTAAAAAATCCGAGTCACGGTCAACATTTTTTTAAATTTTCGTGAGTAATGATCAGGCACAATGAATTACAATTGAATTAATTTTTAAGAAACGGTGTGCATGAAACAATAGAAGAGTGCTGAAAATCGAACCCTAATTCATAAATCCTAATCTGTGACGTTTGAAGTACATGCTAAAAGATCCGAGTCACGGTCAACATTTTTTTAAATTTCCGTGCGTAATGATCAGGCACAATGAATTAGAATAGAATTAATTTATAAGAAACGATGTGCATGAAACAATAGAAGAGTGCAGACAATCGAACCCTAATTCATAAATCCTAATCTGTGACGTTTGAAGTACATTCTAAAAAATCCGAGTCACGGTCAACATTTTTTGAAATTTCCGTGTGTAATGGTCACGCACAATGAATTAGAATAGAATTAATTTCTAAGAAACGGTGTGCAGGAAACTATAGTAGAGTGCTTAAAATCGAACCCTAATTCATAAATCTTCATCTGTTACGTTTGAAGTACATGCTAAAAAATCCGAGTCACGGTCAACATTTTTTGAAATTTCCGTGGGTAATGATCAGGCACAATGAATTACAATAGAATTAATTTTTAAGAAACGGTGTGCATGAAACAATAGAAGAGTGCTGAAAATCGAACCCTAATTCATAAATCCTAATCTATGACGTTTGAAGTACATGCTAAAAAATCCGAATCACGGTCAACATTTTTTTAAATTTCCGTGTGTAATGATCAGGCACAATGAATTACAATAGAATTAATTTCTAAGAAACGGTTTGAAGGAAACAATAGAAGAGTTCTTAAAATCGAACCCTAATTCATAAATCCTAATCAGTGACGTTTGAAGTACATGCTAAAAGATCCGAGTCACGGTCAATATTTTTTGAAATTTCCGTGGGTAATGATCAGGCACAATGAATTAGAATAGAATTAATTTCTAAGAAACGGTGTGCATGAAACAATAGAAGAGTGCTTAAAATCGATCCCTAATTAATAAATCCTAAGCTGTGACGTTTGAAGTACATGCTAAAAAAAACGAGTCACGGTCAACATTTTTTGAAATTTCCGTGTGTAATGATCAGGCACAATGAATTAGCATAGAATTAATTTCTAAGAAACGGTGTGCAGGAAACAATAGAAGAGTTCTTAAAATCGAACCGTAATTCATAAATCCTAATCTGTGACGTTTGAAGTACATGCTAAAAGATCCGAGTCACGGTCAACATTTTTTGAAATTTCCGTGGGTAATGATCAGGCACAATGAATTACAATAGAATTAATTTTTAAGAAACGGTGTGCATGAAACAATAGAAGAGTGCTGAAAATCGAACCCTAATTCATAAATCCTAATCTGTGACGTTTGAAGTACATGCTAAAAAATCCGAATCACGGTCAACATTTTTTTAAATTTCCGTGTGTAATGATCAGGCACAATGAATTAGCATAGAATTAGTTTCTAAGAAACGGTGTGCATGAAACAATAGAAGAGTGCAGACAATCGAACCCTAATTCATAAATACTAATCTGTGACGTTTGAAGTACATGCTAAAAGATCCGAGTCACGGTCAACATTTTTTTAAATTTCCGTGCGTAATGATCAGGCACAATGAATTAGAATAGAATTAATTTCTAAGAAACGGTGTGCATGAAACAATAGAAGAGTGCAGACAATCGAACTCTAATTCATAAATCCTAATCTGTAACGTTTGAAGTACATGCTAAAAAATCCGACTCACGGTCAACATTTTTTTAAATTTCCGTGTGTAATGATCAGGCACAATGAATTAGAATAGAATTAATTTCTAAGAAACGGTGTGCATGAAACAATAGAAGAGTTCTGAAAATCGAACCCTAATTCATAAATCCTAATCTCTGACGTTTGAAATACATGCTAAAAAATACTAGTCACGGTCAACATTTTTTAAAATTTTCGTCTGTAATAATCAGGCACAATGAATTAGAATAGACTTAATTTCTAAGAAACGGTGTGCATGAAACAATAGAAGAGTGCTGAAAATCGAACCCTAATTCATAAATCCTAATCTGTGACGTTTGAACTACATGCTAAAAAATTCGGGTCACTGATAACATTTTTTGAAATTTACGTGTGTAATGATCAGGCACAATGAATTAGAATAGAATTAATTTCTAAGAAACGGTGTGCATGAAACAATAGAAGAGTGCAGAAAATCGAACCCTAATTCATAAATCCTAATCTGTGACGTTTGAAGTACATTCTAAAAAATCCGAGTCACGGTCAACATTTTTTGAAATTTCCGTGTGTAATGGTCACGCACAATGAATTAGAATAGAATTAATTTCTAAGAAACGGTGTGCAGGAAACTATAGTAGAGTGCTTAAAATCGAACCTTTATTCATAAATCTTCATCTGTTACGTTTGAAGTACATACTAAAAAATCCGAGTCACGGTCAACATTTTTTGAAATTTCCGTGGGTAATGATCAGGCACAATGAATTACAATAGAATTAATTTTTAAGAAACGGTGTGCATGAAACAATAGAAGAGTGCTGAAAATGGAACCCTAATTCATAAATCCTAATCTGTGACGTTTGAAGTACATGCTAAAAAATCCGAATCACGGTCAACATTTTATTAAATTTCCATGTGTAATGATCAGGCACAATGAATTACAATAGAATTAATTTCTAAGAAACGGTTTGAAGGAAACAATAGAAGAGTTCTTAAAATCGAACCCTAATTCATAAATCCTAATCTGTGACGTTTGAAGTACATGCTAAAAGATCCGAGTCACGGTCAATATTTTTTGAAATTTCCGTGGGTAATGATCAGGCACAATGAATTACAATAGAATTAATTTCTAAGAAACGGTGTGCATGAAACAATAGAAGAGTGCTTAAAATCGATCCCTAATTAATAAATCCTAAGCTGTGACGTTTGAAGTACATGCTAAAAAAAACGAGTCACGGTCAACATTTTTTGCAATTTCCGTGTGTAATGATCAGGCACAATGAATTAGCATAGAATTAATTTCTAAGAAACGGTGTGCAGGAAACAATAGTAGAGTTCTTAAAATCGAACCGTAATTCATAAATCCTAATCTGTGACGTTTGAAGTACATGCTAAAAGATCCGAGTCACGGTCAACATTTTTTGAAATTTCCGTGGGTAATGATCAGGCACAATGAATTACAATAGAATTAATTTTTAAGAAACGGTGTGCATGAAACAATAGAAGAGTGCTGAAAATCGAACCCTAATTCATAAATCCTAATCTGTGACGTTTGAAGTACATGCTAAAAAATCCGAATCACGGTCAACATTTTTTTAAATTTCCGTGTGTAATGATCAGGCACAATGAATTAGCATAGAATTAATTTCTAAGAAACGGTGTGCATGAAACAATAGAAGAGTGCTTAAAATCGATCCCTAATTAATAAATCCTAAGCTGTGACGTTTGAAGTACATGCTAAAAAAAACGAGTCACGGTCAACATTTTTTGAAATTTCCGTGTGTAATGATCAGGCACAATGAATTAGAATAGAATTAATTTCTAAGAAACGGTATGCATGAAACAATAGAAGAGTGCTGAAAATCGAACCCGAATTCATAAATCCTAATCTGTGACGTTTGAAGTACATGCTAAAAGATCCGAGTCACGGTCAACATTTTTTGAAATTTCCGTGGGTAATGATCAGGCACAATGAATTACAATAGAATTAATTTTTAAGAAACGGTGTGCATGAAACAATAGAAGAGTGCTGAAAATCGAACCCTAATTCATAAATCCTAATCTGTGACGTTTGAAGTACATGCTAAAAAATCCGAATCACGGTCAACATTTTTTTAAATTTCCGTGTGTAATGATCAGGCACAATGAATTAGCATAGAATTAATTTCTAAGAAACGGTGTGCATGAAACAATAGAAGAGTGCAGACAATCAAACCCTAATTCATAAATACTAATCTGTGACGTTTGAAGTACATGCTAAAAGATCCGAGTCACGGTCAACATTTTTTGAAATTTCCGTGGGTAATGATCAGGCACAATGAATTAGAATAGAATTAATTTCTAAGAAACGGTGTGCATGAAACAATAGAAGAGTGCTTAAAATCGATCCCTAATTAATAAATCCTAAGCTGTGACGTTTGAAGTACATGCTAAAAAAAACGAGTCACGGTCAACATTTTTTGCAATTTCCGTGTGTAATGATCAGGCACAATGAATTAGAATAGAATTAATTTCTAAGAAACGGTATGCATGAAACAATAGAAGAGTGCTGAAAATCGAACCCGAATTCATAAATCCTAATCTGTGACGTTTGAAGTACATGCTAAAAGATCCGAGTCACGGTCAACATTTTTTGAAATTTCCGTGGGTAATGATCAGGCACAATGAATTACAATAGAATTAATTTTTAAGAAACGGTGTGCATGAAACAATAGAAGAGTGCTGAAAATCGAACCCTAATTCATAAATCCTAATCTGTGACGTTTGAAGTACATGCTAAAAAATCCGAATCACGGTCAACATTTTTTTAAATTTCCGTGTGTAATGATCAGGCACAATGAATTAGCATAGAATTAATTTCTAAGAAACGGTGTGCATGAAACAATAGAAGAGTGCAGACAATCAAACCCTAATTCATAAATACTAATCTGTGACGTTTGAAGTACATGCTAAAAGATCCGAGTCACGGTCAACATTTTTTGAAATTTCCGTGGGTAATGATCAGGCACAATGAATTAGAATAGAATTAATTTCTAAGAAACGGTGTGCATGAAACAATAGAAGAGTGCTTAAAATCGATCCCTAATTAATAAATCCTAAGCTGTGACGTTTGAAGTACATGCTAAAAAAAACGAGTCACGGTCAACATTTTTTGCAATTTCCGTGTGTAATGATCAGGCACAATGAATTAGAATAGAATTAATTTCTAAGAAACGGTATGCATGAAACAATAGAAGAGTGCTGAAAATCGAACCCGAATTCATAAATCCTAATCTGTGACGTTTGAAGTACATGCTAAAAGATCCGAGTCACGGTCAACATTTTTTGAAATTTCCGTGGGTAATGATCAGGCACAATGAATTACAATAGAATTAATTTTTAAGAAACGGTGTGCATGAAACAATAGAAGAGTGCTGAAAATCGAACCCTAATTCATAAATCCTAATCTGTGACGTTTGAAGTACATGCTAAAAAATCCGAATCACGGTCAACATTTTTTTAAATTTCCGTGTGTAATGATCAGGCACAATGAATTAGCATAGAATTAATTTCTAAGAAACGGTGTGCATGAAACAATAGAAGAGTGCAGACAATCAAACCCTAATTCATAAATACTAATCTGTGACGTTTGAAGTACATGCTAAAAGATCCGAGTCACGGTCAACATTTTTTGAAATTTCCGTGGGTAATGATCAGGCACAATGAATTAGAATAGAATTAATTTCTAAGAAACGGTGTGCATGAAACAATAGAAGAGTGCTTAAAATCGATCCCTAATTAATAAATCCTAAGCTGTGACGTTTGAAGTACATGCTAAAAAAAACGAGTCACGGTCAACATTTTTTGCAATTTCCGTGTGTAATGATCAGGCACAATGAATTAGCATAGAATTAATTTCTAAGAAACGGTGTGCAGGAAACAATAGAAGAGTTCTTAAAATCGAACCGTAATTCATAAATCCTAATCTGTGACGTTTGAAGTACATGCTAAAAGATCCGAGTCACGGTCAACATTTTTTGAAATTTCCGTGGGTAATGATCAGGCACAATGAATTACAATAGAATTAATTTTTAAGAAACGGTGTGCATGAAACAATAGAAGAGTGCTGAAAATCGAACCCTAATTCATAAATCCTAATCTGTGACGTTTGAAGTACATGCTAAAAAATCCGAATCACGGTCAACATTTTTTTAAATTTCCGTGTGTAATGATCAGGCACAATGAATTAGCATAGAATTAATTTCTAAGAAACGGTGTGCATGAAACAATAGAAGAGTGCAGACAATCAAACCCTAATTCATAAATACTAATCTGTGACGTTTGAAGTACATGCTAAAAGATCCGAGTCACGGTCAACATTTTTTGAAATTTCCGTGGGTAATGATCAGGCACAATGAATTACAATAGAATAAATTTTTAAGAAACGGTGTGCATGAAACAATAGAAGAGTGCTGAAAATCGAACCCTAATTCATAAATCCTAATCTGTGACGTTTGAAGTACATGCTAAAAAATCCGAGTCACGGTCAACATTTTTTGAAATTTCCGTGGGTAATGATCAGGCACAATGAATTACAATAGAATTAATTTTTAAGAAACGGTGTACATGAAACAATAGAAGAGTGCTGAAAATCGAACCCTAATTCATAAATCCTAATCTGTGACGTTTGAAGTACATGCTAAAAAATCCGAATCACGGTCAACATTTTTTTAAATTTCCGTGTGTAATGATCAGGCACAATGAATTACAATAGAATTAATTTCTAAGAAACGGTGTGCAGGAAACAATAGAAGAGTTCTTAAAATCGAACCCTAATTCATAAATCCTAATCTGTGACGTTTGAACTACATGCTAAAAAAAACGAGTCACGGTCAACATTTTTTGAAATTTCCGTGTGTAATGATCAGGCACAATGAATTAGAATAGAATTAATTTCTAAGAAACGGTGTGCATGAAACAATAGAAGAGTGCTGAAAATCGAACCCGAATTCATAAATCCTAATCTGTGACGTTTGAAGTACATGCGAAAAGATCCGAGTCACGGTCAACATTTTTTGAAATTTCCGTGGGTAATGATCAGGCACAATGAATTACAATAGAATTAATTTTTAAGAAACAGTGTGCATGAAACAATAGAAGAGTGCTGAAAATCGAACCCTAATTCATAAATCCTAATCTGTGACGTTTGAAGTACATGCTAAAAAATCCGAATCACGGTCAACATTTTTTTAAATTTCCGTGTGTAATGATCAGGCACAATGAATTAGCATAGAATTAATTTCTAAGAAACGGTGTGCATGAAACAATAGAAGAGTGCAGACAATCGAACCCTAATTCATAAATACTAATCTGTGACGTTTGAAGTACATGCTAAAAGATCCGAGTCACGGTCAACATTTTTTGAAATTTCCGTGGGTAATGATCAAGCACAATGAATTAGAATAGAATTAATTTCTAAGAAACGGTGTGCATGAAACAATAGAAGAGTGCTTAAAATCGATCCCTAATTAATAAATCCAAAGCTGTGACGTTTGAAGTACATGCTAAAAAAAACGAGTCACGGTCAACATTTTTTGAAATTTCCGTGTGTAATTATCAGGCACAATGAATTAGAATAGAATTAATTTCTAAGAAACGGTGTGCATGAAACAATAGAAGAGTTCTTAAAATCGAACCGTAATTCATAAATCCTAATCTGTGACGTTTGAAGTACATGCTAAAAGATCCGAGTCACGGTCAACATTTTTTGAAATTTCCGTGGGTAATGATCAGGCACAATGAATTACAATAGAATTAATTTTTAAGAAACGGTGTGCATGAAACAATAGAAGAGTGCTGAAAATCGAACCCTAATTCATAAATCCTAATCTGTGACGTTTGAAGTACATGCTAAAAAATCCGAGTCACGGTCAACATTTTTTGAAATTTCCGTGGGTAATGATCAGGCACAATGAATTACAATAGAATTAATTTTTAAGAAACGGTGTGCAGGAAACAATAGAAGAGTTCTTAAAATCGAACCCTAATTCATAAATCCTAATCTGTGACGTTTGAACTACATGCTAAAAAAAACGAGTCACGGTCAACATTTTTTGAAATTTCCGTGTGTAATGATCAGGCACAATGAATTAGAATAGAATTAATTTCTAAGAAACGGTGTGCATGAAACAATAGAAGAGTGCTGAAAATCGAACCCAAATTCATAAATCCTAATCTATGACGTTTGAAGTACATGCTAAAAAATCCGAGTCACGGTCAACATTTTTTTAAATTTCCGTGTGTAATGATCAGTCACAATGAATTACAATAGAATTAATTTCTAAGAAACGGTGTGCAGGAAACAATAGAAGAGTGTAGAAAATCGAACCCTAATTCATAAATCCTAATCTGTGACGTTTGAAGTACATGCTAAAAGATCCGAGTCACGGTCAACATTTTTTTAAATTTCCGTGCGTAATGATCAGGCACAATGAATTAGAATAGAATTAATTTCTAAGAAACGGTGTGCATGAAACAATAGAAGAGTGATGAAAATCGAACCCTAATCAATAAATCCTAAGCTGTGACGTTTGAAGTACATGCGAAAAAAAAACGAGTCACGGTCAACATTTTTTGAAATTTCCGTGTGTAATGATCAGGCACAATGAATTAGCATAGAATTAATTTCTAAGAAACGGTGTGCATGAAACAATAGAAGAGTGCTGAAAATCGAACCCTAATTCATAAATCCTAATCTGTGACGTTTGAAGTACATGTTAAAAAATCCGAATCACGGTCAACATTTTTTTAAATTTCCGTGTGTAATGATCAGTCACAATGAATTAGAATAGTATTAATTTCTAAGAAACGGTGTGCAGGAAACAATAGAAGAGTTCTGAAAATCGAACCCTAATTCATAAATCCTAATCTGTGACGTTTGAAATACATGCTAAAAAATACTAGTCACGGTCAACATTTTTTTAAATTTTCGTGTGTAATGATCAGGCATAGCTAATTAGAATAGAATTAATTTCTAAGAAACGGTGTGCATGAAGAATAGAAGAGTGCAGAACATCGAACCCTAATTCATAAATCCTAATTTGTGACGTTTGAAGTACATGCTAAAAAATCCGAGTCACAGTCAACATATTTCGAAATTTCCGTGTGTAATGATCAGGCACAATGAATTACAATAGAATTAATTTTTAAGAAACGGTGTGCATGAAACAATAGAAGAGTGCTGAAAATCGAACCCTAATTCATAAATCCTAATCTGTGACGTTTGAACTACATGCTAAAAAATCCGAGTCACTGTCAACATTTTTTGAAATTTCCGTGTGTAATGATCAGGAACAATGAATTAGAATAGAATTAATTTCTAAGAAACGGTGTGCATGAAACAATAGAAGAGTGCAGAAAATCGAACCCTAATTCATAAATCCTAATCTGTGACGTTTGAAGTACATTCTAAAAAATCCGAGTCACGGTCAACATTTTTTGAAATTTCCGTGTGTAATGGTCACGCACAATGAATTAGAATAGAATTAATTTCTAAGAAACGGTGTGCAGGAAACTATAGTAGAGTGCTTAAAATCGAACCCTAATTCATAAATCTTCATCTGTTACGTTTGAAGTACATGCTAAAAGATCCGAGTCACGGTCAACATTTTTTGAAATTTCCGTGGGTAATGATCAGGCACAATGAATTACAATAGAATAAATTTTTAAGAAACGGTGTGCATGAAACAATAGAAGAGTGCTGAAAATCGAACCCTAATTCATAAATCCTAATCTGTGACGTTTGAAGTACATGCTAAAAGATCCGAGTCACGGTCAACATTTTTTGAAATTTCCGTGGGTAATGATCAGGCACAATGAATTACAATAGAATAAATTTTTAAGAAACGGTGTGCATGAAACAATAGAAGAGTGCTGAAAATCGAACCCTAATTCATAAATCCTAATCTGTGACGTTTGAAGTACATGTTAAAAAATCCGAATCACGGTCAACATTTTTTTAAATTTCCGTGTGTAATGATCATTCACAATGAATTAGAATAGTATTAATTTCTAAGAAACGGTGTGCAGGAAACAATAGAAGAGTGTAGAAAATCGAACCCTAATTCATAAATCCTAATCTGTGACGTTTGAAGTACATGCTAAAAGATCCGAGTCACGGTCAACATTTTTTTAAATTTCCGTGTGTAATGATCAGGCACAATGAATTACAATTGAATTAATTTTTAAGAAACGGTGTGCATGAAACAATAGAAGAGTGCTGAAAATCGAACCCTAATTCATAAATCCTAATCTGTGACGTTTGAAGTACATGCCAAAAGATCCGAGTCACGGTCAACATTTTTTTAAATTTCCGTGCGTAATGATCAGGCAAAATGAATTAGAATAGAATTAATTTCTAAGAAACGATGTGCATGAAACAATAGAAGAGTGCAGACAATCGAACCCTAATTCATAAATCCTAATCTGTAACGTTTGAAGTACATGCTAAAAAATCCGACTCACGGTCAACATTTTTTTAAATTTCCGTGTGTAATGATCAGGCACAATGAATTAGAATAGAATTAATTTCTAAGAAACGGTGTGCATGAAACAATAGAAGAGTTCTGAAAATCGAACCCTAATTGATAAATCCTAATCTGTGACGTTTGAAATACATGCTAAAAAATACTAGTCACGGTCAACATTTTTTTAAATTTTAGTGTGTAATGATCAGGCACAATGAATTAGAATAGAATTAATTTCTAAGAAACGGTGTGCATGAAACAATAGAAGAGTGCTGAAAATCGAACCCTAATTCATAAATCCTAATCTGTGACGTTTGAAGTACATGCTAAAAAATCCGAGTCACTGATAACATTTTTTGAAATTTCCGTGTGTAATGATCAGGCACAATGAATTAGAATAGAATTAATTTCTAAGAAACGGTGTGCATGAAACAATAGAAGAGTGCAGAAAATCGAACCCTAATTCATAAAT
This sequence comes from Cucurbita pepo subsp. pepo, assembly GCF_057944985.1. Classification (NCBI taxonomy): domain Eukaryota; kingdom Viridiplantae; phylum Streptophyta; class Magnoliopsida; order Cucurbitales; family Cucurbitaceae; genus Cucurbita; species Cucurbita pepo. Next base: position 5,512,212 of record NC_141816.1, on the reverse strand, counting down.
CCTAATCTGTGACGTTTGAAGTACATTCTAAAAAATCCGAGTCACGGTCAATATTTTTTGAAATTTCCGTGTGTAATGGTCACGCACAATGAATTAGAATAGAATTAATTTCTAAGAAACGGTGTGCAGGAAACTATAGTAGAGTGCTTAAAATCGAACCCTAATTCATAAATCTTCATCTGTTACGTTTGAAGTACATGCTAAAAAATCCGAGTCACGGTCAACATTTTTTGAAATTTCCGTGGGTAATGATCAGGCACAATGAATTACAATAGAATTAATTTTTAAGAAACGGTGTGCATGAAACAATAGAAGAGTGCTGAAAATCGAACCCTAATTCATAAATCCTAATCTGTGACGTTTGAAGTACATGCTAAAAAATCCGAATCACGGTCAACATTTTTTTAAATTTTCGTGTGTAATGATCAGGCACAATGAATTAGAATAGAATTAATTTCTAAGAAACGGTGTGCATGAAACAATAGAAGAGTGCTGAAAATCGAACCCTAATTCATAAATCCTAATCTGTGACGTTTGAACTACATGCTAAAAAATCCGGGTCACTGATAACATTTTTTGAAATTTACGTGTGTAATGATCAGGCACAATGAATTAGAATAGAATTAATTTCTAAGAAACGGTGTGCATGAAACAATAGAAGAGTGCAGAAAATCGAACCCTAATTCATAAATCCTAATCTGTGACGTTTGAAGTACATTCTAAAAAATCCGAGTCACGGTCAACATTTTTTGAAATTTCCGTGTGTAATGGTCACGCACAATGAATTAGAATAGAATTAATTTCTAAGAAACGGTGTGCAGGAAACTATAGTAGAGTGCTTAAAATCGAACCCTAATTCATAAATCTTCATCTGTTACGTTTGAAGTACATGCTAAAAAATCCGAGTCACGGTCAACATTTTTTGAAATTTCCGTGGGTAATGATCAGGCACAATGAATTACAATAGAATTAATTTTTAAGAAACGGTGTGCATGAAACAATAGAAGAGTGCTGAAAATCGAACCCTAATTCATAAATCCTAATCTATGACGTTTGAAGTACATGCTAAAAAATCCGAATCACGGTCAACATTTTTTTAAATTTCCGTGTGTAATGATCAGGCACAATGAATTACAATAGAATTAATTTCTAAGAAACGGTTTGAAGGAAACAATAGAAGAGTTCTTAAAATCGAACCCTAATTCATAAATCCTGATCTGTGACGTTTGAAGTACATGCTAAAAGATCCGAGTCACGGTCAATATATTTTGAAATTTCCGTGGGTAATGATCAGGCACAATGAATTAGAATAGAATTAATTTCTAAGAAACGGTGTGCATGAAACAATAGAAGAGTGCTTAAAATCGATCCCTAATTAATAAATCCTAAGCTGTGACGTTTGAAGTACATGCTAAAAAAAATGAGTCACGGTCAACATTTTTTGAAATTTCCGTGTGTAATGATCAGGCACAATGAATTAGCATAGAATTAATTTCTAAGAAACGGTGTGCAGGAAACAATAGAAGAGTTCTTAAAATCGAACCGTAATTCATAAATCCTAATCTGTGACGTTTGAAGTACATGCTAAAAGATCCGAGTCACGGTCAACATTTTTTGAAATTTCCGTGGGTAATGATCAGGCACAATGAATTACAATAGAATTAATTTTTAAGAAACGGTGTGCATGAAACAATAGAAGAGTGCTGAAAATCGAACCCTAATTCATAAATCCTAATCTGTGACGTTTGAAGTACATGCTAAAAAATCCGAATCACGGTCAACATTTTTTTAAATTTCCGTGTGTAATGATCAGGCACAATGAATTAGCATAGAATTAGTTTCTAAGAAACGGTGTGCATGAAACAATAGAAGAGTGCAGACAATCGAACCCTAATTCATAAATACTAATCTGTGACGTTTGAAGTACATGCTAAAAGATCCGAGTCACGGTCAACATTTTTTTAAATTTCCGTGCGTAATGATCAGGCACAATGAATTAGAATAGAATTAATTTCTAAGAAACGGTGTGCATGAAACAATAGAAGAGTGCAGACAATCGAACTCTAATTCATAAATCCTAATCTGTAACGTTTGAAGTACATGCTAAAAAATTCGACTCACGGTCAACATTTTTTTAAATTTCCGTGTGTAATGATCAGGCACAATGAATTAGAATAGAATTAATTTCTAAGAAACGGTGTGCATGAGACAATAGAAGAGTTCTGAAAATCGAACCCTAATTCATAAATCCTAATCTCTGACGTTTGAAATACATGCTAAAAAATACTAGTCACGGTCAACATTTTTTAAAATTTTCGTGTGTAATAATCAGGCACAATGAATTAGAATAGACTTAATTTCTAAGAAACGGTGTGCATGAAACAATAGAAGAGTGCTGAAAATCGAACCCTAATTCATAAATCCTAATCTGTGACGTTTGAAGTACATGCTAAAAAATCCTAATCACGGTCAACATTTTTTTAAATTTTCGTGTGTAATGATCAGGCACAATGAATTAGAATAGAATTAATTTCTAAGAAACGGTGTGCATGAAACAATAGAAGAGTGCTGAAAATCGAACCCTAATTCATAAATCCTAATCTGTGACGTTTGAACTACATGCTAAAAAATCCGGGTCACTGATAACATTTTTTGAAATTTACGTGTGTAATGATCAGGCACAATGAATTAGAATAGAATTAATTTCTAAGAAACGGTGTGCATGAAACAATAGAAGAGTGCAGAAAATCGAACCCTAATTCATAAATCCTAATCTGTGACGTTTGAAGTACATTCTAAAAAATCCGAGTCACGGTCAACATTTTTTGAAATTTCCGTGTGTAATGGTCACGCACAATGAATTAGAATAGAATTAATTTCTAAGAAACGGTGTGCAGGAAACTATAGTAGAGTGCTTAAAATCGAACCTTTATTCATAAATCTTCATCTGTTACGTTTGAAGTACATGCTAAAAAATCCGAGTCACGGTCAACATTTTTTGAAATTTCCGTGGGTAATGATCAGGCACAATGAATTACAATAGAATTAATTTTTAAGAAACGGTGTGCATGAAACAATAGAAGAGTGCTGAAAATCGAACCCTAATTCATAAATCCTAATCTGTGACGTTTGAAGTACATGCTAAAAAATCCGAATCACGGTCAACATTTTTTTAAATTTCCGTGTGTAATGATCAGGCACAATGAATTACAATAGAATTAATTTCTAAGAAACGGTTTGAAGGAAACAATAGAAGAGTTCTTAAAATCGAACCCTAATTCATAAATCCTAATCTGTGACGTTTGAAGTACATGCTAAAAGATCCGAGTCACGGTCAATATATTTTGAAATTTCCGTGGGTAATGATCAGGCACAATGAATTAGAATAGAATTAATTTCTAAGAAACGGTGTGCATGAAACAATAGAAGAGTGCTTAAAATCGATCCCTAATTAATAAATCCTAAGCTGTGACGTTTGAAGTACATGCTAAAAAAAACGAGTCACGGTCAACATTTTTTGAAATTTCCGTGTGTAATGATCAGGCACAATGAAATAGCATAGAATTAATTTCTAAGAAACGGTGTGCAGGAAACAATAGAAGAGTTCTTAAAATCGAACCGTAATTCATAAATCCTAATCTGTGACGTTTGAAGTACATGCTAAAAGATCCGAGTCACGGTCAACATTTTTTGAAATTTCCGTGGGTAATGATCAGGCACAATGAATTACAATAGAATTAATTTTTAAGAAACGGTGTGCATGAAACAATAGAAGAGTGCTGAAAATCGAACCCTAATTCATAAATCCTAATCTGTGACGTTTGAAGTACATGCTAAAAAATCCTAATCACGGTCAACATTTTTTTAAATTTTCGTGTGTAATGATCAGGCACAATGAATTAGAATAGAATTAATTTCTAAGAAACGGTGTGCATGAAACAATAGAAGAGTGCTGAAAATCGAACCCTAATTCATAAATCCTAATCTGTGACGTTTGAACTACATGCTAAAAAATCCGGGTCACTGATAACATTTTTTGAAATTTACGTGTGTAATGATCAGGCACAATGAATTAGAATAGAATTAATTTCTAAGAAACGGTGTGCATGAAACAATAGAAGAGTGCAGAAAATCGAACCCTAATTCATAAATCCTAATCTGTGACGTTTGAAGTACATTCTAAAAAATCCGAGTCACGGTCAACATTTTTTGAAATTTCCGTGTGTAATGGTCACGCACAATGAATTAGAATAGAATTAATTTCTAAGAAACGGTGTGCAGGAAACTATAGTAGAGTGCTTAAAATCGAACCTTTATTCATAAATCTTCATCTGTTACGTTTGAAGTACATGCTAAAAAATCCGAGTCACGGTCAACATTTTTTGAAATTTCCGTGGGTAATGATCAGGCACAATGAATTACAATAGAATTAATTTTTAAGAAACGGTGTGCATGAAACAATAGAAGAGTGCTGAAAATCGAACCCTAATTCATAAATCCTAATCTGTGACGTTTGAAGTACATGCTAAAAAATCCGAATCACGGTCAACATTTTTTTAAATTTCCGTGTGTAATGATCAGGCACAATGAATTACAATAGAATTAATTTCTAAGAAACGGTTTGAAGGAAACAATAGAAGAGTTCTTAAAATCGAACCCTAATTCATAAATCCTAATCTGTGACGTTTGAAGTACATGCTAAAAGATCCGAGTCACGGTCAATATATTTTGAAATTTCCGTGGGTAATGATCAGGCACAATGAATTAGAATAGAATTAATTTCTAAGAAACGGTGTGCATGAAACAATAGAAGAGTGCTTAAAATCGATCCCTAATTAATAAATCCTAAGCTGTGACGTTTGAAGTACATGCTAAAAAAAACGAGTCACGGTCAACATTTTTTGAAATTTCCGTGTGTAATGATCAGGCACAATGAAATAGCATAGAATTAATTTCTAAGAAACGGTGTGCAGGAAACAATAGAAGAGTTCTTAAAATCGAACCGTAATTCATAAATCCTAATCTGTGACGTTTGAAGTACATGCTAAAAGATCCGAGTCACGGTCAACATTTTTTGAAATTTCCGTGGGTAATGATCAGGCACAATGAATTACAATAGAATTAATTTTTAAGAAACGGTGTGCATGAAACAATAGAAGAGTGCTGAAAATCGAACCCTAATTCATAAATCCTAATCTGTGACGTTTGAAGTACATGCTAAAAAATCCGAATCACGGTCAACATTTTTTTAAATTTCCGTGTGTAATGATCAGGCACAATGAATTAGCATAGAATTAGTTTCTAAGAAACGGTGTGCATGAAACAACAGAAGAGTGCAGACAATCGAACCCTAATTCATAAATACTAATCTGTGACGTTTGAAGTACATGCTAAAAGATCCGAGTCACGGTCAACATTTTTTTAAATTTCCGTGCGTAATGATCAGGCACAATGAATTAGAATAGAATTAATTTCTAAGAAACGGTGTGCATGAAACAATAGAAGAGTGCAGACAATCGAACTCTAATTCATAAATCCTAATCTGTAACGTTTGAAGTACATGCTAAAAAATCCGACTCACGGTCAACATTTTTTTAAATTTCCGTGTGTAATGATCAGGCACAATGAATTAGAATAGAATTAATTTCTAAGAAACGGTGTGCATGAGACAATAGAAGAGTTCTGAAAATCGAACCCTAATTCATAAATCCTAATCTCTGACGTTTGAAATACATGCTAAAAAATACTAGTCACGGTCAACATTTTTTAAAATTTTCGTGTGTAATAATCAGGCACAATGAATTAGAATAGACTTAATTTCTAAGAAACGGTGTGCATGAAACAATAGAAGAGTGCTGAAAATCGAACCCTAATTCATAAATCCTAATCTGTGACGTTTGAAGTACATGCTAAAAAATCCTAATCACGGTCAACATTTTTTTAAATTTTCGTGTGTAATGATCAGGCACAATGAATTAGAATAGAATTAATTTCTAAGAAACGGTGTGCATGAAACAATAGAAGAGTGCTGAAAATCGAACCCTAATTCATAAATCCTAATCTGTGACGTTTGAACTACATGCTAAAAAATCCGGGTCACTGATAACATTTTTTGAAATTTACGTGTGTAATGATCAGGCACAATGAATTAGAATAGAATTAATTTCTAAGAAACGGTGTGCATGAAACAATAGAAGAGTGCAGAAAATCGAACCCTAATTCATAAATCCTAATCTGTGACGTTTGAAGTACATTCTAAAAAATCCGAGTCACGGTCAACATTTTTTGAAATTTCCGTGTGTAATGGTCACGCACAATGAATTAGAATAGAATTAATTTCTAAGAAACGGTGTGCAGGAAACTATAGTAGAGTGCTTAAAATCGAACCTTTATTCATAAATCTTCATCTGTTACGTTTGAAGTACATGCTAAAAAATCCGAGTCACGGTCAACATTTTTTGAAATTTCCGTGGGTAATGATCAGGCACAATGAATTACAATAGAATTAATTTTTAAGAAACGGTGTGCATGAAACAATAGAAGAGTGCTGAAAATCGAACCCTAATTCATAAATCCTAATCTGTGACGTTTGAAGTACATGCTAAAAAATCCGAATCACGGTCAACATTTTTTTAAATTTCCGTGTGTAATGATCAGGCACAATGAATTACAATAGAATTAATTTCTAAGAAACGGTTTGAAGGAAACAATAGAAGAGTTCTTAAAATCGAACCCTAATTCATAAATCCTAATCTGTGACGTTTGAAGTACATGCTAAAAGATCCGAGTCACGGTCAATATTTTTTGAAATTTCCGTGGGTAATGATCAGGCACAATGAATTAGAATAGAATTAATTTCTAAGAAACGGTGTGCATGAAACAATAGAAGAGTGCTTAAAATCGATCCCTAATTAATAAATCCTAAGCTGTGACGTTTGAAGTACATGCTAAAAAAAACGAGTCACGGTCAACATTTTTTGCAATTTCCGTGTGTAATGATCAGGCACAATGAATTAGCATAGAATTAATTTCTAAGAAACGGTGTGCAGGAAACAATAGTAGAGTTCTTAAAATCGAACCGTAATTCATAAATCCTAATCTGTGACGTTTGAAGTACATGCTAAAAGATCCGAGTCACGGTCAACATTTTTTGAAATTTCCGTGGGTAATGATCAGGCACAATGAATTACAATAGAATTAATTTTTAAGAAACGGTGTGCATGAAACAATAGAAGAGTGCTGAAAATCGAACCCTAATTCATAAATCCTAATCTGTGACGTTTGAAGTACATGCTAAAAAATCCGAATCACGGTCAACATTTTTTTAAATTTCCGTGTGTAATGATCAGGCACAATGAATTAGCATAGAATTAATTTCTAAGAAACGGTGTGCATGAAACAATAGAAGAGTGCAGACAATCAAACCCTAATTCATAAATACTAATCTGTGACGTTTGAAGTACATGCTAAAAGATCCGAGTCACGGTCAACATTTTTGGAAATTTCCGTGGGTAATGATCAGGCACAATGAATTAGAATAGAATTAATTTCTAAGAAACGGTGTGCATGAAACAATAGAAGAGTGCTTAAAATCGATCCCTAATTAATAAATCCTAATCTGTGACGTTTGAAGTACATGCTAAAAAATCCGAATCACGGTCAACATTTTTTTAAATTTCCGTGTGTAATGATCAGGCACAATGAATTAGCATAGAATTAGTTTCTAAGAAACGGTGTGCATGAAACAACAGAAGAGTGCAGACAATCGAACCCTAATTCATAAATACTAATCTGTGACGTTTGAAGTACATGCTAAAAGATCCGAGTCACGGTCAACATTTTTTTAAATTTCCGTGCGTAATGATCAGGCACAATGAATTAGAATAGAATTAATTTCTAAGAAACGGTGTGCATGAAACAATAGAAGAGTGCAGACAATCGAACTCTAATTCATAAATCCTAATCTGTAACGTTTGAAGTACATGCTAAAAAATCCGACTCACGGTCAACATTTTTTTAAATTTCCGTGTGTAATGATCAGGCACAATGAATTAGAATAGAATTAATTTCTAAGAAACGGTGTGCATGAGACAATAGAAGAGTTCTGAAAATCGAACCCTAATTCATAAATCCTAATTTCTGACGTTTGAAATACATGCTAAAAAATACTAGTCACGGTCAACATTTTTTAAAATTTTCGTGTGTAATAATCAGGCACAATGAATTAGAATAGACTTAATTTCTAAGAAACGGTGTGCATGAAACAATAGAAGAGTGCTGAAAATCGAACCCTAATTCATAAATCCTAATCTGTGACGTTTGAAGTACATGCTAAAAAATCCTAATCACGGTCAACATTTTTTTAAATTTTCGTGTGTAATGATCAGGCACAATGAATTAGAATAGAATTAATTTCTAAGAAACGGTGTGCATGAAACAATAGAAGAGTGCTGAAAATCGAACCCTAATTCATAAATCCTAATCTGTGACGTTTGAACTACATGCTAAAAAATCCGGGTCACTGATAACATTTTTTGAAATTTACGTGTGTAATGATCAGGCACAATGAATTAGAATAGAATTAATTTCTAAGAAACGGTGTGCATGAAACAATAGAAGAGTGCAGAAAATCGAACCCTAATTCATAAATCCTAATCTGTGACGTTTGAAGTACATTCTAAAAAATCCGAGTCACGGTCAACATTTTTTGAAATTTCCGTGTGTAATGGTCACGCACAATGAATTAGAATAGAATTAATTTCTAAGAAACGGTGTGCAGGAAACTATAGTAGAGTGCTTAAAATCGAACCTTTATTCATAAATCTTCATCTGTTACGTTTGAAGTACATGCTAAAAAATCCGAGTCACGGTCAACATTTTTTGAAATTTCCGTGGGTAATGATCAGGCACAATGAATTACAATAGAATTAATTTTTAAGAAACGGTGTGCATGAAACAATAGAAGAGTGCTGAAAATCGAACCCTAATTCATAAATCCTAATCTGTGACGTTTGAAGTACATGCTAAAAAATCCGAATCACGGTCAACATTTTATTAAATTTCCATGTGTAATGATCAGGCACAATGAATTACAATAGAATTAATTTCTAAGAAACGGTTTGAAGGAAACAATAGAAGAGTTCTTAAAATCGAACCCTAATTCATAAATCCTAATCTGTGACGTTTGAAGTACATGCTAAAAGATCCGAGTCACGGTCAATATTTTTTGAAATTTCCGTGGGTAATGATCAGGCACAATGAATTAGAATAGAATTAATTTCTAAGAAACGGTGTGCATGAAACAATAGAAGAGTGCTTAAAATCGATCCCTAATTAATAAATCCTAAGCTGTGACGTTTGAAGTACATGCTAAAAAAAACGAGTCACGGTCAACATTTTTTGCAATTTCCGTGTGTAATGATCAGGCACAATGAATTAGCATAGAATTAATTTCTAAGAAACGGTGTGCAGGAAACAATAGTAGAGTTCTTAAAATCGAACCGTAATTCATAAATCCTAATCTGTGACGTTTGAAGTACATGCTAAAAGATCCGAGTCACGGTCAACATTTTTTGAAATTTCCGTGGGTAATGATCAGGCACAATGAATTACAATAGAATTAATTTTTAAGAAACGGTGTGCATGAAACAATAGAAGAGTGCTGAAAATCGAACCCTAATTCATAAATCCTAATCTGTGACGTTTGAAGTACATGCTAAAAAATCCGAATCACAGTCAACATTTTTTTAAATTTCCGTGTGTAATGATCAGGCACAATGAATTAGCATAGAATTAATTTCTAAGAAACGGTGTGCATGAAACAATAGAAGAGTGCAGACAATCAAACCCTAATTCATAAATACTAATCTGTGACGTTTGAAGTACATGCTAAAAGATCCGAGTCACGGTCAACATTTTTGGAAATTTCCGTGGGTAATGATCAGGCACAATGAATTAGAATAGAATTAATTTCTAAGAAACGGTGTGCATGAAACAATAGAAGAGTGCTTAAAATCGATCCCTAATTAATAAATCCTAAGCTGTGACGTTTGAAGTACATGCTAAAAAAAACGAGTCACGGTCAACATTTTTTGAAATTTCCGTGTGTAATGATCAGGCACAATGAATTAGAATAGAATTAATTTCTAAGAAACGGTATGCATGAAACAATAGAAGAGTGCTGAAAATCGAACCCGAATTCATAAATCCTAATCTGTGACGTTTGAAGTAAATGCTAAAAGATCCGAGTCACGGTCAACATTTTTTGAAATTTCCGTGGGTAATGATCAGGCACAATGAATTACAATAGAATTAATTTTTAAGAAACGGTGTGCATGAAACAATAGAAGAGTGCTGAAAATCGAACCCTAATTCATAAATCCTAATCTGTGACGTTTGAAGTACATGCTAAAAAATCCGAATCACGGTCAACATTTTATTAAATTTCCATGTGTAATGATCAGGCACAATGAATTACAATAGAATTAATTTCTAAGAAACGGTTTGAAGGAAACAATAGAAGAGTTCTTAAAATCGAACCCTAATTCATAAATCCTAATCTGTGACGTTTGAAGTACATGCTAAAAGATCCGAGTCACGGTCAATATTTTTTGAAATTTCCGTGGGTAATGATCAGGCACAATGAATTAGAATAGAATTAATTTCTAAGAAACGGTGTGCATGAAACAATAGAAGAGTGCTTAAAATCGATCCCTAATTAATAAATCCTAAGCTGTGACGTTTGAAGTACATGCTAAAAAAAACGAGTCACGGTCAACATTTTTTGCAATTTCCGTGTGTAATGATCAGGCACAATGAATTAGCATAGAATTAATTTCTAAGAAACGGTGTGCAGGAAACAATAGTAGAGTTCTTAAAATCGAACCGTAATTCATAAATCCTAATCTGTGACGTTTGAAGTACATGCTAAAAGATCCGAGTCACGGTCAACATTTTTTGAAATTTCCGTGGGTAATGATCAGGCACAATGAATTACAATAGAATTAATTTTTAAGAAACGGTGTGCATGAAACAATAGAAGAGTGCTGAAAATCGAACCCTAATTCATAAATCCTAATCTGTGACGTTTGAAGTACATGCTAAAAAATCCGAATCACGGTCAACATTTTTTTAAATTTCCGTGTGTAATGATCAGGCACAATGAATTAGCATAGAATTAATTTCTAAGAAACGGTGTGCATGAAACAATAGAAGAGTGCAGACAATCAAACCCTAATTCATAAATACTAATCTGTGACGTTTGAAGTACATGCTAAAAGATCCGAGTCACGGTCAACATTTTTGGAAATTTCCGTGGGTAATGATCAGGCACAATGAATTAGAATAGAATTAATTTCTAAGAAACGGTGTGCATGAAACAATAGAAGAGTGCTTAAAATCGATCCCTAATTAATAAATCCTAAGCTGTGACGTTTGAAGTACATGCTAAAAAAAACGAGTCACGGTCAACATTTTTTGAAATTTCCGTGTGTAATGATCAGGCACAATGAATTAGAATAGAATTAATTTCTAAGAAACGGTATGCATGAAACAATAGAAGAGTGCTGAAAATCGAACCCAAATTCATAAATCCTAATCTGTGACGTTTGAAGTACATGCTAAAAGATCCGAGTCACGGTCAACATTTTTTGAAATTTCCGTGGGTAATGATCAGGCACAATGAATTACAATAGAATTAATTTTTAAGAAACGGTGTGCATGAAACAATAGAAGAGTGCTGAAAATCGAACCCTAATTCATAAATCCTAATCTGTGACGTTTGAAGTACATGCTAAAAAATCCGAATCACGGTCAACATTTTATTAAATTTCCATGTGTAATGATCAGGCACAATGAATTACAATAGAATTAATTTCTAAGAAACGGTTTGAAGGAAACAATAGAAGAGTTCTTAAAATCGAACCCTAATTCATAAATCCTAATCTGTGACGTTTGAAGTACATGCTAAAAGATCCGAGTCACGGTCAATATTTTTTGAAATTTCCGTGGGTAATGATCAGGCACAATGAATTAGAATAGAATTAATTTCTAAGAAACGGTGTGCATGAAACAATAGAAGAGTGCTTAAAATCGATCCCTAATTAATAAATCCTAAGCTGTGACGTTTGAAGTACATGCTAAAAAAAACGAGTCACGGTCAACATTTTTTGCAATTTCCGTGTGTAATGATCAGGCACAATGAATTAGCATAGAATTAATTTCTAAGAAACGGTGTGCAGGAAACAATAGTAGAGTTCTTAAAATCGAACCGTAATTCATAAATCCTAATCTGTGACGTTTGAAGTACATGCTAAAAGATCCGAGTCACGGTCAACATTTTTTGAAATTTCCGTGGGTAATGATCAGGCACAATGAATTACAATAGAATTAATTTTTAAGAAACGGTGTGCATGAAACAATAGAAGAGTGCTGAAAATCGAACCCTAATTCATAAATCCTAATCTGTGACGTTTGAAGTACATGCTAAAAAATCCGAATCACGGTCAACATTTTTTTAAATTTCCGTGTGTAATGATCAGGCACAATGAATTAGCATAGAATTAATTTCTAAGAAACGGTGTGCATGAAACAATAGAAGAGTGCAGACAATCAAACCCTAATTCATAAATACTAATCTGTGACGTTTGAAGTACATGCTAAAAGATCCGAGTCACGGTCAACATTTTTGGAAATTTCCGTGGGTAATGATCAGGCACAATGAATTAGAATAGAATTAATTTCTAAGAAACGGTGTGCATGAAACAATAGAAGAGTGCTTAAAATCGATCCCTAATTAATAAATCCTAAGCTGTGACGTTTGAAGTACATGCTAAAAAAAACGAGTCACGGTCAACATTTTTTGAAATTTCCGTGTGTAATGATCAGGCACAATGAATTAGAATAGAATTAATTTCTAAGAAACGGTATGCATGAAACAATAGAAGAGTGCTGAAAATCGAACCCGAATTCATAAATCCTAATCTGTGACGTTTGAAGTACATGCTAAAAGATCCGAGTCACGGTCAACATTTTTTGAAATTTCCGTGGGTAATGATCAGTCACAATGAATTACAATAGAATTAATTTTTAAGAAACGGTGTGCATGAAACAATAGAAGAGTGCTGAAAATCGAACCCTAATTCATAAATCCTAATCTGTGACGTTTGAAGTACATGCTAAAAAATCCGAATCACGGTCAACATTTTATTAAATTTCCATGTGTAATGATCAGGCACAATGAATTACAATAGAATTAATTTCTAAGAAACGGTTTGAAGGAAACAATAGAAGAGTTCTTAAAATCGAACCCTAATTCATAAATCCTAATCTGTGACGTTTGAAGTACATGCTAAAAGATCCGAGTCACGGTCAACATTTTTGGAAATTTCCGTGGGTAATGATCAGGCACAATGAATTAGAATAGAATTAATTTCTAAGAAACGGTGTGCATGAAACAATAGAAGAGTGCTTAAAATCGATCCCTAATTAATAAATCCTAAGCTGTGACGTTTGAAGTACATGCTAAAAAAAACGAGTCACGGTCAACATTTTTTGCAATTTCCGTGTGTAATGATCAGGCACAATGAATTAGCATAGAATTAATTTCTAAGAAACGGTGTGCAGGAAACAATAGTAGAGTTCTTAAAATCGAACCGTAATTCATAAATCCTAATCTGTGACGTTTGAAGTACATGCTAAAAGATCCGAGTCACGGTCAACATTTTTTGAAATTTCCGTGGGTAATGATCAGGCACAATGAATTACAATAGAATTAATTTTTAAGAAACGGTGTGCATGAAACAATAGAAGAGTGCTGAAAATCGAACCCTAATTCATAAATCCTAATCTGTGACGTTTGAAGTACATGCTAAAAAATCCGAATCACGGTCAACATTTTTTTAAATTTCCGTGTGTAATGATCAGGCACAATGAATTAGCATAGAATTAATTTCTAAGAAACGGTGTGCATGAAACAATAGAAGAGTGCAGACAATCAAACCCTAATTCATAAATACTAATCTGTGACGTTTGAAGTACATGCTAAAAGATCCGAGTCACGGTCAACATTTTTGGAAATTTCCGTGGGTAATGATCAGGCACAATGAATTAGAATAGAATTAATTTCTAAGAAACGGTGTGCATGAAACAATAGAAGAGTGCTTAAAATCGATCCCTAATTAATAAATCCTAAGCTGTGACGTTTGAAGTACATGCTAAAAAAAACGAGTCACGGTCAACATTTTTTGAAATTTCCGTGTGTAATGATCAGGCACAATGAATTAGAATAGAATTAATTTCTAAGAAACGGTATGCATGAAACAATAGAAGAGTGCTGAAAATCGAACCCAAATTCATAAATCCTAATCTGTGACGTTTGAAGTACATGCTAAAAGATCCGAGTCACGGTCAACATTTTTTGAAATTTCCGTGGGTAATGATCAGGCACAATGAATTACAATAGAATTAATTTTTAAGAAACGGTGTGCATGAAACAATAGAAGAGTGCTGAAAATCGAACCCTAATTCATAAATCCTAATCTGTGACGTTTGAAGTACATGCTAAAAAATCCGAATCACGGTCAACATTTTATTAAATTTCCATGTGTAATGATCAGGCACAATGAATTACAATAGAATTAATTTCTAAGAAACGGTTTGAAGGAAACAATAGAAGAGTTCTTAAAATCGAACCCTAATTCATAAATCCTAATCTGTGACGTTTGAAGTACATGCTAAAAGATCCGAGTCACGGTCAATATTTTTTGAAATTTCCGTGGGTAATGATCAGGCACAATGAATTAGAATAGAATTAATTTCTAAGAAACGGTGTGCATGAAACAATAGAAGAGTGCTTAAAATCGATCCCTAATTAATAAATCCTAAGCTGTGACGTTTGAAGTACATGCTAAAAAAAACGAGTCACGGTCAACATTTTTTGCAATTTCCGTGTGTAATGATCAGGCACAATGAATTAGCATAGAATTAATTTCTAAGAAACGGTGTGCAGGAAACAATAGTAGAGTTCTTAAAATCGAACCGTAATTCATAAATCCTAAGCTGTGACGTTTGAAGTACATGCTAAAAAAAACGAGTCACGGTCAACATTTTTTGAAATTTCCGTGTGTAATGATCAGGCACAATGAATTAGAATAGAATTAATTTCTAAGAAACGGTATGCATGAAACAATAGAAGAGTGCTGAAAATCGAACCCAAATTCATAAATCCTAATCTGTGACGTTTGAAGTACATGCTAAAAAATCCGGGTCACTGATAACATTTTTTGAAATTTACGTGTGTAATGATCAGGCACAATGAATTAGAATAGAATTAATTTCTAAGAAACGGTGTGCATGAAACAATAGAAGAGTGCAGAAAATCGAACCCTAATTCATAAATCCTAATCTGTGACGTTTGAAGTACATTCTAAAAAATCCGAGTCACGGTCAACATTTTTTGAAATTTCCGTGTGTAATGGTCACGCACAATGAATTAGAATAGAATTAATTTCTAAGAAACGGTGTGCAGGAAACTATAGTAGAGTGCTTAAAATCGAACCTTTATTCATAAATCTTCATCTGTTACGTTTGAAGTACATGCTAAAAAATCCGAGTCACGGTCAACATTTTTTGAAATTTCCGTGGGTAATGATCAGGCACAATGAATTACAATAGAATTAATTTTTAAGAAACGGTGTGCATGAAACAATAGAAGAGTGCTGAAAATCGAACCCTAATTCATAAATCCTAATCTGTGACGTTTGAAGTACATGCTAAAAAATCCGAGTCACGGTCAACATTTTTTGAAATTTCCGTGGGTAATGATCAGGCACAATGAATTACAATAGAATTAATTTTTAAGAAACGGTGTACATGAAACAATAGAAGAGTGCTGAAAATCGAACCCTAATTCATAAATCCTAATCTGTGACGTTTGAAGTACATGCTAAAAAATCCGAATCACGGTCAACATTTTTTTAAATTTCCGTGTGTAATGATCAGGCACAATGAATTACAATAGAATTAATTTCTAAGAAACGGTGTGCAGGAAACAATAGAAGAGTTCTTAAAATCGAACCCTAATTCATAAATCCTAATCTGTGACGTTTGAACTACATGCTAAAAAAAACGAGTCACGGTCAACATTTTTTGAAATTTCCGTGTGTAATGATCAGGCACAATGAATTAGAATAGAATTAATTTCTAAGAAACGGTGTGCATGAAACAATAGAAGAGTGCTGAAAATCGAACCCGAATTCATAAATCCTAATCTGTGACGTTTGAAGTACATGCGAAAAGATCCGAGTCACGGTCAACATTTTTTGAAATTTCCGTGGGTAATGATCAGGCACAATGAATTACAATAGAATTAATTTTTAAGAAACGGTGTGCATGAAACAATAGAAGAGTGCTGAAAATCGAACCCTAATTCATAAATCCTAATCTGTGACGTTTGAAGTACATGCTAAAAAATCCGAATCACGGTCAACATTTTTTAAATTTCCGTGTGTAATGATCAGGCACAATGAATTAGCATAGAATTAATTTCTAAGAAACGGTGTGCATGAAACAATAGAAGAGTGCAGACAATCAAACCCTAATTCATAAATACTAATCTGTGACGTTTGAAGTACATGCTAAAAGATCCGAGTCACGGTCAACATTTTTTGAAATTTCCGTGGGTAATGATCAAGCACAATGAATTAGAATAGAATTAATTTCTAAGAAACGGTGTGCATGAAACAATAGAAGAGTGCTTAAAATCGATCCCTAATTAATAAATCCAAAGCTGTGACGTTTGAAGTACATGCTAAAAAAAACGAGTCACGGTCAACATTTTTTGAAATTTCCGTGTTTAATTATCAGGCACAATGAATTAGAATAGAATTAATTTCTAAGAAACGGTGTGCATGAAACAATAGAAGAGTGCTGACAATCGAACCCGAATTCATAAATCCTAATCTGTGACGTTTGAAGTACATGCTAAAAGATCCGAGTCACGGTCAACATTTTTTGAAATTTCCGTGGGTAATGATCAGGCACAATGAATTACAATAGAATTAATTTTTAAGAAACGGTGTGCATGAAACAATAGAAGAGTGCTGAAAATCGAACCCTAATTCATAAATCCTAATCTGTGACGTTTGAAGTACATGCTAAAAAATCCGAGTCACGGTCAACATTTTTTGAAATTTCCGTGGGTAATGATCAGGCACAATGAATTACAATAGAATTAATTTTTAAGAAACGGTGTGCAGGAAACAATAGAAGAGTTCTTAAAATCGAACCCTAATTCATAAATCCTAATTTGTGACGTTTGAACTACATGCTAAAAAAAACGAGTCACGGTCAACATTTTTTGAAATTTCCGTGTGTAATGATCAGGCACAATGAATTAGAATAGAATTAATTTCTAAGAAACGGTGTGCATGAAACAATAGAAGAGTGCTGAAAATCGAACCCGAATTCATAAATCCTAATCTGTGACGTTTGAAGTACATGCTAAATGATCCGAGTCACGGTCAACATTTTTTGAAATTTCCGTGGGTAATGATCAGGCACAATGAATTACAATAGAATTAATTTTTAAGAAACGGTGTGCATGAAACAATAGAAGAGTGCTAAAAATCGAACCCTAATTCATAAATCCTAATCTGTGACGTTTGAAGTACATGCTAAAAAATCCGAATCACGGTCAACATTTTTTTAAATTTCCGTGTGTAATGATCAGGCACAATGAATTAGCATAGAATTAATTTCTAAGAAACGGTGTGCATGAAACAATAGAAGAGTGCAGACAATCGAACCCTAATTCATAAATACTAATCTGTGACGTTTGAAGTACATGCTAAAAGATCCGAGTCACGGTTAACATTTTTTGAAATTTCCGTGGGTAATGATCAGGCACAATGAATTAGAATAGAATTAATTTCTAAGAAACGGTGTGCATGAAACAATAGAAGAGTGCTTAAAATCGATCCCTAATTAATAAATCCTAAGCTGTGACGTTTGAAGTACATGCTAAAAAAAACGAGTCACGGTCAACATTTTTTGAAATTTCCGTGTGTAATGATCAGTCACAATGAATTAGAATAGTATTAATTTCTAAGAAACGGTGTGCAGGAAACAATAGAAGAGTGTAGAAAATCGAACCCTAATTCATAAATCCTAATCTGTGACGTTTGAAGTACATGCTAAAAGATCCGAGTCACGGTCAACATTTTTTTAAATTTCCGTGCGTAATGATCAGGCACAATGAATTAGAATAGAATTAATTTTTAAGAAACGGTGTGCATGAAACAATAGAAGAATGCAGAAAATCGAACCCTAATTCATAAATCCTAATCTATGACGTTTGAAGTACATGCTAAAAAATCCGACTCACGGTCAACATTTTTTTAAATTTTCATGTGTAATGATCAGGCACAATGAATTAGAATAGAATTAATTTCTAAGAAACGGTGTGCATGAAACAATAGAAGAGTTCTGAAAATCGAACCGTAATTCATAAATCCTAATCTGTGACGTTTGAAATACATGCTAAAAAATACGAGTCACAGTCAACATTTTTTTAAATTTTCGTGTGTAATAATCAGGCACAGCTACTTAGAATAGAATTAATTTCTAAGAAACGGTGTGCATGAAGAATAGAAGAGTGCAGAACATCGAACCCTTATTCATAAATCCTAATCTGTGATGTTTGAAGTACATGCTAAAAGATCCGAGTCACGGTCAACATTTTTTAAATTTCAGTGCGTAATGATCAGGCACAATGAATTAGAATAGAATTAATTTCTAAGAAACGGTGTGCATGAAACAATAGAAGAATGCAGAAAATCGAACCCTAATTCATAAATCAAATTTGTGACGTTTGAAGTACATGCTAAAAAATCCGAGTCACGGTCAACATTTTTTTAAATTTTCGTGTGTAATGATCAGGCATAATGAATTAGAATCGAATTAATTTCTAAGAAACGGTGTGCATGAAACAATAGAAGAGTGATGAAAATCGAACCCTAATTCATAAATCCTAATCTGTGACGTTTGAATTACATGCTAAAAAATCTGAGTGACGGTCAACATTCTTTTAAATTTCCGTGTGTAATGATCAGGCACAATGAATTAGAATAGAATTAATTTATAAGAAACGGTGTGCAGGAAACAATAGAAGAGTGCAGAAAATCGAACCCTAATTCATAAATCCTAATCTGTTACGTTTGAAATACATACTAAAAAATACGAGTCACGGTCAACATTTTTTGAAATTTTCGTGTGTAATGATCAGGCACAGCTAATTAGAATAGAATTAATTTCTAAGAAACGGTGTGCATGAAACAATAAAAGAGTGCTGAAAATCGAACCCTAATTCATAAATCCTAATCTGTGACGTTTGAACTACATGCTAAATAATCCAAGTCACGGTCAACATTTTTTAAAATTTCCGTGTGTAATGATCAGACACAATGAATTAGAATAGAATTAATTTCTAACAAACGGTATGCATGAAACAATAGAAGAGTGCTGAAAATCGAACACTAATTCATAAATTCTAATCTGTGACGTTTGAAGTACATTCTAAAAAATACGAGTCACGGTCAACATTTTTTGGAATTTCCTTGTGTAATGATCACGCACAATGAAATAGAATAGAATTAATTTCTAAGAAACGGTGTGCATGAAACAATAGAAGAGTGCAGAAAATCGAACCCTAATTCATAAATTCTAATCTGTTACGTTTGAAGTACATGCTAAAAAATCCGAGTCACTGTCAACATTTTTTGAAATTTTCGTGTGTAATGATCAGGCACAATGAATTAGAATAGAATTAATTTCTAAGAAATGGTGTGCATGAAACAATAGAAGAATGCAGAAAATTGAACCCTAATTCATAAATCCTAATCTGTGACGTTTGAAGTACATGCTGAAAAATCCAAGTCACAATCAACATTTTTAAAAATTTTCGTGGGTAATGATCAGGCACAATGAATTAGAATAGAATTAATTTCTAAGAAATTGTGTGCAGGAAACAATAGAAGAGTGCTTAAAATCGAACCCTAATTCATAAATCCTAATCTGTTACGTTTGAAGTACATGCTAAAAAATCAGAGTCACTGTCAACATTTTTTGAAATTTCCGTGTGTAATGATCAGGCACAATGAATTAGAATAGAATTAATTTCTAAGAAACGGTGTGCATGAAACAATAGAAGAGTGCAGAAAATTGAACCCTAATTCATAAATCCTAATCTGTGACGTTTGAAGTACATGCTGAAAAATCCAAGTCACGGTCAACATTTTTTTAAATTTCTGTGGGTAATGATCAGGCACAATGAATTAGAATAGAATTAATTTCCAAGAAACTGTGTGCAGGAAACAATAGAAGAGTGCTTAAATTAGAACCCTAATTCATAAATTCTAATCTGTTACGTTTGAAGTACATGCTAAAAAATCCGAGTCACTGTCAATATTTTTTGAAATTTCCGTGTGTAATGATCAGGCACAATGAATTAGAATAGAATTAATTTCTAAGAAATGGTGTGCATGAAACAATAGAAGAATGCAGAAAATTGAACCCTAATTCATAAATCCTAATCTGTGACGTTTGAAGTACATGCTAAAAAATCCAAGTCACAATCAACATTTTTAAAAATTTCCGTAGGTAATCAGGCACAATGAATTAGAATAGAATTAATTTCTAAGAAATTGTGTGCAGGAAACAATAGAAGAGTGCTTAAAATCGAACCCTAATTCATAAATCCTAATCTGTTACGTTTGAAGTACATGCTAAAAAATCAGAGTCACTGTCAACATTTTTTGAAATTTCCGTGTGTAATGATCAGGCACAATGAATTAGAATAGAATTAATTTCTAAGAAACGGTGTGCATGAAACAATAGAAGAGTGCAGAAAATTGAACCCTAATTCATAAATCCTAATCTGTGACGTTTGAAGTACATGCTGAAAAATCCAAGTCACGGTCAACATTTTTTTAAATTTCCGTGGGTAATGATCAGGCACAATGAATTAGAATAGAATTAATTTCTAAGAAACTGTGTGCAGGAAACAATAGAAGAGTGCTTAAATTAGAACCCTAATTCATAAATTCTAATCTGTTACGTTTGAAGTACATGCTAAAAAATCCGAGTCACTGTCAATATTTTTTTAAATTTCCGTGTGTAATGATCAGGCACAATGAATTAGAATAGAATTAATTTCTAAGAAATGGTGTGCATGAAACAATAGAAGAATGCAGAAAATTGAACCCTAATTCATAAATCCTAATCTGTGACTTTTGAAGTACATGCTGAAAAATCCAAGTCACAATCAACATTTTTAAAAATTTCCGTGGGTAATGATCAGGCACAATGAATTAGAATAGAATTAATTTCTAAGAAATTGTGTGCAGGAAACAATAGAAGAGTGCTTAAAATCGAACCCTAATTCATAAATCCTAATCTGTTACGTTTGAAGTACATGCTAAAAAATCAGAGTCACTGTCAACATTTTTTGAAATTTCCGTGTGTAATGATCAGGCACAATGAATTAGAATAGAATTAATTTCTAAGAAACGGTGTGCATGAAACAATAGAAGAGTGCAGAAAATTGAACCCTAATTCATAAATCCTAATCTGTGACGTTTGAAGTACATGCTGAAAAATCCAAGTCACGGTCAACATTTTTTTAAATTTCCGTGGGTAATGATCAGGCACAATGAATTAGAATAGAATTAATTTCTAAGAAACGGTGTGCAGGAAACAATAGAAGAGTGCTTAAAATCGAACCCTAATTCATAAATCCTAATCTGTTACGTTTGAAATACATGCTAAAAAATACGAGTCACGGTCAACATTTTTTGAAATTTTCGTGTGTAATGATCAGGCACAGCTAATTAGAATAGAATTAATTTCTAAGAAACGGTGTGCATGAAACAATAGAAGAGTGCTGAAAATCGAACCCTAATTCATAAATTCTAATCTGTGACGTTTGAACTACATGCTAAATAATCCAAGTCACGGTCAACATTTTTTAAAATTTCCGTGTGTAATGATCAGGCACAATGAATTAGAATAGAATTAATTTCTAACAAACGGTATGCATGAAACAATAGAAGAGTGCTGAAAATCGAACACTAATTCATAAATCCTAATCTGTGACGTTTGAAGTACATTCTAAAAAATCCGAGTCACGGTCAACATTTTTTTGAATTTCCTTGTGTAATGATCACGCACAATGAAATAGAATAGAATTAATTTCTAAGAAACGGTGTGCATGAAACAATAGAAGAGTGCAGAAAATCGAACCCTAATTCATAAATTCTAATCTGTTACGTTTGTAGTACATGCTAAAAAATCCGAGTCACTGTCAACATTTTTTGAAATTTCCGTGTGTAATGATCAGGCACAATGAATTAGAATAGAATTAATTTCTAAGAAATGGTGTGCATGAAACAATAGAAGAATGCAGAAAATTGAACCCTAATTCATAAATCCTAATCTGTGACGTTTGAAGTACATGCTGAAAAATCCAAGTCACAATCAACATTTTTAAAAATTTCCGTGGGTAATGATCAGGCACAATGAATTAGAATAGAATTAATTTCTAAGAAATTGTGTGCAGGAAACAATAGAAGAGTGCTTAAAATCGAACCCTAATTCATAAATCCTAATCTGTGACGTTTGAAGTACATGCTGAAAAATCCAAGTCACGGTCAACATTTTTTTAAATTTCCGTGGGTAATGATCAGGCACAATGAATTAGAATAGAATTAATTTCTAAGAAACGGTGTGCAGGAAACAATAGAAGAGTGCTTAAAATCGAACCCTAATTCATAAATCCTAATCTGTTACGTTTGAAGTACATGCTAAAAAATCCGAGTCAGTGTCAACATTTTTTGAAATTTTCGTGTGTAATGATCAGGCACAATGAATTAGAATAGAATTAATTTCTAAGAAACGGTGTGCATGAAACAATAGAAGAGTGCAGAAAATTGAACCCTAATTCATAAATCCTAATATGTGACGTTTGAAGTACATGCTGAAAAATCCAAGTCACGGTCAACATTTTTTTAAATTTCCGTGGGTAATGATCAGGCACATTAAATTAGAATAGAATTAATTTCTAAGAAACGGTGTGCAGGAAACAATAGAAGAGTGCTTAAAATCGAACCCTAATTCATAAATCCTAATCTGTTACGTTTAAAGTACATGCTAAAAAATCTGAGTCACTGTCAACATTTTTGGAAATTTTCGTGTGTAATGATCAGGCACAATGAATTAGAATAGAATTAATTTCTAAGAATCGGTGTGCATGAAACAAGAGAAGAGTGCAGAAAATTGAACCCTAATTCATAAATCCTAATCTGTGACGTTTGAAGTACATTCTAAAAAATCCGAATCACGGTCAACATTTTTTTAAATTTCCGTGCGTAATGATCAGGCACAGTGAATTACAATAGAATTAATTTCTAAGAAATGGTGTGCAGGAAACAATAGAAGAGTGATGAAAATCGAACCATAATTCATAAATCCTAATTTGTGACGTTTGAAGTACATGCTAAAAAATCCGACTCACGGTCAACATTTTTTTAAATTTCCGTGTGTAATGATCAGGCACAATGAATTAGAATAGAATTAATTTCTAAGAAACGGTGTGCATGAAACAATAGAAGAGTTCTGAAAATCGAACCCTAATTCATAAATCCTAATTTGTGACGTTTGAAATACATGCTAAAAAATACGAGTCACAGTCAACATTTTTTTAAATTTTCGTGTGTAATGATCAGGCACAGCTAATTAGAATAGAATTAATTTCTAAGAAACGGTGTGCATGAAGAATAGAAGAGTGAAGAACATCGAACCCTTATTCATAAATCCTAATCTGTGACGTTTGAAGTACATGCTAAAAGATCCGAGTCACGGTCAACATTTTTTTAAATTTTCGTGCGTAATGATCAGGCACAATGAATTAGAATAGAATTAATTTCTAAGAAACGGTGTGCATGAAACAATAGAAGAGTGATGAAAATCGAACCCTAATTCATAAATCCTAATCTGTGACGTTTGAATTACATGCTAAAAAATCCGAGTCACGGTCAACATTCTTTTAAATTTCCGTGTGTAATGATCAGGCATAATGAATTAGAATAGAATTAATTTCTAAGAAACGGTGTGCATGAAACAATAGAAGAGTGCTTAAAATCGATCCCTAATTCATATATCCTAATCTGTTACGTTTGAAGTACATGCTAAAAATTCCTAGTCACGGTCAACATTTTTTTAAATTTTCGTGTGTAATGATCAGCCACAATGAATTAGAATAGTATTAATTTCTAAGAAACGGTGTGCATGAAACAATAGAAGAGTGCTTAAAATCGAACCCTAATTCATAAATCCTAATCTGTTACGTTTGAAGTACATGCTAAAAAATCCGAGTCACGGTCAACATTTTTTGAAATTTCCGTGTGTAATGATCAGGCACAATGAATTAGAATAGAATTAATTTCTAAGAAACGGTGTGCATGAAACAATAGAAGAGTGCAGAAAATTGAATCCTAATTCATAAATCCTAATATGTGACGTTTGAACTACAAGCTAAATAATCCAAGTCACGGTCAACATTTTTTGAAATTTCCGTGTGTAATGATCAGGCACAATGAATTAGAATAGAATTAATTTCTAAGAAACGGTGTGCATGAAACAATAGAAGAGTGCAGAAAATTGAACCCTAATTCATAAATCCTAATATGTGACGTTTGAAGTACATGCTGAAAAATCCAAGTCACGGTCAACATTTTTTTAAATTTCCGTGGGTAATGATCAGGCACATTAAATTAGAATAGAATTAATTTCTAAGAAACGGTGTGCAGGAAACAATAGAAGAGTGCTTAAAATCGAACCCTAATTCATAAATCCTAATCTGTGACGTTTAAAGTACATGCTAAAAAATCCGAGTCACTGTCAACATTTTTTGAAATTTTCGTGTGTAATGATCAGGCACAATGAATTAGAATAGAATTAATTTCTAAGAATCGGTGTGCATGAAATAAGAGAAGAGTGCAGAAAATTGAACCCTAATTCATAAATCCTAATCTGTGACGTTTGAAGTACATTCTAAAAAATCCGAGTCACGGTCAACATTTTTTGAAATTACCGTGTGTAATGGTCACGCACAATGAATTAGAATAGAATTAATTTCTAAGAAACGGTGTGCAGGAAACAATAGAAGAGTGCTTAAAATCGAACCCTAATTCATAAATCTTTATCTGTTACGTTTGAAGTACATACTAAAAAATCCGAGTCATGGTCAACATTTTTTGAAATTTCCGTGTGTAATGATCAGGCACAATGAATTAGAATAGAATTAATTTCTAAGAAACGGTGTGCATGAAACAATAGAAGAGTGCTGAAAATCGAACACTAATTCATAAATCCTAATTCTTGACGTTTGATGTACATGCTAAAAAATCCGAGTCACGGTCAACATTTTTTTAAATTTTCGTGTGTAATGATCAGGCACAATGAATTACAATTGAATTAATTTTTAAGAAACGGTGTGCATGAAACAATATAAGAGTGCTGAAAATCGAACCCTAATTCATAAATCCTAATCTGTGACGTTTGAAGTACATGCTAAAAAATTCGAGTCACGGTCAACATTTTTTTAAATTTCCGTGTGTAATGATCAGGCACAATTAATTAGAATAAAATTAATTTCAAAGAAACAGTGTGCAGTCAACAATAGAAGAGTGCTGAAAATCGAACCCTAATTCATAAATCCTAATCTGTGACGTTTGAAGTACATGCTAAAAAATCCGAGTCACGGTCAACATTTTTTTAAATTTCCGTGTGTAATGATCAGGCACAATTAATTAGAATAAAATTAATTTCAAAGAAACGGTGTGCAATCAACAATAGAAGAGTGCTGAAAATCGAACCCTAATTCATAAATCCTAATCTGTGACGTTTGAAGTACATGCTAAAAAATCCGAATCACGGTCAACATTTTTTTAAATTTCCGTGTGTAATGATCAGGCACAATGAATTAGAATAGAATTAATTTCTAAGAAACGGTGTGCAGGAAACAATAGAAGAGTGCAGAAAATCGAACCCTAGTTCATAAATCCTAATCTGTGACGTTTGAAGTACATGCTAAAAAATCCGAGTCACTGTCAACATTTTTTGAAATTTCCGTGTGTAATGATCAGGCACAATGAATTAGAATAGAATTAATTTCTAAGAAATGGTATGCATGAAACAATAGAATAGTGCAGAAAATCGAACCCTAATTAATAAATCCTAATCTGTGATGTTTGAAGTACATGCTAAAAATTCTGAGTCACGGTCAACATTTTTTTAAATTTCCGTGTGTAATGATTAGGCACAATGAATTAGAATAGAATTAATTTCTAAGAAACGGTGTGCAGGAAACAATATAAGAGTGCTAAAAATCGAACCCTAATTCATAAATACTAATCTGTGACGTTTGAAGTACATGCTGAAAAATCCAATTCACGGTCAACAGTTTTTTAAATTTCCGTGGGTAATGATCCGGCACAATGAATTAGAATAGAATTAATTTGTAAGAAACGGTGTGCAGGAAACAATAGAAGACTGCTTAAAATCGAACCCTAATTCATAAATCCTAATCTGTTACGTTTGAAGTACATCCAAAAAAATCCGAGTCACGGTCAACATTTTGTGAAATTTCCGTGTGTAATGATCAGGCACAATGAATTAGAATAGAATTAATTTCTAAGAAACGGTGTGCATGAAACAATAGAAGAGTGCAGAAAATTGAACCTTAAGTCATAAATCCTAATATGTGACGTTTGAAGTACATGCTGAAAAATCCAAGTCACGGTCAACATTTTTTGAAATTTCCGTGGGTAATGATCAGGCACATTAAATTAGAATAGAATTAATTTCTAAGAAACGGTGTGCAGGAAACAATAGAAGAGTGCAGAAAATTGAACCCTAATTCATAAATCCTAATATGTGACGTTTGAAGTACATGCTGAAAAATCCAAGTCACGGTCAACATTTTTTTAAATTTCCGTGGGTATTGATCAGGCACATTAAATTAGAATAGAATTAATTTCTAAGAAACGGTGTGCAGGAAACAATAGAAGAGTGCTTAAAATCGAACCCTAATTCATAAATCCTAATCTGTTACGATTAAAGTACATGCTAAAAAATCCGAGTCACTGTCAACATTTTTTGAAATTTTCGTGTGTAATGATCAGGCACAATGAATTAGAATAGAATTAATTTCTAAGAATCAGTGTGCATGAAATAAGAGAAGAGTGCAGAAAATTGAACCCTAATTCATAAATCCTAATCTGTGACGTTTGAAGTACATTCTAAAAAATTCGAGTCACGGTCAACATTTTTTGAAATTACCGTGTGTAATGGTCACGCACAATGAATTAGAATAGAATTAACTTCTAAGAAACGGTGTGCAGGAAACAATAGAAGAGTGCTTAAAATCGAACCCTAATTCATAAATCTTCATCTGTTACGTTTGAAGTACATGCTAAAAAATCTGAGTCATGGTCAACATTTTTTGAAATTTCCGTGTGTAATGATCAGGCACAATGAATTAGAATAGAATTAATTTCTAAGAAACGGTGTGCATGAAACAATAGAAGAGTGCTGAAAATCGAACACTAATTCATAAATCCTAATTCTTGACGTTTGATGTACATGCTAAAAAATCCGAGTCACGGTCAACATTTTTTTAAATTTTCGTGTGTAATGATCAGGCACAATGAATTACAATTGAATTAATTTTTATGAAACGGTGTGCATGAAACAATATAAGAGTGCTGAAAATCGAACCCTAATTCATAAATCCTAATCTGTGACGTTTGAAGTACATGCCAAAAAATCCGAGTCATGGTCAACATTTTTTTAAATTTCCGTGTGTAATGATCAGGCACAATTAATTAGAATAAAATTAATTTCAAAGAAACGGTGTGCAGTCAACAATAGAAGAGTGCTGAAAATCGAACCCTAATTCATAAATCCTAATCTGTAACGTTTGAAGTACATGCTAAAAAATCCGAGTCACGGTCAACCTTTTTTAAATTTCCGTGTGTAATGATCAGGCACAATTAATTAGAATAAGATTAATTTCAAAGAAACGGTGTGCAATCAACAATAGAAGAGTGCTGAAAATCGAACCCTAATTCATAAATCCTAATCTGTGACGTTCGAAGTACATGCTAAAAAATTCGAATCACGGTCAACATTTTTTTAAATTTCCGTGTGTAATGATCAGGCACAATGAATTAGAATAGAATTAATTTCTAAGAAACGGTGTGCAGGAAACAATAGAAGAGTGCAGAAAATCGAACCCTAGTTCATAAATCCTAATCTGTGACGTTTGAAGTACATGCTAAAAAATCCGAGTCACTGTCAACATTTTTTGAAATTTCCGTGTGTAATGATCAGGCACAATGAATTAGAATAGAATTAATTTCTAAGAAATGGTATGCATGAAACAATAGAATAGTGCAGAAAATCGAACCCTAATTAATAAATCCTAATCTGTGATGTTTGAAGTACATGCTAACAATTCTGAGTCACGGTCAACATTTTTTGAAATTTCCGTGTGTAATGATTAGGCACAATGAATTAGAATAGAATTAATTTCTAAGAAACGGTGTGCAGGAAACAATATTAGAGTGCTAAAAATCGAACCCTAATTCATAAATACTAATCTGTGACGTTTGAAGTACATGCTGAAAAATCCAATTCACGGTCAACAGTTTTTTAAATTTCCGTGGGTAATGATCCGGCACAATGAATTAGAATAGAATTAATTTGTAAGAAACGGTGTGCAGGAAACAATAGAAGACTGCTTAAAATCGAACCCTAATTCATAAATCCTAATCTGTTACGTTTGAAGTACATCCAAAAAAATCCGAGTCACGGTCAACATTTTGTGAAATTTCCGTGTGTAATGATCAGGCACAATGAATTAGAATAGAATTAATTTCTAAGAAACGGTGTGCATGAAACAATAGAAGAGTGCTTAAAATCGATCCCTAATTCATATATCCTAATCTGTTACGTTTGAAGTACATGCTAAAAATTCCGAGTCACGGTCAACATTTTTTTAAATTTTCGTGTGTAATGATCAGCCACAATGAATTAGAATAGTATTAATTTCTAAGAAACGGTGTGCATGAAACAATAGAAGAGTGCTTAAAATCGAACCCTAATTCATAAATCCTAATCTGTTACGTTTGAAGTACATTCTAAAAAATCCGAGTCACGGTCAACATTTTTTGAAATTTCCGTGTGTAATGATCAGGCACAATGAATTAGAATAGAATTAATTTCTAAGAAACGGTGTGCATGAAACAATAGAAGAGTGCAGAAAATTGAACCCTAATTCATAAATCCTAATCTGTGACGTTTGAAGTACATGCTGAAAAATCCAAGTCACGGTCAACATTTTTTTAAATTTCCGTGGGTAATGATCAGGCACAATGAATTAGAATAGAATTAATTTCTAAGAAACGGTGTGCAGGAAACAATAGAAGAGTGCTTAAAATCGAACCCTAATTCATAAATCCTAATTTGTTACGTTTGAAGTACATGCTAAAAAATCCGAGTCACTGTCAACATTTTTTGAAATTTCCGTGTGTAATGATCAGGCACAATGAATTAGAATAGAATTAATTTCTAAGAAACGGTGTGCATGAAACAATAGAAGAGTGCAGAAAATTGAACCCTAATTCATAAATCCTAATATGTGACGTTTGAAGTACATGCTGAAAAATCCAAGTCACGGTCAACATTTTTTTAAATTTCCGTGTGTAATGATCAGGCACATTAAATTAGAATAGAATTAATTTCTAAGAAACGGTGTGCAGGAAACAATAGAAGAGTGCTTAAAATCGAACCCTAATTCATAAATCCTAATCTGATACGTTTAAAGTACATGCTAAAAAATCCGAGTCACTGTCAACATTTTTTGAAATTTTCGTGTGTAATGATCAGGCACAATGAATTAGAATAGAATTAATTTCTAAGAATCAGTGTGCATGAAATAAGAGAAGAGTGCAGAAAATTGAACCCTAATTCATAAATCCTAATCTGTGACGTTTGAAGTACATTCTAAAAAATCCGAGTCACAGTCAACATTTTTTGAAATTACCGTGTGTAATGGTCACGCACAATGAATTAGAATAGAATTAATTTCTAAGAAACGGTGTGCAGGAAACAATAGAAGAGTGCTTAAAATCGAACCCTAATTCATAAATCTTCATCTGTTACGTTTGAAGTACATGCTAAAAAATCTGAGTCATGGTCAACATTTTTTGAAATTTCCGTGTGTAATGATCAGGCACAATGAATTAGAATAGAATTAATTTCTAAGAAACGGTGTGCATGAAACAATAGAAGAGTGCTGAAAATCGAACACTAATTCATAAATCCTAATTCTTGACGTTTGATGTACATGCTAAAAAATCCGAGTCACGGTCAACATTTTTTTAAATTTTCGTGTGTAATGATCAGGCACAATGAATTACAATTGAATTAATTTTTAAGAAACTGTGTGCATGAAACAATATAAGAGTGCTGAAAATCGAACCCTAATTCATAAATCCTAATCTGTGACGTTTGAAGTACATGCTAAAAAATCCGAGTCATGGTCAACATTTTTTTAAATTTCCGTGTGTAATGATCAGGCACAATTAATTAGAATAAAATTAATTTCAAAGAAACGGTGTGCAATCAACAATAGAAGAGTGCTGAAAATCGAACCCTAATTCATAAATCCTAATCTGTGACGTTTGAAGTACATGCTAAAAAATCCGAATCACGGTCAACATTTTTTTTAAATTTCCGTGTGTAATGATCAGGCACAATGAATTAGAATAGAATTAATTTCTAAGAAACGGTGTGCAGGAAACAATAGAAGAGTGCTTAAAATCGAACCCTAGTTCATAAATCCTAATCTGTGCGTTTGAAGTACATGCTAAAAAATCCGAGTCACTGTCCACATTTTTTGAAATTTCCGTGTGTAATGATCAGGCACAATGAATTAGAATAGAATTAATTTCTAAGAAATGGTATGCATGAAACAATAGAATAGTGCAGAAAATCGAACCCTAATCTGTGATGTTTGAAGTACATGCTAAAAATTCTGAGTCACGGTCAACATTTTTTGAAATTTCCGTGTGTAATGATTAGGCACAATGAATTAGAATATAATTAATTTCTAAGAAACGGTGTGCATGAAACAATAGAAGAGTGCTAAAAATCGAACCCTAATTCATAAATACTATTCTGTGACGTTTGAAGTACATGCTGAGAAATCCAATTCACGGTCAACAGTTTTTTAAATTTCCGTGGGTAATGATCCGACACAATGAATTAGAATAGAATTAATTTGAAAGAAACGGTGTGCAGGAAACAATAGAAGACTGCTTAAAATCGAACCCTAATTCATAAATCCTAATCTGTTACATTTGAAGTACATCCAAAAAAATCCGAGTCACGGTCAACATTTTGTGAAATTTCTCAGCGTAATGATCAGGCACAATGAATTAGAATAGAATTAATTTCTAAGAAACGGTGTGCAGGAAACAATAGAAGAGTGCTTAAAATCGATCCCTAATTCATAAATCCTAATCTGTTACGTTTGAAGTACATGCTAAAAAATCCGAATCACGGACAACATTTTTTTAAATTTCCGTGTGTAATGATCAGGCACAATGAATTAGAATAGAATTAATTTCTAAGAAACGGTGTGCAGGAAACAATAGAAGAGTGCTGAAAACCGAACCCTAATTCATAAATCCTAATCTGTGACGTTTGAAGTACATGCTAAAAAAATCCGAGTCACGGTCAACATTTTTTGAAATTTCCGTGTGTAATGATCAGGCACAATGAATTAGAATAGAATTAATTTCTAAGAAACGGTGTGCAGGAAACAATAGAAGAGTGCTAAAAATCGAACCCTAATTCATAAATCCTAATCTGTGACGTTTGAAGTACATGCTGAAAAATCCAATTCACGGTCAACAGTTTTTTAAATTTCCGTGGGTAATGATCAGGCACAATGAATTAGAATAGAATTAATTTCTAAGAAACGGTGTGCAGGAAACAATAGAAGAGTGCTTAAAATCGAACCCTAATTCATAAATCCTAATCTGTTACGTTTGAAGTACATGCTAAAAATTCCGAGTCACGTTCAACATTTTTTTAAATTTCCGTGTTTAATGATCAGCCACAATGAATTAGAATAGTATTAATTTCTAAGAAACGGTGTGCATGAAACAATAGAAGAGTGCAGAAAATCAAACCCTAATTCATAAATCCTAATCTGTGACGTTTGAAGTACATGCTAAAAAATCCGAGTCACGGTCAACATTTTTTGAAATTTCCGTGGGTAATGATCAGGCACAATGAATTAGAATAGAATTAATTTCTAAGAAACGGTGTGCAGGAAAAAATAGAAGAGTGATGAAAATCGAACCCTAATTCATAAATCATAATCTGTGACGTTTGAAGTACATGCAAAAAAATCCTAGTCACGGTCAACATTTTTTTAAATTTCCGTGTGTAATGATCAGGCACAATGAATTAGAATAGAATTAATTTCTAAGAAACGGTGTGCAGGAAACAATAGAAGAGTTCTGAAAATCGAACCCTAATTCATAAATCCTAATATGTGACGTTTGAAATACATGCTAAAAAATCCAAGTCACGGTCAACATTTTTTGAAATTTCCGTGTGTGATGATCAGGCACAATGAATTAGAATAGAATTAAATTCTAACAAACGGTATGCATGAAACAATAGATGAGTGCTGAAAATCGAACCCTAATTCATAAATCCTAAACTGTGACGTTTGAAGTAAATGTTAAAAAATCCGAGTCACGGTCAACATTTTTTGAAATTTCCTTGTGTAATGATCACGCACAATGAATTAGAATAGAATTAATTTCTAAGAAACGGTGTTAATGAAACAATAGAAGAGTTCTGAAAATCGAACCCTAATTCATAAATCCTAATATGTGACGTTTGAAATACATGCTAAAAAATACGAGTCACGGTCAACATTTTTTGAAATTTTCGTGTGTAATGATCAGGCACAGCTAATTAGAATAGAATTAATTTCTAAGAAACGGTGTGCATGAAGAATAGAAGAGTGCAGAACATCGAACCCTAATTCATAAATCCTAATCTGTGATGTTTGAAATACATGCTAAAAAATCCGAGGCACGGTCAACATTTTTTTAAATTTCCGTGTGTAATGATCAGGCACAATGAATTACAATAGAATTAATTTTTAAGAAACGGTGTGCATGAAACAATAGAAGAGTGCTGAAAATCGAACCATAATTCATAAATCCTAATCTGTGACGTTTGAACTACATGCTAAAAAATCCAAGTCACGGTCAACATTTTTTGAAATTTCCGTGTGTGATGATCAGGCACAATGAATTAGAATAGAATTAAATTCTAACAAACGGTATGCATGAAACAATAGATGAGTGCTGAAAATCGAACCCTAATTCATAAATCCTAAACTGTGACGTTTGAAGTAAATGTTAAAAAATCCGAGTCACGGTCAACATTTTTTGAAATTTCCTTGTGTAATGATCACGCACAATGAATTAGAATAGAATTAATTTCTAAGAAACGGTGTTAATGAAACAATAGAAGAGTGATGAAAATTGAACCCTAATTCATAAATCATAATCTGTGACGTACATATTAAAAGATCCGAGTCACGGTCAACATTTTTTGAAATTTTCTTGTGTAATGATCACTCACAATGAATTAGAATAGAATTAATTTCTAAGAAACGGTGTGCGGGAAACAATAGAAGAGTGCTGAAAATCGGACCCTAATTCATAAATCCTAATCTGTGACGTTTGAAGTACATGCTAAAAAATCTGAGTCACGGTCAACATTTTTTGAAATTTCCGTGGGTAATGGTCAGGCACAATGAATTAGAATAGAATTAATTTCTAAGAAACGGTGTGCAGGAAACAATAGAAGAGTGCTGAAAATCGAACCCTAATTCATAAATCATAATCTGTGACGTTTGAAGTACATGCTAAAAAATCCGAGTCACGGTCAACATTTTTTAAAATTTCCGTGGGTAATGATCAGGCACAATGAATTAGAATAGAATTAATTTCTAAGAAACGGTGTGCAGGAAACAATAAAAGAGTGCTTAAATTAGAACCCTAATTCATAAATCTTAATCTGTTACGTTTGAAGCACATTCTAAAAAATCAGAGTCACTGTCAACATTATCTGAAATTTCCGTGTGTAATGCGCAGGCACAATGAATTAGAATAGAATTAATTTCTAAGAAACGGTGTGCATGAAACAATAGAAGAGTGCAGAAAATTGAACCCTAATTCATAAATCCTAATATGTGACGTTTGAAGTACATGCTGAAAAATCCAAGTCACGGTCAACATTTTTTTAAATTTCCGTGGGTAATGATCAGGCACAATGAATTAGAATAGAATTAATTTCTAAGAAACGGTGTGCAGGAAACAATAGAAGAGTGCTGAAAATCGAACCCTAATTCATAAATCATAATCTGTGACGTTTGAAGTACATGCTAAAAAATCCGAGTCACGTTCAAAATTTTTTTAAATTTCCGTGTGTAATGATCAAGCACAATGAATTAGAATAGAATTAATTTCTAAGTAACGGTGTGCATGAAACAATAGAAGAATGCAGAAAATCGAACCCTAATTCATAAATCCTAATCTGTTACGTTTGAAGTACATTCTAACAAATCCGAGTCACGGTCAACATTTTTTGAAATTTCCGTGTGTAATGGTCAGGCACAATGAATTAGAATAGAATTAATTTCTAAGAAACGGTGTGCATGAAACAATAGAAGAGTGCAGAAAATCGAACCCTAATTCATAAATCCTAATCTGTGACGTTTGAAGTACATGCTAAAAAATCCGAGTCACGGTCAACATTTTTTGAAATTTCCGTGGGTAATGATCAGGCACAATGAATTAGGATAGAATTAATTTCTAAGAAACGGTGTGCATGAAACAATAGAAGAGTGCTGAAAATGGAACCCTAATTCATAAATCCTAATCGGTGACGTTTGAAGTACATGCTAAAAAATCCGAGTCACGGTCAACATTTTTTGAAATTTCCGTGGGTAATGATCATGCACAATGAATTAGAATAGAATTAATTTCTAAGAAACGGTGTGCAGGAAACCATAGAAGAGTGCTGAAAATCGAACCCTAATTCATAAATCCTAATCTGTGACATTTGAAGTACATGCTAAAAAAAACGAGTCACGATCAACATTTTTTTAAATTTCCGTGTGTAATGATCAGGCACAATGAATTAGAAAAGAATTAATTTCTAAGAAACGGTGTGCAGGAAACAATAGAAGAGTGCTTAAAATCGAACCCTAATTCATAAATCATAATCTGTGACGTTTGAAGTACATGCTAAAAAATCCGAGTCACGGTCAAATTTTTTTTAAATTTCCGTGTATAATGATTAGGCATAATGAATTAGAATAGAATTAATTTCTAAGAAACGTTGTGCATGAAACAATAGTAGAGTGCAGAAAATCGAACCCTAATTCATAAATCCTAATCTGTGACGTTTGAAGTACATGCTAAAAAATCCGAGTCACGGTCAACATTTTTTGAAATTTCCGTGGGTAATGATTAGGCACAATGAATTAGGATAGAATTAATTTCTAAGAAACGGTGTGCATGAAACAATAGAAGAGTGCTGAAAATGGAACCCTAATTCATAAATCCTAATCGGTGACGTTTGAATTACATGCTAAAAAATCCGAGTCACGGTCAACATTTTTTGAAATTTCCGTGGGTAATGATCATGCACAATGAATTAGAATAGAATTCATTTCTAAGAAACGGTGTGCAGGAAACCATAGAAGAGTGCTGAAAATCGAACCCTAATTCATAAATCCTAATCTGTGACATTTGAAGTACATGCTAAAAAAAACGAGTCACGATAACCATTTTTTTAAATTTCCGTGTGTAATGATCAGGCACAATGAATTAGAAAAGAATTAATTTCTAAGAAACGGTGTGCAGGAAACAATAGAAGAGTGCTTAAAATCGAACCCTAATTCATAAATCATAATCTGTGACGTTTGAAGTACATGCTAAAAAATCCAAGTCACGGTCAAATTTTTTTTAAATTTCCGTGTATAATGATTAGGCATAATGAATTAGAATAGAATTAATTTCTAAGAAACGTTGTGCATGAAACAATAGTAGAGTGCAGAAAATCGAACCCTAATTCATAAATCCTAATCTGTGACGTTTGAAGTACATTCTAAAAAATCCGAGTCACGGTCAACATTTTTTGAAATTTCCGTGTGTAATGGTCAGGCACAATGAATTTTGATAGAATTAATTTCTAAGAAACGGTGTGCATGAAACAATAGAAGAGTGCAGAAAATCGAACCCTAATTCATAAATCCTAATATGTGACGTTTGAAGTACATGCTAAAAAAAATGAGTCACGGTCAACATTTTTTTAAATTTCCGTGTGTAATGATCAGGCACAATGAATTAGGATAGAATTAATTTCTAAGAAACGGTGTGCAGGAAATAATAGAAGAGTGCTTAAAATCGAACCCTAATTCATAAATCCTAATCTAATAAATTTGAAGTACATGCTAAAAAATCCGAGTCACGGTCAACATTTTTTTAAATTTTCGTTTGTAATGATCAGGCTCAATGAATTAGAATAGAATTAATTTCTAAGAAACGGTGTGCATGAAACAATAAAAGAGTGCTGAAAATGGAACCCTAATTCATAAATCCTAATCTGTGACGTTTGAAGTACATGCTAAAAATTCCGAGTCAGGGTCAACATTTTTTGAATTTTCCGTGTGTAATGATGAGCCACAATGAATTAGAATAGAATTAATTTCTAAGAAACGGTGTGCAGGAAACAATAGAAGAGTGCTGAAAATCGAACCCTAATTCATAAATCCTAATCTGTGAGTTTGAAGTAATGCTAAAAATCCGAGTCACGGTCAAAATTTTTTGAAATTTCCGTGTGTAATGATCAGGCACAGCTAATTAGAATAGAATTAATTTCTAAGAAACGGTGTGCATGAAACAATAGAGGAGTGCAGAAAATCGAACCCTAATTCATAAATCCTAATCTGTGAGTTTGAAGTACATGCTAAAAAATCCGAGTCACGTTCAACATTTTTTGAAATTTCCGTGTGTAATGATCAGGCACAGCTAATTAGAATAGAAAATCGAACCCTAATTCATAAATCATAATCTGTGACGTTTGAAGTACATGCTAAACAATCCGAGTCACGGTCAACATTTTTGTAAATTTCCGTGTGTAATGATCAGGTACAATGACTTACAATAGAATTAATTTCTAAGAAACGGTGTGCAGGAAACAATAGAAGAGGGATGAAAATTGAACCCTAATTCATAAATCCTAATCTGTGACGTTTGAAGTACATGCTAAAAAATCCGAGTCACGGTCAACATTTTTTGAAATTTCCGTGGGTAATGATCAGGCACAATGAATTTGAATAGAATTAATTTCTAAGAAACGGTGTGCAGGATAAAATAGAAGAGTGATGAAAATCGAACCCTAATTCATAAATCATAATCTGTGACGTTTGAAGTACATGCAAAAAAATCCGAGTCACGGTCAACATTATTTTAAATTTCCGTGTGTAATGATCAGGCACAATGAATTAGAATAGAATTAATTTCTAAGAAACGGTGTGCAGGAAACAATAGAAGAGTTCTGAAAATCGAACCCTAATTCATAAATTCTAATCTGTGACGTTTGAAATACATGCTAAAAAATACGAGTCACGGTCAACATTTTTTGAAATTTTCGTGTGTAATGATCAGGCACAGCTAATTAGAATAGAATTAATTTCTAAGAAACGGTGTGCATGAAGAATAGAAGAGTGCAGAACATCGAACCCTAATTCATAAATCCTAATCTGTGACGTTTGAAGTACATGCTAAAAAATCCGAGTCACGGTCAACATTTTTTTAAATTTCCGTGTGTAATGATCAGGCACATTGAATTACAATAGAATTAATTTTTAAGAAACGGTGTGCATGAAACAATAGAAGAGTGCTGAAAATCGAACCCTAATTCATAAATCCTAATCTGTGACGTTTGAAGTACATGCTAAAAAATCCGAGTCACGGTCAAAATTTTTTGAAATTTCCGTGGGTAATGGTCAGGGACAATGAATTAGAATAGAATTAATTTCAAAGAAACGGTGTGCAGGAAACAATAGAAGAGTGCTGAAAATCGAACCGTAATTCATAAATCATAATCTGTGACGTTTGAAGTACATGCTAAAAAATCCGAGTCACGGTCAACATTTTTTAAAATTTCCGTGGGTAATGATCAGGCACAATGAATTAGAATAGAATTAATTTCAAAGAAACGGTGTGCAGGAAACAATAGAAGAGTGCTTCAATTAGAACCCTAATTCATAAATCCTAATCTGTTACGTTTGAAGTACATGCTAAAAATCCGAGTCACTGTCAACATTTTTTGAAATTTCCGTGTGCAATGATCAGGCACAATGAATTAGAATAGAATTAATTTCTAAGAAACGGTGTGCATGAAACAATAGAAGAGTGCAGAAAATTGAACCCTAATTCATAAATCCTAATATGTGACGTTTGAAGTACATGCTGAAAAATCCAAGTCACGGTCAACATTTTTTTAAATTTCCGTGGGTAATGATCAGGCACATTGAATTAGAATAGAATTAATTTCTAAGAAACGGTGTGCAGGAAACAATAGAAGAGTGCTAAAAATCGAACCCTAATTAATAAATCCTAATCTGTTACGTTTGAAGTACATGCTAAAAAATCCGAGTCACTGTCAACATTTTTTGAAATTTTCGTGTGTAATGAACAGGCACAATGAATTAGAATAGAATTAATTTCTAAGAAACGGTGTGCATGAAACAAGAGAAGAGTGCAGAAAATCGAACCCTAATTCATAAATCCTAATCTGTGACGTTTGAAGTACATGCTAAAAAATCCGAGTCACGGTCAACATTTTTTGAAATTTCCGTGTGTAATGGTCACGCACAATGAATTAGAATAGAATTAATTTCTATAAACGGTGTGCAGGAAACAATAGAAGAGTGCTTAAAATCGAACCCTAATTCATAAATCTTCATCTGTTACGTTTGAAGTACATGCTAAAAAATCCGAGTCACGGTCAACATTTTTTGAAATTTCCGTGTGTAATGGTCAGGCACAATGAATTAGAATAGAATTAATTTCTAAGAAACGGTGTGCATGAAACAATAGAAGAGTGCAGAAAATCGAACCCTAATTCATAAATCCTAATCTGTGACGTTTGAAGTACATGCTAAAAAATCCGAGTCACGGTCAACATTTTTTTAAATTTCCGTGGGTAATGATCAGGCACAATGAATTAGGATAGAATTAATTTCTAAGAAACGGTGTGCAGGAAACAATAGAAGAGTGCTCAAAATCGAACCCTAATTCATAAATCCTAATCTGTTACGTTTGAAGTACATGCTAAAAAATCCGAGTCACGGTCAACATTTTTTGAAATTTCCGTGTGTAATGATCAGGAACAATGAATTCGAATAGAATTAATTTCTAAGAAACGGTGTGAAGGAAACAATAGAAGAGTGCTTAAAAACGATCCCTAATTCATAAATCCTAATCTGTTACGTTTGAAGTACATGCTAAAAATTCCGAGTCACGGTCAACATTTTTTTAAATTTCTGTGTGTAATGATCAGTCACAATGAATTAGAATAGTATTAATTTCTAAGAAACGGTGTGCATGAAACAATAGAAGAGTGCTGAAAATCGAACCCTAATTCATAAATCCTAATCTGTGACGTTTGAAGTACATGCTAAAAAATCCGAGTCACGGTCAACATTTTTTGAATTTTCCGTGGGTAATGATCAGGCACAATGAATTAGAATAGAATTAATTTCTAAGAAACGGTGTGCAGGAAAAAATAGAAGAGTGCTTAAATTAGAACCCTAATTCATAAATCCTAATCTGTGACGTTTGAAGTACATGCTAAAAATTCCGAGTCACGGTCAACATTTTTTTAAATTTCCGTGTGTAATGATAAGTCACAATGAATTAGAATAGTATTAATTTCTAAGAAACGGTGTGCATGAAACAATAGAAGAGTGCTGAAAATCGAACCCTAATTCATAAATCCTAATCTGTGACGTTTGAAGTACATGCTAAAAAATCCGAGTCACGGTCAACATTTTTTTAAATTTCCGTGGGTAATGATCAGGCACAATGAATTAGAATAGAATTAATTTCTAAGAAACGGTGTGCAGGAAACAATAGAAGAGTGCTGAAAATCGAACCCTAATTCATAAATCATAATCTGTGACGTTTGAAGTACATGCTAAAAAATCCGAGTCACGGTCAAATTTTTTTTAAATTTCCGTGTGTAATGATCAGGCACAATGAATTAGAATAGAATTAATTTCTAAGTAACGGTGTGCATGAAACAATAGAAGAATGCAGAAAATCGAACCCTAATTCATAAATCCTAATCTGTGACGTTTGAAGTACATTCTAAAAAATCCGAGTCACGGTCAACATTTTTTGAAATTTCCGTGTGTAATGGTCAGGCACAATGAATTAGAATAGAATTAATTTCTAAGAAACGGTGTGCATGAAACAATAGAAGAGTGCAGAAAATCGAACCCTAATTCATAAATCCTAATCTGTGACGTTTGAAGTACATGCTAAAAAATCCGAGTCACGGTCAACATTTTTTTAAATTTCCGTGGGTAATGATCAGGCACAATGAATTAGGATAGAATTAATTTCTAAGAAACGGTGTGCAGGAAACAATAGAAGAGTGCTGAAAATCGAACCCTAATTCATAAATCCTAATCTGTGACATTTGAAGTACATGCTAAAAAAAACGAGTCACGGTCAACATTTTTTGAAATTTCCGTGTGTAATGATCAGGCACAATGAATTAGAATAGAATTAATTTCTAAGAAACGGTGTGGAGGAAACAATAGAAGAGTGCTTAAAATCGATCCCTAATTCATAACTCCTAATCTATTACGTTTGAAGTACATGCTAAAAAATCCGAGTCACGGTCAACATTTTTTTAAATTTTCGTGTTTAATGATCAGGCAAAATGAATTAGAATAGAATTAATTTCTAAGAAACGGTGTGCATGAAGCAGTAGAAGAGTGCTGAAAATGGAACCCTAATTCATAAATCCTAATCGGTGACGTTTGAAGTACATGCTAAAAAATTCGAGTCACGGTCAACATTTTTTGAAATTTCCGTGGGTAATGATCATGCACAATGAATTAGAATAGAATTAATTTCTAAGAAACGGTGTGCAGGAAACAATAGAAGAGTGCTTAAAATCGAACCCTAATTCATAAATCCTAATCTGTGACATTTGAAGTACATGCTAAAAAAAACGAGTCACGGTCAACATTTTTTTAAATTTCCGTGTGTAATGATCAGGCACAATGAATTAGAAAAGAATTAATTTCTAAGAAACGGTGTGCAGGAAACAATAGAAGAGTGCTTAAAATCGAACCCTAATTCATAAATCATAATCTGTGACGTTTGAAGTACATGCTAAAAAATCCGAGTCACGGTCAAATTTTTTTTAAATTTCCGTGTATAATGATTAGGCACAATGAATTAGAATAGAATTAATTTCTAAGAAACGTTGTGCATGAAACAATAGTAGAGTGCAGAAAATCGAACCATAATTCATAAATCCTAATCTGTGACGTTTGAAGTACATTCTAAAAAATCCGAGTCACAGTCAACATTTTTTGAAATTTCCGTGTGTAATGGTCAGGCACAATGAATTTGGATAGAATTAATTTCTAAGAAACGGTGTGCATGAAACAATAGAAGAGTGCAGAAAATCGAACCCTAATTCATAAATCCTAATATGTGACGTTTGAAGTACATGCTAAAAAAAACGAGTCACGTCAACATTTTTTTAATTTTCCGTGTGTAATGATCAGGCACAATGAATTAGAATAGAATTAATTTCTAAGAAACGGTGTGCAGGAAACAATACAAGTGTGCTTAAAATCGAACCCTAATTCATAAATCCTAATCTAATAAATTTGAAGTACATGCTAAAAAATCCGAGTCACGGTCAACATTTTTTTAAATTTTCATTTGTAATGATCAGGCTCAATGAATTAGAATAGAATTAATTTCTAAGAAACAGTGTGCATGAAACAGTAAAAGAGTGCTGAAAATGGAACCCTAATTCATAAATCCTAATCTGTGACGTTTGAAGTACATGCTAAAAATTCTGAGTCACGGTCAACATTTTTTGAATTTTCCGTGTGTAATGATGAGCCACAATGAATTAGAATAGAATTAATTTCTAAGAAACGGTGTGCAGGAAACAATAGAAGAGGGATGAAAATCGAACACTAATTCATAAATCATAATCTGTGACGTTTGAAGTACATTCTAAAAAATCCGAGTCACGGTCAACATTTTTTTAAATTTCCGTGTGTAATGATCAGCCACAATGGATTAGAATAGTATTAGTTTCTAAGAAACGGTGTGCATGAAACAATAGAAGAGTGCAGAAAATCGAACCCTAATTCATAAATCCTAATCTGTGACTGTTGAAGTACATGCTAAAAAATCCGAGTCACGGTCAACATTTTTTGAAATTTCCGTGGGTAATGGTCAGGGACAATGAACTAGAATAGAATTAATTTCAAAGAAACGGTGTGCAGGAAAA
This sequence comes from Cucurbita pepo subsp. pepo, assembly GCF_057944985.1. Classification (NCBI taxonomy): domain Eukaryota; kingdom Viridiplantae; phylum Streptophyta; class Magnoliopsida; order Cucurbitales; family Cucurbitaceae; genus Cucurbita; species Cucurbita pepo. The sequence goes on along the minus strand of NC_141816.1, from coordinate 5,469,432 downwards.
AATAGAAGAGTGCTTAAATTAGAACCCTAATTCATAAATCCTAATCTGTGACGTTTGAAGTACATTCTAAAAAATCCGAGTCACGGTCAACATTTTTTGAAATTTTCGTGGGTAATGGTCAGGCTCAATGAATTAGAATAGAATTAATTTCTAAGAAACGGTGTGCATGAAACAATAAAAGAGTGCTGAAAATGGAACCCTAATTCATAAATCCTAATCTGTGACGTTTGAAGTACATGCTAAAAATTCCGAGTCACGGTCAACATTTTTTGAATTTTCCGTGTGTAATGATCAGCCACAATGAATTAGAATAGAATTAATTTCTAAGAAACGGTGTGCAGGAAACAATAGAAGAGTGCTTAAAATCGAACCCTAATTCATAAATCCTAATCTGTGATTTTTAAGTAATGCTAAAAAATCCGAGTCACGGTCAACATTTTTTGAAATTTCCGTGTGTAATGATCAGGCACAGCTAATTAGAATAGAATTTATTTCTAAGAAACGGTGTGCATGAAACAATAGAAGAGTGCTGAAAATGGAACCCTAATTCATAAATCCTAATCTGTGACGTTTGAAGTACATGCTAAAAATTCCGAGTCACGGTCAACATTTTTTGAATTTTCCGTGTGTAATGATCAGCCACAATGAATTAGAATAGAATTAATTTCTAAGAAACGGTGTGCAGGAAACAATAGAAGAGTGCTTAAAATCGAACCTTAATTCATAAATCCTAATCTGTTCCGTTTGAAGTACATGCTAAAAATTCCGAGTCACGGTCAACATTTTTTTAAATTTCCGTGTGTAATGATCAGCCACAATGAATTAGAATAGTATTAATTTCTAAGAAACGGTGTGCATGAAACAATAGAAGAGTGTAGAAAATCGAACCCTAATTCATAAATCCTAATCTGTGAGTTTGAAGTACATGCTAAAAAATCCGAGTCACGGTCAACATTTTTTGAAATTTCTGTGTGTAATGATCAGGCACAATGAATTAGAATAGAATTAATTTCTAAGAAACGGTATGCATGAAACAATAGAAGAGTGCTGAAAATGGAACCCTAATTCATAAATCCTAATCTGTGACGTTTGAAGTACATGCTAAAAAATCCGAATCACAGTCAACATTTTTTTAAATTTCCGTGGGTAATGATCAGGCACAATGAATTAGAATAGAATTAATTTCTAAGAAACGGTGTGTATGAAACAATAGAAGAATGCAAAAAATCGAACCCTAATTCATAAATCCTAATCACTGACATTTGAAGTACATGCTAAAAAATCCGAGTCACGGTCAACGTTTTTTGAAATTTCCGTTGGTAATGATCAGACACAATGAATTAGAATAGAATTAATTTCTAAGAACGGTGTGCAGGAAACAATAGAAGAGTGCTGAAAATCGAACCCTAATTCATAAATCCTAATCTGTGACGTTTGAAGTACATGCTAAAAAATCCGAGTCACGGTCAACATTTTTTGAAATTGTCGTGTGTAATGATCAGGCACAATGAATTAGAATAGAATTAATTTCTAAGAAACGGTGTGCAGGAAAAATTAGAAGAGTGCTGAAAATCGAACCCTAATTCATAAATCATAATCTGTGACGTTTGAAGTACATGCTAAAAAATCCGAGTCACGGTCAACATTTTTTTAAATTTCCGTGGGTAATGATCAGGCACAATGAATTAGAATAGAATTAATTTCAAAGAAACGGTGTGCATGAAACAATAGAAGAATGTAGAAAATCGAACCCTAATTCATAAATCCTAATCTGTGACGTATAAAGTACATGCTAAAAAATCCGAGTCACGGTCAACATTTTTTGAAATTTCCGTGGGTAATGATCAGACACAATGAATTAGAATAGAATTAATTTCTAAGAACGGTGTGTAGGAAACAATAGAAGAGTGCTGAAAATCAAACCCTAATTCATAAATCCTAATCTCTGACATTTGAAGTACATGCTAAAAAATCCGAGTCACGGTCAACATTTTTTGAAATTGTCGTGTGTAATGATCAGGCACAATGAATTAGAATAGAATTAATTTCTAAGAAACGGTGTGCAGGAAACAATAGAAGAGTGCTGAAAATCGAACCCTAATTAATAAATCCTAAGCTGTGACGTTTGAAGTACATGCTAAAAAAAACGAGTCACGGTCAACATTTTTTGAAATTTCCGTGTGTAATGATCAGGCACAATGAATTAGAATAGAATTAATTTCTAAGAAACGGTGTGCAGGAAACAATAGAAGAGTGCTTAAAATCGATCCCTAATTCATAAATCCTAATCTGTTACGTTTGAAAATGAAACCCTAATTCATAAATCCTAATCTGTGACGTTTGAAGTGCATGCTAAAAAATCCGAGTCACGGTCAACATTTTTTGAATTTTCCGTGTGTAATGATCAGCCACAATGAATTAGAATAGAATTAATTTCTAAGAATCGGTGTGCAGGAAACAATAGAAGAGTGCTGAAAATCGAACCCTAATTCATAAATCCTAATCTGTGAGTTTGAAATACATGCTAAAAAATCCGAGTCATGGTCAACATTTTTTAAAATTTCCGTGTGTAATGATCAGGCACAATGAATTAGAATAGAATTAATTTCTAAGAAACGGTGTGCAGGAAACAATAGAAGAGTGCTTAAAATCGAACCCTAATTCATAAATCCTAATCTAATACGTTTGAAGTACATGCTAAAAAATCCGAGTCACGGTCAACATTTTTTTAAATTTTCGTGTGTAATGATCAGGCACAATGAATTAGAATAGAATTAATTTCTAAGAAACGGTATGCATGAAACAATAGAAGAGTGCTGAAAATGGAACCCTAATTCATAAATCCTAATCTGTGACGTTTGAAGTGCATGCTAAAAAATCCGAGTCAGGGTCAACATTTTTTGAATTTTCCGTAAGTAATGATCAGCCACAATGAGTTAGAATAGAATTAATTTCTAAGAATCGGTGTCCAGGAAACAATAGAAGAGTGCTGAAAATCGAACCCTAATTCATAAATCCTAATCTGTGAGTTTGAAGTACATGCTAAAAAATCCGAGTCACGGTCAACATTTTTTGAGATTTCCGTGTGTAATGATCAGGCACAATGAATTAGAATAGAATTAATTTCGAAGAAACGGTGTGCAGGAAAGAATAGAAGAGTGCTTAAAATCGATCCCTAATTCATAAATCCTAATCTGTTACGTTTGAAGTACATGCTAAAAAATCCGAGTCACGGTCAACATTTTTTTAAATTTCCGTGTGTAATGATTAGCCACAATGAATTAGAATAGTATTAATTTCTAAGAAACGGTGTGCATGAAACAATAGAAGAATGCAGAAAATCGAACCCTAATTCATAAATCCTAATCTGTGACGTTTGAAGTACATGCTAAAAAATCCGAGTCACGGTCAACATTTTTTGAAATTTCCGTGGGTAATGATCAGGCACAATGAATTAGAATAGAATTAATTTCTAAGAAACGGTGTGCAGGAAACAATAGAAGAGTGCTTAAAATCGAACCCTAATTCATAAATAATAATCTGTGACGTTTGAAGTACATGCTAAAAAATCCGAGTCACGGTCAAATTTTTTTTAAATTTCCGTGTATAATGATCAGACACAATGAATTAGAATAGAATTAATTTCTAAGAAACGTTGTGCATGAAACAATAGAAGAGTGCAGAAAATCGAACCCTAATTCATAAATCCTAATCTGTGAGGATTGAAGTACATTCTAAAAAATCCGAGTCACGGTCAACATTTTTTGAAATTTCCGTGTGTAATGATCAGCCACAATGAATTAGAATAGTATTAATTTCTAAGAAACGGTGTGCATGAAACAATAGAAGAGTGCAGAAAAAAGAACCCTAATTTATAAATCCTAATCTGTGACGTTTGAAGTACACGCTAAAAAATCCGAGTCACGGTCAACATTTTTTGAAATTTCCGTGGGTAATGATCAGGCACAATGAATTAGAATAGAATTAATTTCTAAGAAACGGTGTGCAGGAAACAATAGAAGAGTGCTTAAAATCGAACCCTAATTCATAACTCCTAATCTGTTACGTTTGAAGTACATGCTAAAAAATCCGAGTCACGGTCAACATTTTTGAAATTTCCGTGTGTAATGATCAGGCACAATGAACTAGAATAGAATTAATTTCTAAGAAACGGTGTGCATGAAACAATAGAAGAATGCAGAAAATCGAACCCTAATTCATAAATCCTAATCTGTGACGTTTGAAGTACATGCTAAAAAATCCAAGTCACGGTCAACAGTTTTTTAAATTTCCGTGGGTAATGATCAGGCACAATGAATTACAATAGAATTAATTTCTAAGAAACGGTGTGCAGGAAACAATAGAAGAGTGCTTAAAATCGAACCCTACTTCATAACTCCTAATCTGTTACGTTTGAAGTACATGCTAAAAAATCCAAGTCACGGTCAACATTTTTTGAAATTTCCGTGTGTAATGATCAGGCACAATGAATTAGAATAGAATTAATTTCTAAGAAACGGTGTGCAGGAAACAATAGAAGAGTGCTTAAAATCGAACCTTAATTCAAAAATCCTAATCTGTTCCGTTTGAAGTACATGCTAAAAATTCCGAGTAACGGTCAACATTTTTTTAAATTTCCGTGTGTAATGATCAGCCACAATGAATTAGAATAGTATTAATTTCTAAGAAACGGTGTGCATGAAACAATAGAAGAGTGTAGAAAATTGAACCCTAATTCATAAATCCTAATCTGTGACGTTTGAAGTACATGCTAAAAAATCCGAGTCACGGTCAACATTTTTTGAAATTTCCGTGGGTAATTGTCAGGCACAATGAATTAGAATAGAATTAATTTCTAAGAAACGGTGTGGAGGAAACAATAGAAGAGTGCTTAAATTCGAACCCTAATTCATAAATCATAATCTTTGACGTTTGAAGTACATGCTAAAAAATCCGAGTCATGGTCAACATTTTTTGAAATTTCCGTGGGTAATGATCAGGCACAATGAATTAGAATAGAATTAATTTCTAAGAAACGGTGTGCAGGAAACAATAGAAGAGTGCTTAAAATCGAACCCTAATTCATAACTCCTAATCTGTTACGTTTGAAGTACATGCTAAAAAATCCGAGTCACGGTCAACATTTTTTGAAATTTCCGTGTGTAATGATCAGGCACAATGAATTAGAATAGAATTAATTTCTAAGAAACGGTGTGCATGAAACAATAGAAGAATGCAGAAAATCGAACCCTCATTCATAAATCCTAATCTGTGACGTTTGAAGTACATGCTAAAAAATCCAAGTCACGGTCAACAGTTTTTTAAATTTCCGTGGGTAATGATCAGGCACAATGAATTAGAATAGAATTAATTTCTAAGAAACGGTGTGCAGGAAACAATAGAAGAGTGCTTAAAATCGAACCCTAATTCATAACTCCTAATCTGTTACGTTTGAAGTACATACTAAAAAATCCGAGTCACGGTCAACATTTTTTGAAATTTCTGTGTGTAATGATCAGGCACAATGAATTAGAATAGAATTAATTTCTAAGAAACGGTATGCATGAAACAATAGAAGAGTGCTGAAAATGGAACCCTAATTCATAAATCCTAATCTGTGACGTTTGAAGTGCATGCTAAAAAATCCGAGTCAGGGTCAACATTTTTTGAATTTTCCGTAAGTAATGATCAGCCACAATAAGTTAGAATAGAATTAATTTCTAAGAATCGGTGTCCAGGAAACAATAGAAGAGTGCTGAAAATCGAACCCTAATTCATAAATCCTAATCTGTGAGTTTGAAGTACATGCTAAAAAATCCGAGTCACGGTCAACATTTTTTGAAATTTCCGTGTGTAATGATCAGGCACAATGAATTAGAATAGAATTAATTTCGAAGAAACGGTGTGCAGGAAAGAATAGAAGAGTGCTTAAAATCGATCCCTAATTCATAAATCCTAATCTGTTACGTTTGAAGTACATGCTAAAAAATCCGAGTCACGGTCAACATTTTTTTAAATTTCCGTGTGTAATGATTAGCCACAATGAATTAGAATAGTATTAATTTCTAAGAAACGGTGTGCATGAAACAATAGAAGAATGCAGAAAATCGAACCCTAATTCATAAATCCTAATCTGTGACGTTTGAAGTACATGCTAAAAAATCCGAGTCACGGTCAACATTTTTTGAAATTTCCGTGGGTAATGATCAGGCACAATGAATTAGAATAGAATTAATTTCTAAGAAACGGTGTGCAGGAAACAATAGAAGAGTGCTTAAAATCGAACCCTAATTCATAAATAATAATCTGTGACGTTTGAAGTACATGCTAAAAAATCCGAGTCACGGTCAAATTTTTTTTAAATTTCCGTGTATAATGATCAGACACAATGAATTAGAATAGAATTAATTTCTAAGAAACGTTGTGCATGAAACAATAGAAGAGTGCAGAAAATCGAACCCTAATTCATAAATCCTAATCTGTGACGATTGAAGTACATTCTAAAAAATCCGAGTCACGGTCAACATTTTTTGAAATTTCCGTGTGTAATGATCAGCCACAATGAATTAGAATAGTATTAATTTCTAAGAAACGGTGTGCATGAAACAATAGAAGAGTGCAGAAAAAAGAACCCTAATTTATAAATCCTAATCTGTGACGTTTGAAGTACACGCTAAAAAATCCGAGTCACGGTCAACATTTTTTGAAATTTCCGTGGGTAATGATCAGGCACAATGAATTAGAATAGAATTAATTTCTAAGAAACGGTGTGCAGGAAACAATAGAAGAGTGCTTAAAATCGAACCCTAATTCATAAATAATAATCTGTGACGTTTGAAGTACATGCTAAAAAATCCGAGTCACGGTCAAATTTTTTTTAAATTTCCGTGTATAATGATCAGACACAATGAATTAGAATAGAATTAATTTCTAAGAAACGTTGTGCATGAAACAATAGAAGAGTGCAGAAAATCGAACCCTAATTCATAAATCCTAATCTGTGACGATTGAAGTACATTCTAAAAAATCCGAGTCACGGTCAACATTTTTTGAAATTTCCGTGTGTAATGATCAGCCACAATGAATTAGAATAGTATTAATTTCTAAGAAACGGTGTGCATGAAACAATAGAAGAGTGCAGAAAAAAGAACCCTAATTTATAAATCCTAATCTGTGACGTTTGAAGTACACGCTAAAAAATCCGAGTCACGGTCAACATTTTTTGAAATTTCCGTGGGTAATGATCAGGCACAATGAATTAGAATAGAATTAATTTCTAAGAAACGGTGTGCAGGAAACAATAGAAGAGTGCTTAAAATCGAACCCTGATTCATAACTCCTAATCTGTTACGTTTGAAGTACATGCTAAAAAATCCGAGTCACGGTCAACATTTTTTGAAATTTCCGTGTGTAATGATCAGGCACAATGAACTAGAATAGAATTAATTTCTAAGAAACGGTGTGCATGAAACAATAGAAGAATGCAGAAAATCGAACCCTAATTCATAAATCCTAATCTGTGACGTTTGAAGTACATGCTAAAAAATCCAAGTCACGGTCAACAGTTTTTTAAATTTCCGTGGGTAATGATCAGGCACAATGAATTAGAATAGAATTAATTTCTAAGAAACGGTGTGCAGGAAACAATAGAAGAGTGCTTAAAATCGAACCCTAATTCATAAATAATAATCTGTGACGTTTGAAGTACATGCTAAAAAATCCGAGTCACGGTCAAATTTTTTTTAAATTTCCGTGTATAATGATCAGACACAATGAATTAGAATAGAATTAATTTCTAAGAAACGTTGTGCATGAAACAATAGAAGAGTGCAGAAAATCGAACCCTAATTCATAAATCCTAATCTGTGACGATTGAAGTACATTCTAAAAAATCCGAGTCACGGTCAACATTTTTTGAAATTTCCGTGTGTAATGATCAGCCACAATGAATTAGAATAGTATTAATTTCTAAGAAACGGTGTGCATGAAACAATAGAAGAGTGCAGAAAAAAGAACCCTAATTTATAAATCCTAATCTGTGACGTTTGAAGTACACGCTAAAAAATCCGAGTCACGGTCAACATTTTTTGAAATTTCCGTGGGTAATGATCAGGCACAATGAATTAGAATAGAATTAATTTCTAAGAAACGGTGTGCAGGAAACAATAGAAGAGTGCTTAAAATCGAACCCTAATTCATAACTCCTAATCTGTTACGTTTGAAGTACATGCTAAAAAATCCGAGTCACGGTCAACATTTTTTGAAATTTCCGTGTGTAATGATCAGGCACAATGAACTAGAATAGAATTAATTTCTAAGAAACGGTGTGCATGAAACAATAGAAGAATGCAGAAAATCGAACCCTAATTCATAAATCCTAATCTGTGACGTTTGAAGTACATGCTAAAAAATCCAAGTCACGGTCAACAGTTTTTTAAATTTCCGTGGGTAATGATCAGGCACAATGAATTAGAATAGAATTAATTTCTAAGAAACGGTGTGCAGGAAACAATAGAAGAGTGCTTAAAATCGAACCCTAATTCATAAATAATAATCTGTGACGTTTGAAGTACATGCTAAAAAATCCGAGTCACGGTCAAATTTTTTTTAAATTTCCGTGTATAATGATCAGACACAATGAATTAGAATAGAATTAATTTCTAAGAAACGTTGTGCATGAAACAATAGAAGAGTGCAGAAAATCGAACCCTAATTCATAAATCCTAATCTGTGACGATTGAAGTACATTCTAAAAAATCCGAGTCACGGTCAACATTTTTTGAAATTTCCGTGTGTAATGATCAGCCACAATGAATTAGAATAGTATTAATTTCTAAGAAACGGTGTGCATGAAACAATAGAAGAGTGCAGAAAAAAGAACCCTAATTTATAAATCCTAATCTGTGACGTTTGAAGTACACGCTAAAAAATCCGAGTCACGGTCAACATTTTTTGAAATTTCCGTGGGTAATGATCAGGAACAATGAATTAGAATAGAATTAATTTCTAAGAAACGGTGTGCAGGTAACAATAGAAGAGTGCTTAAAATCGAACCCTAATTCATAACTCCTAATCTGTTACGTTTGAAGTACATGCTAAAAAATCCGAGTCACGGTCAACATTTTTTGAAATTTCCGTGTGTAATGATCAGGCACAATGAACTAGAATAGAATTAATTTCTAAGAAACGGTGTGCATGAAACAATAGAAGAATGCAGAAAATCGAACCCTAATTCATAAATCCTAATCTGTGACGTTTGAAGTACATGCTAAAAAATCCAAGTCACGGTCAACAGTTTTTTAAATTTCCGTGGATAATGATCAGGCACAATGAATTACAATAGAATTAATTTCTAAGAAACGGTGTGCAGGAAACAATAGAAGAGTGCTTAAAATCGAACCCTACTTCATAACTCCTAATCTGTTACGTTTGAAGTACATGCTAAAAAATCCAAGTCACGGTCAACATTTTTTGAAATTTCCGTGTGTAATGATCAGGCACAATGAATTAGAATAGAATTAATTTCTAAGAAACGGTGTGCAGGAAACAATAGAAGAGTGCTTAAAATCGAACCTTAATTCAAAAATCCTAATCTGTTCCGTTTGAAGTACATGCTAAAAATTCCGAGTAACGGTCAACATTTTTTTAAATTTCCGTGTGTAATGATCAGCCACAATGAATTAGAATAGTATTAATTTCTAAGAAACGGTGTGCATGAAACAATAGAAGAGTGTAGAAAATTGAACCCTAATTCATAAATCCTAATCTGTGACGTTTGAAGTACATGCTAAAAAATCCGAGTCACGGTCAACATTTTTTGAAATTTCCGTGGGTAATTGTCAGGCACAATGAATTAGAATAGAATTAATTTCTAAGAAACGGTGTGGAGGAAACAATAGAAGAGTGCTTAAATTCGAACCCTAATTCATAAATCATAATCTTTGACGTTTGAAGTACATGCTAAAAAATCCGAGTCATGGTCAACATTTTTTGAAATTTCCGTGGGTAATGATCAGGCACAATGAATTAGAATAGAATTAATTTCTAAGAAACGGTGTGCAGGAAACAATAGAAGAGTGCTTAAAATCGAACCCTAATTCATAACTCCTAATCTGTTACGTTTGAAGTACATGCTAAAAAATCCGAGTCACGGTCAACATTTTTTGAAATTTCCGTGTGTAATGATCAGGCACAATGAATTAGAATAGAATTAATTTCTAAGAAACGGTGTGCATGAAACAATAGAAGAATGCAGAAAATCGAACCCTCATTCATAAATCCTAATCTGTGACGTTTGAAGTACATGCTAAAAAATCCAAGTCACGGTCAACAGTTTTTTAAATTTCCGTGGGTAATGATCAGGCACAATGAATTAGAATAGAATTAATTTCTAAGAAACGGTGTGCAGGAAACAATAGAAGAGTGCTTAAAATCGAACCCTAATTCATAACTCCTAATCTGTTACGTTTGAAGTACATACTAAAAAATCCGAGTCACGGTCAACATTTTTTGAAATTTCTGTGTGTAATGATCAGGCACAATGAATTAGAGTAGAATTAATTTCTAAGAAACGGTATGCATGAAACAATAGAAGAGTGCTGAAAATGGAACCCTAATTCATAAATCCTAATCTGTGACGTTTGAAGTGCATGCTAAAAAATCCGAGTCAGGGTCAACATTTTTTGAATTTTCCGTAAGTAATGATCAGCCACAATGAGTTAGAATAGAATTAATTTCTAAGAATCGGTGTCCAGGAAACAATAGAAGAGTGCTGAAAATCGAACCCTAATTCATAAATCCTAATCTGTGAGTTTGAAGTACATGCTAAAAAATCCGAGTCACGGTCAACATTTTTTGAAATTTCCGTGTGTAATGATCAGGCACAATGAATTAGAATAGAATTAATTTCGAAGAAACGGTGTGCAGGAAAGAATAGAAGAGTGCTTAAAATCGATCCCTAATTCATAAATCCTAATCTGTTACGTTTGAAGTACATGCTAAAAAATCCGAGTCACGGTCAACATTTTTTTAAATTTCCGTGTGTAATGATTAGCCACAATGAATTAGAATAGTATTAATTTCTAAGAAACGGTGTGCATGAAACAATAGAAGAATGCAGAAAATCGAACCCTAATTCATAAATCCTAATCTGTGACGTTTGAAGTACATGCTAAAAAATCCGAGTCACGGTCAACATTTTTTGAAATTTCCGTGGGTAATGATCAGGCACAATGAATTAGAATAGAATTAATTTCTAAGAAACGGTGTGCAGGAAACAATAGAAGAGTGCTTAAAATCGAACCCTAATTCATAAATAATAATCTGTGACGTTTGAAGTACATGCTAAAAAATCCGAGTCACGGTCAAATTTTTTTTAAATTTCCGTGTATAATGATCAGACACAATGAATTAGAATAGAATTAATTTCTAAGAAACGTTGTGCATGAAACAATAGAAGAGTGCAGAAAATCGAACCCTAATTCATAAATCCTAATCTGTGACGATTGAAGTACATTCTAAAAAATCCGAGTCACGGTCAACATTTTTTGAAATTTCCGTGTGTAATGATCAGCCACAATGAATTAGAATAGTATTAATTTCTAAGAAACGGTGTGCATGAAACAATAGAAGAGTGCAGAAAAAAGAACCCTAATTTATAAATCCTAATCTGTGACGTTTGAAGTACACGCTAAAAAATCCGAGTCACGGTCAACATTTTTTGAAATTTCCGTGGGTAATGATCAGGCACAATGAATTAGAATAGAATTAATTTCTAAGAAACGGTGTGCAGGAAACAATAGAAGAGTGCTTAAAATCGAACCCTAATTCTTAAATAATAATCTGTGACGTTTGAAGTACATGCTAAAAAATCCGAGTCACGGTCAAATTTTTTTTAAATTTCCGTGGGTAATGATCAGGCACAATGAATTAGAATAGAATTAATTTCTAAGAAACGGTGTGCAGGAAACAATAGAAGAGTGCTTAAATTCGAACCCTAATTCATAAATCATAATCTTTGACGTTTGAAGTACATGCTAAAAAATCCGAGTCATGGTCAACATTTTTTGAAATTTCCGTGGGTAATGATCAGGCACAATGAATTAGAATAGAATTAATTTCTAAGAAACGGTGTGCAGGAAACAATAGAAGAGTGCTTAAAATCGAACCCTAATTCATAACTCCTAATCTGTTACGTTTGAAGTACATGCTAAAAAATCCGAGTCACGGTCAACATTTTTTGAAATTTCCGTGTGTAATGATCAGGCACAATGAATTAGAATAGAATTAATTTCTAAGAAACGGTGTGCAGGAAACAATAGAAGAGTGCTTAAAATCGAACCCTAATTCATAACTCCTAATCTGTTACGTTTGAAGTACATACTAAAAAATCCGAGTCACGGTCAACATTTTTTGAAATTTCCGTGTGTAATGATCAGCCACAATGAATTAGAATAGTATTAATTTCTAAGAAACGGTGTGCATGAAACAATAGAAGAGTGTAGAAAATTGAACATTAATTCATAAATCCTAATCTGTGACGTTTGAAGTACATGCTGAAAAATCCAAGTCACGGTCAACATTTTTTGAAATTTCCGTGGGTAATGATCAGGCACAATGAATTAGGATAGAATTCATTTCTAAGAAACGGTGTGCAGGAAACAATAGAAGAGTGCTGAAAATCGAACCCTAATTCATAAATCCTAATCTGTGACATTTGAAGTACATGCTAAAAAAAACGAGTCACGGTCAACATTTTTTGAAATTTTCGTGTGTAATGATCAGGCACAATGAATTAGAATAGAATTAATTTCTAAGAAACGGTGTGGAGGAAACAATAGAAGAGTGCTTAAAATCGATCCCTAATTCATAAATCCTAATCTATTACGTTTGAAGTACATGCTAAAAAATCCGAGTCACGGTTAACATCTTTTAAATTTCCGTATGTAATGATCAGCCACAATGAATTAGAATAGTATTAATTTCTAAGAAACGGTGTGCATGAAACAATAGAAGAGTGCAGAAAAAAGAACCCTAATTTATAAATCCTAATCTATGACGTTTGAAGTACACGCTAAAAAATCCAAGTCACGGTCAACATTTTTTGAAATTTTCGTGGGTAATGATCAGGCACAATGAATTAGAATAGAATTAATTTCTAAGAAACGGTGTGCAGGAAACAATAGAAGAGTGCTTAAAATCGAACCTTAATTCATAAATCCTAATCTGTTCCGTTTGAAGTACATGCTAAAAATTCCGAGTCACGGTCAACATTTTTTTAAATTTCCGTGTGTAATGATCAGCCACAATGAATTAGAATAGTATTAATTTCTAAGAAACGGTGTGCATGAAACAATAGAAGAGTGTAGAAAATTGAACCCTAATTCATAAATCCTAATGTGTGATGTTTGAAGTACATGCTAAAAAATCCGAGTCACGGTCAACATTTTTTGAAATTTCCGTGGGTAATTGTCAGGCACAATGAATTAGAATAGAATTAATTTCTAAGAAACGGTGTGGAGGAAATAATAGAAGAGTGCTTAAATTCGAACCCTAATTCATAAATCATAATCTGTGACGTTTGAAGTACATGCTAAAAAATCCGAGTCACGGTCAACATTTTTTTAAATTTCCGTGGGTAATGATCAGGCACAATGAATTAGAATAGAATTAATTTCTAAGAAACGGTGTGCAGGAAACAATAGAAGAGTGCTTAAAATCGAACCCTAATTCATAACTCCTAATCTGTTACGTTTGAAGTACATGCTAAAAAATCCGAGTCACGGTCAAATTTTTTTAAAATTTCCGTGTGTAATGATCAGGAACAATGAATTAGAATAGAATTAATTTCTAAGAAACGGTGTGCATGAAACAATAGAAGAATGCAGAAAATCGAACCCGAATTCATAAATCCTAATCTGTGACGTTTGAAGTACATGCTAAAAAATCCAAGTCACGGTCAACAGTTTTTTAAATTTCCGTGGGTAATGATCAGGCACAATGAATTAGAATAGAATTAATTTCTAAGAAACGGTGTGCAGGAAACAATAGAAGAGTGCTTAAAATCGAACCCTAATTCATAACTCCTAATCTGTTACGTTTGAAGTACATACTAAAAAATCCGAGTCACGGTCAACATTTTTTGAAATTTCCGTGTGTAATGATCAGGCACAATGAATTAGAATAGAATTAATTTCTAAGAAACGGTGTGCAGGAAACAATAGAAGAGTGCTTAAAATCGAACCTTAATTCATAAATCCTAATTTGTTACATTTAAAGTACATGCTAAAAATTCCGAGTCACGGTCAACATTTTTTTAAATTTCCGTGTGTAATGATCAGCCACAATGAATTAGAATAGTATTAATTTCTAAGAAACGGTGTGCATGAAACGATAGAAGAGTGTAGAAAATTGAACATTAATTCATAAATCCTAATCTGTGACGTTTGAAGTACATGCTGAAAAATCCAAGTCACGGTCAACATTTTTTGAAATTTCCGTGGGTAATGATCAGGCACAATGAATTAGGATAGAATTAATTTCTAAGAAACGGTGTGCAGGAAACAATAGAAGAGTGCTGAAAATCGAACCCTAATTCATAAATCCTAATCTGTGACATTTGAAGTACATGCTAAAAAAAACGAGTCACGGTCAACATTTTTTGAAATTTCCGTGTGTAATGATCAGGCACAATGAATTAGAATAGAATTAATTTCTAAGAAACGGTGTGGAGGAAACAATAGAAGAGTGCTTAAAATCGATCCCTAATTCATAAATCCTAATCTATTACGTTTGAAGTACATGCTAAAAAATCCGAGTCACGGTTAACATCTTTTAAATTTCCGTATGTAATGATCAGCCACAATGAATTAGAATAGTATTAATTTCTAAGAAACGGTGTGCATGAAACAATAGAAGAGTGCAGAAAAAAGAACCCTAATTTATAAATCCTAATCTATGACGTTTGAAGTACACGCTAAAAAATCCAAGTCACGGTCAACATTTTTTGAAATTTTCGTGGGTAATGATCAGGCACAATGAATTAGGATAGAATTCATTTCTAAGAAACGGTGTGCAGGAAACAATAGAAGAGTGCTGAAAATCGAACCCTAATTCATAAATCCTAATCTGTGACATTTGAAGTACATGCTAAAAAAAACGAGTCACGGTCAACATTTTTTGAAATTTTCGTGTGTAATGATCAGGCACAATGAATTAGAATAGAATTAATTTCTAAGAAACGGTGTGGAGGAAACAATAGAAGAGTGCTTAAAATCGATCCCTAATTCATAAATCCTAATCTATTACGTTTGAAGTACATGCTAAAAAATCCGAGTCACGGTTAACATCTTTTAAATTTCCGTATGTAATGATCAGCCACAATGAATTAGAATAGTATTAATTTCTAAGAAACGGTGTGCATGAAACAATAGAAGAGTGCAGAAAAAAGAACCCTAATTTATAAATCCTAATCTATGACGTTTGAAGTACACGCTAAAAAATCCAAGTCACGGTCAACATTTTTTGAAATTTTCGTGGGTAATGATCAGGCACAATGAATTAGAATAGAATTAATTTCTAAGAAACGGTGTGCAGGAAACAATAGAAGAGTGCTTAAAATCGAACCTTAATTCATAAATCCTAATCTGTTCCGTTTGAAGTACATGCTAAAAATTCCGAGTCACGGTCAACATTTTTTTAAATTTCCGTGTGTAATGATCAGCCACAATGAATTAGAATAGTATTAATTTCTAAGAAACGGTGTGCATGAAACAATAGAAGAGTGTAGAAAATTGAACCCTAATTCATAAATCCTAATGTGTGATGTTTGAAGTACATGCTAAAAAATCCGAGTCACGGTCAACATTTTTTGAAATTTCCGTGGGTAATTGTCAGGCACAATGAATTAGAATAGAATTAATTTCTAAGAAACGGTGTGGAGGAAATAATAGAAGAGTGCTTAAATTCGAACCCTAATTCATAAATCATAATCTGTGACGTTTGAAGTACATGCTAAAAAATCCGAGTCACGGTCAACATTTTTTTAAATTTCCGTGGGTAATGATCAGGCACAATGAATTAGAATAGAATTAATTTCTAAGAAACGGTGTGCAGGAAACAATAGAAGAGTGCTTAAAATCGAACCCTAATTCATAACTCCTAATCTGTTACGTTTGAAGTACATGCTAAAAAATCCGAGTCACGGTCAAATTTTTTTAAAATTTCCGTGTGTAATGATCAGGAACAATGAATTAGAATAGAATTAATTTCTAAGAAACGGTGTGCATGAAACAATAGAAGAATGCAGAAAATCGAACCCGAATTCATAAATCCTAATCTGTGACGTTTGAAGTACATGCTAAAAAATCCAAGTCACGGTCAACAGTTTTTTAAATTTCCGTGGGTAATGATCAGGCACAATGAATTAGAATAGAATTAATTTCTAAGAAACGGTGTGCAGGAAACAATAGAAGAGTGCTTAAAATCGAACCCTAATTCATAACTCCTAATCTGTTACGTTTGAAGTACATACTAAAAAATCCGAGTCACGGTCAACATTTTTTGAAATTTCCGTGTGTAATGATCAGGCACAATGAATTAGAATAGAATTAATTTCTAAGAAACGGTGTGCAGGAAACAATAGAAGAGTGCTTAAAATCGAACCTTAATTCATAAATCCTAATTTGTTACATTTAAAGTACATGCTAAAAATTCCGAGTCACGGTCAACATTTTTTTAAATTTCCGTGTGTAATGATCAGCCACAATGAATTAGAATAGTATTAATTTCTAAGAAACGGTGTGCATGAAACGATAGAAGAGTGTAGAAAATTGAACATTAATTCATAAATCCTAATCTGTGACGTTTGAAGTACATGCTGAAAAATCCAAGTCACGGTCAACATTTTTTGAAATTTCCGTGGGTAATGATCAGGCACAATGAATTAGGATAGAATTAATTTCTAAGAAACGGTGTGCAGGAAACAATAGAAGAGTGCTGAAAATCGAACCCTAATTCATAAATCCTAATCTGTGACATTTGAAGTACATGCTAAAAAAAACGAGTCACGGTCAACATTTTTTGAAATTTCCGTGTGTAATGATCAGGCACAATGAATTAGAATAGAATTAATTTCTAAGAAACGGTGTGGAGGAAACAATAGAAGAGTGCTTAAAATCGATCCCTAATTCATAAATCCTAATCTATTACGTTTGAAGTACATGCTAAAAAATCCGAGTCACGGTTAACATCTTTTAAATTTCCGTATGTAATGATCAGCCACAATGAATTAGAATAGTATTAATTTCTAAGAAACGGTGTGCATGAAACAATAGAAGAGTGCAGAAAAAAGAACCCTAATTTATAAATCCTAATCTATGACGTTTGAAGTACACGCTAAAAAATCCAAGTCACGGTCAACATTTTTTGAAATTTTCGTGGGTAATGATCAGGCACAATGAATTAGGATAGAATTCATTTCTAAGAAACGGTGTGCAGGAAACAATAGAAGAGTGCTGAAAATCGAACCCTAATTCATAAATCCTAATCTGTGACATTTGAAGTACATGCTAAAAAAAACGAGTCACGGTCAACATTTTTTGAAATTTTCGTGTGTAATGATCAGGCACAATGAATTAGAATAGAATTAATTTCTAAGAAACGGTGTGGAGGAAACAATAGAAGAGTGCTTAAAATCGATCCCTAATTCATAAATCCTAATCTATTACGTTTGAAGTACATGCTAAAAAATCCGAGTCACGGTTAACATCTTTTAAATTTCCGTATGTAATGATCAGCCACAATGAATTAGAATAGTATTAATTTCTAAGAAACGGTGTGCATGAAACAATAGAAGAGTGCAGAAAAAAGAACCCTAATTTATAAATCCTAATCTATGACGTTTGAAGTACACGCTAAAAAATCCAAGTCACGGTCAACATTTTTTGAAATTTTCGTGGGTAATGATCAGGCACAATGAATTAGAATAGAATTAATTTCTAAGAAACGGTGTGCAGGAAACAATAGAAGAGTGCTTAAAATCGAACCTTAATTCATAAATCCTAATCTGTTCCGTTTGAAGTACATGCTAAAAATTCCGAGTCACGGTCAACATTTTTTTAAATTTCCGTGTGTAATGATCAGCCACAATGAATTAGAATAGTATTAATTTCTAAGAAACGGTGTGCATGAAACAATAGAAGAGTGTAGAAAATTGAACCCTAATTCATAAATCCTAATGTGTGATGTTTGAAGTACATGCTAAAAAATCCGAGTCACGGTCAACATTTTTTGAAATTTCCGTGGGTAATTGTCAGGCACAATGAATTAGAATAGAATTAATTTCTAAGAAACGGTGTGGAGGAAATAATAGAAGAGTGCTTAAATTCGAACCCTAATTCATAAATCATAATCTGTGACGTTTGAAGTACATGCTAAAAAATCCGAGTCACGGTCAACATTTTTTTAAATTTCCGTGGGTAATGATCAGGCACAATGAATTAGAATAGAATTAATTTCTAAGAAACGGTGTGCAGGAAACAATAGAAGAGTGCTTAAAATCGAACCCTAATTCATAACTCCTAATCTGTTACGTTTGAAGTACATGCTAAAAAATCCGAGTCACGGTCAAATTTTTTTAAAATTTCCGTGTGTAATGATCAGGAACAATGAATTAGAATAGAATTAATTTCTAAGAAACGGTGTGCATGAAACAATAGAAGAATGCAGAAAATCGAACCCGAATTCATAAATCCTAATCTGTGACGTTTGAAGTACATGCTAAAAAATCCAAGTCACGGTCAACAGTTTTTTAAATTTCCGTGGGTAATGATCAGGCACAATGAATTAGAATAGAATTAATTTCTAAGAAACGGTGTGCAGGAAACAATAGAAGAGTGCTTAAAATCGAACCCTAATTCATAACTCCTAATCTGTTACGTTTGAAGTACATACTAAAAAATCCGAGTCACGGTCAACATTTTTTGAAATTTCCGTGTGTAATGATCAGGCACAATGAATTAGAATAGAATTAATTTCTAAGAAACGGTGTGCAGGAAACAATAGAAGAGTGCTTAAAATCGAACCTTAATTCATAAATCCTAATTTGTTACATTTAAAGTACATGCTAAAAATTCCGAGTCACGGTCAACATTTTTTTAAATTTCCGTGTGTAATGATCAGCCACAATGAATTAGAATAGTATTAATTTCTAAGAAACGGTGTGCATGAAACGATAGAAGAGTGTAGAAAATTGAACATTAATTCATAAATCCTAATCTGTGACGTTTGAAGTACATGCTGAAAAATCCAAGTCACGGTCAACATTTTTTGAAATTTCCGTGGGTAATGATCAGGCACAATGAATTAGGATAGAATTAATTTCTAAGAAACGGTGTGCAGGAAACAATAGAAGAGTGCTGAAAATCGAACCCTAATTCATAAATCCTAATCTGTGACATTTGAAGTACATGCTAAAAAAAACGAGTCACGGTCAACATTTTTTGAAATTTCCGTGTGTAATGATCAGGCACAATGAATTAGGATAGAATTAATTTCTAAGAAACGGTGTGGAGGAAACAATAGAAGAGTGCTTAAAATCGATCCCTAATTCATAAATCCTAATCTATTACGTTTGAAGTACATGCTAAAAAATCCGAGTCACGGTTAACATCTTTTAAATTTCCGTATGTAATGATCAGCCACAATGAATTAGAATAGTATTAATTTCTAAAAAACGGTGTGCATGAAACAATAGAAGAGTGCAGAAAAAAGAACCCTAATTTATAAATCCTAATCTATGACGTTTGAAGTACACGCTAAAAAATCCAAGTCACGGTCAACATTTTTTGAAATTTTCGTGGGTAATGATCAGGCACAATGAATTAGGATAGAATTCATTTCTAAGAAACGGTGTGCAGGAAACAATAGAAGAGTGCTGAAAATCGAACCCTAATTCATAAATCCTAATCTGTGACATTTGAAGTACATGCTAAAAAAAACGAGTCACGGTCAACATTTTTTGAAATTTTCGTGTGTAATGATCAGGCACAATGAATTAGAATAGAATTAATTTCTAAGAAACGGTGTGGAGGAAACAATAGAAGAGTGCTTAAAATCGATCCCTAATTCATAAATCCTAATCTATTACGTTTGAAGTACATGCTAAAAAATCCGAGTCACGGTTAACATCTTTTAAATTTCCGTATGTAATGATCAGCCACAATGAATTAGAATAGTATTAATTTCTAAGAAACGGTGTGCATGAAACAATAGAAGAGTGCAGAAAAAAGAACCCTAATTTATAAATCCTAATCTATGACGTTTGAAGTACACGCTAAAAAATCCAAGTCACGGTCAACATTTTTTGAAATTTTCGTGGGTAATGATCAGGCACAATGAATTAGAATAGAATTAATTTCTAAGAAACGGTGTGCAGGAAACAATAGAAGAGTGCTTAAAATCGAACCTTAATTCATAAATCCTAATCTGTTCCGTTTGAAGTACATGCTAAAAATTCCGAGTCACGGTCAACATTTTTTTAAATTTCCGTGGGTAATGATCAGGCACAATGAATTAGAATAGAATTAATTTCTAAGAAACGGTGTGCAGGAAACAATAGCAGAGTGCTTAAAATCGAACCCTAATTCATAACTCCTAATCTGTTACGTTTGAAGTACATGCTAAAAAATCCGAGTCACGGTCAAATTTTTTTGAAATTTCCGTGTGTAATGATCAGGAACAATGAATTAGAATAGAATTAATTTCTAAGAAACGGTGTGCATGAAACAATAGAAGAATGCAGAAAATCGAACCCGAATTCATAAATCCTCATCTGTGACGTTTGAAGTACATGCTAAAAAATCCAAGTCACGGTCAACAGTTTTTTAAATTTCCGTGGGTAATGATCAGGCACAATGAATTAGAATAGAATTAATTTCTAAGAAACGGTGTGCAGGAAACAATAGAAGAGTGCTTAAAATCGAACCCTAATTCATAACTCCTAATCTGTTACGTTTGAAGTACATACTAAAAAATCCGAGTCACGGTCAACATTTTTTGAAATTTCCGTGTGTAATGATCAGGCACAATGAATTAGAATAGAATTAATTTCTAAGAAACGGTGTGCAGGAAACAATAGAAGAGTGCTTAAAATCGAACCTTAATTCATAAATCCTAATTTGTTACATTTAAAGTACATGCTAAAAATTCCGAGTCACGGTCAACATTTTTTTAAATTTCCGTGTGTAATGATCAGCCACAATGAATTAGAATAGTATTAATTTCTAAGAAACGGTGTGCATGAAACAATAGAAGAGTGTAGAAAATTGAACATTAATTCATAAATCCTAATCTGTGACGTTTGAAGTACATGCTGAAAAATCCAAGTCACGGTCAACATTTTTTGAAATTTCCGTGGGTAATGATCAGGCACAATGAATTAGGATAGAATTAATTTCTAAGAAACGGTGTGCAGGAAACAATAGAAGAGTGCTGAAAATCGAACCCTAATTCATAAATCCTAATCTGTGACATTTGAAGTACATGCTAAAAAAAACGAGTCACGGTCAACATTTTTTGAAATTTCCGTGTGTAATGATCAGGCACAATGAATTAGAATAGAATTAATTTCTAAGAAACGGTGTGGAGGAAACAATAGAAGAGTGCTTAAAATCGATCCCTAATTCATAAATCCTAATCTATAACGTTTGAAGTACATGCTAAAAAATCCGAGTCACGGTTAACATCTTTTAAATTTCCGTATGTAATGATCAGCCACAATGAATTAGAATAGTATTAATTTCTAAGAAACGGTGTGCATGAAACAATAGAAGAGTGCAGAAAAAAGAACCCTAATTTATAAATCCTAATCTATGACGTTTGAAGTACACGCTAAAAAATCCAAGTCACGGTCAACATTTTTTGAAATTTTCGTGGGTAATGATCAGGCACAATGAATTAGAATAGAATTAATTTCTAAGAAACGGTGTGCAGGAAACAATAGAAGAGTGCTTAAAATCGAACCTTAATTCATAAATCCTAATCTGTTCCGTTTGAAGTACATGCTAAAAATTCCGAGTCATGGTCAACATTTTTTTAAATTTCCGTGTGTAATGATCAGCCACAATGAATTAGAATAGTATTAATTTCTAAGAAACGGTGTGCATGAAACAATAGAAGAGTGTAGAAAATTGAACCCTAATTCATAAATCCTAATGTGTGATGTTTGAAGTACATGCTAAAAAATCCGAGTCACGGTCAACATTTTTTGAAATTTCCGTGGGTAATTGTCAGGCACAATGAATTAGAATAGAATTAATTTCTAAGAAACGGTGTGGAGGAAACAATAGAAGAGTGCTTAAATTCGAACCCTAATTCATAAATCATAATCTGTGACGTTTGAAGTACATGCTAAAAAATCCGATTCACGGTCAACATTTTTTTAAATTTCCGTGGGTAATGATCAGGCACAATGAATTAGAATAGAATTAATTTCTAAGAAACGGTGTGCAGGAAACAATAGAAGAGTGCTTAAAATTGAACCCTAATTCATAACTCCTAATCTGTTACGTTTGAAGTACATGCTAAAAAATCCGAGTCACGGTCAAATTTTTTTGAAATTTCCGTGTGTAATGATCAGGAACAATGAATTAGAATAGAATTAATTTCTAAGAAACGGTGTGCATGAAACAATAGAAGAATGCAGAAAATCGAACCCGAATTCATAAATCCTAATCTGTGACGTTTGAAGTACATGCTAAAAAATCCAAGTCACGGTCAACAGTTTTTTAAATTTCCGTGGGTAATGATCAGGCACAATGAATTAGAATAGAATTAATTTCTAAGAAACGGTGTGCAGGAAACAATAGAAGAGTGCTTAAAATCGAACCCTAATTCATAACTCCTAATCTGTTACGTTTGAAGTACATACTAAAAAATCCGAGTCACGGTCAACATTTTTTGAAATTTCCGTGTGTAATGATCAGGCACAATGAATTAGAATAGAATTAATTTCTAAGAAACGGTGTGCAGGAAACAATAGAAGAGTGCTTAAAATCGAACCTTAATTCATAAATCCTAATTTGTTACATTTAAAGTACATGCTAAAAATTCTGAGTCACGGTCAACATTTTTTTAAATTTCCGTGTGTAATGATCATCCACAATGAATTAGAATAGTATTAATTTCTATGAAACGGTGTGCATGAAACAATAGAAGAGTGTAGAAAATTGAACCCTAATTCATAAATCCTAATCTGTGACGTTTGAAGTACATGCTAAAAAATCCAAGTCACGGTCAACATTTTTTGAAATTTCCGTGGGTAATTGTCAGGCACAATGAATTAGAATAGAATTAATTTCTAAGAAACGGTGTGCAGGAGACAATAGAAGAGTGCTTAAAATCGAACCCTAATTCATAACTCCTAATCTGTTACGTTTGAAGTACATGCTAAAAAATCCGAGTCACGGTCAACATTTTTTGAAATTTCCGTGTGTAATGATCAGGCACAATGAATTAGAATAGAATTAATTTCTAAGAAACGGTGTGCAGGAAACAATAGAAGAGTGCTTAAAATCGAACCTTAATTCATAAATCCTAATTTGTTACATTTAAAGTACATGCTAAAAATTCCGAGTCACGGTCAACATTTTTTTAAATTTCCGTGTGTAATGATCAGTCACAATGAATTAGAATAGTATTAATTTCTAAGAAACGGTGTGCATGAAACAATAGAAGAGTGTAGAAAATTGAACCCTAATTCATAAATCCTAATCTGTGACGTTTGAAGTACATGCTAAAAAACCGAGTCACGGTCAACATTTTTTGAAATTTCCGTGGGTAATTGTCAGGCACAATGAATTAGAATAGAATTAATTTCTAAGAAACGGTGTGCAGGAAACAATAGAAGAGTGCTTAAATTCGAACCCTAAGTCATAAATCATAATCTGTGACGTTTGAAGTACATGCTAAAAAATCTGAGTCACGGTCAAAATTTTTTTAAATTTCCGTGTGTAATGATCAGGCACAATGAATTAGAATAGAATTAATTTCTAAGTAACGGTGTGCATGAAACAATAGAAGAATGCAGAAAATCGAACCCTAATTCATAAATCCTAATCTGTGACGTTTGAAGTACATTCTAAAAAATTCGAGTCACGGTCAACATTTTTTTAAATTTCCGTGAGTAATGGTCAGGCACAATGAATTAGAATAGAATTAATTTCTAAGAAACGGTGTGCATGAAACAATAGAAGAGTGCAGAAAATCGAACCCTAATTCATAAATCCTAATCTGTGACGTTCGAAGTACATGCTAAAACATCCGAGTCACGGTCAACATTTTTTGAAATTTCCGTGGGTAATGATCAGGCACAATGAATTAGAATAGAATTAATTTCTAAGAAACGGTGTGCAGGAAACAATAGAAGAGTGCTTAAAATCGAACCTTAATTCATAAATCCTAATCTGTTCCGTTTGAAGTACATGCTAAAAATTCCGAGTCACGGTCAACATTTTTTTAAATTTCCGTGTGTAATGATCAGCCACAATGAATTAGAATAGTATTAATTTCTAAGAAACGGTGTGCATGAAACAATAGAAGAGTGTAGAAAATTGAACCCTAATTCATAAATCCTAATGTGTGATGTTTGAAGTACATGCTAAAAAATCCGAGTCACGGTCAACATTTTTTGAAATTTCCGTGGGTAATTGTCAGGCACAATGAATTAGAATAGAATTAATTTCTAAGAAACGGTGTGGAGGAAACAATAGAAGAGTGCTTAAATTCGAACCCTAATTCATAAATCATAATCTGTGACGTTTGAAGTACATGCTAAAAAATCCGATTCACGGTCAACATTTTTTTAAATTTCCGCGGGTAATGATCAGGCACAATGAATTAGAATAGAATTAATTTCTAAGAAACGGTGTGCAGGAAACAATAGAAGAGTGCTTAAAATCGAACCCTAATTCATAACTCCTAATCTGTTACGTTTGAAGTACATGCTAAAAAATCCGAGTCACGGTCAAATTTTTTTGAAATTTCCGTGTGTAATGATCAGGAACAATGAATTAGAATAGAATTAATTTCTAAGAAACGGTGTGCATGAAACAATAGAAGAATGCAGAAAATCGAACCCGAATTCATAAATCCTAATCTGTGACGTTTGAAGTACATGCTAAAAAATCCAAGTCACGGTCAACAGTTTTTTAAATTTCCGTGGGTAATGATCAGGCACAATGAATTAGAATAGAATTAATTTCTAAGAAACGGTGTGCAGGAAACAATAGAAGAGTGCTTAAAATCGAACCCTAATTCATAACTCCTAATCTGTTACGTTTGAAGTACATACTAAAAAATCCGAGTCACGGTCAACATTTTTTGAAATTTCCGTGTGTAATGATCAGGCACAATGAATTAGAATAGAATTAATTTCTAAGAAACGGTGTGCAGGAAACAATAGAAGAGTGCTTAAAATCGAACCTTAATTCATAAATCCTAATTTGTTACATTTAAAGTACATGCTAAAAATTCCGAGTCACGGTCAACATTTTTTTAAATTTCCGTGTGTAATGATCATCCACAATGAATTAGAATAGTATTAATTTCTATGAAACGGTGTGCATGAAACAATAGAAGAGTGTAGAAAATTGAACCCTAATTCATAAATCCTAATCTGTGACGTTTGAAGTACATGCTAAAAAATCCAAGTCACGGTCAACATTTTTTGAAATTTCCGTGGGTAATTGTCAGGCACAATGAATTAGAATAGAATTAATTTCTAAGAAACGGTGTGCAGGAGTTAAAAGGAGAGTGCTTAAAATCGAACCCTAATTCATAACTCCTAATCTGTTACGTTTGAAGTACATGCTAAAAAATCCGAGTCACGGTCAACATTTTTTGAAATTTCCGTGTGTAATGATCAGGCACAATGAATTAGAATAGAATTAATTTCTAAGAAACGGTGTGCAGGAAACAATAGAAGAGTGCTTAAAATCGAACCTTAATTCATAAATCCTAATTTGTTACATTTAAAGTACATGCTAAAAATTCCGAGTCACGGTCAACATTTTTTTAAATTTCCGTGTGTAATGATCAGTCACAATGAATTAGAATAGTATTAATTTCTAAGAAACGGTGTGCATGAAACAATAGAAGAGTGTAGAAAATTGAACCCTAATTCATAAATCCTAATCTGTGACGTTTGAAGTACATGCTAAAAAACCGAGTCACGGTCAACATTTTTTGAAATTTCCGTGGGTAATTGTCAGGCACAATGAATTAGAATAGAATTAATTTCTAAGAAACGGTGTGCAGGAAACAATAGAAGAGTGCTTAAATTCGAACCCTAAGTCATAAATCATAATCTGTGACGTTTGAAGTACATGCTAAAAAATCTGAGTCACGGTCAAAATTTTTTTAAATTTCCGTGTGTAATGATCAGGCACAATGAATTAGAATAGAATTAATTTCTAAGTAACGGTGTGCATGAAACAATAGAAGAATGCAGAAAATCGAACCCTAATTCATAAATCCTAATCTGTGACGTTTGAAGTACATTCTAAAAAATTCGAGTCACGGTCAACATTTTTTTAAATTTCCGTGAGTAATGGTCAGGCACAATGAATTAGAATAGAATTAATTTCTAAGAAACGGTGTGCATGAAACAATAGAAGAGTGCAGAAAATCGAACCCTAATTCATAAATCCTAATCTGTGACGTTCGAAGTACATGCTAAAACATCCGAGTCACGGTCAACATTTTTTGAAATTTCCGTGGGTAATGATCAGGCACAATGAATTAGGATAGAATTAATATCTAAGAAACGGTGTGCAGAAACAATAGAAGAGTGCTGAAAATCGAACCCTAATTCATGAATCCTAATCTGTGACATTTGTAGTACATTCTAAAAAATCAGAGTCACGGTCAACATTTTTTTAAATTTTCGTGTGTAATGATCAGGCACAATGAATTAGAATAGAATTAATTTCTAAGAAACGGTGTGCAGGAAACAATAGAAGAGTGCTTAAAATCGAACCCTAATTCATAAATCCTAATCTAATACGTTTGAAGTACATACTAAAAAATCCGAGTCACGGTCAACATTTTTTTAAATTTTGGTGTGTAATGATCTGGCACAATGAATTAGAATAGAATTAATTTCTAAGAAACGGTGTGCATGAAACAATTGAAGAGTGCTGAAAATGGAACCCAAATTCATAAATCCTAATCTGTGACGTTTGAAGTACATGCTAAAAAATCCGAGTCACGGTCAAATTTTTTTTAAATTTCCGTGTATAATGATCAGGCACAATGAATTAGAATAGAATTAATTTCTAAGAAACGGTGTGCAGGAAACAATAGAAGAGTGCTTAAAATCGAACCTTAATTCATAAATCCTAATTTGTTACATTTAAAGTACATGCTAAAAATTCCGAGTCACGGTCAACATTTTTTTAAATTTCCGTGTGTAATGATCAGCCACAATGAATTAGAATAGTATTAATTTCTAAGAAACGGTGTGCATGAAACAATAGAAGAGTGTAGAAAATTGAACCCTAATTCATAAATCCTAATCGGTGACGTTTGAAGTACATGCTAAAAAATCCGAGTCACGGTCAACATTTTTTGAAATTTCCGTGGGTAATTGTCAGGCACAATGAATTAGAATAGAATTAATTTCTAAGAAACGGTGTGCATGAAACAATAGAAGAGTGCTGAAAATGGAACCCAAATTCATAAATCCTAATCTGTGACGTTTGAAGTACATGCTAAAAAATCCGAGTCACGGTCAACATTTTTTGAAATTTCCTTGGGTAATGATCAGGCACAATGAATTAGAATAGAATTAATTTCTAAGACACGGTGTGCAGGAAACGATAGAAGAGTGCTGAAACTCGAACCTTAATTCATAAATCATAATCTGTGACGTTTGAAGTACATGCTAAAAAATCCGAGTCACGGTCAAAATTTTTTTAAATTTCCGTGTATAATGATCAGGCACAATGAATTAGAATAGAATTAATTTCTAAGAAACGGTGTGCAGGAAACAATAGAAGAGTGCTTCAAATCGAACCCTAATTCATAAATCCTAATCTAATACGTTTGAAGTCATGCTAAAAAATCCGAGTCACGGTCAACATTTTTTTTAAATTTTCGTGTGTAATGATCAGGCACAATGAATTAGAATAGAATTAATTTCTAAGAAACGGTGTGCATGAAACAATAGAAGAGTACTGAAAATGGAACCCTAATTCATAAATCCTAATCTGTGACGTTTGAAGTACATGCTAAAAAATCCGAGTCACGGTCAACATTTTTTGAAATTTCCGTGGGTAATGATCAGGCATAATGAATTAGAATAGACATAATTTCTAAGAAACGGTGTGCAGGAAACAATAGAAGAGTGCTGAAAATCGAACCCTAATTCATAAATCATAATCTGTGACGTTTGAAGTACATGCTAAAAAATCCGAGTCACGGTCAAAATTTTTTTAAATTTCCGTGTATAATGATCAGGCACAATGAATTAGAATAGAATTAATTTCTAAGAAACGTTGTGCATGAAACAATAGAAGAGTGCAGAAAATCGAACCCTAATTCATAAATCCTAATCTGTGACGTTTGAAGTACATTCTAAAAAATTCGAGTCACGGTCAACATTTTCTGAAATTTCCGTGTGTAATGGTCAGGCACAATGAATTAGAATAGAATTAATTTCTAAGAAACAGTGTGCATGAAACAATAGAAGAGTGCAGAAAATCGAACCCTAATTCATAAATCCTAATATGTGACGTTTGAAGTACATGCTAAAAAATCCGAGTCACAGTCAACATTTTTTAAAATTTCCGTGGGTAATGATCAGGCACAGAGAATTAGGATAGAATTAATTTCTAAGAAACGGTGTGCAGGAAACAATAATAGAGTGCTGAAAATCGAACCCTAATTCATAAATCCTAATCTGTGACATTTGAAGTACATGCTAAAAAAAACGAGTCACGGTCAACATTTTTTGAAATTTTCGTGTGTAATGATCAGGCACAATGAATTAGAATAGAATTAATTTCTAAGAAACGGTGTGCAGGAAACAATAGAAGAGTGCTTAAAATCGAACCCTATATCATAAATCCTAATCTAATACGTATGAAGTACATGCTAAAAAATCCGAGTCACGGTCAACATTTTTTTAAATTTTCGTGTGTAATGATCAGGCACAATGAATTAGAATAGAATTAATTTCTAAGAAACGGTGTGCATGAAACAATAGAAGAGTGCTGAAAATGGAACCCTAATTCATAAATCCTAATCTGTGACGTTTGAAGTACATGCTAAAAATTCCGAGTCACGGTCAACATTTTTTGAATTTTCCGTGTGTAATGATCAGCCACAATGAATTAGAATAGAATTAATTTCTAAGAAACCGTGTGCATGAAACAATAGAAGATGGCTGAAAATCGAACCCTAATTCATAAATCCTAATCTGTGAGTTTGAAGTAATGCTAAAAAATCCGAGTCACGGTCAACATTTTTTGAAATTTCCGTGTGTAATGATCACGCACAGCTAATTAGAATAGAATTAATTTCTAAGAAACGGTGTGCATGAAACAATAGAAGAGTGCAGAAAATCGAAGCCTAATTCATAAATCCTAATCTGTGAGTTTGAAGTACATGCTAAAAAATCCGAGTCACGGTCAACATTTTTTGAAATTTCCGTGTGTAATGATCAGGCACAATGAATTAGAATAGAATTAATTTCCAAGAAACGGTGTGCAGGAACTAATAGAAGAGTGCTTAAAATCGAACCCTAATTCATAAATCCTAATCTAATACGTTTGAAGTACATGCTAAAAAATTCGAGTCACGGTCAACATTTTTTTAAATTTTCGTGTGTAATGATCAGGCACAATGAATTAGAATAGAACTAATTTCTAAGAAACGGTGTGCGTGAAACAATAGAAGAATGCAGAAAATCGAACCCTAATTCATAAATCCTAATCTGTGAGTTTGAACTACATGCTAAAAAATCCGAGTCACGGTCAACATTTTTTGAAATTTTCGTGTGTAATGGTCAGGCACAATGAATTAGAATAGAGTTAATTTCTAAGAAACGGTGTGCATGAAACAATAGAAGAGTGCTGAAAATCGAACCCTAATTCATAAATCCTAATATGTGACGCTTGAAGTACATGCTAAAAAATCCGAGTCACAGTCAACATTTTTTGAAATTTCTGTGGGTAATGATCAGGCACAATGAATTAGGATAGAATTAATTTCTAAGAAACGGTGTGCAGGAAACAATAGAAGAGTGCTTAAAATCGAACCCTAATTCATAAATCCTAATATGTGACTTTTGAAGTACATGCTAAAAAATCCGAGTCACGATCAACATTTTTTGAAATTTTCGTGTGTAATGATCAGGCACAGCTAATTAGGATAGAATTAATGTCTAAGAAACGGTGTGCAGGAAACAATAGAAGAGTGCTGAAAATCGAACCCTAATTCATAAATCCTAATATGTGACATTTGAAGTACATGCTAAAAAAAACGAGTCACGGTCAACATTTTTTGAAATTTCCGTGTGTAATGATCAGGCACAATGAATTAGAATAGAATTAATTTCCAAGAAACGGTGTGCAGGAACTAATAGAAGAGTGCTTAAAATAGAACCCTAATTCATAAATCCTAATCTAATACGTTTGAAGTACATGCTAAAAAATCCGAGTCACGGTCAACATTTTTTAAAATTTTCGTGTGTAATGATCAGGCACAATGAATTAGAATAGAACTAATTTCTCAGAAATGGTGTGCGTGAAACAATAGAAGAATGCAGAAAATCGAACCCTAATTCATAAATCCTAATATGTGAGTTTGAACTACATGCTAAAAAATCCGAGTCACGGTCAACATTTTTTGAAATTTTCGTGTGTAATGGTCAGGCACAATGAATTAGAATAGAGTTAATTTCTAAGAAACGGTGTGCATGAAACAATAGAAGAGTGCTGAAAATCGAACCCTAATTCATAAATCCTAATATGTGACGCTTGAAGTACATGCTAAAAAATCCGAGTCACGGTCAACATTTTTTGAAATTTCTGTGGGTAATGATCAGGCACAATGAATTAGGATAGAATTAATTTCTAAGAAACGGTGTGCAGGAAACAATAGAAGAGTGCTTAAAATCGAACCCTAATTCATAAATCCTAATATGTGACTTTTGAAGTACATGCTAAAAAATCCGAGTCACGATCAACATTTTTTGAAATTTTCGTGTGTAATGATCAGGCACAGCTAATTAGGATAGAATTAATGTCTAAGAAACGGTGTGCAGGAAACAATAGAAGAGTGCTGAAAATCGAACCCTAATTCATAAATCCTAATATGTGACATTTGAAGTACATGCTAAAAAAAACGAGTCACGGTCAACATTTTTTGAAATTTCCGTGTGTAATGATCAGGCACAATGAATTAGAATAGAATTAATTTCTAAGAAACGGTGTGCAGGAAACAATAGAAGAGTGCTGAAAATCGAACCCTAATTCATAAATCCTAATCTGTTACGTTTGAAGTACATGCTAAAAAATCCGAGTCACGGTCAACATTTTTTTAAATTTCCGTGTATAATGATCAGCCACAATGAATTAGAATAGTATTAATTTCTAAGAAACGGTGTGCATGAAACAATAGAAGAGTGCAGAAAATCGAACCCTAATTCATAAATCCTAATCTTTGACGTTTGAAGTACATGCTAAAAAATCCGAGTCACGGTCAACACTTTTTGAAATTTCCGTGTGTAATGATCAGGCACAATGAATTAGAATAGAATTAATTTCTAAGAAACGGTGTGCAGGAAACAATAGAAGAGTGATGAAAATCTAACCCTAATTCATAAATCATAATCTGTGACGTTTGAAGTACATGCTAAAAAATCCGAGTCACGGTCATCATTTTTTTAAATTTCCGTGGGTAATGATCAGGCACAATGAATTAGAATAGAAATAATTTCTAAGAAACGGTGTGCACGAAACAATAGAAGAGTGCTGAAAATCGAACCCTAATTCATAAATCCTAATCTGTTACGTTTGAAGTACATGCTAAAAAATCCGAGTCACGGTCAACATTTTTTTAAATTTTCGTGTGTAATGATCAGGCACAATGAATTAGAATAGAATGAATTTCTAAGAAACGGTGTGCATGAAACAATAGAAGAGTGCTGAAAATCGAAGCCTAATTCATAAATCCTAATCTGTGAGTTTGAAGTACATGCTAAAAAATCCGAGTCACGGTCAACATTTTTTGAAATTTCCGTGTGTAATGATCAGGCACAATGAATTAGAATAGAATTAATTTCCAAGAAACGGTGTGCAGGAACTAATAGAAGAGTGCTTAAAATCGAACCCTAATTCATAAATCCTAATCTAATACGTTTGAAGTACATGCTAAAAAATTCGAGTCACGGTCAACATTTTTTTAAATTTTCGTGTGTAATGATCAGGCACAATGAATTAGAATAGAACTAATTTCTAAGAAACGGTGTGCGTGAAACAATAGAAGAATGCAGAAAATCGAACCCTAATTCATAAATCCTAATCTGTGAGTTTGAACTACATGCTAAAAAATCCGAGTCACGGTCAACATTTTTTGAAATTTTCGTGTGTAATGGTCAGGCACAATGAATTAGAATAGAGTTAATTTCTAAGAAACGGTGTGCATGAAACAATAGAAGAGTGCTGAAAATCGAACCCTAATTCATAAATCCTAATATGTGACGCTTGAAGTACATGCTAAAAAATCCGAGTCACAGTCAACATTTTTTGAAATTTCTGTGGGTAATGATCAGGCACAATGAATTAGGATAGAATTAATTTCTAAGAAACGGTGTGCAGGAAACAATAGAAGAGTGCTTAAAATCGAACCCTAATTCATAAATCCTAATATGTGACTTTTGAAGTACATGCTAAAAAATCCGAGTCACGATCAACATTTTTTGAAATTTTCGTGTGTAATGATCAGGCACAGCTAATTAGGATAGAATTAATGTCTAAGAAACGGTGTGCAGGAAACAATAGAAGAGTGCTGAAAATCGAACCCTAATTCATAAATCCTAATATGTGACATTTGAAGTACATGCTAAAAAAAACGAGTCACGGTCAACATTTTTTGAAATTTCCGTGTGTAATGATCAGGCACAATGAATTAGAATAGAATTAATTTCCAAGAAACGGTGTGCAGGAACTAATAGAAGAGTGCTTAAAATAGAACCCTAATTCATAAATCCTAATCTAATACGTTTGAAGTACATGCTAAAAAATCCGAGTCACGGTCAACATTTTTTAAAATTTTCGTGTGTAATGATCAGGCACAATGAATTAGAATAGAACTAATTTCTCAGAAATGGTGTGCGTGAAACAATAGAAGAATGCAGAAAATCGAACCCTAATTCATAAATCCTAATATGTGAGTTTGAACTACATGCTAAAAAATCCGAGTCACGGTCAACATTTTTTGAAATTTTCGTGTGTAATGGTCAGGCACAATGAATTAGAATAGAGTTAATTTCTAAGAAACGGTGTGCATGAAACAATAGAAGAGTGCTGAAAATCGAACCCTAATTCATAAATCCTAATATGTGACGCTTGAAGTACATGCTAAAAAATCCGAGTCACGGTCAACATTTTTTGAAATTTCTGTGGGTAATGATCAGGCACAATGAATTAGGATAGAATTAATTTCTAAGAAACGGTGTGCAGGAAACAATAGAAGAGTGCTTAAAATCGAACCCTAATTCATAAATCCTAATATGTGACTTTTGAAGTACATGCTAAAAAATCCGAGTCACGATCAACATTTTTTGAAATTTTCGTGTGTAATGATCAGGCACAGCTAATTAGGATAGAATTAATGTCTAAGAAACGGTGTGCAGGAAACAATAGAAGAGTGCTGAAAATCGAACCCTAATTCATAAATCCTAATATGTGACATTTGAAGTACATGCTAAAAAAAACGAGTCACGGTCAACATTTTTTGAAATTTCCGTGTGTAATGATCAGGCACAATGAATTAGAATAGAATTAATTTCTAAGAAACGGTGTGCAGGAAACAATAGAAGAGTGCTGAAAATCGAACCCTAATTCATAAATCCTAATCTGTTACGTTTGAAGTACATGCTAAAAAATCCGAGTCACGGTCAACATTTTTTTAAATTTCCGTGTATAATGATCAGCCACAATGAATTAGAATAGTATTAATTTCTAAGAAACGGTGTGCATGAAACAATAGAAGAGTGCAGAAAATCGAACCCTAATTCATAAATCCTAATCTTTGACGTTTGAAGTACATGCTAAAAAATCCGAGTCACGGTCAACACTTTTTGAAATTTCCGTGTGTAATGATCAGGCACAATGAATTAGAATAGAATTAATTTCTAAGAAACGGTGTGCAGGAAACAATAGAAGAGTGATGAAAATCTAACCCTAATTCATAAATCATAATCTGTGACGTTTGAAGTACATGCTAAAAAATCCGAGTCACGGTCATCATTTTTTTAAATTTCCGTGGGTAATGATCAGGCACAATGAATTAGAATAGAAATAATTACTAAGAAACGGTGTGCACGAAACAATAGAAGAGTGCTGAAAATCGAACCCTAATTCATAAATCCTAATCTGTTACGTTTGAAGTACATGCTAAAAAATCCGAGTCACGGTCAACATTTTTTTAAATTTTCGTGTGTAATGATCAGGCACAATGAATTAGAATAGAATGAATTTCTAAGAAACGGTGTGCATGAAACAATAGAAGAGTGCTGAAAATGGAACCCTAATTCATAAATCCTAATCTGTGACGTTTGAAGTACATGCTAAAAATTCCGTGTCACGGTCAACATTTTTTGAAATTTCCGTGGGTAATGAACAGACACAATGAATTAGAATAGAATTAATTTCTAAGAACGGTGTGCAGGAAATAATAGAAGAGTGCAGAAAATCGAACCATCATTCATAAATCCTAATCTGTGACATTTGAAGTACATGCTAAAAAATCCGAGTCACGGTCAACAGTTTTTGAAATTTTCGTGTGTAATGATCAGGCATAATGAATTAGAATAGAATTAATTTCTAAGAAACGGTGTGCAGGAAACAATAGAAGAGTGCTGAAAATAAACCCTAATTAATAAATCCTAAGCTGTGACGTTTGAAGTACATGCTAAAAAAAACGAGTCACGGTCAACATTTTTTGAAATTTCTGTGTGTAATGATCAGACACAATGAATTAGAATAGAATTAATTTCTAAGAAACGGTGTGCAGGAAACAATAGAAGAGTGCTTAAAATCGAACCCTATATCATAAATCCTAATCTAATACGTATGAAGTACATGCTAAAAAATCCGAGTCACGGTCAACATTTTTTTAAATTTTCGTGTGTAATGATCAGGCACAATGAATTAGAATAGAATTAATTTCTAAGAAACGGTGTGCATGAAACAATAGAAGAGTGCTGAAAATGGAACCCTAATTCATAAATCCTAATCTGTGACGTTTGAAGTACATGCTAAAAATTCCGAGTCACCGTCAACATTTTTTGAATTTTCCGTGTGTAATGATCAGCCACAATGAATTAGAATAGAATTAATTTCTAAGAAACCGTGTGCGTGAAACAATAGAAGATGGCTGAAAATCGAACCCTAATTCATAAATCCTAATCTGTGAGTTTGAAGTAATGCTAAAAAATCCGAGTCACGGTCAACATTTTTTGAAATTTCCGTGTGTAATGATCACGCACAGCTAATTAGAATAGAATTAATTTCTAAGAAACGGTGTGCATGAAACAATAGAAGAGTGCAGAAAATCGAAGCCTAATTCATAAATCCTAATCTGTGAGTTTGAAGTACATGCTAAAAAATCCGAGTCACGGTCAACATTTTTTGAAATTTCCGTGTGTAATGATCAGGCACAATGAATTAGAATAGAATTAATTTCCAAGAAACGGTGTGCAGGAACTAATAGAAGAGTGCTTAAAATCGAACCCTAATTCATAAATCCTAATCTAATACGTTTGAAGTACATGCTAAAAAATTCGAGTCACGGTCAACATTTTTTTAAATTTTCGTGTGTAATGATCAGGCACAATGAATTAGAATAGAACTAATTTCTAAGAAACGGTGTGCGTGAAACAATAGAAGAATGCAGAAAATCGAACCCTAATTCATAAATCCTAATCTGTGAGTTTGAACTACATGCTAAAAAATCCGAGTCACGGTCAACATTTTTTGAAATTTCCGTGTGTAATGATCAGGCACAATGAATTAGAATAGAATTAATTTCTAAGAAACGGTGTGCAGGAAACAATAGAAGAGTGCTGAAAATCGAACCCTAATTCATAAATCCTAATCTGTTACGTTTGAAGTACATGTTAAAAAATCCGAGTCACGGTCAACATTTTTTGAAATTTCCGTGTATAATGATCAGCCACAATGAATTAGAATAGTATTAATTTCTAAGAAACGGTGTGCATGAAACAATAGAAGAGTGCAGAAAATCGAACCCTAATTCATAAATCCTAATCTTTGACGTTTGAAGTACATGCTAAAAAATCCGAGTCACGGTCAACACTTTTTGAAATTTCCGTGTGTAATGATCAGGCACAATGAATTAGAATAGAATTAATTTCTAAGAAACGGTGTGCAGGAAACAATAGAAGAGTGATGAAAATCGAACCCTAATTCATAAATCATAATCTGTGACGTTTGAAGTACATGCTAAAAAATCCGAGTCACGGTCAACATTTTTTTAAATTTCCGTGGGTAATGATCAGGCACAATGAATTAGAATAGAATTAATTTCTAAGAAACGGTGTGCACGAAACAATAGAAGAGTGCTGAAAATCGAACCCTAATTCATAAATCCTAATCTGTTACGTTTGAAGTACATGCTAAAAAATCCGAGTCACGGTCAACATTTTTTTAAATTTTCGTGTGTAATGATCAGGCACAATGAATTAGAATAGAATGAATTTCTAAGAAACGGTGTGCATGAAACAATAGAAGAGTGCTGAAAATGGAACCCTAATTCATAAATCCTAATCTGTGACGTTTGAAGTACATGCTAAAAATTCCGTGTCACGGTCAACATTTTTTGAAATTTCCGTGGGTAATGAACAGACACAATGAATTAGAATAGAATTAATTTCTAAGAACGGTGTGCAGGAAATAATAGAAGAGTGCAGAAAATCGAACCATCATTCATAAATCCTAATCTGTGACATTTGAAGTACATGCTAAAAAATCCGAGTCACGGTCAACAGTTTTTGAAATTTTCGTGTGTAATGATCAGGCATAATGAATTAGAATAGAATTAATTTCTAAGAAACGGTGTGCAGGAAACAATAGAAGAGTGCTGAAAATCGAACCCTAATTAATAAATCCTAAGCTGTGACGTTTGAAGTACATGCTAAAAAAAACGAGTCACGGTCAACATTTTTTGAAATTTCCGTGTGTAATGATCAGACACAATGAATTAGAATAGAATTAATTTCTAAGAAACGGTGTGCATGAAACAATAGAAGAGTGCTGAAAATGGAACCCTAATTCATAAATCCTAATCTGTGACGTTTGAAGTACATGCTAAAAATTCCGAGTCACGGTCAACATTTTTTTAATTTTCCGTGTGTAATGATCAGCCACAATGAATTAGAATAGAATTAATTTCTAAGAAACGGTGTGCAAGAAACAATAGAAGAGTGCTGAAAATCGAACCCTAATTCATAAATCCTAATCTGTGAGTTTGAAGTAATGCTAAAAAATCCGAGTCATGGTCAACATTTTTTGAAATTTCCATGTGTAATGATCAGGCACAGCTAATTAGAATCGAATTAATTTCTAAGAAACGGGGTGCATGAAACAATAGAAGAGTGCAGAAAATCGAACCCTAATTCATACATCCTAATCTTTGAGTTTGAAGTACATGCTAAAAAATCCGAGTCACGGTCAATATTTTTTGAAATTTCCGTGTGTAATGATCAGTCACAGCTAATTAGAATAGAATTAATTTCTAAGAAACGGTGTGCATGAAACAATAAAAGAGTGCAGAAAATCGAACCCTAATTCATAAATCATAATCTGTGACATGTGAAGTACATGCTAAACAATCCGAGTCACGGTCAACATTTTTTTAAATTTCCGTGTGTAATGATCAGGCACAATGAATTAGAATAGAATTAATTTCTAACAAACGGTGTGCATGAAACAATAGAAGAATGCAGAAAATCGAACCCTAATTCATAAATCCTAATCTGTGACGTTTGAAGTACATGCTAAAATTTCCGAGTCACAATGAATTAGAATAAAATTTCCGTTGGTAATGATCAGACACAATGAATTAGAATAAAATTAATTTCTAAGAACGGTGTGCAGGAAACAATAGGAGAGTGCTGAAAATCGAACCCTAATTCATAAATCTTAATCTGTAACATTTGAAGTACAAGCTAAAAAATCCGAATCACGGTCAACAGTTTTTGAAATTTTCGTGTGTAATGATCAGGCATAATGAATTAGAATAGAATTAATTTCTAAGAAACGGTGTGCAGGAAACAATAGAAGAGTGCTGAAAATCGAACCGTAATTAATAAATCCTAAGCTGTGACGTTTGAAGTACATGCTAAAAAAAACGACTCACGGTCAATATTTTTTGAATTTTCCATGTGTAATGATCAGCCACAATGAATTTGAATAGAATTAATTTCTAAGAAACGGTGTGCATGAAACAATAGAAGAGTGCTGAAAATGGAACCCTAATTCATAAATCCTAATCTGTGACGTTTGAAGTACATGCTAAAAATTCCGAGTCACGGTCAACATTTTTTGAATTTTCCGTGTGTAATGATCAGCCACAATGAATTAGAATAGAATTAATTTCTAAGAAACCGTGTGCATGAAACAATAGAAGAGTACTGAAAATGGAACCCTAATTCATAAATCCTAATCTGTGACGTTTGAAGTACATGCTAAAAAATCCGAGTCACGGTCAACATTTTTTGAAATTTCCGTGGGTAATGATCAGGCATAATGAATTAGAATAGACATAATTTCTAAGAAACGGTGTGCAGGAAACAATAGAAGAGTGCTGAAAATCGAACCCTAATTCATAAATCCTAATATGTGACGCTTGAAGTACATGCTAAAAAATCCGAGTCACGGTCAACATTTTTT
The DNA here is from genome assembly GCF_057944985.1 of Cucurbita pepo subsp. pepo. NCBI lineage: Eukaryota > Viridiplantae > Streptophyta > Magnoliopsida > Cucurbitales > Cucurbitaceae > Cucurbita > Cucurbita pepo. The sequence goes on along the minus strand of NC_141816.1, from coordinate 5,430,235 downwards.
GAAATTTCTGTGGGTAATGATCAGGCACAATGAATTAGGATAGAATTAATTTCTAAGAAACGGTGTGAAGGAAACAATAGAAGAGTGCTTAAAATCGAACCCTAATTCATAAATCCTAATATGTGACTTTTGAAGTACATGCTAAAAAATCCGAGTCACGATCAACATTTTTTGAAATTTCCGTGTGTAATGATCAGGCACAGCTAATTAGGATAGAATTAATGTCTAAGAAACGGTGTGCAGGAAACAATAGAAGAGTGCTGAAAATCGAACCCTAATTCATAAATCCTAATATGTGACATTTGAAGTACATGCTAAAAAAAACGAGTCACGGTCAACATTTTTTGAAATTTCCGTGTGTAATGATCAGGCACAATGAATTAGAATAGAATTAATTTCCAAGAAACGGTGTGCAAGAACTAATAGAAGAGTGCTTAAAATAGAACCCTAATTCATAAATCCTAATCTAATACGTTTGAAGTACATGCTAAAAAATCCGAGTCACGGTCAACATTTTTTTAAATTTTCGTGTGTAATGATCAGGCACAATGAATTAGAATAGAACTAATTTCTAAGAAACGGTGTGCGTGAAACAATAGAAGAATGCAGAAAATCGAACCCTAATTCATAAATCCTAATATGTGAGTTTGAACTACATGCTAAAAAATCCGAGTCACGGTCAACATTTTTTAAAATTTTCGTGTGTAATGGTCAGGCACAATGAATTAGAATATAGTTAATTTCTAAGAAACGGTGTGCATGAAACAATAGAAGAGTGCTGAAAATCGAACCCTAATTCATAAATCCTAATATGTGACGCTTGAAGTACATGCTAAAAAATCCGAGTCACGGTCAACATTTTTTGAAATTTCCGTGTGTAATGATCAGGCACAGCTAATTAGGATAGAATTAATGTCTAAGAAACGGTGTGCAGGAAACAATAGAAGAGTGCTGAAAATCGAACCCTAATTCATAAATCCTAATATGTGACATTTGAAGTACATGCTAAAAAAAACGAGTCACGGTCAACATTTTTTGAAATTTCCGTGTGTAATGATCAGGCACAATGAATTAGAATAGAATTAATTTCTAAGAAACGGTGTGCCTGAAACAATAGAAGAGTGCAGAAAATTGAACCCTAATTCAAAATCATAATCTGTGACATTTGAAGTACATGCTGAACAATCCGAGTCACGGTCAACATTTTTTTAAATTTCCGTGTGTAATGATCAGGCACAATGAATTAGAATAGAATTAATTTCTAAGAAACGGTGTGCAGGAAACAATAGAAGAGTGATGAAAATCGAACCCTAATTCATAAATCATAATCTGTGACGTTTGAAGTACATGCTAAAAATTCCGAGTCACGGTCAACATTTTTTGAAATTTCCGTGGGTAATGATCAGACACAATGAATTAGAATAGAATTAATTTCTAAGAACGGTGTGCAGGAAATAATAGAAGAGTGAAGAAAATCGAACCCTCATTCATAAATCCTAATCTGTGACATTTGAAGTACATGCTGAAAAATCCGAGTCACGGTCAACAGTTTTTGAAATTTTCGTGTGTAATGATCAGGCAGAATGAATTAGAATAGAATTAATTTCTAAGAAACGGTGTGCATGAAACAATAGAAGAGTGCTGAAAATCGAACCCAAATTAATAAATCCTAAGCTGTGACGTTTGAAGTACATGCTAAAAAAAACGAGTCACGGTCAACATTTTTTGAAATTTCCGTGTGTAATGATCAGACACAATGAATTAGAATAGAATTAATTTCTAAGAAACGGTGTGTATGAAACAATAGAAGAGTGCTTAAAATCGAACCCTAATTCATAAATCCTAATCTGTGACGTTTGAAGTACATGCTAAAAAATCCGAGTCACGGTCAACATTTTTAGAAATTTTCGTGGGTAATGATCAGGCACAATGAATTAGAATAGAATTAATTTCTAAGAAACGGTGTGCAGGAAACAATAGAAGAGTGCTGAAAATCGAACCCTAATTCATAAATCCTAATCTGTGACTTTTGAAGTACATGCTAAAAAATCCGAGTCACGGTCAACAGTTTTTGAAATTTTCGTGTGTAATGATCAGGCACAATGAATTAGAATAGAATTAATTTCTAAGAAACGGTGTGCATGAAACAATAGAAGAGTGCTGAAAATCGAACCCTAATTCAAAAATCCTAATCTCTGAGTTTGAAGTAATGCTAAAAAATCCGAGTCACGGTCAACATTTTTTGAAATTTTCGTGTGTAATGATCAGGCACAGCTAATTAGAATAGAATTAATTTCTAAGAAACGGTGTGCACGAAACAATAGAAGAGTGCTGAAAATTGAATCCTAATTCATAAATCCTAATCTGTTTGTTTGAAGTACATGCTAAAAAATCCGAGTCACGGTCAACATTTTTTTAAATTTCCGTGTGTAATGATCAGGCACAGCTAATTAGAATAGAATTAATTTCTAAGAAACGGTGTGCATGAAACAATAGAAGAGTGCAGAAAATCGAACCCTAATTCATAAATCATAATCTGTGACATGTGAAGTACATGCTAAACAATCCGAGTCACGGTCAACATTTTTTCCAATTTCCGTGTGTAATGATCAGGCACAATGAATTAGAATAAAATTAATTTCTAACAAACGGTGTGCATGAAACAATAGAAGAATGCAGAAAATCGAACTCTAATTCATAAATCCTAATCTGTGACGTTTGAAGTACATGCTAAAAATTCCGAGTCACGGTCAACATTTCTTGAAATTTCCGTGGGTAATGATCAGACACAATGAATTAGAATAAAATTAATTTCTAAGAACGGTGTGCAGGAAACAATAGGAGAGTGCTGAAAATCGAACCCTAATTCATAAATCTTAATCTGTAACATTTGAAGTACATGCTAAAAAATCCGAGTCACGGTCAACAGTTTTTGAAATTTTCGTGTGTAATGATCAGGCATAATGAATTAGAATAGAATTAATTTCTAAGAAACGGTGTGCAGGAAACAATAGAAGAGTGCTGAAAATCGAACCCTAATTAATAAATCCTAAGCTGTGACGTTTGAAGTACATGCTAAAAAAAACGAGTCACGGTCAACATTTTTTGAAATTTTCGTGTGTAATGATCAGGCACAGCTAATTAGAATAGAATTAATTTCTAAGAAACGGTGTGCACGAAACAATAGAAGAGTGCTGAAAATCGAATCCTAATTCATAAATCCTAATCTGTGAGTTTGAAGTACATGCTAAAAAATCCGAGTCACGGTCAACATTTTTTTAAATTTCCGTGTGTAATGATCAGGCACAGCTAATTAGAATAGAATTAATTTCTAAGAAACGGTGTGCATGAAACAATAGAAGAGTGCAGAAAATCGAACCCTAATTCATAAATCATAATCTGTGACGTTTGAAGTACATTATAAACAATCCGAGTCACGGTCAACATTTTTTTAAATTTCCGTGTGTAATGATCAGGCCCAATGAATTAGAATAGGATTAATTTCCATGAAACGGTGTGCATGAAACAATAGAAGGGTGATGAAAATCAACCCTAATTCATATATCATAATCTGTGACGTTTGAAGTACATGCTAAAAAATCCGAGTCACGGTCAACAGTTTTTTAAATTTCCGTGGGTAATGATCAGGCACAATGAATTAGAATAGAATTAATTTCTAAGAAACGGTGTGCAGGAAACAATAGAAGAGTGCTTAAAATCGAACCCTAATTCATAACTCCTAATCTGTTACGTTTGAAGTACATACTAAAAAATCCGAGTCACGGTCAACATTTTTTTAAATTTCCGTGTGTAATGATCATGCACAATGAATTAGAATAGAATTAATTTCTAACAAACGGTGTGCATGAAACAATAGAGGAATGCAGAAAATCGAACCCTAATTCATAAATCCTAATCTGTGACGTTTGAAGTACATGCTAAAAAATCCGAGTCACGGTCAACATTTTTTGAAATTTCCGTGGGTAATGATCAGGCACAATTAATTAGAATAGAATTAATTTCTAAGAAACGGTGTGCAGGAAACAATAGAAGAGTGCAGAAAATCGAACCCTAATTCATAAATCCTAATATGTGACATTTGAAGTACATGCTAAAAAAAACGAGTCACGGTCAACATTTTTTGAAATTTCCGTGTGTAATGATCAGGCACAATGAATTAGAATAGAATTAATTTCCAAGAAACGGTGTGCAAGAACTAATAGAAGAGTGCTTAAAATAGAACCCTAATTCATAAATCCTAATCTAATACGTTTGAAGTACATGCCAAAAAATCCGAGTCACGGTCAACATTTTTTTAAATTTTCGTGTGTAATGATCAGGCACAATGAATTAGAATAGAACTAATTTCTAAGAAACGGTGTGCGTGAAACAATAGAAGAATGCAGAAAATCGAACCCTAATTCATAAATCCTAATATGTGAGTTTGAACTACATGCTAAAAAATCCGAGTCACGGTCAACATTTTTTAAAATTTTCGTGTGTAATGGTCAGGCACAATGAATTAGAATATAGTTAATTTCTAAGAAACGGTGTGCATGAAACAATAGAAGAGTGCTGAAAATCGAACCCTAATTCATAAATCCTAATATGTGACGCTTGAAGTACATGCTAAAAAATCCGAGTCACGGTCAACATTTTTTGAAATTTCTGTGGGTAATGATCAGGCACAATGAATTAGGATAGAATTAATTTCTAAGAAACGGTGTGCAGGAAACAATAGAAGAGTGCTTAAAATCGAACCCTAATTCATAAATCCTAATATGTGACTTTTGAAGTACATGCTAAAAAATCCGAGTCACGATCAACATTTTTTGAAATTTCCGTGTGTAATGATCAGGCACAGCTAATTAGGATAGAATTAATTTCTAAGAAACGGTGTGCAGGAAACAATAGAAGAGTGCTGAAAATCGAACCCTAATTAATAAATCCTAAGCTGTGACGTTTGAAGTACATGCTAAAAAAAACGAGTCACGGTCAACATTTTTTGAAATTTCCGTGTGTAATGATCAGACACAATGAATTAGAATAGAATTAATTTCTAAGAAACGGTGTGCAGGAAACAATAGAAGAGTGCTTAAAATCGAACCCTAATTCATAAATCCTAATCTAATACGTTTGAAGTACATGCTAAAAAATCCGAGTCACGGTCAACATTTTTTTAAATTTTCGTGTGTAATGATCAGGCACAATGAATTAGAATAGAATTAATTTCTAAGAAACGGTGTGCATGAAACAATAGAAGAGTGCTGAAAATGGAACCCTAATTCATAAATCCTAATCTGTGACGTTTGAAGTACATGCTAAAAATTCCGAGTCACGGTCAACATTTTTTTAATTTTCCGTGTGTAATGATCAGCCACAATGAATTAGAATAGAATTAATTTCTAAGAAACGGTGTGCAGGAAACAATAGAAGAGTGCTGAAAATCGAACCCTAATTCATAAATCCTAATCTGTCAGTTTGAAGTAATGCTAAAAAATCCGAGTCATGGTCAACATTTTTGTAAATTTCCGTGTGTAATGATCAGGCACAGCTAATTAGAATAGAATTAATTTCTAAGAAACGGTGTGCATGAAACAATAGAAGAGTGCAGAAAATCGAACCCTAATTCATACATACTAATCTTTGAGTTTGAAGTACATGCTAAAAAATCCGAGTCACGGTCAATATTTTTTGAAATTTCCGTGTGTAATGATCAGTCACAGCTAATTAGAATAGAATTAATTTCTAAGAAACGGTGTGCATGAAACAATAGAAGAGTGCAGAAAATCGAACCCTAATTCATAAATCATAATCTGTGACATGTGAAGTACATGCTAAACAATCCGAGTCACGGTCAAGATTTTTTTAAATTTCCGTGTGTAATGATCAGGCACAATGAATTAGAATAGAATTAATTTCTAACAAACGGTGTGCATGAAACAATAGAAGAATGCAGAAAATCGAACCCTAATTCATAAATCCTAATCTGTGACGTTTGAAGTACATGCTAAAAATTCCGAGTCACGGTCAACATTTCTTGAAATTTCCGTGGGTAATGATCAGACACAATGAATTAGAATAGAAGTAATTTGTAAGAACGGTGTGCAGGAAACAATAGGAGAGTGTTGAAAATCGAACCCTAATTCATAAATCTTAATCTGTAACATTTGAAGTACATGCTAAAAAATCAGAGTCACGGTCAACAGTTTTTGAAATTTTCGTGTGTAATGATCAGGCATAATGAATTAGAATAGAATTAATTTCTAAGAAACGGTGTGCAGGAAACAATAGAAGAGTGCTGAAAATCGAACCCTAATTAATAAATCCTAAGCTGTGACGTTTGAAGTACATGCTAAAAAATACGAGTCACGGTCAACATTTTTTTAAATTTCCATGTGTAATGATCAGCCACAGTGAATTAGAATTGTATTAATTTCTAAGAAACAGTGTGCATGAAACAATACAAGAGTGCAGAAAATCGAACCCTAATTCATAAATTCCAATCTGTGACGTTTGAAGTACATGCTAAAAAATCCGAGTCACGGTCAACATTTTTTGAAATTTCCGTGGGTAATGGTCAGGCACAATGAATTAGAATAGAATTAATTTCTAAGAAACGTTGTGCAGGAAACAATAGAAGTGTGCTGAAAATCGAACCCTAATTCATCAATCATAATCTGTGACGTTTGAAGTACATGCTAAAAAATCCGAGTCACGGTCAACATTTTTTTAACTTTCCGTGGGTAATGATCAGGCACAATGAATTAGTATAGAATTAATTTCTAAGAAACGGTGTGCAAGAAACAATAGAAGAGTGCTTAAAATCGAACCCTAATTCATAAATCCTAATCTGTTACGTTTGAAGTACATGCTAAAAAATCCGAGTCACAGTCAACATTTTTTTAAATTTCCGTGTGTAATGATCAGCCACAATGAATTAGAATAGTATTAATTTCTAAGAAATGGTGTGCATGAAACAATAGAAGAGTCCAGAAAATCGAACCCTGATTCATAAATCCTAATATGTGACGTTTGAAGAAAATGCTAAAAAATCCAAGTCACGGTCAACATTTTTTGAAATTTCCGTGGGTAATCGTCAGGCACAATGAATTAGAATAGAATTAATTTCTAAGAAACGGTGTGCAGGAAACAATAGAAGAGTGCAGAAAATCGAACCCTAATTAATAAATCCTAAGCTGTGAAGTTTGAAGTACATGCTAAAAAAAACGAGTTACGGTCAACATTTTTTAAAATTTCCGTGTGTAATGATCAGGCACAATGAATTAGAATAGAATTAATTTCTAAGAAACGGTGTGCATGAAACAATAGAAGAGTGCTGAAAATGGAACCCTAATTCATAAATCCTAATCTGTGACGTTTGAAGTACATGCTAAAAATTCCGAGTCACGGTCAACATTTTTTTAATTTTCCGTGTGTAATGATCAGCCACAATGAATTAGAATAGAATTAATTTCTAAGAAACGGTGTGCAGGAAACAATAGAAGAGTGCTGAAAATCGAACCCTAATTCATAAATCCTAATCTGTCAGTTTGAAGTAATGCTAAAAAATCCGAGTCATGGTCAACATTTTTGTAAATTTCCGTGTGTAATGATCAGGCACAGCTAATTAGAATAGAATTAATTTCTAAGAAACGGTGTGCATGAAACAATAGAAGAGTGCAGAAAATCGAACCCTAATTCATACATACTAATCTTTGAGTTTGAAGTACATGCTAAAAAATCCGAGTCACGGTCAATATTTTTTGAAATTTCCGTGTGTAATGATCAGTCACAGCTAATTAGAATAGAATTAATTTCTAAGAAACGGTGTGCATGAAACAATAGAAGAGTGCAGAAAATCGAACCCTAATTCATAAATCATAATCTGTGACATGTGAAGTACATGCTAAACAATCCGAGTCACGGTCAAGATTTTTTTAAATTTCCGTGTGTAATGATCAGGCACAATGAATTAGAATAGAATTAATTTCTAACAAACGGTGTGCATGAAACAATAGAAGAATGCAGAAAATCGAACCCTAATTCATAAATCCTAATCTGTGACGTTTGAAGTACATGCTAAAAATTCCGAGTCACGGTCAACATTTCTTGAAATTTCCGTGGGTAATGATCAGACACAATGAATTAGAATAGAAGTAATTTCTAAGAACGGTGTGCAGGAAACAATAGGAGAGTGTTGAAAATCGAACCCTAATTCATAAATCTTAATCTGTAACATTTGAAGTACATGCTAAAAAATCAGAGTCACGGTCAACAGTTTTTGAAATTTTCGTGTGTAATGATCAGGCATAATGAATTAGAATAGAATTAATTTCTAAGAAACGGTGTGCAGGAAACAATAGAAGAGTGCTGAAAATCGAACCCTAATTAATAAATCCTAAGCTGTGACGTTTGAAGTACATGCTAAAAAATACGAGTCACGGTCAACATTTTTTTAAATTTCCATGTGTAATGATCAGCCACAGTGAATTAGAATTGTATTAATTTCTAAGAAACAGTGTGCATGAAACAATACAAGAGTGCAGAAAATCGAACCCTAATTCATAAATTCCAATCTGTGACGTTTGAAGTACATGCTAAAAAATCCGAGTCACGGTCAACATTTTTTGAAATTTCCGTGGGTAATGGTCAGGCACAATGAATTAGAATAGAATTAATTTCTAAGAAACGTTGTGCAGGAAACAATAGAAGTGTGCTGAAAATCGAACCCTAATTCATAAATCATAATCTGTGACGTTTGAAGTACATGCTAAAAAATCCGAGTCACGGTCAACATTTTTTTAACTTTCCGTGGGTAATGATCAGGCACAATGAATTAGTATAGAATTAATTTCTAAGAAACGGTGTGCAAGAAACAATAGAAGAGTGCTTAAAATCGAACCCTAATTCATAAATCCTAATCTGTTACGTTTGAAGTACATGCTAAAAAATCCGAGTCACGGTCAACATTTTTTTAAATTTCCGTGTGTAATGATCAGCCACAATGAATTAGAATAGTATTAATTTCTAAGAAATGGTGTGCATGAAACAATAGAAGAGTCCAGAAAATCGAACCCTGATTCATAAATCCTAATATGTGACGTTTGAAGTACATGCTAAAAAATCCAAGTCACGGTCAACATTTTTTGAAATTTCCGTGGGTAATCGTCAGGCACAATGAATTAGAATAGAATTAATTTCTAAGAAACGGTGTGCAGGAAACAATAGAAGAGTGCAGAAAATCGAACCCTAATTAATAAATCCTAAGCTGTGAAGTTTGAAGTACATGCTAAAAAAAACGAGTTACGGTCAACATTTTTTAAAATTTCCGTGTGTAATGATCAGGCACAATGAATTAGAATAGAATTAATTTCTAAGAAACGGTGTGCATGAAACAATAGAAGAGTGCAGAAAATCGAACCCTAATTCATAAATCATAATCTGTGACGTTTGAAGTACATGCTAAAAATTCCGAGTCACGGTCAACATTTTTTTAATTTTCCGTGTGTAATGATCAGCCACAATGAATTAGAATAGAATTAATTTCTAAGAAACGGTGTGCAGGAAACAATAGAAGAGTGCTGAAAATCGAACCCTAATTCATAAATCCTAATCTGTCAGTTTGAAGTAATGCTAAAAAATCCGAGTCATGGTCAACATTTTTGTAAATTTCCGTGTGTAATGATCAGGCACAGCTAATTAGAATAGAATTAATTTCTAAGAAACGGTGTGCATGAAACAATAGAAGAGTGCAGAAAATCGAACCCTAATTCATACATACTAATCTTTGAGTTTGAAGTACATGCTAAAAAATCCGAGTCACGGTCAATATTTTTTGAAATTTCCGTGTGTAATGATCAGTCACAGCTAATTAGAATAGAATTAATTTCTAAGAAACGGTGTGCATGAAACAATAGAAGAGTGCAGAAAATCGAACCCTAATTCATAAATCATAATCTGTGACATGTGAAGTACATGCTAAACAATCCGAGTCACGGTCAAGATTTTTTTAAATTTCCGTGTGTAATGATCAGGCACAATGAATTAGAATAGAATTAATTTCTAACAAACGGTGTGCATGAAACAATAGAAGAATGCAGAAAATCGAACCCTAATTCATAAATCCTAATCTGTGACGTTTGAAGTACATGCTAAAAATTCCGAGTCACGGTCAACATTTCTTGAAATTTCCGTGGGTAATGATCAGACACAATGAATTAGAATAGAAGTAATTTCTAAGAACGGTGTGCAGGAAACAATAGGAGAGTGTTGAAAATCGAACCCTAATTCATAAATCTTAATCTGTAACATTTGAAGTACATGCTAAAAAATCAGAGTCACGGTCAACAGTTTTTGAAATTTTCGTGTGTAATGATCAGGCATAATGAATTAGAATAGAATTAATTTCTAAGAAACGGTGTGCAGGAAACAATAGAAGAGTGCTGAAAATCGAACCCTAATTAATAAATCCTAAGCTGTGACGTTTGAAGTACATGCTAAAAAATACGAGTCACGGTCAACATTTTTTTAAATTTCCATGTGTAATGATCAGCCACAGTGAATTAGAATTGTATTAATTTCTAAGAAACAGTGTGCATGAAACAATACAAGAGTGCAGAAAATCGAACCCTAATTCATAAATTCCAATCTGTGACGTTTGAAGTACATGCTAAAAAATCCGAGTCACGGTCAACATTTTTTGAAATTTCCGTGGGTAATGGTCAGGCACAATGAATTAGAATAGAATTAATTTCTAAGAAACGTTGTGCAGGAAACAATAGAAGTGTGCTGAAAATCGAACCCTAATTCATCAATCATAATCTGTGACGTTTGAAGTACATGCTAAAAAATCCGAGTCACGGTCAACATTTTTTTAACTTTCCGTGGGTAATGATCAGGCACAATGAATTAGTATAGAATTAATTTCTAAGAAACGGTGTGCAAGAAACAATAGAAGAGTGCTTAAAATCGAACCCTAATTCATAAATCCTAATCTGTTACGTTTGAAGTACATGCTAAAAAATCCGAGTCACAGTCAACATTTTTTTAAATTTCCGTGTGTAATGATCAGCCACAATGAATTAGAATAGTATTAATTTCTAAGAAATGGTGTGCATGAAACAATAGAAGAGTCCAGAAAATCGAACCCTGATTCATAAATCCTAATATGTGACGTTTGAAGTACATGCTAAAAAATCCAAGTCACGGTCAACATTTTTTGAAATTTCCGTGGGTAATCGTCAGGCACAATGAATTAGAATAGAATTAATTTCTAAGAAACGGTGTGCAGGAAACAATAGAAGAGTGCAGAAAATCGAACCCTAAATAATAAATCCTAAGCTGTGAAGTTTGAAGTACATGCTAAAAAAAACGAGTTACGGTCAACATTTTTTAAAATTTCCGTGTGTAATGATCAGGCACAATGAATTAGAATAGAATTAATTTCTAAGAAACGGTGTGCATGAAACAATAGAAGAGTGCTGAAAATGGAACCCTAATTCATAAATCCTAATCTGTGACGTTTGAAGTACATGCTAAAAATTCCGAGTCACGGTCAACATTTTTTTAATTTTCCGTGTGTAATGATCAGCCACAATGAATTAGAATAGAATTAATTTCTAAGAAACGGTGTGCAGGAAACAATAGAAGAGTGCTGAAAATCGAACCCTAATTCATAAATCCTAATCTGTCAGTTTGAAGTAATGCTAAAAAATCCGAGTCATGGTCAACATTTTTGTAAATTTCCGTGTGTAATGATCAGGCACAGCTAATTAGAATAGAATTAATTTCTAAGAAACGGTGTGCATGAAACAATAGAAGAGTGCAGAAAATCGAACCCTAATTCATACATACTAATCTTTGAGTTTGAAGTACATGCTAAAAAATCCGAGTCACGGTCAATATTTTTTGAAATTTCCGTGTGTAATGATCAGTCACAGCTAATTAGAATAGAATTAATTTCTAAGAAACGGTGTGCATGAAACAATAGAAGAGTGCAGAAAATCGAACCCTAATTCATAAATCATAATCTGTGACATGTGAAGTACATGCTAAACAATCCGAGTCACGGTCAAGATTTTTTTAAATTTCCGTGTGTAATGATCAGGCACAATGAATTAGAATAGAATTAATTTCTAACAAACGGTGTGCATGAAACAATAGAAGAATGCAGAAAATCGAACCCTAATTCATAAATCCTAATCTGTGACGTTTGAAGTACATGCTAAAAATTCCGAGTCACGGTCAACATTTCTTGAAATTTCCGTGGGTAATGATCAGACACAATGAATTAGAATAGAAGTAATTTCTAAGAACGGTGTGCAGGAAACAATAGGAGAGTGTTGAAAATCGAACCCTAATTCATAAATCTTAATCTGTAACATTTGAAGTACATGCTAAAAAATCAGAGTCACGGTCAACAGTTTTTGAAATTTTCGTGTGTAATGATCAGGCATAATGAATTAGAATAGAATTAATTTCTAAGAAACGGTGTGCAGGAAACAATAGAAGAGTGCTGAAAATCGAACCCTAATTAATAAATCCTAAGCTGTGACGTTTGAAGTACATGCTAAAAAATACGAGTCACGGTCAACATTTTTTTAAATTTCCATGTGTAATGATCAGCCACAGTGAATTAGAATTGTATTAATTTCTAAGAAACAGTGTGCATGAAACAATACAAGAGTGCAGAAAATCGAACCCTAATTCATAAATTCCAATCTGTGACGTTTGAAGTACATGCTAAAAAATCCGAGTCACGGTCAACATTTTTTGAAATTTCCGTGGGTAATGGTCAGGCACAATGAATTAGAATAGAATTAATTTCTAAGAAACGTTGTGCAGGAAACAATAGAAGTGTGCTGAAAATCGAACCCTAATTCATCAATCATAATCTGTGACGTTTGAAGTACATGCTAAAAAATCCGAGTCACGGTCAACATTTTTTTAACTTTCCGTGGGTAATGATCAGGCACAATGAATTAGTATAGAATTAATTTCTAAGAAACGGTGTGCAAGAAACAATAGAAGAGTGCTTAAAATCGAACCCTAATTCATAAATCCTAATCTGTTACGTTTGAAGTACATGCTAAAAAATCCGAGTCACAGTCAACATTTTTTTAAATTTCCGTGTGTAATGATCAGCCACAATGAATTAGAATAGTATTAATTTCTAAGAAATGGTGTGCATGAAACAATAGAAGAGTCCAGAAAATCGAACCCTGATTCATAAATCCTAATATGTGACGTTTGAAGTACATGCTAAAAAATCCAAGTCACGGTCAACATTTTTTGAAATTTCCGTGGGTAATCGTCAGGCACAATGAATTAGAATAGAATTAATTTCTAAGAAACGGTGTGCAGGAAACAATAGAAGAGTGCAGAAAATCGAACCCTAAATAATAAATCCTAAGCTGTGAAGTTTGAAGTACATGCTAAAAAAAACGAGTTACGGTCAACATTTTTTAAAATTTCCGTGTGTAATGATCAGGCACAATGAATTAGAATAGAATTAATTTCTAAGAAACGGTGTGCATGAAACAATAGAAGAGTGCTGAAAATGGAACCCTAATTCATAAATCCTAATCTGTGACGTTTGAAGTACATGCTAAAAATTCCGAGTCACGGTCAACATTTTTTTAATTTTCCGTGTGTAATGATCAGCCACAATGAATTAGAATAGAATTAATTTCTAAGAAACGGTGTGCAGGAAACAATAGAAGAGTGCTGAAAATCGAACCCTAATTCATAAATCCTAATCTGTCAGTTTGAAGTAATGCTAAAAAATCCGAGTCATGGTCAACATTTTTGTAAATTTCCGTGTGTAATGATCAGGCACAGCTAATTAGAATAGAATTAATTTCTAAGAAACGGTGTGCATGAAACAATAGAAGAGTGCAGAAAATCGAACCCTAATTCATACATACTAATCTTTGAGTTTGAAGTACATGCTAAAAAATCCGAGTCACGGTCAATATTTTTTGAAATTTCCGTGTGTAATGATCAGTCACAGCTAATTAGAATAGAATTAATTTCTAAGAAACGGTGTGCATGAAACAATAGAAGAGTGCAGAAAATCGAACCCTAATTCATAAATCATAATCTGTGACATGTGAAGTACATGCTAAACAATCCGAGTCACGGTCAAGATTTTTTTAAATTTCCGTGTGTAATGATCAGGCACAATGAATTAGAATAGAATTAATTTCTAACAAACGGTGTGCATGAAACAATAGAAGAATGCAGAAAATCGAACCCTAATTCATAAATCCTAATCTGTGACGTTTGAAGTACATGCTAAAAATTCCGAGTCACGGTCAACATTTCTTGAAATTTCCGTGGGTAATGATCAGACACAATGAATTAGAATAGAAGTAATTTCTAAGAACGGTGTGCAGGAAACAATAGGAGAGTGTTGAAAATCGAACCCTAATTCATAAATCTTAATCTGTAACATTTGAAGTACATGCTAAAAAATCAGAGTCACGGTCAACAGTTTTTGAAATTTTCGTGTGTAATGATCAGGCATAATGAATTAGAATAGAATTAATTTCTAAGAAACGGTGTGCAGGAAACAATAGAAGAGTGCTGAAAATCGAACCCTAATTAATAAATCCTAAGCTGTGACGTTTGAAGTACATGCTAAAAAATACGAGTCACGGTCAACATTTTTTTAAATTTCCATGTGTAATGATCAGCCACAGTGAATTAGAATTGTATTAATTTCTAAGAAACAGTGTGCATGAAACAATACAAGAGTGCAGAAAATCGAACCCTAATTCATAAATTCCAATCTGTGACGTTTGAAGTACATGCTAAAAAATCCGAGTCACGGTCAACATTTTTTGAAATTTCCGTGGGTAATGGTCAGGCACAATGAATTAGAATAGAATTAATTTCTAAGAAACGTTGTGCAGGAAACAATAGAAGTGTGCTGAAAATCGAACCCTAATTCATAAATCATAATCTGTGACGTTTGAAGTACATGCTAAAAAATCCGAGTCACGGTCAACATTTTTTTAACTTTCCGTGGGTAATGATCAGGCACAATGAATTAGTATAGAATTAATTTCTAAGAAACGGTGTGCAAGAAACAATAGAAGAGTGCTTAAAATCGAACCCTAATTCATAAATCCTAATCTGTTACGTTTGAAGTACATGCTAAAAAATCCGAGTCACGGTCAACATTTTTTTAAATTTCCGTGTGTAATGATCAGCCACAATGAATTAGAATAGTATTAATTTCTAAGAAATGGTGTGCATGAAACAATAGAAGAGTCCAGAAAATCGAACCCTGATTCATAAATCCTAATATGTGACGTTTGAAGTACATGCTAAAAAATCCAAGTCACGGTCAACATTTTTTGAAATTTCCGTGGGTAATCGTCAGGCACAATGAATTAGAATAGAATTAATTTCTAAGAAACGGTGTGCAGGAAACAATAGAAGAGTGCAGAAAATCGAACCCTAATTAATAAATCCTAAGCTGTGAAGTTTGAAGTACATGCTAAAAAAAACGAGTTACGGTCAACATTTTTTAAAATTTCCGTGTGTAATGATCAGGCACAATGAATTAGAATAGAATTAATTTCTAAGAAACGGTGTGCATGAAACAATAGAAGAGTGCAGAAAATCGAACCCTAATTCATAAATCATAATCTGTGACGTTTGAAGTACATGCTAAACAATCCGAGTCATGGTCAACATTTTTTTAAATTTTCGTGTGTAATGATCAGGCACAATGAATTAGATTAGTATTAATTTCGAAGAAACGGTGTGCATGAAACAATAGAAGAGTGCAGAAAATCGAACCCTAATTCATATATCCCAATCTGTGTTGTTTGAAGTACATGCTAAAAAATCCGAGTCACGGTCAACATTTTTTGAAATTTCCGTGGGTAATGGTCAGGCATAATCAATTAGAATAGAATTAATTTCTAAGAAACGGTGTGCAGGAAACAATAGAAGAGTGCTGAAAATCGAACCCTAATTCATAAATCATAATCTGTGACGTTTGAAGTACATGCTAAAAAATCCGAGTCACGGTCAACATTTTTTAAATTTCCGTGTGTAATGATCAGGCACAATGAATTAGAATAGAATTAATTTATAAGAAATGGTGTGCATGAAACAATAGAAGAATGCAGAAAATCGAACCCTAATTCATAAATCCTAATCTGTGACGTTTGAACTACATGCTAAAAAATCCGAGTCACGGTCAACATTTTTTGAAATTTTCGTGTGTAATGGTCAGGCACAATGAATTAGAATAGAGTTAATTTCTAAGAAACGGTGTGCATGAAACAATAGAAGAGTGCTGAAAATCGAACCCTAATTCATAAATCCTAATATGTGACGCTTGAAGTACATGCTAAGAAATCCGAGTCACGGTCAACATTTTTTGAAATTTCTGTGGGTAATGATCAGGCACAATGAATTAGGATAGAATTAATTTCTAAGAAACGGTGTGCAGGAAACAATAGAAGAGTGCTTAAAATCGAACCCTAATTCATAAATCCTAATATGTGACTTTTGAAGTACATGCTAAAAAATCCGAGTCACGATCAACATTTTTTGAAATTTCCGTGTGTAATGATCAGGCACAGCTAATTAGGATAGAATTAATGTCTAAGAAACGGTGTGCAGGAAACAATAGAAGAGTGCTGAAAATCGAACCCTAATTCATAAATCCTAATATGTGACATTTGAAGTACATGCTAAAAAAAACGAGTCACGGTCAACATTTTTTGAAATTTCCGTGTGTAATGATCAGGCACAATGAATTAGAATAGAATTAATTTCTAAGAAACGGTGTGCAGGAAACAATAGAAGAGTGCTGAAAATCGAACCCTAATTCATAAATCCTAATCTGTTACGTTTGAAGTACATGCTAAAAAATCCGAGTCACGGTCAACATTTTTTGAAATTTCCGTGTGTAATGATCAGGCACAATGAATTAGAATAGAATTAATTTCTAAGAAACGGTGTGCATGAAACAATAGAAGAGTGCAGAAAATCGAACCCTAATTCATAAATCCTAATCTTTGACGTTTGAAGTACATGCTAAAAAATCCGAGTCACGGTCAACACTTTTTGAAATTTCCGTGTGTAATGATCAGGCACAATGAATTAGAATAGAATTAATTTCTAAGAAACGGTGTGCATGAAACAATAGAAGAGTGCAGAAAATTGAACCCTAATTCATAAATCATAATCTGTGACATTTGAAGTACATGCTGAACAATCCGAGTCACGGTCAACATTTTTTTAAATTTCCGTGTGTAATGATCAGGCACAATGAATTAGAATAGAATTAATTTCTAAGAAACGGTATGCAGGAAACAATAGAAGAGTGATGAAAATCGAACCCTAATTCATAAATCATAATCTGTGACGTTTGAAGTACATGCTAAAAAATCCGAGTCACGGTCAACATTTTTTTAAATTTCCGTGGGTAATGATCAGGCACAATGAATTAGAATAGAATTAATTTCTAAGAAACGGTGTGCACGAAACAATAGAAGAGTGCTGAAAATCGAACCCTAATTCATAAATCCTAATCTGTTACGTTTGAAGTACATGCTAAAAAATCCGAGTCACGGTCAACATTTTTTTAAATTTTCATGTGTAATGATCAGGCACAATGAATTAGAATAGAATGAATTTCTAAGAAACGGTGTGCATGAAACAATAGAAGAGTGCTGAAAATGGAACCCTAATTCATAAATCCTAATCTGTGACGTTTGAAGTACATGCTAAAAATTCCGAGTCACGGTCAACGTTTTTTGAAATTTCCGTGGGTAATGAACAGACACAATGAATTAGAATAGAATTAATTTCTAAGAACGGTGTGCAGGAAATAATAGAAGAGTGCAGAAAATCAAACCATCATTCATAAAACCTAATCTGTGACATTTGAAGTACATGCTAAAAAATCCGAGTCACGGTCAACAGTTTTTGAAATTATCGTGTGTAATGATCAGGCATAATGAATTAGAATAGAATTAATTTCTAAGAAACGGTGTGCAGGAAACAATAGAAGAGTGCTGAAAATCGAACCCTAATTAATAAATCCTAAGCTGTGACGTTTGAAGTACATGCTAAAAAAAACGAGTCACGGTCAACATTTTTTGAAATTTCCGTGTGTAATGATTAGACACAATGAATTAGAATAGAATTAATTTCTAAGAAACGGTGTGCAGGAAACAATAGAAGAGTGCTTAAAATCGAACCCTAATTCATAAATCCTAATCTAATACGTTTTAAGTACATGCTAAAAAATCCGAGTCACGGTCAACATTTTTTTAAATTTTCGTGTGTAATTATCAGGCACAATGAATTAGAATAGAATTAATTTCTAAGAAACGGTGTGCATAAAACAATAGAAGAGTGCTGAAAATGGAACCCTAATTCATAAATCCTAATCTGTGACGTTTGAAGTACATGCTAAAAATTCCGAGTCACGGTCAACATTTTTTTAATTTTCCGTGTGTAATGATCAGCCACAATGAATTAGAATAGGATTAATTTCTAAGAAACGGTGTGCAGGAAACAATAGAAGAGTGCTGAAAATCGAACCCTAATTCATAAATCCTAATCTGTGAGTTTGAAGTAATGCTAAAAAATCCGAGTCATGGTCAACATTTTTTGAAATTTCCATGTGTAATGATCAGGCACAGCTAATTAGAATAGAATTAATTTCTAAGAAACGGTGTGCATGAAACAATAGAAGAGTGCAGAAAATCGAACCCTAATTCATACATCCTAATCTTTGAGTTTGAAGTACATGCTAAAAAATCCGAGTCACGGTCAATATTTTTTGAAATTTCCGTGTGTAATGATCAGTCACAGCTAATTAGAATAGAATTAATTTCTAAGAAACGGTGTGCATGAAACAATAGAAGAGTGCAGAAAATCGAACCCTAATTCATAAATCATAATCTGTGACATGTGAAGTACATGCTAAACAATCCGAGTCACGGTCAACATTTTTTTAAATTTCCGTGTGTAATGATCAGGCACAATGAATTAGAATAGAATTAATTTCTAACAAACGGTGTGCATGAAACAATAGAAGAATGCAGAAAATCGAACCCTAATTCATAAATCTTAATCTGTAACATTTGAAGTACAAGCTAAAAAATCCGAGTCACGGTCAACAGTTTTTGAAATTTTCGTGTGTAATGATCAGGCATAATGAATTAGAATAGAATTAATTTCTAAGAAACGGTGTGCAGGAAACAATAGAAGAGTGCTGAAAATCGAACCCTAATTAATAAATCCTAAGCTGTGACGTTTGAAGTACATGCTAAAAAAAACGAGTCACGGTCAACATTTTTTGAATTTTCCATGTGTAATGATCAGCCACAATGAATTTGAATAGAATTAATTTCTAAGAAACGGTGTGCATGAAACAATAGAAGTGTGCTGAAAATCGAACCCTAATTCAAAAATCCTAATCTGTGAGTTTGAAGTAATGCTAAAAAATCCGAGTCACGGTCAACATTTTTTGAAATTTTCGTGTGTAATGATCAGGCACAGCTAATTAGAATAGAATTAATTTCTAAGAAACGGTGTGCACGAAACAATAGAAGAGTGCTGAAAATCGAATCCTAATTCATAAATCCTAATCTGTGAGTTTGAAGTACATGCTAAAAAATCCGAGTCACGGTCAACATTTTTTTAAATTTCCGTGTGTAATGATCAGGCACAGCTAATTAGAATAGAATTAATTTCTAAGAAACGGTGTGCATGAAACAATAGAAGAGTGCAGAAAATCGAACCCTAATTCATAAATCATAATCTGTGACTTTTGAAGTACATTATAAACAATCCGAGTCACGGTCAACATTTTTTTAAATTTCCGTGTGTAATGATCAGGCCCAATGCATAAGAATAGAATTAATTTCCATGAAACGGTGTGCATGAAACAATAGAAGGGTGATGAAAATCAACCCTAATTCTTATATAATAATCTGTGACGTTTGAAGTACATGCTAAAAAATCCGAGTCACGGTCAACAGTTTTTTAAATTTCCGTGGGTAATGATCAGGCACAATGAATTAGAATAGAATTAATTTCTAAGAAACGGTGTGCAGGAAACAATAGAAGAGTGCTTAAAATCGAACCCTAATTCATAACTCCTAATCTGTTACGTTTGAAGTACATACTAAAAAATCCGAGTCACGGTCAACATTTTTTTAAATTTCCGTGTGTAATGATCATGCACAATGAATTAGAATAGAATTAATTTCTAACAAACGGTGTGAATGAAACAATAGAAGAATGCAGAAAATCGAACCCTAATTCATAAATCCTAATCTGTGACGTTTGAAGTACATGCTAAAAAATCAGAGTCACGGTCAACATTTTTTGAAATTTCCGTGGGTAATGATCAGGCACAATTAATTAGAATAGAATTAATTTCTAAGAAACGGTGTGCAAGAAACAATAGAAGAGTGCTGAAAATCGAACCCTAATTCATAAATCCTAATCTGTGACTTTTGAAGTACATGCTAAAAAATCCGAGTCACGGTCAACAGTTTTTGAAATTTTCGTGTGTAATGATCAGGCAGAATGAATTAGAATAGAATTAATTTCTAAGAAACGGTGTGCAGGAAACAATAGAAGAGTGCTGAAAATCGAACCCTAATTAATAAATCCTAAGCTGTGACGTTTGAAGTACATGCTAAAAAAACGAGTCACGGTCAACATTTTTTGAAATTTCCGTGCGTAATGATCAGACACAATGAATTAGAATAGAATTAATTTCTAAGAAACGGTGTGCAGGAAACAATAGAAGAGTGCTTAAAATCGAACCCTAATTCATAAATCCTAATCTAATACGTTCGAAGTACATGCTAAAAAATCCGAGTCACGGTCAACATTTTTTTAAATTTTCGTGTGTAATGATCAGGCACAATGAATTAGAATAGAATTAATTACTAAGAAACGGTGTGCATGAAACAATAGAAGAGTGCTGAAAATGGAACCCTAATTCATAAATCCTAATCTGTGACGTTTGAAGTACATGCTAAAAATTCCGAGTCACGGTCAACATTTTTTTAATTTTCCGTGTGTAATGATCAGCCACAATGAATTAGAATAGAATTAATTTCTAAGAAACGGTGTGCAGGAAACAATAGAAGAGTGCTGAAAATCGAACCCTAATTCATAAATCCTAATCTGTCAGTTTGAAGTAATGCTAAAAAATCCGAGTCATGGTCAACATTTTTTGAAATTTCCGTGTGTAATGATCAGGCATAGCTAATTAGAATAGAATTAATTTCTAAGAAACGGTGTGCATGAAACAATAGAAGAGTGCAGAAAATCGAACCCTAATTCATACATCCTAATCTTTGAGTTTGAAGTACATGCTAAAAAATCCGAGTCACGGTCAATATTTTTTGAAATTTCCGTGTGTAATGATCAGTCACAGCTAATTAGAATAGAATTAATTTCTAAGAAACGGTGTGCATGAAACAATAGAAGAGTGCAGAAAATCGAACCCTAATTCATAAATCATAATCTGTGACATGTGAAGTACATGCTAAACAATCCGAGTCACGGTCAAGATTTTTTTAAATTTCCGTGTGTAATGATCAGGCACAATGAATTAGAATAGAATTAATTTCTAACAAACGGTGTGCATGAAACAATAGAAGAATGCAGAAAATCGAACCCTAATTCATAAATCCTAATCTGTGACGTTTGAAGTACATGCTAAAAATTCCGAGTCACGGTCAACATTTCTTGAAATTTCCGTGGGTAATGATCAGACACAATGAATTAGAATAGAATTAATTTCTAAGAACGGTGTGCAGGAAACAATAGGAGAGTGTTGAAAATCGAACCCTAATTCATAAATCTTAATCTGTAACATTTGAAGTACATGCTAAAAAATCAGAGTCACGGTCAACAGTTTTTGAAATTTTCGTGTGTAATGATCAGGCATAATGAATTAGAATAGAATTAATTTCTAAGAAACGGTGTGCAGGAAACAATAGAAGAGTGCTGAAAATCGAACCCTAATTAATAAATCCTAAGCTGTGACGTTTGAAGTACATGCTAAAAAATACGAGTCACGGTCAACATTTTTTTAAATTTCCATGTGTAATGATCAGCCACAGTGAATTAGAATTGTATTAATTTCTAAGAAACGGTGTGCATGAAACAATACAAGAGTGCAGAAAATCGAACCCTAATTAATAAATTCCAATCTGTGACGTTTGAAGTACATGCTAAAAAATCCGAGTCACGGTCAACATTTTTTGAAATTTCCGTGGGTAATGGTCAGGCACAATGAATTAGAATAGAATTAATTTCTAAGAAACGTTGTGCAGGAAACAATAGAAGTGTGCTGAAAATCGAACCCTAATTCATAAATCATAATCTGTGACGTTTGAAGTACATGCTAAAAAATCCGAGTCACGGTCAACATTTTTTTAAATTTCCGTGGGTAATGATCAGGCACAATGAATTAGTATAGAATTAATTTCTAAGAAACGGTGTGCAAGAAACAATAGAAGAGTGCTTAAAATCGAACCCTAATTCATAAATCCTAATCTGTTACGTTTGAAGTACATGCTAAAAAATCCGAGTCACGGTCAACATTTTTTTAAATTTCCGTGTGTAATGATCAGCCACAATGAATTAGAATAGTATTAATTTCTAAGAAATGGTGTGCATGAAACAATAGAAGAGTCCAGAAAATCGAACCCTGATTCATAAATCCTAATATGTGACGTTTGAAGTACATGCTAAAAAATCCGAGTCACGGTCAACATTTTTTGAAATTTCCGTGGGTAATCGTCAGGCACAATGAATTAGAATAGAATTAATTTCTAAGAAACGGTGTGCAGGAAACAATAGAAGAGTGCAGAAAATCGAACCCTAATTAATAAATCCTAAGCTGTGAAGTTTGAAGTACATGCTAAAAAAAACGAGTTACGGTCAACATTTTTTAAAATTTCCGTGTGTAATGATCAGGCACAATGAATTAGAATAGAATTAATTTCTAAGAAACGGTGTACAGGAAACAATAGAAGAGTGCTTAAAATCGAACCCTAATTCATAAATCCTAATCTGTGAGTTTGAAGTATATGCTAAAAAATCCGAGTCACGGTCAACATTTTTTTAAATTTTCGTGTGTAATGATCAGGCACAATGAATTAGAATAGAATTAATTTCTAAGAAACGGTGTGCATGAAACAATAGATGAATGCTGAAAATTGAACCCTAATTTATAAATCCTAATCTGTGAGTTTGAAGTACATGCTAAAAAATCCGAGTCCCGGTCAACATTTTTTGAAATTTCCGTGTGTAATGATCAGGCACAATGAATTAGAATAGAATTAATTTCTAAGAAACGGTGTGCATGAAACAATAGAAGAGTGCAGAAAATCGAACCCTAATTCATAAATCCTAATCTGTGAGTTTGAAGTACATGCTAAAAAATCCGAGTCACGGTCAACATTTTTGGAAATTTCCTTGTGTAATGATCAGGCACAGCTAATTAGAATAGAATTAATTTCTAAGAAACGGTGTGCATGAAACAATAGAAGAGTGCAGAAAATCGAACCCTAATTCATAAATCATAATCTGTGACGTTTGAAGTACATGCTAAACAATCCGAGTCACGGTCAACATTTTTTTAAACTTCCGTGTGTAATGATCAGGCACAATGAATTAGATTAGTATTAATTTCGAAGAAACGGTGTGCATGAAACAATAGAAGAGTGCAGAAAATCGAACCCTAATTCATATATCCCAATCTGTGTTGTTTGAAGTACATGCTAAAAAATCCGAGTCACGGTCAACATTTTTTGAAATTTCCGTGGGTAATGGTCAGGCATAATCAATTAGAATAGAATTAATTTCTAAGAAACGGTGTGCAGGAAACAATAGAAGAGTGCTGAAAATCGAACCCTAATTCATAAATCATAATCTGTGACGTTTGAAGTACATGCTAAAAAATCCGAGTCACGGTCAACATTTTTTAAATTTCCGTGTGTAATGATCAGGCACAATGAATTAGAATAGAATTAATTTATAAGAAATGGTGTGCATGAAACAATAGAAGAATGCAGAAAATCGAACCCTAATTCATAAATCCTAATCTGTGACGTTTGAAGTACATGCTAAAAAATCCGAGTCACGGTCAACATTTTTTGAAATTTCCGTGGGTAATAATCAGGCACAATGAATTAGAATAGAATTAATTTCTAAGAACAGTGTGCAGGAAACAATAGAAGAGTGCTGAAAATCGAACCCTAATTCATAAATCCTAATCTGTTACATTTGAAGTACATGCTAAAAAATCCGAGTCACGGTCAAAATTTGTTTAAATTTCCGTGTGTAATGATCAGGCACAATGAATTGGAATAGAATTAATTTCTAAGAAACGGTTCGGAAGAAACAATAAAAGAGTGCTGAAAATAAAACCCTAATTCATAAATCCTAATCTGTGACGTATGAAGTACATGCTAAAAAATCCGAGTCACGGTCAACATTTTTTTAAATTTTCGTGTGTAATGATCAGGCACAATGAATTAGATTAGTATTAATTTCGAAGAAACGGTGTGCATGAAACAATAGAAGAGTGCAGAAAATCGAACCCTAATTCATAAATCCCAATCTGTGACGTTTGAAGTACATGCTAAAAAATCCGAGTCACGGTCAACATTTTTTGAAATTTCCGTGGGTAATGGTCAGGCACAAGGAATTAGAATAGAATTAATTTCTAAGAAACGGTGTGCAGGAAACAATAGAAGAGTGCTGAAAATCGAACCCAAATTAATAAATCCTAAGCTATGACGTTTGAAGTACATGCTAAAAAAAACGAGTCACGGTCAACATTTTTTGAAATTTCCGTGGGTAATGATCAGACACAATGAATTAGAATAGAATTAATTTCTAAGAAACGGTTTGGAAGAAACAATAGAAGAGTGCTGAAAATAAAACCCTAATTCATAAATCCTAATCTGTGACGTATTTAGTACATGCTAAAAAATCCGAGTCACGGTCAACATTTTTTTAAATTTTCGTGTGTAATGATAAGGCACAATGAATTAGATTAGTATTAATTTCGAAGAAACGGTGTGCATGAAACAATAGAAGAGTGCAGAAAATCGAACCCTAATTCATAAATCCCAATCTGTGACGTTTGAAGTACATGCTAAAAAATCCGAGTCACGGTCAACATTTTTTGAAATTTCCGTGGGTAATGGTCAGGCACAAGGAATTAGAATAGAATTAATTTCTAAGAAACGGTGTGCAGGAAACAATAGAAGAGTGCTGAAAATCGAACCCTAATTCATAAATCATAATCTGTGACGTTTGAAGTACATGCTAAAAAATCCGAGTCACGGTCAACATTTTTTGAAATTTTCGTGTGTAATAATCAGGCACAATGAATTAGAATAGAATTAATTTCTAAGAAACGGTGTGCATGAAACAATAGAAGAATGCAGAAAATCGAACCCTAATTCATAAATCCTAATCTGTGACGTTTGAAGTACATGCTAAAAAATCCGAGTCACGGTCAACATTTTTTGAAATTTTCGTGGGTAATGATCAGGCACAATGAATTAGAATAGAATTAATTTCGAAGAACGGTGTGCAGGAAACAATAGAAGGGTGCTGAAAATCGAACCCTAATTCATAAATCCTAATCTGTGACGTTTGAAGTACATGCTAAAAAATCCGAGTCACGGTCAACATTTTTTTAAATTTCCGTGTTTAATGATCAGGCAAAATGAATTAGAATAGAATTAATTTCTAAGAAACGGTGTGCATAAAACAATAGCAGAATGCAGAAAATCGAACCCTAATTCATAAATCCTAATCTGTGACGTTTGAAGTACATGCTAAAAAATCCGAGTCACGGTCAACATTTTTTGAAATTTTCGTGGGTAATAATCAGGCACAATGAATTAGAATAGAATTAATTTCTAAGAACGGTGTTCAGGAAACAATAGAAGAGTGCTGAAAATCGAACCCTAATTCATAAATCATAATCTGTGACGTTTGAAGTACATGCTAAAAAATCTGAGTCACAGTCAACATTTTTTTAAATTTCCGTGTTTAATGATCAGGCAAAATGAATTAGAATAGAATTAATTTCTAAGAAACGGTGTGCATAAAACAATAGAAGAATGCAGAAAATCGAACCCTAATTCATAAATCATAATCTGTGATGTTTGAAGTACATGCTAAAAAATCCGAGTCACGGTCAACATTTTTTGAAATTTCCGTGGGTAATAATCAAGCACAATGAATTAGAATAGAATTAATTTCTAAGATCGGTGTGCAGGAAACAATAGAAGAGTGCAGAAAATCGAACACTAATTCATAAATCCTAATCTATGAGTTTGAAGTACATGCTAAAAAATCCGAGTCACGGTCAACAGTTTTTGAAATTTCCGTGTGTAATGATCAGGCACAGCTAATTAGAATAGAATTAATTTCTAAGAAACGGTGTGCATGAAACAATAGAAGAGTGCAGAAAATCGAACCCTAATTCATAAATCATAATCTGTGACGTTTGAAGTACATGCTAAACAATCCGAGTCACGGTCAACATTTTTTTAAATTTCCATGTGTAATGATCAGGCACAATGAATTAGATTAGTATTAATTTCGAAGAAACGGTGTGCATGAAACAATAGAAGAGTGCAGAAAATCGAACCCTAATTCATAAATCCCAATCTGTGACGTTTGAAGTACATGCTAAAAAATCCGAGTCACGGTCAACATTTTTTGAAATTTCCGTGGGTAATGGTCAGGCACAATGAATTAGAATAGAATTAATTTCTAAGAAACGGTGTGCAGGAAACAATAGAAGAGTGCTGAAAATCGAACCCTAATTCATAAATCATAATCTGTAACGTTTGAAGTACATGCTAAAAAATCCGAGTCACGGTCAACATTTTTTTAAATTTCCATGTGTAATGATCAGGCACAATGAATTAGAATAGAATTAATTTCTAAGAAACGGTGTGCATGAAACAATAGAAGAATGCAGAAAATCGAACCCTAATTCATAAATCCTAATCTGCGACGTTTGAAGTACATGCTAAAAAATCCGAGTCACGGTCAACATTTTTTGAAATTTCTATGGGTAATGGTCAGCCACAATGAATTAGAATAGAATTAATTTCTAAGAAACGGTGTGCAGGAAACAATAGAAGATTGCTGAAAATCGAACCCTAATTCATAAATCCCAATCTGTGACGTTTGAAGTACATTCTAAACAATCCGAGTCACGGTCAACATTTTTTTAAATTTCCATGTGTAATGATCAGGCACAATGAATTAGATTAGTATTAATTTCGAAGAAACGGTGTGCATGAAACAATAGAAGAGTGCAGAAAATCGAACCCTAATTCATAAATCCCAATCTGTGACGTTTGAAGTACATGCTAAAAAATCCGAGTCACGGTCAACATTTTTTGAAATTTCCGTGGGTAATGGTCAGGCACAATGAATTAGAATAGAATTAATTTCTAAGAAACGGTGTGCAGGAAACAATAGAAGAGTGTTGAAAATCGAACCCTAATTCATAAATCATAATCTGTAACGTTTGAAGTACATGCTAAAAAATCCGAGTCACGGTCAACATTTTTTTAAATTTCCATGTGTAATGATCAGGCACAATGAATTAGAATAGAATTAATTTCTAAGAAACGGTGTGCATGAAACAATAGAAGAATGCAGAAAATCGAACCCTAATTCATAAATCCTAATTTGCGACGTTTGAAGTACATGCTAAAAAATCCGAGTCACGGTCAACATTTTTTGAAATTTCCGTGGGTAATGGTCAGCCACAATGAATTAGAATAGAATTAATTTCTAAGAAACAGTGTGCAGGAAACAATAGAAGAGTGCTGAAAATCGAACCCTAATTCATAAATCATAATCTGTGACGTTTGAAGCACATGCTAAAAAATCCGAGTCACGGTCAACATTTTTTTAAATTTTCGTGTGTAATGATCAGGCACAATGAATTAGAATAAAATTAATTTCTAAGAAACGGTGTGCAGGAAACAATAGAAGAGTGCTGAAAATCGAACCCTAATTCATAAATCCTAATCTGTGACGTTTGAAGTATATTCTAAAAAATCCGAGTCACGGTCAACATTTTTTGAAATTTCCGTGTGTAATTGTCAGGCACAATCAATTAGAATAGAATTAATTTCTAAGAAACGGTGTGCATGAAACAATAGAAGAGTGCTGAAAATCGAACCCTAATTCATAAATCCTAATATGTGACGCTTGAAGTACATGCTAAAAAATCCGAGTCACGGTCAACATTTTTTGAAATTTCTGTGGGTAATGATCAGGCACAATGAATTAGGATAGAATTAATTTCTAAGAAACGGTGTGCAGGAAACAATAGAAGAGTGCTTAAAATCGAACCCTAATTCATAAATCCTAATATGTGACTTTTGAAGTACATGCTAAAAAATCCGAGTCACGATCAACATTTTTTGAAATTTCCGTGTGTAATGATCAGGCACAGCTAATTAGGATAGAATTAATGTCTAAGAAACGGTGTGCAGGAAACAATAGAAGAGTGCTGAAAATCGAACCCTAATTCATAAATCCTAATATGTGACATTTGAAGTACATGCTAAAAAAAATGAGTCACGGTCAACATTTTTTGAAATTTCCGTGTGTAATGATCAGGCACAATAAATTAGAATAGAATTAATTTCTAAGAAACGGTGTGCAGGAAACAATAGAAGAGTGCTGAAAATCGAACCCTAATTCATAAATCCTAATCTGTTACGTTTGAAGTACATGCTAAAAAATCCGAGTCACGGTCAACATTTTTTTAAATTTCCGTTTGTAATGATCAGCCACAATGAATTAGAATAGTATTAATTTCTAAGAAACGGTGTGCATGAAACAATAGAAGAGTGCAGAAAATCGAACCCTAATTCATAAATCCTAATCTTTGACGTTTGAAGTATGCTAAAAAATCCGAGTCACGGTCAACACTTTTTGAAATTTCCGTGTGTAATGATCAGGCACAATGAATTAGAATAGAATTAATTTCTAAGAAACGGTGTGCATGAAACAATAGAAGAGTGCAGAAAATTGAACCCTAATTCATAAATCATAATCTGTGACATTTGAAGTACATGCTGAACAATCCGAGTCACGGTCAACATTTTTTTAAATTTCCGTGTGTAATGATCAGGCACAATGAATTAGAATAGAATTAATTTCTAAGAAACGGTGTGCAGGAAACAATAGAAGAGTGATGAAAATCGAACCCTAATTCATAAATCATAATCTGTGACGTTTGAAGTACATGCTAAAAAATCCGAGTCACGGTCAACATTTTTTTAAATTTCCGTGGGTAATGATCAGGCACAATGAATTAGAATAGAATTAATTTCTAAGAAACGGTGTGCACGAAACAATAGAAGAGTGCTGAAAATCGAACCCTAATTCATAAATCCTAATCTGTTACGTTTGAAGTACATGCTAAAAAATCCGAGTCACGGTCAACATTTTTTTAAATTTTCGTGTGTAATGATCAGGCACAATGAATTAGAATAGAATGAATTTCTAAGAAACGGTGTGCATGAAACAATAGAAGAGTGCTGAAAATGGAACCCTAATTCATAAATCCTAATCTGTGACGTTTGAAGTACATGCTAAAAATTCCGAGTCACGGTCAACGTTTTTTGAAATTTCCGTGGGTAATGAACAGACACAATGAATTAGAATAGAATTAATTTCTAAGAACGGTGTGCAGGAAATAATAGAAGAGTGCAGAAAATCAAACCATCATTCATAAATCCTAATCTGTGACATTTGAAGTACATGCTAAAAAATCCGAGTCACGGTCAACAGTTTTTGAAATTTTCGTGTGTAATGATCAGGCATAATGAATTAGAATAGAATTAATTTCTAAGAAACGGTGTGCAGGAAACAATAGAAGAGTGCTAAAAATCGAACCCTAATTAATAAATCCTAAGCTGTGACGTTTGAAGTACATGCTAAAAAAAACGAGTCACGGTCAACATTTTTTGAAATTTCCGTGTGTAATGATTAGACACAATGAATTAGAATAGAATTAATTTCTAAGAAACGGTGTGCAGGAAACAATAGAAGAGTGCTTAAAATCGAACCCTAATTCATAAATCCTAATCTAATACGTTTTAAGTACATGCTAAAAAATCCGAGTCACGGTCAACATTTTTTTAAATTTTCGTGTGTAATTATCAGGCACAATGAATTAGAATAGAATTAATTTCTAAGAAACGGTGTGCATAAAACAATAGAAGAGTGCTGAAAATGGAACCCTAATTCATAAATCCTAATCTGTGACGTTTGAAGTACATGCTAAAAATTCCGAGTCACGGTCAACATTTTTTTAATTTTCCGTGTGTAATGATCAGCCACAATGAATTAGAATAGGATTAATTTCTAAGAAACGGTGTGCAGGAAACAATAGAAGAGTGCTGAAAATCGAACCCTAATTCATAAATCCTAATCTGTGAGTTTGAAGTAATGCTAAAAAATCCGAGTCATGGTCAACATTTTTTGAAATTTCCATGTGTAATGATCAGGCACAGCTAATTAGAATAGAATTAATTTCTAAGAAACGGTGTGCATGAAACAATAGAAGAGTGCAGAAAATCGAACCCTAATTCATACATCCTAATCTTTGAGTTTGAAGTACATGCTAAAAAATCCGAGTCACGGTCAATATTTTTTGAAATTTCCGTGTGTAATGATCAGTCACAGCTAATTAGAATAGAATTAATTTCTAAGAAACGGTGTGCATGAAACAATAGAAGAGTGCAGAAAATCGAACCCTAATTCATAAATCATAATCTGTGACATGTGAAGTACATGCTAAAAAATCCGAGTCACGGTCAACATTTTTTTAAATTTCCGTGGGTAATGATCAGGCACAATGAATTAGAATAGAATTAATTTCTAAGAAACGGTGTGCACGAAACAATAGAAGAGTGCTGAAAATCGAACCCTAATTCATAAATCCTAATCTGTTACGTTTGAAGTACATGCTAAAAAATCCGAGTCACGGTCAACATTTTTTTAAATTTCC
The DNA here is from genome assembly GCF_057944985.1 of Cucurbita pepo subsp. pepo. NCBI lineage: Eukaryota > Viridiplantae > Streptophyta > Magnoliopsida > Cucurbitales > Cucurbitaceae > Cucurbita > Cucurbita pepo. The sequence continues at coordinate 5,399,145 of NC_141816.1, read as the reverse complement.
ATGTGTAATGATCAGGCACAATGAATTAGAATAGAATTAATTTCTAAGAAACGGTGTGCATGAAACAATAGAAGAATGCAGAAAATCGAACCCTAATTCATAAATCCTAATCTGCGACGTTTGAAGTACATGCTAAAAAATCCGAGTCACGGTCAACATTTTTTGAAATTTCTGTGGGTAATGGTCAGCCACAATGAATTAGAATAGAATTAATTTCTAAGAAACGGTGTGCAGGAAACAATAGAAGATTGCTGAAAATCGAACCCTAATTCATAAATCCCAATCTGTGACGTTTGAAGTACATTCTAAACAATCCGAGTCACGGTCAACATTTTTTTAAATTTCCATGTGTAATGATCAGGCACAATGAATTAGATTAGTATTAATTTCGAAGAAACGGTGTGCATGAAACAATAGAAGAGTGCAGAAAATAGAACCCTAATTCATAAATCCCAATCTGTGACGTTTGAAGTACATGCTAAAAAATCCGAGTCACGGTCAACATTTTTTGAAATTTCCGTGGGTAATGGTCAGGCACAATGAATTAGAATAGAATTAATTTCTAAGAAACGGTGTGCAGGAAACAATAGAAGAGTGTTGAAAATCGAACCCTAATTCATAAATCATAATCTGTAACGTTTGAAGTACATGCTAAAAAATCCGAGTCACGGTCAACATTTTTTTAAATTTCCATGTGTAATGATCAGGCACAATGAATTAGAATAGAATTAATTTCTAAGAAACGGTGTGCATGAAACAATAGAAGAATGCAGAAAATCGAACCCTAATTCATAAATCCTAATTTGCGACGTTTGAAGTACATGCTAAAAAATCCGAGTCACGGTCAACATTTTTTGAAATTTCCGTGGGTAATGGTCAGCCACAATGAATTAGAATAGAATTAATTTCTAAGAAACAGTGTGCAGGAAACAATAGAAGAGTGCTGAAAATCGAACCCTAATTCATAAATCATAATCTGTGACGTTTGAAGCACATGCTAAAAAATCCGAGTCACGGTCAACATTTTTTTAAATTTTCGTGTGTAATGATCAGGCACAATGAATTAGAATAAAATTAATTTCTAAGAAACGGTGTGCAGGAAACAATAGAAGAGTGCTGAAAATCGAACCCTAATTCATAAATCCTAATCTGTGACGTTTGAAGTATATTCTAAAAAATCCGAGTCACGGTCAACATTTTTTGAAATTTCCGTGTGTAATTGTCAGGCACAATCAATTAGAATAGAATTAATTTCTAAGAAACGGTGTGCATGAAACAATAGAAGAGTGCTGAAAATCGAACCCTAATTCATAAATCCTAATATGTGACGCTTGAAGTACATGCTAAAAAATCCGAGTCACGGTCAACATTTTTTGAAATTTCTGTGGGTAATGATCAGGCACAATGAATTAGGATAGAATTAATTTCTAAGAAACGGTGTGCAGGAAACAATAGAAGAGTGCTTAAAATCGAACCCTAATTCATAAATCCTAATATGTGACTTTTGAAGTACATGCTAAAAAATCCGAGTCACGATCAACATTTTTTGAAATTTCCGTGTGTAATGATCAGGCACAGCTAATTAGGATAGAATTAATGTCTAAGAAACGGTGTGCAGGAAACAATAGAAGAGTGCTGAAAATCGAACCCTAATTCATAAATCCTAATATGTGACATTTGAAGTACATGCTAAAAAAAACGAGTCACGGTCAACATTTTTTGAAATTTCCGTGTGTAATGATCAGGCACAATAAATTAGAATAGAATTAATTTCTAAGAAACGGTGTGCAGGAAACAATAGAAGAGTGCTGAAAATCGAACCCTAATTCATAAATCCTAATCTGTTACGTTTGAAGTACATGCTAAAAAATCCGAGTCACGGTCAACATTTTTTTAAATTTCCGTTTGTAATGATCAGCCACAATGAATTAGAATAGTATTAATTTCTAAGAAACGGTGTGCATGAAACAATAGAAGAGTGCAGAAAATCGAACCCTAATTCATAAATCCTAATCTTTGACGTTTGAAGTATGCTAAAAAATCCGAGTCACGGTCAACACTTTTTGAAATTTCCGTGTGTAATGATCAGGCACAATGAATTAGAATAGAATTAATTTCTAAGAAACGGTGTGCATGAAACAATAGAAGAGTGCAGAAAATTGAACCCTAATTCATAAATCATAATCTGTGACATTTGAAGTACATGCTGAACAATCCGAGTCACGGTCAACATTTTTTTAAATTTCCGTGTGTAATGATCAGGCACAATGAATTAGAATAGAATTAATTTCTAAGAAACGGTGTGCAGGAAACAATAGAAGAGTGATGAAAATCGAACCCTAATTCATAAATCATAATCTGTGACGTTTGAAGTACATGCTAAAAAATCCGAGTCACGGTCAACATTTTTTTAAATTTCCGTGGGTAATGATCAGGCATAATGAATTAGAATAGAATTAATTTCTAAGAAACGGTGTGCACGAAACAATAGAAGAGTGCTGAAAATCGAACCCTAATTCATAAATCCTAATCTGTTACGTTTGAAGTACATGCTAAAAAATCCGAGTCACGGTCAACATTTTTTTAAATTTTCGTGTGTAATGATCAGGCACAATGAATTAGAATAGAATGAATTTCTAAGAAACGGTGTGCATGAAACAATAGAAGAGTGCTGAAAATGGAACCCTAATTCATAAATCCTAATCTGTGACGTTTGAAGTACATGCTAAAAATTCCGAGTCACGGTCAACGTTTTTTGAAATTTCCGTGGGTAATGAACAGACACAATGAATTAGAATAGAATTAATTTCTAAGAACGGTGTGCAGGAAATAATAGAAGAGTGCAGAAAATCAAACCATCATTCATAAATCCTAATCTGTGACATTTGAAGTACATGCTAAAAAATCCGAGTCACGGTCAACAGTTTTTGAAATTTTCGTGTGTAATGATCAGGCATAATGAATTAGAATAGAATTAATTTCTAAGAAACGGTGTGCAGGAAACAATAGAAGAGTGCTAAAAATCGAACCCTAATTAATAAATCCTAAGCTGTGACGTTTGAAGTACATGCTAAAAAAAACGAGTCACGGTCAACATTTTTTGAAATTTCCGTGTGTAATGATTAGACACAATGAATTAGAATAGAATTAATTTCTAAGAAACGGTGTGCAGGAAACAATAGAAGAGTGCTTAAAATCGAACCCTAATTCATAAATCCTAATCTAATACGTTTTAAGTACATGCTAAAAAATCCGAGTCACGGTCAACATTTTTTTAAATTTTCGTGTGTAATTATCAGGCACAATGAATTAGAATAGAATTAATTTCTAAGAAACGGTGTGCATAAAACAATAGAAGAGTGCTGAAAATGGAACCCTAATTCATAAATCCTAATCTGTGACGTTTGAAGTACATGCTAAAAATTCCGAGTCACGGTCAACATTTTTTAAATTTTCCGTGTGTAATGATCAGCCACAATGAATTAGAATAGGATTAATTTCTAAGAAACGGTGTGCAGGAAACAATAGAAGAGTGCTGAAAATCGAACCCTAATTCATAAATCCTAATCTGTGAGTTTGAAGTAATGCTAAAAAATCCGAGTCATGGTCAACATTTTTTGAAATTTCCATGTGTAATGATCAGGCACAGCTAATTAGAATAGAATTAATTTCTAAGAAACGGTGTGCATGAAACAATAGAAGAGTGCAGAAAATCGAACCCTAATTCATACATCCTAATCTTTGAGTTTGAAGTACATGCTAAAAAATCCGAGTCACGGTCAATATTTTTTGAAATTTCCGTGTGTAATGATCAGTCACAGCTAATTAGAATAGAATTAATTTCTAAGAAACGGTGTGCATGAAACAATAGAAGAGTGCAGAAAATCGAACCCTAATTCATAAATCATAATCTGTGACATGTGAAGTACATGCTAAACAATCCGAGTCACGGTCAACATTTTTTTAAATTTCCGTGTGTAATGATCAGGCACAATGAATTAGAATAGAACTAATTTCTAAGAAACGGTGTGCGTGAAACAATAGAAGAATGCAGAAAATCGAACCCTAATTCATAAATCCTAATATGTGAGTTTGAACTACATGCTAAAAAATCCGAGTCACGGTCAACATTTTTTGAAATTTTCGTGTGTAATGGTCAGGCACAATGAATTAGAATAGAATTAATTTCTAAGAAACGGTGTGCATGAAACAATAGAAGAGTGCTGAAAATCGAACCCTAATTCAAAAATCCTAATATGTGACGCTTGAAGTACATGCTAAAAAATCCGAGTCACGGTCAACATTTTTTGAAATTTCTGTGGGTAATGATCAGGCACAATGAATTAGGATAGAATTAATTTCTAAGAAACGGTGTGCAGGAAACAATAGAAGAGTGCTTAAAATCGAACCCTAATTCATAAATCCTAATATGTGACTTTTGAAGTACATGCTAAAAAATCCGAGTCACGATCAACATTTTTTGAAATTTCCGTGTGTAATGATCAGGCACAGCTAATTAGGATAGAATTAATGTCTAAGAAACGGTGTGCAGGAAACAATAGAAGAGTGCTGAAAATCGAACCCTAATTCATAAATCCTAATATGTGACATTTGAAGTACATGCTAAAAAAAACGAGTCACGGTCAACATTTTTTGAAATTTCCGTGTGTAATGATCAGGCACAATGAATTAGAATAGAATTAATTTCTAAGAAACGGTGTGCAGGAAACAATAGAAGAGTGCTGAAAATCGAACCCTAATTCATAAATCCTAATCTGTTACGTTTGAAGTACATGCTAAAAAATCCGAGTCACGGTCAACATTTTTTTAAATTTCTGTTTGTAATGATCAGCCACAATGAATTAGAATAGTATTAATTTCTAAGAAACGGTGTGCATGAAACAATAGAAGAGTGCAGAAAATCGAACCCTAATTCATAAATCCTAATCTTTGACGTTTGAAGTATGCTAAAAAATCCGAGTCACGGTCAACACTTTTTGAAATTTCCGTGTGTAATGATCAGGCACAATGAATTAGAATAGAATTAATTTCTAAGAAACGGTGTGCATGAAACAATAGAAGAGTGCAGAAAATTGAACCCTAATTCATAAATCATAATCTGTGACATTTGAAGTACATGCTGAACAATCCGAGTCACGGTCAACATTTTTTTAAATTTCCGTGTGTAATGATCAGGCACAATGAATTAGAATAGAATTAATTTCTAAGAAACGGTGTGCAGGAAACAATAGAAGAGTGATGAAAATCGAACCCTAATTCATAAATCATAATCTGTGACGTTTGAAGTACATGCTAAAAAATCCGAGTCACGGTCAACATTTTTTTAAATTTCCGTGGGTAATGATCAGGCACAATGAATTAGAATAGAATTAATTTCTAAGAAACGGTGTGCACGAAACAATAGAAGAGTGCTGAAAATCGAACCCTAATTCATAAATCCTAATCTGTTACGTTTGAAGTACATGCTAAAAAATCCGAGTCACGGTCAACATTTTTTTAAATTTTCGTGTGTAATGATCAGGCACAATGAATTAGAATAGAATGAATTTCTAAGAAACGGTGTGCTTGAAACAATAGAAGAGTGCTGAAAATGGAACCCTAATTCATAAATCCTAATCTGTGACGTTTGAAGTACATGCTAAAAATTCCGAGTCACGGTCAACGTTTTTTGAAATTTCCGTGGGTAATGAACAGACACAATGAATTAGAATAGAATTAATTTCTAAGAACGGTGTGCAGGAAATAATAGAAGAGTGCAGAAAATCAAACCATCATTCATAAATCCTAATCTGTGACATTTGAAGTACATGCTAAAAAATCCGAGTCACGGTCAACAGTTTTTGAAATTTTCGTGTGTAATGATCAGGCATAATGAATTAGAATAGAATTAATTTCTAAGAAACGGTGTGCAGGAAACAATAGAAGAGTGCTAAAAATCGAACCCTAATTAATAAATCCTAAGCTGTGACGTTTGAAGTACATGCTAAAAAAAACGAGTCACGGTCAACATTTTTTGAAATTTCCGTGTGTAATGATTAGACACAATGAATTAGAATAGAATTAATTTCTAAGAAACGGTGTGCAGGAAACAATAGAAGAGTGCTTAAAATCGAACCCTAATTCATAAATCCTAATCTAATACGTTTTAAGTACATGCTAAAAAATCCGAGTCACGGTCAACATTTTTTTAAATTTTCGTGTGTAATTATCAGGCACAATGAATTAGAATAGAATTAATTTCTAAGAAACGGTGTGCATAAAACAATAGAAGAGTGCTGAAAATGGAACCCTAATTCATAAATCCTAATCTGTGACGTTTGAAGTACATGCTAAAAATTCCGAGTCACGGTCAACATTTTTTTAATTTTCCGTGTGTAATGATCAGCCACAATGAATTAGAATAGGATTAATTTCTAAGAAACGGTGTGCAGGAAACAATAGAAGAGTGCTGAAAATCGAACCCTAATTCATAAATCCTAATCTGTGAGTTTGAAGTAATGCTAAAAAATCCGAGTCATGGTCAACATTTTTTGAAATTTCCATGTGTAATGATCAGGCACAGCTAATTAGAATAGAATTAATTTCTAAGAAACGGTGTGCATGAAACAATAGAAGAGTGCAGAAAATCGAACCCTAATTCATACATCCTAATCTTTGAGTTTGAAGTACATGCTAAAAAATCCGAGTCACGGTCAATATTTTTTGAAATTTCCGTGTGTAATGATCAGTCACAGCTAATTAGAATAGAATTAATTTCTAAGAAACGGTGTGCATGAAACAATAGAAGAGTGCAGAAAATCGAACCCTAATTCATAAATCATAATCTGTGACATGTGAAGTACATGCTAAACAATCCGAGTCACGGTCAACATTTTTTTAAATTTCCGTGTGTAATGATCAGGCACAATGAATTAGAATAGAACTAATTTCTAAGAAACGGTGTGCGTGAAACAATAGAAGAATGCAGAAAATCGAACCCTAATTCATAAATCCTAATATGTGAGTTTGAACTACATGCTAAAAAATCCGAGTCACGGTCAACATTTTTTGAAATTTTCGTGTGTAATGGTCAGGCACAATGAATTAGAATAGAATTAATTTCTAAGAAACGGTGTGCATGAAACAATAGAAGAGTGCTGAAAATCGAACCCTAATTCAAAAATCCTAATCTCTGAGTTTGAAGTAATGCTAAAAAATCCGAGTCACGGTCAACATTTTTTGAAATTTTCGTGTGTAATGATCAGGCACAGCTAATTAGAATAGAATTAATTTCTAAGAAACGGTGTGCACGAAACAATAGAAGAGTGCTGAAAATCGAATCCTAATCCATAAATCCTAAACTGTGAGTTTGAAGTACATGCTAAAAAATCCGAGTCACTGTCAACATTTTTTTAAATTTCCGTGTGTAATGATCAGGCACAGCTAATTAGAATAGAATTAATTTCTAAGAAACGGTGTGCATGAAACAATAGAAGAGTGCAGAAAATCGAACCCTAATTCATAAATCATAATCTGTGACATGTGAAGTACATGCTAAACAATCCGAGTCACGGTCAACATTTTTTTAAATTTCCGTGTGTAATGATCAGGCACAATGAATTAGAATAGAATTAATTTCTAACAAACGGTGTGCATGAAAAAATAGAAGAATGCAGAAAATCGAACCCTAATTCATAAATCCTAATCTGTGACGTTTGAAGTACATGCTAAAATTTCCGAGTCACAATGAATTAGAATAAAATTTCCGTGGGTAATGATCAGACACAATGAATTAGAATAAAATTAATTTCTAAGAACGGTGTGCAGGAAACAATAGGAGAGTGCTGAAAATCGAACCCTAATTCATAAATCTTAATCTGTAACATTTGAAGTACAAGCTAAAAAATCCGAGTCACGGTCAACAGTTTTTGAAATTTTCGTGTGTAATGATCAGGCATAATGAATTAGAATAGAATTAATTTCTAAGAAACGGTGTGCAGGAAACAATAGAAGAGTGCTGAAAATCGAACCCTAATTAATAAATCCTAAGCTGTGACGTTTGAAGTACATGCTAAAAAAAACGAGTCACGGTCAACATTTTTTGAATTTTCCATGTGTAATGATCAGCCACAATGAATTTGAATAGAATTAATTTCTAAGAAACGGTGTGCATGAAACAATAGAAGTGTGCTGAAAATCGAACCCTAATTCAAAAATCCTAATCTGTGAGTTTGAAGTAATGCTAAAAAATCCGAGTCACGGTCAACATTTTTTGAAATTTTCGTGTGTAATGATCAGGCACAGCTAATTAGAATAGAATTAATTTCTAAGAAACGGTGTGCACGAAACAATAGAAGAGTGCTGAAAATCGAATCCTAATTCATAAATCCTAATCTGTGAGTTTGAAGTACATGCTAAAAAATCCGAGTCACGGTCAACATTTTTTTAAATTTCCGTGTGTAATGATCAGGCACAGCTAATTAGAATAGAATTAATTTCTAAGAAACGGTGTGCATGAAACAATAGAAGAGTGCAGAAAATCGAACCCTAATTCATAAATCATAATCTGTGACTTTTGAAGTACATTATAAACAATCCGAGTCACGGTCAACATTTTTTTAAATTTCCGTGTGTAATGATCAGGCCCAATGAATAAGAATAGAATTAATTTCCATGAAACGGTGTGCATGAAACAATAGAAGGGTGATGAAAATCGAACCCTAATTCATATATCATAATCTGTGACGTTTGAAGTACATGCTAAAAAATCCGAGTCACGGTCAACAGTTTTTTAAATTTCCGTGGGTAATGATCAGGCACAATGAATTAGAATAGAATTAATTTCTAAGAAACGGTGTGCAGGAAACAATAGAAGAGTGCTTAAAATCGAACCCTAATTCATAACTCCTAATCTGTTACGTTTGAAGTACATACTAAAAAATCCGAGTCACGGTCAACATTTTTTTAAATTTCTGTGTGTAATGATCATGCACAATGAATTAGAATAGAATTAATTTCTAACAAACGGTGTGCATGAAACAATAGAAGAATGTAGAAAATCGAACCCTAATTCAGAAATCCTAATCTGTGACGTTCGAAGTACATGCTAAAAATTCCGAGTCACGGTCAACATTTTTTGAAATTTCCGTGGATAATGATCAGACACAATGAATTAGAATAGAATTAATTTCTAAGAACGGTGTGCAGGAAATAATAGAAGAGTGAAGAAAATCGAACCCTCATTCATAAATCCTAATCTGTGACATTTGAAGTACATGCTAAAAAATCCGAGTCACGGTCAACAGTTTTTGAAATTTTCGTGTGTAATGATCAGGCAGAATGAATTAGAATAGAATTAATTTCTAAGAAACGGTGTGCAGGAAACAATGGAAGAGTGCTGAAAATCGAACCCAAATTAATAAATCCTAAGCTGTGACGTTTGAAGTACATGCTAAAAAAAACGAGTCACGGTCAACATTTTTAGAAATTTTCGTGGGTAATGATCAGGCACAATGAATTAGAATAGAATTAATTTCTAAGAAACGGTGTGCAGGAAACAATAGAAGTGTGCTGAAAATCGAACCCTAATTCATAAATCCTAATCTGTGACTTTTGAAGTACATGCTAAAAAATCCGAGTCACGGTCAACAGTTTTTGAAATTTTCGTGTGTAATGATCAGGCACAATGAATTAGAATAGAATTAATTTCTAAGAAACGGTGTGCATGAAACAATAGAAGAGTGCTGAAAATCGAACCCTAATTCAAAAATCCTAATCTCTGAGTTTGAAGTAATGCTAAAAAATCCGAGTCACGGTCAACATTTTTTGAAATTTTCGTGTGTAATGATCAGGCACAGCTAATTAGAATAGAATTAATTTCTAAGAAACGGTGTGCACGAAACAATAGAAGAGTGCTGAAAATCGAATCCTAATCCATAAATCCTAATCTGTGAGTTTGAAGTACATGCTAAAAAATCCGAGTCACGGTCAACATTTTTTTAAATTTCCGTGTGTAATGATCAGGCACAGCTAATTAGAATAGAATTAATTTCTAAGAAACGGTGTGCATGAAACAATAGAAGAGTGCAGAAAATCGAACCCTAATTCATAAATCATAATCTGTGACATGTGAAGTACATGCTAAACAATCCGAGTCACGGTCAACATTTTTTCCAATTTCCGTGTGTAATGATCAGGCACAATGAATTAGAATAAAATTAATTTCTAACAAACGGTGTGCATGAAACAATAGAAGAATGCAGAAAATCGAACTCTAATTCATAAATCCTAATCTGTGACGTTTGAAGTACATGCTAAAAATTCCGACTCACGGTCAACATTTCTTGAAATTTCCGTGGGTAATGATCAGACACAATGAATTAGAATAAAATTAATTTCTAAGAACGGTGTGCAGGAAACAATAGGAGAGTGCTGAAAATCGAACCCTAATTCATAAATCTTAATCTGTAACATTTGAAGTACATGCTAAAAAATCCGAGTCACGGTCAACAGTTTTTGAAATTTTCGTGTGTAATGATCAGGCATAATGAATTAGAATAGAATTAATTTCTAAGAAACGGTGTGCAGGAAACAATAGAAGAGTGCTGAAAATCGAACCCTAATTAATAAATCCTAAGCTGTGACGTTTGAAGTACATGCTAAAAAAAACGAGTCACGGTCAACATTTTTTGAATTTTCCATGTGTAATGATCAGCCATTATGAATTTGAATAGAATTAATTTCTAAGAAACGGTGTGCATGAAACAATAGAAGTGTGCTGAAAATCGAACCCTAATTCGAAAATCCTAATCTGTGAGTTTGAAGTAATGCTAAAAAATCCGAGTCACGGTCAACATTTTTTGAAATTTTCGTGTGTAATGATCAGGCACAGCTAATTAGAATAGAATTAATTTCTAAGAAACGGTGTGCACGAAACAATAGAAGAGTGCTGAAAATCGAATCCTAATTCATAAATCCTAATCTGTGAGTTTGAAGTACATGCTAAAAAATCCGAGTCACGGTCAACATTTTTTTAAATTTCCGTGTGTAATGATCAGGCACAGCTAATTAGAATAGAATTAATTTCTAAGAAACGGTGTGCATGAAACAATAGAAGAGTGCAGAAAATCGAACCCTAATTCATAAATCATAATCTGTGACGTTTGAAGTACATTATAAACAATCCGAGTCACGGTCAACATTTTTTTAAATTTCCGTGTGTAATGATCAGGCCCAATGAATTAGAATAGAATTAATTTCCATGAAACGGTGTGCATGAAACAATAGAAGGGTGATGAAAATCAACCCTAATTCATATATCATAATCTGTGACGTTTGAAGTACATGCTAAAAAATCCGAGTCACGGTCAACAGTTTTTTAAATTTTCGTGGGTAATGATCAGGCACAATGAATTAGAATAGAATTAATTTCTAAGAAACGGTGTGCAGGAAACAATAGAAGAGTGCTTAAAATCGAACCCTAATTCATAACTCCTAATCTGTTACGTTTGAAGTACATACTAAAAAATCCGAGTCAAGGTCAACATTTTTTTAAATTTCCGTGTGTAATGATCATGCACAATGAATTAGAATAGAATTAATTTCTAACAAACGGTGTGAATGAAACAATAGAAGAATGCAGAAAATCGAACCCTAATTCATAAATCCTAATCTCTGACGTTTGAAGTACATGCTAAAAAATCCGAGTCACGGTCAACATTTTTTGAAATTTCCGTGGGTAATGATCAGGCACAATTAATTAGAATAGAATTAATTTCTAAGAAACGGTGTGCAAGAAACAATAGAAGAGTGCTGAAAATCGAACCCTAATTCATAAATCCTAATCTGTGACTTTTGAAGTACATGCTAAAAAATCCGAGTCACGGTCAACAGTTTTTGAAATTTTCGTGTGTAATGATCAGGCAGAATGAATTAGAATAGAATTAATTTCTAAGAAACGGTGTGCAGGAAACAATAGAAGAGTGCTGAAAATCGAACCCTAATTAATAAATCCTAAGCTGTGATGTTTGAAGTACATGCTAAAAAAACGAGTCACGGTCAACATTTTTTGAAATTTCCGTGCGTAATGATCAGACACAATGAATTAGAATAGAATTAATTTCTAAGAAACGGTGTGCAGGAAACAATAGAAGAGTGCTTAAAATCGAACCCTAATTCATAAATCCTAATCTAATACGTTCGAAGTACATGCTAAAAAATCCGAGTCACGGTCAACATTTTTTTAAATTTTCGTGTGTAATGATCAGGCACAATGAATTAGAATAGAATTAATTACTAAGAAACGGTGTGCATGAAACAATAGAAGAGTGCTGAAAATGGAACCCTAATTCATAAATCCTAATCTGTGACGTTTGAAGTACATGCTAAAAATTCCGAGTCACGGTCAACATTTTTTTAATTTTCCGTGTGTAATGATCAGCCACAATGAATTAGAATAGAATTAATTTCTAAGAAACGGTGTGCAGGAAACAATAGAAGAGTGCTGAAAATCGAACCCTAATTCATAAATCCTAATCTGTCAGTTTGAAGTAATGCTAAAAAATCCGAGTCATGGTCAACATTTTTTGAAATTTCCGTGTGTAATGATCAGGCACAGCTAATTAGAATAGAATTAATTTCTAAGAAACGGTGTGCATGAAACAATAGAAGAGTGCAGAAAATCGAACCCTAATTCATACATCCTAATCTTTGAGTTTGAAGTACATGCTAAAAAATCCGAGTCACGGTCAATATTTTTTGAAATTTCCGTGTGTAATGATCAGTCACAGCTAATTAGAATAGAATTAATTTCTAAGAAACGGTGTGCATGAAACAATAGAAGAGTGAAGAAAATCGAACCCTAATTCATAAATCATAATCTGTGACATGTGAAGTACATGCTAAACAATCCGAGTCACGGTCAAGATTTTTTTAAATTTCCGTGTGTAATGATCAGGAACAATGAATTAGAATAGAATTAATTTCTAACAAACGGTGTGCATGAAACAATAGAAGAATGCAGAAAATCGAACCCTAATTCATAAATCCTAATCTATGACGTTTGAAGTACATGCTAAAAATTCCGAGTCACCGTCAACATTTTTTGAATTTTCCGTGTGTAATGATCAGCCACAATGAATTAGAATAGAATTAATTTCTAAGAAACCGTGTGCGTGAAACAATAGAAGATGGCTGAAAATCGAACCCTAATTCATAAATCCTAATCTGTGAGTTTGAAGTAATGCTAAAAAATCCGAGTCACGGTCAACATTTTTTGAAATTTCCGTGTGTAATGATCACGCACAGCTAATTAGAATAGAATTAATTTCTAAGAAACGGTGTGCATGAAACAATAGAAGAGTGCAGAAAATCGAAGCCTAATTCATAAATCCTAATCTGTGAGTTTGAAGTACATGCTAAAAAATCCGAGTCACGGTCAACATTTTTTGAAATTTCCGTGTGTAATGATCAGGCACAATGAATTAGAATAGAATTAATTTCCAAGAAACGGTGTGCAGGAACTAATAGAAGAGTGCTTAAAATCGAACCCTAATTCATAAATTCCAATCTGTGACGTTTGAAGTACATGCTAAAAAATCCGAGTCACGGTCAACATTTTTTGAAATTTCCGTGGGTAATGGTCAGGCACAATGAATTAGAATAGAATTAATTTCTAAGAAACGTTGTGCAGGAAACAATAGAAGTGTGCTGAAAATCGAACCCTAATTCATAAATCATAAATTGTGACGTTTGAAGTACATGCTAAAAAATCCGAGTCACGGTCAACATTTTTTTAAATTTCCGTGGGTAATGATCAGGCACAATGAATTAGTATAGAATTAATTTCTAAGAAACGGTGTGCAAGAAACAATAGAAGAGTGCTTAAAATCGAACCCTAATTCATAAATCCTAATCTGTTACGTTTGAAGTACATGCTAAAAAATCCGAGTCACGGTCAACATTTTTTTAAATTTCCGTGTGTAATGATCAGCCACAATGAATTAGAATAGTATTAATTTCTAAGAAATGGTGTGCATGAAACAATAGAAGAGTCCAGAAAATCGAACCCTGATTCATAAATCCTAATATGTAACGTTTGAAGTACATGCTAAAAAATCCGAGTCACGGTCAACATTTTTTGAAATTTCCGTGGGTAATCGTCAGGCACAATGAATTAGAATAGAATTAATTTCTAAGAAACGGTGTGCAGGAAACAATAGAAGAGTGCAGAAAATCGAACCCTAATTAATAAATCCTAAGCTGTGAAGTTTGAAGTACATGCTAAAAAAAACGAGTTACGGTCAACATTTTTTAAAATTTCCGTGTGTAATGATCAGGCACAATGAATTAGAATAGAATTAATTTCTAAGAAACGGTGTACAGGAAACAATAGAAGAGTGCTTAAAATCGAACCCTAATTCATAAATCCTAATCTGTGAGTTTGAAGTATATGCTAAAAAATCCGAGTCACGGTCAACATTTTTTTAAATTTTCGTGTGTAATGATCAGGCACAATGAATTAGAATAGAATTAATTTCTAAGAAACGGTGTGCATGAAACAATAGAAGAATGCTGAAAATTGAACCCTAATTTATAAATCCTAATCTGTGAGTTTGAAGTACATGCTAAAAAATCCGAGTCCCGGTCAACATTTTTTGAAATTTCCGTGTGTAATGATCAGGCACAATGAATTAGAATAGAATTAATTTCTAAGAAACGGTGTGCATGAAACAATAGAAGAGTGCAGAAAATCGAACCCTAATTCATAAATCATAATCTGTGACGTTTGAAGTACATGCTAAACAATCCGAGTCACGGTCAAAATTTTTTTAAACTTCCGTGTGTAATGATCAGGCACAATGAATTAGATTAGTATTAATTTCGAAGAAACGGTGTGCATGAAACAATAGAAGAGTGCAGAAAATCGAACCCTAATTCATATATCCCAATCTGTGTTGTTTGAAGTACATGCTAAAAAATCCGAGTCACGGTCAACATTTTTTGAAATTTCCGTGGGTAATGGTCAGGCATAATCAATTAGAATAGAATTAATTTCTAAGAAACGGTGTGCAGGAAACAATAGAAGAGTGCTGAAAATCGAACCCTAATTCATAAATCATAATCTGTGACGTTTGAAGTACATGCTAAAAAATCCGAGTCACGGTCAACATTTTTTAAATTTCCGTGTGTAATGATCAGGCACAATGAATTAGAATAGAATTAATTTATAAGAAATGGTGTGCATGAAACAATAGAAGAATGCAGAAAATCGAACCCTAATTCATAAATCCTAATCTGTGACGTTTGAAGTACATGCTAAAAAATCCGAGTCACGGTCAACATTTTTTGAAATTTCCGTGGGTAATAATCAGGCACAATGAATTAGAATAGAATTAATTTCTAAGAACAGTGTGCAGGAAACAATAGAAGAGTGCTGAAAATCGAACCCTAATTCATAAATCCTAATCTGTTACATTTGAAGTACATGCTAAAAAATCCGAGTCACGGTCAAAATTTGTTTAAATTTCCGTGTGTAATGATCAGGCACAATGAATTGGAATAGAATTAATTTCTAAGAAACGGTTCGGAAGAAACAATAAAAGAGTGCTGAAAATAAAACCCTAATTCATAAATCCTAATCTGTGACGTATGAAGTACATGCTAAAAAATCCGAGTCACGGTCAACATTTTTTTAAATTTTCGTGTGTAATGATCAGGCACAATGAATTAGATTAGTATTAATTTCGAAGAAACGGTGTGCATGAAACAATAGAAGAGTGCATAAAATCGAACCCTAATTCATAAATCCCAATCTGTGATGTTTGAAGTACATGCTAAAAAATCCGAGTCACGGTCAACATTTTTTGAAATTTCCGTGGGTAATGGTCAGGCACAAGGAATTAGAATAGAATTAATTTCTAAGAAACGGTGTGCAGGAAACAATAGAAGAGTGCTGAAAATCGAACCCAAATTAATAAATCCTAAGCTGTGACGTTTGAAGTACATGCTAAAAAAAACGAGTCACGGTCAACATTTTTTGAAATTTCCGTGGGTAATGATCAGACACAATGAATTAGAATAGAATTAATTTCTAAGAAACGGTTTGGAAGAAACAATAGAAGAGTGCTGAAAATAAAACCCTAATTCATAAATCCTAATCTGTGACGTATTTAGTACATGCTAAAAAATCCGATTCACGGTCAACATTTTTTTAAATTTTCGTGTGTAATGATAAGGCACAATGAATTAGATTAGTATTAATTTCGAAGAAACGGTGTGCATGAAACAATAGAAGAGTGCAGAAAATCGAACCCTAATTCATAAATCCCAATCTGTGACGTTTGAAGTACATGCTAAAAAATCCGAGTCACGGTCAACATTTTTTGAAATTTCCGTGGGTAATGGTCAGGCACAAGGAATTAGAATAGAATTAATTTCTAAGAAACGGTGTGCAGGAAACAATAGAAGAGTGCTGAAAATCGAACCCTAATTCATAAATCATAATCTGTGACGTTTAAAGTACATGCTAAAAAATCCGAGTCACGGTCAACATTTTTTGAAATTTTCGTGGGTAATAATCAGGCACAATGAATTAGAATAGAATTAATTTCTAAGAAACGGTGTGCATGAAACAATAGAAGAATGCAGAAAATCGAACCCTAATTCATAAATCCTAATCTGTGACGTTTGAAGTACATGCTAAAAAATCCGAGTCACGGTCAACATTTTTTGAAATTTTCGTGGGTAATGATCAGGCACAATGAATTAGAATAGAATTAATTTCGAAGAACGGTGTGCAGGAAACAATAGAAGAGTGCTGAAAATCGAACCCTAATTCATAAATCCTAATCTGTGACGTTTGAAGTACATGCTAAAAAATCCGAGTCACGGTCAACATTTTTTTAAATTTCCGTGTTTAATGATCAGGCAAAATGAATTAGAATAGAATTAATTTCTAAGAAACGGTGTGCATAAAACAATAGCAGAATGCAGAAAATCGAACCCTAATTCATAAATCCTAATCTGTGACGTTTGAAGTACATGCTAAAAAATTCGAGTCACGGTCAACATTTTTTTAAATTTTCGTGGGTAATAATCAGGCACAATGAATTAGAATAGAATTAATTTCTAAGAACGGTGTTCAGGAAACAATAGAAGAGTGCTGAAAATCGAACCCTAATTCATAAATCATAATCTGTGACGTTTGAAGTACATGCTAAAAAATCTGAGTCACAGTCAACATTTTTTTAAATTTCCGTGTTTAATGATCAGGCAAAATGAATTAGAATAGAATTAATTTCTAAGAAACGGTGTGCATAAAACAATAGAAGAATGCAGAAAATCGAACCCTAATTCATAAATCATAATCTGTGATGTTTGAAGTACATGCTAAAAAATCCGAGTCACGGTCAACATTTTTTGAAATTTCCGTGGGTAATAATCAAGCACAATGAATTAGAATAGAATTAATTTCTAAGATCGGTGTGCAGGAAACAATAGAAGAGTGCAGAAAATCGAACACTAATTCATAAATCCTAATCTATGAGTTTGAAGTACATGCTAAAAAATCCGAGTCACGGTCAACAGTTTTTGAAATTTCCGTGTGTAATGATCAGGCACAATGAATTAGAATAGAATTAATTTCTAAGAAACGGTGTGCATGAAACAATAGAAGAGTGCAGAAAATCGAACCCTAATTCATAAATCATAATCTGTGACGTTTGAAGTACATGCTAAACAATCCGAGTCACGGTCAACATTTTTTTAAATTTCCATGTGTAATGATCAGGCACAATGAATTAGATTAGTATTAATTTCGAAGAAACGGTGTGCATGAAACAATAGAAGAGTGCAGAAAATCGAACCCTAATTCATAAATCCCAATCTGTGATGTTTGAAGTACATGCTAAAAAATCCGAGTCACGGTCAACATTTTTTGAAATTTCCGTGGGTAATGGTCAGGCACAATGAATTAGAATAGAATTAATTTCTAAGAAACGGTGTGCAGGAAACAATAGAAGAGTGCTGAAAATCGAACCCTAATTCATAAATCATAATCTGTAACGTTTGAAGTACATGCTAAAAAATCCGAGTCACGGTCAACATTTTTTTAAATTTCCATGTGTAATGATCAGGCACAATGAATTAGAATAGAATTAATTTCTAAGAAACGGTGTGCATGAAACAATAGAAGAATGCAGAAAATCGAACCCTAATTCATAAATCCTAATCTGCGACGTTTGAAGTACATGCTAAAAAATCCGAGTCACGGTCAACATTTTTTGAAATTTCTGTGGGTAATGGTCAGCCACAATGAATTAGAATAGAATTAATTTCTAAGAAACGGTGTGCAGGAAACAATAGAAGAGTGCTGAAAATCGAACCCTAATTCATAAATCCCAATCTGTGACGTTTGAAGTACATTCTAAACAATCCGAGTCACGGTCAACATTTTTTTAAATTTCCATGTGTAATGATCAGGCACAATGAATTAGATTAGTATTAATTTCGAAGAAACGGTGTGCATGAAACAATAGAAGAGTGCAGAAAATCGAACCCTAATTCATAAATCCCAATCTGTGACGTTTGAAGTACATGCTAAAAAATCCGAGTCACGGTCAACATTTTTTGAAATTTCCGTGGGTAATGGTCAGGCACAATGAATTAGAATAGAATTAATTTCTAAGAAACGGTGTGCAGGAAACAATAGAAGAGTGTTGAAAATCGAACCCTAATTCATAAATCATAATCTGTAACGTTTGAAGTACATGCTAAAAAATCCGAGTCACGGTCAACATTTTTTTAAATTTCCATGTGTAATGATCAGGCACAATGAATTAGAATAGAATTAATTTCTAAGAAACGGTGTGCATGAAACAATAGAAGAATGCAGAAAATCGAACCCTAATTCATAAATCCTAATCTGCGACGTTTGAAGTACATGCTAAAAAATCCGAGTCACGGTCAACATTTTTTGAAATTTCCGTGGGTAATGGTCAGCCACAATGAATTAGAATAGAATTAATTTCTAAGAAACGGTGTGCAGGAAACAATAGAAGAGTGCTGAAAATCGAACCCTAATTCATAAATCATAATCTGTGACGTTTGAAGCACATGCTAAAAAATCCGAGTCACGGTCAACATTTTTTTAAATTTTCGTGTGTAATGATCAGGCACAATGAATTAGAATAAAATTAATTTCTAAGAAACGGTGTGCAGGAAACAATAGAAGAGTGCTGAAAATCGAACCCTAATTCATAAATCCTAATCTGTGACGTTTGAAGTATATTCTAAAAAATCCGAGTCACGGTCAACATTTTTTGAAATTTCCGTGTGTAATTGTCAGGCACAATCAATTAGAATAGAATTAATTTCTAAGAAACGGTGTGCATGAAACAATAGAAGAGTGCAGAAAATCGAACCCTAATTCATAAATCCTAAGCTGTGACGTTTGAAGTACATGCTAAAAAAAACAAGTCACGGTCAACAGTTTTTTAAATTTCCGTGTGTAATGATCAGGCACAATGAATTATAATAGAATTAATTTCTAAGAAACGGTGTGGATGAAACAAGAAGAGTACGGAAAATGGAACCCTAATTCATAAATCGTAATCTGTGATGTTTGAAGTACATGCTAAAAAATCCGAGTAAAGGTCAACATTTTTTGAAATTTCCGTGTGTAATGATCAGGCACAATGAATTAGAATAGAATTAATTTCTAAAAACGGTGTGCAGGAAACAATAGAAGAGTGCTAAATATCGAACCCTAATTCATAAATCCTAATCTGTGAGTTTGAAGTACATGCTAAAAAGTCCGAGTCATGGTCAACATTTTTTGAAATTTCCGTGTGTAATGATTAGGCACAGCTAATTAGAATAGAATTAATTTCTAAGAAACAGTGTGCATGAAACAATACAAGAGTGCAGAAAATCGAACCCTAATTCATAAATCCTAATTTGTGAGTTTGAAGTACATGCTAAAAAATCCGAGTCACGGTCAACATTTTTTGAAATTTCCGTGTGTAATGATCAGGCACAGCTAATTAGAATAGAATTAATTTCTAAGAAACGGTGTGCATGAAACAATAGAAGAGTGCAGAAAATCGAACCCTAATTCATAAATCATAATCTGTGACATTTGAAGTACATGCTTAACAATCCGAGTCACGGTCAACATTTTTTTAAATTTTCGTGTGTAATGATGAGGCACAATGAATTAGAATAGAATTAATTTCTAAGAAACGGTGTGCAGGAAACAATAGAAGAGTGCTGAAAATCGAACCCTAATTAATAAATCCTAAGTTGTGACGTTTGAAGTACATGCTAAAAAAAACGAGTCATGGTCAACTTTTTTGAAATTTCCGTGTGTAATGATCAGGCACAATGAATTAGAATAGAATTAATTTCTAAGAAACGGTGTGCAGGAAACAATAGAAGAGTGATTAAAATCGAACCCTAATTCATAAATCCTAACATAATACGTTTGAAGTACATGCTAAAAAATCCAAGTCACGGTCAACATTTTTTGAAATTTCCGTGTGTAATGATCAGGCACAGCTAATTAGAATAGAATTAATTTCTAAGAAACGGTGTGCATGAAACAATAGAAGAGTGCAGAAAATCGAACCCTAATTCATAAATCATAATCTGTGACGTTTGAAGTACATGCTAAACAATCCGAGTCACGGTCAACATTTTTTTAAATTTCCGTGTGTAATGATCAGGCACAATGAATTAGATTAGTATTAATTTCGAAGAAACGGTGTGCATGAAACAATAGCAGAGTGCAGAAAATCGAACCCTAATTCATAAATCCTAATCTGTGACGTTTGAAGTACATGCTAAAAAATCCGAGTCACGGTCAACATTTTTTGAAATTTCCGTGGGTAATGGTCAGGCACAATGAATTAGAATAGAATTAATTTCTAAGAAACGGTGTGCAGGAAACAATAGAAGAGTGCTGAAAATCGAACCCTAATTCATAAATCATAATCTGTGACGTTTGAAGTACATGCTAAACAATCCGAGTCACGGTCAACATTTTTTTAAATTTTCTTGTGTAATGATCAGGCACAATGAATTAGAATAGAATTAATTTCTAAGAAACGGTGTGCAGGAAACAATAGAAGAGTGCTGAAAATCGAACCCTAATTCGTAAATCATAATCTGTGACGTTTGAAGTACATGCTAAAAAATCCGAGTCACGGTCAACATTTTTTTAAATTTCCGTGGGTAATGATCAGGCACAATGAATTAGAATAGAATTAATTTCTAAGAAACGGTGTGCAGGAAACAATAGAAGAGTGTTGAAAATCGTACCCTAATTCATAAATCCTAATCTGTTACGTTTGAAGTACATGCTAAAAAATCCGAGTCACGGTCAACATTTTTTGAAATTTTCGTGGGTAATGGTCAGGCACAATGAATTAGAATAGAATTAATTTCTAAGAAACGGTGTGCAGGAAACAATAGAAGAGTGCTGAAAATCGAACCCTAATTCGTAAATCATAATCTGTGACGTTTGAAGTACATGCTAAAAAATCCGAGTCACAGTCAACATTTTTTTAAATTTCCGTGGGTAATGATCAGGCACAATGAATTAGAATAGAATTAATTTCTAAGAAACGGTGTGCAGGAAACAATAGAAGAGTGCTGAAAATCGAACCCTAATTCATAAATCCTAATCTGTGACGTTTGAAGTACATGCTAAAAAATCCGAGTCACGGTCAACATTTTTTGAAATTTCCGTGTGTAATGATCAGGCACAGCTAATTAGAATAGAATTAATTTCTAAGAAACGGTGTGCATGAAACAATAGAAGAGTGCAGAAAATCGAACCCTAATTCATAAATCCTAATCTGTGAGTTTGAAGTACATGCTAAAAATTCCGAGTCACGGTCAACATATTTTTAATTTTCCGTGTGTAATGATCAGCCACAATAAATTAGAATAGAATTAATTTCTAAGAAACGGTGTGCATGAAACAATAGAAGAGTGCTGAAAATGGAACCCTAATTCATAAATCCTAATCTGTGAGTTTGAAGCACATGCTAAAAAATCCGAGTCACGGTCAACATTTTTTGAAATTTCCGTGTGTAATGATCAGGCACAGCTAATTAGAATAGAATTAATTTCTAAGAAACGGTGTGCATGAAACAATAGAAGAGTGTAGAAAATCGAACCCTAATTCATAAATCATAATCTGTGACGTTTGAAGTACATGCTAAACAATCCGAGTCACGGTCAACATTTTTTTTTAAATTTTCGTGTGTAATGGTCAGGCACATTGAATTAGAATAGAATTAATTTCTAAGAAACGGTGTGCAGGAAACAATAGAAGAGTGCTGAAAATCGAACCCTAATTCGTAAATCATAATCTGTGACGTTTGAAGTACATGCTAAAAAATCCGAGTCACGGTCAACATTTTTTTAAATTTCTATGGGTAATGATCAGGCACAATGAATTAGAATAGAATTAATTTCTAAGAAACGGTGTGTAGGAAACAATAGAAGAGTGCTGAAAATCGAACCCTAATTCATAAATCCTAATCTGTGACGTTTGAAGTACATGCTAAAAAATCCGAGTCACGGTCAACATTTTTTGAAATTTCCGTGTGTAATGATCAGGCACAGCTAATTAGAATAGAATTAATTTCTAAAAAACGGTGTGCATGAAACAATAGAAGAGTGCAGAAAATCGAACCCTAATTCATAAATCCTAATCTGTGAGTTTGAAGTACATGCTAACAATTCCGAGTCACGGTCAACATTTTTTTAATTTTCCGTGTGTAATGATCAGCCACAATGAATTAGAATAGAATTAATTTCTAAGAAACGGTGTGCATGAAACAATAGAAGAGTTCAGAAAATCGAACCCTAATTCATAAATCCTAATCTGTGACGTTTGAAGTACATGCTAAAAAATCCGAGTCACGGTCAACATTTTTTGAAATTTCCGAGGGTAATGGTCAGGCACAATGAATTAGAATAGAATTAATTTCTAACAAACGGTGTGCAGGAAACAATAGAAGAGTGCTTAAAATCGAACCCTAATTCATAAATCCTAATCTGTGACGTTTGAAGTACATGCTAAAAAATCCGAGTCACGGTCAACATTTTTTGAAATTTCCGTGGGTAATGGTCAGGCACAATGAATTAGAATAGAATTAATTTCTAACAAACGGTGTGCAGGAAACAATAGAAGAGTGCTTAAAATGGAACCCTAATTCATAAATCCTAATCTGAGACGTTTGAAGTACGTGCTAAAAAATCCGAGTCACGGTCAACATTTTTTGAATTTTCCGTGTGTAATGATCAGCCACAATGAATTAGAATAGAATTAATTTCTCAGAAACGGTGTGCAGGAAACAATAGAAGAGTGCTTAAAATCGAACCCTAATTCATAAATCCTAATCTGTGAGTTTGAAGTACATGCTAAAAATTCCGAGTCACGGTCAACATTTTTTTAATTTTCCGTGTGTAATGATCAGCCACAATGAATTAGAATAGAATTAATTTCTAAGAAACGGTGGGCATGAAACAATAGAAGAGTGCAGAAAATCAAACCCTAATTCATAAATCCTAATCTGTGACGTTTGAAGTACATGCTAAAAAATCCGAGTCACGGTCAACATTTTTTGAAATTTCCGTGGGTAATGGTCTGGCACAATGAATTAGAATAAAATTAATTTCTAACAAACGGTGTGCAGGAAACAATAGAAGAGTGCTTAAAATCGAACCCTAATTCATAAATCCTAATCTGTGACGTTTGAAGTACATGCTAAAAAATCCGAGTCACGGTCAACATTTTTTGAATTTTCCGTGTGTAATGATCAGCCACAATGAATTAGAATAGAATTAATTTCTAAGAAACGGTGTGCATGAAACAATAGAAGAGTGCAGAAAATCGAACCCTAATTCATAAATCATAATCTGTGACGTTTGAAGTACATGCTAAACAATCCGAGTCACGGTCAACATTTTTTTAAATTTTCGTGTGTAATGATCAGGCACAATGAATTAGAATAGAATTAATTTCTAAGAAACAGTGTGCAGGAAACAATAGAAGAGTGCTGAAAATCGAACCCTAATTCGTAAATCATAATCTGTGACGTTTGAAGTACATGCTAAAAGTCCGAGTCACGGTCAACATTTTTTTAAATTTCCGTGGGTAATGATCAGGCACAATGAATTAGAATAGAATTAATTTCTAAGAAACGGTGTGCAGGAAACAATAGAAGAGTGCTGAAAATCGAACCCTAATTCATAAATCCTAATCTGTGAGTTTGAAGTACATGCTAAAAATTCCGAGTCACGGTCAACATTTTTTTAATTTTCCGTGTGTAATGATCAGCCACAATGAATTAGAATAGAATTAATTTCTAAGAAACGGTGTGCATGAAACAATAGAAGAGTGCTGAAAATGGAACCCTAATTCATAAATCCTAATCTGTGAGTTTGAAGCACATGCTAAAAAATCCGAGTCACGGTCAACATTTTTTGAAATTTCCGTGTGTAATGATCAGGCACAGCTAATTAGAATAGAATTAATTTCTAAGAAACGGTGTGCATGAAACAATAGAAGAGTGTAGAAAATCGAACCCTAATTCATAAATCATAATCTGTGACGTTTGAAGTACATGCTAAACAATCCGAGTCACGGTCAACATTTTTTTAAATTTTCGTGTGTAATGATCAGGAACAATGAATTAGAATAGAATTAATTTCTAAGAAACGGTGTGCAGGAAACAATAGAAGAGTGCTGAAAATCGAACCCTAATTCGTAAATCATAATCTGTGACGTTTGAAGTACATGCTAAAAGTCCGAGTCACGGTCAACATTTTTTTAAATTTCCGTGGGTAATGATCAGGCACAATGAATTAGAATAGAATTAATTTCTAAGAAACGGTGTGCAGGAAACAATAGAAGAGTGCTGAAAATCGAACCCTAATTCATAAATCCTAATCTGTGAGTTTGAAGTACATGCTAAAAATTCCGAGTCACGGTCAACATTTTTTTAATTTTCCGTGTGTAATGATCAGCCACAATGAATTAGAATAGAATTAATTTCTAAGAAACGGTGTGCATGAAACAATAGAAGAGTGCTGAAAATGGAACCCTAATTCATAAATCCTAATCTGTGAGTTTGAAGCACATGCTAAAAAATCCGAGTCACGGTCAACATTTTTTGAAATTTCCGTGTGTAATGATCAGGCACAGCTAATTAGAATAGAATTAATTTCTAAGAAACGGTGTGCATGAAACAATAGAAGAGTGTAGAAAATCGAACCCTAATTCATAAATCATAATCTGTGACGTTTGAAGTACATGCTAAACAATCCGAGTCACGGTCAACATTTTTTTAAATTTTCGTGTGTAATGATCAGGAACAATGAATTAGAATAGAATTAATTTCTAAGAAACGGTGTGCAGGAAACAATAGAAGAGTGCTGAAAATCGAACCCTAATTCGTAAATCATAATCTGTGACGTTTGAAGTACATGCTAAAAAATCCGAGTCACGGTCAACATTTTTTTAAATTTCCGTGGGTAATGATTAGGCACAATGAATTAGAATAGAATTAATTTCTAAGAAACGGTGTGCAGGAAACAATAGAAGAGTGCTGAAAATCGAACCCTAATTCATAAATCCTAATCTGTGACGTTTGAAGTACATGCTAAAAAATCCGAGTCACGGTCAACATTTTTTGAAATTTCCGTGTGTAATGATCAGACACAGCTAATTAGAATAGAATTAATTTCTAAGAAACGGTGTGCATGAAACAATAGAAGAGTGCAGAAAATCGAACCCTAATTCATAAATCCTAATCTGTGAGTTTGAAGTACATGATAAAAATTCCGAGTCACGGTCAACATTTTTTTAATTTTCCGTGTGTAATGATCAGCCACAATGAATTAGAATAGAATTAATTTCTAAGAAACGGTGTGCATGAAACAATAGAAGAGTGCAGAAAATCGAACCCTAATTCATAAATCCTAATCTGTGACGTTTGAAGTACATGCTAAAAAATCCGAGTCACGGTCAACATTTTTTGAAATTTCCGAGGGTAATGGTCAGGCACAATGAATTAGAATAGAATTAATTTCTAACAAACGGTGTGCAGGAAACAATAGAAGAGTGCTTAAAATCGAACCCTAATTCATAAATCCTAATCTGTGACGTTTGAAGTACATGCTAAAAAATCCGAGTCACGGTCAACATTTTTTGAATTTTCCGAGGGTAATGGTCAGGCACAATGAATTAGAATAGAATTAATTTCTAACAAACGGTGTGCAGGAAACAATAGAAGAGTGCTTAAAATCGAACCCTAATTCATAAATCCTAATCTGTGACGTTTGAAGTACATGCTAAAAAATCCGAGTCACGGTCAACATTTTTTGAATTTTCCGTGTGTAATGATCAGCCACAATGAATTAGAATAGAATTAATTTCTAAGAAACGGTGTGCAGGAAACAATAGAAGAGTGCTTAAAATCGAACCCTAATTCATAAATCCTAATCTAATACGTTTGAAGTACATACTAAAAAATCCGAGTCACGGTCAACATTTTTTTAAATTTTCGTGTGTAATGATCAAGCACAATGAATTAGAATAGAATTAATTTCTAAGAAACGGTGTGCATGAAACAATAGAAGAGTGCTGAAATGGAACCCTAATTCATAAATCCTAATCTGTGAGTTTGAAGCACATGCTAAAAAATACGAGTCACGGTCAACATTTTTTGAAATTTCCGTGTGTAATGATCAGGCACAGCTAATTAGAATTGAATTAATTTCTAAGAAACGGTGTGCATGAAACAATAGAAGAGTGCAGAAAATCGAACCCTAATTCATAAATCATAATCTGTGACGTTTGAAGTACATGCTAAACAATCCGAGTCACGGTCAACATTTTTTTAAATTTTCGTGTGTAATGATCAGGCACAATGAATTAGAATAGAATTAATTTCTAAGAAACGGTGTGCATGAAACAATAGAAGAGTGCTGAAAATCGAACCCTAATTCGTAAATCATAATCTGTGACGTTTGAAGTACATGCTAAAAGTCCGAGTCACGGTCAACATTTTTTTAAATTTCCGTGGGTAATGATCAGGCACAATGAATTAGAATAGAATTAATTTCTAAGAAACGGTGTGCAGGAAACAATAGAAGAGTGCTGAAAATCGAACCCTAATTCATAAATCCTAATCTGTGAGTTTGAAGTACATGCTAAAAATTCCGAGTCACGGTCAACATTTTTTTAATTTTCCGTGTGTAATCAGCCACAATGAATTAGAATAGAATTAATTTCTAAGAAACGGTGTGCATGAAACAATAGAAGAGTGCAGAAAATCGAGCCCTAATTCATAAATCCTAATCTGTGAGTTTGAAGCACATGCTAAAAAATCCGAGTCACGGTCAACATTTTTTGAAATTTCCGTGTGTAATGATCAGGCACAGCTAATTAGAATAGAATTAATTTCTAAGAAACGGTGTGCATGAAACAATAGAAGAGTGTAGAAAATCGAACCCTAATTCATAAATCATAATCTGTGACGTTTGAAGTACATGCTAAACAATCGGAGTCACGGTCAACATTTTTTTAAATTTTCGTGTGTAATGATCAGGAACAATGAATTAGAATAGAATTAATTTCTAAGAAACGGTGTGCAGGAAACAATAGAAGAGTGCTGAAAATCGAACCCTAATTCGTAAATCATAATCTATGACGTTTGAAGTACATGCTAAAAAATCCGAGTCACGGTCAACATTTTTTTAAATTTCCGTGGGTAATGATCAGGCACAATGAATTAGAATAGAATTAATTTCTAAGAAACGGTGTGCAGGAAACAATAGAAGAGTGCTGAAAATCGAACCCTAATTCATAAATCCTAATTTGTGACGTTTGAAGTACATGCTAAAAAATCCGAGTCACGGTCAACATTTTTTGAAATTTCCGTGTGTAATGATCAGACACAGCTAATTAGAATAGAATTAATTTCTAAGAAACGGTGTGCATGAAACAATAGAAGAGTGCAGAAAATCGAACCCTAATTCATAAATCCTAATCTGTGAGTTTGAAGTACATGCTAAAAATTCCGAGTCACGGTCAACATTTTTTTAATTTTCCGTGTGTAATGATCAGCCACAATGAATTAGAATAGAATTAATTTCTAAGAAACGGTGTGCATGAAACAATAGAAGAGTGCAGAAAATCGAACCCTAATTCATAAATCCTAATCTGTGACGTTTGAAGTACATGCTAAAAAATCCGAGTCACGGTCAACATTTTTTGAAATTTCCGAGGGTAATGGTCAGGCACAATGAATTAGAATAGAATTAATTTCTAACAAACGGTGTGCAGGAAACAATAGAAGAGTGCTTAAAATCGAACCCTAATTCATAAATCCTAATCTGTGACGTTTGAAGTACATGCTAAAAAATCCGAGTCACGGTCAACATTTTTTGAATTTTCCGAGGGTAATGGTCAGGCACAATGAATTAGAATAGAATTAATTTCTAACAAACGGTGTGCAGGAAACAATAGAAGAGTGCTTAAAATCGAACCCTAATTCATAAATCCTAATCTGTGACGTTTGAAGTACATGCTAAAAAATCCGAGTCACGGTCAACATTTTTTGAAATTTCCGTGGGTAATGGTCAGGCACAATGAATTAGAATAGAATTAATTTCTAACAAACGGTGTGCAGGAAACAATAGAAGAGTGCTTAAAATGGAACCCTAATTCATAAATCCTAATCTGTGACGTTTGAAGTACGTGCTAAAAAATCCGAGTCACGGTCAACATTTTTTGAATTTTCCGTGTGTAATGATCAGCCACAATGAATTAGAATAGAATTAATTTCTCAGAAACGGTGTGCAGGAAACAATAGAAGAGTGCTTAAAATCGAACCCTAATTCATAAATCCTAATCTGTGAGTTTGAAGTACATGCTAAAAATTCCGAGTCACGGTCAACATTTTTTTAATTTTCCGTGTGTAATGATCAGCCACAATGAATTAGAATAGAATTAATTTCTAAGAAACGGTGGGCATGAAACAATAGAAGAGTGCAGAAAATCAAACCCTAATTCATAAATCCTAATCTGTGACGTTTGAAGTACATGCTAAAAAATCCGAGTCACGGTCGACATTTTTTGAAATTTCCGTGGGTAATGGTCTGGCACAATGAATTAGAATAAAATTAATTTCTAACAAACGGTGTGCAGGAAACAATAGAAGAGTGCTTAAAATCGAACCCTAATTCATAAATCCTAATCTGTGACGTTTAAAGTACATGCTAAAAAATCCGAGTCACGGTCAACATTTTTTGAATTTTCCGTGTGTAATGATCAGCCACAATGAATTAGAATAGAATTAATTTCTAAGAAACGGTGTGCAGGAAACAATAGAAGAGTGCTTAAAATCGAACCCTAATTCATAAATCCTAATCTAATACGTTTGAAGTACATACTAAAAAATCCGAGTCACGGTCAACATTTTTTTAAATTTTCGTGTGTAATGATCAAGCACAATGAATTAGAATAAAATTAATTTCTAAGAAACGGTGTGCAGGAAACAATAGAAGAGTGCTGAAAATCGAACCCTAATTCGTAAATCATAATCTGTGACGTTTGAAGTACATGCTAAAAGTCCGAGTCACGGTCAACATTTTTTTAAATTTCCGTGGGTAATGATCAGGCACAATGAATTAGAATAGAATTAATTTCTAAGAAACGGTGTGCAGGAAACAATAGAAGAGTGCTGAAAATCGAACCCTAATTCATAAATCCTAATCTGTGAGTTCGAAGTACATGCTAAAAATTCCGAGTCACGGTCAACATTTTTTGAAATTTCCGAGGGTAATGGTCAGGCACAATGAATTAGAATAGAATTAATTTCTAACAAACGGTGTGCAGGAAACAATAGAAGAGTGCTTAAAATCGAACCCTAATTCATAAATCCTAATCTGTGACGTTTGCAGTACATGCTAAAAAATCCGAGTCACGGTCAACATTTTTTGAAATTTCCGTGTGTAATGATCAGGCACAATGAATTAGAATAGAATTAATTTCTAAGAAACGGTGTGCAGGAAACAATAGAAGAGTGCTGAAAATCGAACCCTAATTCGTAAATCATAATCTGTGACGTTTGAAGTACATGCTAAAAGTCCGAGTCACGGTCAACATTTTTTTAAATTTCCGTGGGTAATGATCAGGCACAATGAATTAGAATAGAATTAATTTCTAAGAAACGGTGTGCAGGAAACAATAGAAGAGTGCTGAAAATCGAACCCTAATTCATAAATCCTAATCTGTGAGTTCGAAGTACATGCTAAAAATTCCGAGTCACGGTCAACATTTTTTTAATTTTCCGTGTGTAATGATCAGCCACAATGAATTAGAATAGAATTAATTTCTAAGAAACGGTGTGCATGAAACAATAGAAGAGTGCTGAAAATGGAACCCTAATTCATAAATCCTAATCTGTGAGTTTGAAGCACATGCTAAAAAATCCGAGTCACGGTCAACATTTTTTGAAATTTCCGTGTGTAATGATCAGGCACAGCTAATTAGAATAGAATTAATTTCTAAGAAACGGTGTGCCTGAAACAATAGAAGAGTGCAGAAAATCGAACCCTAATTCATAAATCATAATCTGTGACGTTTGAAGTACATGCTAAACAATCCGAGTCACGGTCAACATTTTTTTAAATTTTCGTGTGTAATGATCAGGCACAATGAATTAGAATAGACTTAATTTCTAAGAAACGGTGTGCAGGAAACAATAGAAGAGTGCTGAAAATCGAACCCTAATTCGTAAATCATAATCTGTGACGTTTGAAGTACATGCTAAAAAATCCGAGTCACGGTCAACATTTTTTTAAATTTCCGTGGGTAATGATCAGGCACAATGAATTAGAATAGAATTAATTTCTAAGAAACGGTGTGCAGGAAACAATAGAAGAGTGCTGAAAATCGAACCCTAATTCATAAATCCTAATCTGTGACGTTTGAAGTACATGCTAAAAAATCTGAGTCACGGTCAACATTTTTTGAAATTTCCGTGTGTAATGTTCAGGCACAGCTAATTAGAATAGAATTAATTTCTAAGAAACGGTGTGCATGAAACAATAGAAGAGTGCAGAAAATCGAACCCTAATTCATAAATCCTAATCTGTGAGTTTGAAGTACATGCTAAAAATTCCGAGTCACGGTCAACATTTTTTTAATTTTCCGTGTGTAATGATCAGCCACAATGAATTAGAATAGAATTAATTTCTAAGAAACGGTGTGCATGAAACAATAGAAGAGTGCAGAAAATCGAACCCTAATTCATAAATCCTAATCTGTGACGTTTGAAGTACATGCTAAAAAATCCGAGTCACGGTCAACATTTTTTGAAATTTCCGAGGGTAATGGTCAGGCACAATGAATTAGAATAGAATTAATTTCTAACAAACGGTGTGCAGGAAACAATAGAAGAGTGCTTAAAATCGAACCCTAATTCATAAATCCTAATCTGTGACGTTTGCAGTACATGCTAAAAAATCCGAGTCACGGTCAACATTTTTTGAATTTTCCGTGTGTAATGATCAGCCACAATGAATTAGAATAGAATTAATTTCTAAGAAACGGTGTGCAGGAAACAATAGAAGAGTGCTGAAAATCGAACCCTAATTCATAAATCCTAATCTGTGACGTTTGAAGTACATGCTAAAAAATCCGAGTCACGGTCAACATCTTTTGAAATTTCCGTGTGTAATGTAGGGCACAGCTAATTAGAATAGAATTAATTTCTAAGTAACGGTGTGCATGAAACAATAGAAGAGTGCAGAAAATCGAACCCTAATTCATAAATCCTAATCTGTGAGTTTGAAGTACATGCTAAAAATTCCGAGTCACGTTCAACATTTTTTTAATTTTCTGTGTGTAATGATCAGCCACAATGAATTAGAATAGAATTAATTTCTAAGAAACGGTGTGCATGAAATAATAGAAGAGTGCAGAAAATCGAACCCTAATTCATAAATCCTAATCTGTGACGTTTGAAGTACATGCTAAAAAATCCGAGTCACGGTCAACATTTTTTGAAATTTCCGTGGGTAATGGTCAGGCACAATGAATTAGAATAGAATTAATTTCTAACAAACGGTGTGCAGGAAACAATAGAAGAGTGCTTAAAATGGAACCCTAATTCATAAATCCTAATCTGTGACGTTTGAAGTACGTGCTAAAAAATCCGAGTCACGGTCAACATTTTTTGAATTTTCCGTGTGTAATGATCAGCCACAATGAATTAGAATAGAATTAATTTCTCAGAAACGGTGTGCAGGAAACAATAGAAGAGTGCTTAAAATCGAACCCTAATTCATAAATCCTAATCTGTGAGTTTGAAGTACATGCTAAAAATTCCGAGTCACGGTCAACATTTTTTTAATTTTCCGTGTGTAATGATCAGCCACAATGAATTAGAATAGAATTAATTTCTAAGAAACGGTGGGCATGAAACAATAGAAGAGTGCAGAAAATCAAACCCTAATTCATAAATCCTAATCTGTGACGTTTGAACTACATGCTAAAAAATCCGAGTCACGGTCAACATTTTTTGAAATTTCCGTGGGTAATGGTCTGGCACAATGAATTAGAATAAAATTAATTTCTAACAAACGGTGTGCAGGAAACAATAGAAGAGTGCTTAAAATCGAACCCTAATTCATAAATCCTAATCTGTGACGTTTGAAGTACATGCTAAAAAATCCGAGTCACGGTCAACATTTTTTGAATTTTCCGTGTGTAATGATCAGCCACAATGAATTAGAATAGAATTAATTTCTAAGAAACGGTGTGCAGGAAACAATAGAAGAGTGCTTAAAATCGAACCCTAATTCATAAATCCTAATCTAATACGTTTGAAGTACATACTAAAAAATCCGAGTCACGGTCAACATTTTTTTAAATTTTCGTGTGTAATGATCAAGCACAATGAATTAGAATAGAATTAATTTCTAAGAAACGGTGTGCATGAAACAATAGAAGAGTGCTGAAAATGGAACCCTAATTCATAAATCCTAATCTGTGAGTTTGAAGCACATGCTAAAAAATCCGAGTCACGGTCAACATTTTTTGAAATTTCCGTGTGTAATGATCAGGCACAATGAATTAGAATAGAATTAATTTCTAAGAAACGGTGTGCAGGAAACAATAGAAGAGTGCTGAAAATCGAACCCTAATTCGTAAATCATAATCTGTGACGTTTGAAGTACATGCTAAAAGTCCGAGTCACGGTCAACATTTTTTTAAATTTCCGTGGGTAATGATCAGGCACAATGAATTAGAATAGAATTAATTTCTAAGAAACGGTGTGCATGAAACAATAGAAGAGTGCAGAAAATCGAACCCTAATTCATAAATCCTAATCTGTGACGTTTGAAGTACATGCTAAAAAATCCGAGTCACGGTCAACATTTTTTGAAATTTCCGAGGGTAATGGTCAGGCACAATGAATTAGAATAGAATTAATTTCTAACAAACGGTGTGCAGGAAACAATAGAAGAGTGCTTAAAATCGAACCCTAATTCATAAATCCTAATCTGTGACGTTTGCAGTACATGCTAAAAAATCCGAGTCACGGTCAACATTTTTTGAATTTTCCGTGTGTAATGATCAGCCACAATGAATTAGAATAGAATTAATTTCTAAGAAACGGTGTGCAGGAAACAATAGAAGAGTGCTGAAAATCGAACCCTAATTCATAAATCCTAATCTGTGACGTTTGAAGTACATGCTAAAAAATCCGAGTCACGGTCAACATCTTTTGAAATTTCCGTGTGTAATGTAGGGCACAGCTAATTAGAATAGAATTAATTTCTAAGTAACGGTGTGCATGAAACAATAGAAGAGTGCAGAAAATCGAACCCTAATTCATAAATCCTAATCTGTGAGTTTGAAGTACATGCTAAAAATTCCGAGTCACGTTCAACATTTTTTTAATTTTCTGTGTGTAATGATCAGCCACAATGAATTAGAATAGAATTAATTTCTAAGAAACGGTGTGCATGAAATAATAGAAGAGTGCAGAAAATCGAACCCTAATTCATAAATCCTAATCTGTGACGTTTGATGTACATGCTAAAAAATCCGAGTCACGGTCAACATTTTTTGAAATTTCCGTGGGTAATGGTCAGGCACAATGAATTAGAATAGTATTAATTTCTAACAAACGGTGTGCAGGAAACAATAGAAGAGTGCTTAAAATGGAACCCTAATTCATAAATCCTAATCTGTGACGTTTGAAGTACGTGCTAAAAAATCCGAGTCACGGTCAACATTTTTTGAATTTTCCGTGTGTAATGATCAGCCACAATGAATTAGAATAGAATTAATTTCTCAGAAACGGTGTGCAGGAAACAATAGAAGAGTGCTTAAAATCGAACCCTAATTCATAAATCCTAATCTGTGAGTTTGAAGTACATGCTAAAAATTCCGAGTCACGGTCAACATTTTTTTAATTTTCCGTGTGTAATGATCAGCCACAATGAATTAGAATAGAATTAATTTCTAAGAAACGGTGGGCATGAAACAATAGAAGAGTGCAGAAAATCAAACCCTAATTCATAAATCCTAATCTGTGACGTTTGAAGTACATGCTAAAAAATCCGAGTCACGGTCAACATTTTTTGAAATTTCCGTGGGTAATGGTCTGGCACAATGAATTAGAATAAAATTAATTTCTAACAAACGGTGTGCAGGAAACAATAGAAGAGTGCTTAAAATCGAACCCTAATTCATAAATCCTAATCTGTGACGTTTGAAGTACATGCTAAAAAATCCGAGTCACGGTCAACATTTTTTGAATTTTCCGTGTGTAATGATCAGCCACAATGAATTAGAATAGAATTAATTTCTAAGAAACGGTGTGCAGGAAACAATAGAAGAGTGCTTAAAATCGAACCCTAATTCATAAATCCTAATCTAATACGTTTGAAGTACATACTAAAAAATCCGAGTCACGGTCAACATTTTTTTAAATTTTCGTGTGTAATGATCAAGCACAATGAATTAGAATAGAATTAATTTCTAAGAAACGGTGTGCATGAAACAATAGAAGAGTGCTGAAAATGGAACCCTAATTCATAAATCCTAATCTGTGAGTTTGAAGCACATGCTAAAAAATCCGAGTCACGGTCAACATTTTTTGAAATTTCCGTGTGTAATGATCAGGCACAATGAATTAGAATAGAATTAATTTCTAAGAAACGGTGTGCAGGAAACAATAGAAGAGTGCTGAAAATCGAACCCTAATTCGTAAATCATAATCTGTGATGTTTGAAGTACATGCTAAAAGTCCGAGTCACGGTCAACATTTTTTTAAATTTCCGTGGGTAATGATCAGGCACAATGAATTAGAATAGAATTAATTTCTAAGAAACGGTGTGCAGGAAACAATAGAAGAGTGCTGAAAATCGAACCCTAATTCATAAATCCTAATCTGTGAGTTCGAAGTACATGCTAAAAATTCCGAGTCACGGTCAGCATTTTTTGAAATTTCCGAGGGTAATGGTCAGGCACAATGAATTAGAATAGAATTAATTTCTAACAAACGGTGTGCAGGAAACAATAGAAGAGTGCTTAAAATCGAACCCTAATTCATAAATCCTAATCTGTGACGTTTGCAGTACATGCTAAAAAATCCGAGTCACGGTCAACATTTTTTGAAATTTCCGTGTGTAATGATCAGGCACAATGAATTAGAATAGAATTAATTTCTAAGAAACGGTGTGCATGAAACAATAGAAGAGTGCAGAAAATCGAACCCTAATTCATAAATCATAATCTGTGACGTTTGAAGTACATGCTAAACAATCCGAGTCACGGTCAACATTTTTTTAAATTTTCGTGTGTAATGATCAGGCACAATGAATTAGAATAGAATTAATTTCTAAGAAACGGTGTGCAGGAAACAATAGAAGAGTGCTGAAAATCGAACCCTAATTCGTAAATCATAATCTGTGACGTTTGAAGTACATGCTAAAAAATCCGAGTCACGGTCAACATTTTTTTAAATTTCCGTGGGTAATGATCAGGCACAATGAATTAGAATAGAATTAATTTCTAAGAAACGGTGTGCAGGAAACAATAGAAGAGTGCTGAAAATCGAACCCTAATTCATAACTCCTAATCTGTGACGTTTGAAGTACATGCTAAAAAATCCGAGTCACGGTCAACATTTTTTGAAATTTCCGTGTGTAATGATCAGGCACAGCTAATTAGAATAGAATTAATTTCTAAGAAACGGTGTGCATGAAACAATAGAAGAGTGCAGAAAATCGAACCCTAATTCATAAATCCTAATCTGTGAGTTTGAAGTACATGCTAAAAATTCCGAGTCACGGTCAACATTTTTTTAATTTTCCGTGTGTAATGATCAGCCACAATGAATTAGAATAGAATTAATTTCTAAGAAACGGTGTGCATGAAACAATAGAAGAGTGCAGAAAATCGAACCCTAATTCATAAATCCTAATCTGTGACGTTTGAAGTACATGCTAAAAAATCCGAGTCACGGTCAACATTTTTTGAAATTTCCGAGGGTAATGGTCAGGCACAATGAATTAGAATAGAATTAATTTCTAACAAACGGTGTGCAGGAAACAATAGAAGAGTGCTTAAAATCGAACCCTAATTCATAAATCCTAATCTGTGACGTTTGCAGTACATGCTAAAAAATCCGAGTCACGGTCAACATTTTTTGAATTTTCCGTGTGTAATGATCAGCCACAATGAATTAGAATAGAATTAATTTCTAAGAAACGGTGTGCAGGAAACAATAGAAGAGTGCTGAAAATCGAACCCTAATTCATAAATCCTAATCTGTGACGTTTGAAGTACATGCTAAAAAATCCGAGTCACGGTCAACATCTTTTGAAATTTCCGTGTGTAATGATCAGGCACAGCTAATTAGAATAGAATTAATTTCTAAGTAACGGTGTGCATGAAACAATAGAAGAGTGCAGAAAATCGAACCCTAATTCATAAATCCTAATCTGTGAGTTTGAAGTACATGCTAAAAATTCCGAGTCACGTTCAACATTTTTTTAATTTTCTGTGTGTAATGATCAGCCACAATGAATTAGAATAGAATTAATTTCTAAGAAACGGTGTGCATGAAATAATAGAAGAGTGCAAAAAATCGAACCCTAATTCATAAATCCTAATCTGTGACGTTTGAAGTACATGCTAAAAAATCCGAGTCACGGTCAACATTTTTTGAAATTTCCGTGGGTAATGGTCAGGCACAATGAATTAGAATAGAATTAATTTCTAACAAACGGTGTGCAGGAAACAATAGAAGAGTGCTTAAAATGGAACCCTAATTCATAAATCCTAATCTGTGACGTTTGAAGTACATGCTAAAAAATCCGAGTCACGGTCAACATTTTTTGAAATTTCCGTGGGTAATGGTCAGGCACA
Source organism: Cucurbita pepo subsp. pepo (assembly GCF_057944985.1). Taxonomy (NCBI): domain Eukaryota; kingdom Viridiplantae; phylum Streptophyta; class Magnoliopsida; order Cucurbitales; family Cucurbitaceae; genus Cucurbita; species Cucurbita pepo. The sequence goes on along the minus strand of NC_141816.1, from coordinate 5,361,674 downwards.
ATGAATTAGAATAGAATTAATTTCTAAGAAACGGTGTGCAGGAAACAATAGAAGAGTGCTTAAAATCGAACCCTAATTCATAAATCCTAATCTGTGAGTTTGAAGTACATGCTAAAAATTCCGAGTCACGGTCAACATTTTTTTAAATTTCCGTGTGTAATGATCAGCCACAATGGATTAGAATAGAATTAATTTCTAAGAAACGGTGGGCATGAAACAATAGAAGAGTGCAGAAAATCAAACCCTAATTCATAAATCCTAATCTGTGACGTTTGAAGTACATGCTAAAAAATCCGAGTCACGGTCAACATTTTTTGAAATTTCCGTGGGTAATGGTCTGGCACAATGAATTATAATAGAATTAATTTCTAACAAACGGTGTGCAGGAAACAATAGAAGAGTGCTTAAAATCGAACCCTAATTCATAAATCCTAATCTGTGACGTTTGAAGTACATGCTAAAAAATCCGAGTCACGGTCAACATTTTTTGAATTTTCCGTGTGTAATGATCAGCCACAATGAATTAGAATAGAATTAATTTCTAAGAAACGGTGTGCAGGAAACAATAGAAGAGTGCTTAAAATCGAACCCTAATTCATAAATCCTAATCTAATACGTTTGAAGTACATACTAAAAAATCCGAGTCACGGTCAACATTTTTTTAAATTTTCGTGTGTAATGATCAAGCATAATGAATTAGAATAGAATTAATTTCTAAGAAACGGTGTGCATGAAACAATAGAAGAGTGCTGAAAATGGAACCCTAATTCATAAATCCTAATCTGTGAGTTTGAAGCACATGCTAAAAAATCCGAGTCACGGTCAACATTTTTTGAAATTTCCGTGTGTAATGATCAGGCACAGCTAATTAGAATAGAATTAATTTCTAAGAAACGGTGTGCATGAAACAATAGAAGAGTGCAGAAAATCGAACCCTAATTCATAAATCATAATCTGTGACGTTTGAAGTACATGCTAAACAATCCGAGTCACGGTCAACATTTTTTTAAATTTTCGTGTGTAATGATCAGGCACAATGAATTAGAATAGAATTAATTTCTAAGAAACGGTGTGCAGGAAACAATAGAAGAGTGCTGAAAATCGAACCCTAATTCGTAAATCATAATCTGTGACGTTTGAAGTACATGCTAAAAAATCCGAGTCACGGTCAACATTTTTTTAAATTTCCGTGGGTAATGATCAGGCACAATGAATTAGAATAGAATTAATTTCTAAGAAACGGTGTGCAGGAAACAATAGAAGAGTGCTGAAAATCGAACCCTAATTCATAACTCCTAATCTGTGACGTTTGAAGTACATGCTAAAAAATCCGAGTCACGGTCAACATTTTTTGAAATTTCCGTGTGTAATGATCAGGAACAGCTAATTAGAATAGAATTAATTTCTAAGAAACGGTGTGCATGAAACAATAGAAGAGTGCAGAAAATCGAACCCTAATTCATAAATCCTAATCTGTGAGTTTGAAGTACATGCTAAAAATTCCGAGTCACGGTCAACATTTTTTTAATTTTCCGTGTGTAATGATCAGCCACAATGAATTAGAATAGAATTAATTTCTAAGAAACGGTGTGCAGGAAACAATAGAAGAGTGCTGAAAATCGAACCCTAATTCATAAATCCTAATCTGTGACGTTTGAAGTACATGCTAAAAAATCCGAGTCACGGTCAACATTTTTTGAAATTTCCGAGGGTAATGGTCAGGCACAATGAATTAGAATAGAATTAATTTCTAACAAACGGTGTGCAGGAAACAATAGAAGAGTGCTTAAAATCGAACCCTAATTCATAAATCCTAATCTGTGACGTTTGCAGTACATGCTAAAAAATCCGAGTCACGGTCAACATTTTTTGAATTTTCCGTGTGTAATGATCAGCCACAATGAATTAGAATAGAATTAATTTCTAAGAAACGGTGTGCAGGAAACAATAGAAGAGTGCTGAAAATCGAACCCTAATTCATAAATCCTAATCTGTGACGTTTGAAGTACATGCTAAAAAATCCGAGTCACGGTCAACATTTTTTGAAATTTCCGAGGGTAATGGTCAGGCACAATGAATTAGAATAGAATTAATTTCTAACAAACGGTGTGCAGGAAACAATAGAAGAGTGCTTAAAATCGAACCCTAATTCATAAATCCTAATCTGTGACGTTTGCAGTACATGCTAAAAAATCCGAGTCACGGTCAACATTTTTTGAATTTTCCGTGTGTAATGATCAGCCACAATGAATTAGAATAGAATTAATTTCTAAGAAACGGTGTGCAGGAAACAATAGAAGAGTGCTGAAAATCGAACCCTAATTCATAAATCCTAATCTGTGACGTTTGAAGTACATGCTAAAAAATCCGAGTCACGGTCAACATTTTTTGAAATTTCCGTGGGTAATGGTCAGGCACAATGAATTAGAATAGAATTAATTTCTAACAAACGGTGTGCAGGAAACAATAGAAGAGTGCTTAAAATGGAACCCTAATTCATAAATCCTAATCTGTGACGTTTGAAGTACATGCTAAAAAATCCGAGTCACGGTCAACATTTTTTTAAATTTCCGTGGGTAATGGTCAGGCACAATGAATTAGAATAGAATTAATTTCTAAGAAACGGTGTGCAGGAAACAATAGAAGAGTGCTTAAAATCGAACCCTAATTCATAAATCCTAATCTGTGAGTTTGAAGTACATGCTAAAAATTCCGAGTCACGGTCAACATTTTTTTAAATTTCCGTGTGTAATGATCAGCCACAATGGATTAGAATAGAATTAATTTCTAAGAAACGGTGGGCATGAAACAATAGAAGAGTGCAGAAAATCAAACCCTAATTCATAAATCCTAATCTGTGAGTTTGAAGTACATGCTAAAAATTCCGAGTCACGGTCAACATTTTTTTAATTTTCCGTGTGTAATGATCAGCCACAATGAATTAGAATAGAATTAATTTCTAAGAAACGGTGTGCATGAAACAATAGAAGAGTGCAGAAAATCGAACCCTAATTCATAAATCCTAATCTGTGACGTTTGAAGTACATGCTAAAAAATCCGAGTCACGGTCAACATTTTTTGAAATTTCCGAGGGTAATGGTCAGGCACAATGAATTAGAATAGAATTAATTTCTAACAAACGGTGTGCAGGAAACAATAGAAGAGTGCTTAAAATCGAACCCTAATTCATAAATCCTAATCTGTGACGTTTGCAGTACATGCTAAAAAATCCGAGTCACGGTCAACATTTTTTGAATTTTCCGTGTGTAATGATCAGCCACAATGAATTAGAATAGAATTAATTTCTAAGAAACGGTGTGCAGGAAACAATAGAAGAGTGCTGAAAATCGAACCCTAATTCATAAATCCTAATCTGTGACGTTTGAAGTACATGCTAAAAAATCCGAGTCACGGTCAACATCTTTTGAAATTTCCGTGTGTAATGTAGGGCACAGCTAATTAGAATAGAATTAATTTCTAAGTAACGGTGTGCATGAAACAATAGAAGAGTGCAGAAAATCGAACCCTAATTCATAAATCCTAATCTGTGAGTTTGAAGTACATGCTAAAAATTCCGAGTCACGTTCAACATTTTTTTAATTTTCTGTGTGTAATGATCAGCCACAATGAATTAGAATAGAATTAATTTCTAAGAAACGGTGTGCATGAAATAATAGAAGAGTGCAAAAAATCGAACCCTAATTCATAAATCCTAATCTGTGACGTTTGAAGTACATGCTAAAAAATCCGAGTCACGGTCAACATTTTTTGAAATTTCCGTGGGTAATGGTCAGGCACAATGAATTAGAATAGAATTAATTTCTAACAAACGGTGTGCAGGAAACAATAGAAGAGTGCTTAAAATGGAACCCTAATTCATAAATCCTAATCTGTGACGTTTGAAGTACATGCTAAAAAATCCGAGTCACGGTCAACATTTTTTTAAATTTCCGTGGGTAATGGTCAGGCACAATGAATTAGAATAGAATTAATTTCTAAGAAACGGTGTGCAGGAAACAATAGAAGAGTGCTTAAAATCGAACCCTAATTCATAAATCCTAATCTGTGAGTTTGAAGTACATGCTAAAAATTCCGAGTCACGGTCAACATTTTTTTAAATTTCCGTGTGTAATGATCAGCCACAATGGATTAGAATAGAATTAATTTCTAAGAAACGGTGGGCATGAAACAATAGAAGAGTGCAGAAAATCAAACCCTAATTCATAAATCCTAATCTGTGACGTTTGAAGTACATGCTAAAAAATCCGAGTCACGGTCAACATTTTTTGAAATTTCCGTGGGTAATGGTCTGGCACAATGAATTATAATAGAATTAATTTCTAACAAACGGTGTGCAGGAAACAATAGAAGAGTGCTTAAAATCGAACCCTAATTCATAAATCCTAATCTGTGACGTTTGAAGTACATGCTAAAAAATCCGAGTCACGGTCAACATTTTTTGAATTTTCCGTGTGTAATGATCAGCCACAATGAATTAGAATAGAATTAATTTCTAAGAAACGGTGTGCAGGAAACAATAGAAGAGTGCTTAAAATCGAACCCTAATTCATAAATCCTAATCTAATACGTTTGAAGTACATACTAAAAAATCCGAGTCACGGTCAACATTTTTTTAAATTTTCGTGTGTAATGATCAAGCATAATGAATTAGAATAGAATTAATTTCTAAGAAACGGTGTGCATGAAACAATAGAAGAGTGCTGAAAATATAACCCTAATTCATAAATCCTAATCTGTGAGTTTGAAGCACATGCTAAAAAATCCGAGTCACGGTCAACATTTTTTGAAATTTCCGTGTGTAATGATCAGGCACAGCTAATTAGAATAGAATTAATTTCTAAGAAACGGTGGGAATGAAACAATAGAAGAGTGCAGAAAATCGAACCCTAATTCATAAATCATAATCTGTGACGTTTGAAGTACATGCAAAACAATCCGAGTCACGGTCAACATTTTTTTAAATTTTCGTGTGTAATGATCAGGCACAATGAATTAGAATAGAATTAATTTCTAACAAACGGTGTGCAGGAAACAATAGAAGAGTGCTGAAAATCGAACCCTAATTCGTAAATCATAATCTGTGACGTTTGAAGTACATGCTAAAAAATCCGAGTCACGGTCAACATTTTTTTAAATTTCCGTGGGTAATGATCAGGCACAATGAATTAGAATAGAATTAATTTCTAAGAAACGGTGTGCAGGAAACAATAGAAGAGTGCTGAAAATCGAACCCTAATTCATAAATCCTAATCTGTGACGTTTGAAGTACATGCTAAAAAATCCGAGTCACGGTCAACATTTTTTGAAATTTCCGTGTGTAATGATCAGGCACAGCTAATTAGAATAGAATTAATTTCTAAGAAACGGTGTGCATGAAACAATAGAAGAGTGCAGAAAATCGAACCCTAATTCATAAATCCTAATCTGTGACGTTTGAAGTACATGCTAAAAAATCTGAGTCACGGTCAACATTTTTTGAAATTTCCGAGGGTAATGGTCAGGCACAATGAATTAGAACAAATTAATTTCTAACAAACGGTGTGCAGGAAACAATAGAAGAGTTCTTAAAATCGAACCCTAATTCATAAATCATAATCTGTGACGTTTGAAGTACATGCTAAAAAATCCGAGTCACGGTCAACATTTTTTGAATTTTCCGTGTGTAATGATCAGCCACAATGAATTAGAATAGAATTAATTTCTAAGAAACGGTGTGCAGGAAACAATAGAAGAGTGCTTAAAATGGAACCCTAATTCATAAATCCTAATCTGTGACGTTTGAAGTACATGCTAAAAAATCCGAGTCACGGTCAACATTTTGTGAATTTTCCGTGTGTAATGATCAGCCACAATGAATTAGAATAGAATTAATTTCTAAGAAACGGTGTGCAGGAAACAATAGAAGAGTGCTTAAAATCGAACCCTAATTCATAAATCCTAATCTGTGAGTTTGAAGTACATGCTAAAAATTCCGAGTCACGGTCAACATTTTTTTAATTTTCCGTGTGTAATGATCAGCCACAATGGATTAGAATAGAATTAATTTCTAAGAAACGGTGGGCATGAAACAATAGAAGAGTGCAGAAAATCAAACCCTAATTCATAAATCCTAATCTGTGACGTTTGAAGTACATGCTAAAAAATCCGAGTCACGGTCAACATTTTTTGAAATTTCCGTGGGTAATGGTTTGGCACAATGAATTAGAATAGAATTAATTTCTAACAAACGGTGTGCAGGAAACAATAGAAGAGTGCTTAAAATCGAACCCTAATTCATAAATCCTAATCTGTGACGTTTGAAGTACATGCTAAAAAATCCGAGTCACGGTCAACATTTTTTGAATTTTCCGTGTGTAATGATCAGCCACAATGAATTAGAATAGAATTAATTTCTAAGAAACGGTGTGCAGGAAACAATAGAAGAGTGCTTAAAATCGAACCCTAATTCATAAATCCTAATCTAATACGTTTGAAGTACATACTAAAAAATCCGAGTCACGGTCAACATTTTTTTAAATTTTCGTGTGTAATGATCAAGCATAATGAATTAGAATAGAATTAATTTCTAAGAAACGGTGTGCATGAAACAATAGAAGAGTGCTGAAAATGGAACCCTAATTCATAAATCCTAATCTGTGAGTTTGAAGCACATGCTAAAAAATCCGAGTCACGGTCAACATTTTTTGAAATTTCCGTGTGTAATGATCAGGCACAGCTAATTAGAATAGAATTAATTTCTAAGAAACGGTGTGCATGAAACAATAGAAGAGTGCAGAAAATCGAACCCTAATTCATAAATCATAATCTGTGACGTTTGAAGTACATGCTAAACAATCCGAGTCACGGTCAACATTTTTTTAAATTTTCGTGTGTAATGATCAGGCACAATGAATTAGAATAGAATTAATTTCTAAGAAACGGTGTGCAGGAAACAATAGAAGAGTGCTGAAAATCGAACACTAATTCGTAAATCATAATCTGTGACGTTTGAAGTACATGCTAAAAAATCCGAGTCACGGTCAACATTTTTTTAAATTTCCGTGGGTAATGATCAGGCACAATGAATTAGAATAGAATTAATTTCTAAGAAACGGTGTGCAGGAAACAATAGAAGAGTGCTGAAAATCGAACCCTAATTCATAAATCCTAATCTGTGACGTTTGAAGTACATGCTAAAAAATCCGAGTCACGGTCAACATTTTTTGAAATTTCCGTGTGTAATGATCAGGCACAGCTAATTAGAATAGAATTAATTTCTAAGAAACGGTGTGCATGAAACAATAGAAGAGTGCAGAAAATCGAACCCTAATTCATAAATCCTAATCTGTGACGTTTGAAGTACATGCTAAAAAATCCGAGTCACGGTCAACATTTTTTGAAATTTCCGAGGGTAATGGTCAGGCACAATGAATTAGAATAGAATTAATTTCTAACAAACGGTGTGCAGGAAACAATAGAAGAGTGCTTAAAATCGAACCCTAATTCATAAATCCTAATCTGTGACGTTTGCAGTACATGCTAAAAAATCCGAGTCACGGTCAACATTTTTTGAATTTTCCGTGTGTAATGATCAGCCACAATGAATTAGAATAGAATTAATTTCTAAGAAACGGTGTGCAGGAAACAATAGAAGAGTGCTGAAAATCGAACCCTAATTCATAAATCCTAATCTGTGACGTTTGAAGTACATGCTAAAAAATCCGAGTCACGGTCAACATCTTTTGAAATTTCCGTGTGTAATGATCAGGCACAGCTAATTAGAATAGAATTAATTTCTAAGTAACGGTGTGCATGAAACAATAGAAGAGTGCAGAAAATCGAACCCTAATTCATAAATCCTAATCTGTGAGTTTGAAGTACATGCTAAAAATTCCGAGTCACGTTCAACATTTTTTTAATTTTCTGTGTGTAATGATCAGCCACAATGAATTAGAATAGAATTAATTTCTAAGAAACGGTGTGCATGAAATAATAGAAGAGTGCAGAAAATCGAACCCTAATTCATAAATCCTAATCTGTGACGTTTGAAGTACATGCTAAAAAATCCGAGTCACGGTCAACATTTTTTGAAATTTCCGTGGGTAATGGTCAGGCACAATGAATTAGAATAGAATTAATTTCTAACAAACGGTGTGCAGGAAACAATAGAAGAGTGCTTAAAATGGAACCCTAATTCATAAACCCTAATCTGTGACGTTTGAAGTACGTGCTAAAAAATCCGAGTCACGGTCAACATTTTTTGAATTTTCCGTGTGTAATGATCAGCCACAATGAATTAGAATAGAATTAATTTCTCAGAAACGGTGTGCAGGAAACAATAGAAGAGTGCTTAAAATCGAACCCTAATTCATAAATCCTAATCTGTGAGTTTGAAGTACATGCTAAAAATTCCGAGTCACGGTCAACATTTTTTTAATTTTCCGTGTGTAATGATCAGCCACAATGAATTAGAATAGAATTAATTTCTAAGAAACGGTGGGCATGAAACAATAGAAGAGTGCAGAAAATCAAACCCTAATTCATAAATCCTAATCTGTGACGTTTGAAGTACATGCTAAAAAATCCGAGTCACGGTCAACATTTTTTGAAATTTCCGTGGGTAATGGTCTGGCACAATGAATTAGAATAAAATTAATTTCTAACAAACGGTGTGCAGGAAACAATAGAAGAGTGCTTAAAATCGAACCCTAATTCATAAATCCTAATCTGTGACGTTTGAAGTACATGCTAAAAAATCCGAGTCACGGTCAACATTTTTTGAATTTTCCGTGTGTAATGATCAGCCACAATGAATTAGAATAGAATTAATTTCTAAGAAACGGTGTGCAGGAAACAATAGAAGAGTGCTTAAAATCGAACCCTAATTCATAAATCCTAATCTAATACGTTTGAAGTACATACTAAAAAATCCGAGTCACGGTCAACATTTTTTTAAATTTTCGTGTGTAATGATCAAGCACAATGAATTAGAATAGAATTAATTTCTAAGAAACGGTGTGCATGAAACAATAGAAGAGTGCTGAAAATGGAACCCTAATTCATAAATCCTAATCTGTGAGTTTGAAGCACATGCTAAAAAATCCGAGTCACGGTCAACATTTTTTGAAATTTCCGTGTGTAATGATCAGGCACAATGAATTAGAATAGAATTAATTTCTAAGAAACGGTGTGCAGGAAACAATAGAAGAGTGCTGAAAATCGAACCCTAATTCGTAAATCATAATCTGTGACGTTTGAAGTACATGCTAAAAGTCCGAGTCACGGTCAACATTTTTTTAAATTTCCGTGGGTAATGATCAGGCACAATGAATTAGAATAGAATTAATTTCTAAGAAACGGTGTGCAGGAAACAATAGAAGAGTGCTGAAAATCGAACCCTAATTCATAAATCCTAATCTGTGAGTTCGAAGTACATGCTAAAAATTCCGAGTCACGGTCAACATTTTTTGAAATTTCCGAGGGTAATGGTCAGGCACAATGAATTAGAATAGAATTAATTTCTAACAAACGGTGTGCAGGAAACAATAGAAGAGTGCTTAAAATCGAACCCTAATTCATAAATCCTAATCTGTGACGTTTGCAGTACATGCTAAAAAATCCGAGTCACGGTCAACATTTTTTGAAATTTCCGTGTGTAATGATCAGGCACAATGAATTAGAATAGAATTAATTTCTAAGAAACGGTGTGCATGAAACAATAGAAGAGTGCAGAAAATCGAACCCTAATTCATAAATCATAATCTGTGACGTTTGAAGTACATGCTAAACAATCCGAGTCACGGTCAACATTTTTTTAAATTTTCGTGTGTAATGATCAGGCACAATGAATTAGAATAGAATTAATTTCTAAGAAACGGTGTGCAGGAAACAATAGAAGAGTGCTGAAAATCGAACCCTAATTCGTAAATCATAATCTGTGACGTTTGAAGTACATGCTAAAAAATCCGAGTCACGGTCAACATTTTTTTAAATTTCCGTGGGTAATGATCAGGCACAATGAATTAGAATAGAATTAATTTCTAAGAAACGGTGTGCAGGAAACAATAGAAGAGTGCTGAAAATCGAACCCTAATTCATAACTCCTAATCTGTGACGTTTGAAGTACATGCTAAAAAATCCGAGTCACGGTCAACATTTTTTGAAATTTCCGTGTGTAATGATCAGGAACAGCTAATTAGAATAGAATTAATTTCTAAGAAACGGTGTGCATGAAACAATAGAAGAGTGCAGAAAATCGAACCCTAATTCATAAATCCTAATCTGTGAGTTTGAAGTACATGCTAAAAATTCCGAGTCACGGTCAACATTTTTTTAATTTTCCGTGTGTAATGATCAGCCACAATGAATTAGAATAGAATTAATTTCTAAGAAACGGTGTGCAGGAAACAATAGAAGAGTGCTGAAAATCGAACCCTAATTCATAAATCCTAATCTGTGACGTTTGAAGTACATGCTAAAAAATCCGAGTCACGGTCAACATTTTTTGAAATTTCCGAGGGTAATGGTCAGGCACAATGAATTAGAATAGAATTAATTTCTAACAAACGGTGTGCAGGAAACAATAGAAGAGTGCTTAAAATCGAACCCTAATTCATAAATCCTAATCTGTGACGTTTGCAGTACATGCTAAAAAATCCGAGTCACGGTCAACATTTTTTGAATTTTCCGTGTGTAATGATCAGCCACAATGAATTAGAATAGAATTAATTTCTAAGAAACGGTGTGCAGGAAACAATAGAAGAGTGCTGAAAATCGAACCCTAATTCATAAATCCTAATCTGTGACGTTTGAAGTACATGCTAAAAAATCCGAGTCACGGTCAACATCTTTTGAAATTTCCGTGTGTAATGATCAGGCACAGCTAATTAGAATAGAATTAATTTCTAAGTAACGGTGTGCATGAAACAATAGAAGAGTGCAGAAAATCGAACCCTAATTCATAAATCCTAATCTGTGAGTTTGAAGTACATGCTAAAAATTCCGAGTCACGTTCAACATTTTTTTAATTTTCTGTGTGTAATGATCAGCCACAATGAATTAGAATAGAATTAATTTCTAAGAAACGGTGTGCATGAAATAATAGAAGAGTGCAAAAAATCGAACCCTAATTCATAAATCCTAATCTGTGACGTTTGAAGTACATGCTAAAAAATCCGAGTCACGGTCAACATTTTTTGAAATTTCCGTGGGTAATGGTCAGGCACAATGAATTAGAATAGAATTAATTTCTAACAAACGGTGTGCAGGAAACAATAGAAGAGTGCTTAAAATGGAACCCTAATTCATAAATCCTAATCTGTGACGTTTGAAGTACATGCTAAAAAATCCGAGTCACGGTCAACATTTTTTGAAATTTCCGTGGGTAATGGTCAGGCACAATGAATTAGAATAGAATTAATTTCTAAGAAACGGTGTGCAGGAAACAATAGAAGAGTGCTTAAAATCGAACCCTAATTCATAAATCCTAATCTGTGAGTTTGAAGTACATGCTAAAAATTCCGAGTCACGGTCAACATTTTTTTAAATTTCCGTGTGTAATGATCAGCCACAATGGATTAGAATAGAATTAATTTCTAAGAAACGGTGGGCATGAAACAATAGAAGAGTGCAGAAAATCAAACCCTAATTCATAAATCCTAATCTGTGACGTTTGAAGTACATGCTAAAAAATCCGAGTCACGGTCAACATTTTTTGAAATTTCCGTGGGTAATGGTCTGGCACAATGAATTATAATAGAATTAATTTCTAACAAACGGTGTGCAGGAAACAATAGAAGAGTGCTTAAAATCGAACCCTAATTCATAAATCCTAATCTGTGACGTTTGAAGTACATGCTAAAAAATCCGAGTCACGGTCAACATTTTTTGAAATTTCCGTGGGTAATGGTCTGGCACAATGAATTAGAATAGAATTAATTTCTAACAAACGGTGTGCAGGAAACAATAGAAGAGTGCTTAAAATCGAACCCTAATTCATAAATCCGAATCTGTGACGTTTGAAGTACATGCTAAAAAATCCGAGTCACGGTCAACATTTTTTGAATTTTCCGTGGGTAATGGTCTGGCACAATGAATTAGAATAGAATTAATTTCTAACAAACGGTGTGCAGGAAACAATAGAAGAGTGCTTAAAATCGAACCCTAATTCATAAATCCTAATCTGTGACGTTTGAAGTACATGCTAAAAAATCCGAGTCACGGTCAACATTTTTTGAAATTTCCGTGGGTAATGGTCTGGCACAATGAATTAGAATAGAATTAATTTCTAACAAACGGTGTGCAGGAAACAATAGAAGAGTGCTTAAAATCGAACCCTAATTCATAAATCCTAATCTGTGACGTTTGAAGTACATGCTAAAAAATCCGAGTCACGGTCAACATTTTTTGAATTTTCCGTGTGTAATGATCAGCCACAATGAATTAGAATAGAATTAATTTCTAAGAAACGGTGTGCAGGAAACAATAGAAGAGTGCTTAAAATCGAACCCTAATTCATAAATCCTAATCTAATACGTTTGAAGTACATACTAAAAAATCCGAGTCACGGTCAACATTTTTTTAAATTTTCGTGTGTAATGATCAAGCATAATGAATTAGAATAGAATTAATTTCTAAGAAACGGTGTGCATGAAACAATAGAAGAGTGCTGAAAATGGAACCCTAATTCATAAATCCTAATCTGTGAGTTTGAAGCACATGCTAAAAAATCCGAGTCACGGTCAACATTTTTTGAAATTTCCGTGTGTAATGATCAGGCACAGCTAATTAGAATAGAATTAATTTCTAAGAAACGGTGGGAATGAAACAATAGAAGAGTGCAGAAAATCGAACCCTAATTCATAAATCATAATCTGTGACGTTTGAAGTACATGCTAAACAATCCGAGTCACGGTCAACATTTTTTTAAATTTTCGTGTGTAATGATCAGGCACAATGAATTAGAATAGAATTAATTTCTAACAAACGGTGTGCAGGAAACAATAGAAGAGTGCTGAAAATCGAACCCTAATTCGTAAATCATAATCTGTGACGTTTGAAGTACATGCTAAAAAATTCGAGTCACGGTCAACATTTTTTTAAATTTCCGTGGGTAATGATCAGGCACAATGAATTAGAATAGAATTAATTTCTAAGAAACGGTGTGCAGGAAACAATAGAAGAGTGCTGAAAATCGAACACTAATTCATAAATCCTAATCTGTGACGTTTGAAGTACATGCTAAAAAATCCGAGTCACGGTCAACATTTTTTGAAATTTCCGTGTGTAATGATCAGGCACAGCTAATTAGAATAGAATTAATTTCTAAGAAACGGTGTGCATGAAACAATAGAAGAGTGCAGAAAATCGAACCCTAATTCATAAATCCTAATCTGTGACGTTTGAAGTACATGCTAAAAAATCTGAGTCACGGTCAACATTTTTTGAAATTTCCGAGGGTAATGGTCAGGCACAATGAATTAGAACAGAATTAATTTCTAACAAACGGTGTGCAGGAAACAATAGAAGAGTTCTTAAAATCGAACCCTAATTCATAAATCATAATCTGTGACGTTTGAAGTACATGCTAAAAAATCCGAGTCACGGTCAACATTTTGTGAATTTTCCGTGTGTAATGATCAGCCACAATGAATTAGAATAGAATTAATTTCTAAGAAACGGTGTGCAGGAAACAATAGAAGAGTGCTTAAAATCGAACCCTAATTCATAAATCCTAATCTGTGAGTTTGAAGTACATGCTAAAAATTCCGAGTCACGGTCAACATTTTTTTAATTTTCCGTGTGTAATGATCAGCCACAATGGATTAGAATAGAATTAATTTCTAAGAAACGGTGGGCATGAAACAATAGAAGAGTGCAGAAAATCAAACCCTAATGCATAAATCCTAATCTGTGACGTTTGAAGTACATGCTAAAAAATCCGAGTCACGGTCAACATTTTTTGAAATTTCCGTGGGTAATGGTTTGGCACAATGAATTAGAATAGAATTAATTTCTAACAAACGGTGTGCAGGAAACAATAGAAGAGTGCTTAAAATCGAACCCTAATTCATAAATCCTAATCTGTGACGTTTGCAGTACATGCTAAAAAATCCGAGTCACGGTCAACATTTTTTGAAATTTCCGTGTGTAATGATCAGGCACAATGAATTAGAATAGAATTAATTTCTAAGAAACGGTGTGCATGAAACAATAGAAGAGTGCAGAAAATCGAACCCTAATTCATAAATCATAATCTGTGACGTTTGAAGTACATGCTAAACAATCCGAGTCACGGTCAACATTTTTTTAAATTTTCGTGTGTAATGATCAGGCACAATGAATTAGAATAGAATTAATTTCTAAGAAACGGTGTGCAGGAAACAATAGAAGAGTGCTGAAAATCGAACCCTAATTCGTAAATCATAATCTGTGACGTTTGAAGTACATGCTAAAAATTCCGAGTCACGGTCAACATTTTTTTAAATTTCCGTGGGTAATGATCAGGCACAATGAATTAGAATAGAATTAATTTCTAAGAAACGGTGTGCAGGAAACAATAGAAGAGTGCTGAAAATCGAACCCTAATTCATAACTCCTAATCTGTGACGTTTGAAGTACATGCTAAAAAATCCGAGTCACGGTCAACATTTTTTGAAATTTCCGTGTGTAATGATCAGGCACAGCTAATTAGAATAGAATTAATTTCTAAGAAACGGTGTGCATGAAACAATAGAAGAGTGCAGAAAATCGAACCCTAATTCATAAATCCTAATCTGTGAGTTTGAAGTACATGCTAAAAATTCCGAGTCACGGTCAACATTTTTTTAATTTTCCGTGTGTAATGATCAGCCACAATGAATTAGAATAGAATTAATTTCTAAGAAACGGTGTGCATGAAACAATAGAAGAGTGCAGAAAATCGAACCCTAATTCATAAATCCTAATCTGTGACGTTTGAAGTACATGCTAAAAAATCCGAGTCACGGTCAACATTTTTTGAAATTTCCGAGGGTAATGGTCAGGCACAATGAATTAGAATAGAATTAATTTCTAACAAACGGTGTGCAGGAAACAATAGAAGAGTGCTTAAAATCGAACCCTAATTCATAAATCCTAATCTGTGACGTTTGCAGTACATGCTAAAAAATCCGAGTCACGGTCAACATTTTTTGAATTTTCCGTGTGTAATGATCAGCCACAATGAATTAGAATAGAATTAATTTCTAAGAAACGGTGTGCAGGAAACAATAGAAGAGTGCTGAAAATCGAACCCTAATTCATAAATCCTAATCTGTGACGTTTGAAGTACATGCTAAAAAATCCGAGTCACGGTCAACATCTTTTGAAATTTCCGTGTGTAATGATCAGGCACAGCTAATTAGAATAGAATTAATTTCTAAGAAACGGTGTGCATGAAACAATAGAAGAGTGCAGAAAATCGAACCCTAATTCATAAATCATAATCTGTGAGTTTGAAGTACATGCTAAAAATTCCGAGTCACGTTCAACATTTTTTTAATTTTCTGTGTGTAATGATCAGCCACAATGAATTAGAATAGAATTAATTTCTAAGAAACGGTGTGCATGAAATAATAGAAGAGTGCAAAAAATCGAACCCTAATTCATAAATCCTAATCTGTGACGTTTGAAGTACATGCTAAAAAATCCGAGTCACGGTCAACATTTTTTGAAATTTCCGTGGGTAATGGTCAGGCACAATGAATTAGAATAGAATTAATTTCTAACAAACGGTGTGCAGGAAACAATAGAAGAGTGCTTAAAATGGAACCCTAATTCATAAATCCTAATCTGTGACGTTTGAAGTACATGCTAAAAAATCCGAGTCACGGTCAACATTTTTTGAAATTTCCGTGGGTAATGGTCAGGCACAATGAATTAGAATAGAATTAATTTCTAAGAAACGGTGTGCAGGAAACAATAGAAGAGTGCTTAAAATCGAACCCTAATTCATAAATCCTAATCTGTGAGTTTGAAGTACATGCTAAAAATTCCGAGTCACGGTCAACATTTTTTTAAATTTCCGTGTGTAATGATCAGCCACAATGGATTAGAATAGAATTAATTTCTAAGAAACGGTGGGCATGAAACAATAGAAGAGTGCAGAAAATCAAACCCTAATTCATAAATCCTAATCTGTGACGTTTGAAGTACATGCTAAAAAATCCGAGTCACGGTCAACATTTTTTGAAATTTCCGTGGGTAATGGTCTGGCACAATGAATTATAATAGAATTAATTTCTAACAAACGGTGTGCAGGAAACAATAGAAGAGTGCTTAAAATCGAACCCTAATTCATAAATCCTAATCTGTGACGTTTGAAGTACATGCTAAAAAATCCGAGTCACGGTCAACATTTTTTGAATTTTCCGTGTGTAATGATCAGCCACAATGAATTAGAATAGAATTAATTTCTAAGAAACGGTGTGCAGGAAACAATAGAAGAGTGCTTAAAATCGAACCCTAATTCATAAATCCTAATCTAATACGTTTGAAGTACATACTAAAAAATCCGAGTCACGGTCAACATTTTTTTAAATTTTCGTGTGTAATGATCAAGCATAATGAATTAGAATAGAATTAATTTCTAAGAAACGGTGTGCATGAAACAATAGAAGAGTGCTGAAAATGGAACCCTAATTCATAAATCCTAATCTGTGAGTTTGAAGCACATGCTAAAAAATCCGAGTCACGGTCAACATTTTTTGAAATTTCCGTGTGTAATGATCAGGCACAGCTAATTAGAATAGAATTAATTTCTAAGAAACGGTGTGCATGAAACAATAGAAGAGTGCAGAAAATCGAACCCTAATTCATAAATCATAATCTGTGACGTTTGAAGTACATGCTAAACAATCCGAGTCACGGTCAACATTTTTTTAAATTTTCGTGTGTAATGATCAGGCACAATGAATTAGAATAGAATTAATTTCTAACAAACGGTGTGCAGGAAACAATAGAAGAGTGCTGAAAATCGAACCCTAATTCGTAAATCATAATCTGTGACGTTTGAAGTACATGCTAAAAAATCCGAGTCACGGTCAACATTTTTTTAAATTTCCGTGGGTAATGGTCTGGCACAATGAATTATAATAGAATTAATTTCTAACAAACGGTGTGCAGGAAACAATAGAAGAGTGCTTAAAATCGAACCCTAATTCATAAATCCTAATCTGTGACGTTTGAAGTACATGCTAAAAAATCCGAGTCACGGTCAACATCTTTTGAAATTTCCGTGTGTAATGATCAGGCACAGCTAATTAGAATAGAATTAATTTCTAAGAAACGGTGTGCATGAAACAATAGAAGAGTGCAGAAAATCGAACCCTAATTCATAAATCATAATCTGTGAGTTTGAAGTACATGCTAAAAATTCCGAGTCACGTTCAACATTTTTTTAATTTTCTGTGTGTAATGATCAGCCACAATGAATTAGAATAGAATTAATTTCTAAGAAACGGTGTGCATGAAATAATAGAAGAGTGCAAAAAATCGAACCCTAATTCATAAATCCTAATCTGTGACGTTTGAAGTACATGCTAAAAAATCCGAGTCACGGTCAACATTTTTTGAAATTTCCGTGGGTAATGGTCAGGCACAATGAATTAGAATAGAATTAATTTCTAACAAACGGTGTGCAGGAAACAATAGAAGAGTGCTTAAAATGGAACCCTAATTCATAAATCCTAATCTGTGACGTTTGAAGTACATGCTAAAAAATCCGAGTCACGGTCAACATTTTTTGAAATTTCCGTGGGTAATGGTCAGGCACAATGAATTAGAATAGAATTAATTTCTAAGAAACGGTGTGCAGGAAACAATAGAAGAGTGCTTAAAATCGAACCCTAATTCATAAATCCTAATCTGTGAGTTTGAAGTACATGCTAAAAATTCCGAGTCACGGTCAACATTTTTTTAAATTTCCGTGTGTAATGATCAGCCACAATGGATTAGAATAGAATTAATTTCTAAGAAACGGTGGGCATGAAACAATAGAAGAGTGCAGAAAATCAAACCCTAATTCATAAATCCTAATCTGTGACGTTTGAAGTACATGCTAAAAAATCCGAGTCACGGTCAACATTTTTTGAAATTTCCGTGGGTAATGGTCTGGCACAATGAATTATAATAGAATTAATTTCTAACAAACGGTGTGCAGGAAACAATAGAAGAGTGCTTAAAATCGAACCCTAATTCATAAATCCTAATCTGTGACGTTTGAAGTACATGCTAAAAAATCCGAGTCACGGTCAACATTTTTTGAATTTTCCGTGTGTAATGATCAGCCACAATGAATTAGAATAGAATTAATTTCTAAGAAACGGTGTGCAGGAAACAATAGAAGAGTGCTTAAAATCGAACCCTAATTCATAAATCCTAATCTAATACGTTTGAAGTACATACTAAAAAATCCGAGTCACGGTCAACATTTTTTTAAATTTTCGTGTGTAATGATCAAGCATAATGAATTAGAATAGAATTAATTTCTAAGAAACGGTGTGCATGAAACAATAGAAGAGTGCTGAAAATGGAACCCTAATTCATAAATCCTAATCTGTGAGTTTGAAGCACATGCTAAAAAATCCGAGTCACGGTCAACATTTTTTGAAATTTCCGTGTGTAATGATCAGGCACAGCTAATTAGAATAGAATTAATTTCTAAGAAACGGTGTGCATGAAACAATAGAAGAGTGCAGAAAATCGAACCCTAATTCATAAATCATAATCTGTGACGTTTGAAGTACATGCTAAACAATCCGAGTCACGGTCAACATTTTTTTAAATTTTCGTGTGTAATGATCAGGCACAATGAATTAGAATAGAATTAATTTCTAACAAACGGTGTGCAGGAAACAATAGAAGAGTGCTGAAAATCGAACCCTAATTCGTAAATCATAATCTGTGACGTTTGAAGTACATGCTAAAAAATCCGAGTCACGGTCAACATTTTTTTAAATTTCCGTGGGTAATGGTCTGGCACAATGAATTATAATAGAATTAATTTCTAACAAACGGTGTGCAGGAAACAATAGAAGAGTGCTTAAAATCGAACCCTAATTCATAAATCCTAATCTGTGACGTTTGAAGTACATGCTAAAAAATCCGAGTCACGGTCAACATTTTTTGAATTTTCCGTGTGTAATGATCAGCCACAATGAATTAGAATAGAATTAATTTCTAAGAAACGGTGTGCAGGAAACAATAGAAGAGTGCTTAAAATCGAACCCTAATTCATAAATCCTAATCTAATACGTTTGAAGTACATACTAAAAAATCCGAGTCACGGTCAACATTTTTTTAAATTTTCGTGTGTAATGATCAAGCATAATGAATTAGAATAGAATTAATTTCTAAGAAACGGTGTGCATGAAACAATAGAAGAGTGCTGAAAATGGAACCCTAATTCATAAATCCTAATCTGTGAGTTTGAAGCACATGCTAAAAAATCCGAGTCACGGTCAACATTTTTTGAAATTTCCGTGTGTAATGATCAGGCACAGCTAATTAGAATAGAATTAATTTCTAAGAAACGGTGGGAATGAAACAATAGAAGAGTGCAGAAAATCGAACCCTAATTCATAAATCATAATCTGTGACGTTTGAAGTACATGCTAAACAATCCGAGTCACGGTCAACATTTTTTTAAATTTTCGTGTGTAATGATCAGGCACAATGAATTAGAATAGAATTAATTTCTAACAAACGGTGTGCAGGAAACAATAGAAGAGTGCTGAAAATCGAACCCTAATTCGTAAATCATAATCTGTGACGTTTGAAGTACATGCTAAAAAATCCGAGTCACGGTCAACATTTTTTTAAATTTCCGTGGGTAATGATCAGGCACAATGAATTAGAATAGAATTAATTTCTAAGAAACGGTGTGCAGGAAACAATAGAAGAGTGCTGAAAATCGAACACTAATTCATAAATCCTAATCTGTGACGTTTGAAGTACATGCTAAAAAATCCGAGTCACGGTCAACATTTTTTGAAATTTCCGTGTGTAATGATCAGGCACAGCTAATTAGAATAGAATTAATTTCTAAGAAACGGTGTGCATGAAACAATAGAAGAGTGCAGAAAATCGAACCCTAATTCATAAATCCTAATCTGTGACGTTTGAAGTACATGCTAAAAAATCTGAGTCACGGTCAACATTTTTTGAAATTTCCGAGGGTAATGGTCAGGCACAATGAATTAGAACAGAATTAATTTCTAACAAACGGTGTGCAGGAAACAATAGAAGAGTTCTTAAAATCGAACCCTAATTCATAAATCATAATCTGTGACGTTTGAAGTACATGCTAAAAAATCCGAGTCACGGTCAACATTTTGTGAATTTTCCGTGTGTAATGATCAGCCACAATGAATTAGAATAGAATTAATTTCTAAGAAACGGTGTGCAGGAAACAATAGAAGAGTGCTTAAAATCGAACCCTAATTCATAAATCCTAATCTGTGAGTTTGAAGTACATGCTAAAAATTCCGAGTCACGGTCAACATTTTTTTAATTTTCCGTGTGTAATGATCAGCCACAATGGATTAGAATAGAATTAATTTCTAAGAAACGGTGGGCATGAAACAATAGAAGAGTGCAGAAAATCAAACCCTAATTCATAAATCCTAATCTGTGACGTTTGAAGTACATGCTAAAAAATCCGAGTCACGGTCAACATTTTTTGAAATTTCCGTGGGTAATGGTTTGGCACAATGAATTAGAATAGAATTAATTTCTAACAAACGGTGTGCAGGAAACAATAGAAGAGTGCTTAAAATCGAACCCTAATTCATAAATCCTAATCTGTGACGTTTGAAGTACATGCTAAAAAATCCGAGTCACGGTCAACATTTTTTGAATTTTCCGTGTGTAATGATCAGCCACAATGAATTAGAATAGAATTAATTTCTAAGAAACGGTGTGCAGGAAACAATAGAAGAGTGCTTAAAATCGAACCCTAATTCATAAATCCTAATCTAATACGTTTGAAGTACATACTAAAAAATCCGAGTCACGGTCAACATTTTTTTAAATTTTCGTGTGTAATGATCAAGCATAATGAATTAGAATAGAATTAATTTCTAAGAAACGGTGTGCATGAAACAATAGAAGAGTGCTGAAAATGGAACCCTAATTCATAAATCCTAATCTGTGAGTTTGAAGCACATGCTAAAAAATCCGAGTCACGGTCAACATTTTTTGAAATTTCCGTGTGTAATGATCAGGCACAGCTAATTAGAATAGAATTAATTTCTAAGAAACGGTGTGCATGAAACAATAGAAGAGTGCAGAAAATCGAACCCTAATTCATAAATCATAATCTGTGACGTTTGAAGTACATGCTAAACAATCCGAGTCACGGTCAACATTTTTTTAAATTTTCGTGTGTAATGATCAGGGACAATGAATTAGAATAGAATTAATTTCTAAGAAACGGTGTGCAGGAAACAATAGAAGAGTGCTGAAAATCGAACACTAATTCGTAAATCATAATCTGTGACGTTTGAAGTACATGCTAAAAAATCTTAGTCACGGTCAACATTTTTTTAAATTTCCGTGGGTAATGGTCAGGCACAATGAATTAGAATAGAATTAATTTCTAACAAACGGTGTGCATGAAACAATAGAAGAGTGCTGAAAATGGAACCCTAATTCATAAATCCTAATCTGTGAGTTTGAAGCACATGCTAAAAAATCCGAGTCACGGTCAACATTTTTTGAAATTTCCGTGTGTAATGATTAGGCACAGCTAATTAGAATAGAATTAATTTCTAAGAAACGGTGTGCATGAAACAATAGAAGAGTGCAGAAAATCGAACCCTAATTCATAAATCATAATCTGTGACGTTTGAAGTACATGCTAAACAATCCGAGTCACGGTCAACATTTTTTTAAATTTCCGTGGGTAATGATCAGGCACAATGAATTAGAATAGAATTAATTTCTAAGAAACGGTGTGCAGGAAACAATAGAAGAGTGCTGAAAATCGAACCCTAATTCATAAATCCTAATCTGTGACGTTTGAAGTACATGCTAAAAAATCCGAGTCACGGTCAACATTTTTTGAAATTTCCGTGTGTAATGATCAGGCACAGCTAATTAGAATAGAATTAATTTCTAAGAAACGGTGTGCATGAAACAATAGAAGAGTGCAGAAAATCGAACCCTAATTCATAAATCCTAATCTGTGACGTTTGAAGTACATGCTAAAAAATCCGAGTCACGGTCAACATTTTTTGAAATTTCCGAGGGTAATGGTCAGGCACAATGAATTAGAACAGAATTAATTTCTAACAAACGGTGTGCAGGAAACAATAGAAGAGTGCTTAAAATCGAACCCTAATTCATAAATCATAATCTGTGACGTTTGAAGTACATGCTAAAAAATCCGAGTCACGGTCAACATTTTTTGAATTTTCCGTGTGTAATGATCAGCCACAATGAATTAGAATAGAATTAATTTCTAAGAAACGGTGTGCAGGAAACAATAGAAGAGTGCTGAAAATCGAACCCTAATTCATAAATCCTAATCTATGACGTTTGAAGTATATGCTAAAAAATCCGAGTCACGGTCAACATTTTTTGAAATTTCCGTGTGTAATGATCAGGCACAGCTAATTAGAATAGAATTAATTTCTAAGTAACGGTGTGCATGAAACAATAGAAGAGTGGAGAAAATCGAACCCTAATTCATAAATCCTAATCTGTGAGTTTGAAGTACATGCTAAAAATTCCGAGTCACGTTCAACATTTTTTTAATTTTCTGTGTGTAATGATCAGCCACAATGAATTAGAATAGAATTAATTTCTAAGAAACGATGTGCATGAAACAATAGAAGAGTGCAGAAAATCGAACCCTAATTCATAAATCCTAATCTGTGACGTTTGAAGTACATGCTAAAAAATCCGAGTCACGGTCAACATTTTTTGAAATTTCCGTGGGTAATGGTCAGGCACAATGAATTAGAATAGAATTAATTTCTAACAAACGGTGTGCAGGAAACAATAGAAGAGTGCTTAAAATGGAACCCTAATTCTTAAATCCTAATCTGTGACGTTTGAAGTACATGCTAAAAAATCCGAGTCACGGTCAACATTTTGTGAATTTTCCGTGTGTAATGATCAGCCACAATGAATTAGAATAGAATTAATTTCTAAGAAACGGTGTGCAGGAAACAATAGAAGAGTGCTTAAAATCGAACCCTAATTCATAAATCTTAATCTGTGAGTTTGAAGTACATGCTAAAAATTCCGAGTCACGGTCAACATTTTTTTAATTTTCCGTGTGTAATGATCAGCCACAATGAATTAGAATAGAATTAATTTCTTAGAAACGGTGGGCATGAAACAATAGAAGAGTGCAGAAAATAAAACCCTAATTCATAAATCCTAATCTGTGACGTTTGAAGTACATGCTAAAAAATCCGAGTCACGGTCAACATTTTTTGAAATTTCCGTGGGTAATGGTCTGGCACAATGAATTAGAATAGAATTAATTTCTAACAAACGGTGTGCAGGAAACAATAGAAGAGTTCTTAAAATCGAACCCTAATTCATAAATCCTAATCTGTGACGTTTGAAGTACATGCTAAAAAATCCGAGTCACGGTCAACATTTTTTGAAATTTCCGTGTGTAATGATCAGGCACAGCTAATTAGAATAGAATTAATTTCTAAGAAACGGTGTGCAGGAAACAATAGAAGAGTGCTTAAAATCGAACCCTAATTCATAAATCCTAATCTAATACGTTTGAAGTACATACTAAAAAATCCGACTCACGGTCAACATTTTTTTAAATTTTCGTGTGTAATGATCAAGCATAATGAATTAGAATAGAATTAATTTCTAAGAAACGGTGTGCATGAAACAATAGAAGAGTGCTGAAAATGGAACCCTAATTCATAAATCCTAATCTGTGAGTTTGAAGCACATGCTAAAAAATCCGAGTCACGGTCAACATTTTTTGAAATTTCCGTGTGTAATGATCAGGCACAGCTAATTAGAATAGAATTAATTTCTAAGAAACGGTGTGCATGAAACAATAGAAGAGTGCAGAAAATCGAACCCTAATTCATAAATCATAATCTGTGACGTTTGAAGTACATGCTAAACAATCCGAGTCACGGTCAACATTTTTTTAAATTTTCGTGTGTAATGATCAGGCACAATGAATTAGAATAGAATTAATTTCTAAGAAACGGTGTGCAGGAAACAATAGAAGAGTGCTGAAAATCGAACCCTAATTCGTAAATCATAATCTGTGTCGTTTGAAGTACATGCTAAAAAATCCGAGTCACGGTCAACATTTTTTTAAATTTCCGTGGGTAATGATCAGGCACAATGAATTAGAATAGAATTAATTTCTAAGAAACGGTGTGCAGGAAACAATAGAAGAGTGCTGAAAATCGAACCCTAATTCATAAATCCTAATCTGTGACGTTTGAAGTACATGCTAAAAAATCCGAGTCACGGTCAACATTTTTTGAAATTTCCGTGTGTAATGATCAGGCACAGCTAATTAGAATAGAATTAATTTCTAAGAAACGGTGTGCATGAAACAATAGAAGAGTGCAGAAAATCGAACCCTAATTCATAAATCCTAATCTGTGACGTTTGAAGTACATGCTAAAAAATCCGAGTCACGGTCAACATTTTTTGAAATTTCCGAGGGTAATGGTCAGGCACAATGAATTAGAACAGAATTAATTTCTAACAAACGGTGTGCAGGAAACAATAGAAGAGTGCTTAAAATCGAACCCTAATTCATAAATCATAATCTGTGACGTTTGAAGTACATGCTAAAAAATCCGAGTCACGGTCAACATTTTTTGAATTTTCCGTGTGTAATGATCAGCCACAATGAATTAGAATAGAATTAATTTCTAAGAAACGGTGTGCAGGAAACAATAGAAGAGTGCTGAAAATCGAACCCTAATTCATAAATCCTAATCTGTGACGTTTGAAGTACATGCTAAAAAATCCGAGTCACGGTTAACATTTTTTTGAAATTTCCGTGTGTAATGATAAGGCACAGCTAATTAGAATAGAATTAATTTCTAAGTAACGGTGTGCATGAAACAATAGAAGAGTGCAGAAAATCGAACCCTAATTCATAAATCCTAATCTGTGAGTTTGAAGTACATGCTAAAAATTCCGAGTCACGTTCAACATTTTTTTAATTTTCTGTGTGTAATGATCAGCCACAATGAATTAGAATAGAATTAATTTCTAAGAAACGGTGTGCATGAAACAATAGAAGAGTGCAGAAAATCGAACCCTAATTCATAAATCCTAATCTGTGACGTTTGAAGTACATGCTAAAAAATCCGAGTCACGGTCAACATTTTTTGAAATTTCCGTGGGTAATGGTCAGGCACAATGAATTAGAATAGAATTAATTTCTAACAAACGGTGTGCAGGAAACAATAGAAGAGTGCTTAAAATGGAACCCTAATTCATAAATCCTAATCTGTGACGTTTGAAGTACATGCTAAAAAATCCGAGTCACGGTCAACATTTTGTGAATTTTCCGTGTGTAATGATCAGCCACAATGAATTAGAATAGAATTAATTTCTAAGAAACGGTGTGCAGGAAACAATAGAAGAGTGCTTAAAATCGAACCCTAATTCATAAATCCTAATCTGTGACGTTTGAAGTACATGCTAAAAAATCCGAGTCACGGTCAACATTTTTTGAAATTTCCGTGTGTAATGATCAGGCACAGCTAATTAGAATAGAATTAATTTCTAAGAAACGGTGTGCATGAAACAATAGAAGAGTGCAGAAAATCGAACCCTAATTCATAAATCCTAATCTGTGAGTTTGAAGCACATGCTAAAAAATCCGAGTCACGGTCAACATTTTTTGAAATTTCCGTGTGTAATGATCAGGCACAGCTAATTAGAATAGAATTAATTTCTAAGAAACGGTGGGAATGAAACAATAGAAGAGTGCAGAAAATCGAACCCTAATTCATAAATCATAATCTGTGACGTTTGAAGTACATGCTAAACAATCCGAGTCACGGTCAACATTTTTTTAAATTTTCGTGTGTAATGATCAGGCACAATGAATTAGAATAGAATTAATTTCTAACAAACGGTGTGCAGGAAACAATAGAAGAGTGCTGAAAATCGAACCCTAATTCGTAAATCATAATCTGTGACGTTTGAAGTACATGCTAAAAAATCCGAGTCACGGTCAACATTTTTTTAAATTTCCGTGGGTAATGATCAGGCACAATGAATTAGAATAGAATTAATTTCTAAGAAACGGTGTGCAGGAAACAATAGAAGAGTGCTGAAAATCGAACACTAATTCATAAATCCTAATCTGTGACGTTTGAAGTACATGCTAAAAAATCCGAGTCACGGTCAACATTTTTTGAAATTTCCGTGTGTAATGATCAGGCACAGCTAATTAGAATAGAATTAATTTCTAAGAAACGGTGGGCATGAAACAATAGAAGAGTGCAGAAAATCAAACCCTAATTCATAAATCCTAATCTGTGACGTTTGAAGTACATGCTAAAAAATCCGAGTCACGGTCAACATTTTTTGAAATTTCCGTGGGTAATGGTCTGGCACAATGAATTATAATAGAATTAATTTCTAACAAACGGTGTGCAGGAAACAATAGAAGAGTGCTTAAAATCGAACCCTAATTCATAAATCCTAATCTGTGACGTTTGAAGTACATGCTAAAAAATCCGAGTCACGGTCAACATTTTTTGAATTTTCCGTGTGTAATGATCAGCCACAATGAATTAGAATAGAATTAATTTCTAAGAAACGGTGTGCAGGAAACAATAGAAGAGTGCTTAAAATCGAACCCTAATTCATAAATCCTAATCTAATACGTTTGAAGTACATACTAAAAAATCCGAGTCACGGTCAACATTTTTTTAAATTTTCGTGTGTAATGATCAAGCATAATGAATTAGAATAGAATTAATTTCTAAGAAACGGTGTGCATGAAACAATAGAAGAGTGCTGAAAATGGAACCCTAATTCATAAATCCTAATCTGTGAGTTTGAAGCACATGCTAAAAAATCCGAGTCACGGTCAACATTTTTTGAAATTTCCGTGTGTAATGATCAGGCACAGCTAATTAGAATAGAATTAATTTCTAAGAAACGGTGTGCATGAAACAATAGAAGAGTGCAGAAAATCGAACCCTAATTCATAAATCCTAATCTGTGACGTTTGAAGTACATGCTAAAAAATCCGAGTCACGGTCAACATTTTTTGAAATTTCCGAGGGTAATGGTCAGGCACAATGAATTAGAACAGAATTAATTTCTAACAAACGGTGTGCAGGAAACAATAGAAGAGTGCTTAAAATCGAACCCTAATTCATAAATCATAATCTGTGACGTTTGAAGTACATGCTAAAAAATCCGAGTCACGGTCAACATTTTTTGAATTTTCCGTGTGTAATGATCAGCCACAATGAATTAGAATAGAATTAATTTCTAAGAAACGGTGTGCAGGAAACAATAGAAGAGTGCTGAAAATCGAACCCTAATTCATAAATCCTAATCTGTGACGTTTGAAGTACATGCTAAAAAATCCGAGTCACGGTTAACATTTTTTTGAAATTTCCGTGTGTAATGATAAGGCACAGCTAATTAGAATAGAATTAATTTCTAAGTAACGGTGTGCATGAAACAATAGAAGAGTGCAGAAAATCGAACCCTAATTCATAAATCCTAATCTGTGAGTTTGAAGTACATGCTAAAAATTCCGAGTCACGTTCAACATTTTTTTAATTTTCTGTGTGTAATGATCAGCCACAATGAATTAGAATAGAATTAATTTCTAAGAAACGGTGTGCATGAAACAATAGAAGAGTGCAGAAAATCGAACCCTAATTCATAAATCCTAATCTGTGACGTTTGAAGTACATGCTAAAAAATCCGAGTCACGGTCAACATTTTTTGAAATTTCCGTGGGTAATGGTCAGGCACAATGAATTAGAATAGAATTAATTTCTAACAAACGGTGTGCAGGAAACAATAGAAGAGTGCTTAAAATGGAACCCTAATTCATAAATCCTAATCTGTGACGTTTGAAGTACATGCTAAAAAATCCGAGTCACGGTCAACATTTTGTGAATTTTCCGTGTGTAATGATCAGCCACAATGAATTAGAATAGAATTAATTTCTAAGAAACGGTGTGCAGGAAACAATAGAAGAGTGCTTAAAATCGAACCCTAATTCATAAATCCTAATCTGTGACGTTTGAAGTACATGCTAAAAAATCCGAGTCACGGTCAACATTTTTTGAAATTTCCGTGTGTAATGATCAGGCACAGCTAATTAGAATAGAATTAATTTCTAAGAAACGGTGTGCATGAAACAATAGAAGAGTGCAGAAAATCGAACCCTAATTCATAAATCCTAATCTGTGAGTTTGAAGCACATGCTAAAAAATCCGAGTCACGGTCAACATTTTTTGAAATTTCCGTGTGTAATGATCAGGCACAGCTAATTAGAATAGAATTAATTTCTAAGAAACGGTGGGAATGAAACAATAGAAGAGTGCAGAAAATCGAACCCTAATTCATAAATCATAATCTGTGACGTTTGAAGTACATGCTAAACAATCCGAGTCACGGTCAACATTTTTTTAAATTTTCGTGTGTAATGATCAGGCACAATGAATTAGAATAGAATTAATTTCTAACAAACGGTGTGCAGGAAACAATAGAAGAGTGCTGAAAATCGAACCCTAATTCGTAAATCATAATCTGTGACGTTTGAAGTACATGCTAAAAAATCCGAGTCACGGTCAACATTTTGTGAATTTTCCGTGTGTAATGATCAGGCACAGCTAATTAGAATAGAATTAATTTCTAAGAAACGGTGTGCATGAAACAATAGAAGAGTGCAGAAAATCGAACCCTAATTCATAAATCCTAATCTGTGACGTTTGAAGTACATGCTAAAAAATCCGAGTCACGGTCAACATTTTTTGAAATTTCCGAGGGTAATGGTCAGGCACAATGAATTAGAACAGAATTAATTTCTAACAAACGGTGTGCAGGAAACAATAGAAGAGTGCTTAAAATCGAACCCTAATATATAAATCATAATCTGTGACGTTTGAAGTACATGCTAAAAAATCCGAGTCACGGTCAACATTTTTTGAATTTTCCGTGTGTAATGATCAGCCACAATG
The DNA here is from genome assembly GCF_057944985.1 of Cucurbita pepo subsp. pepo. NCBI lineage: Eukaryota > Viridiplantae > Streptophyta > Magnoliopsida > Cucurbitales > Cucurbitaceae > Cucurbita > Cucurbita pepo. The sequence continues at coordinate 5,332,473 of NC_141816.1, read as the reverse complement.
AATTAGAATAGAATTAATTTCTAAGAAACGGTGTGCAGGAAACAATAGAAGAGTGCTGAAAATCGAACCCTAATTCATAAATCCTAATCTGTGACGTTTGAAGTACATGCTAAAAAATCCGAGTCACGGTTAACATTTTTTTGAAATTTCCGTGTGTAATGATAAGGCACAGCTAATTAGAATAGAATTAATTTCTAAGTAACGGTGTGCATGAAACAATAGAAGAGTGCAGAAAATCGAACCCTAATTCATAAATCCTAATCTGTGAGTTTGAAGTACATGCTAAAAATTCCGAGTCACGTTCAACATTTTTTTAATTTTCTGTGTGTAATGATCAGCCACAATGAATTAGAATAGAATTAATTTCTAAGAAACGGTGTGCATGAAACAATAGAAGAGTGCAGAAAATCGAACCCTAATTCATAAATCCTAATCTGTGACGTTTGAAGTACATGCTAAAAAATCCGAGTCACGGTCAACATTTTTTGAAATTTCCGTGGGTAATGGTCAGGCACAATGAATTAGAATAGAATTAATTTCTAACAAACGGTGTGCAGGAAACAATAGAAGAGTGCTTAAAATGGAACCCTAATTCATAAATCCTAATCTGTGACGTTTGAAGTACATGCTAAAAAATCCGAGTCACGGTCAACATTTTGTGAATTTTCCGTGTGTAATGATCAGCCACAATGAATTAGAATAGAATTAATTTCTAAGAAACGGTGTGCAGGAAACAATAGAAGAGTGCTTAAAATCGAACCCTAATTCATAAATCTTAATCTGTGAGTTTGAAGTACATGCTAAAAATTCCGAGTCACGGTCAACATTTTTTTAATTTTCCGTGTGTAATGATCAGCCACAATGAATTAGAATAGAATTAATTTCTTAGAAACAGTGGGCATGAAACAATAGAAGAGTGCAGAAAATCAAACCCTAATTCATAAATCCTAATCTGTGACGTTTGAAGTACATGCTAAAAAATCCGAGTCACGGTCAACATTTTTTGAAATTTCCGTGGGTAATGGTCTGGCACAATGAATTAGAATAGAATTAATTTCTAACAAACGGTGTGCAGGAAACAATAGAAGAGTGCTTAAAATCGAACCCTAATTCATAAATCCGAATCTGTGACGTTTGAAGTACATGCTAAACAATCCGAGTCACGGTCAACATTTTTTGAATTTTCCGTGTGTAATGATCAGCCACAATGAATTAGAATAGAATTAATTTCTAAGAAACGGTGTGCAGGAAACAATAGAAGAGTGCTTAAAATCGAACCCTAATTCATAAATCCTAATCTAATACGTTTGAAGTACATACTAAAAAATCCGAGTCACGGTCAACATTTTTTTAAATTTTCGTGTGTAATGATCAAGCATAATGAATTAGAATAGAATTAATTTCTAAGAAACGGTGTGCATGAAACAATAGAAGAGTGCAGAAAATCGAACCCTAATTCATAAATCCTAATCTGTGAGTTTGAAGTACATGCTAAAAATTCCGAGTCACGGTCAACATATTTTTAATTTTCCGTGTGTAATGATCAGCCACAATAAATTAGAATAGAATTAATTTCTAAGAAACGGTGTGCATGAAACAATAGAAGAGTGCGGAAAATTGAACCCTAATTCATAAATCCTAATCTGTGACGTTTGAAGTACATGCTAAAAAATCCGAGTCACGGTCAACATTTTTTGAAATTTCCGTGTGTAATGATCAGGCACAGCTAATTAGAATAGAATTAATTTCTAAGAAACGGTGTGCATGAAACAATAGAAGAGTGCAGAAAATCGAACCCTAATTCATAAATCCTAATCTGTGAGTTTGAAGTACATGCTAAAAATTCCGAGTCACGGTCAACATTTTTTTAATTTTCCGTGTGTAATGATCAGCCACAATGAATTAGAATAGAATTAATTTCTAAGAAACGGTGTGCATGAAACAATAGAAGAGTGCAGAAAATCGAACCCTAATTCATAAATCCTAATCTGTGACGTTTGAAGTACATGCTAAAAAATCCGAGTCACGGTCAACATTTTTTGAAATTTCCGAGGGTAATGGTCAGGCACAATGAATTAGAATAGAATTAATTTCTAACAAACGGTGTGCAGGAAACAATAGAAGAGTGCTTAAAATCGAACCCTAATTCATAAATCCTAATCTGTGACGTTTGAAGTACATGCTAAAAAATCCGAGTCACGGTCAACATTTTTTGAATTTTCCGTGTGTAATGATCAGCCACAATGAATTAGAATAGAATTAATTTCTAAGAAACGGTGTGCAGGAAACAATAGAAGAGTGCTGAAAATCGAACCCTAATTCATAAATCCTAATCTGTGACGTTTGAAGTACATGCTAAAAAATCCGAGTCACGGTCAACATTTTTTGAAATTTCCGTGTGTAATGATCAGGCACAGCTAATTAGAATAAAATTAATTTCTAAGAAACGGTGTGCATGAAACAATAGAAGAGTGCAGAAAATCGAACCCTAATTCATAAATCCTAATCTGTGAGTTTGAAATACATGCTAAAAATTCCGAGTCACGTTCAACATTTTTTTAATTTTCTGTGTGTAATGATCAGCCACAATGAATTAGAATAGAATTAATTTCTAAGAAACGGTGTGCATGAAACAATAGAAGAGTGCAGAAAATCGAACCCTAATTCATAAATCCTAATCTGTGACGTTTGAAGTACATGCTAAAAAATCCGAGTCACGGTCAACATTTTTTGAAATTTCCGTGGGTAATGGTCAGGCACAATGAATTAGAATAGAATTAATTTCTAAGAAACGGTGTGCAGGAAACAATAGAAGAGTGCTGAAAATCGAACCCTAATTCATAAATCATAATCTGTGACGTTTGAAGTACATGCTAAAAAATCCGAGTCACGGTCAACATTTTTTGAAATTTCCGTGGGTAATGGTCAGCCACAATGAATTAGAATAGAATTAATTTCTAAGAAACGGTGTGCAGGAAACAATAGAAGAGTGCTGAAAATCGAACCCTAATTCATAAATCATAATTTGTGACGTTTGAAGTACATGCTAAACAATCCGAGTCACGGTCAACATTTTTTTAAATTTTCGTGTGTAATGATCAGGCACAATGAATTAGAATAGAATTAATTTCTAAGAAACGGTGTGCAGGAAACAATAGAAGAGTGCTGAAAATCGAACCCTAATTCGTAAATCATAATCTGTGACGTTTGAAGTACATGCTAAAAAATCCGAGTCACGGTCAACATTTTTTTAAATTTCCGTGGGTAATGATCAGGCACAATGAATTAGAATAGAATTAATTTCTATGAAACGGTGTGCAGGAAACACTAGAAGAGTGCTGAAAATCGAACCCTAATTCATAAATCCTAATCTGTGACGTTTGAAGTACATGCTAAAAAATCCGAGTCACGGTCAACATTTTTTGAAATTTCCGTGTGTAATGATCAGGCACAGCTAATTAGAATAGAATTAATTTCTAAGAAACGGTGTGCATGAAACAATAGAAGAGTGCAGAAAATCGAACCCTAATTCATAAATCCTAATCTGTGACGTTTGAAGTACATGCTAAAAAATCCGAGTCACGGTCAACATTTTTTGAAATTTCCGAGGGTAATGGTCAGGCACAATGAATTAGAACAGAATTAATTTCTAACAAACGGTGTGCAGGAAACAATAGAAGAGTGCTTAAAATCGAACCCTAATTCATAAATCATAATCTGTGACGTTTGAAGTACATGCTAAAAAATCCGAGTCACGGTCAACATTTTTTGAATTTTCTTTGTGTAATGATCAGCCACAATGAATTAGAATAGAATTAATTTCTAAGAAACGGTGTGCATGAAACAATAGAAGAGTGCAGAAAATCGAACCCTAATTCATAAATCCTAATCTGTGACGTTTGAAGTACATGCTAAAAAATCCGAGTCACGGTCCACATTTTTTGAAATTTCCGTGGGTAATGGTCAGGCACAATGAATTAGAATAGAATTAATTTCTAACAAACGGTGTGCAGGAAACAATAGAAGAGTGCTTAAAATGGAACCCTAATTCATAAATCCTAATCTGTGACGTTTGAAGTACATGCTAAAAAATCCGAGTCACGGTCAACATTTTGTGAATTTTCCGTGTGTAATGATCAGCCACAATGAATTAGAATAGAATTAATTTCTAAGAAACGGTGTGCAGGAAACAATAGAAGAGTGCTGAAAATCGAACCCTAATTCATAAATCATAATTTGTGACGTTTGAAGTACATGCTAAACAATCCGAGTCACGGTCAACATTTTTTTAAATTTTCGTGTGTAATGATCAGGCACAATGAATTAGAATAGAATTAATTTCTAAGAAACGGTGTGCAGGAAACAATAGAAGAGTGCTGAAAATCGAACCCTAATTCGTAAATCATAATCTGTGACGTTTGAAGTACATGCTAAAAAATCCGAGTCACGGTCAACATTTTTTTAAATTTCCGTGGGTAATGATCAGGCACAATGAATTAGAATAGAATTAATTTCTAAGAAACGGTGTGCAGGAAACAATAGAAGAGTGCTGAAAATCGAACCCTAATTCATAAATCCTAATCTGTGACGTTTGAAGTACATGCTAAAAAATCCGAGTCACGGTCAACATTTTTTGTAATTTCCGTGTGTAATGATCAGGCACAGCTAATTAGAATAGAATTAATTTCTAAGAAACGGTGTGCATGAAACAATAGAAGAGTGCAGAAAATCGAACCCTAATTCATAAATCCTAATCTGTGACGTTTGAAGTACATGCTAAAAAATCCGAGTCACGGTCAACATTTTTTGAAATTTCCGAGGGTAATGGTCAGGCACAATGAATTAGAACAGAATTAATTTCTAACAAACGGTGTGCAGGAAACAATAGAAGAGTGCTTAAAATCGAACCCTAATTCATAAATCATAATCTGTGACGTTTGAAGTACATGCTAAAAAATCCGAGTCACGGTCAACATTTTTTGAATTTTCTTTGTGTAATGATCAGCCACAATGAATTAGAATAGAATTAATTTCTAAGAAACGGTGTGCATGAAACAATAGAAGAGTGCAGAAAATCGAACCCTAATTCATAAATCCTAATCTGTGACGTTTGAAGTACATGCTAAAAAATCCGAGTCACGGTCCACATTTTTTGAAATTTCCGTGGGTAATGGTCAGGCACAATGAATTAGAATAGAATTAATTTCTAACAAACGGTGTGCAGGAAACAATAGAAGAGTGCTTAAAATGGAACCCTAATTCATAAATCCTAATCTGTGACGTTTGAAGTACATGCTAAAAAATCCGAGTCACGGTCAACATTTTGTGAATTTTCCGTGTGTAATGATCAGCCACAATGAATTAGAATAGAATTAATTTCTAAGAAACGGTGTGCAGGAAACAATAGAAGAGTGCTTAAAATCGAACCCTAATTCATAAATCTTAATCTGTGAGTTTGAAGTACATGCTAAAAATTCCGAGTCACGGTCAACATTTTTTTAATTTTCCGTGTGTAATGATCAGCCACAATGAATTAGAATAGAATTAATTTCTTAGAAACGGTGGGCATGAAACAATAGAAGAGTGCAGAAAATCAAACCCTAATTCATAAATCCTAATCTGTGACGTTTGAAGTACATGCTAAAAAATCCGAGTCACGGTCAACATTTTTTGAATTTTCCGTGTGTAATGATCAGCCACAATGAATTAGAATAGAATTAATTTCTAAGAAACGGTGTGCAGGAAACAATAGAAGAGTGCTTAAAATCGAACCCTAATTCATAAATCCTAATCTAATACGTTTGAAGTACATACTAAAAAATCCGAGTCACGGTCAACATTTTTTTAAATTTACGTGTGTAATGATCAAGCATAATGAATTAGAATAGAATTAATTTCTAAGAAACGGTGTGCATGAAACAATAGAAGAGTGCAGAAAATCGAACCCTAATTCATAAATCCTAATCTGTGAGTTTGAAGTACATGCTAAAAATTCCGAGTCACGGTCAACATATTTTTAATTTTCCGTGTGTAATGATCAGCCACAATAAATTAGAATAGAATTAATTTCTAAGAAACGGTGTGCATGAAACAATAGAAGAGTGCAGAAAATCGAACCCTAATTCATAAATCCTAATCTGTGACGTTTGAAGTACATGCTAAAAAATCCGAGTCACGGTCAACATTTTTTGAAATTTCCGTGTGTAATGATCAGGCACAGCTAATTAGAATAGAATTAATTTCTAAGAAACGGTGTGCATGAAACAATAGAAGAGTGCAGAAAATCGAACCCTAATTCATAAATCCTAATCTGTGACGTTTGAAGTACATGCTAAAAAATCCGAGTCACGGTCAACAGTTTTTGAAATTTCCGAGGGTAATGGTCAGGCACAATGAATTAGAATAGAATTAATTTCTAACAAACGGTGTGCAGGAAACAATAGAAGAGTGCTTAAAATCGAACCCTAATTCATAAATCCTAATCTGTGACGTTTGAAGTACATGCTAAAAAATCCGAGTCACGGTCAACATTTTTTGAATTTTCCGTGTGTAATGATCAGCCACAATGAATTAGAATAGAATTAATTTCTAAGAAACGGTGTGCAGGAAACAATAGAAGAGTGCTGAAAATCGAACCCTAATTCATAAATCCTAATCTGTGACGTTTGAAGTACATGCTAAAAAATCCGAGTAACGGTCAACATTTTTTGAAATTTCCGTGTGTAATGATCAGGCACAGCTAATTAGAATAGAATTAATTTCTAAGAAACGGTGTGCATGAAACAATAGAAGAGTGCAGAAAATCGAACCCTAATTCATAAATCCTAATCTGTGAGTTTGAAGTACATGCTAAAAATTCCGAGTCACGTTCAACATTTTTTTAATTTTCTGTGTGTAATGATCAGCCACAATGAATTAGAATAGAATTAATTTCTAAGAAACGGTGTGCATGAAACAATAGAAGAGTGCAGAAAATCGAACCCTAATTCATAAATCCTAATCTGTGACGTTTGAAGTACATGCTAAAAAATCCGAGTCACGGTCAACATTTTTTGAAATTTCCGTGGGTAATGGTCAGGCACAATGAATTAGAATAGAATTAATTTCTAAGAAACGGTGTGTAGGAAACAATAGAAGAGTGCTGAAAATCGAACCCTAATTCATAAATCATAATCTGTGACGTTTGAAGTACATGCTAAAAAATCCGAGTCACGGTCAACATTTTTTGAAATTTCCGTGGGTAATGGTCAGCCACAATGAATTAGAATAGAATTAATTTCTAAGAAACGGTGTGCAGGAAACAATAGAAGAGTGCTGAAAATCGAACCCTAATTCATAAATCATAATTTGTGACGTTTGAAGTACATGCTAAACAATCCGAGTCACGGTCAACATTTTTTTAAATTTTCGTGTGTAATGATCAGGCACAATGAATTAGAATAGAATTAATTTCTAAGAAACGGTGTGCATGAAACAATAGAAGAGTGCAGAAAATCGAACCCTAATTCATAAATCCTAATCTGAGACATTTGAAGTACATTCTAAAAAATCCGAGTCACGGTCAACATTTTTTGAAATTTCCGTGTGTAATGGTCAGGCACAATGAATTAGAATAGAATTAATTTCTAAGAAACGGTGTGCATGAAACAATAGAAGAGTGCAGAAAATCAAACCCTAATTAGTAAATCCTAAGCTGTGACGTTTGAAGTTCAGGCTAAAAAAAACAATTCACGGTCAACATTTTTTGAAATTTCCGTGTGTAATGATCAGGCACAATGAATTATAATAGAATTAATTTCTAAGAAACGGTGTGGATGAAACAAGAAGAGTACTGAAAATGGAACCCTAATTCATAAATCATAATCTGTGACGTTTGAAGTACATGATAAAAAATCCGAGACACGGTCAACATTTTTTGAATTTTCCGTGTGTAATGATCAGCCACAATGAATTAGAATAGAATTAATTTCTAAGAAACAGTGTGCAGGAAACAATAGAAGAGTGCTGAAAATCGAACCCTAATTCATAAATCCTAATCTGTGAGTTTGAAGTACATGCTAAAAAATCCGAGTCACGGTCAACATTTTTTGAAATTTTCGTGTGTAATGATCAGGCACAGCTAATTAGAATAGAATTAATTTCTAAGAAACGGTGTGCATGAAACAATAGAAGAGTGCAGAAAATCGAACCCTAATTCATAAATCCTAATCTGTGACGTTTGAAGTACATGCTAAAAAATCCGAGTCACGGTCAACATTTTTTGAAATTTCCGAGGGTAATGGTCAGGCACGATGAATTAGAACAGAATTAATTTTCTAACAAACGGTGTGCAGGAAACAATAGAAGAGTGCTTAAAATCGAACCCTAATTCATAAATCATAATCTGTGACGTTTGAAGTACATGCTAAAAAATCCGAGTCACGGTCAACATTTTTTGAATTTTCCGTGTGTAATGATCAGCCACAATGAATTAGAATAGAATTAATTTCTAAGAAACGGTGTGCATGAAACAATAGAAGAGTGCAGAAAATCGAACCCTAATTCATAAATCCTAATCTGTGACGTTTGAAGTACATGCTAAAAAATCCGAGTCACGGTCCACATTTTTTGAAATTTCCGTGGGTAATGGTCAGGCACAATGAATTAGAATAGAATTAATTTCTAACAAACGGTGTGCAGGAAACAATAGAAGAGTGCTTAAAATGGAACCCTAATTCATAAATCCTAATCTGTGACGTTTGAAGTACATGCTAAAAAATCCGAGTCACGGTCAACATTTTGTGAATTTTCCGTGTGTAATGATCAGCCACAATGAATTAGAATAGAATTAATTTCTAAGAAACGGTGTGCAGGAAACAATAGAAGAGTGCTTAAAATCGAACCCTAATTCATAAATCTTAATCTGTGAGTTTGAAGTACATGCTAAAAATTCCGAGTCACGGTCAACATTTTTTTAATTTTCCGTGTGTAATGATCAGCCACAATGAATTAGAATAGAATTAATTTCTTAGAAACGGTGGGCATGAAACAATAGAAGAGTGCAGAAAATCAAACCCTAATTCATAAATCCTAATCTGTGACGTTTGAAGTACATGCTAAAAAATCCGAGTCACGGTCAACATTTTTTGAATTTTCCGTGTGTAATGATCAGCCACAATGAATTAGAATAGAATTAATTTCTAAGAAACGGTGTGCAGGAAACAATAGAAGAGTGCTTAAAATCGAACCCTAATTCATAAATCCTAATCTAATACGTTTGAAGTACATACTAAAAAATCCGAGTCACGGTCAACATTTTTTTAAATTTACGTGTGTAATGATCAAGCATAATGAATTAGAATAGAATTAATTTCTAAGAAACGGTGTGCATGAAACAATAGAAGAGTGCAGAAAATCGAACCCTAATTCATAAATCCTAATCTGTGAGTTTGAAGTACATGCTAAAAATTCCGAGTCACGGTCAACATATTTTTAATTTTCCGTGTGTAATGATCAGCCACAATAAATTAGAATAGAATTAATTTCTAAGAAACGGTGTGCATGAAACAATAGAAGAGTGCAGAAAATCGAACCCTAATTCATAAATCCTAATCTGTGACGTTTGAAGTACATGCTAAAAAATCCGAGTCACGGTCAACATTTTTTGAAATTTCCGTGTGTAATGATCAGGCACAGCTAATTAGAATAGAATTAATTTCTAAGAAACGGTGTGCATGAAACAATAGAAGAGTGCAGAAAATCGAACCCTAATTCATAAATCCTAATCTGTGACGTTTGAAGTACATGCTAAAAAATCCGAGTCACGGTCAACAGTTTTTGAAATTTCCGAGGGTAATGGTCAGGCACAATGAATTAGAATAGAATTAATTTCTAACAAACGGTGTGCAGGAAACAATAGAAGAGTGCTTAAAATCGAACCCTAATTCATAAATCATAATTTGTGACGTTTGAAGTACATGCTAAACAATCCGAGTCACGGTCAACATTTTTTTAAATTTTCGTGTGTAATGATCAGGCACAATGAATTAGAATAGAATTAATTTCTAAGAAACGGTGTGCATGAAACAATAGAAGAGTGCAGAAAATCGAACCCTAATTCATAAATCCTAATCTGAGACATTTGAAGTACATTCTAAAAAATCCGAGTCACGGTCAACATTTTTTGAATTTTCCGTGTGTAATGATCAGGCACAGCTAATTAGAATAGAATTAATTTCTAAGAAACGGTGTGCATGAAACAATAGAAGAGTGCAGAAAATCGAACCCTAATTCATAAATCCTAATCTGTGAGTTTGAAGTACATGCTAAAAATTCCGAGTCACGTTCAACATTTTTTTAATTTTCTGTGTGTAATGATCAGCCACAATGAATTAGAATAGAATTAATTTCTAAGAAACGGTGTGCATGAAACAATAGAAGAGTGCAGAAAATCGAACCCTAATTCATAAATCCTAATCTGTGACGTTTGAAGTACATGCTAAAAAATCCGAGTCACGGTCAACATTTTTTGAAATTTCCGTGGGTAATGGTCAGGCACAATGAATTAGAATAGAATTAATTTCTAAGAAACGGTGTGCAGGAAACAATAGAAGAGTGCTGAAAATCGAACCCTAATTCATAAATCATAATCTGTGACGTTTGAAGTACATGCTAAAAAATCCGAGTCACGGTCAACATTTTTTGAAATTTCCGTGGGTAATGGTCAGCCACAATGAATTAGAATAGAATTAATTTCTAAGAAACGGTGTGCAGGAAACAATAGAAGAGTGCTGAAAATCGAACCCTAATTCATAAATCATAATTTGTGACGTTTGAAGTACATGCTAAACAATCCGAGTCACGGTCAACATTTTTTTAAATTTTCGTGTGTAATGATCAGGCACAATGAATTAGAATAGAATTAATTTCTAAGAAACGGTGTGCATGAAACAATAGAAGAGTGCAGAAAATCGAACCCTAATTCATAAATCCTAATCTGAGACATTTGAAGTACATTCTAAAAAATCCGAGTCACGGTCAACATTTTTTGAAATTTCCGTGTGTAATGGTCAGGCACAATGAATTAGAATAGAATTAATTTCTAAGAAACGGTGTGCATGAAACAATAGAAGAGTGCAGAAAATCAAACCCTAATTAGTAAATCCTAAGCTGTGACGTTTGAAGTTCATGCTAAAAAAAACAATTCACGGTCAACATTTTTTGAAATTTCCGTGTGTAATGATCAGGCACAATGAATTATAATAGAATTAATTTCTAAGAAACGGTGTGGATGAAACAAGAAGAGTACTGAAAATGGAACCCTAATTCATAAATCATAATCTGTGACGTTTGAAGTACATGATAAAAAATCCGAGACACGGTCAACATTTTTTGAATTTTCCGTGTGTAATGATCAGCCACAATGAATTAGAATAGAATTAATTTCTAAGAAACAGTGTGCAGGAAACAATAGAAGAGTGCTGAAAATCGAACCCTAATTCATAAATCCTAATCTGTGAGTTTGAAGTACATGCTAAAAAATCCGAGTCACGGTCAACATTTTTTGAAATTTTCGTGTGTAATGATCAGGCACAGCTAATTAGAATAGAATTAATTTCTAAGAAACGGTGTGCATGAAACAATAGAAGAGTGCAGAAAATCGAACCCTAATTCATAAATCCTAATCTGTGACGTTTGAAGTACATGCTAAAAAATCCGAGTCACGGTCAACATTTTTTGAAATTTCCGAGGGTAATGGTCAGGCACGATGAATTAGAACAGAATTAATTTTCTAACAAACGGTGTGCAGGAAACAATAGAAGAGTGCTTAAAATCGAACCCTAATTCATAAATCATAATCTGTGACGTTTGAAGTACATGCTAAAAAATCCGAGTCACGGTCAACATTTTTTGAATTTTCCGTGTGTAATGATCAGCCACAATGAATTAGAATAGAATTAATTTCTAAGAAACGGTGTGCATGAAACAATAGAAGAGTGCAGAAAATCGAACCCTAATTCATAAATCCTAATCTGTGACGTTTGAAGTACATGCTAAAAAATCCGAGTCACGGTCCACATTTTTTGAAATTTCCGTGGGTAATGGTCAGGCACAATGAATTAGAATAGAATTAATTTCTAACAAACGGTGTGCAGGAAACAATAGAAGAGTGCTTAAAATGGAACCCTAATTCATAAATCCTAATCTGTGACGTTTGAAGTACATGCTAAAAAATCCGAGTCACGGTCAACATTTTGTGAATTTTCCGTGTGTAATGATCAGCCACAATGAATTAGAATAGAATTAATTTCTAAGAAACGGTGTGCAGGAAACAATAGAAGAGTGCTTAAAATCGAACCCTAATTCATAAATCTTAATCTGTGAGTTTGAAGTACATGCTAAAAATTCCGAGTCACAGTCAACATTTTTTTAATTTTCCGTGTGTAATGATCAGCCACAATGAATTAGAATAGAATTAATTTCTAAGAAACGGTGTGCATGAAACAATAGAAGAGTGCAGAAAATCGAACCCTAATTCATAAATCCTAATCTGTGACGTTTGAAGTACATGCTAAAAAATCCGAGTCACGGTCAACATTTTTTGAAATTTCCGAGGGTAATGGTCAGGCACAATGAATTAGAATAGAATTAATTTCTAACAAACGGTGTGCAGGAAACAATAGAAGAGTGCTTAAAATCGAACCCTAATTCATAAATCCTAATCTGTGACGTTTGAAGTACATGCTAAAAAATCCGAGTCACGGTCAACATTTTTTGAATTTTCCGTGTGTAATGATCAGCCACAATGAATTAGAATAGAATTAATTTCTAAGAAACGGTGTGCAGGAAACAATAGAAGAGTGCTGAAAATTGAACCCTAATTCATAAATCCTAATCTGTGACGTTTGAAGTACATGCTAAAAAATCCGAGTAACGGTCAACATTTTTTGAAATTTCCGTGTGTACTGATCAGGCACAGCTAATTAGAATAGAATTAATTTCTAAGAAACGGTGTGCATGAAACAATAGAAGAGTGCAGAAAATCGAACCCTAATTCATAAATCCTAATCTGTGAGTTTGAAGTACATGCTAAAAATTCCGAGTCACGTTCAACATTTTTTTAATTTTCTGTGTGTAATGATCAGCCACAATGAATTAGAATAGAATTAATTTCTAAGAAACGGTGTGCATGAAACAATAGAAGAGTGCAGAAAATCGAACCCTAATTCATAAATCCTAATCTGTGACGTTTGAAGTACATGCTAAAAAATCCGAGTCACGGTCAACATTTTTTGAAATTTCCGTGGGTAATGGTCAGGCACAATGAATTAGAATAGAATTAATTTCTAAGAAACGGTGTGCAGGAAACAATAGAAGAGTGCTGAAAATCGAACCCTAATTCATAAATCATAATCTGTGACGTTTGAAGTACATGCTAAAAAATCCGAGTCACGGTCAACATTTTTTGAAATTTCCGTGGGTAATGGTCAGCCACAATGAATTAGAATAGAATTAATTTCTAAGAAACGGTGTGCAGGAAACAATAGAAGAGTGCTGAAAATCGAACCCTAATTCATAAATCATAATTTGTGACGTTTGAAGTACATGCTAAACAATCCGAGTCACGGTCAACATTTTTTTAAATTTTCGTGTGTAATGATCAGGCACAATGAATTAGAATAGAATTAATTTCTAAGAAACGGTGTGCATGAAACAATAGAAGAGTGCAGAAAATCGAACCCTAATTCATAAATCCTAATCTGAGACATTTGAAGTACATTCTAAAAAATCCGAGTCACGGTCAACATTTTTTGAAATTTCCGTGTGTAATGGTCAGGCACAATGAATTAGAATAGAATTAATTTCTAAGAAACGGTGTGCATGAAACAATAGAAGAGTGCAGAAAATCAAACCCTAATTAGTAAATCCTAAGCTGTGACGTTTGAAGTTCATGCTAAAAAAAACAATTCACGGTCAACATTTTTTGAAATTTCCGTGTGTAATGATCAGGCACAATGAATTATAATAGAATTAATTTCTAAGAAACGGTGTGGATGAAACAAGAAGAGTACTGAAAATGGAACCCTAATTCATAAATCATAATCTGTGACGTTTGAAGTACATGATAAAAAATCCGAGACACGGTCAACATTTTTTGAATTTTCCGTGTGTAATGATCAGCCACAATGAATTAGAATAGAATTAATTTCTAAGAAACGGTGTGCAGGAAACAATAGAAGAGTGCTGAAAATCGAACCCTAATTCATAAATCCTAATCTGTGAGTTTGAAGTACATGCTAAAAAATCCGAGTCACGGTCAACATTTTTTGAAATTTCCGTGTGTAATGATCAGGCACAGCTAATTAGAATAGAATTAATTTCTAAGAAACGGTGTGCATGAAACAATAGAAGAGTGCAGAAAATCGAACCCTAATTCATAAATCCTAATCTGTGAGTTTGAAGTACATGCTAAAAAATCCGAGTCATAGTCAACATTTTTTGAAATGTCCGTGTGTAATGATCAGGCACAGCTAATTAGAATAGAATTAATTTCTAAGAAACGGTGTGCATGAAACAATAGAAGAGTGCAGAAAATCGAACCCTAATTCATAAATCATAATCTGTGACGTTTGAAGTACATGCTAAACAATCCGAGTCACGTTCAACATTTTTTTAAATTTTCGTGTGTAATGATCAGGCACAATGAATTAGAATAGAATTAATTTCTAAGAAACGGTATGCAGGAAACAATAGAAGAGTGATGAAAATCGAACCCTAATTCATAAATCATAATCTGTGACGTATGAAGTACATGCTAAAAAATCCAAGTAACTGTCAACATTTTTTGAAATTTCCGTGGGTAATGGTCAGGCACAATGAATTAGAATAGAATTAATTTCTAAGAAACGGTGTGCAGGAAACAATAGAAGAGTGCTGAAAATCGAACCCTAATTCATAAATCATAATCTGTGACGTTTGAAGTACATGCTAAAAAATCCGAGTCACGGTCAACATTTTTTGAAATTTCCGTGGGTAATGGTCAGCCACAATGAATTAGAATAGAATTAATTTCTAAGAAACGGTGTGCAGGAAACAATAGAAGATTGCTGAAAATCGAACCCTAATTCATAAATCATAATTTGTGACGTTTGAAGTACATGCTAAACAATCCGAGTCACGGTCAATATTTTTAAATTTTCGTGTGTAATGATCAGGCACAATGAATTAGAATAGAATTAATTTCTAAGAAACGGTGTGCATGAAACAATAGAAGAGTGCTGAAAATCGAACCCTAATTCATAAATCATAATCTGTGACGTTTGAAGTACATGCTAAAAAATCCGAGTCACGGTCAACATTTTTTGAAATTTCCGTGGGTAATGGTCAGCCACAATGAATTAGAATAGAATTAATTTCTAAGAAACGGTGTGCAGGAAACAATAGAAGAGTGCTGAAAATCGAACCCTAATTCATAAATCATAATTTGTGACGTTTGAAGTACATGCTAAACAATCCGAGTCACGGTCAACATTTTTTTAAATTTTCGTGTGTAATGATCAGGCACAATGAATTAGAATAGAATTAATTTCTAAGAAACGGTGTGCAAGAAAGAATATAAGAGTGCTGAAAATCGAACCCTAATTCATAAATCCTAATCTGTGAGTTTGAAGTACATGCTAAAAAATCCGAGTCACGGTCAACATTTTTTGAAATTTCCGTGTGTAATGATCAGGCACAGCTAATTAGAATAGAATTAATTTCTAAGAAACGGTGTGCATGAAACAATAGAAGAGTGCAGAAAATCGAACCCTAATTCATAAATCATAATCTGTGAGTTTGAAGTACATGCTAAAAAATCCGAGTCATAGTCAACATTTTTTGAAATGTCCGTGTGTAATGATCAGGCACAGCTAATTAGCATAGAATTAATTTCTAAGAAACGGTGTGCATGAAACAATAGAAGAGTGCAGAAAATCGAACCCTAATTCATAAATCATAATCTGTGACGTTTGAAGTACATGCTAAACAATCCGAGTCACGTTCAACATTTTTTTAAATTTTCGTGTGTAATGATCAGGCACAATGAATTAGAATAGAATTAATTTCTAAGAAACGGTATGCAGGAAACAATAGAAGAGTGATGAAAATCGAACCCTAATTCATAAATCATAATCTGTGACGTATGAAGTACATGCTAAAAAATCCAAGTAACTGTCAACATTTTTTGAAATTTCCGTGGGTAATGGTCAGACACAATGAATTAGAATAGAATTAATTTCTAAGAAACGGTGTGCAGGAAACAATAGAAGAGTGCTGAAAATCGAACCCTAATTCATAAATCATAATCTGTGATGTTTGAAGTACATGCTAAAAAATCCGAGTCACGGTCAACATTTTTTGAAATTTCCGTGGGTAATGGTCAGCCACAATGAATTAGAATAGAATTAATTTCTAAGAAACGGTGTGCAGGAAACAATAGAAGAGTGCTGAAAATCGAACCCTAATTCATAAATCATAATTTGTGACGTTTGAAGTACATGCTAAACAATCCGAGTCACGGTCAACATTTTTTTAAATTTTCGTGTGTAATGATCAGGCACAATGAATTAGAATAGAATTAATTTCTAAGAAACGGTGTGCAGGAAACAATAGAAGAGTGCTGAAAATCGAACCCTAATTCATAAATCATAATCTGTGACGTTTGAAGTACATGCTAAAAAATCCGAGTCACGGTCAACATTTTTTGAAATTTCCGTGGGTAATGGTCAGCCACAATGAATTAGAATAGAATTAATTTCTAAGAAACGGTGTGCTGGAAACAATAGAAGAGTGCAGAAAATCGAACCCTAATTCATAAATCCTAATCTGAGACATTTGAAGTACATTCTAAAAAATCCGAGTCACGGTCAACATTTTTTGAAATTTCCGTGTGTAATGGTCAGGCACAATGAATTAGAATAGAATTAATTTCTAAGAAACGGTGTGCTTGAAACAATAGAAGAGTGCAGAAAATCAAACCCTAATTAGTAAATCCTAAGCTGTGACGTTTGAAGTTCATGCTAAAAAAAACAATTCACGGTCAACATTTTTTGAAATTTTCGTGTGTAATGATCAAGCACAATGAATTATAATAGAATTAATTTCTAAGAAACGGTGTGGATGAAACAAGAAGAGTACTGAAAATGGAACCCTAATTCATAAATCATAATCTGTGACGTTTGAAGTACATGATAAAAAATCCGAGACACGGTCAACATTTTTTGAATTTTCCGTGTGTAATGATCAGCCACAATGAATTAGAATAGAATTAATTTCTAAGAAACGGTGTGCAGGAAACAATAGAAGAGTGCTGAAAATCGAACCCTAATTCATAAATCCTAATCTGTGAGTTTGAAGTACATGCTAAAAAATCCGAGTCACGGTCAACATTTTTTGAAATTTCCGTGTGTAATGATCAGGCACAGCTAATTAGAATAGAATTAATTTCTAAGAAACGGTGTGCATGAAACAATAGAAGAGTGCAGAAAATCGAACCCTAATTCATAAATCCTAATCTGTGAGTTTGAAGTACATGCTAAAAAATCCGAGTCATAGTCAACATTTTTTGAAATGTCCGTGTGTAATGATCAGGCACGGCTAATTAGAATAGAATTAATTTCTAAGAAACGGTGTGCATGAAACAATAGAAGAGTGCAGAAAATCGAACCCTAATTCATAAATCATAATCTGTGACGGTTGAAGTACATGCTAAACAATCCGAGTCACGGTCAACATTTTTTTAAATTTTCGTGTGTAATGATCAGGCACAATGAATTAGAATAGAATTAATTTCTAAGAAACGGTATGCAGGAAACAATAGAAGAGTGATGAAAATCGAACCCTAATTCATAAATCATAATCTGTGACGTATGAAGTACATGCTAAAAAATCCGAGTCACGGTCAACATTTTTTGAAATTTCCGTGGGTAATGGTCAGCCACAATGAATTAGAATAGAATTAATTTCTAAGAAACGGTGTGCAGGAAACAATAGAAGAGTGCTGCAAAATCGAACCCTAATTCATAAATCATAATTTGTGACGTTTGAAGTACATGCTAAACAATCCGAGTCACGGTCAACATTTTTTTAAATTTTCGTGTGTAATGATCAGGCACAATGAATTAGAACAGAATTAATTTCTAAGAAACGGTGTGCAGGAAACAATAGAAGAGTGCTGAAAATCGAACCCTAATTCATAAATCCTAATCTGTTACGTTTGAAGTACATGCTAAAAAATCCGAGTCACGTTCAACATTTTTTTAAATTTCCGTGTGTAATGATCAGGCACAATGAATTAGAATAGAATTAATTTCTAAGAAACGGTGTGCATGAAACAATAGAAGAGTGCAGAAAATCGAACCCAAATTCATACATCCTAATCTTTGAGTTTGAAGTACATGCTAAAAAATCCGAATCACGGTCAACATTTTTTGAAATTTCCGTGTGTAATGATCAGGCACAGCTAATTAGAATAGAATTAATTTCTAAGAAACGGTGTGCATGAAACAATAGAAGAGTGCAGAAAATCGAACCCTAATTCATAAATCATAATCTGTGACATTTGAAGTACATGCTAAAAAATCCGAGTCACGGTCAACATTTTTTGAAATTTCCGTGGGTAATGGTCAGGCACAATGAATTAGAATAGAATTAATTTCTAAGAAACGGTGTGCAGGAAACAATAGAAGAGTGCTGCAAAATCGAACCCTAATTCATAAATCATAATTTGTGACGTTTGAAGTACATGCTAAACAATCCGAGTCACGGTCAACATTTTTTTAAATTTTCGTGTGTAATGATCAGGCACAATGAATTAGAACAGAATTAATTTCTAAGAAACGGTGTGCAGGAAACAATAGAAGAGTGCTGAAAATCGAACCCTAATTCATAAATCCTAATCTGTTACGTTTGAAGTACATGCTAAAAAATCCGAGTCACGTTCAACATTTTTTTAAATTTCCGTGTGTAATGATCAGGCACAATGAATTAGAATAGAATTAATTTCTAAGAAACGGTGTGCATGAAACAATAGAAGAGTGCAGAAAATCGAACCCAAATTCATACATCCTAATCTTTGAGTTTGAAGTACATGCTAAAAAATCCGAATCACGGTCAACATTTTTTGAAATTTCCGTGTGTAATGATCAGGCACAGCTAATTAGAATAGAATTAATTTCTAAGAAACGGTGTGCATGAAACAATAGAAGAGTGCAGAAAATCGAACCCTAATTCATAAATCATAATCTGTGACATTTGAAGTACATGCTAAAAAATCCGAGTCACGGTCAACATTTTTTTAAATTTTCGTGTGTAATGATGAGGCACAATGAATTAGAATAGAATTAATTTCTAAGAAACGGTGTGCAGGAAACAATAGAAGAGTGCTGAAAATCGAACCCTAATTAATAAATCCTAAGTTGTGACGTTTGAAGTACATGCTAAAAAAAAGGAGTCACGGTCAACATTTTTTGAAATTTCCGTGTGTAATGATCAGGCACAATGAATTAGAATAGAAATAATTTCTAAGAAACGGTGTGCAGGAAACAATAGAAGAGTGATTAAAATCGAACCCTAATTCATAAATCCTAATCTGTGAGTTTGAAGTACATGCTAAAAAATCCGAGTCACGGTCAACATTTTTTTAAATTTTCGTGTGTAATGATCAAGCACAATGAATTAGAATAGAATTAATTTCTAAGAAACGGTGTGCATGAAACAATAGAAGAGTGCTGAAAATTGAACCCTAATTCATAAATCCTAATCTGTGAGTTTGAAGCACATGCTAAAAAATCCGAGTCACGGTCAACATTTTTTGAAATTTCCGTGTGTAATGATCAGGCACAGCTAATTAGAATAGAATTAATTTCTAAGAAACGGTGTGCATGAAACAATAGAAGAGTGCAGAAAATCGAACCCTAATTCATAAATAATAATCTGTGACGTTTGAAGTACATGCTAAACAATCCGAGTCACGGTCAATATTTTTTTAAATTTCCGTGTGTAATGATCAGGCACAATGAATTAGAATAGAATTAATTTCTAAGAAACGGTGTGCAGAAAACAATAGAAGAGTGCTGAAAATCGAACCCTAATTCGTAAATCATAATCTGTGACGTTTGAAGTACATGCTAAAAAATCCGACTCACGGTCAACATTTTTTCCAATTTCCGTGTGTAATGATCAGGCACAGCTCATTAGAATAGAATTAATTTCTAAGAAACGGTGTGCATGAAACAATAGAAGAGTGCAGAAAATCGAACCCTAATTCATAAATCCTAATCTGTGACGTTTGAAGTACATGCTAAAAAAAACAATTCACGGTCAACATTTTTTATAATTTCCGTGTGTAATGATCAGGCACAATGAATTATAATATAATTAATTTCTAAGAAACGGTGTGGATGAAAAAAGAAGAGTACTGAAAATGGAACCCTAATTCATAAATCATAATCTGTGACGTTTGAAGTACATGCTAAAAAATC
This sequence comes from Cucurbita pepo subsp. pepo, assembly GCF_057944985.1. Classification (NCBI taxonomy): domain Eukaryota; kingdom Viridiplantae; phylum Streptophyta; class Magnoliopsida; order Cucurbitales; family Cucurbitaceae; genus Cucurbita; species Cucurbita pepo. The sequence continues at coordinate 5,311,972 of NC_141816.1, read as the reverse complement.
CGAGTCACGGTCAACATTTTTTTAAATTTCCGTGTGTAATGATCAGGCACAATGAATTAGAATAGAATTAATTTCTAAGAAACGATGTGCATTAAACAATAGAAGAGTGCTGAAAATGGAACCCTAATTCATAAATCCTAATCTGTGACGTTTGAAGTACATGCTAAAAAATCCGAGTCACGGTCAACATTTTTTGAATTTTCCGTGTGTAATGATCAGCCACAATGAATTAGAATAGAATTAATTTCTAAGAAACGGTGTTCAGGAAACAATAGAAGAGTGCTGAAAATCGAACCCTAATTCATAAATCCTAATCTGTGAGTTTGAGGTACATGCTAAAAAATCCGAGTCACGGTCAACATTTTTTGAAATTTCCGTGTGTAATGATCAGGCACAGCTCATTAGAATAGAATTAATTTCTAAGAAACGGTGTGCATGAAACAATAGAAGAGTGCAGAAAATCGAACCCTAATTCATAAATCCTAATCTGTGAGTTTGAAGTACATGCTAAAAAATCCGAGTCATAGTCAACATTTTTTGAAATGTCCGTGTGTAATGATCAGGCACAGCTAATTAGAATAGAATTAATTTCTAAGAAACGGTGTGCATTAAACAATAGAAGAGTGCAGAAAATCGAACCCTAATTCATAAATCATAATCTGTGACGTTTGAAGTACATGCTAAACAATCCGAGTCACGGTCAACATTTTTTTAAATTTTCGTGTGTAATGATCAGGCACAATGAATTAGAATAGAATTAATTTCTAAGAAACGGTATGCAGGAAACAATAGAAGAGTGATGAAAATCGAACCCTAATTAATAAATAATAATTTGTGACGTTTGAAGTACATGCTAAACAATCCGAGTCACGGTCAACATTTTTTTAAATTTTCGTGTGTAATGATCAGGCATAATGAATTAGAATAGAATTAATTTCTAAGAAACGGTGTGCATGAAACAATAGAAGAGTGCAGAAAATCGAACCCTAATTCATAAATCCTAATCTGTGACATTTGAAGTACATTCTAAAAAATCCGAGTCACGGTCAACATTTTTTGAAATTTTCGTGGGTAATGGTCAGGCACAATGAATTAGAATAGAATTAATTTCTAAGAAACGGTGTGCATGAAACAATAGAAGAGTGCAGAAAATCAAACCCTAATTAATAAATCCTAAGCTGTGACGTTTGAAGTTCATGCTAAAAAAAAACAATTCACGGTCAACATTTTTTTAAATTTCCGTGTGTAATGATCAGGCACAATGAATTATAATAGAATTAATTTCTAAGAAACGGTGTGGATTAAACAAGAAGAGTACTGAAAATGGAACCCTAATTCATAAATCATAATCTGTAACGTTTGAAGTACATGCTAAAAAATCCGACTCACGGTCAACATTTTTTTAAATTTTCCGTGTGTAATGATCAGCCACAATGAATTAGAATAGAATTAATTTCTAAGAAACGGTGTGTAGGAAACAATAGAAGAGTGCTGAAAATCGAACCCTAATTCATAAATCCTAATCTGTGAGTTTGAAGTACATGCTAAAAAATCCGAGTCACGGTCAACATTTTTTGAAATTTCGGTGTGTAATGATCAGGCACAGCTAATTAGAATAGAATTAATTTCTAAGAAACGGTGTGCATTAAACAATAGAAGAGTGCAGAAAATCGAACCCTAATTCATAAATCATAATCTGTGACGTTTGAAGTACATGCTAAACAATCCGAGTCACGGTCAACATTTTTTTAAATTTTCGTGTGTAATGATCAGGCACAATGAATTAGAATAGAATTAATTTCTAAGAAACGGTATGCAGGAAACAATAGAAGAGTGATGAAAATCGAAACCTAATTAATAAATCATAATTTGTGACGTTTGAAGTACATGCTAAACAATCCGAGTCACGGTCAACATTTTTTTAAATTTTCGTGTGTAATGATCAGGCATAATGAATTAGAATAGAATTAATTTCTAAGAAACGGTGTGCATGAAACAATAGAAGAGTGCAGAAAATCGAACCCTAATTCATAAATCCTAATCTGTGACATTTGAAGTACATTCTAAAAAATCCGAGTCACGGTCAACATTTTTTGAAATTTCCGTGGGTAATGGTCAGGCACAATGAATTAGAATAGAATTAATTTCTAAGAAACGGTGTGCATGAAACAATAGAAGAGTGCAGAAAATCAAACCCTAATTAATAAATCCTAAGCTGTGACGTTTGAAGTTCATGCTAAAAAAAATAATTCACGGTCAACATTTTTTTAAATTTCCGTGTGTAATGATCAGGCACAATGAATTAGAATAGAATTAATTTCTAAGAAACGGTGTGCATTAAACAATAGAAGAGTGCTGAAAATGGAACCCTAATTCATAAATCCTAATCTGTGACGTTTGAAGTACATGCTAAAAAATCCGAGTCACGGTCAACATTTTTTGAATTTTCCTTGTGTAATGATCATCCACAATTAATTAGAATAGAATTAATTTCTAAGAAACGGTGTGCAGGAAACAATAGAAGAGTGCTGAAAATCGAACCCTAATTCATAAATCCTAATCTGTGACGTTTGAAGTACATGCTAAAAAATCCGAGTCACGGTCAACATTTTTTGAAATTTCCGTGTGTAATGATCAGGCACAGCTCATTAGAATAGAATTAATTTCTAAGAAACGGTGTGCATGAAACAATAGAAGAGTGCAGAAAATCGAACCTAATTCATAAATCCTAATCTGTGAGTTTGAAGTACATGCTAAAAAATCCGAGTCATAGTCAACATTTTTTGAAATGTCCATGTGTAATGATCAGGCACAGCTAATTAGAATAGAATTAATTTCTAAGAAACGGTGTGCATGAAACAATAGAAAAGTGCAGAAAATCGAACCCTAATTCATAAATCATAATCTGTGACGTTTGAAGTACATGTTAAACAATCCGAGTCACGGTCAACATTTTTTTAAATTTTCGTGTGTAATGATCAGGCACAATGAATTAGAATAGAATTAATTTCTAAGAAACGGTATGCAGGAAACAATAGAAGAGTGATGAAATCCGAACCCTAATTCATAAATCATAATCTGTGACGTATGAAGTACATGCTAAAAAATCAAAGTCACGGTCAACATTTTTTGAAATTTCCGTGGGTAATGATCAGGCACAATGAATTCGAATAGAATTAATTTCTAAGAAACGGTGTGCAGGAAACAATAGAAGAGTGCTGAAAATCGAACCCTAATTCATAAATCCTAATCTGTTACGTTTGAAGTACATGCTAAAAAATCCGAGTCACGTTCAACATTTTTTGAAATTTCCGTGTGTAATGATCAGGCACAATGAATTAGAATAGAATTAATTTCTAAGAAACGATGTGCATGAAACAATAGAAGAGTGCAGAAAATGGGACCCTAATTCATAAATCATAATCTGTGACGTGTGAATTACATGCTAAACAATCAGAGTCACGGTCAACATTTTTCTAAATTTCCGTGTGTAATGATCAGGCACAACGAATTAGAATTGTATTAATTCTAAGAAACGGTGTGCATGAAACAATAGAAGAGTGCAGAAAATCGAACCCTAATTCATTAATCCTAATCTGTGACGTTTGAAGTACATGCTAAAAAATCCGAGTCACGGTCAACAATTTTTGAAATTTCCGTGTGTAATGATCAGGCACAATGAATTAGAATAGAATTAATTTCTAAGAAACGGTGTGCATGAAACAATAGAAGAATGCAGAAAATCGAACCCTAATTCATAAATCCTAATCTGTGACGTTTGAAGTACATGCTAAAAAATCCGAATCAAGGTCAACATTTTTTTAAATTTCCGTGTGTAATGATCAGGCACAATGAATTACAATAGAATTAATTTCTAAGAAACGGTTTGAAGGAAACAATAGAAGAGTTCTTAAAATCGAACCCTAATTCATAAATCCTAATCTGTGACGTTTGAAGTACATGCTAAAAAATACGAGTCACGGTCAACATTTTTTGAAATTTCCGTGGGTAATGGTCAAGCACAATGAATTAGAATAGAATTAATTTCTAAGAAACGGTGTGCAGGAAACAATAGAAGAGTGCTGAAAATCGAACCCTAATTCATAAATCATAATCTGTGACGTTTGAAGTACATGCTAAAAAATCCGAGTCACGGTCAACATTTTTTTAAATTTCCGTGTGTAATGATCAGGCACAATGAATTAGAATAGAATTAATTTCTAAGAAACGGTGTGCATGAAACAAGAAGAGTACTGAAAATGGAACCCTAATTCATAAATCCTAATCTGTGACGTTTGAAATACATGCTAAAAAATCCGAGTCACGATCAACATTTTTTGAATTTTCCGTGGGTAATGATCAGGCACAATGAATTAGGATAGAATTAATTTCTAAGAAACGGTGTGCATGAAACAATAGAAGAGTGCAGAAAATCGAACCCTAATTCATAAATCCTAATCTGTGACGTTTGAAGTACATTCTAAAAAATCCGAGTCACGGTCAACATTTTTTGAAATTTCCGTGTGTAATGATCAGGCACAATGAATTTCAATAGAATTAATTTCTAAGAAACGGTTTGGAAGAAACAATAGAAGAGTGTTGAAAATAAAACCCTAATTTATAAATCCTAATCTGTGACGTATGAAGTACATGCTAAAAAATCCGAGTCACGGTCAACATTTTTTGAAATTTCCGTGTAATGATCAGGCACAATTAATTATAATAGAATTAATTTCTAAGAAACGGTGTGGATGAAACAAGAAGAGTACTGAAAATGGAACCCTAATTCTTAAATCCTAATCTGTGACGTTTGAAATACATGCTAAAAAATCCGAGTCACGATCAACATTTTTTGAATTTTCCGTGGGTAATGATCAGGCACAATGAATTAGGATAGAATTAATTTCTAAGAAACGGTGTGCATGAAACAATAGAAGAGTGCAGAAAATCGAACCCTAATTCATAAATCCTAATCTGTGACGTTTGAAGTACATTCTAAAAAATCCGAGTCACGGTCAACATTTTTTGAAATTTCCGTGTGTAATGGTCAGGCACAATGAATTAGAATAGAATTAATTTCTAAGAAACGTTGTGCATGAAACAATAGAAGAGTGCAGAAAATCGAACCCTAATTAATAAATCCTAAGCTGTGACGTTTGAAGTACATGCTAAAAAAAACAATTCACGGTCAACATTTTTTTAAATTTCCGTGTGTAATGATCAGGCACAATGAATTAGAATAAAATTAATTTCTAAGAAACGGTGTGCATTAAACAATAGAAGAGTGTTGAAAATGGGAACCCTCATTCATAAATCCTAATCTGTGACGTTTGAAGTACATGCTAAAAAATCCGAGTCACGGTCAACATTTTTTGAAATTTCCGTGGGTAATGGTCAGGCACAATGAATTAGAATAGAATTAATTTCTAAGAAACGGTGTGCAGGAAACAATAGAAGAGTGCTGAAAATCGAACCCTAATTCATAAATCATAATCTGTGACGTTTGAAGTACATGCTAAAAAATCCGAGTCACGGTCAACATTTTTTGAAATTTCCGTGAGTAATGGTCAGGCACAATGAATTAGAATAGAATTAATTTCTAAGAAACGGTGTGCAGGAAACAATAGAAGAGTGCTGAAAATCGAACCCTAATTCATAAATGATAATTTGTGACGTTTGAAGTACATGCTAAACAATCCGAGTCACGGTCAACATTTTTTTAAATTTTCGTGTGTAATGATCAGGCATAATGAATTAGAATAGAATTAATTTCTAAGAAACGGTGTGCATGAAACAATAGAAGAGTGCAGAAAATCGAACCCTAATTCATAAATCCTAATCTGTGACATTTGAAGTACATTCTAAAAAATCCGAGTCACGGTCAACATTTTTTGAAATTTCCGTGTGTAATGGTCAGGCACAATGAATTAAAATAGAATTAATTTCTAAGAAACGGTGTGCATGAAACAATAGAAGAGTGCAGAAAATCAAACCCTAATTAATAAATCCTAAGCTGTGACGTTTGAAGTTCATGCTAAAAAAAACAATTCACGGTCAACATTTTTTTAAATTTCCGTGTGTAATGATCAGGCACAATGAATTATAATAGAATTAATTTCTAAGAAACGGTGTGGATGAAACAAGAAGAGTACTGAAAACTGAACCCTAATTCATAAATCATAATCTGTGACGTTTGAAGTACATGCTAAAAAATCCGAGTCACGGTCAACATTTTTTTAGATTTCCGTGTGTAATGATCAGGCACAATGAATTAGAATAGAATTAATTTCTAAGAAACGGTGTGCATTAAACAATAGAAGAGTGCTGAAAATGGAACCCTAATTCATAAATCCTAATCTGTGACGTTTGAAGTACATGCTAAAAAATCCGAGTCACGATCAACATTTTTTGAATTTTCCGTGGGTAATGATCAGGCACAATGAATTAGGATAGAATTAATTTCTAAGAAACGGTGTGCATGAAACAATAGAAGAGTGCAGAAAATCGAACCCTAATTCATAAATCCTAATCTGTGAGTTTGAAGTACATGCTAAAAAATCCGAGTCACGGTCAACATTTTTTGAAATTTCCGTGTGTAATGATCAGGCACAATGAATTTCAATAGAATTAATTTCTAAGAAACGGTTTGGAAGAAACAATAGAAGAGTGTTGAAAATAAAACCCTAATTCATAAATCCTAATCTGTGACGTATGAAGTACATGTTAAAAAATCCGAGTCACGGTCAACATTTTTTGAAATTTCCGTGTAATGATCAGGCACAATTAATTATAATAGAATTAATTTCTAAGAAACGGTGTGGATGAAACAAGAAGAGTACTGAAAATGGAACCCTAATTCTTAAATCCTAATCTGTGACGTTTGAAATACATGCTAAAAAATCCGAGTCACGATCAACATTTTTTGAATTTTCCGTGGGTAATGATCAGGCACAATGAATTAGGATAGAATTAATTTCTAAGAAACGGTGTGCATGAAACAATAGAAGAGTGCAGAAAATCGAACCCTAATTCATAAATCCTAATATGTGACGTTTGAAGTACATTCTAAAAAATCCGAGTCACGGTCAACATTTTTTGAAATTTCCGTGTGTAATGATCAGGCACAATGAATTAGAATAAAATTAATTTCTAAGAAACGGTGTGCATTAAACAATAGAAGAGTGTTGAAAATGGAACCCTAATTCATAAATCCTAATCTGTGACGTTTGAAGTACATGCTAAAAAATCCGAGTCACGGTCAACATTTTTTGAAATTTCCGTGGGTAATGGTCAAGCACAATGAATTAGAATAGAATTAATTTCTAAGAAACGGTGTGCAGGAAACAATAGAAGAGTGCTGAAAATCGAACCCTAATTCATAAATCATAATCTGTGACGTTTGAAGTACATGCTAAAAAATCCGAGTCACGGTCAACATTTTTTTAAATTTTCGTGTGTAATGATGAGGCACAATGAATTAGAATAGAATTAATTTCTAAGAAACGGTGTGCAGGAAACAATAGAAGAGTGCTGAAAATCGAACCCTAATTCGTAAATCATAATCTGTGACGTTTGAAGTACATGCTAAAAAATCCGACTCACGGTCAACATTTTTTGAAATTTCCGTGTGTAATGATCAGGCACAATGAATTTCAATAGAATTAATTTCTAAGAAACGGTTTGGAAGAAACAATAGAAGAGTGTTGAAAATAAAACCCTAATTCATAAATCCTAATCTGTGACGTATGAAGTACATGTTAAAAAATCCGAGTCACGGTCAACATTTTTTGAAATTTCCGTGTAATGATCAGGCACAATTAATTATAATAGAATTAATTTCTAAGAAACGGTGTGGATGAAACAAGAAGAGTACTGAAAATGGAACCCTAATTCTTAAATCCTAATCTGTGACGTTTGAAATACATGCTAAAAAATCCGAGTCACGATCAACATTTTTTGAATTTTCCGTGGGTAATGATCAGGCACAATGAATTAGGATAGAATTAATTTCTAAGAAACGGTGTGCATGAAACAATAGAAGAGTGCAGAAAATCGAACCCTAATTCATAAATCCTAATCTGTGACGTTTGAAGTACATTCTAAAAAATCCGAGTCACGGTCAACATTTTTTGAAATTTCCGTGTGTAATGGTGAGGCACAATGAATTAGAATAGAATTAATTTCTAAGAAACGGTGTGCATGAAACAATAGAAGAGTGCAGAAAATCGAACCCTAATTAATAAATCCTAAGCTGTGACGTTTGAAGTACATGCTAAAAAAAACAATTCACGGTCAACATTTTTTTAAATTTCCGTGTGTAATGATCAGGCACAATGAATTAGAATAAAATTAATTTCTAAGAAACGGTGTGCATTAAACAATAGAAGAGTGTTGAAAATGGAACCCTAATTCATAAATCCTAATCTGTGACGTTTGAAGTACATGTTAAAAAATCCGAGTCACGGTCAACATTTTTTGAAATTTCCGTGGGTAATGGTCAGGCACAATGAATTAGAATAGAATTAATTTCTAAGAAACGGTGTGCAGGAAACAATAGAAGAGTGCTGAAAATCGAACCCTAATTCATAAATCATAATCTGTGACGTTTGAAGTACATGCTAAAAAATCCGAGTCACGGTCAACATTTTTTTAAATTTTCGTGTGTAATGATGAGGCACAATGAATTAGAATAGAATTAATTTCTAAGAAACGGTGTGCAGGAAACAATAGAAGAGTGCTGAAAATCGAACCCTAATTCGTAAATCATAATCTGTGACGTTTGAAGTACATGCTAAAAAATCCGACTCATGGTCAACATTTTTTGAAATTTCCGTGTGTAATGATCAGGCACAGCTCATTAGAATAGAATTAATTTCTAAGAAACGGTGTGCATGAAACAATAGAAGAGTGCAGAAAATCGAACCCTAATTCATACATCCTAATCTGTGAGTTTGAAGTACATGCTAAAAAATCCGAATCACGGTCAACATTTTTTGAAATTTCCGTGTGTAATGATCAGGCAAAGCTAATTAGAATAGAATTAATTTCTAAGAAACGGTGTGCATGAAACAATAGAAGAGTGCAGAAAATCGAACCCTAATTCATAAATCATAATCTGTGACATTTGAAGTACATGCTAAAAAATCCGAGTCACGGTCAACATTTTTTTAAATTTTCGTGTGTAATGATGAGGCACAATGAATTAGAATAGAATTAATTTCTAAGAAACGGTGTGCAGAAAACAATAGAAGAGTGCTGAAAATCGAACCCTAATTCGTAAATCATAATCTGTGACGTTTGAAGTACATGCTAAAAAATCCGACTCACGGTCAACATTTTTTCCAATTTCCGTGTGTAATGATCAGGCACAGCTCATTAGAATAGAATTAATTTCTAAGAAACGGTGTGCATGAAACAATAGAAGAGTGCAGAAAATCGAACCCTAATTCATAAATCCTAATCTGTGAGTTTGAAGTACATGCTAAAAAATCCGAGTCATAGTCAACATTTTTTAAAATTTCCGTGTGTAATGATCAGGCACAGCTAATTAGAATAGAATTAATTTCTAAGAAACGGTGTGCATGAAACAATAGAAGAGTGCAGAAAATCGAACCCTAATTCATAAATCATAATCTGTGACGTTTGGAGTACATGCTAAACAATCCGAGTCACGGTCAACATTTTTTAAAATTTTCGTGTGTAATGATCAGGCACAATGAATTAGAATAGAATTAATTTCTAAGAAACGGTATGCAGGAAACAATAGAAGAGTGATGAAAATCGAACCCTAATTCATAAATCATAATCTGTGACGTATGAAGTACATGCTAAAAAATCCAAGTCACGGTCAACATTTTTTGAAATTTCCGTGGGTAATGATCAGGCACAATGAATTAGAATTGTATTAATTCTAAGAAACGGTGTGCATGAAACAATAGAAGAGTGCAGAAAATCGAACCCTAATTCATAAATCCTAATCTGTGAGTTTGAAGTACATGCTAAAAAATCCGAGTCATAGTCAACATTTTTTGAAATGTCCGTGTGTAATGATCAGGCACAGCTAATTAGAATAGAATTAATTTCTAAGAAACGGTGTGCATGAAACAATAGAAGAGTGCAGAAAATCGAACCCTAATTCATAAATCATAATCTGTGACGTTTGGAGTACATGCTAAACAATCCGAGTCACGGTCAACATTTTTTAAAATTTTCGTGTGTAATGATCAGGCACAATGAATTAGAATAGAATTAATTTCTAAGAAACGGTATGCAGGAAACAATAGAAGAGTGATGAAAATCGAACCCTAATTCATAAATCATAATCTGTGACGTATGAAGTACATGCTAAAAGATTCAAGTCACGGTCAACATTTTTTGAAATTTCCGTGGGTAATGATCAGGCACAATGAATTAGAATTGTATTAATTCTAAGAAACGGTGTGCATGAAACAATAGAAGAGTGCAGAAAATCGAACCCTAATTCATAAATCCTAATCTGTTACGTTTGAAGTACATGCTAAAAAATCCGAGTCACGTTCAACATTTTTTGAAATTTCCGTGTGTAATGATCAGGCACAATGAATTAGAATAGAATTAATTTCTAAGAAACGGTGTGCATGAAACAATAGAAGAGTGCAGAAAATCGAACCCTAATTCATAAATCCTAATCTGTGACGTTTGAAGTACATGCTAAAAAATCCGAGTCACGGTCAACAATTTTTGAAATTTCCGTGTGTAATGATCAGGCACAATGAATTAGAATAGAATTAATTTCTAAGAAACGGTGTGCATGAAACAATAGAAGAATGCAGAAAATCGAACCCTAATTCATAAATCCTAATCTGTGACGTTTGAAGTACATGCTAAAAAATCCGAGTCACGGTCAACATTTTTTTAAATTTCCGTGTGTAATGATCAGGCACAATGAATTAGATTAGTATTAATTTCGAAGAAACGGTGTGCATGAAACAATAGAAGAGTGCAGAAAACCGAACCCTAATTCATAAATCCTAATCTGTGACGTTTGAAGTACATGCTAAAAAATCCGAGTCACGGTCAACAATTTTTGAAATTTCCGTGTGTAATGATCAGGCACAATGAATTAGAATAGAATTAATTTCTAAGAAACGGTGTGCATGAAACAATAGAAGAATGCAGAAAATCGAACCCTAATTCATAAATCCTAATCTGTGACGTTTGAAGTACATGCTAAAAAATCCGAGTCACGGTCAACATTTTTTTAAATTTCCGTGTGTAATGATCAGGCACAATGAATTAGATTAGTATTAATTTCGAAGAAACGGTGTGCATGAAACAATAGAAGAGTTCTTAAAATCGAACCCTAATTCATAAATCCTAATCTGTGACGTTTGAAGTACATGCTAAAAAATCCGAGTCACGATCAACATTTTTTGAATTTTCCGTGGGTAATGATCAGGCACAATGAATTAGGATAGAATTAATTTCTAAGAAACGGTGCGCATGAAACAATAGAAGAGTGCAGAAAATCGAACCCTAATTCATAAATCCTAATCATTGACGTTTGAAGTACATTCTAAAAAATCCGAGTCACGGTCAACATTTTTTGAAATTTTCGTGTGTAATGGTCAGGCATAATGAATTAGAATAGAATTAATTTCTAAGAAACGGTGTGCAGGAAACAGTAGAAGAGTGCTGAAAATCGAACCCTAATTAATAAATCCTAAGCTGTGACGTTTGAAGTACATGCTAAAAAATCCGAGTCACGGTCAACATTTTTTTAAATTTCCGTGTGTAATGATCAGGCACAATGAATTAGAATAGAATTAATTTCTAAGAAACGGTGTGCAGGAAACAATAGAAGAGTGTTGAAAATGGAACCCTAATTCATAAATCATAATCTGTGACGTTTGAAGTACATGCTAAAAAATCCGAGTCACGGTCAACATTTTTTTAAATTTCCATGGGTAATGATCAGGCACAATGAATTAGAATAGAATTAATATCTAAGAAACGGTGTGCATGAAACAATAGAAGAATGCTGAAAATCGAACCCTAATTCATAAATCCTAATCTGTGACGTTTGAAGTACATGCTAAAAAATCCGAGTCTTGGTCAACATTTTTTTAAATTTCCGTGTGTAATGATCAGGCACAATGAATTATAATAGTATTAATTTCTAAGAAACGGTGTGCATGAAACAATAGAAGAGTGCAGAAAATCGAACCCTAATTCATAAATCCTAATTTGTGAAGTTTGAAGTACATGCTAAAAAATCCGAGTCACAGTCAACATTTTTTGAAATTTCCGTGGGTAATGGTCAGTCACAATGAATTAGAATAGAATTAATTTCTAAGAAACGGTGTGCAGGAAACAATAGAAGAGTGCTGAAAATCGAACCCTAATTCATAAATCATAATCTGTGACGTTTGAAGTACATGCTAAAAAATCCGAGTCACGGTCAACATTTTTTGAAATTTCCGTGTGTAATGATCAGGCACAATGAATTAGAATAGAATTAATTTCTAAGAAACGATGTGTAGGAAACAATAGAAGAGTGCTTAAAATCGAACCTTAATTCATAAATCCTAATCTGTTACGTTTGAAGTACATGCTAAAAATTCCGAGTCACGGTCAACATTTTTTTAAATTTCCGTGTGTAATGATCAGCCACAATGAATTAGAATAGTATTAATTTCTAAGAAACGGTGTGCAGGAAACAATAGAAGAGTGCTTAAAATCGATTTCTAATTCATAAATCCTAATCTGTTACGTTTGAAGTACATGCTAAAAAATCCGAATCACGGTCAACATTTTTTTAAATTTCCGTGTGTAATGATCACGCACAATGAATTAGAATAGAATTAATTTCTAAGAAACGGTGTGCAGGAAACAATAGAAGAGTGCTGAAAATCGAACCCTAATTCATAAATCCTAATCTGTGACGTTTGAAGTACATGCTAAAAAATCCGAGTCACGGTCAACATTTTTTGAAATTTCCGTGTGTAATGATCAGGCACAATGAATTAGAATAGAATTAATTTCTAAGAAACGGTTTGCATGAAACAATAGAAGAATGCAGAAAATCGAACCCTAATTCATAAATCCTAATCTGTGATGTTTGAAGTACATGCTAAAAAATCCGAGTCACGGTCAACATTTTTTTAAATTTCCGTGTGTAATGATCAGGCACAATGAATTAGAATAGAATTAATTTCTAAGAAACGGTGTGCAGGAAACAATAGTGGAGTGTTGAAAATGGAACCCTAATTCATAAATCATAATCTGTGACGTTTGAAGTACATGCTAAAAAATCCGAGTCACGGTCAACATTTTTTGAAATTTCCGTGTGTAATGATCAGGCACAATGAATTAGAATAGAATTAATTTCTAAGAAACGGTGTGTAGGAAACAATAGAAGAGTGCTTAAAATCGAACCTTAATTCATAAATCCTAATCTGTTACGTTTGAAGTACATGCTAAAAATTCCGAGTCACGGTCAACATTTTTTTAAATTTCCGTGTGTAATGATTAGCCACAATGAATTAGAATAGTATTAATTTCTAAGAAACGGTGTGCAGGAAACAATAGAAGAGTGCTTAAAATCGATTTCTAATTCATAAATCCTAATCTGTTACGTTTGAAGTACATGCTAAAAAATCCGAATCACGATCAACATTTTTTTAAATTTCCGTGTGTAATGATCACGCACAATGAATTAGAATAGAATTAATTTCTAAGAAACAGTGTGCAGGAAACAATAGAAGAGTGCTGAAAATCGAACTCTAATTCATAAATCCTAATCTGTGACGTTTGAAGTACATGCTAAAAAATCCGAGTCACGGTCAACATTTTTTGAAATTTCCGTGTGTAATGATCAGGCACAATGAATTAGAATAGAATTAATTTCTAAGAAACGGTGTGCATGAAACAATAGAAGAATGCAGAAAATCGAACCCTAATTCATAAATCCTAATCTGTGATGTTTGAAGTACATGCTAAAAAATCCGAGTCACGGTCAACATTTTTTTAAATTTCCGTGTGTAATGATCAGGCACAATGAATTATAATAGAATTAATTTCTAAGAAACGGTGTGGATGAAACAAGAAGAGTGATGAAAATCGAACCCTTATTCATAAATCCTAATCTGTGACGTTTGAAGTACATGCTAAAAAATCCGAGTCACGATCAACATTTTTTGAATTTTCCGTGGGTAATGATCAGGCACAATGAATTAGGATAGAATTAATTTCTAAGAAACGGTGCGCATGAAACAATAGAAGAGTGCAGAAAATCGAACCCTAATTCATAAATCCTAATCATTGACGTTTGAAGTACATTCTAAAAAATCCGAGTCACGGTCAACATTTTTTGAAATTTTCGTGTGTAATGGTCAGGCACAATGAATTAGAATAGAATTAATTTCTAAGAAACGGTGTGCAGGAAACAGTAGAAGAGTGCTGAAAATCGAACCCTAATTAATAAATCCTAAGCTGTGACGTTTGAAGTACATGCTAAAAAATCCGAGTCACGGTCAACATTTTTTTAAATTTCCGTGGGTAATGATCAGGCACAATGAATTAGAATAGAATTAATTTCTAAGAAACGAAGTGCAGGAAACAATAGAAGAGTGTTGAAAATGGAACCCTAATTCATAAATCATAATCTGTGACGTTTGAAGTACATGCTAAAAAATCCGAGTCACGGTCAACATTTTTTTAAATTTCCATGGGTAATGATCAGGCACAATGAATTAGAATAGAATTAATATCTAAGAAACGGTGTGCATGAAACAATAGAAGAGTGCAGAAAATCGAACCCTAATTCATAAATCCTAATCATTGACGTTTGAAGTACATTCTAAAAAATCCGAGTCACGGTCAACATTTTTTGAAATTTTCGTGTGTAATGGTCAGGCACAATGAATTAGAATAGAATTAATTTCTAAGAAACGGTGTGCAGAAAACAGTAGAAGAGTGCTGAAAATCGAACCCTAATTAATAAATCCTAAGCTGTGACGTTTGAAGTACATGCTAAAAAATCCGAGTCATCGTCAACATTTTTTTAAATTTCCGTGTGTAATGATCAGGCACAATGAATTAGAATAGAATTAATTTCTAAGAAACGGTGTGCAGGAAACAATAGTAGAGTGTTGAAAATGGAACCCTAATTCATAAATCATAATCTGTGACGTTTGAAGTACATGCTAAAAAATCCGAGTCACGGTCAACATTTTTTTAAATTTCCATGGGTAATGATCAGGCACAATGAATTAGAATAGAATTAATATCTAAGAAACGGTGTGCATGAAACAATAGAAGAGTGCAGAAAATCGAACCCTAATTCATAAATCCTAATCTGTGACGTTTGAAGTACATGCTAAAAAATCTGAGTCACGGTCAACATTTTTTGAAATTTCCGTGGGTAATGGTCAGGCACAATGAATTAGAATGGAATTAATTTCTAAGAAACGGTGTGCAGGAAACAATAGAAGAGTGCTGAAAATCGAACCCTAATTCATAAATCATAATCTGTGACGTTTGAAGTACATGCTAAACAATCCGAGTCACGGTCAACATTTTTTTAAATTTTCGTGTGTAATGATCAGGCACAATGAATTAGAATAGAATTAATTTCTAAGAAACGGTGTGCAGGAAACAATAGAAGAGTGCTGAAAATCGAACCCTAATTCGTAAATCATAATCTGTGACGTTTGAAGTACATGCTAAAAAATCCGAGTCACGGTCAACATTTTTTGAAATTTCCGTGTGTAATGATCAGGCACAATGAATTAGAATAGAATTAATTTCTAAGAAACGGTGTGTAGGAAACAATAGAAGAGTGCTTAAAATCGAACCTTAATTCATAAATCCTAATCTGTTACGTTTGAAGTACATGCTAAAAATTCCGAGTCACGGTCAACATTTTTTTAAATTTCCGTGTGTAATGATCAGCCACAATGAATTAGAATAGTATTAATTTCTAAGAAACGGTGTGCAGGAAACAATAGAAGAGTGCTTAAAATCGATTTCTAATTCATAAATCCTAATCTGTTACGTTTGAAGTACATGCTAAAAAATCCGAATCACGGTCAACATTTTTTTAAATTTTCGTGTGTAATGATCAGGCACAATGAATTAGAATAGAATTAATTTCTAAGAAACGGTGTGCAGGAAACAATAGAAGAGTGCTGAAAATCGAACCCTAATTCATAAATCCTAATCTGTGACGTTTGAAGTACATGCTAAAAAATCCGAGTCACGGTCAACATTTTTTGAAATTTCCGTGGGTAATGGTCAGGCACAATGAATTAGAATAGAATTAATTTCTAAGAAACGGTGTGCAGGAAACAATAGAAGAGTGCTGAAAATCGAACCCTAATTCATAAATCATAATCTGTGACGTTTGAAGTACATGCTAAAAAATCCGAGTCACGGTCAACATTTTTTTAAATTTCGGTGTGTAATGATCAGGCACAATGAATTAGAATAGAATTAATTTCTAAGAAACGGTGTGCATGAAACAATAGAAGAATGCAGAAAATCGAACCCTAATTCATAAATCCTAATCTGTGACGTTTGAAGTACATGCTAAAAAATCCGAGTCACGGTCAACATTTTTTGAAATTTCCGTGGGTAATGGTCAGCCACAATGAATTAGAATAGAATTAATTTCTAAGAAACGGTGTGCAGGAAACAATAGAAGAGTGCTGAAAATCGAACCCTAATTCATAAATCATAATCTGTGACGTTTGAAGTACATGCTAAAAAATCCGAGTCACGGTCAACATTTTTTTAAATTTCCGTGTGTAATGATCAGGCACAATGAATTAGAATAGAATTAATTTCTAAGAAACGGTGTGCATGAAACAATAGAAGAATGCAGAAAATCGAACCCTAATTCGTAAATCATAATCTGTGACGTTTGAAGTACATGCTAAACAATCCGAGTCACGGTCAACATTTTTTTAAATTTTCGTGTGTAATGATCAGGCACAATGAATTAGAATAGAATTAATTTCTAAGAAACGGTGTGCAGGAAACAATAGAAGAGTGCTGAAAATCGAACCCTAATTCATAAATCCTAATCTGTGACGTTTGAAGTACATGCTAAAAAATCCGAGTCACGGTCAACATTTTTTGAAATTTCCGTTGGTAATGATCAGGAACAATGAATTAGAATAGAATTAATTTCTAAGAACGGTGTGCAGGAAACAATAGAAGAGTGCTTAAAATCGAACCCTAATTCATAAATCCTAATCTGTGACATTTGAAGTACATGCTAAAAAATCCGAGTCACGGTCAACAGTTTTTGAAATTTCCGTGTGTAATGATCAGGCACAATGAATTTCAATAGAATTAATTTCTAAGAAACGGTTTGGAAGAAACAATAGAAGAGTGTTGAAAATAAAACCCTAATTCATAAATCCTAATCTGTGATGTTTGAAATACATGCTAAAAAATTCGAGTCACGATCAACATTTTTTGAATTTTCCGTGGGTAATGATCAGGCACAATGAATTAGGATAGAATTAATTTCTAAGAAACGGTGTGCATGAAACAATAGAAGAGTGCAGAAAATCGAACCCTAATTCATAAATCCTAATCTGTGACGTTTGAAGTACATTCTAAAAGATCTGAGTCACGGTCAACATTTTTTGAAATTTCCGTGTGTAATGGTCAGGCACAATGAATTAGAATAGAATTAATTTCTAAGAAACGGTGTGCATGAAACAATATAAGAGTGCAGAAAATCGAAACCTAATTAATAAATCCTAAGCTGTGACGTTTGAAGTACATGCTAAAAAAAACAATTCATGGTCAACATTTTTTGAAATTTCCGTGTGTAATGATCAGGCACAATGAATTAGAATAAAATTAATTTCTAAGAAACGGTGTGCATTAAACAATAGAAGAGTGTTGAAAATGGAACCCTAATTCATAAATCCTAATCTGTGACGTTTGAAGTACATGCTAAAAAATCCGAGTCACGGTCAACATTTTTTGAAATTTCCGTGGGTAATGGTCAGGCACAATGAATTAGAATAGAATTAATTTCTAAGAAACGGTGTGCAGGAAACAATAGAAGAGTGCTGAAAATCGAACGCTAATTCATAAATCATAATCTGTGACGTTTGAAGTACATGCTAAAAAATCCGAGTCACGGTCAACATTTTTTTAAATTTCCGTGTGTAATGATCAGGCACAATGAATTAGAATAGAATTAATTTCTAAGAAACGGTGTGCATGAAACAATAGAAGAATGCAGAAAATCGAACCCTAATTCATAAATCAAATTTGTGACGTTTGAAGTAAATGCTAAACAATCCGAGTCACGGTCAACATTTTTTTAAATTTTCGTGTGTAATGATCAGGCATAATGAATTAGAATAGAATTAATTTCTAAGAAACGGTGTGCATGAAACAATAGAAGAATGCAGAAAATCGAACCCTAATTCATAAATCCTAATCTGTGACGTTTGAAGTACATGCTAAAAAATCCGAGTCACGGTCAACATTTTTTGAAATTTCCGTGGGTAATGATCAGGCACAATGAATTAGAATAGAATTAATTTCTAAGAACGGAGTGCAGGAAACAATAGAAGAGTGCTGAAAATCGAACCCTAATTCATAAATCCTAATCTGTGACATTTGAAGTACATGCTAAAAAATCCGAGTCACGGTCAACAGTTTTTGAAATTTCCGTGTGTAATGATCAGGCACAATGAATTTCAATAGAATTAATTTCTAAGAAACGGTTTGGAAGAAACAATAGAAGAGTGTTGAAAATAAAACCCTAATTCATAAATCCTAATCTGTGACGTTTGAAATACATGCTTAAAAATCCGAGTCACGATCAACATTTTTTGAAATTTCCGTGGGTAATGATCAGGCACAATGAATTAGGATAGAATTAATTTCTAAGAAACGGTGTGCATGAAACAATAGAAGAGTGCAGAAAATCGAACCCTAATTCATAAATCCTAATCTGTGACGTTTGAAGTACATTCTAAAAAATCCGAGTCACGGTCAACATTTTTTGAAATTTCCGTGTGTAATGGTCAGGCACAATGAATTAGAATAGAATTAATTTCTGAGAAACGGTGTGCATGAAACAATATAAGAGTGCAGAAAATCGAACCCTAATTAATAAATCCTAAGCTGTGACGTTTGAAGTACATGCTAAAAAAAACAATTCACGGTCAACATTTTTTTAAATTTCCGTGTGTAATGATCAGGCACAATGAATTAGAATAAAATTAATTTCTAAGAAACGGTGTGCATTAAACAATAGAAGAGTGTTGAAAATGGAACCCTAATTTGTGACGTTTGAAGTACATGCTAAAAAATCCGAGTCACGGTCAACATTTTTTGAAATTTCCGTGGGTAATGGTCAGGCACAATGAATTAGAATAGAATTAATTTCTAAGAAACGGTGTGCAGGAAACAATAGAAGAGTGCTCAAAATCGAACCCTAATTCATAAATCATAATCTGTGACGTTTGAAGTACATGCTAAAAAATCCGAGTCACGGTAAACATTTTTTGAAATTTCCGTGGGTAATGGTCAGCCACAATGAATTAGAATAGAATTAATTTCTAAGAAACGGTGTGCAGGAAACAATAGAAGAGTGCTGAAAATCGAACCCTAATTCATAAATCAAATTTGTGACGTTTGAAGTACATGCTAAACAATCCGAGTCACGGTCAACATTTTTTTAAATTTTCGTGTGTAATGATCAGGCATAATGAATTAGAATAGAATTAATTTCTAAGAAACGGTGTGCATGAAACAATAGAAGAGTGCAGAAAATCGAACCCTAATTCATAAATCCTAATCTGTGACATTTGAAGTACATTCTAAAAAATCCGAGTCACGGTCAACATTTTTTGAAATTTTCGTGGGTAATGGTCAGGCACAATGAATTAGAATAGAATTAATTTCTAAGAAACGGTGTGCATGAAACAATAGAAGAGTGCAGAAAATCGAACCCTAATTAATAAATCCTAAGCTGTGACGTTTGAAGTTCATGCTAAAAAAAACAATTCACGGTCAACATTTTTTTAAATTTCCGTGTGTAATGATCAGGCACAATGAATTATAATAGAATTAATTTCTAAGAAACGGTGTGGATGAAACAAGAAGAGTACTGAAAATGGAACCTTAATTCATAAATCATAATCTGTGACGTTTGAAGTACATGCTAAAAAATCCGAGTCACGGTCAACATTTTTTTAAATTTCCGTGTAATGATCAGGCACAATGAATTAGAATAGAATTAATTTCTAAGAAACGGTGTGCATTAAACAATAGAAGAGTGCAGAAAATCGAACCCTAATTCATAAATCCTAATCTGTGAGTTTGAAGTACATGCTAAAAAATCCGAGTCACGGTCAACATTTTTTGAAATTTTCGTGGGTAATGGTCAGTCACAATGAATTAGAATAGAATTAATTTCTAAGAAACGGTGTGCAGGAAACAATTGAAGAGTGCTGAAAATCGAACCCTAATTCGTAAATCATAATCTGTGACGTTTGAAGTACATGCTAAAAAATCCGAGTCACAGTCAACATTTTTTTAAATTTCCGTGGGTAATGATCAGGCACAATGAATTAGAATAGAATTAATTTCTAAGAAACGGTGTGCAGGAAACAATAGAAGAGTGCTGAAAATCGAACCCTAATTCATAAATCCTAATCTGTGACGTCTGAAGTACATGCTAAAAAATCCGAGTCACGGTCAACATTTTTTGAAATTTCCGTGTGTAATGATCAGGCACAGCTAATTAGAATAGAATTAATTTCTAAGAAACGGTGTGCAGGAAACAATAGAAGAGTGCTGAAAATCGAACCCTAATTCATAAATCGTAATATGTGACATTTGAAGTACATGCTAAAAAAAACGAGTCACGGTCAACATTTTTTGAAATTTCCGTGGGTAATGGTGAGGCACAATGAATTAGAATAGAATTAATTTCTAAGAAACGGTGTGCAGGAAACAGTAGAAGTGTACTGAAAATCGAACCCTAATTAATAAATCATAATCTGGGACGTTTGAAGTACATGCTAAAAAATCCGAGTCACGGTCAACATTTTTTTAAATTTCCGTGTGTAATGATCAGGCACAATGAATTAGAATAGAATTAATTTCTAACAAACGGTGTGCAGGAAACAATAGATGAGTGCTGAAAATCGAACCCTAATTCATAAATCCTAATCTGTGACGTTTGAAGAACATGCTAAAAAATCCGAGTCACGGTCAACATTTTTTGAAATTTCCGTGGGTAATGGTCAGGCACAATGAATTAGAATAGAATTAATTTCTAAGAAACGGTGTGCAGGAAACAATAGAAGAGTGCTGAAAATCGAACCCTAATTTGTAAATCATAATCTGTGACGTTTGAAGTACATGCTAAAAAATCCGAGTCACGGTCAACATTTTTTTAAATTTCCGTGGGTAATGATCAGGCACAATGAATTAGAATAGAATTAATTTCTAAGAAACGGTGTGCAGGAAACAATAGAAGAGTGTTGAAAATCGTACCCTAATTCATAAATCCTAATCTGTTACGTTTGAAGTACATGCTAAAAAATCCGAGTCACGGTCAACATTTTTTGAATTTTTCGTGGGTAATGGTCAGTCACAATGAATTAGAATAGAATTAATTTCTAAGAAACGGTGCGCATGAAACAATAGAGGAGTGCAGAAAATCGAACCCTAATTCATAAATCCTAATCATTGACGTTTGAAGTACATTCTAAAAAATCCGAGTCACGGTCAACATTTTTTGAAATTTTCGTGGGTAATGGTCAGGCACAATGAATTAGAATAGAATTAATTTCTAAGAAACGGTGTGCAGGAAACCGTAGAAGTGTGCTGAAAATCGAACCCTAATTAATAAATCATAATCTGTGACGTTTGAAGTACATTCTAAAAAATTCGAGTCACGGTCAACATTTTTTTAAATTTCCGTGTGTAATGATCAGGCACAATGAATTAGAATAGAATTAATTTCTAACAAACGGTGTGCAGGAAATAATAGAAGAGTGCTTAAAATCGAACCCAAATTCATAAATCCTAATCTGTGACGTTTTAAGTACATGTTAAAAAATCCGAGTCACGGTCAACATTTTTTGAATTTTCCGTGTGTAATGATCAGCCACAATGAATTAGAATAGAATTAATTTCTAAGAAACGGTGTGCAGGAAACAATAGAAGAGTGCTGAAAATCGAACCCTAATTCATAAATCCTAATCTGTGACGTTTGAAGAACATGCTAAAAAATCCGAGTCACGATCAACATTTTTTGAATTTTCCGTGGGTAATGATCAGGCACAATGAATTAGGATAGAATTAATTTCTAAGAAACGGTGCGCATGAAACAATAGAAGAGTGCAGAAAATCGAACCCTAATTCATAAATCCTAATCATTGACGTTTGAAGTACATTCTAAAAAATCCGAGTCACGGTCAACATTTTTTGAAATTTTCGTGGGTAATGGTCAGGCACAATGAATTAGAATAGAATTAATTTCTAAGAAACGATGTGCAGGAAACCGTAGAAGTGTGCTGAAAATCGAACCCTAATTAATAAATCATAATCTGTGACGTTTGAAGTACATTCTAAAAAATTAGAGTCACGGTCAACATTTTTTTAAATTTCCGTGTGTAATGATCAGGCACAATGAATTAGAATAGAATTAATTTCTAACAAACGGTGTGCAGGAAATAATAGAAGAGTGCTTAAAATCGAACCCAAATTCATAAATCCTAATCTGTGACGTTTTAAGTACATGTTAAAAAATCCGAGTCACGGTCAACATTTTTTGAATTTTCCGTGTGTAATGATCAGCCACAATGAATTAGAATAGAATTAATTTCTAAGAAACGGTGTGCAGGAAACAATAGAAGAGTGCTGAAAATCGAACCCTAATTCATAAATCCTAATCTGTGACGTTTGAAGAACATGCTAAAAAATCCGAGTCACGGTCAACATTTTTTGAAATTTCCATGGGTAATGGTCAGGCACAATGAATTAGAATAGAATTAATTTCTAAGAAACGGTGTGCAGGAAACAATAGAAGAGTGCTGAAAATCGAACCCTAATTCATAAATCATAATCTGTGACGTTTGAAGTACATGCTAAAAAATCCGAGTCACGGTCAACATTTTTTTAAATTTTCGTGTGTAATGATCAGGCACAATGAATTAGAATAGAATGAATTTCTAAGAAACGGTGTGCATGAAACAATAGAAGAATGCAGAAAATCGAACCCTAATTCATAAATCCTAATCTGTGACGTTTGAAGTACATGCTAAAAAATCCGAGTCACGGTCAACATTTTTTGAAATTTCCGTGGGTAATGATCAGGCACAATGAATTAGAATAGAATTAATTTCTAAGAAACGGTGTGCATGAAACAATAGAAGAGTGCAGAAAATCGAACCCTAATTCATAAATCATAATCTGTGACGTTTGAAGTACATGCTAAAAAATCCGAGTCACGGTCAACATTTTTTTAAATTTCCGTGTGTAATGATCAGGCACAATGAATTAGAATAGAATTAATTTCTAAGAAACGGTGTGCATGAAACAATAGAAGAGTGCAGAAAATCGAACCCTAATTCATAAATCATAATCTGTGACATTTGAAGTACATGCTAAAAAATCCGAGTCACGGTCAACATTTTTTTAAATTTTCGTGTGTAATGATGAGGCACAATGAATTAGAATAGAATTAATTTCTAAGAAACGGCGTGCAGGAAACAATAGAAGAGTGCTGAAAATCGAACACTAATTAATAAATCCTAAGCTGTGACGTTTGAAGTACATGCTAAAAAAAACAATTCACGATCAACATTTTTTGAAATTTCCGTGTGTAATGATCAGGCACAATGAATTATAATAGAATTAATTTCTAAGAAACGGTGTGGATGAAACAAGAAGAGTACTGAAAATGGAACCCTAATTCATAAATCCTAATCTGTGACGTTTGAAGTACATGCTAAAAAATCCGAGTCACGGTCAACATTTTTTTAAATTTCCGTGTGTAATGATCAGGCACAATGAATTAGAATAGAATTAATTTCTAACAAACGGTGTGCAGGAAATAATAGAAGAGTGCTTAAAATCGAACCCAAATTCATAAATCCTAATCTGTGACGTTTTAAGTACATGTTAAAAAATCCGAGTCACGGTCAACATTTTTTGAATTTTCCGTGTGTAATGATCAGCCACAATGAATTAGAATAGAATTAATTTCTAAGAAACGGTGTGCAGGAAACAATAGAAGAGTGCTGAAAATCGAACCCTAATTCATAAATCCTAATCTGTGACGTTTGAAGAACATGCTAAAAAATCCGAGTCACGGTCAACATTTTTTGAAATTTCCGTGGGTAATGGTCAGCCACAATGAATTAGAATAGAATTAATTTCTAAGAAACAGTGTGCATGAAACAATAGAAGAGTGCAGAAAATCGAACCCTAATTAATAAATCCTAAGCTGTGACGTTTGAAGTACATGCTAAAAAAAACAATTCACGGTCAACATTTTTTGAAATTTCCGTGTGTAATGATCAGGCACAATGAATTATAATAGAATTAATTTCTAAGAAACGGTGTGGATGAAACAATAGAAGAGTGCAGAAATCGAACCCTAATTCATAAATCCTAATCTGTGACGTTTGAAGTACATGCTAAAAAATCCGAGTCACGGTCAACATTTTTTGAAATTTCCGTGGGTAATGATCAGGCACAATGAATTAGAATAGAATTAATTTCTAAGAAACGGTGTGCATGAAACAATAGAAGAGTGCAGAAAATCGAACCCTAATTCATAAATCCTAATATGTGACATTTGAAGTACATGCTAAAAAAAACGAGTCACGGTCAACATTTTTTGAAATTTCCGTGGGTAATGGTGAGGCACAATGAATTAGAATAGAATTAATTTCTAAGAAACGGTGTGCAGGAAACAGTAGAAGTGTGCTGAAAATCGAACCCTAATTAATAAATCATAATCTGTGACGTTTGAAGTACATGCTAAAAAATCCGAGTCACGGTCAACATTTTTTTAAATTTCCGTGTGTAATGATCAGGCACAATGAATTAGAATAGAATTAATTTCTAAGAAACGGTGTGCAGGAAACAATAGAAGAGTGCTGAAAATCGAACCCTAATTCATAAATCCTAATCTGTGACGTTTGAAGAACATGCTAAAAAATCCGAGTCACGGTCAACATTTTTTGAAATTTCCGTGGGTAATGGTCAGGCACAATGAATTAGAATAGAATTAATTTCTAAGAAACGGTGTGCAGGAAACAATAGAAGAGTGCTGAAAATCGAACCCTAATTAATAAATCCTAATCTGTGACGTTTGAAGAACATGCTAAAAAATCCGAGTCACGGTCAACATTTTTTGAAATTTCCGTGGGTAATGGTCAGGCACAATGATTTAGAATATAATTAATTTCTAAGAAACGGTGTGCAGGAAACAATAGAAGAGTGCTGAAAATCGAACCCTAATTCATAAATCATAATCTGTGACGTTTGAAGTACATGCTAAAAAATCCGAGTCACGGTCAACATTTTTTGAAATTTCCGTGGGTAATGGTCAGGCACAATGAATTAGAATAGAATTAATTTCTAAGAAACGGTGTGCAGGAAACAATAGAAGAGTGCTGAAAATCGAACCCTAATTCATAAATCATAATCTGTGACGTTTGAAGTACATGCTAAACAATCCGAGTCACGGTCAACATTTTTTTAAATTTTCGTGTGTAATGATCAGGCACAATGAATTAGAATAGAATTAATTTCTAAGAAACGGTGTGCAGGAAACAATAGAAGAGTGCTGAAAATCGAACCCTAATTCGTAAATCATAATCTGTGACGTTTGAAGTACATGCTAAAAAATCCGAGTCACGGTCAACATTTTTTTAAATTTCCGTGGGTAATGATCAGGCACAATGAATTAGAATAGAATTAATTTCTAAGAAACGGTGTGCAGGAAACAATAGAAGAGTGTTGAAAATCGTACCCTAATTCATAAATCCTAATCTGTTACATTTGAAGTACATGCTAAAAAATCCGAGTCACGGTCAACATTTTTTGAAATTTTCGTGGGTAATGGTCAGGCACAATGAATTAGAATAGAATTAATTTCTAAGAAACGGTGTGCAGGAAACAATAGAAGTGTGCTGAAAATCGAACCCTAATTAATAAATCATAATCTGTGACGTTTGAAGTACATGCTAAAAAATCCGAGTCACGGTCAACATTTTTTTAAATTTCCGTGGGTAATGATCAGGCACAATGAATTAGAATAGAATTAATTTCTAAGAACGGTGTGCAGGAAACAATAGAGAAGTGCTGAAAATCGAACCCTAATTCATAAATCCTAATCTGTGACATTTGAAGTACATGCTAAAAAATCCGAGTCACTGTCAACAGTTTTTGAAATTTCCGTGTGTAATAATCAGGCACAATGAATTTGAATAGAATTAATTTCTAAGAAACGGTTTGGAAGAAACAATAGAAGAGTGCTGAAAATAAAACCCTAATTCATAAATCCTAATCTGTGATGTATGAAGTACATGCTAAAAAATCCGAGTCACGGTCAACATTTTTTGAAATTTCCGTGTAATGATCAGGCACAATGAATTATAATAGAATTAATTTCTAAGAAACGGTGTGGATGAAACAAGAAGAGTACTGAAAATGGAACCCTAATTCATAAATCCTAATCTGTGACGTTTGAAATACATGCTAAAAAATCCGAGTCACGATCAACATTTTTTGAATTTTTCGTGGGTAATGATCAGGCACAATGAATTAGGATAGAATTAATTTCTAAGAAACGGTGCGCATGAAACAATAGAGGAGTGCAGAAAATCGAACCCTAATTCATAAATCCTAATCATTGACGTTTGAAGTACATTCTAAAAAATCCGAGTCACGGTCAACATTTTTTGAAATTTTCGTGGGTAATGGTCAGGCACAATGAATTAGAATAGAATTAATTTCTAAGAAACGGTGTGCAGGAAACCGTAGAAGTGTGCTGAAAATCGAACCCTAATTAATAAATCATAATCTGTGACGTTTGAAGTACATTCTAAAAAATTCGAGTCACGGTCAACATTTTTTTAAATTTCCGTGTGTAATGATCAGGCACAATGAATTAGAATAGAATTAATTTCTAACAAACGGTGTGCAGGAAATAATAGAAGAGTGCTTAAAATCGAACCCAAATTCATAAATCCTAATCTGTGACGTTTTAAGTACATGTTAAAAAATCCGAGTCACGGTCAACATTTTTTGAATTTTCCGTGTGTAATGATCAGCCACAATGAATTAGAATAGAATTAATTTCTAAGAAACGGTGTGCAGGAAACAATAGAAGAGTGCTGAAAATCGAACCCTAATTCATAAATCCTAATCTGTGACGTTTGAAGAACATGCTAAAAAATCCGAGTCACGATCAACATTTTTTGAATTTTCCGTGGGTAATGATCAGGCACAATGAATTAGGATAGAATTAATTTCTAAGAAACGGTGCGCATGAAACAATAGAAGAGTGCAGAAAATCGAACCCTAATTCATAAATCCTAATCATTGACGTTTGAAGTACATTCTAAAAAATCCGAGTCACGGTCAACATTTTTTGAAATTTTCGTGGGTAATGGTCAGGCACAATGAATTAGAATAGAATTAATTTCTAAGAAACGGTGTGCAGGAAACCGTAGAAGTGTGCTGAAAATCGAACCCTAATTAATAAATCATAATCTGTGACGTTTGAAGTACATTCTAAAAAATTAGAGTCACGGTCAACATTTTTTTAAATTTCCGTGTGTAATGATCAGGCACAATGAATTAGAATAGAATTAATTTCTAACAAACGGTGTGCAGGAAATAATAGAAGAGTGCTTAAAATCGAACCCAAATTCATAAATCCTAATCTGTGACGTTTTAAGTACATGTTAAAAAATCCGAGTCACGGTCAACATTTTTTGAATTTTCCGTGTGTAATGATCAGCCACAATGAATTAGAATAGAATTAATTTCTAAGAAACGGTGTGCAGGAAACAATAGAAGAGTGCTGAAAATCGAACCCTAATTCATAAATCCTAATCTGTGACGTTTGAAGAACATGCTAAAAAATCCGAGTCACGGTCAACATTTTTTGAAATTTCCATGGGTAATGGTCAGGCACAATGAATTAGAATAGAATTAATTTCTAAGAAACGGTGTGCAGGAAACAATAGAAGAGTGCTGAAAATCGAACCCTAATTCATAAATCATAATCTGTGACGTTTGAAGTACATGCTAAAAAATCCGAGTCACGGTCAACATTTTTTTAAATTTTCGTGTGTAATGATCAGGCACAATGAATTAGAATAGAATGAATTTCTAAGAAACGGTGTGCATGAAACAATAGAAGAATGCAGAAAATCGAACCCTAATTCATAAATCCTAATCTGTGACGTTTGAAGTACATGCTAAAAAATCCGAGTCACGGTCAACATTTTTTGAAATTTCCGTGGGTAATGATCAGGCACAATGAATTAGAATAGAATTAATTTCTAAGAAACGGTGTGCATGAAACAATAGAAGAGTGCAGAAAATCGAACCCTAATTCATAAATCATAATCTGTGACGTTTGAAGTACATGCTAAAAAATCCGAGTCACGGTCAACATTTTTTTAAATTTCCGTGTGTAATGATCAGGCACAATGAATTAGAATAGAATTAATTTCTAAGAAACGGTGTGCATGAAACAATAGAAGAGTGCAGAAAATCGAACCCTAATTCATAAATCATAATCTGTGACATTTGAAGTACATGCTAAAAAATCCGAGTCACGGTCAACATTTTTTTAAATTTTCGTGTGTAATGATGAGGCACAATGAATTAGAATAGAATTAATTTCTAAGAAACGGCGTGCAGGAAACAATAGAAGAGTGCTGAAAATCGAACACTAATTAATAAATCCTAAGCTGTGACGTTTGAAGTACATGCTAAAAAAAACAATTCACGATCAACATTTTTTGAAATTTCCGTGTGTAATGATCAGGCACAATGAATTATAATAGAATTAATTTCTAAGAAACGGTGTGGATGAAACAAGAAGAGTACTGAAAATGGAACCCTAATTCATAAATCCTAATCTGTGACGTTTGAAGTACATGCTAAAAAATCCGAGTCACGGTCAACATTTTTTTAAATTTCCGTGTGTAATGATCAGGCACAATGAATTAGAATAGAATTAATTTCTAACAAACGGTGTGCAGGAAATAATAGAAGAGTGCTTAAAATCGAACCCAAATTCATAAATCCTAATCTGTGACGTTTTAAGTACATGTTAAAAAATCCGAGTCACGGTCAACATTTTTTGAATTTTCCGTGTGTAATGATCAGCCACAATGAATTAGAATAGAATTAATTTCTAAGAAACGGTGTGCAGGAAACAATAGAAGAGTGCTGAAAATCGAACCCTAATTCATAAATCCTAATCTGTGACGTTTGAAGAACATGCTAAAAAATCCGAGTCACGGTCAACATTTTTTGAAATTTCCGTGGGTAATGGTCAGCCACAATGAATTAGAATAGAATTAATTTCTAAGAAACAGTGTGCATGAAACAATAGAAGAGTGCAGAAAATCGAACCCTAATTAATAAATCCTAAGCTGTGACGTTTGAAGTACATGCTAAAAAAAACAATTCACGGTCAACATTTTTTGAAATTTCCGTGTGTAATGATCAGGCACAATGAATTATAATAGAATTAATTTCTAAGAGACGGTGTGGATGAAACAATAGAAGAGTGCAGAAATCGAACCCTAATTCATAAATCCTAATCTGTGACGTTTGAAGTACATGCTAAAAAATCCGAGTCACGGTCAACATTTTTTGAAATTTCCGTGGGTAATGATCAGGCACAATGAATTAGAATAGAATTAATTTCTAAGAAACGGTGTGCATGAAACAATAGAAGAGTGCAGAAAATCGAACCCTAATTCATAAATCATAATCTGTGACATTTGAAGTACATGCTAAAAAATCCGAGTCACGGTCAACATTTTTTTAAATTTTCGTGTGTAATGATGAGGCACAATGAATTAGAATAGAATTAATTTCTAAGAAACGGCGTGCAGGAAACAATAGAAGAGTGCTGAAAATCGAACACTAATTAATAAATCCTAAGCTGTGACGTTTGAAGTACATGCTAAAAAAAACAATTCACGATCAACATTTTTTGAAATTTCCGTGTGTAATGATCAGGCACAATGAATTATAATAGAATTAATTTCTAAGAAACGGTGTGGATGAAACAAGAAGAGTACTGAAAATGGAACCCTAATTCATAAAACATAATCTGTGACGTTTGAAGTACATGCTAAAAAATCCGAGTCACGGTCAACATTTTTTGAATTTTCCGTGTGTAATGATCAGCCACAATGAATTAGAATAGAATTAATTTCTAAGAAACGGTGTGCAGGAAACAATAGAACAGTGCTGAAAATCGAACCCTAATTCATAAATCATAATCTGTGACGTTTGAAGTACATGCTAAAAAATCCGAGTCACGGTCAACATTTTTTGAAATTTCCGTGGGTAATGGTCAGCCACAATGAATTAGAATAGAATTAATTTCTAAGAAACAGTGTGCATGAAACAATAGAAGAGTGCAGAAAATCGAACCCTAATTAATAAATCCTAAGCTGTGACGTTTGAAGTACATGCTAAAAAAAACAATTCACGGTCAACATTTTTTGAAATTTCCGTGTGTAATGATCAGGCACAATGAATTATAATAGAATTAATTTCTAAGAAACGGTGTGGATGAAACAATAGAAGAGTGCAGAAATCGAACCCTAATTCATAAATCCTAATCTGTGACGTTTGAAGTACATTCTAAAAAATCTGAGTCACGGTCAACATTTTTTGAAATTTCCGTGTGTAATGGTCAGGCACAATGAATTAGAATAGAATTAATTTCTAAGAAACGGTGTGCATGAAACAATAGAAGAGTGCAGAAAATCGAACCCTAATTAATAAATCCTAAGCTGTGACGTTTGAAGTACATGCTAAAAAAAACAATTCACGGTCAACATTTTTTGAAATTTCCGTGTGTAATGATCAGGCACAATGAATTATAATAGAATTAATTTCTAAGAAACGGTGTGGATGAAACAAGAAGAGTACTGAAAATTGAACCCTAATTCATAAATCATAATCTGTGACGTTTGAAGTACATGCTAAAAAATCCGAGTCACGGTCAACATTTTTTTAAATTTCCGTGTGTAATGATCAGGCACAATGAATTAGAATAGAATTAATTTCTAAGAAACGAAGTGCATTAAACAATAGAAGAGTGCTGAAAATGGAACCCTAATTCATAAATCCTAATCTGTGACGTTTGAAGTACATGCTAAAAAATCCGAGTCACGGTCAACATTTTTTGAATTTTCCGTGTGTAATGATCAGCCACAATGAATTAGAATAGAATTAATTTCTAAGAAACGGTGTGCAGGAAACAATAGAAGAGTGCTGAAAATCGAACCCTAATTCATAAATCATAATCTGTGACGTTTGAAGTACATGCTAAAAAATCCGAGTCACGGTCAACATTTTTTTAAATTTTCGTGTGTAATGATCAGGCACAATGAATTAGAATAGAATGAATTTCTAAGAAACGGTGTGCATGAAACAATAGAAGAATGCAGAAAATCGAACCCTAATTCATAAATCCTAATCTGTGACGTTTGAAGTACATGCTAAAAAATCCGAGTCACGGTCAACATTTTTTGAAATTTCCGTGGGTAATGATCAGGCACAATGAATTAGAATAGAATTAATTTCTAAGAAACGGTGTGCATGAAACAATAGAAGAGTGCAGAAAATCGAACCCTAATTCATAAATCATAATCTGTGACGTTTGAAGTACATGCTAAAAAATCCGAGTCACGGTCAACATTTTTTTAAATTTCCGTGTGTAATGATCAGGCACAATGAATTAGAATAGAATTAATTTCTAAGAAACGGTGTGCATGAAACAATAGAAGAGTGCAGAAAATCGAACCCTAATTCATAAATCATAATCTGTGACATTTGAAGTACATGCTAAAAAATCCGAGTCACGGTCAACATTTTTTTAAATTTTCGTGTGTAATGATGAGGCACAATGAATTAGAATAGAATTAATTTCTAAGAAACGGCGTGCAGGAAACAATAGAAGAGTGCTGAAAATCGAACACTAATTAATAAATCCTAAGCTGTGACGTTTGAAGTACATGCTAAAAAAAACAATTCACGATCAACATTTTTTGAAATTTCCGTGTGTAATGATCAGGCACAATGAATTATAATAGAATTAATTTCTAAGAAACGGTGTGGATGAAACAAGAAGAGTACTGAAAATGGAACCCTAATTCATAAATCCTAATCTGTGACGTTTGAAGTACATGCTAAAAAATCCGAGTCACGGTCAACATTTTTTTAAATTTCCGTGTGTAATGATCAGGCACAATGAATTAGAATAGAATTAATTTCTAACAAACGGTGTGCAGGAAATAATAGAAGAGTGCTTAAAATCGAACCCAAATTCATAAATCCTAATCTGTGACGTTTTAAGTACATGTTAAAAAATCCGAGTCACGGTCAACATTTTTTGAATTTTCCGTGTGTAATGATCAGCCACAATGAATTAGAATAGAATTAATTTCTAAGAAACGGTGTGCAGGAAACAATAGAAGAGTGCTGAAAATCGAACCCTAATTCATAAATCCTAATCTGTGACGTTTGAAGAACATGCTAAAAAATCCGAGTCACGGTCAACATTTTTTGAAATTTCCATGGGTAATGGTCAGGCACAATGAATTAGAATAGAATTAATTTCTAAGAAACGGTGTGCAGGAAACAATAGAAGAGTGCTGAAAATCGAACCCTAATTCATAAATCATAATCTGTGACGTTTGAAGTACATGCTAAAAAATCCGAGTCACGGTCAACATTTTTTTAAATTTTCGTGTGTAATGATCAGGCACAATGAATTAGAATAGAATGAATTTCTAAGAAACGGTGTGCATGAAACAATAGAAGAATGCAGAAAATCGAACCCTAATTCATAAATCCTAATCTGTGACGTTTGAAGTACATGCTAAAAAATCCGAGTCACGGTCAACATTTTTTGAAATTTCCGTGGGTAATGATCAGGCACAATGAATTAGAATAGAATTAATTTCTAAGAAACGGTGTGCATGAAACAATAGAAGAGTGCAGAAAATCGAACCCTAATTCATAAATCATAATCTGTGACATTTGAAGTACATGCTAAAAAATCCGAGTCACGGTCAACATTTTTTTAAATTTTCGTGTGTAATGATGAGGCACAATGAATTAGAATAGAATTAATTTCTAAGAAACGGCGTGCAGGAAACAATAGAAGAGTGCTGAAAATCGAACACTAATTAATAAATCCTAAGCTGTGACGTTTGAAGTACATGCTAAAAAAAACAATTCACGATCAACATTTTTTGAAATTTCCGTGTGTAATGATCAGGCACAATGAATTATAATAGAATTAATTTCTAAGAAACGGTGTGGATGAAACAAGAAGAGTACTGAAAATGGAACCCTAATTCATAAAACATAATCTGTGACGTTTGAAGTACATGCTAAAAAATCCGAGTCACGGTCAACATTTTTTGAATTTTCCGTGTGTAATGATCAGCCACAATGAATTAGAATAGAATTAATTTCTAAGAAACGGTGTGCAGGAAACAATAGAACAGTGCTGAAAATCGAACCCTAATTCATAAATCATAATCTGTGACGTTTGAAGTACATGCTAAAAAATCCGAGTCACGGTCAACATTTTTTGAAATTTCCGTGGGTAATGGTCAGCCACAATGAATTAGAATAGAATTAATTTCTAAGAAACAGTGTGCATGAAACAATAGAAGAGTGCAGAAAATCGAACCCTAATTAATAAATCCTAAGCTGTGACGTTTGAAGTACATGCTAAAAAAAACAATTCACGGTCAACATTTTTTGAAATTTCCGTGTGTAATGATCAGGCACAATGAATTATAATAGAATTAATTTCTAAGAAACGGTGTGGATGAAACAATAGAAGAGTGCAGAAATCGAACCCTAATTCATAAATCCTAATCTGTGACGTTTGAAGTACATTCTAAAAAATCTGAGTCACGGTCAACATTTTTTGAAATTTCCGTGTGTAATGGTCAGGCACAATGAATTAGAATAGAATTAATTTCTAAGAAACGGTGTGCATGAAACAATAGAAGAGTGCAGAAAATCGAACCCTAATTAATAAATCCTAAGCTGTGACGTTTGAAGTACATGCTAAAAAAAACAATTCACGGTCAACATTTTTTGAAATTTCCGTGTGTAATGATCAGGCACAATGAATTATAATAGAATTAATTTCTAAGAAACGGTGTGGATGAAACAAGAAGAGTACTGAAAATTGAACCCTAATTCATAAATCATAATCTGTGACGTTTGAAGTACATGCTAAAAAATCCGAGTCACGGTCAACATTTTTTTAAATTTCCGTGTGTAATGATCAGGCACAATGAATTAGAATAGAATTAATTTCTAAGAAACGAAGTGCATTAAACAATAGAAGAGTGCTGAAAATGGAACCCTAATTCATAAATCCTAATCTGTGACGTTTGAAGTACATGCTAAAAAATCCGAGTCACGGTCAACATTTTTTGAATTTTCCGTGTGTAATGATCAGCCACAATGAATTAGAATAGAATTAATTTCTAAGAAACGGTGTGCAGGAAACAATAGAAGAGTGCTGAAAATCGAACCCTAATTCATAAATCCTAATCTGTGAGTTTGAAGTACATGCTAAAAAATCCGAGTCACGGTAACATTTTTTGAAATTTCCGTGTGTAATGATCAGGCACAGCTAATTAGAATAGAATTAATTTCTAAGAAACGGTGTGCATGAAACAATAGAAGAGTGCAGAAAATAGAACCCTAATTCATAAATCCTAATCTGTGAGTTTGAAGTACATGCTAAAAAATCTGAGTCATAGTCAACATTTTTTTAAATGTCCGTGTGTAATGATCAGGCACAACTAATTAGAATAGAATTAATTTCTAAGAAACGGTGTGCATGAAACAATAGAAGAGTGCAGAAAATCGAACCCTAATTCATAAATCCTAGTCTGTGAGTTTGAAGTACATGCTAAAAAATCCGAGTCATAGTCAACATTTTTTGAAATGTCCGTGTGTAATGATCAGGCACAGCTAATTAGAATAGAATTAATTTCTAAGAAACGGTGTGCATGAAACAATAGAAGAGTGCTGAAAATCGAACCCTAATTCATAAATCTTAATCTGTTACGTTTGAAGTACATGCTAAAAAATCCGAGTCGCGTTCAACATTTTTTTAAATTTCCGTGTGTAATGATCAGGCACAATGAATTAGAATAGAATTAATTTCTAAGAAACGGTGTGCATGAAACAATAGAAGAGTGCAGAAAATCGAACCCTAATTCATACATCCTAATCTGTGAGTTTGAAGTACATGCTAAAAAATCCGAATCACGGTCAACATTTTTTGAAATTTCCGTGTGTAATGATCAGGCACAACTAATTAGAATAGAATTAATTTCTAAGAAACGGTGTGCATGAAACAATAGAAGAGTGCAGAAAATCGAACCCTAATTCATAAATCCTAGTCTGTGAGTTTGAAGTACATGCTAAAAAATCCGAGTCATAGTCAACATTTTTTGAAATGTCCGTGTGTAATGATCAGGCACAGCTAATTAGAATAGAATTAATTTCTAAGAAACGGTGTGCATGAAACAATAGAAGAGTGCTGAAAATCGAACCCTAATTCATAAATCTTAATCTGTTACGTTTGAAGTACATGCTAAACAATCCGAGTCACGGTCAACATTTTTTTAAATTTTCGTGTGTAATGATCAGGCACAATGAATTAGAATAAAATTAATTTCTAAGAAACGGTATGCAGGAAACAATAGAAGAGTGATGAAAATCGAACCCTAATTCATAAATCATAATCTGTGACGTATGAAGTACATGCTAAAAAATCCAAGTCACGGTCAACATTTTTTGAAATTTCCGTGGGTAATGATCAGGCACAATGAATTAGAATAGAATTAATTTCTAAGGAACGGTGTGCAGGAAACAATAGAAGAGTGCTGAAAATCGAACCCTAATTCATAAATCCTAATCTGTTACGTTTGAAGTACATGCTAAAAAATCCGAGTCACGTTCAACATTTTTTTAAATTTCCGTGTGTAATGATCAGGCACAATGAATTAGAATAGAATTAATTTCTAAGAAACGGTGTGCATGAAACAATAGAAGAGTGCAGAAAATCGAACCCCTAATTCATAAATCCTAATCTGTGAGTTTGAAGTACATGCTAAAAAATCCGACTCACGGTCAACATTTTTTGAAATTTCCGTGTGTAATGATCAGGCACAGCTCATTAGAATAGAATTAATTTCTAAGAAACGGTGTCCATGAAACAATAGAAGAGTGCAGAAAATCGAACCCTAATTCATAAATCCTAATCTGTGAGTTTGAAGTACATGCTAAAAAATCCAAGTCATAGTCAACATTTTTTGAAATGTCCGTGTGTAATGATCAGGCACAGCTAATTATAATAGAATTAATTTCTAAGAAACGGTGTGCATGAAACAATAGAAGAGTGCAGAAAATCGAACCCTAATTCATAAATCATAATCTGTGACGTTTGAAGTACATGCTAAACAATCCGAGTCACGGTCAACATTTTTTTAAATTTTCGTGTGTAATGATCAGGCACAATGAATTAGAATAGAATTAATTTCTAAGAAACGGTATGCAGGAAACAATAGAAGAGTGATGAAAATCGAACCCTAATTCATAAATCATAATCTGTGACGTATGAAGTACATGCTAAAAAATCCAAGTCACGGTCAACATTTTTTGAAATTTCCGTGGGCAATGATCAGGCACAATGAATTAGAATAGAATTAATTTCTAAGGAACGGTGTGCAGGAAACAATAGAAGAGTGCTGAAAATCGAATCCTAATTCATAAATCCTAATCTGTTACGTTTGAAGTACATGCTAAAAAATCCGAGTCACGTTCAACATTTTTTTAAATTTCCGTGTGTAATGATCAGGCACAATGAATTAGAATAGAATTAATTTCTAAGAAACGGTGTGCATGAAACAATAGAAGAGTGCAGAAAATCGAACCCCTAATTCATAAATCCTAATCTGTGAGTTTGAAGTACATGCTAAAAAATCCGAGTCACGGTCAACTTTTTTTGAAATTTCCGTGTGTAATGATCAGGCACAGCTCATTAGAATAGAATTAATTATTAAGAAACGGTGTGCATGAAACAATAGAAGAGTGCAGAAAATCGAACCCTAATTCATAAATCCTAATCTGTGAGTTTGAAGTACATGCTAAAAAATCCGAGTCATAGTCAACATTTTTTGAAATGTCCGTGTGTAATGATCAGGCACAGCTAATTAGAATAGAATTAATTTCTAAGAAACGGTGTGCATGAAACAATAGAAGAGTGCAGAAAATCGAACCCTAATTCATAAATCATAATCTGTGACGTTTGAAGTACATGCTAAAAAATCCGAGTCACAGTCAACATTTTTTTAAATTTCCGTGTGTAATGATCAGGCACAATGAATTAGAATAGAATTAATTTCTAAGAAACGGTATGCAGGAAACAATAGAAGAGTGATGAAAATCGAACCCTAATTCATAAATCATAATCTGTGACGTATTAAGTACATGCTAAAAAATCCAAGTCACGGTCAACATTTTTTGAAATTTCCGTGGGTAATGATCAGGCACAATGAATTAGAATAGAATTAATTTCTAAGGAACGATGTGCAGGAAACAATAGAAGAGTGCTGAAAATCGAACCCTAATTCATAAATCCTAATCTGTTACGTTTGAAGTACATGCTAAAAAATCCGAGTCACGTTCAACATTTTTTTAAATTTCCGTGTGTAATGATCAGGCACAATGAATTAGAATAGAATTAATTTCTAAGAAACGGTGTGCATGAAACAATAGAAGAGTGCAGAAAATCGAACCCCTAATTCATACATCCTAATCTGTGAGTTTGAAGTACATGCTAAAAAATCCGAATCACGGTCAACATTTTTTGAAATTTCCGTGTGTAATGATCAGGCACAGCTAATTAGAATTGAATTAATTTCTAAGAAACGGTGTGCATGAAACAATAGAAGAGTGCAGAAAATGGAACCCTAATTCATAAATCATAATCTGTGACGTGTGAATTACATGCTAAACAATCCGAGTCACGGTCAACATTTTTCTAAATTTCCGGGTGTAATGATCAGGCACAATGAATTAGAATTGTATTAATTCTAAGAAACGGTGTGCATGAAACAATAGAAGAGTGCAGAAAATCAAACCCTAATTCATAAATCCTAATCTGTGACGTT
Source organism: Cucurbita pepo subsp. pepo (assembly GCF_057944985.1). Lineage (NCBI taxonomy): Eukaryota > Viridiplantae > Streptophyta > Magnoliopsida > Cucurbitales > Cucurbitaceae > Cucurbita > Cucurbita pepo. The sequence continues at coordinate 5,273,498 of NC_141816.1, read as the reverse complement.
TGAAGTACAGGCTAAAAAATCCGAGTCACGGTCAACAATTTTTGAAATTTCCGTTGGTAATGGTCAGGCACAATGAATTAGAATAGAATTAATTTCTAAGAAACGCTGTGCAGGAAACAATAGAAGTGTGCTGAAAATCGAACCCTAATTCACAAATCATAATCTGTGACGTTTGAAGTACATGCTAAAAAATCCGAGTCACGGTCAACATTTTTTTAAATTTTCGTGTGTAATGATCAGGCACAATGAATTAGAATAGAATTAATTTCTAAGAAACGGTGTGCAGGAAACAATAGAAGAGTGCTGAAAATCGAACCCTAATTCATAAATCCTATTCTGTGACGTTTGAAGTACATGCTAAAAAATCCGAGTCACGGTCAACATTTTTTTAAATTTCCGTGTGTAATGATCAGGTAGAATTTATTAGAATAGAATTAATTTCTAAGAAACGGTGTGCATGAAACAATAGAAGAGTGCAGAAAATCGAACCCCTAATTCATAAATCCTAATCTGTGAGTTTGAAGTACATGCTAAAAAATCCGACTCACGGTCAACTTTTTTTGAAATTTCCGTGTGTAATGATCAGGCACAGCTCATTAGAATAGAATTAATTATTAAGAAACGGTGTGCATGAAACAATAGAAGAGTGCAGAAAATCGAACCCTAATTCATCAATCCTAATCTGTGAGTTTGAAGTACATGCTAAAAAATCCGAGTCATAGTCAACATTTTTTGAAATGTCCGTGTGTAATGATCAGGCACAGCTAATTATAATAGAATTAATTTCTAAGAAACGGTGTGCATGAAACAATAGAAGAGTGCAGAAAATCGAACCCTAATTCATAAATCATAATCTGTGACGTTTGAAGTACATGCTAAACAATCCGAGTCACGGTCAACATTTTTTTAAATTTTCGTGTGTAATGATCAGGCACAATGAATTAGAATAGAATTAATTTCTAAGAAACGGTATGCAGGAAACAATAGAAGAGTGATGAAAATCGAACCCTAATTCATAAATCATAATCTGTGACGTATGAAGTACATGCTAAAAAATCCAAGTCACGGTCAACATTTTTTGAAATTTCCGTGGGCAATGATCAGGCACAATGAATTAGAATAGAATTAATTTCTAAGGAACGGTGTGCAGGAAACAATAGAAGAGTGCTGAAAATCGAATCCTAATTCATAAATCCTAATCTGTTACGTTTGAAGTACATGCTAAAAAATCCGAGTCACGGTCAACAATTTTTTAAATTTCCGTGTGTAATGATCAGGCACAATGAATTAGAATAGAATTAATTTCTAAGAAACGGTGTGCAGGAAACAATAGAAGAGTGTTGAAAATCGTACCCTAATTCATAAATCCTAATCTGTTACGTTTGAAGTACATGCTAAAAGATCCGAGTCACGGTCAACATTTTTTGAAATTTTCGTGGGTAATGGTCAGTCACAATGAATTAGAATAGAATTAATTTCTAAGAAACGGTGTGTAGGAAACAATAGAAGAGTGCTGAAAATCGAACCCTAATTCGTAAATCATAATCTGTGACGTTTGAAGTACATGCTAAAAAATCCGAGTCACAGTCAACATTTTTTTAAATTTCCGTGGGTAATGATCAGGCACAATGAATTAGAATAGAATTAATTTCTAAGAAACGGTGTGCAGAAAACAATAGAAGAGTGCTGAAAATCGAACCCTAATTCATAAATCCTAATCTGTGACGTTTGAAGTACATGCTAAAAAATCCGAGTCACGGTCAACATTTTTTGAAATTTCCGTGTGTAATGATCAGGCACAGCTAATTAGAATAGAATTAATTTCTAAGAAACGGTGTGCAGGAAACAATAGAACAGTGCTGAAAATCGAACCCTAATTCATAAATCCTAATATGTGACATTTGAAGTACATGCTAAAAAAAACGAGTCACGGTCATCATTTTTTGAAATTTCCGTGGGTAATGGTGAGGCACAATGAATTAGAATAGAATTAATTTCTAAGAAACGGTGTGCAGGAAACAGTAGAAGTGTACTGAAAATCGAACCCTAATTAATAAATCATAATCTGGGACGTTTGAAGTACATGCTAAAAAATCCGAGTCACGGTCAACATTTTTTTAAATTTCCGTGTGTAATGATCAGGCACAATGAATTAGAATAGAATTAATTTCTAACAAACGGTGTGCAGGAAACAATAGAAGAGTGCTGAAAATCGAACCCTAATTCATAAATCCTAATCTGTGACGTTTGAAGAACATGCTAAAAAATCCGAGTCACGGTCAACATTTTTTGAAATTTCCGTGGGTAATGGTCAGGCACAATGAATTAGAATAGAATTAATTTCTAAGAAACGGTGTGCAGGAAACAATAGAAGAGTGCTGAAAATCGAACCCTAATTTGTAAATCATAATCTGTGACGTTTGAAGTACATGCTAAATAATCCGAGTCACGGTCAACATTTTTTTAAATTTCCGTGGGTAATGATCAGGCACAATGAATTAGAATAGAATTAATTTCTAAGAAACGGTGTGCAGGAAACAATAGAAGAGTGTTGAAAATCGTTCCCTAATTCATAAATCCTAATCTGTTACGTTTGAAGTACATGCTAAAAAATCCGAGTCACGGTCAACATTTTTTGAAATTTTCGTGGGTAATGGTCAGTCACAATGAATTAGAATAGAATTAATTTCTAAGAAACGCTGTGCAGGAAACAATAGAAGAGTGCTGAAAATCGAACCCTAATTCGTAAATCATAATCTGTGACGTTTGAAGTACATGCTAAAAAATCCGTGTCACAGTCAACATTTTTTTAAATTTCCGTGGGTAATGATCAGGCACAATGAATTAGAATAGAATTAATTTCTAAGAAACGGTGTGCAGGAAACAATAGAAGAGTGCTGAAAATCGAACCCTAATTCATAAATCCTAATCTGTGAAGTTTGAAGTACATGCTAAAAAATCCGAGTGACGGTCAACATTTTTTGAAATTTCCGTGTGTAATGATCAGGCACAGCTAATTAGAATAGAATTAATTTCTAAGAAACGGTGTGCAGGAAACAATAGAAGAGTGCTGAAAATCGAACCCTAATTCATAAATCCTAATATGTGACATTTGAAGTACATGCTAAAAAAAACGAGTCACGGTCAACATTTTTTGAAATTTCCGTGGGTAATGGTGAGGCACAATGAATTAGAATAGAATTAATTTCTAAGAAACGGTGTGCAGGAAACAGTAGAAGTGTGCTGAAAATCGAACCCTAATTAATAAATCATAATCTGTGACGTTTGAAGTACATGCTAAAAAATCCGAGTCACGGTCAACATTTTTTTAAATTTCCGTGTGTAATGATCAGGCACAATGAATTAGAATAGAATTAATTTCTAAGAAACGGTGTGCAGGAAACAATAGAAGAGTGCTGAAAATCGAACCCTAATTCATAAATCCTAATCTGTGACGTTTGAAGAACATGCTAAAAAATCCGAGTCACGGTCAACATTTTTTGAAATTTCCGTGGGTAATGGTCAGGCACAATGAATTAGAATAGAATTAATTTCTAAGAAACGGTGTGCAGGAAACAATAGAAGAGTGCTGAAAATCGAACCCTAATTCATAAATCCTAATCTGTGACGTTTGAAGAACATGCTAAAAAATCCGAGTCACGGTCAACATTTTTTGAAATTTCCGTGGGTAATGGTCAGGCCCAATGATTTAGAATATAATTAATTTCTAAGAAACGGTGTGCAGGAAACAATAGAAGAGTGCTGAAAATCGAACCCTAATTCATAAATCATAATCTGTGACGTTTGAAGTACATGCTAAAAAATCCGAGTCACGGCCAACATTTTTTGAAATTTCCGTGGGTAATGGTCAGGCACAATGAATTAGAATAGAATTAATTTCTAAGAAACGGTGTGTAGGAAACAATAGAAGAGTGCTGAAAATCGAACCCTAATTCATAAATCATAATCTGTGACGTTTGAAGTACATGCTAAACAATCCGAGTCACGGTCAACATTTTTTTAAATTTTCGTGTGTAATGATCAGGCACAATGAATTAGAATAGAATTAATTTCTAAGAAACGGTGTGCAGGAAACAATAGAAGAGTGCTGAAAATCGAACCCTAATTCGTAAATCATAATCTGTGACGTTTGAAGTACATGCTAAAAAATCCGAGTCACGGTCAACATTTTTTTAAATTTCCGTGGGTAATGATCAGGCACAATGAATTAGAATAGAATTAATTTCTAAGAAACGGTGTGCAGGAAACAATAGAAGAGTGTTGAAAATCGTACCCTAATTCATAAATCCTAATCTGTTACATTTGAAGTACATGCTAAAAAATCCGAGTCACGGTCAACATTTTTTGAAATTTCCGTGGGTAATGGTCAGGCACAATGAATTAGAATAGAATTAATTTCTAAGAAACGGTGTGCAGGAAACAATAGAAGTGTGCTGAAAATCGAACCCTAATTAATAAATTATAATCTGTGACGTTTGAAGTACATGCTAAAAAATCCGAGTCACGGTCAACATTTCTTTAAATTTCCGTGGGTAATGATCAGGCACAATGAATTAGAATAGAATTAATTTCTAAGAACGGTGTGCAGGAAACAATAGAGAAGTGCTGAAAATCGAACCCTAATTCATAAATCCTAATCTGTGACATTTGAAGTACATGCTAAAAAATCCGAGTCACTGTCAACAGTTTTTGAAATTTCCGTGTGTAATAATCAGGCACAATGAATTTGAATAGAATTAATTTCTAAGAAACGGTTTGGAAGAAACAATAGAAGAGTGCTGAAAATAAAACCCTAATTCATAAATCCTAATCTGTGATGTATGAAGTACATGCTAAAAAATCCGAGTTACGGTCAACATTTTTTGAAATTTCCCTGTAATGATCAGGCACAATGAATTATAATAGAATTAATTTCTAAGAAACGGTGTGGATGAAACAAGAAGAGTACTGAAAATGGAACCCTAATTCATAAATCCTAATCTGTGACGTTTGAAATACATGCTAAAAAATCCGAGTCACGATCAACATTTTTTGAATTTTCCGTGGGTAATGATCAGGCACAATGAATTAGGATAGAATTAATTTCTAAGAAACGGTGCGCATGAAACAATAGAAGAGTGCAGAAAATCGAACCCTAATTCATAAATCCTAATCATTGACGTTTGAAGTACATTCTAAAAAATCCGAGTCACGGTCAACATTTTTTGAAATTTTCGTGGGTAATGGTCAGGCACAATGAATTAGAATAGAATTAATTTCTAAGAAACAGTGTGCAGGAAACCGTAGAAGTGTGCTGAAAATCGAACCCTAATTAATAAATCATAATCTGTGACGTTTGAAGTACATTCTAAAAAATTCGAGTCACGGTCAACATTTTTTTAAATTTCCGTGTGTAATGATCAGGCACAATGAATTAGAATAGAATTAATTTCTAACAAACGGTGTGCAGGAAACAATAGAAGAGTGCTTAAAATCGAACCCAAATTCATAAATCCTAATCTGTGACGTTTTAAGTACATGTTAAAAAATCCGAGTCACGGTCAACATTTTTTCAATTTTCCGTGTGTAATGATCAGCCACAATGAATTAGAATAGAATTAATTTCTAAGAAACGGTGTGCAGGAAACAATAGAAGAGTGCTGAAAATCGAACCCTAATTCATAAATCCTAATCTGTGACGTTTGAAGAACATGCTAAAAAATCCGAGTCACGGTCAACATTTTTTGAAATTTCCATGGGTAATGGTCAGGCACAATGAATTAGAATAGAATTAATTTCTAAGAAACGGTGTGCAGGAAACAATAGAAGAGTGCTGAAAATCGAACCCTAATTCATAAATCATAATCTGTGACGTTTGAAGTACATGCTAAAAAATCCGAGTCACGGTCAACATTTTTTTAAATTTTCGTGTGTAATGATCAGGCACAATGAATTAGAATAGAATTAATTTCTAAGAAACGGTGTGCATGAAACAATAGAAGAATGCAGAAAATCGAACCCTAATTCATAAATCCTAATCTGTGACGTTTGAAGTACATGCTAAAAAATCCGAGTCACGGTCAACATTTTTTGAAATTTCCGTGGGTAATGATCAGGCACAATGAATTAGAATAGAATTAATTTCTAAGAAACGGTGTGCATGAAACAATAGAAGAGTGCAGAAAATCGAACCCTAATTCATAAATCATAATCTGTGACATTTGAAGTACATGCAAAAAAATCCGAGTCACGGTCAACATTTTTTTAAATTTTCGTGTGTAATGATGAGGCACAATGAATTCGAATAGAATTAATTTCTAAGAAACGGCGTGCAGGAAACAATAGAAGAGTGCTGAAAATCGAACCCTAATTAATAAATCCTAAGCTGTGACGTTTGAAGTACATGCTAAAAAAAACAATTCACGGTCAACATTTTTTGAAATTTCCGTGTGTAATGATCAGGCACAATGAATTATAATAGAATTAATTTCTAAGAAACGGTGTGGATGAAACAAGAAGAGTACTGAAAATGGAACCCTAATTCATAAATCATAATCTGTGACGTTTGAAGTACATGCTAAAAAATCCGAGTCACGGTCAACATTTTTTGAATTTTCCGTGTGTAATGATCAGCCACAATGAATTAGAATAGAATTAATTTCTAAGAAACGGTGTGCAGGAAACAATAGAAGAGTGCTGAAAATCGAACCCTAATTCATAAATCATAATCTGTGACGTTTGAAGTACATGCTAAAAAATCCGAGTCACGGTCAACATTTTTTTAAATTTTCGTGTGTAATGATCAGGCACAATGAATTAGAATAGAATTAATTTCTAAGAAACGGTGTGCAGGAAACAATAGAAGAGTGCTGAAAATCGAACCCTAATTCATAAATCATAATCATTGACGTTTGAAGTACATGCTAAAAAATCCGAGTCACGGTCAACATTTTTTAAAATTTCCGTGTGTAATGATCAGGCACAATGAATTATAATAGAATTAATTTCTAAGAAACGGTGTGGATGAAACAATAGAAGAGTGCAGAAATCGAACCCTAATTCATAAATCCTAATCTGTGACGTTTGAAGTACATTCTAAAAAATCTGAGTCACGGTCAACATTTTTTGAAATTTCCGTGTGTAATGGTCAGGCACAATGAATTAGAATAGAATTAATTTCTAAGAAACGGTGTGCATGAAACAATAGAAGAGTGCAGAAAATCGAACCCTAATTAATAAATCCCAAGCTGTGACGTTTGGAGTACATGCTAAAAAAAACAATTCACGGTCAACATTTTTTGAAATTTCCGTGTGTAATGATCAGGCACAATGAATTATAATAGAATTAATTTCTAAGAAACGGTAAGGATGAAACAAGAAGAGTACTGAAAATTGAACCCTAATTCATAAATCATAATCTGTGACGTTTGAAGTACATGCTAAAAAATCCGAGTCACGGTCAACATTTTTTTAAATTTCCGTGTGTAATGATCAGGCACAATGAATTAGAATAGAATTAATTTCTAAGAAACGAAGTGCATTAAACAATAGAAGAGTGCTGAAAATGGAACCCTAATTCATAAATCCTAATCTGTGACGTTTGAAGTACATGCTAAAAAATCCGAGTCACGGTCAACATTTTTTGAATTTTCCGTGTGTAATGATCAGCCACAATGAATTAGAATAGAATTAATTTCTAAGAAACGGTGTGCAGGAAACAATAGAAGAGTGCTGAAAATCGAACCCTAATTCATAAATCCTAATCTGTGAGTTTGAAGTACATGCTAAAAAATCCGAGTCACGGTAACATTTTTTGAAATTTCCGTGTGTAATGATCAGGCACAGCTAATTAGAATAGAATTAATTTCTAAGAAACGGTGTGCATGAAACAATAGAAGAGTGCAGAAAATAGAACCCTAATTCATAAATCCTAATCTGTGAGTTTGAAGTACATGCTAAAAAATCTGAGTCATAGTCAACATTTTTTTAAATGTCCGTGTGTAATGATCAGGCACAACTAATTAGAATAGAATTAATTTCTAAGAAACGGTGTGCATGAAACAATAGAAGAGTGCAGAAAATCGAACCCTAATTCATAAATCCTAGTCTGTGAGTTTGAAGTACATGCTAAAAAATCCGAGTCATAGTCAACATTTTTTGAAATGTCCGTGTGTAATGATCAGGCACAGCTAATTAGAATAGAATTAATTTCTAAGAAACGGTGTGCATGAAACAATAGAAGAGTGCAGAAAATCGAACCCTAATTCATAAATCCTAGTCTGTGAGTTTGAAGTACATGCTAAAAAATCCGAGTCATAGTCAACATTTTTTGAAATGTCCGTGTGTAATGATCAGGCACAGCTAATTAGAATAGAAATAATTTCTAAGAAACGGTGTGCATGAAACAATAGAAGAGTGCTGAAAATCGAACCCTAATTCATAAATCTTAATCTGTTACGTTTGAAGTACATGCTAAAAAATCCGAGTCACGTTCAACATTTTTTTAAATTTCCGTGTGTAATGATCAGGCACAATGAATTAGAATAGAATTAATTTCTAAGAAACGGTGTGCATGAAACAATAGAAGAGTGCAGAAAATCGAACCCTAATTCATACATCCTAATCTGTGAGTTTGAAGTACATGCTAAAAAATCCGAATCACGGTCAACATTTTTTGAAATTTCCGTGTGTAATGATCAGGCACAGCTAATTAGAATAGAATTAATTTCTAAGAAACGGTGTGCATGAAACAATAGAAGAGTGCAGAAAATCGAACCCTAATTCATAAATCCTAGTCTGTGAGTTTGAAGTACATGCTAAAAAATCCGAGTCATAGTCAACATTTTTTGAAATGTCCGTGTGTAATGATCAGGCACAGCTAATTAGAATAGAAATAATTTCTAAGAAACGGTGTGCATGAAACAATAGAAGAGTGCTGAAAATCGAACCCTAATTCATAAATCTTAATCTGTTACGTTTGAAGTACATGCTAAAAAATCCGAGTCACGTTCAACATTTTTTTAAATTTCCGTGTGTAATGATCAGGCACAATGAATTAGAATAGAATTAATTTCTAAGAAACGGTGTGCATGAAACAATAGAAGAGTGCAGAAAATCGAACCCTAATTCATACATCCTAATCTGTGAGTTTGAAGTACATGCTAAAAAATCCGAATCACGGTCAACATTTTTTGAAATTTCCGTGTGTAATGATCAGGCACAGCTAATTAGAATAGAATTAATTTCTAAGAAACGGTGTGCATGAAACAATAGAAGAGTGCAGAAAATCGAACCCTAATTCATAAATCATAATCTGTGACATTTGAAGTACATGCTAAAAAATCCGAGTCACGGTCAACATTTTTTTAAATTTCTGTGTGTAATGATCAGGCACAATGAATTAGAATAGAATTAATTTCTAAGAAACGGTGTGCATTAAACAATAGAAGAGTGCTGAAAATGGAACCCTAATTCATAAATCCTAATCTCTGACGTTTGAAGTACATGCTAAAAAATCCGAGTCACGGTCAACATTTTTTGAATTTTCCGTGTGTAATGATCAGCCACAATGAATTAGAATAGAATTAATTTCTAAGAAACGGTGTGCAGGAAACAATAGAAGAGTGCTGAAAATCGAACCCTAATTCATAAATCCTAATCTGTGAGTTTGAAGTACATGCTAAAAAATCCGAGTCACGGTCAACATTTTTTGAAATTTCCGTGTGTAATGATCAGGCACAGCTAATTAGAATAGAATTAATTTCTAAGAAACGGTATGCATGAAACAATAGAAGAGTGCAGAAAATCGAACCCTAATTCATAAATCCTAATCTGTGAGTTTGAAGTACATGCTAAAAAATCTGAGTCCTAGTCAACATTTTTTTAAATGTCCGTGTGTAATGATCAGGCACAACTAATTAGAATAGAATTAATTTCTAAGAAACGGTGTGCATGAAACAATAGAAGAGTGCAGAAAATCGAACCCTAATTCATAAATCCTAATCTGTGAGTTTGTAGTACATGCTAAAAAATCCGAGTCATAGTCAACATTTTTTGAAATGTCCGTGTGTAATGATCAGGCACAGCTAATTAGAATAGAATTAATTTCTAAGAAACGGTGTGCATGAAACAATAGAAGAGTGCTGAAAATCGAACCCTAATTCATAAATCTTAATCTGTTACGTTTGAAGTACATGCTAAAAAATCCGAGTCACGTTCAACATTTTTTTAAATTTCCGTGTGTAATGATCAGGCACAATGAATTAGAATAGAATTAATTTCTAAGAAACGGTGTGCATGAAACAATAGAAGAGTGCAGAAAATCGAACCCTAATTCATACATCCTAATCTGTGAGTTTGAAGTACATGCTAAGAAATCCGAATCACGGTCAACATTTTTTGAAATTTCCGTGTGTAATGATCAGGCACAACTAATTAGAATAGAATTAATTTCTAAGAAACGGTGTGCATGAAACAATAGAAGAGTGCAGAAAATCGAACCCTAATTCATAAATCATAATCTGTGACATTTGAAGTACATGCTAAAAAATCCGAGTCACGGTCAACATTTTTTTAAATTTCTTTGTGTAATGATCAGGCACAATGAATTAGAATAGAATTAATTTCTAAGAAACGGTGTGCATTAAACAATAGAAGACTGCTGAATATGGAACCCTAATTCATAAATCCTAATCTGTGACGTTTGAAGTACATGCTAAAAAATCCGAGTCACGGTCAACATTTTTTGAATTTTCCGTGTGTAATGATCAGCCACAATGAATTAGAATAGACTTAATTTCTAAGAAACGTTGTGCAGGAAACAATAGAAGAGTGCTGAAAATCGAACCCTAATTCATAAATCCTAATCTGTGAGTTTGAAGTACATGCTAAAAAATCCGAGTCATAGTCAACATTTTTTGAAATGTCCGTGTGTAATGATCAGGCACAGCTAATTAGAATAGAATTAATTTCTAAGAAACGGTGTGCATGAAACAATAGAAGAGTGCAGAAAATCGAACCCTAATTCATAAATCCTAATCTGTGAGTTTGAAGTACATGCTAAAAAATCCGAGTCATAGTCAACATTTTTTGAAATGTCCGTGTGTAATGATCAGGCACAGCTAATTAGAATAGAATTAATTTCTAAGAAACGGTGTGCATGAAACAATAGAAGAGTGCAGAAAATCGAACCCTAATTCATAAATCATAATCTGTGACGTTTGAAGTACATGCTAAACAATCCGAGTCACGGTCAACATTTTTTTAAATTTTCGTGTGTAATGATCAGGCACAATGAATTAGAATAGAATTAATTTCTAAGAAACGGTATGCAGGAAACAATAGAAGAGTGATGAAAATCGAACCCTAATTCATAAATCATAATCTGTGACGTATTAAGTACATGCTAAAAAATCCAAGTCACGGTCAACATTTTTTGAAATTTCCGTGGGTAATGATCAGGCACAATGAATTAGAATAGAATTAATTTCTAAGGAACGGTGTGCAGGAAACAATAGAAGAGTGCTGAAAATCGAACCCTAATTCATAAATCCTAATCTGTTACGTTTGAAGTACATGCTAAAAAATCCGAGTCACGTTCAACATTTTTTTAAATTTCCGTGTGTAATGATCAGGCACAATGAATTAGAATAGAATTAATTTCTAAGAAACGGTGTGCATGAAACAATAGAAAAGTGCAGAAAATCGAACCCCTAATTCATACATCCTAATCTTTGAGTTTGAAGTACATGCTAAAAAATCCGAATCACGGTCAACATTTTTTGAAATTTCCGTGTGTAATGATCAGGCACAGCTAATTAGAATTGAATTAATTTCTAAGAAACGGTGTGCATGAAACAATAGAAGAGTGCAGAAAATGGAACCCTAATTCATAAATCATAATCTGTGACGTGTGAATTACATGCTAAACAATCCGAGTCACGGTCAACATTTTTCTTAATTTCCGTGTGTAATGATCAGGCACAATGAATTAGAATTGTATTAATTCTAAGAAACGGTGTGCATGAAACAATAGAAGAGTGCAGAAAATCGAACCCTAATTCATAAATCCAAATCTGTGACGTTTGAAGTACATGCTAAAAAATCCGAGTCACGGTCAACAATTTTTGAAATTTTCGTTGGTAATGGTCAGGCACAATGAATTAGAATAGAATTAATTTCTAAGAAACGCTGTGCAGGAAACAATAGAAGTGTGCTGAAAATCGAACCCTGATTCACAAATCATAATCTGTGACGTTTGAAGTACATGCTAAAAAATCCGAGTCACGGTCAACATTTTTTTAAATTTTCGTGTGTAATGATCAGGCACAATGAATTAGAATAGAATTAATTTCTAAGAAACGGTGTGCAGGAAACAATAGAAGAGTGCTGAAAATCGAACCCTAATTCATAAATCATAATCATTGACGTTTGAAGTACATGCTAAAAAATCCGAGTCACGGTCAACATTTTTTAAAATTTCCGTGTGTAATGATCAGGCACAATGAATTAGAATAGAATTAATTTCTAAGAACGGTGTGCAGGAAACAATAGAAGAGTGCTGAAAATCGAACCCTAATTCTTAAATCCTAATCTGTGACATTTGAAGTACATGCTAAAAAATCCGAGTCACGGTCAACAGTTTTTGAAATTTTCGTGTGTAATGATCAGGAATAATGAATTAGAATAGAATTAATTTCTAAGAAACGGCGTGCAGAAAACAATAGAAGAGTACTGAAAATCGAACCCTAATTAATAAATCCTAAGCTGTGACGTTTGAAGTACATGCTAAAAAAAACGAGTCACGGTCAACATTTTTTTAAATTTCCGTGTGTAATGATCAGGCACAATGAATTAGAATAGAATTAATTTCTAAGAAACGGTGTGCAGGAAACAATAGAAGAGTGCTTAAAATCGAACCCTAATTCATAAATCCTAATCTAATACGTTTGAAGTACATGCTAAAAAGTCCAAGTCACGGTCAACATTTTTTGAAATTTCCGTGGGTAATGGTCAGGCACAATGAATTAGAATAGAATTAATTTCTAAGAAACGGTGTGCATGAAATAATAGAAGAGTGCTGAAAATGGAACCCTAATTCATAAATCCTAATCTGTGACGTTTGAAGTACATGCTAAAAAATCCGAGTCACGGTCAACATTTTTTCAATTTTCCGTGTGTAATGATCAGCCACAATGAATTAGAATAAAATTAATTTCTAAGAAACGCTGTGCAGGAAACAATAGAAGAGTGCTTAAAATCGAACCCTAATTCATAAATCCTAATCTGTGAGTTTGAAGTAATGCTAAAAAATCCGAGTCACGGTCAACATTTTTTGAAATTTCCGTGTGTAATGATCAGGCACAGCTAATTAGAATAGAATTAATTTCTAAGAAACGGTGTGCATGAAACAATAGAAGAGTGCAGAAAATCGAACCCTAATTCATAAATCATAATCTGTGAAGTTTTAAGTACATGCTAAAAAATCCGAGTCACGGTCAACATTTTTTTAAATTTTCGTGTGTAATGATCAGGCACAATGAATTAGAATAGTATTAATTTCGAAGAAACGGTGTGCATGAAACAATAGAAGAGTGCAGAAAACCGAACCCTAATTCATAAATCCTAATCTGTGACGTTTGAAGTACATGCTAAAAAATCCGAGTCACGGTCAACATTTTTTGAAATTTCCGTGGGTAATGGTCAGGGACAATGAATTAGAATAGAATTAATTTCTAAGAAACGGTGTGTAGGAAACAATAGAAGAGTGCTGAAAATCGAACCCTAATTCATAAATCCTAATCTGTGACGTTTGAAGTACATGCTAAAAAATCCGAGTCACGGTCAACATTTTTTTAAATTTCCGTGTGTAATGATCACGCACAATGAATTAGAATAGAATTAATTTCTAAGAAACGGTGTGCAGGAAACAATAGAAGAGTGATGAAAATCGAACCCTAATTCATAAATCATAATCTGTGACGTTTGAAGTACATGCTAAAAAATCCTAGTCACGGTCAACATTTTTTTAAATTTCCATGGGTAATGATCAGGCACAATGAATTAGAATAGAATTAATATCTAAGAAACGGTGTGCAGGAAACAATAGAAGAGTGCTGAAAATCGAACCCTAATTCATAAATCCTAATCTGTTACGTTTGAAGTACATGCTAAAAAATCCGAGTCTTGGTCAACATTTTTTTAAATTTCCGTGTGTAATGATCAGGCACAATGAATTAGAATAGTATTAATTTCTAAGAAACGGTGTGCATGAAACAATAGAAGAGTGCAGAAAATCGAACCCTAATTCATAAATCCTAATCTGTGACGTTTGAAGTACATGCTAAAAAATCCGAGTCACGGTCAACATTTTTTGAAATTTCCGTGGGTAATGGTCAGCCACAATGAATTAGAATAGAATTAATTTCTAAGAAACGGTGTGCAGGAAACAATAGAAGAGTGCTGAAAATCGAACCCTAATTCATAAATCCTAATATGTTACGTTTGAAGTACATGCTAAAAAATCCGAGTCTTGGTCAACATTTTTTTAAATTTCCGTGTGTAATGATCAGGCACAATGAATTAGAATAGTATTAATTTCTAAGAAACGGTGTGCATGAAACAATAGAAGAGTGCAGAAAATCGAACCCTAATTCATAAATCCTAATCTGTGACGTTTGAAGTACATGCTAAAAAATCCGAGTCACGGTCAACATTTTTTTAAATTTCCGTGTGTAATAATCAGGCACAATGAATTAGAATAGAATTAATTTCTAACAAACGGTGTGAATGAAACAATTGAAGAATGCAGAAAATCGAACCCTAATTCATAAATCCTAATCTGTGACATTTGAAGTAAATGCTAACAATTCCGAGTCACGGTCAACATTTTTTGAAATTTCCGTGGGTAATGATCAGACACAATGAATTAGAATAGAATTAATTTCTAAGAACGGTGTGCAGGAAACAATAGAAGAGTGCTGAAAATCGAACCCTAATTCATAAATCCTAATCTGTGACATTTGAAGTACATGCTAAACAATCCGAGTCACGGTCAACAGTTTTTGAAATTTTCGTGTGTAATGATCAGGCATAATGAATTAGAATAGAATTAATTTCTAAGAAACGGTGTGCACGAAACAATAGAAGAGTGCTGAAAATCGAATCCTAGTTAATAAATCCTAAGCTGTGACGTTTGAAGTACATGCTAAAAAAAACGAGTCACGGTCAACATTTTTTGAAATTTCCGTGTGTATTGATCAGGCACAATGAATTAGAATAGAATTAATTTCTAAGAAACGGTGTGCAGGAAACAATAGAAGAGTGCTTAAAATCGAACCCTAATTCATAAATCCTAATCTAATACGTTTGAAGTACATGCTAAAAATTCCGAGTCACGGTCAACATTTTTTTAATTTTCCGTGTGTAATGATCAGCCACAATGAATTAGAATAGAATTAATTTCTAAGAAACGGTGTGCATGAAACAATAGAAGAGTGCAGAAAATCGTACCCTAATTCATACATCCTAATCTGTGAGTTTGAAGTACATGCTAAAAAATCCGAGTCACGGTCAACATTTTTTGAAATTTCCGTGGGTAATGATCAGGCACAATGAATTAGAATAGAATTAATTTCTAAGGAACGGTGTGCAGGAAACAATAGAAGAGTGCTGAAAATCGAACCCTAATTCATAAATCCTAATCTGTTACGTTTGAAGTACATGCTAAAAAATCCGAGTCACGTTCAACATTTTTTTAAATTTCCGTGTGTAATGATCAGGCACAATGAATTAGAATAGAATTAATTTCTAAGAAACGGTGTGCATGAAACAATAGAAAAGTGCAGAAAATCGAACCCCTAATTCATACATCCTAATCTTTGAGTTTGAAGTACATGCTAAAAAATCCGAATCACGGTCAACATTTTTTGAAATTTCCGTGTGTAATGATCAGGCACAGCTAATTAGAATTGAATTAATTTCTAAGAAACGGTGTGCATGAAACAATAGAAGAGTGCAGAAAATGGAACCCTAATTCATAAATCATAATCTGTGACGTGTGAATTACATGCTAAACAATCCGAGTCACGGTCAACATTTTTCTTAATTTCCGTGTGTAATGATCAGGCACAATGAATTAGAATTGTATTAATTCTAAGAAACGGTGTGCAGGAAACAATAGAAGAGTGCTGAAAATCGAACCCTAATTCATAAATCCTAATCTGTGACATTTGAAGTACATGCTAAACAATCCGAGTCACGGTCAACAGTTTTTGAAATTTTCGTGTGTAATGATCAGGCATAATGAATTAGAATAGAATTAATTTCTAAGAAACGGTGTGCACGAAACAATAGAAGAGTGCTGAAAATCGAATCCTAGTTAATAAATCCTAAGCTGTGACGTTTGAAGTACATGCTAAAAAAAACGAGTCACGGTCAACATTTTTTGAAATTTCCGTGTGTATTGATCAGGCACAATGAATTAGAATAGAATTAATTTCTAAGAAACGGTGTGCAGGAAACAATAGAAGAGTGCTTAAAATCGAACCCTAATTCATAAATCCTAATCTAATACGTTTGAAGTACATGCTAAAAATTCCGAGTCACGGTCAACATTTTTTTAATTTTCCGTGTGTAATGATCAGCCACAATGAATTAGAATAGAATTAATTTCTAAGAAACGGTGTGCATGAAACAATAGAAGAGTGCAGAAAATCGTACCCTAATTCATACATCCTAATCTGTGAGTTTGAAGTACATGCTAAAAAATCCGAGTCACGGTCAACATTTTTTGAAATTTCCGTGGGTAATGATCAGGCACAATGAATTAGAATAGAATTAATTTCTAAGGAACGGTGTGCAGGAAACAATAAAAGAGTGCTGAAAATCGAACCCTAATTCATAAATCCTAATCTGTTACGTTTGAAGTACATGCTAAAAAATCCGAGTCACGTTCAACATTTTTTTAAATTTCCGTGTGTAATGATCAGGCACAATGAATTAGAATAGAATTAATTTCTAAGAAACGGTGTGCATGAAACAATAGAAAAGTGCAGAAAATCGAACCCCTAATTCATACATCCTAATCTTTGAGTTTGAAGTACATGCTAAAAAATCCGAATCACGGTCAACATTTTTTGAAATTTCCGTGTGTAATGATCAGGCACAGCTAATTAGAATTGAATTAATTTCTAAGAAACGGTGTGCATGAAACAATAGAAGAGTGCAGAAAATGGAACCCTAATTCATAAATCATAATCTGTGACGTGTGAATTACATGCTAAACAATCCGAGTCACGGTCAACATTTTTCTTAATTTCCGTGTGTAATGATCAGGCACAATGAATTAGAATTGTATTAATTCTAAGAAACGGTGTGCATGAAACAATAGAAGAGTGCAGAAAATCGAACCCTAATTCATAAATCCAAATCTGTGACGTTTGAAGTACATGCTAAAAAATCCGAGTCACGGTCAACAATTTTTGAAATTTTCGTTGGTAATGGTCAGGCACAATGAATTAGAATAGAATTAATTTCTAAGAAACGCTGTGCAGGAAACAATAGAAGTGTGCTGAAAATCGAACCCTAATTCACAAATCATAATCTGTGACGTTTGAAGTACATGCTAAAAAATCCGAGTCACGGTCAACATTTTTTTAAATTTTCGTGTGTAATGATCAGGCACAATGAATTAGAATAGAATTAATTTCTAAGAAACGGTGTGCAGGAAACAATAGAAGAGTGCTGAAAATCGAACCCTAATTCATAAATCATAATCATTGACGTTTGAAGTACATGCTAAAAAATCCGAGTCACGGTCAACATTTTTTAAAATTTCCGTGTGTAATGATCAGGCACAATGAATTAGAATAGAATTAATTTCTAAGAACGGTGTGCAGGAAACAATAGAAGAGTGCTGAAAATCGAACCCTAATTCTTAAATCCTAATCTGTGACATTTGAAGTACATGCTAAAAAATCCGAGTCACGGTCAACAGTTTTTGAAATTTTCGTGTGTAATGATCAGGAATAATGAATTAGAATAGAATTAATTTCTAAGAAACGGCGTGCAGAAAACAATAGAAGAGTACTGAAAATCGAACCCTAATTAATAAATCCTAAGCTGTGACGTTTGAAGTACATGCTAAAAAAAACGAGTCACGGTCAACATTTTTTTAAATTTCCGTGTGTAATGATCAGGCACAATGAATTAGAATAGAATTAATTTCTAAGAAACGGTGTGCAGGAAACAATAAAAGAGTGCTTAAAATCGAACCCTAATTCATAAATCCTAATCTAATACGTTTGAAGTACATGCTAAAAAGTCCAAGTCACGGTCAACATTTTTTGAAATTTCCGTGGGTAATGGTCAGGCACAATGAATTAGAATAGAATTAATTTCTAAGAAACGGTGTGCATGAAATAATAGAAGAGTGCTGAAAATGGAACCCTAATTCATAAATCCTAATCTGTGACGTTTGAAGTACATGCTAAAAAATCCGAGTCACGGTCAACATTTTTTTAATTTTCCGTGTGTAATGATCACCCACAATGAATTAGAATAAAATTAATTTCTAAGAAACGCTGTGCAGGAAACAATAGAAGAGTGCTTAAAATCGAACCCTAATTCGTAAATCCTAATCTGTGAGTTTGAAGTAATGCTAAAAAATCCGAGTCACGGTCAACATTTTTTGAAATTTCCGTGTGTAATGATCAGGCACAGCTAATTAGAATAGAATTAATTTCTAAGAAACGGTGTGCATGAAACAATAGAAGAGTGCAGAAAATCGAACCCTAATTCATAAATCATAATCTGTGAAGTTTTAAGTACATGCTAAAAAATCCGAGTCACGGTCAACATTTTTTTAAATTTCCGTGTGTAATGATCAGGCACAATGAATTAGAATAGTATTAATTTCGAAGAAACGGTGTGCATGAAACAATAGAAGAGTGCAGAAAACCGAACCCTAATTCATAAATCCTAATCTGTGACGTTTGAAGTACATGCTAAAAAATCCGAGTCACGGTCAACATTTTTTGAAATTTCCGTGGGTAATGGTCACGGACAATGAATTAGAATAGAATTAATTTCTAAGAAACGGTGTGTAGGAAACAATAGAAGAGTGCTGAAAATCGAACCCTAATTCATAAATCCTAATCTGTGACGTTTGAAGTACATGCTAAAAAATCCGAGTCACGGTCAACATTTTTTTAAATTTCCGTGTGTAATGATCACGCACAATGAATTAGAATAGAATTAATTTCTAAGAAACGGTGTGCAGGAAACAATAGAAGAGTGATGAAAATCGAACCCTAATTCATAAATCATAATCTGTGACGTTTGAAGTACATGCTAAAAAATCCTAGTCACGGTCAAAATTTTTTTAAATTTCCATGGGTAATGATCAGGCACAATGAATTAGAATAGAATTAATATCTAAGAAACGGTGTGCAGGAAACAATAGAAGAGTGCTGAAAATCGAACCCTAATTCATAAATCCTAATCTGTTACGTTTGAAGTACATGCTAAAAAATCCGAGTCTTGGTCAACATTTTTTTAAATTTCCGTGTGTAATGATCAGGCACAATGAATTAGAATAGTATTAATTTCTAAGAAACGGTGTGCATGAAACAATAGAAGAGTGCAGAAAATCGAACCCTAATTCATAAATCCTAATCTGTGACGTTTGAAGTACATGCTAAAAAATCCGAGTCACGGTCAACATTTTTTGAAATTTCCGTGGGTAATGGTCAGCCACAATGAATTAGAATAGAATTAATTTCTAAGAAACGGTGTGCAGGAAACAATAGAAGAGTGCTGAAAATCGAACCCTAATTCATAAATCCTAATATGTTACGTTTGAAGTACATGCTAAAAAATCCGAGTCTTGGTCAACATTTTTTTAAATTTCCGTGTGTAATGATCAGGCACAATGAATTAGAATAGTATTAATTTCTAAGAAACGGTGTGCATGAAACAATAGAAGAGTGCAGAAAATCGAACCCTAATTCATAAATCCTAATCTGTGATGTTTGAAGTACATGCTAAAAAATCCGAGTCACGGTCAAC
The DNA here is from genome assembly GCF_057944985.1 of Cucurbita pepo subsp. pepo. Lineage (NCBI taxonomy): Eukaryota > Viridiplantae > Streptophyta > Magnoliopsida > Cucurbitales > Cucurbitaceae > Cucurbita > Cucurbita pepo. Next base: position 5,253,431 of record NC_141816.1, on the reverse strand, counting down.
ATTTTTTTAAATTTCCGTGTGTAATAATCAGGCACAATGAATTAGAAGAGAATTAATTTCTAACAAACGGTGTGAATGAAACAATTGAAGAATGCAGAAAATCGAACCCTAATTCATAAATCCTAATCTGTGACATTTGAAGTAAATGCTAACAATTCCGAGTCACGGTCAACATTTTTTGAAATTTCCGTGGGTAATGATCAGACACAATGAATTAGAATAGAATTAATTTCTAAGAACGGTGTGCAGGAAACAATAGAAGAGTGCTGAAAATCGAACCCTAATTCATAAATCCTAATCTGTGACATTTGAAGTACATGCTAAAAAATCCGAGTCACGGTCAACATTTTTTGAAATTTCCGTGGGTAATGGTCAGGCACAATGAATTAGAATAGAATTAATTTCTAAGAAACAGTGTGCATGAAACAATAGAAGAGTGCAGAAAATCGTACCCTAATTCATAAATCATAATCTGTGACGTTTGAAGTACATGCTAAAAAATCCGAATCACGGTCAACATTTTTTGAAATTTCCGTGGGTAATGGTCAGGCACAATGAATTAGAATAGAATTAATTTCTAAGAAACGGTGTGCATGAAACAATAGAAGAGTGCTGAAAATGGAACCCTAATTCATGAATCCTAATCTGTGAGGTTTGAAGTACATGCTAAAAAAAACGAGTCACGGTCAACATTTTTTGAAATTTCCGTGTGTATTGATCAGGCACAATGAATTAGAATAGAATTAATTTCTAAGAAACGGTGTGCAGGAAACAATAGAAGAGTGCTTAAAATCGAACCCTAATTTATAAATCCTAATCTAATACGTTTGAAGTACATGCTAAAAATTCCGAGTCACGGTCAACATTTTTTTAATTTTCCGTGTGTAATGATCAGCCACAATGAATTAGAATAGAATTAATTTCTAAGAAACGGTGTGCATGAAACAATAGAAGAGTGCAGAAAATCGTACCCTAATTCATACATCCTAATCTGTGAGTTTGAAGTACATGCTAAAAAATCCGAGTCACGGTCAACATTTTTTGAAATTTCCGTGTGTACTGATCAGGCACAGCTAATTAGAATAGAATTAATTTCTAAGAAACGGTGTGCACGAAACAATAGAAGAGTGCAGAAAATCGAACCCTAATTCATAAATAATAATCTGTGACGTTTGAAGTACATGCTAAACAATCCGAGTCACGGTCAACATTTTTTTAAATTTCCGTGTGTAATGATCAGGCACGATGAATTAGATTAGTATTAATTTCGAAGAAACGGTGTGCATGAAACAATAGAAGAGTGCAGAAAATCGAACCCTAATTCATAAATCCTAATCTGTGACGTTTGAAGTACATGCTAAAAAATCCGAGTGACGGTCAACATTTTTGAAATTTCCGTGGGTAATTGTCAGGCACAATGAATTAGAATAGAATTAATTTCTAAGAAACGGTGTGCAGGAAACAATAGAAGAGTGCTGAAAATGGAACCCTAATTCATAAATCCTAATCTGTGACGTTTGAAGTACATGCTAAACAATCCGAGTCACGGTCAACATTTTTTTAAATTTTCATGTGTAATGATCAGGCACAATGAATTAGAATAGAATTAATTTCTAAGAAACGGTGTGCATGAAACAATAGAAGAGTGATGAAAATCGAACCCTAATTCATAAATCATAATCTTTGACGTTTGAAGTACAATGTAAAAATTCCGAGTCACGGTCAACATTTTTTTAATTTTCCGTGTGTAATGATCAGCCACAATGAATTAGAATAGAATTAATTTCTAAGAAACGGTGTGCAGGAAACAATAGAAGAGTGCTGAAAATCGAACCCTAATTCATAAATCCTAATCTGTGAGTTTGAAGTAATGCTAAAAAATCCGAGTCACGGTCAACATTTTTTGAAATTTCCGTGTGTAATGATCAGGCACCGCTAATTAGAATAGAATTAATTTCTAAGAAACGGTGTGCATGAAACAATAGAAGAGTGCAGAAAATCGAACCCTAATTCATAAATCCATATCTGTGACGTTTGAAGTACATGCTAAAAAATCCGAGTCACGGTCAACATTTTTTTAAATTTCCATGGGTAATGGTCAGGCACAATGTATTAGAATAAAATTAATTTCTAAGAAACGGTGTGCAGGAAACAATAGAAGAGTGCTGAAAATCGAACCCTAATTCATAAATCCTAATCTAATACGTTTGAAGTACATGCTAAAAAATCCGAGTCACGGTCAACATTTTTTGAAATTTCCGTGGGTAATGGTCAGGCACAATGAATTAGAATAGAATTAATTTCTAAGAAACGGTGTGCATGAAACAATAGAAGAGTGCAGAAAATCGAACCCTAATTCATAAATCATAATCTGTGACGTTTGAAGTACATGCTAAAAAATCCGAATCACGGTCAACATTTTTTGAAATTTCCGTGGGTAATGGTCAGGCACAATGAATTAGAATAGAATTAATTTCTAAGAAACGGTGTGCATGAAACAATAGAAGAGTGCAGAAAATCGAACCCTAATTGATAAATCCTAATCTGTGACGTTTGAAGTACATGTTAAAAAATCCGAGTCACGGTCGACATTTTTTGAAATTTCCGTGGGTAATGGTCAGGCACAATGAATTAGAATAGAATTAATTTCTAAGAAACGGTGTGCAGGAAACAATAGAAGAGTGCTGAAAATGGAACCCTAATTCATGAATCCTAATCTGTGAGGTTTGAAGTACATGCTAAACAATCCGAGTCACGGTCAACATTTTATTAAATTTTCGTGTGTAATGATCAGGCACAATGAATTAGAATAGAATTAATTTCTAAGAAACGGTGTGCATGAAACAATAGAAGAGTGCTGAAAATGGAACCCTAATTCATAAATCCTAATCTGTGACGTTTGAAGTACATGCTAAAAATTCCTAGTCACGGTCAACATTTTTTTAATTTTCCGTGTGCAATGATCAGCCACAATGAATTAGAATAGAATTAATTTCTAAGAAACGGTGTGCAGGAAACAATAGAAGAGTGCTGAAAATCGAACCCTAATTCATAAATCCTAATCTTTGACGTTTGAAGTACATGCTTAAAAATCCGAGTCACGGTCAAATTTTTTTGAAATTTTCGTGTGTAATGATCAGGCACAGCTAATTAGAATAGAATTAATTTCTAAGAAATGGTGTGCATGAAAAATAGAAGAGTGCAGAAAATCGAACCCTAATTCATAAATCATAATCTGTGACGTTTGAAGTACATGCTAAAAAATCCGAGTCACGGTCAACATTTTTTGAAATTTCCGTGTGTAATGATCAGGCACAATGAATTAGATTAGTATTAATTTCGAAGAAACGGTGTGCATGAAACAATAGAAGAGTGCAGAAAATCGAACCCTAATTCATAAATCCTAATCTGTGACGTTTGAAGTACATAATAAAAAATCCGAGTCACGGTCAACATTTTTTGAAATTTCCGTGGGTAATGGTCAGGCACAATGAATTAGAATAGAATTAATTTCTAAGAAACGGTGTGCATGAAACAATAGAAGAGTGCAGAAAATCGAACCCTAATTCATAAATCCTAATCTGTGACGTTTGAAGTACATGCTAAAAAATCCGAGTCACGGTCAACATTTTTTGAAATTTCCGTGGGTAATGGTCAGGCACAATGAATTAGAATAGAATTAATTTCTAAGAAACGGTGTGCATGAAACAATAGAAGAGTGCAGAAAATCGAACCCTAATTGATAAATCCTAATCTTTGACGTTTGAAGTACATGCTAAAAAATCCGAGTCACGGTTGACATTTTTTGAAATTTCCGTGGGTAATGGTAAGGCACAATGAATTAGAATAGAATTAATTTCTAAGAAACGGTGTCTAGGAAACAATAGAAGAGTGCTGAAAATGGAACCCTAATTCATGAATCCTAATCTGTGACGTTTGAAGTACATGCTAAACAATCCGAGTCACGGTCAACATTTTATTAAATTTTCGTGTGTAATGATCAGGCACAATGAATTAGAATAGAATTAATTTCTAAGAAACGGTGTGCATGAAACAATAGAAGAGTGCTGAAAATGGAACCCTAATTCATAAATCCTAATCTGTGACGTTTGAAGTACATGCTAAAAAATCCGAGTCACAGTCAACATTTTTTGAAATTTCCGTGGGTAATGGTCAGGCACAATGAATTAGAATAGAATTAATTTCTAAGAAACGGTGTGCATGAAACAATAGAAGAATGCAGAAAATCGAACCCTAATTCATAAATCATAATCTGTGACGTTTGAAGTACATGCTAAACAATCCGAGTCACGGTCAACATTTTTTTAAATTTCCGTGTGTAATGATCAGGCACAATGAATTAGATTAGTATTAATTTCGAAGAAACGGTGTGCATGAAACAATAGAAGAGTGCAGAAAATCGAACCCTTATTGATAAATCCTAATCTGTGACGTTTGAAGTACATGCTAAAAAATCCGAGTCACGGTCAACATTTTTGAAATTTTCGTGGGTAATGGTCAGGCACAATGAATTAGAATAGAATTAATTTCTAAGAAACGGTGTGCATGAAACAATAGAAGAGTGCTGAAAATGGAACCCTAATTCATAAATCCTAATCTGAGTTTGAAGTACATGCTAAAAAATCCGAGTCACGGTCAACATTTTTTGAAATTTCCGTGTGTAATGATCAGGCACCGCTAATTAGAATAGAATTAATTTCTAAGAAACGGTGTGCATGAAACAATAGAAGAGTGCTGAAAATCGAACCCTAATTCATAAATCATAATCTTTGACGTTTGAAGTACATGCTAAAAAATCCGAGTCACGGTCAACATTTTTTTAAATTTCCGTGTGTAATGATCAGGCACAATGAATTAGATTAGTATTAATTTCGAAGAAACGGTGTGCATGAAACAATAGAAGAGTGCAGATAATCGAACCCTAATTCATAAATCCTAATCTGTGACGTTTGAAGTACATGCTAAAAAATCCGAGTCACGGTCAACATTTTTTGAAATTTCCGTGGGTAATGGTCAGGCACAATGAATTAGAATAGAATTAATTTCTAAGAAACGGTGTGCATGAAACAATAGAAGAGTGCAGAAAATCGAACCCTAATTCATAAATCCTAATCTGTGACGTTTGAAGTACATGCTAAAAAATCCGAGTCACGGTCAACATTTTTTTAAATTTCCGTGGGTAATGGTCAGGCACAATGAATTAGAATAGAATTAATTTCTAAGAAACGGTGTGCATGAAACAATAGAAGAGTGCAGAAAATCGAACCCTAATTGATAAATCCTAATCTGTGACGTTTGAAGTACGTGCTAAAAAATCCGAGTCACGGTCGACATTTTTTGAAATTTCCGTGGGTAATGGTCAGGCACAATGAATTAGAATAGAATTAATTTCTAAGAAACGGTGTGCAGGAAAAAATAGAAGAGTGCTGAAAATCGAACCCTAATTCATGAATCCTAATCTGTGACGTTTGAAGTACATGCTAAACAATCCGAGTCACGGTCAACATTTTATTAAATTTTCGTGTGTAATGATCAGGCACAATGATTTAGAATAGAATTAATTTCTAAGAAACGGTGTGCATGAAACAATAGAAGAGTGCTGAAAATGGAACCCTAATTCATAAATCCTAATCTGTGACGTTTGAAGTACATGCTAAAAAATCCGAGTCACGGTCAACATTTTTTGAAATTTCCGTGGGTAATGGTCAGGCACAATGAATTAGAATAGAATTAATTTCTATGAAACGGTGTGCATGAAACAATAGAAGAATGCAGAAAATCGAACCCTAATTCATAAATCATAATCTGTGACGTTTGAAGTACATGCTAAACAATCCGAGTCACGGTCAACATTTTTTGAAATTTCCGTGTGTAATGATCAGGCACAATGAATTAGATTAGTATTAATTTCGAAGAAACGGTGTGCGTGAAACAATAGAAGAGTGCAGAAAATCGAACCCTAATTGATAAATCCTAATCTGTGACGTTTGAAGTACATGCTAAAAAATCCGAGTCACGGTCGACATTTTTTGAAATTTCCGTGGGTAATGGTCAGCCACAATGAATTAGAATAGAATTAATTTCTAAGAAACGGTGTGCAGGAAACAATAGAAGAGTGCTGAAAATGGAACCCTAATTCATGAATCCTAATCTGTGAGGTTTGAAGTACATGCTAAACAATCCGAGTCACGGTCAACATTTTATTAAATTTTCGTGTGTAATGATCAGCCACAATGAATTAGAATAGAATTAATTTCTAAGAAACGGTGTGCAGGAAACAATAGAAGAGTGCTGAAAATCGAACCCTAATTCATAAATCCTAATCTGTGAGTTTGAAGTAATGCTAAAAAATCCGAGTCACGGTCAACATTTTTTGAAATTTCCGTGTGTAATGATCAGGCACAGCTAATTAGAATAGAATTAATTTCTAAGAAACGGTGTGCATGAAACAATAGAAGAGTGCAGAAAATCGAACCCTAATTCATAAATCATAAACTGTGACGTTTGAAGTACATGCTAAAAAATCCGAGTCACGGTCAACATTTTGTTAAATTTCCGTGTGTAATGATCAGGCACAATGAATTAGATTAGTATTAATTTCGAAGAAACGGTGTGCATGAAACAATAGAAGAGTGCAGAAAATCGAACCCTAATTCATAAATCCTTATCTGTGACGTTTGAAGTACATGCTAAAAAATCCGAGTCACGGTCAACATTTTTTTAAATTTCCGTGGGTAATGGTCAGGCACAATGTATTAGAATAAAATTAATTTCTAAGAAACGGTGTGCAGGAAACAATAGAAGAGTGCTGAAAATCGAACCCTAATTCATAAATCCTAATCTAATACGTTTGAAGTACATGCTAAAAAATCCGAGTCACGGTCAACATTTTTTGAAATTTCCGTGGGTAATGGTCAGGCACAATGAATTAGAATAGAATTAATTACTAAGAAACGGTGTGCATGAAACAATAGAAGAGTGCAGAAAATCGAACCCTAATTCATAAATCCTAATCTCTGACGTTTGAAGTACATGCTAAAAAATCCGAGTCGCGGTCAACATTTTTTGAAATTTTCGTGTGTAATGGTCAGGCACAATGAATTAGAATAGAATTAATTTCTAAGAAACGGTGTGCATGAAACAATAGAAGAGTGCAGAAAATCGAACCCTAATTGATAAATCCTAATCTGTGACGTTTGAAGTACATGCTAAAAAATCCGAGTCACGGTCGACATTTTTTGAAATTTCCGTGGGTAATGGTCAGGCACAATGAATTAGAATAAAATTAATTTCTAAGAAACGGTGTGCAGGAAACAATAGAAGAGTGATGAAAATCGAACCCTAATTCATAAATCATAATCTTTGACGTTTGAAGTACATGCTAAAAAATTCGAGTCACGGTCAACATTTTGTTAAATTTCCGTGTGTAATGATCAGGCACAATGAATTAGATTAGTATTAATTTCGAAGAAACGGTGTGCATGAAACAATAGAAGAGTGCAGAAAATCGAACCCTAATTCATAAATCCTTATCTGTGACGTTTGAAGTACATGCTAAAAAATCCGAGTCACGGTCAACATTGTTTTAAATTTCCGTGGATAATGGTCAGGCACAATGAATTAGAATAAAATTAATTTCTAAGAAACGGTGTGCAGGAAACAATAGAAGAGTGCTGAAAATCGAACCCTAATTCATAAATCCTAATCTAATACGTTTGAAGTACATGCTAAAAAATCCGAGTCACGGTCAACATTTTTTGAAATTTCCGTGGGTAATGGTCAGGCACAATGAATTAGAATAGAATTAATTTCTAAGAAACGGTGTGCATGAAACAATAGAAGAGTGCAGAAAATCGAAACCTAATTCATAAATCCTAATCTGTGACGTTTGAAGTACATGCTAAAAAATCCGAGTCACGGTCAACATTTTTTGAAATTTCTGTGGGTAATGGTCAGGCACAATGAATTAGAATAGAATTAATTTCTAAGAAACGGTGTGCATGAAACAATAGAAGAGTGCAGAAAATCGAACCCTAATTCATAAATCCTAATCTGTGACGTTTGAAGTACATGCTAAACAATCCGAGTCACGGTCAACATTTTTTTAAATTTTCGTGTGTAATGATCAGGCACAATGAATTAGAATAGAATTAATTTCTAAGAAACGGTGTGCAGGAAACAATAGAAGAGTGATGAAAATCGAACCCTAATTCATAAATCATAATCTTTGACGTTTGAAGTACATGCTAAAAATTCCGAGTCACGGTCAACATTTTTTTAATTTTCCGTGTGTAATGATCAGCCACAATGAATTAGAATAGAATTAATTTCTAAGAAACGGTGTGCAGGAAACAATAGAAGAGTGCTTAAAATCGAACCCTAATTCATAAATCCTAATCTGTGAGTTTGAAGTACATGCTAAAAATTCCGAGTCACGGTCAACATTTTTTTAATTTTCCGTGTGTAATGATCAGCCACAATGAATTAGAATAGAATTAATTTGTAAGAAACGGTGGGCATGAAACAATAGAAGAGTGCAGAAAATCAAACCCTAATTCATAAATCCTAATCTGTGACGTTTGAAGTACATGCTAAAAAATCCGAGTCACGGTCAACATTTTTTGAAATTTCTGTGGGTAATGGTCAGGCACAATGAATTAGAATAGAATTAATTTCTAAGAAACGGTGTGCATGAAACAATAGAAGAGTGCAGAAAATCGAACCCTAATTCATAAATCCTAATCTGTGACGTTTGAAGTACATGCTAAACAATCCGAGTCACGGTCAACATTTTTTTAAATTTTCGTGTGTAATGATCAGGCACAATGAATTAGAATAGAATTAATTTCTAAGAAACGGTGTGCAGGAAACAATAGAAGAGTGATGAAAATCGAACCCTAATTCATAAATCATAATCTTTGACGTTTGAAGTACATGCTAAAAATTCCGAGTCACGGTCAACATTTTTTTAATTTTCCGTGTGTAATGATCAGCCACAATGAATTAGAATAGAATTAATTTCTAAGAAACGGTGTGCAGGAAACAATAGAAGAGTGCTTAAAATCGAACCCTAATTCATAAATCCTAATCTGTGAGTTTGAAGTACATGCTAAAAATTCCGAGTCACGGTCAACATTTTTTTAATTTTCCGTGTGTAATGATCAGCCACAATGAATTAGAATAGAATTAATTTCTAAGAAACGGTGGGCATGAAACAATAGAAGAGTGCAGAAAATCAAACCCTAATTCATAAATCCTAATCTGTGACGTTTGAAGTACATGCTAAAAAATTCGAGTCACGGTCAACATTTTGTTAAATTTCCGTGTGTAATGATCAGGCACAATGAATTAGATTAGTATTAATTTCGAAGAAACGGTGTGCATGAAACAATAGAAGAGTGCAGAAAATCGAACCCTAATTCATAAATCCTTATCTGTGACGTTTGAAGTACATGCTAAAAAATCCGAGTCACGGTCAACATTTTTTTAAATTTCCGTGGGTAATGGTCAGGCACAATGAATTAGAATAAAATTAATTTCTAAGAAACGGTGTGCAGGAAACAATAGAAGATTGCTGAAAATCGAACCCTAATTCATAAATCCTAATCTAATACGTTTGAAGTACATGCTAAAAAATCCGAGTCACGGTCAACATTTTTTGAAATTTCCGTGGGTAATGGTCAGGCACAATGAATTAGAATAGAATTAATTTCTAAGAAACGGTGTGCATGAAACAATAGAAGAGTGCAGAAAATCGAAACCTAATTCATAAATCCTAATCTGTGACGTTTGAAGTACATGCTAAAAAATCCGAGTCACGGTCAACATTTTTTGAAATTTCCGTGGGTAATGGTCAGGCACAATGAATTAGAATAGAATTAATTTCTAAGAAACGGTGTGCATGAAACAATAGAAGAGTGCAGAAAATCGAACCTTAATTGATAAATCCTAATCTGTGACGTTTGAAGTACATGCTAAAAAATCCGAGTCACGGTCGACATTTTTTGAAATTTCCGTGGGTAATGGTCAGGCACAATGAATTAGAATAGAATTAATTTCTAAGAAACGGTGTGCAGGAAACAATAGAAGAGTGCTGAAAATGGAACCCTAATTCATGAATCCTAATCTGTGAGGTTTGAAGTACATGCTAAACAATCCGAGTCACGGTCAACATTTTATTAAATTTTCGTGTGTAATGATCAGGCACAATGAATTAGTATAGAATTAATTTCTAAGAAACGGTGTGCATGAAACAATAGAAGAGTGCTGAAAATGGAACCCTAATTCATAAATCCTAATCTGTGACGTTTGAAGTACATGCTAAAAATTCCTAGTCACGGTCAACATTTTTTTAATTTTCCGTGTGCAATGATCAGGCACAATGAATTAGAATAGAATTAATTTCTAAGAAACGGTGTGCAGGAAACAATAGAAGAGTGCTGAAAATTGAACCCTAATTCATAAATCCTAATCTGTGACGTTTGAAGTACATGCTAAAAAATCCGAGTCACGGTCAACATGTTTTGAAATTTCCGTGTGTAATGATCAGGCACAGCTAATTAGAATAGAATTAATTTCTAAGAAACGGTGTGCATGAAAAATAGAATAGTGCAGAAAATCGAACCCTAATTCATAAATCATAATCTGTGACGTTTGAAGTACATGCTAAAAAATCCGAGTCACGTTCAACATTTTTTTAAATTTCCGTGTGTAATGATCAGGCACAATGAATTAGATTAGTATTAATTTCGAAGAAACGGTGTGCATGAAACAATAGAAGAGTGCTGAAAATCGAACCCTAATTCATAAATCCTAATCTGTGACGTTTGAAGTACATGCTAAAAAATCCGAGTCACGGTCAACATTTTTTGAAATTTCCGTGTGTAATGATCAGGCATAGCTAATTAGAATAGAATTAATTTCTAAGAAACGGTGTGCATGAAAAATAGAAGAGTGCAGAAAATCGAACCCTAATTCATAAATCATAATCTGTGACGTTTGAAGTACATGCTAAAAAATCCGAGTCACGGTCAACATTTTTTGAAATTTCCGTGTGTAATGATCAGGCACAGCTAATTAGAATAGAATTAATTTCTAAGAAACGGTGTGCATGAAACAATAGAAGAGTGCAGAAAATCGAACCCTAATTGATAAATCCTAATCTGTGAAGTTTGAAGTACATGCTAAAAAATCCGAGTCACGGTCGACATTTTTTGAAATTTCCGTGGGTAATGGTCAGGCACAATGAATTAGAATAGAATTAATTTCTAAGAAACAGTGTGCAGGAAACAATAGAAGAGTGCAGAAAATCGAACCCTAATTGATAAATCCTAATCTGTGACGTTTGAAGTACATGCTAAAAAATCCGAGTCACGGTCGACATTTTATTAAATTTTCGTGTGTAATGATCAGGCACAATGAATTAGAATAGAATTAATTTCTAAGAAACGGTGTGCAGGAAACAATAGAAGAGTGCTGAAAATGGAACCCTAATTCATGAATCCTAATCTGTGACGTTTGAAGTACATGCTAAACAATCCGAGTCACGGTCAACATTTTTTTAATTTTCCGTGTGCAATGATCAGCCACAATGAATTAGAATAGAATTAATTTCTAAGAAACGGTGTGCATGAAACAATAGAAGAGTGCTGAAAATCGAACCCTAATTCATAAATCCTAATCTGTGAGTTTGAAGTAATGCTTAAAAATCCAAGTCACGGTCAACATTTTTTGAAATTTCCGTGTGTAATGATCAGGCACAGCTAATTAGAATAGAATTAATTTCTAAGAAACGGTGTGCATGAAAAATAGAAGAGTGCAGAAAATCGAACCATAATTCATAAATCATAATCTGTGACGTTTGAAGTACATGCTAAAAAATCCGAGTCACAGTCAACATTTTTTTAAATTTCCGTGTGTAATGATCAGGCACAATGAATTAGATTAGTATTAATTTCGAAGAAACGGTGTGCATGAAACAATAGAAGAGTGCAGAAAATCGAACCCTAATTCATAAATCCTAATCTGTGACGTTTGAAGTACATGCTAAAAAATCCGAGTCACGGTCAACATTTTTTGAAATTTCCGTGGGTAATGGTCAGGCACAATGAATTAGAATAGAATTAATTTCTAAGAAACGGTGTGCAGGAAACAATAGAAGAGTGCTGAAAATCGAACCCTAATTCATAAATCCTAATCTGTGAGTTTGAAGTAATGCTAAAAAATCCGAGTCACGGTCAACATTTTTTGAAATTTCCGTGTGTAATGATCAGGCACAGCTAATTAGAATAGAATTAATTTCTAAGAAACGGTGTGCATGAAAAATAGAAGAGTGCAGAAAATCGAACCCTAATTCATAAATCATAATCTGTGACGTTTGAAGTACATGCTAAAAAATCCGAGTCACGGTCAACATTTTTTGAAATTTCCGTGTGTATCAGGCACAGCTAATTAGAATAGAATTAATTTCTAAGAAACGGTGTGCATGAAACAATAGAAGAGTGCAGAAAATCGAACCCTAATTCATAAATCCTAATCTGTGAGTTTGAAGTACATGCTAAAAAATCCGAGTCACGGTCAACATTTTTTGAAATTTCCGTGTGTAATGATCAGGCACAGCTAATTAGAATAGAATTAACTTCTAAGAAACGGTGTGCATGAAACAATAGAAGAGTGTAGAAAGTCGAACCCTAATTCATAAATCATAATCTGTGACGTTTGAAGTACATGCTAAACAATCCGAGTCACGGTCAACATTTTTTTAAATTTCCGTGTGTAATGATCAGGCACAATGAATTAGATTAGTATTAATTTCGAAGAAACCGTGTGCATGAAACAATAGAAGAGTGCTGAAAATCGAACCCTAATTCATAAATCCTAATCTGTGAGTTTGAAGTAATGCTTAAAAATCCGAGTCACGATCAACATTTTTTGAAATTTCCGTGTGTAATGATCAGGCACAGCTAATTAGAATAGAATTAATTTCTAAGAAACGGTGTGCATGAAAAATAGAAGAGTGCAGAAAATCGAACCCTAATTCATTAATCATAATCTGTGACGTTTGAAGTACATGCTAAAAAATCCGAGTCACGATCATTATTTTTTTAAATTTCCGTGTGTAATGATCAGGCACAATGAATTAGATAAGTATTAATTTCGAAGAAACGGTGTGCATGAAACAATAGAAGAGTGAAGAAAATCGAACCCTAATTCATAAATCCTAATCTGTGACGTTTGAAGTACATGCTAAAAATTCCGAGTCACGGTCAACATTTTTTTAATTTTCCGTGTGCAATGATCAGCCACAATGAATTAGAATAGAATTAATTTCTAAGAAACGGTGTGCAGCAAACAATAGAAGAGTGCTGAAAATCGAACCCTAATTCATAAATCCTAATCTGTGAGTTTGAAGTAATGCTTAAAAATCCGAGTCACGATCAACATTTTTTGAAATTTCCGTGTGTAATGATCAGGCACAGCTAATTAGAATAGAATTAATTTCTAAGAAACGGTGTGCATGAAAAATAGAAGAGTGCAGAAAATCGAACCCTAATTCATAAATCATAATCTGTGACGTTTGAAGTACATGCTAAAAAATCCGAGTCACAGTCAACATTTTTTTAAATTTCCGTGTGTAATGATCAGGCACAATGAATTAGATTAGTATTAATTTCGAAGAAACGGTGTGCATGAAACAATAGAAGAGTGCAGAAAATCGAACCCTAATTGATAAATCCTAATCTGTGACGTTTGAAGTACATGCTAAAAAATCCGAGTCACGGTCAACATTTTTTGAAATTTCCGTGGGTAATGGTCAGGCACAATGAATTAGAATAGAATTAATTTCTAAGAAACGGTGTGCAGGAAACAATAGAAGAGTGTTGAAAATCGAACCCTAATTCATAAATCCTAATCTGTGAGTTTGAAGTAATGCTAAAAAATCCGAGTCACGTTCAACATTTTTTGAAATTTCCGTGTGTAATGATCAGGCACAGCTAATTAGAATAGAATTAATTTCTAAAAAACGGTGTGCATGAAACAATAGAAGAGTGCTGAAAATGGAACCCTAATTCATAAATCCTTATCTGTGACGTTTGAAGTACATGCTAAAAAATCCGAGTCACGGTCAACATTTTTTGAAATTTCCGTGTGTAATGATCAGGCACAGCTAATTAGAATAGAATTAATTTCTAAGAAACGGTGTGCATGAAACAATAGAAGAGTGCAGAAAGTCGAACCCTAATTCATAAATCATAATCTGTGACGTTTGAAGTACATGCTAAACAATCCGAGTCACGGTCAACATTTTTTTAAATTTCCGTGTGTAATGATCAGGCACAATGAATTAGATTAGTATTAATTTCGAAGAAACCGTGTGAATGAAACAATAGAAGAGTGCAGAAAATCGAACCCTAATTCGTAAATCCTAATCTGTGACATTTGAAGTACATGGTAAAAAATCTGAGTCACGGTCAACATTTTTTGAAATTTCCGTGGGTAATGGTCAGGCACAATGAATTAGAATAGAATTAATTTCTAAGAAACGGTGTGCATGAAACAATAGAAGAGTGCAGAAAATCGAACCCTAATTGATAAATCCTAATCTGTGACGTTTGAAGTACATGCTAAAAAATCCGAGTCACGGTCAACATTTTTTGAAATTTCCGTGTGTAATGATCAGGCACAGCTAATTAGAATAGAATTAATTTCTAAGAAACGGTGTGCATGAAAAATAGAAGAGTGCAGAAAATCGAACCCTAATTCATAAATCATAATCTGTGACGTTTGAAGTACATGCTAAAAAATCCGAGTCACGGTCAACATTTTTTTAAATTTCCGTGTGTAATGATCAGGCACAATGAATTAGATTAGTATTAATTTCGAAGATACGGTGTGCATGAAACAATAGAAGAGTGCAGAAAATCGAACCCTAATTCATAAATCCTTATCTGTGACGTTTGAAGTACATGCTAAAAAATCCGAGTCACGGTCAACATTTTTTGAAATTTCCGTGGGTAATGGTCAGGCACAATGTATTAGAATAAAATTAATTTCTAAGAAACGGTGTGCAGGAAACAATAGAAGAGTGCTGAAAATCGTACCCTAATTCATAAATCATAATCTGTGACGTTTGAAGTACATGCTAAAAAATCCGAATCACGGTCAACATTTTTTGAAATTTCCGTGGGTAATGGTCAGGCACAATGAATTAGAATAGAATTAATTTCTAAGAAACGGTGTGCATGAAACAATAGAAGAGTGCTGAAAATGGAACCCTAATTCATGAATCCTAATCTGTGAGGTTTGAAGTACATGCTAAACAATCGGAGTCACGGTCAACATTTTATTAAATTTTCGTGTGTAATGATCAGGCACAATGAATTAGAATAGAATTAATTTCTAAGAAACGGTGTGCAGGAAACAATAGAAGAGTGATGAAAATCGAACCCTAATTCATAAATCATAATCTTTGACGTTTGAAGTACATGCTAAAAATTCCGAGTCACGGTCAACATTTTTTTAATTTTCCGTGTGTAATGATCAGCCATAATGAATTAGAATAGAATTAATTTCTAAGAAACGGTGTGCAGGAAACAATAGAAGAGTGCTGAAAATCGAACCCTAATTCATAAATCCTAATTTGTGACGTTTGAAGTAATGCTAAAAAATCCGAGTCACGGTCAACATTTTTTGAAATTTCCGTGTGTAATGATCAGGCACAGCTAATTAGAATAGAATTAATTTCTAAGAAACGGTGTGCATGAAACAATAGAAGAGTGCAGAAAATCGAACCCTAATTCATAAATCATAAACTGTGACGTTTGAAGTACATGCTAAAAAATCCGAGTGACGGTCAACATTTTGTTAAATTTCCGTGTGTAATGATCAGGCACAATGAATTAGATTAGTATTAATTTCGAAGAAACGGTGTGCATGAAACAATAGAAGAGTGCAGAAAATCGAACCCTAATTCATAAATCCTTATCTGTGACGTTTGAAGTACATGCTAAAAAATCCGAGTCACGGTCAACATTTTTTTAAATTTCCGTGGGTAATGGTCAGGCACAATGTATTAGAATAAAATTAATTTCTAAGAAACGGTGTGCAGGAAACAATAGAAGAGTGCTGAAAATCGAACCCTAATTCATAAATCCTAATCTAATACGTTTGAAGTACATGCTAAAAAATCCGAGTCACGGTCAACATTTTTTGAAATTTCCGTGGGTAATGGTCAGGCACAATGAATTAGAATAGAATTAATTTCTAAGAAACGGTGTGCATGAAACAAAAGAAGAGTGCAGAAAATCGAACCCTAATTCATAAATCATAATCTGTGACGTTTGAAGTACATGCTAAAAAATCCGAATCACGGTCAACATTTTTTGAAATTTCCGTGGGTAATGGTCAGGCACAATGAATTAGAATAGAATTAATTTCTAAGAAACGGTGTGCATGAAACAATAGAAGAGTGCTGAAAATGGAACCCTAATTCATGAATCCTAATCTGTGAGGTTTGAAGTACATGCTAAACAATCCGAGTCACGGTCAACATTTTATTAAATTTTCGTGTGTAATGATCAGGCACAATGAATTAGAATAGAATTAATTTCTAAGAAACGGTGTGCATGAAACAATAGAAGAGTGCTGAAAATGGAACCCTAATTCATAAATCCTAATCTGTGACGTTTGAAGTACATGCTAAAAATTCCTAGTCACGGTCAACATTTTTTTAATTTTCCGTGTGCAATGATCAGCCACAATGAATTAGAATAGAATTAATTTCTAAGAAACGGTGTGCAGGAAACAATAGAAGAGTGCTGAAAATCGAACCCTAATTCATAAATCCTAATCTTTGACGTTTGAAGTACATGCTTAAAAATCCGAGTCACGGTCAACATTTTTTGAAATTTTCGTGTGTAATGATCAGGCACAGCTAATTAGAATAGAATTAATTTCTAAGAAATGGTGTGCATGAAACAATAGAAGAGTGCAGAAAGTCGAACCCTAATTCATAAATCATAATCTGTGACGTTTGAAGTACATGCTAAAAAATCCGAGTCACGGTCAACATTTTTTTAAATTTCCGTGTGTAATGATTAGGCACAATGAATTAGATTAGTATTAATTTCGAAGAAACGGTGTGCATGAAACAATAGAAGAGTGCAGAAAATCGAACCCTAATTCATAAATCCTAATCTGTGAGTTTGAAGTACATGCTAAAAAATCCGAGTCACGGTCAACATTTTTTGAAATTTCCGTGTGTAATGATCAGGCACAGCTAATTAGAATAGAATTAATTTCTAAGAAACGGTGTGCATGAAACAATAGAAGAGTGCAGAAAGTCGAACCCTAATTCATAAATCATAATCTGTGACGTTTGAAGTACATGCTAAACAATCCGAGTCACGGTCAACATTTTTTTAAATTTCCGTGTGTAATGATCAGGCACAATGAATTAGATTAGTATTAATTTCGAAGAAACCGTGTGCATGAAACAATAGAAGAGTGCAGAAAATTGAACCCTAATTCGTAAATCCTAATCTGTGACGTTTGAAGTACATGGTAAAAAATCTGAGTCACGGTCAACATTTTTTGAAATTTCCGTGGGTAATGGTCAGGCACAATGAATTAGAATAGAATTAATTTCTAAGAAACGGTGTGCATGAAACAATAG
Organism: Cucurbita pepo subsp. pepo; assembly: GCF_057944985.1. Classification (NCBI taxonomy): domain Eukaryota; kingdom Viridiplantae; phylum Streptophyta; class Magnoliopsida; order Cucurbitales; family Cucurbitaceae; genus Cucurbita; species Cucurbita pepo. The sequence continues at coordinate 5,235,736 of NC_141816.1, read as the reverse complement.
AAGAGTGCAGAAAATCGAACCCTAATTCATAAATCCTAATTTGTGACTTTGAAGTACATGCTAAAAAATCCGAGTCACGGTCAACATTTTTTGAAATTTCCGTGTGTAATGATCAGGCACAGCTAATTAGAATAGAATTAATTTCTAAGAAACGGTGTGCATGAAAAATAGAAGAGTGCAGAAAATCGAACCCTAATTCATAAATCATAATCTGTGACGTTTGAAGTACATGCTAAAAAATCCGAGTCACGGTCAACATTTTTTTAAATTTCCGTGTGTAATGATCAGGCACAATGAATTAGATTAGTATTAATTTCGAAGAAACGATGTGCATGAAACAATAGAAGAGTGCAGAAAATCGAACCCTAATTCATAAATCCTAATCTGTGACGTTTGAAGTACATGCTAAAAAATCCGAGTCACGGTCAACATTTTTTGAAATTTCCGTGGGTAATGGTCAGGCACAATGAATTAGAATAGAATTAATTTCTAAGAAACGGTGTGCAGGAAACAATAGAAGAGTGCTGAAAATGGAACCCTAATTCATAAATCCTAATCTGTGACGTTTGAAGTACATGCTAAACAATCGGAGTCACGGTCAACATTTTTTTAAATTTTCGTGTGTAATGATCAGGCACAATGAATTAGAATAGAATTAATTTCTAAGAAACGGTGTGCAGGAAACAATAGAAGAGTGATGAAAATCGAACCCTAATTCATAAATCATAATCTTTGACGTTTGAAGTACATGCTAAAAATTCCGAGTCACGGTCAACATTTTTTTAATTTTCCGTGTGTAATGATCAGGCACAGCTAATTAGAATAGAATTAATTTCTAAGAAATGGTGTGCATGAAAAATAGAAGAGTGCAGAAAATCGAACCCTAATTCATAAATCATAATCTGTGACGTTTGAAGTACATGCTAAAAAATCCGAGTCACGGTCAACATTTTTTTAAATTTCCGTGTGTAATGATCAGGCACAATGAATTAGATTAGTATTAATTTCGAAGAAACGGTGTGCATGAAACAATAGAAGAGTGCAGATAATCGAACCCTAATTCATAAATCCTAATCTGTGACGTTTGAAGTACATGCTAAAAAATCCGAGTCACGGTCAACATTTTTTGAAATTTCCGTGGGTAATGGTCAGGCACAATGAATTAGAATAGAATTAATTTCTAAGAAACGGTGTGCATGAAACAATAGAAGAGTGCAGAAAATCGAACCCTAATTCATAAATCCTAATCTGTGACGTTTGAAGTACATGCTAAAAAATCCGAGTCACGGTCGACATTTTTTGAAATTTCCGTGGGTAATGGTCAGGCACAATGAATTAGAATAGAATTAATTTCTAAGAAACGGTGTGCAGGAAACAATAGAAGAGTGCTGAAAATCGAACCCTAATTCATGAATCCTAATCTGTGACGTTTGAAGTACATGCTAAACAATCCGAGTCACGGTCAACATTTTATTAAATTTTCGTGTGTAATGATCAGGCACAATGAATTAGAATAGAATTAATTTCTAAGAAACGGTGTGCATGAAACAATAGAAGAGTGCTGAAAATGGAACCCTAATTCATAAATCCTAATCTGTGACGTTTGAAGTACATGCTAAAAAATCCGAGTCACGGTCAACATTTTTTGAAATTTCCGTGGGTAATGGTCAGGCACATTGAATTAGAATAGAATTAATTTCTAAGAAACGGTGTGCATGAAACAATAGAAGAATGCAGAAAATCGAACCCTAATTCATAAATCATAATCTGTGACGTTTGAAGTACATGCTAAACAATCCGAGTCACGGTCAACATTTTTTGAAATTTCCGTGTGTAATGATCAGGCACAATGAATTAGATTAGTATTAATTTCTAAGAAACGGTGTGCAGGAAACAATAGAAGAGTGCTGAAAATGGAACCCTAATTCATAAATCATAATCTTTGACGTTTGAAGTACATGCTAAAAATTCCGAGTCACGGTCAACATTTTTTGAAATTTTCGTGTGTAATGATCAGGCACAGCTAATTAGAATAGAATTAATTTCTAAGAAATGGTGTGCATGAAAAATAGAAGAGTGCAGAAAATCGAACCCTAATTCATAAATCATAATCTGTGACGTTTGAAGTACATGCTAAAAAATCCGAGTCACGGTCAACATTTTTTTAAATTTCCGTGTGTAATGATCAGGCACAATGAATTAGATTAGTATTAATTTCGAAGAAACGGTGTGCATGAAACAATAGAAGAGTGCAGAAAATCGAACCCTAATTCATAAATCCTAATCTGTGACGTTTGAAGTACATGCTAAAAAATCCGAGTCACGGTCAACATTTTTTGAAATTTCCGTGGGTAATGGTCAGGCACATTGAATTAGAATAGAATTAATTTCTAAGAAACGGTGTGCATGAAACAATAGAAGAATGCAGAAAATCGAACCCTAATTCATAAATCATAATCTGTGACGTTTGAAGTACATGCTAAACAATCCGAGTCACGGTCAACATTTTTTGAAATTTCCGTGTGTAATGATCAGGCACAATGAATTAGATTAGTATTAATTTCTAAGAAACGGTGTGCAGGAAACAATAGAAGAGTGCTGAAAATGGAACCCTAATTCATAAATCATAATCTTTGACGTTTGAAGTACATGCTAAAAATTCCGAGTCACGGTCAACATTTTTTGAAATTTTCGTGTGTAATGATCAGGCACAGCTAATTAGAATAGAATTAATTTCTAAGAAATGGTGTGCATGAAAAATAGAAGAGTGCAGAAAATCGAACCCTAATTCATAAATCATAATCTGTGACGTTTGAAGTACATGCTAAAAAATCCGAGTCACGGTCAACATTTTTTTAAATTTCCGTGTGTAATGATCAGGCACAATGAATTAGATTAGTATTAATTTCGAAGAAACGGTGTGCATGAAACAATAGAAGAGTGCAGAAAATCGAACCCTAATTCATAAATCATAATCTGTGACGTTTGAAGTACATGCTAAAAAATCCGAGTCACGGTCAACATTTTTTGAAATTTCCGTGGGTAATGGTATGGCACAATGAATTAGAATAGAATTAATTTCTAAGAAACGGTGTGCATGAAACAATAGAAGAGTGCAGAAAATCGAACCCTAATTGATAAATCCTAATCTGTGACGTTTGAAGTACATGCTTAAAAATCCGAGTCACGGTCGACATTTTTTGAAATTTCCGTGGGTAATGGTCAGGCACAATGAATTAGAATAGAATTAATTTCTAACAAACGGTGTGCAGGAAACAATAGAAAAGTGCTGAAAATGGAACCCTAATTCATGAATCCTAATCTGTGACGTTTGAAGTACATGCTAAACAATCCGAGTCACGGTCAACATTTTATTAAATTTTCGTGTGTAATGATCAGGCACAATGAATTAGAATAGAATTAATTTCTAAGAAACGGTGTGCATGAAACAATAGAAGAGTGTTGAAAATGGAACCCTAATTCATAAATCCTAATATGTGACGTTTGAAGTACATGCTAAAAAATCCGAGTCACGGTCAACATTTTTTGAAATTTCCGTGGGTAATGGTCAGGCACAATGAATTAGAATAGAATTAATTTCTATGAAACGGTGTGCATGAAACAATAGAAGAATGCAGAAAATCGAACCCTAATTCATAAATCATAATCTGTGACGTTTGAAGTACATGCTAAACAATCCGAGTCACGGTCAACATTTTTTTAAATTTTCGTGTGTAATGATCAGGCACAATGAATTAGATTAGTATTAATTTCGAAGAAACGGTGTGCATGAAACAATAGAAGAGTGCAGAAAATCGAACCCTTATTGATAAATCCTAATCTGTGACGTTTGAAGTAAATGCTAAAAAATCCGAGTGACGGTCAACATTTTTGAAATTTCCGTGGGTAATGGTCAGGCACAATGAATTAGAATAGAATTAATTTCTAAGAAACGGTGTGCAGGAAACAATAGAAGAGTGCTGAAAATGGAACCCTAATTCATAAATCCTAATCTGTGACGTTTGAAGTACATGCTAAAAAATCCGAGTCACGGTCAACATTTTTTGAAATTTCCGTGTGTAATGATCAGGCACAATAAATTAGAATAGAATTAATTTCTAAGAAACGTTGTGCAGGAAACAATAAAAGAGTGCTGAAAATGGAACCGTAATTCATAAATCCTAATCTGTGACGTTTGAAGTACATGCTAAACAATCCGAGTCACGGTCAACATTTTTTTAAATTTTCGTGTGTAATGATCAGGCACAATGAATTAGAATAGAATTAATTTCTAAGAAACGGTGTGCAGGAAACAATAGAAGAGTGCTGAAAATCGAACCCTAATTCATAAATCATAATCTTTGACGTTTGAAGTACATGCTAAAAATTCCGAGTCACGGTCAACATTTTTTTAAATTTCCGTGGGTAATGGTCAGGCACAATGAATTAGAATAGAATTAATTTCTAAGAAACGGTGTGCAGGAAACAATAGAAGAGTGCAGAAAATCGAACCCTAATTGATAAATCCTAATCTGTGACGTTTGAAGTACATGCTAAAAAATCCGAGTCACGGTCGACATTTTTTGAAATTTCCGTGGGTAATGGTCAGGCACAATGAATTAGAATAGAATTAATTTCTAAGAAACGGTGTGCAGGAAACAATGGAAGAGTGGTGAAAATGGAACCCTAATTCATGAATCCTAATCTGTGACGTTTGAAGTACATGCTAAACAATCCGAGTCACGGTCAACATTTTATTAAATTTTCGTGTGTAATGATCAGGCACAATGAATTAGAATAGAATTAATTTCTAAGAAACGGTGTGCAGGAAACAATAGAAGAGTGCTGAAAATCGAACCCTAATTCATAAATCCTAATCTGTGACGTTTGAAGTACATACTAAAAAATCCGAGTCACGGTCAACATTTTTTGAAATTTCCGTGGGTAATGGTCAGGCACAATGAATTAGAATAGAATTAATTTCTAAGAAACGGTGTGTATGAAACAATAGAAGAGTGCAGAAAATCGAACCCTAATTCATAAATCCTAATCTGTGACGTTTGAAGTACATGCTAAAAAATCCGAGTCACGGTCAACATTTTTTGAAATTTCCGTGGGTAATGGTCAGGCACAATGAATTAGAATAGAATTAATTTCTAAGAAACGGTGTGCATGAAACAATAGAAGAGTGCAGAAAATCGAACCCTAATTCATAAATCCTAATCTGTGACGTTTGAAGTACATGCTAAAAAATCCGAGTCACGGTCGACATTTTTTGAAATTTCCGTGGGTAATGGTCAGGCACAATGAATTAGAATAGAATTAATTTCTAAGAAACGGTGTGCAGGAAACAATAGAAGAGTGCTGAAAATCGAACCCTAATTCATGAATCCTAATCTGTGACGTTTGAAGTACATGCTAAACAATCCGAGTCACGGTCAACATTTTATTAAATTTTCGTGTGTAATGATCAGGCACAATGAATTAGAATAGAATTAATTTCTAAGAAACGGTGTGCATGAAACAATAGAAGAGTGCTGAAAATGGAACCCTAATTCATAAATCCTAATCTGTGACGTTTGAAGTACATGCTAAAAAATCCGAGTCACGGTCAACATTTTTTGAAATTTCCGTGGGTAATGGTCAGGCACAATGAATTAGAATAGAATTAATTTCTAAGAAACGGTGTGCATGAAACAATAGAAGAATGCAGAAAATCGAACCCTAATTCATAAATCATAATCTGTGACGTTTGAAGTACATGCTAAACAATCCGAGTCACGGTCAACATTTTTTGAAATTTCCGTGTGTAATGATCAGGCACAATGAATTAGATTAGTATTAATTTCTAAGAAACGGTGTGCAGGAAACAATAGAACAGTGCTGAAAATCGAACCCTAATTCATAAATCATAATCTGTGACGTTTGAAGTACATGCTAAAAAATCCGAGTCACGGTCAACATTTTTTGAAATTTCCGTGGGTAATGGTATGGCACAATGAATTAGAATAGAATTAATTTCTAAGAAACGGTGTGCATGAAACAATAGAAGAGTGCAGAAAATCGAACCCTAATTGATAAATCCTAATCTGTGACGTTTGAAGTACATGCTAAAAAATCCGAGTCACGGTCGACATTTTTTGAAATTTCCGTGGGTAATGGTCAGGCACAATGAATTAGAATAGAATTAATTTCTAACAAACGGTGTGCAGGAAACAATAGAAAAGTGCTGAAAATGGAACCCTAATTCATGAATCCTAATCTGTGACGTTTGAAGTACATGCTAAACAATCCGAGTCACGGTCAACATTTTATTAAATTTTCGTGTGTAATGATCAGGCACAATGAATTAGAATAGAATTAATTTCTAAGAAACGGTGTGCATGAAACAATAGAAGAGTGTTGAAAATGGAACCCTAATTCATAAATCCTAATATGTGACGTTTGAAGTACATGCTAAAAAATCCGAGTCACGGTCAACATTTTTTGAAATTTCCGTGGGTAATGGTCAGGCACAATGAATTAGAATAGAATTAATTTCTATGAAACGGTGTGCATGAAACAATAGAAGAATGCAGAAAATCGAACCCTAATTCATAAATCATAATCTGTGACGTTTGAAGTACATGCTAAACAATCCGAGTCACGGTCAACATTTTTTTAAATTTTCGTGTGTAATGATTAGGCACAATGAATTAGATTAGTATTAATTTCGAAGAAACGGTGTGCATGAAACAATAGAAGAGTGCAGAAAATCGAACCCTTATTGATAAATCCTAATCTGTGACGTTTGAAGTAAATGCTAAAAAATCCGAGTGACGGTCAACATTTTTGAAATTTCCGTGGGTAATGGTCAGGCACAATGAATTAGAATAGAATTAATTTCTAAGAAACGGTGTGCAGGAAACAATAGAAGAGTGCTGAAAATGGAACCCTAATTCATAAATCCTAATCTGTGACGTTTGAAGTACATGCTAAAAAATCCGAGTCACGGTCAACATTTTTTGAAATTTCCGTGTGTAATGATCAGGCACAATGAATTAGAATAGAATTAATTTCTAAGAAACGGTGTGCAGGAAACAATAAAAGAGTCCTGAAAATGGAACCGTAATTCATAAATCCTAATCTGTGACGTTTGAAGTACATGCTAAACAATCCGAGTCACGGTCAACATTTTTTTAAATTTTCGTGTGTAATGATCAGGCACAATGAATTAGAATAGAATTAATTTCTAAGAAACGGTGTGCAGGAAACAATAGAAGAGTGCTGAAAATCGAACCCTAATTCATAAATCATAATCTTTGACGTTTGAAGTACATGCTAAAAATTCCGAGTCACGGTCAACATTTTTTGAAATTTTCGTGTGTAATGATCAGGCACAGCTAATTAGAATAGAATTAATTTCTAAGAAATGGTGTGCATGAAAAATAGAAGAGTGCAGAAAATCGAACCCTAATTCATAAATCATAATCTGTGACGTTTGAAGTACATGCTAAAAAATCCGAGTCACGGTCAACATTTTTTTAAATTTCCGTGTGTAATGATCAGGCACAATGAATTAGATTAGTATTAATTTCGAAGAAACGGTGTGCATGAAACAATAGAAGAGTGCAGAAAATCGAACCCTAATTCATAAATCATAATCTGTGACGTTTGAAGTACATGGTAAAAAATCCGAGTCACGGTCAACATTTTTTGAAATTTCCGTGGGTAATGGTCAGGCACAATGAATTAGAATAGAATTAATTTCTAAGAAACGGTGTGCATGAAACAATAGAAGAGTGCAGAAAATCGAACCCTAATTGATAAATCCTAATCTGTGACGTTTGAAGTACATGCTAAAAAATCCGAGTCACGGTCGACATTTTTTGAAATTTCCGTGGGTAATGGTCAGGCACAATGAATTAGAATAGAATTAATTTCTAAGAAACGGTGTGCAGGAAACAATAGAAGAGTGCTGAAAATGGAACCCTAATTCATAAATCATAATCTTTGACGTTTGAAGTACATGCTAAAAATTCCGAGTCACGGTCAACATTTTTTGAAATTTTCGTGTGTAATGATCAGGCACAGCTAATTAGAATAGAATTAATTTCTAAGAAATGGTGTGCATGAAAAATAGAAGAGTGCAGAAAATCGAACCCTAATTCATAAATCATAATCTGTGACGTTTGAAGTACATGCTAAAAAATCCGAGTCACGGTCAACATTTTTTTAAATTTCCGTGTGTAATGATCAGGCACAATGAATTAGATTAGTATTAATTTCGAAGAAACGGTGTGCATGAAACAATAGAAGAGTGCAGAAAATCGAACCCTAATTCATAAATCATAATCTGTGACGTTTGAAGTACATGCTAAAAAATCCGAGTCACGGTCAACATTTTTTGAAATTTCCGTGGGTAATGGTATGGCACAATGAATTAGAATAGAATTAATTTCTAAGAAACGGTGTGCATGAAACAATAGAAGAGTGCAGAAAATCGAACCCTAATTGATAAATCCTAATCTGTGACGTTTGAAGTACATGCTAAAAAATCCGAGTCACGGTCGACATTTTTTGAAATTTCCGTGGGTAATGGTCAGGCACAATGAATTAGAATAGAATTAATTTCTAACAAACGGTGTGCAGGAAACAATAGAAAAGTGCTGAAAATGGAACCCTAATTCATGAATCCTAATCTGTGACGTTTGAAGTACATGCTAAACAATCCGAGTCACGGTCAACATTTTATTAAATTTTCGTGTGTAATGATCAGGCACAATGAATTAGAATAGAATTAATTTCTAAGAAACGGTGTGCATGAAACAATAGAAGAGTGTTGAAAATGGAACCCTAATTCATAAATCCTAATATGTGACGTTTGAAGTACATGCTAAAAAATCCGAGTCACGGTCAACATTTTTTGAAATTTCCGTGGGTAATGGTCAGGCACAATGAATTAGAATAGAATTAATTTCTATGAAACGGTGTGCATGAAACAATAGAAGAATGCAGAAAATCGAACCCTAATTCATAAATCATAATCTGTGACGTTTGAAGTACATGCTAAACAATCCGAGTCACGGTCAACATTTTTTTAAATTTTCGTGTGTAATGATCAGGCACAATGAATTAGATTAGTATTAATTTCGAAGAAACGGTGTGCATGAAACAATAGAAGAGTGCAGAAAATCGAACCCTTATTGATAAATCCTAATCTGTGACGTTTGAAGTAAATGCTAAAAAATCCGAGTGACGGTCAACATTTTTGAAATTTCCGTGGGTAATGGTCAGGCACAATGAATTAGAATAGAATTAATTTCTAAGAAACGGTGTGCAGGAAACAATAGAAGAGTGCTGAAAATGGAACCCTAATTCATAAATCCTAATCTGTGACGTTTGAAGTACATGCTAAAAAATCCGAGTCACGGTCAACATTTTTTGAAATTTCCGTGTGTAATGATCAGGCAGAATGAATTAGAATAGAATTAATTTCTAAGAAACGGTGTGCAGGAAACAATAAAAGAGTCCTGAAAATGGAACCGTAATTCATAAATCCTAATCTGTGACGTTTGAAGTACATGCTAAACAATCCGAGTCACGGTCAACATTTTTTTAAATTTTCGTGTGTAATGATCAGGCACAATGAATTAGAATAGAATTAATTTCTAAGAAACGGTGTGCAGGAAACAATAGAAGAGTGCTGAAAATCGAACCCTAATTCATAAATCATAATCTTTGACGTTTGAAGTACATGCTAAAAATTCCGAGTCACGGTCAACATTTTTTGAAATTTTCGTGTGTAATGATCAGGCACAGCTAATTAGAATAGAATTAATTTCTAAGAAATGGTGTGCATGAAAAATAGAAGAGTGCAGAAAATCGAACCCTAATTCATAAATCATAATCTGTGACGTTTGAAGTACATGCTAAAAAATCCGAGTCACGGTCAACATTTTTTTAAATTTCCGTGTGTAATGATCAGGCACAATGAATTAGATTAGTATTAATTTCGAAGAAACGGTGTGCATGAAACAATAGAAGAGTGCAGAAAATCGAACCCTAATTCATAAATCATAATCTGTGACGTTTGAAGTACATGGTAAAAAATCCGAGTCACGGTCAACATTTTTTGAAATTTCCGTGGGTAATGGTCAGGCACAATGAATTAGAATAGAATTAATTTCTAAGAAACGGTGTGCATGAAACAATAGAAGAGTGCAGAAAATCGAACCCTAATTGATAAATCCTAATCTGTGACGTTTGAAGTACATGCTAAAAAATCCGAGTCACGGTCGACATTTTTTGAAATTTCCGTGGGTAATGGTCAGGCACAATGAATTAGAATAGAATTAATTTCTAAGAAACGGTGTGCAGGAAACAATAGAAAAGTGCTGAAAATGGAACCCTAATTCATGAATCCTAATCTGTGACGTTTGAAGTACATGCTAAACAATCCGAGTCACGGTCAACATTTTATTAAATTTTCGTGTGTAATGATCAGGCACAATGAATTAGAATAGAATTAATTTCTAAGAAACGGTGTGCATGAAACAATAGAAGAGTGTTGAAAATGGAACCCTAATTCATAAATCCTAATATGTGACGTTTGAAGTACATGCTAAAAAATCCGAGTCACGGTCAACATTTTTTGAAATTTCCGTGGGTAATGGTCAGGCACAATGAATTAGAATAGAATGAATTTCTATGAAACGGTGTGCATGAAACAATAGAAGAATGCAGAAAATCGAACCCTAATTCATAAATCATAATCTGTGACGTTTGAAGTACATGCTAAACAATCCAAGTCACGGTCAACATTTTTTTAAATTTTCGTGTGTAATGATCAGGCACAATGAATTAGATTAGTATTAATTTCGAAGAAACGGTGTGCATGAAACAATAGAAGAGTGCAGAAAATCGAACCCTTATTGATAAATCCTAATCTGTGACGTTTGAAGTACATGCTAAAAAATCCGAGTGACGGTCAACATTTTTGAAATTTCCGTGGGTAATGGTCAGGCACAATGAATTAGAATAGAATTAATTTCTAAGAAACGGTGTGCAGGAAACAATAGAAGAGTGCTGAAAATGGAACCCTAATTCATAAATCCTAATCTGTGACGTTTGAAGTACATGCTAAAAAATCCGAGTCACGGTCAACATTTTTTTAAATTTTCGTGTGTTATGATCAGGCACAATGAATTAGAATAGAATTAATTTCTAAGAAACGGTGTGCAGGAAACAATAGAAGAGTGATGAAAATCGAACCCTAATTCATAAATCATAATCTTTGACGTTTGAAGTACATGCTAAAAATTCCGAGTCACGGTCAACATTTTTTTAATTTTCCGTGTGTAATGATCAGCCACAATGAATTAGAATAGAATTAATTTCTAAGAAACGGTGTGCAGGAAACAATAGAAGAGTGCTGAAAATCTAACCCTAATTCATAAATCCTAATCTGTGAGTTTGAAGTAATGCTAAAAAATCCGAGTCACGGTCAACATTTTTTGAAATTTCCGTGTGTAATGATCAGGCACAGCTAATTAGAATAGAATTAATTTCTAAGAAACGGTGTGCATGAAACAATAGAAGAGTGCAGAAAATCGAACCCTAATTCATAAATCCTTATCTGTGACGTTTGAAGTACATGTTAAAAAATCCGAGTCACGGTCAACATTTTTTTAAATTTCCGTGGGTAATGGTCAGGCACAATGAATTAGAATAAATTTAATTTCTAAGAAACGGTGTGCAGGAAACAATAGAAGAGTGCTGAAAATCGAACCCTAATTCATAAATCCTAATCTAATACGTTTGAAGTACATGCTAAAAAATCCGAGTCACGGTCAACATTTTTTGAAATTTCCGTGGGTAATGGTCAGGCACAATGAATTAGAATAGAATTAATTTCTAAGAAACGGTGTGCATGAAACAATAGAAGAGTGCAGAAAATCGAACCCTAATTGATAAATCCTAATCTGTGACGTTTGAAGTACATGCTAAAAAATCCGAGTCACGGTCGACATTTTTTGAAATTTCCGTGGGTAATGGTCAGGCACAATGAATTAGAATAGAATTAATTTCTAAGAAACGGTGTGCATGAAACAATAGAAGAGTGCAGAAAATCGAACCCTAATTGATAAATCCTAATCTGTGACGTTTGAAGTACATGCTAAAAAATCCGAGTCACGGTCAACATTTTTTTAAATTTTCGTGTGTTATGATCAGGCACAATGAATTAGAATAGAATTAATTTCTAAGAAACGGTGTGCAGGAAACAATAGAAGAGTGATGAAAATCGAACCCTAATTCATAAATCATAATCTTTGACGTTTGAAGTACATGCTAAAAATTCCGAGTCACGGTCAACATTTTTTTAATTTTCCGTGTGTAATGATCAGCCACAATGAATTAGAATAGAATTAATTTCTAAGAAACGGTGTGCAGGAAACAATAGAAGAGTGCTGAAAATCTAACCCTAATTCATAAATCCTAATCTGTGAGTTTGAAGTAATGCTAAAAAATCCGAGTCACGGTCAACATTTTTTGAAATTTCCGTGTGTAATGATCAGGCACAGCTAATTAGAATAGAATTAATTTCTAAGAAACGGTGTGCATGAAACAATAGAAGAGTGCAGAAAATCGAACCCTAATTCATAAATCCTTATCTGTGACGTTTGAAGTACATGCTAAAAAATCCGAGTCACGGTCAACATTTTTTTAAATTTCCGTGGGTAATGGTCAGGCACAATGAATTAGAATAAATTTAATTTCTAAGAAACGGTGTGCAGGAAACAATAGAAGAGTGCTGAAAATCGAACCCTAATTCATAAATCCTAATCTAATACGTTTGAAGTACATGCTAAAAAATCCGAGTCACGGTCAACATTTTTTGAAATTTCCGTGGGTAATGGTCAGGCACAATGAATTAGAATAGAATTAATTTCTAAGAAACGGTGTGCATGAAACAATAGAAGAGTGCAGAAAATCGAACCCTAATTGATAAATCCTAATCTGTGACGTTTGAAGTACATGCTAAAAAATCCGAGTCACGGTCGACATTTTTTGAAATTTCCGTGGGTAATGGTCAGGCACAATGAATTAGAATAGAATTAATTTCTAAGAAACGGTGTGCATGAAACAATAGAAGAGTGCAGAAAATCGAACCCTAATTGATAAATCCTAATCTGTGACGTTTGAAGTACATGCTAAAAAATCCGAGTCACGGTCGACAATTTTTGAAATTTCCGTGGGTAATGATCAGGCACAATGAATTAGAATAGAATTAATTTCTAAGAAACGGTGTGCAGGAAACAATAGAAGAGTGCTGAAAATCGAACCCTAATTCATAAATCCTAATCTGTGAGTTTGAAGTAATGCTAAAAAATCCGAGTCACGGTCAACATTTTTTGAAATTTCCGTGTGTAATGATCAGGCATAGCTAATTAGAATAGAATTAATTTCTAAGAAACGGTGTGCATGAAAAATAGAAGAGTGCAGAACATCGAACCCTAATTCATAAATCATAATCTGTGATGTTTGAAGTACATGCTAAAAAATCCGAGTCACGGTCAACATTTTTTGAAATTTCCGTGTGTAATGATCAGGCACAGCTAATTAGAATAGAATTAATTTCTAAGAAACGGTGTGCATGAAACAATAGAAGAGTGCAGAAAATCGAACCCTAATTGATAAATCCTAATCTGTGACGTTTGAAGTACATGCTAAAAAATCCGAGTCACGGTCGACATTTTTTGAAATTTCCGTGGGTAATGGTCAGGCACAATGAATTAGAATAGAATTAATTTCTAAGAAACAGTGTGCAGGAAACAATAGAAGAGTGCAGAAAATCGAACCCTAATTGATAAATCCTAATCTGTGACGTTTGAAGTACATGCTAAAAAATCCGAGTCACGGTCGACATTTTATTAAATTTTCGTGTGTAATGATCAGGCACAATGAATTAGAATAGAATTAATTTCTAAGAAACGGTGTGCAGGAAACAATAGAAGAGTGCTGAAAATGGAACCCTAATTCATGAATCCTAATCTGTGACGTTTGAAGTACATGCTAAACAATCCGAGTCACGGTCAACATTTTTTTAATTTTCCGTGTGCAATGATCAGCCACAATGAATTAGAATAGAATTAATTTCTAAGAAACGGTGTGCAGCAAACAATAGAAGAGTGCTGAAAATCGAACCCTAATTCATAAATCCTAATCTGTGAGTTTGAAGTAATGCTTAAAAATCCAAGTCACGGTCAACATTTTTTGAAATTTCCGTGTGTAATGATCAGGCACAGCTAATTAGAATAGAATTAATTTCTAAGAAACGATGTGCATGAAAAATAGAAGAGTGCAGAAAATCGAACCCTAATTCATAAATCATAATCTGTGACGTTTGAAGTACATGCTAAAAAATCCGAGTCACAGTCAACATTTTTTTAAATTTCCGTGTGTAATGATCAGGCACAATGAATTAGATTAGTATTAATTTCGAAGAAACGGTGTGCATGAAACAATAGAAGAGTGCAGAAAATCGAACCCTAATTCATAAATCCTAATCTGTGACGTTTGAAGTACATGCTAAAAAATCCGAGTCACGGTCAACATTTTTTGAAATTTCCGTGGGTAATGGTCAGGCACAATGAATTAGAATAGAATTAATTTCTAAGAAACGGTGTGCAGGAAACAATAGAAGAGTGTTGAAAATCGAACCCTAATTCGTAAATCCTAATCTGTGAGTTTGAAGTAATGCTAAAAAATCCGAGTCACGTTCAACATTTTTTGAAATTTCCGTGTGTAATGATCAGGCACAGCTAATTAGAATAGAATTAATTTCTAAGAAACGGTGTGCATGAAAAATAGAAGAGTGCAGAAAATCGAACCCTAATTCATAAATCATAATCTGTGACGTTTGAAGTACATGCTAAAAAATCCGAGTCACGGTCAACATTTTTTGAAATTTCCGTGTGTAATGATCAGGCACAGCTAATTAGAATAGAATTAATTTCTAAGAAACGGTGTGCATGAAACAATAGAAGAGTGCAGAAAATCGAACCCTAATTCATAAATCCTAATCTGTGAGTTTGAAGTACATGCTAAAAAATCCGAGTCACGGTCAACATTTTTTGAAATTTCCGTGTGTAATGATCAGCCACAGCTAATTAGAATAGAATTAATTTCTAAGAAACGGTGTGCATGAAACAATAGAAGAGTGCAGAAAGTCGAACCCTAATTCATAAATCATATTCTGTGACGTTTGAAGTACATGCTAAACAATCCGAGTCACGGTCAACATTTTTTTAAATTTCCGTGTGTAATGATCAGGCACAATGAATTAGATTAGTATTAATTTCGAAGAAACCGTGTGCATGAAACAATAGAAGAGTGCAGAAAATCGAACCCTAATTCATAAATCATAATCTGTGACGTTTGAAGTACATGCTAAACAATCCAAGTCACGGTCAACATTTTTTTAAATTTTCGTGTGTAATGATCAGGCACAATGAATTAGATTAGTATTAATTTCGAAGAAACGGTGTGCATGAAACAATAGAAGAGTGCAGAAAATCGAACCCTTATTGATAAATCCTAATCTGTGACATTTGAAGTACATGGTAAAAAATCTGAGTCACGGTCAACATTTTTTGAAATTTCCGTGGGTAATGGTCAGGCACAATGAATTAGAATAGAATTAATTTCTAAGAAACGGTGTGCATGAAACAATAGAAGAGTGCAGAAAATCGAACCCTAATTGATAAATCCTAATCTGTTACGTTTGAAGTACATGCTACAAAATCCGAGTCACGGTCAACATTTTTTGAAATTTCCGTGTGTAATGATCAGGCACAGCTAATTAGAATAGAATTAATTTCTAAGAAACGGTGTGCATGAAAAATAGAAGAGTGCAGAAAATCGAACCCTAATTCATAAATCATAATCTGTGACGTTTGAAGTACATGCTAAAAAATCCGAGTCACGGTCAACATTTTTTTAAATTTCCGTGTGTAATGATCAGGCACAATGAATTAGATTAGTATTAATTTCGAAGAAACGGTGTGCATGAAACAATAGAAGAGTGCAGAAAATCGAACCCTAATTCATAAATCCTAATCTGTGAGTTTGAATTACATGCTAAAAAATCCGAGTCACGGTCAACATTTTTTGAAATTTCCGTGTGTAATGATCAGGCACAGCTAATTAGAATAGAATTAATTTCAAAGAAACGGTGTGCATGAAACAATAGAAGAGTGCAGAAAGTCGAACCCTAATTCATAAATCATAATCTGTGACGTTTGAAGTACATGCTAAACAATCCGAGTCACGGTCAACATTTTTTTAAATTTCCGTGTGTAATGATCAGGCACAATGAATTAGATTAGTATTAATTTCGAAGAAACCGTGTGCATGAAACAATAGAAGAGTGCAGAAAATCGAACCCTAATTCGTAAATCCTAATCTGTGACGTTTGAAGTACATGGTAAAAAATCTGAGTCACGGTCAACATTTTTGGAAATTTTCGTGTGTAATGATCAGGCACAGCTAATTAGAATAGAATTAATTTCTAAGAAACGGTGTGCATGAAACAATAGAAGAGTGCAGAAAGTCGAACCCTAATTGATAAATCCTAATCTGTGACGTTTGAAGTACATGCTAAAAAATCCGAGTCACGGTCAACATTTTTTGAAATTTCCGTGTGTAATGATCAGGCACAGCTAATTAGAATAGATATAATTTCTAAGAAACGGTGTGCATGAAACAATAGAAGAGTGCAGAAAATCGAACCCTAATTCATAAATCCTAATCTGTGAGTTTGAAGTACATGCTAAAAAATCCGAGTCACGGTCAACATTTTTTGAAATTTCCGTGTGTAATGATCAGCCACAGCTAATTAGAATAGCATTAATTTCTAAGAAACGGTGTGCATGAAACAATAGAAGAGTGCAGAAAGTCGAACCCTAATTCATAAATCATAATCTGTGACGTTTGAAGTACATGCTAAACAATCCGAGTCACGGTCAACATTTTTTTAAATTTCCGTGTGTAATGATCAGGCACAATGAATTAGATTAGTATTAATTTCGAAGAAACCGTGTGCATGAAACAATAGAAGAGTGCAGAAAATCGAACCCTAATTCGTAAATCCTAATCTGTGACATTTGAAGTACATGGTAAAAAATCTGAGTCACGGTCAACATTTTTTGAAATTTTCGTGGGTAATGGTCAGGCACAATGAATTAGAATAGAATTAATTTCTAAGAAACGGTGTGCATGAAACAATAGAAGAATGCAGAAAATCGAACCCTAATTGATAAATCCTAATCTGTTACGTTTGAAGTACATGCTAAAAAATCCGAGTCACGGTCAACATTTTTTGAAATTTCCATGTGTAATGATCAGGCACAGCTAATTAGAATAGAATTAATTTCTAAGAAACGGTGTGCATGAAAAATAGAAGAGTGCAGAAAATCGAACCCTAATTCATAAATCCTAATCTGTGACGTTTGAAGTACAAGCTAAAAAATCCGAGTCACGGTCAACATTTTTTGAAATTTCCGTGGGTAATGGTCAGGCACAATGAATTAGAATATAATTAATTTCTAAGAAACGGTGTGCAGGAAACAATAGAAGAGTGCTGAAAATCGAACCCTAATTCATAAATCCTAATCTGTGAGTTTGAAGTAATGCTAAAAAATCCGAGTCACGGTCAACATTTTTTGAAATTTCCGTGTGTAATGATCAGGCACAGCTAATTAGAATAGAATTAATTTCTAAGAAACGGTGTGCATGAAAAATAGAAGAGTGCAGAAAATCGAACCCTAATTCATAAATCATAATCTGTGACGTTTGAAGTACATGCTAAAAAATCCGAGTCACGGTCAACATTTTTTGAAATTTCCGTGTGTATCAGGCACAGCTAATTAGAATAGAATTAATTTCTAAGAAACGGTGTGCATGAAACAATAGAAGAGTGCAGAAAATCGAACCCTAATTCATAAATCCTAATCTGTGAGTTTGAAGTACATGCTAAAAAATCCGAGTCACGGTCAACATTTTTTGAAATTTCCGTGTGTAATGATCAGGCACAGCTAATTAGAATAGAATTAATTTCTAAGAAACGGTGTGCATGAAACAATAGAAGAGTGCAGAAAGTCGAACCCTAATTCATAAATCATAATCTGTGACGTTTGAAGTACATGCTAAACAATCCGAGTCACGGTCAACATTTTTTTAAATTTCCGTGTGTAATGATCAGGCACAATGAATTAGATTAGTATTAATTTCGAAGAAACCGTGTGCATGAAACAATAGAAGAGTGCTGAAAATCGAACCCTAATTCATAAATCCTAATCTGTGAGTTTGAAGTAATGCTTAAAAATCCGAGTCACGGTCAACATTTTTTGAAATTTCCGTGTGTAATGATCAAGCACAGCTAATTAGAATAGAATTAATTTGTAAGAAACGGTGTGCATGAAAAATAGAAGAGTGCAGAAAATCGAACCCTAATTCATTAATCATAATCTGTGACGTTTGAAGTACATGCTAAAAAATCCGAGTCACGGTCATTATTTTTTTAAATTTCCGTGTGTAATGATCAGGCGCAGCTAATTAGAATAGAATTAATTTCTAAGAAACGGTGTGCATGAAACAATAGAAGAGTGCAGAAAATCGAACCCTAATTCATAAATCATAATCTGTGACGTTTGAAGTACATGCTAAAAAATCCGAGTCACGGTCAACATTTTTTGAAATTTCCGTGGGTAATGGTCAGGCACAATGAATTAGAATAGAATTAATTTCTAAGAAACGGTGTGCATGAAACAATAGAAGAGTGCAGAAAATCGAACCCTAATTGATAAATCCTAATCTGTGACGTTTGAAGTACATGCTAAAAAATCCGAGTCACGGTCAACATTTTTTGAAATTTCCGTGTGTAATGATCAGGCACAGCTAATTAGAATAGAATTAATTTCTAAGAAACGGTGTGCATGAAAAATAGAAGAGTGCAGAAAATCGAACCCTAATTCATAAATCATAATCTGTGACGTTTGAAGTACATGCTAAAAAATCCGAGTCACAGTCAACATTTTTTTAAATTTCCGTGTGTAATGATCAGGCACAATGAATTAGATTAGTATTAATTTCGAAGAAACGGTGTGCATGAAACAATAGGAGAGTGCAGAAAATCGAACCCTAATTCATAAATCCTAATCTATGACGTTTGAAGTACATGCTAAAAAATCCGAGTCTTGGTCAACATTTTTTGAAATTTCCGTGGGTAATGGTCAGGCACAATGAATTAGAATAGAATTAATTTCTAAGAAACGGTGTGCAGGAAACAATAGAAGAGTGTTGAAAATCGAACCCTAATTCATAAATCCTAATCTGTGAGTTTGAAGTAATGCTAAAAAATCCGAGTCACGTTCAACATTTTTTGAAATTTCCGTGTGTAATGATCAGGCACAGCTAATTAGAATAGAATTAATTTCTAAGAAACGGTGTGCATGAAAAATAGAAGAGTGCAGAAAATCGAACCCTAATTCATAAATCATAATCTGTGACGTTTGAAGTACATGCTAAAAAATCCGAGTCACGGTCAACATTTTTTGAAATTTCCGTGTGTAATGATCAGGCACAGCTAATTAGAATAGAATTAATTTCTAAAAAACGGTGTGCATGAAACAATAGAAGAGTGCAGAAAATCGAACCCTAATTCATAAATCCTAATCTGTGAGTTTGAAGTACATGCTAAAAAATCCGAGTCACGGTCAACATTTTTTGAAATTTCCGTGTGTAATGATCAGGCACAGCTAATTAGAATAGAATTAATTTCTAAGAAACGGTGTGCATGAAACAATAGAAGAGTGCAGAAAGTCGAACCCTAATTCATAAATCATAATCTGTGACGTTTGAAGTACATGCTAAACAATCCGAGTCACGGTCAACATTTTTTTAAATTTCCGTGTGTAATGATCAGGCACAATGAATTAGATTAGTATTAATTTCGAAGAAACCGTGTGCATGAAACAATAGAAGAGTGCAGAAAATCGAACCCTAATTCGTAAATCCTAATCTGTGACATTTGAAGTACATGGTAAAAAATCTGAGTCACGGTCAACATTTTTTGAAATTTCCGTGGGTAATGGTCAGGCACAATGAATTAGAATAGAATTAATTTCTAAGAAACGGTGTGCATGAAACAATAGAAGAGTGCAGAAAATCGAACCCTAATTGATAAATCCTAATCTGTGACGTTTGAAGTACATGCTAAAAAATCCGAGTCACGGTCAACATTTTTTGAAATTTCCGTGTGTAATGATCAGGCACAGCTAATTAGAATAGAATTAATTTCTAAGAAACGGTGTGCATGAAAAATAGAAGAGTGCAGAAAATCGAACCCTAATTCATAAATCATAATCTGTGACGTTTGAAGTACATGCTAAAAAATCCGAGTCACGGTCAACATTTTTTGAAATTTCCGTGTGTAATGATCAGGCACAGCTAATTAGAATAGAATTAATTTCTAAGAAACGGTGTGCATGAAACAATAGAAGAGTGCAGAAAGTCGAACCCTAATTCATAAATCATAATCTGTGACGTTTGAAGTACATGCTAAACAATCCGAGTCACGGTCAACATTTTTTTAAATTTCCGTGTGTAATGATCAGGCACAATGAATTAGATTAGTATTAATTTCGAAGAAACCGTGTGCATGAAACAATAGAAGAGTGCAGAAAATCGAACCCTAATTCGTAAATTCTAATCTGTGACGTTTGAAGTACATGGTAAAAAATCTGAGTCACGGTCAACATTTTTTGAAATTTCCGTGGGTAATGGTCAGGCACAATGAATTAGAATAGAATTAATTTCTAAGAAACAGTGTGCATGAAACAATAGAAGAGTGCAGAAAATCGAACCCTAATTGATAAATCTTAATCTGTGACGTTTGAAGTACATGCTAAAAAATCCGAGTCACGGTCAACATTTTTTGAAATTTCCGTGTGTAATGATCAGGCACAACTAATTAGAATAGAATTAATTTCTAAGAAACGGTGTGCATGAAAAATAGAAGTGTGCAGAAAATCGAACCCTAATTCATAAATCATAATCTGTGACGTTTGAAGTACATGCTAAACAATCCGAGTCACGGTCAACATTTTTTTAAATTTCCGTGTGTAATGATCAGGCACAATGAATTAGATTAGTATTAATTTCGAAGAAACGGTGTGCATGAAACAATAGAAGAGTGCAGAAAATCGAACCCTAATTCATAAATCCTAATCTGTGAGTTTGGAGTACATGCTAAAAAATCCGAGTCACGGTCAACATTTTTTGAAATTTCCGTGTGTAATGATCAGGCACAGCTAATTAGAATAGAATTAATTTCTAAGAAACGGTGTGCATGAAAAATAGAAGAGTGCAGAAAATCGAACCCTAATTCATAAATCATAATCTGTGACGTTTGAAGTACATGCTAAAAAATCCGAGTCACGGTCAACATTTTTTTAAATTTCCGTGTGTAATGATCAGGCACAATGAATTAGATTAGTATTAATTTCGAAGAAACGGTGTGCATGAAACAATAGAAGAGTGCAGAAAATCGAACCCTAATTCATAAATCCTAATCTGTGACGTTTGAAGTACATGCTAAAAAATCCGAGTCACGGTCAACATTTTTTGAAATTTCCGTGGGTAATGGTCAGGCACAATGAATTAGAATAGAATTAATTTCTAAGAAACGGTGTGCAGGAAACAATAGAAGAGTGCTGAAAATCGAACCCTAATTCATAAATCCTAATCTGTGACGTTTGAAGTACATGCTAAAAAATCCGAGTCACGGTCAACATTTTTTGAAATTTCCGTGTGTAATGATCAGGCACAGCTAATTAGAATAGAATTAATTTCTAAGAAACGGTGTGCATGAAAAATAGAAGAGTGCAGAAAATCGAACCCTAATTCATAAATCATAATCTGTGACGTTTGAAGTACATGCTAAAAAATCCGAGTCACGGTCAACATTTTTTGAAATTTCCGTGTGTATCAGGCACAGCTAATTAGAATAGAATTAATTTCTAAGAAACGGTGTGCATGAAACAATAGAAGAGTGCAGAAAATCGAACCCTAATTCATAAATCCTAATCTGTGAGTTTGAAGTACATTCTAAAAAATCCGAGTCACGGTCAACATTTTTTGAAATTTCCGTTGTAATGATCAGGCACAGCTAATTAGAATAGAATTAATTTCTAAGAAACGGTTAGCATGAAAAATAGAAGAGTGCAGAAAATCGAACCCTAATTCATAAATCATAATCTGTGACGTTTGAAGTACATGCTAAACAATCCGAGTCACGGTCAACATTTTTTTAAATTTCCGTGTGTAATGATCAGGCACAATGAATTAGATAAGTATTAATTTCGAAGAAACGGTGTGCATAAAACAATAGAAGAGTGCAGAAAATCGAACCCTAATTCATAAATCTTAATCTGTGACGTTTGAAGTACATGATAAAAAATCTGAGTCACGGTCAACATTTTTTGAAATTTCCGTGGGTAATGGTCAGGCACAATGAATTAGAATAGAATTAATTTCTAAGAACGGTGTGCAGGAAATAATAGAAGAGTGCTGAAAATCGAACCCTAATTCAAAAATCCTAATCTGTGAGTTTGAAGTACATGCTAAAAAATCCGAGTCACGGTTAACATTTTTTGAAATTTCCGTATGTAATGATCAGGCACAGCTAATTAGAATAGAATTAATTTCTAAGAAACGGTGTGCATGAAACAATAGAAGAGTGCAGAAAGTCGAACCCTAATTCATAAATCATAATCTGTGACGTTTAAAGTACATGCTAAACAATCCGAGTCACGGTCAACATTTTTTTAAATTTCCGTGTGTAATGATCAGGAACAATGAATTAGATTAGTATTAATTTCGAAGAAACAGTGTGCATGAAACAATAGAAGAGTGCAGAAAATCGAACCCTAATTCATAAATCCTAATCTGTGACGTTTGAAGTACATACTAAAAAATCCGAGTCACGGTCAACATTTTTTGAAATTTCCGTGGGTAATGGTCAGGCACAATGAATTAGAATAGAATTAATTTCTAAGAAACGGTGTGCAGGAAACAATAGAAGAGTGCTGAAAATCGAACCATAATTCATAAATCATAATCTGTGACGTTTGTAGTACATGCTTAACAATCCGAGTCACGGTCAACATTTTTTTAAATTTTCGTGTGTAATGATCAGGCACAATGAATTAGAATAGAATTAATTTCTAAGAAACGGTGTGCAGGAAACAATAGAAGAGTGCTGAAAATCGAACCCTAATTCATAAATCATAATCTGTGACGTTTGAAGTACATGCTAAACAATCCGAGTCACGGTCAACATTTTTTGAAATTTTCGTGTGTAATGATCAGGCACAATGAATTAGAATAGAAATAATTTCTAAGAAACGGTGTGCAGGAAACAATAGAAGAGTGCTTAAAATCGAACCCTAATTCATAAATCCTAATCTAATACGTTTGAAGTACAATGTAAAAAATCCGAGTCACGGTCAACATTTTTTTAAATTTTCGTGTGTAATGATCAGGAACAATGAATTAGAATAGAATTAATTTCTAAGAAACGGTGTGCATGAAACAATAGAAGAGTGCTGAAAATGGAACCCTAATTCATAAATCCTAATCTGTGACGTTTGAAGTACATGCTAAAAATTCCGAGTCACGGTCAACATTTTTTTTATTTTCCGTGTGTAATGATCAGCCACAATGAATTAGAATAGAATTAATTTCTAAGAAACGGTGTGCAGGAAACAATAGAAGAGTGCTGAAAATCGAACCCTAATTCATAAATCCTAATCTGTGAGTTTGAAGTAATGCTAAAAAATCCGAGTCACGGTCAACATTTTTTGAAATTTCCGTGTGTAATGATCAGGCACAGCAAATTAGAATAGAATTAATTTCAATGAAACGGTGTGCATGAAACAATAGAAGAGTATAGAAAATCGAACCCTAATTCATACATCCTAATCTGTGAGTTTGAAGTACATGCTAAAAAATCCGAGTCACGGTCAACATTTTTTGAAATTTCCGTGTGTAATGATCAGGCACAGCTAATTAGAATAGAATTAATTTCTAAGAAATGGTGTGCATGAAACAATAGAAGAGTGCAGAAAATCGAACCCTAATTCATAAATCCTAATCTGTGACGTTTGAAGTACATACTAAAAAATCCGAGTCACGGTCAACATTTTTTGAAATTTCCGTGGGTAATGGTCAGGCACAATGAATTAGAATAGAATTAATTTCTAAGAAACGGTGTGCAGGAAACAATAGAAGAGTGCTGAAAATCGAACCCTAATTCATAAATCATAATCTGTGACGTTTGAAGTACATGCTAAAAAATCCGAGTCACGGTCAACATTTTTTTAAATTTCCGTGTGTAATGATAAGTCACAATGAATTAGAATAGAATTAATTTCTAACAAACGGTGTGCATGAAACAATAGAAGAATGCAGAAAATCGAACCCTAATTCATAAATCCTAATCTGTGACGTTTGAAGTAAATGCTAACAATTCCGAGTCACGGTCAACATTTTTTGAAATTTCCGTGGGTAATGATCAGACACAATGAATTAGAATAGAATTAATTTCTAAGAACGGTGTGCAAGAAACAATAGAAGAGTGCTGAAAATCGAACCCTAATTCATAAATCCTAATCTGTGACATTTGAAGTACATGCTAAAAAATCCGAGTCACGGTCAACAGTTTTTGAAATTTTCGTGTGTAATGATCAGGCATAATGAATTAGAATAGAATTAATTCCTAAGAAACGGCGTGCAGGAAACAATAGAAGAGTGCTGAAAATCGAACCCTAATTAATAAATCCTAAGCTGTGACGTTTGAAGTACAGGCTAAAAAAAACGAGTCACGGTCAACATTTTTTGAAATTTTCGTGTGTAATGATCAGGCACAATGAATTAGAATAGAAATAATTTCTAAGAAACGGTGTGCAGGAAACAATAGAAGAGTGCTTAAAATCGAACCCTAATTCATAAATCCTAATCTGTGACGTTTGACGTACATGCTAAAAATTCCGAGTCACGGTCAACATTTTTTTTATTTTCCGTGTGTAATGATCAGCCACAATGAATTAGAATAGAATTAATTTCTAAGAAACGGTGTGCAGGAAACAATAGAAGAGTGCTGAAAATCGAACCCTAATTCATAAATCCTAATCTGTGAGTTTGAAGTAATGCTAAAAAATCCGAGTCACGGTCAACATTTTTTGAAATTTCCGTGTGTAATGATCAGGCACAGCTAATTAGAATAGAATTAATTTCAATGAAACGGTGTGCATGAAACAATAGAAGAGTGCAGAAAATCGAACCCTAATTCATAAATCCTAATCTGTGACGTGTGAAGTACATGCTAAACAGTCCGAGTCACGGTCAACATTTTTTGAAATTTCCGTGTGTAATGATCAGGCACAATGAATTAGAATTGTATTAATTTCTAAGAAATGGTGTGCATGAAACAATAGAAGAGTGCAGAAAATCGAACCCTAATTCATAAATCATAATCTGTGACGTTTGAAGTACATGCTAAAAAATCCGAGTCACGGTCAACATTTTTTGAAATTTCCGTGGGTAATGGTCAGGCACAATGAATTAGAATAGAATTAATTTCTCAGAAACGGTGTGCAGGAAATAATAGAAGAGTGGTGAAAATCGAACCCTAATTCATAAATCCTAATCTGTGACGTTTGAAGTACATGCTAAAAAATCCGAGTCACGGTCAACATTTTTTCATATTTCCGTGGGTAATGATCAGACACAATGAATTAGAATAGAATTAATTTCTAAGAACGGTGTGCAGGAAACAATAGAAGAGTGTTGAAAATCGAACACTAATTCATAAATCCTAAAATGTGACATTTGAAGTACATGCTAAAAAATCCGACTCACGGTCAACATTTTTTAAAATTTTCGTGTTTAATGATCAGGCACAGTGAATTAGAATAGAATTAATTTCTAAGAAACGGTGTGCAGGAAACAATAGAAGAGTGCTGAAAATCGAACCCTAATTCATAAATCCAAATCTGTTACGTTTGAAGTACATGCTAAAAAATCCGTGTCACGGTCAACATTTTTTTAAATTTTCGTGTGTAATGATCGAGCACAATGAATTAGAATAGTATTAATTTCTAAGAAACGGTGTGCATGAAACAATAGAAGAGTCCAGAAAATCGAACCCTAATTCATAAATCCTAATCTGTGAGTTTGAAGTACATGCTAAAAAATCCGAGTCACGGTCAACATTTTTTGAAATTTCCGTGTGTAATGATCAGGCACAGCTAATTATAATAGAATTAATTTCTAAGAAACGGTGTGCATGAAACAATAGAAGAGTGCAGAAAATCGAACCCTAATTCATAAATCTTAATCTGTGACGTTTGAAGTACATGCTAAAAAATCCGAGTCACGGTCAACATTTTTTGAAATTTCCGTGGGTAATGGTCAGGCAAAATGAATTAGAATAGAATTAATTTCTAAGAAACGGTGTGCAGGAAACAATAGAAGAGTGCTGAAAATCGAACCCTAATTCATAAATCATAATCTGTGACGTTTGAAGTAATGCTAAAAAATCCGAGTCACGGTCCACATTTTTTTAAATTTCCGTGGGTAATGATCAGGCACAATGAATTAGAATAGAATTAATTTCTAAGAAACGGTGTGCAGGAAACAATAGAAGAGTGCTGAAAATCGAACCCTAATTCATAAATCTTAATCTGTGACGTTTGAAGTACATGCTAAAAAATCCGAGTCACGGTCAACATTTTTTTAAATTTCCGTGGGTCATGATCAGGCACAATGAATTAGAATAGAATTAATTTCTAAGAAACGGTGTGCAGGAAACAATAGAAGAGTGCTGAAAATCGAACCCTAATTCATAAATCATAATCTGTGAAGTTAGAAGTACATGCTAAAAAATCCGAGTAACGGTCAACATTTTTTTAAATTTCCGTGTGTAATGATCAGGAACAATGAATTAGAATAGAATTAATTTCTAACAAACGGTGTGCATGAAACAATAGAAGAATGTAGAAAATCGAACCCTAATTCATAAATCCTAATCTGTGACATTTGAAGTACATGCTAACAATTCCGAGTCACGGTCAACATTTTTTGAAATTGCCGTGGGTAATGATCAGACACAATGAATTAGAATAGCATTAATTTCTAAGAACGGTGTGCAGGAAACAATAGAAGAATGCTGAAAATCGAACCCGAATTCATAAATCCCAATCTGTGACATTTGAAGTACATGCTAAACAATCCGAGTCACGGTCAACAGTTTTTGAAATTTTCATGTGTAATGATCAGGCATAATGAATTATAATAGAATTAATTTCTAAGAAACGGTGTGCAGGAAACAATAGAAGAATGCTGAAAATCGAACCCTAATTAATAAATCCTAAGCTGTGACGTTTGAAGTACATGCTAAAAAAAACGAGTCACGGTCAACATTTTTTGAAATTTCCGTGTGTAATGATCAGGCACAATGAATTAGAATAGAATTAATTTCTAAGAAACGCTGTGCAGGAAACAATAGAAGAGTGCTTAAAATCGAACCCTAATTCATAAATCCTAATCTAATACCTTTGAAGTACATGCTAAAATATCCGAGTCACGGTCAACATTTTTTTAAATTTTCGTGTGTAATGATCAGGCACAATGAATTAGAATAGAATTAATTTCTAAGAAACGGTGTGCATGAAACAATAGAAGAGTGCTGAAAATGGAACCCTAATTCATAAATCCTAATCTGTAACGTTTGAAGTACATGCTAAAAATTCCGAGTCACGGTCAAAATTTTTTGAATTTTCCGTGTGTAATGATCAGCCACAATGAATTAGAATAGAATTAATTTCTAAGAAACGGTGTGCATGAAACAATAGAAGAGTGCAGAAAATCGAACCCTAATTCATACATCCTAATATGTGAGTTTGAAGTACATGCTAAAAAATCCGAGTCACGGTCAACATTTTTTGAAATTTCCGTGTGTAATGATCAGGCACAGCTAATTAGAATAGAATTAATTTCTAAGAAACGGTGTGCATGAAACAATAGAAGAGTGCTGAAAATCGAACCCTAATTCATAAATCATAATCTGTGACGTTTGAAGTACATGCTAAACAATCCGAGTCACGGACATCATTTTTTTAAATTTCCGTGTGTAATGATCAGGCACAATGAATTAGATTAGTATTAATTTCGAAGAAACCGTGTGCATGAAACAATAGAAGAGTGCAGAAAATCGAACCCTAATTCATAAATCCTAATCTGTGACGTTTGAAGTACATACTAAAAAATCCGAGTCACGGTCAACATTTTTTGAAATTTCCGTGGGTAATGGTCAGGCACAATGAATTATAATAGAATTAATTTCTAAGAAACGGTGTGCAGGAAACAATAGAAGAGTGCTGAAAATCGAACCCTAATTCATAAATCATAATCTGTGACGTTTGAAGTACATGCTAAAAAATCCGAGTCACGGTCAACATTTTTTTAAATTTCCGTGGGTAATGATCAGGCACAATGAATTAGAATAGAATTAATTTCTAAGAAACGGTGTGCAGGAAACAATAGAAGAGTGCTGAAAATCGAACCCTAATTCATAAATCATAATCTGTGACGTTTGAAGTACATGCTAAAAAATCCGAGTCACGGTCAACATTTTTTTAAATTTCCGTGTGTAATGATCAGGCACAATGAATTAGAATAGAATTAATTTCTAACAAACGGTGTGCATGAAACAATAGAAGAATGTAGAAAATCGAACCCTAATTCATAAATCCTAATCTGTGACATTTGAAGTATATGCTAACAATTCCGAGTCACGGTCAACATTTTTTGAAATTGTCGTGGGTAATGATCAGACACAATGAATTAGAATAGCATTAATTTCTAAGAACGGTGTGCAGGAAACAATAGAAGAGTGCTGAAAATCGAACCCGAATTCATAAATCCTAATCTGTGACATTTGAAGTACATGCTAAACAATCCGAGTCACGGTCAACAGTTTTTGAAATTTTCGTGTGTAATGATCAGGCATAATGAATTAGAATAGAATTAATTTCTAAGAAACGGTGTGCAGGAAACAATAGAAGAGTGCTGAAAATCGAACCCTAATTAATAAATCCTAAGCTGTGACGTTTGAAGTACATGCTAAAAAAAACGAGTCACGGTCAACATTTTTTGAAATTTCCGTGTGTAATGATCAGGCACAATGAATTAGAATAGAATTAATTTCTAAGAAACGCTGTGCGGGAAACAATAGAAGAGTGCTTAAAATCGAACCCTAATTCATAAATCCTAATCTAATACCTTTGAAGTACATGCTAAAAAATCCGAGTCACGGTCAACAGTTTTAGAAATTTTCGTGTGTAATGATCAGGCATAATGAATTAGAATAGAATTAATTTCTGAGAAACGGTGTGCAGGAAACAATAGAAGAGTGCTGAAAATCGAACCCTAATTAATAAATCCTAAGCTGTAACGTTTGAAGTACATGCTAAAAAAAACGAGTCACGGTCAACATTTTTTGAAATTTTCGTGTGTAATGATCAGGCACAATGAATTAGAATAGAATTAATTTCTAAGAAACGGTGTGCATGAAACAATAGAAGAGTGCTGAAAATGGAACCCTAATTCATAAATCCTAATCTGTAACGTTTGAAGTACATGCTAAAAATTCCGAGTCACGGTCAACATTTTTTGAATTTTCCGTGTGTAATGATCAGCCACAATGAATTAGAATAGAATTAATTTCTAAGAAACGGTGTGCATGAAACAATAGAAGAGTGCAGAAAATCGAACCCTAATTCATACATCCTAATATGTGAGTTTGAAGTACATGCTAAAAAATCCGAGTCACGGTCAACATTTTTTGAAATTTTCGTGTGTAATGATCAGGCACAGCTAATTAGAATAGAATTAATTTCTAAGAAACGGTGTGCATGAAACAATAGAAGAGTGCAGAAAATCGAACCCTAATTCATAAATCATAATCTGTGACGTTTGAAGTACATGCTAAACAATACGAGTCACGGACAACATTTTTTTAAATTTCCGTGTGTAATGATCAGGCACAATGAATTAGAATAGAATTAATTTCTAAGAAACGCTGTGCGGGAAACAATAGAAGAGTGCTTAAAATCGAACCCTAATTCATAAATCCTAATCTAATACCTTTGAAGTACATGCTAAAAAATCCGAGTCACGATCAACAGTTTTTGAAATTTTCGTGTGTAATGATCAGGCATAATGAATTAGAATAGAATTAATTTCTAAGAAACGGTGTGCAGGAAACAATAGAAGAGTGCTGAAAATCGAACCCTAATTAATAAATCCTAAGCTGTAACGTTTGAAGTACATGCTAAAAAAAACGAGTCACGGTCAACATTTTTTGAAATTTTCGTGTGTAATGATCAGGCACAATGAATTAGAATAGAATTAATTTCTAAGAAACGGTGTGCATGAAACAATAGAAGAGTGCTGAAAATGGAACCCTAATTCATAAATCCTAATCTGTAACGTTTGAAGTACATGCTAAAAATTCCGAGTCACGGTCAACATTTTTTGAATTTTCCGTGTGTAATGATCAACCACAATGAATTAGAATAGAATTAATTTCTAAGAAACGGTGTGCATGAAACAATAGAAGAGTGCAGAAAATCGAACCCTAATTCATACATCCTAATATGTGAGTTTGAAGTACATGCTAAAAAAT
Organism: Cucurbita pepo subsp. pepo; assembly: GCF_057944985.1. Classification (NCBI taxonomy): domain Eukaryota; kingdom Viridiplantae; phylum Streptophyta; class Magnoliopsida; order Cucurbitales; family Cucurbitaceae; genus Cucurbita; species Cucurbita pepo. The sequence continues at coordinate 5,204,946 of NC_141816.1, read as the reverse complement.
CCGAGTCACGGTCAACATTTTTTGAAATTTTCGTGTGTAATGATCAGGCACAGCTAATTAGAATAGAATTAATTTCTAAGAAACGGTGTGCATGAAACAATAGAAGAGTGCAGAAAATCGAACCCTAATTCATAAATACTAATCTGTGACGTTTGAAGTACATGCTAAACAATCCGAGTCACGGACAACATTTTTTGAAATTTCCGTGGGTAATGATCAGGCACAATGAATTAGATTAGTATTAATTTCGAAGAAACCGTGTGCATGAAACAATAGAAGAGTGCAGAAAATCGAACCCTAATTCATAAATCCTAATCTGTGACGTTTGAAGTACATACTAAAAAATCCGAGTCACGGTCAACATTTTTTGAAATTTCCGTGGGTAATGGTCAGGCACAATGAATTAGAATAGAATTAATTTCTAAGAAACGGTGTGCAGGAAACAATAGAAGAGTGCTGAAAATCGAACCCTAATTCATAAATCATAATCTGTGACGTTTGAAGTACATGCTAAAAAATCCGAGTCACGGTCAACATTTTTTTAAATTTCCGTGTGTAATGATAAGTCACAATGAATTAGAATAGAATTAATTTCTAACAAACGGTGTGCATGAAACAATAGAAGAATGCAGAAAATCGAACCCTAATTCATAAATCCTAATCTGTGACGTTTGAAGTAAATGCTAACAATTCCGAGTCACGGTCAACATTTTTTGAAATTTCCGTGGGTAATGATCAGACACAATGAATTAGAATAGAATTAATTTCTAAGAACGGTGTGCAGGAAACAATAGAAGAGTGCTGAAAATCGAACCCTAATTCATAAATCCTAATCTGTGACATTTGAAGTACATGCTAAAAAATCCGAGTCACGGTCAACAGTTTTTGAAATTTTTGTGTATAATGATCAGGCATAATGAATTAGAATAGAATTAATTCCTAAGAAACGGCGTGCAGGAAACAATAGAAGAGTGCTGAAAATCGAACCCTAATTCATAAATCCTAATCTGTGACATTTGAAGTACATGCTAAAAATCCGAGTCACGGTCAACAGTTTTTGAAATTTTTGTGTATAATGATCAGGCATAATGAATTAGAATAGAATTAATTCCTAAGAAACGGCGTGCAGGAAACAATAGAAGAGTGCTGAAAATCGAACCCTAATTAATAAATCCTAAGCTGTGACGTTTGAAGTACAGGCTAAAAAAAACGAGTCACGGTCAACATTTTTTGAAATTTTCGTGTGTGATGATCAGGCACAATGAATTAGAATAGAAATAATTTCTAAGAAACGGTGTGCAGGAAACAATAGAAGAGTGCTTAAAATCGAACCCTAATTCATAAATCCTAATCTAATACGTTTGAAGTACAATGTAAAAAATCCGAGTCACGGTCAACATTTTTTTAAATTTTCGTGTGTAATGATCAGGAACAATGAATTAGAATAGAATTAATTTCTAAGAAACGGTGTGCATGAAACAATAGAAGAGTGCTGAAAATGGAACCCTAATTCATAAATCCTAATCTGTGACGTTTGAAGTACATGCTAAAAATTCCGAGTCACGGTCAACATTTTTTTTATTTTCCGTGTGTAATGATCAGCCACAATGAATTAGAATAGAATTAATTTCTAAGAAACGGTGTGCAGGAAACAATAGAAGAGTGCTGAAAATCGAACCCTAATTCATAAATCCTAATCTGTGAGTTTGAAGTAATGCTAAAAAATCCGAGTCACGGTCAACATTTTTTGAAATTGTGTAATGATCAGGCACAGCTAATTAGAATAGAATTAATTTCTATGAAACGGTGTGCATGAAACAATAGAAGAGTGCAGAAAATCGAACCCTAATTCATACATCTTAATCTGTGAGTTTGAAGTACACGCTAAAAAATCCGAGTCACGGTCAACATTTTTTGAAATTTCCGTGTGTAATGATCAGGCACAGCTAATTAAAATAGAATTAATTTCTAAGAAACGGTGTGCATGAAACAATAGAAGAGTGCAGAAAATCGAACCCTAATTCATAAATCATAATCTGTGACGTGTGAAGTACATGCTAAATAGTCCGAGTCACGGTCAACATTTTTTTAAATTTCCGTGTGTAATGATCAGGCACAATGAATTAGAATTGTATTAATTTCTAAGAAACGGTGTGCATGAAACAATAGAAGAGTGCAGAAAATCGAACCCTAATTCATAAATCCTAATCTGTGACGTTTGAAGTACATGCTAAAAAATCCGAGTCACGGTCAACATTTTTTGAAATTTCCGTGGGTAATGGTCAGGCACAATGAATTAGAATAGAATTAATTTCTAAGAAACGGTGTGCAGGAAATAATAGAAGAGTGCTGAAAATCGAACCCTAATTCATAAATACTAATCTGTGACGTTTGAAGTACATGCTAAAAAATCCGAGTCACGGTCAACATTTTTTCATATTTCCGTGGGTAATGATCAGACATAATTAATTAGAATAGAATTAATTTCTAAGAACGGTGTGCAGGAAACAATAGAAGAGTGTTGAAAATCGAACCCTAATTCATAAATCCTAAAATGTGACATTTGAAGTACATGCTAAAAAATCCGACTCACGGTCAACATTTTTTAAAATTTACGTGTTTAATGATCAGGCACAATGAATTAGAATAGAATTAATTTCTAAGAAACGGTGTGCAGGAAACAATAGAAGAGTGCTGAAAATCGAACCCTAATTCATAAATTCTAATCTGTTACGTTTGAAGTACATGCTAAAAAATCCGTGTCACGGTCAACATTTTTTAAAATTTTCGTGTGTAATGATCAAGCACAATGAATTGGAATAGTATTAATTTCTAAGAAACGGTGTGCATGAAACAATAGAAGAGTCCAGAAAATCGAACCCTAATTCATAAATCTTAATCTGTGAGTTTGAAGTACATGCTAAAAAATCCGAGTCACGGTCAACATTTTTTGAAATTTTCGTGTGTAATGATCAGGCACAGCTAATTATAATAGAATTAATTTCTAAGAAACGGTGTGCATGAAACAATAGAAGAGTGCAGAAAATCGAACCCTAATTCATAAATCCTAATCTGTGACGTTTGAAGTACATGCTAAAAAATCCGAGTCACGGTCAACATTTTTTGAAATTTCCGTGGGTAATGGTCAGGCAAAATGAATTGGAATAGAATTAATTTCTAAGAAACGGTGTGCAGGAAACAATAGAAGAGTGCTGAAAATCGAACCCTAATTCATAAATCATAGTCTGTGACGTTTGAAGTACATGCTAAAAGATCCGAGTCACGGTCAACATTTTTTTAAATTTCCGTGTGTAATGATCAACCACAATGAATTAGAATAGAATTAATTTCTAAGAAACGGTGTGCCGGAAACAATAGAAGAGTGTTGAAAATCGAACCCTAATTCATAAATCCTAATCGAATACGTTTGAAGTACATGCTAAAAAATCCGAGTCACGGTCAACGTTTTTTTAAATTTTCGTGTGTAATGATCAGGCACAATGAATTAGAATAGAATTAATTTCTAAGCAACGGTGTGCATGAAACAATAGAAGAGTGCTGAAAATGGAACCCTAATTCATAAATCCTAATCTGTGACGTTTGAAGTACATGCTAAAAATTCCGAGTCACGGTCAACATTTTTTTAATTTTCCGTGTGTAATGATCAGCCACAATGAATTAGAATAGAATTAATTTCTAAGAAACGGTGTGCAGGAAACAATAGAAGAGTGCTGAAAATGGAACCCTAATTCATAAATCCTAATATGTGAGTTTGAAGTAATGCTAAAAAATCTGAGTCACGTTCAACATTTTTTGAAATTTCCGTGTGTTATGATCAGGCACAGCTAAATAGAATAGAATTAATTTCTAAGAAACGGTGTGCATGAAACAATAGAAGAGTGCAGAAAATCGAACCCTAATTCATACATCCTAATCTGTGAGTTTGAAGTACATGCTAAAAAATCCGGGTCACGGTCAACATTTTTTGAAATTTCCGTGTGTAATGATCAGGCACAGCTAATTAGAATAGAATTAATTTCTAAGAAACGGTGTGCATGAAACAATAGAAGAGTGCAGAAAATCGAACCCTAATTCATAAATCATAATCTGTGACGTTTGAAGTACATCCTAAACAATCCGAGTCACGGTCAACATTTTTTTAAATTTCCGTGTGTAATGATCAGGCACAATGAATTAGAATAGAATTAATTTCTAAGAAACGGTGTGCAGGAAACAATAGAAGAGTGCTGAAAATCGAACCCTAATTCATAAATCATAATCTATGACGTTTGAAGTACATGCTAAAATATCCGAGTCACGGTCAACATTTTTTGAAATTTCCGTGGGTAATGGTCAGGCACAATGAATTAGAATAGAATTAATTTCTAAGAAACGGTGTGCAGGAAACAATAGAAGAGTGCTGAAAATCGAACCCTAATTCATAAATCATAATCTGTGACGTTTGAAGTACATGCTAAAAAATCCAAGTCACGGTAAACATTTTTTTAAATTTTCGTGTGTAATGATCAGGCACAATGAATTAGAATAGAATTAATTTCTAAGAAACGGTGTGCATGAAATAATAGAAGAGTGCAGAAAATCGAACCCTAATTCATAAATCCTAATCTGTGACGTTTGAAGTACATGCTAAAAAATCCGAGTCACGGTCAACATTTTTTCATATTTCCGTGGGTAATGATCAGACACAATGAATTAGAATAGAATTAATTTCTAAGAACGGTGTGCAGGAAACAATAGAAGAGTGTTGAAAATCGAACCCTAATTCATAAATCCTAAAATGTGACATTTGAAGTACATGCTAAAAAATCCGAGTCACGGTCAACATTTTTTAAAATTTTCGTGTTTAATGATCAGGCACAATGAATTAGAATAGAATTAATTTCAAAGAAACGGTGTGCAGGAAACAATAGAAGAGTGCTGAAAATCGAACCCTAATTCATAAATCCTAATCTGTTACGTTTGAAGTACATGCTAAAAAATCCGTGTCACGGTCAACATTTTTTTAAATTTTCGTGTGTAATGATCAAGCACAATGAATTAGAATAGTATTAATTTCTAAGAAACGGTGTGCATGAAACAATAGAAGAGTCCAGAAAATCGAACCCTAATTCATAAATCCTAATCTGTGAGTTTGAAGTACATGCTAAAAAATCCGAGTCACGGTCAACATTTTTTGAAATTTCCGTGTGTAATGATCAGGCACAGCTAATTATAATAGAATTAATTTCTAAGAAACGGTGTGCATGAAACAATAGAAGAATGTAGAAAATCGAACCCTAATTCATAAATCCTAATCTGTGACGTTTGAAGTACATGCTAAAAAATCCGAGTCACGGTCAACATTTTTTGAAATTTCCGTGGGTAATGGTCAGGCAAAATGAATTAGAATAGAATTAATTTCTAAGAAACGGTGTGCAGGAAACAATAGAAGAGTGCTGAAAATCGAACCCTAATTCATAAATCATAATCTGTGACGTTTGAAGTACATGCTAAAAGATCCGAGTCACGGTAACCATTTTTTTAAATTTCCGTGTGTAATGATCAGCCACAATGAATTAGAATAGAATTAATTTCTAAGAAACGGTGTGCCGGAAACAATAGAAGAGTGCTGAAAATCGAACCCTAATTCATAAATCCTAATCGAATACGTTTGAAGTACATGCTAAAAAATCCGAGTCACGGTCAACGTTTTTTTAAATTTTCGTGTGTAATGATCAGGCACAATGAATTAGAATAGAATTAATTTCTAAGAAACGGTGTGCATGAAACAATAGAAGAGTGCTGAAAATGGAACCCTAATTCATAAATCCTAATCTGTTACGTTTGAAGTACATGCTAAAAAATCCGAGTCACGGTCAACATTTTTTTAAATTTCCGTGTGTAATGATCAGGCACAATGAATTAGAATTGTATTAATTTCTAAGAAACGGTGTGCATGAAACAATAAAAGAGTGTAGAAAATCGAACCCTAATTCATAAATCCTAATCTGTGACGTTTGAAGTACATGCTAAAAAATCCGAGTCACGGTCAACATTTTTTTAAATTTCTGTGTGTAATGATCAGCCACAATGAATTATAATAGTATTAGTTTCTAAGAAACGGTGTGCATGGAACAATAGAAGAGTGCTGAAAATGGAACCCTAATTCATAAATCCTAATCTGTGAGTTTGAAGTAATGCTAAAAAATCTGAGTCACGGTCAACATTTTTTGAAATTTCCGTGTATAATGATCAGGCACAGCTAAATAGAATAGAATTAATTTCTAAGAAACGGTGTGCATGAAACAATAGAAGAGTGCAGAAAATCGAACCCTAATTCATACATCCTAATCTGTGAGTTTGAAGTACATGCTAAAAAATCCGAGTCACGGTCAACATTTTTTTAAATTTCCGTGTGTAATGATCAGGCACAGCTAATTAGAATAGAATTAATTTCTAAGAAACGGTGTGCATGAAACAATAGAAGAGTGCAGAAAATCTAACCCTAATTCATAAATCATAATCTGTGACGTTCGAAGTACATGCTAAACAATCCGAGTCACGGTCAACATTTTTTTAAATTTCCGTGTGTAATGATCAGGCACAATGAATTAGAATTGTATTAATTTCTAAGAAACGGTGTGCATGAAACAATAAAAGAGTGTAGAAAATCGAACCCTAATTCATAAATCCTAATCTGTGACGTTTGAAGTACATGCTAAAAAATCCGAGTCACGGTCAACATTTTTTGAAATTTCCGTGGGTAATGGTCAGGCACAATGAATTAGAATAGAATTAATTTCTAAGAAACGGTGTGCAGGAAACAATAGAAGAGTGCTGAAAATCGAACCCTAATTCATAAATCCTAATCTGTTACGTTTGAAGTACATGCTAAAAAATCCGTGTCACGGTCAACATTTTTTTAAATTTTCGTGTGTAATGATCAAGCACAATGAATTAGAATAGTATTAATTTCTAAGAAACGGTGTGCATGAAACAATAGAAGAGTCCAGAAAATCGAACCCTAATTCATAAATCCTAATCTGTGAGTTTGAAGTACATGCTAAAAAATCCGAGTCACGGTCAACATTTTTTGAAATTTCCGTGTGTAATGATCAGGCACAGCTAATTATAATAGAATTAATTTCTAAGAAACGGTGTGCATGAAACAATAGAAGAATGTAGAAAATCGAACCCTAATTCATAAATCCTAATCTGTGACGTTTGAAGTACATGCTAAAAAATCCGAGTCAAGGTCAACATTTTTTGAAATTTCCGTGGGTAATGGTCAGGCAAAATGAATTAGAATAGAATTAATTTCTAAGAAACGGTGTGCAGGAAACAATAGAAGAGTGCTGAAAATCGAACCCTAATTCATAAATCATAATCTGTGACGTTTGAAGTACATGCTAAAAGATCCGAGTCACGGTAACCATTTTTTTAAATTTCCGTGTGTAATGATCAGCCACAATGAATTAGAATAGAATTAATTTCTAAGAAACGGTGTGCCGGAAACAATAGAAGAGTGCTGAAAATCGAACCCTAATTCATAAATCCTAATCTAATACGTTTGAAGTACATGCTAAAAAATCCGAGTCACGGTCAACGTTTTTTTAAATTTTCGTGTGTAATGATCAGGCACAATGAATTAGAATAGAATTAATTTCTAAGAAACGGTGTGCATGAAACAATAGAAGAGTGCTGAAAATGGAACCCTAATTCATAAATCCTAATCTGTTACGTTTGAAGTACATGCTAAAAAATCCGAGTCACGGTCAACATTTTTTTAAATTTCCGTGTGTAATGATCAGGCACAATGAATTAGAATTGTATTAATTTCTAAGAAACGGTGTGCATGAAACAATAAAAGAGTGTAGAAAATCGAACCCTAATTCATAAATCCTAATCTGTGACGTTTGAAGTACATGCTAAAAAATCCGAGTCACGGTCAACATTTTTTGAAATTTCCGTGGGTAGTGGTCAGGCACAATGAATTAGAATAGAATTAAATTCTAAGAAACGGTGTGCAGGAAACAATAGAAGAGTGCTGAAAATCGAACCCTTATTCATAAATCATAATCTGTGACGTTTGAAGTACATGCTAAAATATCCGAGTCACGGTCAACATTTTTTGAAATTTCCGTGGGTAATGGTCAGGCACAATGAATTAGAATAGAATTAATTTCTAAGAAACGGTGTGCAGGAAACAATAGAAGAGTGATGAAAATCGAACCCTAATTCATAAATCATAATCTGTGACGTTTGAAGTACATGCTAAAAAATCCGAGTCACGGTCAACATTTTTTGAAATTTCCGTGGGTAATGATCAGGCACAATGAATTAGAATAGAATTAATTTCTAAGAAACGGTGTGCAGGAAACAATAGAAGTGTGCTGAAAATCGAACCCTAATTCATAAATCCTAATCTGTTACGTTTGAAGTACATGCTAAAAAATCCGAGTCACGGTCAACATTTTTTTAAATTTCCGTGTGTAATGATCAGCCACAATGAATTAGAATACTATTAGTTTCTAAGAAACGGTGTGCATGAAACAATAGAAGAGTGCAGAAAATCGAACCCTAATTCATAAATCATAATCTGTGACGTTTGAAGTACATCCTAAACAATCCGAGTCACGGTCAACATTTTTTGAAATTTCCGTGGGTAATGGTCAGGCACAATGAATTAGAATAGAATTAATTTCTAAGAAACGGTGTGCAGGAAACAATAGAAGAGTGCTGAAAATCGAACCCTTATTCATAAATCATAATCTGTGACGTTTGAAGTACATGCTAAAATATCCGAGTCACGGTCAACATTTTTTGAAATTTCCGTGGGTAATGGTAAGGCACAATGAATTAGAATAGAATTAATTTCTAAGAAACGGTGTGCAGGAAACAATAGAAGAGTGATGAAAATCGAACCCTAATTCATAAATCATAATCTGTGACGTTTGAAGTACATGCTAAAAAATCCGAGTCACGGTCAACATTTTTTGAAATTTCCGTGGGTAATGATCAGGCACAATGAATTAGAATAGAATTAATTTCTAAGAAACGGTGTGCAGGAAACAATAGAAGTGTGCTGAAAATCGAACCCTAATTCATAAATCCTAATCTGTTACGTTTGAAGTACATGCTAAAAAATCCGAGTCACGGTCAACATTTTTTTAAATTTCCGTGTGTAATGATCAGCCACAATGAATTAGAATACTATTAGTTTCTAAGAAACGGTGTGCATGAAAAAATAGAAGAGTGCAGAAAATCGAACCCTAATTCATAAATCCTAATCTGTGACGTTTGAAGTACATGCAAAAAAATCCGTGTCCTGGTCAACATTTTTTGAAATTTCCGTGGGTAATGGTCATGCACAATGAATTAGAATAGAATTAATTTCTAAGAAACGGTGTGAAGGAAACAATAGAAGAGTGCTGAAAATCGAACCCTAATCCATAAATCCTAATCTGTGACGTTTGAAGTACATGCTAAAAATTCCAAGTCACGGTCAACATTTTTTGAAATTTCCGTGGGTAATGATCAGACACAATGAATTAGAATAGAATTAATTTCTAAGAACGGTGTGCAGGAAACAATAGAAGAGTGCTGAAAATCGAACCCTAATTCATAAATCCTAATCTGTGACATTTGACGTACATGCTAAAAAATCCGAGTCACGGTCAACAGTTTTTGAAATTTTCGTGTGTAATGATCAGGCATAATGAATTAGAATAGAATTAATTTCTCAGAAACGGTGTGCAGGAAACAATAGAAGAGTGCTGAAAATCGAACCCTAATTAATAAATCCTAAGCTATGACGTTTGAAGTACATGCTAAAAAAAACGAGTCACGGTCAACATTTTTTGAAATTTCCGTGTGTAATGATCAGGCACAATGAATTAGAATAGAATTAATTTCTAAGAAACGGTGTGCAGGAAACAATAGAAGAGTGCTTAAAATCAAACCCTAATTCATAAATCCTAATCTAATACGTTTGAAGTACATGCTAAAAAATCCGAGTCACGATCAACATTTTTTGAATTTTCCGTGGGTAATGATCAGGCACAATGAATTAGGATAGAATTAATTTCTAAGAAACGGTGTGCATGAAACAATAGAAGAGTGCTGAAAATCGAACCCTAATTCATAAATCCTAATCTGTGACATTTGAAGTACATGCTAAAAAATCCGAGTCACGGTCAACAGTTTTTTAAATTTTCGTGTGTAATGATCAGGCACAATGAATTAGAATTGTATTAATTTCTAAGAAACGGTGTGCATGAAACAATAGAAGAGTGCAGAAAATCGAACCCTAATTCATAAATCCTAATCTGTGACGTTTGAAGTACATGCTAAAAAATCCGAGTCACGGTCAACATTTTTTTAAATTTCTGTGTGTAATGATCAGCCACAATGAATTATAATAGTATTAGTTTCTAAGAAACGGTGTGCATGAAAAAATAGAAGAGTGCAGAAAATCGAACCCTAATTCATAAATCCTAATCTGTGACGTTTGAAGTACATGCTAAAAAATCCGAGTCCTGGTCAACATTTTTTGAAATTTCCGTGGGTAATGGTCATGCACAATGAATTAGAATAGAATTAATTTCTAAGAAACGGTATGCAGGAAACAATAGAAGAGTGCTGAAAATCGAACCCTAATTCATAAATCATAATCTGTGACGTTTGAAGTACATGCTAAAAAATCCAAGTCACGGTCAACATTTTTTGAAATTTCCGTGGGTAATGATCAGACACAATGAATTAGAATAGAATTAATTTCTAAGAACGGTGTGCAGGAAACAATAGAAGAGTGCTGAAAATCGAACCCTAATTCATAAATCCTAATCTGTGACATTTGAAGTACATGCTAAAAAATCCGAGTCACGGTCAAAAGTTTTTGAAATTTTCGTGTGTAATGATCAGGCATAATGAATTAGAATAGAATTAATTTCTCAGAAACGATGTGCAGGAAACAATAGAAGAGTGCTGAAAATCGAACCCTAATTAATAAATCCTAAGCTATGACGTTTGAAGTACATGCTAAAAAAAACGAGTCACGGTCAACATTTTTTGAAATTTCCGTGTGTAATGATCAGGCACAATGAATTAGAATAGAATTAATTTCTAAGAAACGGTGTGCAGGAAACAATAGAAGAGTGCTTAAAATCGAACCCTAATTCATAAATTATAATCTAATACGTTTGAAGTACATGCTAAAAAATCCGAGTCACGATCAACATTTTTTGAATTTTCCGTGGGTAATGATCAGGCACAATGAATTAGGATAGAATTAATTTCTAAGAAACGGTGTGCATGAAAAAATAGAAGAGTGCTGAAAATCGAACCCTAATTCATAAATCCTAATCTGTGACATTTGAAGTACATGCTAAAAAATCCGAGTCACGGTCAACAGTTTTTGAAATTTTTGTGTGTAATGATCAGGCACAATGAATTAGAATTGTATTAATTTCTTAGAAACGGTGTGCATGAAACAATAGAAGAGTGCAGAAAATCGAACCCTAATTCATAAATCCTAATCTGTGACGTTTGAAGTACATGCTAAAAAATCCGAGTCACGGTCAACATTTTTTGAAATTTCCATGGGTAATGGTCAGGCACAATGAATTAGAATAGAATTAATTTCTAAGAAACGGTGTGCAGGAAACAATAGAAGAGTGCTGAAAATCGAACCCTAATTCATAAATCATAATCTGTGACGTTTGAAGTACATGCTAAAAAATCCGAGACACGGTCAACATTTTTTTAAATTTCCGTGTGTAATGATCAGGCACAATGAATTAGAATAGAATTAATTTCTAACAAACGGTGTGCATGAAACAATAGAAGAATGCAGAAATCGAACCCTAATTCATAAATCCTAATCTGTGACGTTTGAAGTACATGCTAAAAATTCCATGTCACGGTCAACATTTTTTGAAATTTCCGTGGGTAATGATCAGACACAATGAATTAGAATAGAATTAATTTCCAAGAACGGTGTGCAGGAAACAATAGAAGAGTGCTGAAAATTGAACCCTAATTCATAAATCCTAATCTGTGACATTTGACGTACATGCTAAAAAATCTGAGTCACGGTCAACAGTTTTTGAAATTTTCGTGTGTAATGATCAGGCATAATGAATTAGAATAGAATTAATTTCTCAGAAACGGTGTGCAGTTAACAATAGAAGAGTGCTGAAAATCGAACCCTAATTAATTAATCCAAATCTATGACGTTTGAAGTACATGCTAAAAAAAACGAGTCACGGTCAACATTTTTTGAAATTTTCGTGTGTAATGATCAGGCACAATGAATTAGAATAGAATTAATTTCTAAGAAACGGTGTGCAGGAAACAATAGCAGAGTGTTGAAAATCGAACCCTAATTCATAAATCCTAATCTGTGACATTTGAAGTACATGCTAAAAAATCCGAGTCACGGTCAACAGTTTTTTAAATTTTCGTGTGTAATGATCAGGCACAATGAATTAGAATTGTATTAATTTCTAAGAAACGGTGTGCATGAAACAATAGAAGAGTGCAGAAAATCGAACCCTAATTCATAAATCCTAATCTGTGACGTTTGAAGTACATGCTAAAAAATCCGAGTCACGGTCAACATTTTTTTAAATTTCTGTGTGTAATGATCAGCCACAATGAATTATAATAGTATTAGTTTCTAAGAAACGGTGTGCATGAAAAAATAGAAGAGTGCAGAAAATCGAACCCTAATTCATAAATCCTAATCTGTGACGTTTGAAGTACATGCTAAAAAATCCGAGTCCTGGTCAACATTTTTTGAAATTTCCGTGGGTAATGGTCATGCACAATGAATTAGAATAGAATTAATTTCTAAGAAACGGTGTGCAGGAAACAATAGAAGAGTGCTGAAAATCGAATTCTAATTCATAAATCATAATCTGTGACGTTTGAAGTACATGCTAAAAAATCCAAGTCACGGTCAACATTTTTTGAAATTTCCGTGGGTAATGATCAGACACAATGAATTAGAACAGAATTAATTTCTAAGAACGGTGTGCAGGAAACAATAGAAGAGTGCTGAAAATCGAACCCTAATTCATAAATCCTAATCTGTGACATTTGACGTACATGCTAAAAAATCCGAGTCACGGTCAAAAGTTTTTGAAATTTTCGTGTGTAATGATCAGGCATAATGAATTAGAATAGAATTAATTTCTCAGAAACGATGTGCAAGAAACAATAGAAGAGTGCTGAAAATCGAACCCTAATTAATAAATCCTAAGCTATGACGTTTGAAGTACATGCTAAAAAAAACGAGTCACGGTCAACATTTTTTGAAATTTCCGTGTGTAATGATCAGGCACAATGAATTAGAATAGAATTAATTTCTAAGAAACGGTGTGCAGGAAACAATAGAAGAGTGCTGAAAATCGAACCCTAATTAATAAATCCTAAGCTATGACGTTTGAAGTACATGCTAAAAAAAACGAGTCACGGTCAACATTTTTTGAAATTTCCGTGTGTAATGATCAGGCACAATGAATTAGAATAGAATTAATTTCTAAGAAACGGTGTGCAGGAAACAATAGAAGAGTGCTTAAAATCGAACCCTAATTCATAAATTATAATCTAATACGTTTGAAGTACATGCTAAAAATTCCGAGTCACGGTCAACATTTTTTTAATTTTCCGTGTGTAATGATCAGCCACAATGAATTAGAATAGAATTAATTTCTAAGAAACGGTGTGCATGAAAAAATAGAAGAGTGCTGAAAATCGAACCCTAATTCATAAATCCTAATCTGTGACATTTGAAGTACATGCTAAAAAATCCGAGTCACGGTCAACAGTTTTTGAAATTTTTGTGTGTAATGATCAGGCACAATGAATTAGAATTGTATTAATTTCTAAGAAACGGTGTGCATGAAACAATAGAAGAGTGCAGAAAATCGAACCCTAATTCATAAATCCTAATCTGTGACGTTTGAAGTACATGCTAAAAAATCCGAGTCACGGTCAACATTTTTTGAAATTTCCATGGGTAATGGTCAGGCACAATGAATTAGAATAGAATTAATTTCTAAGAAACGGTGTGCAGGAAACAATAGAAGAGTGCTGAAAATCGAACCCTAATTCATAAATCATAATCTGTGACGTTTGAAGTACATGCTAAAAAATCCGAGACACGGTCAACATTTTTTTAAATTTCCGTGTGTAATGATCAGGCACAATGAATTAGAATAGAATTAATTTCTAAGAAACGGTTTGCATGAAACAATAGAAGAATGCAGAAATCGAACCCTAATTCATAAATCCTAATCTGTGACGTTTGAAGTACATGCTAAAAATTCCATGTCACGGTCAACATTTTTTGAAATTTCCGTGGGTAATGATCAGACACAATGAATTAGAATAGAATTAATTTCTAAGAACGGTGTGCAGGAAACAATAGAAGAGTGCTGAAAATTGAACCCTAATTCATAAATCCTAATCTGTGACATTTGACGTACATGCTAAAAAATCTGAGTCACGGTCAACAGTTTTTGAAATTTTCGTGTGTAATGATCAGGCATAATGAATTAGAATAGAATTAATTTCTCAGAAACGGTGTGCAGTTAACAATAGAAGAGTGCTGAAAATCGAACCCTAATTAATAAATCCTAATCTATGACGTTTGAAGTACATGCTAAAAAAAACGAGTCACGGTCAACATTTTTTGAAATTTTCGTGTGTAATGATCAGGCACAATGAATTAGAATAGAATTAATTTCTAAGAAACGGTGTGCAGGAAACAATAGCAGAGTGTTGAAAATCGAACCCTAATTCATAAATCCTAATCTGTTACGTTTGAAGTACATGCTAAAAAATCCGAGTCACGGTCAACATTTTTTGAAATTTTCGTGGGTAATGATCAGTCACAATGAATTAGAATAGAATTAATTTCTAAGAACGGTGTGCAGGAAACAATAGAAGAGTGCTGAAAATCGAACCCTAATTCATAAATCCTAATCTGTGACATTTGAAGTATATGCTAAAAAATCCGAGTCACGGTCAACATTTTATAAAATTTTCGTGTGTAATGATCAGGCACAATGAATTAGAATAGAATTAATTTCTAAGAAACGGTGTGCAGGAAACAATAGAAGAGTGCTGAAAATCGAACCCTAATTCATAAATCCTAATCTGTTACGTTTGAAGTACATGCTAAAAAATCCGAGTCACGGTCAACATTTTTTTAAATTTTCGTGTGTAATGATCAGGCACAATGAATTAGAATAGTATTAATTTCTAAGAAACGGTGTGCATGAAACAATAGAAGAGTCCAGAAAATCGAACCCTAATTCATAAATCCTAATCTGTGAGTTTGAAGTACATGCGAAAAATCCGAGTCACGGTCAACATTTTTTGAAATTTCCGTGTGTAATGATCAGGCACAGCTAATTAGAATAGAATTAATTTCTAAGAAACGTTGTGCATGAAACAATAGAAGAGTGCAGAAAATCGAACCCTAATTCATAAATCATAATCTGTGACATTTGAAGTACATGCCAAACAATCCGAGTCACGGTCAACATTTTTTTAGATTTTCGTGTGTAATGATTAGGCACAATAAATTAGAATAGAATTAATTTCTAAGAAACGGTGTGCAGGAAATAATAGAAGAGTGCTGAAAATCGAACCCTAATTAATAAATCCTAAGCTGTGACGTGTGAAGTACATGCTAAAAAAAACGAGTCACGGTCAACATTTTTTGAAATTCCGTGAGTAATGATAAGGCACAATGAATTAGAATAGAATTAATTTCTAAGAAACGGTGTGCAGGAAACAATAGAAGAGTGCTTAAAATGGAACCCTAATTCATAAATCCTAATCTGTGAAGTTTGAAGTACATGCTAAAAATTCCGAGTCACGGTCAACATTTTTTTAATTTTCCGTGTGTAATGATCAGCCACAATGAATTAGAATAGAATTAATTTCTAAGAAACGGTGTGCAGGAAACAATAGAAGAGTGCTGAAAATGGAACCCTAATTCATAAATCCTAATCTGTGAGTTTGAAGTAATGCTAAAAATTCCGAGTCACGGTCAACACTTTTTGAAATTTCCGTGTGTAATGATCAGGCACAGCTAATAAGAATAGAATTAATTTCTATGAAACGGTGTGCATGAAACAATAGAAGAGTGCAAAAAATCGAACCCTAATTCACACATCCTAATCTGTGAGTTTGAAGTACATGCTAAAAAATCCGAGTCACGGTCAACATTTTTTGAAATTTCCGTGTGTAATGATCAGGCACAGCTAATTAGAATAGAATTAATTTCTAAGAAACGGTGTGCATGAAACAATAGAAGAGTGAAGAAAATCGAACCCTAATTCATAAATCATAATCTGTGACGTTTGAAGTACATGCTAAACAATTCGAGTCACGGTCAACATTTTTTTAAATTTTCGTGTGTAATGATCAGGCACAATGAATTAGAATTGTATTAATTTCTAAGAAACGGTGTGCATGAAACAATAGAAGAGTGCAGAAAATCGAACCCTAATTCATAAATCCTAATCTGTGACGTTTGAAGTACATGCTAAAAAATCCGAGTCACGGTCAACATATTTTGAAATTTCCGTGGGTAATGGTCAGGCACAATGAATTAGAATAGAATTAAGAAACGGTGTGCAGGAAACAATAGAAGAGTGCTGAAAATCGAACCCTAATTCATAAATCATAATCTGTGACATTTGAAGTACATGCTAAAAGATTCGAGTCACGGTCAACATTTTTTTTAAATTTCCGTGTGTAATGATCAGGCACAATGAATTAGAATAGAATTAATTTCTAAGAAACGGTGTGCAGGAAACAATAGAAGAGTGATGAAAATTGAACCCTAATTCATAAATCATAATCTGTGATGTTTGAAGTACATGCTAAAAATTTCGAGTCACGGTCAACATTTTTTTAATTTTCCGTGTGTAATGATCAGCATCGATGAATTAGAATAGAATTAATTTCTAAGAAAGGATGTTCAGGAAACAATAGAAGAGTGCTGAAAATCGAACCCTAATTTATAAATCCTAATCTGTGAGTTTGAAGTAATGCTAAAAAATCCGAGTCACGGTCAACATTTTTTGAAATTTCCGTGTGTAATGATAAGGCACAGCTAATTAGAATAGAATTAATTTCCAAGAAACGGTGTGCATGAAACAATAGAAGAGTGCAGAAAATCGAACCCTAATTCATACATCCTAATCTGTGAGTTTGAAGTACATGCTAAAAAATCCGAGTCACGGTCAACATTTTTTGAAATTTCCGTGTGTAATGATCAGTCATAGCTAATTAGAATAGAATTAATTTCTAAGAAACAGTGTGCATGAAACAATAGAAGAGTGCAGAAAATCGAACCCTAATTCAGAAATCATAATTTGTCACGTGTGAAGTACATGCTAAACAATCCGAGTCACGGTCAACATTTTTTGAAATTTCCGTGTGTAATGATCAGGCACAATGAATTAGAATTGTATTAATTTCTAAGAAACGGTGTGCATGAAACAATAGAAGAGTGTAGAAAATCGAACCCTAATTCATAAATCCTAATCTGTGACGTTTGAAGTACATGCTAAAAAATCCGAGACACGGTCAACATTTTTTTAAATTTCCATGGGTAATGGTCAGGCACAATGAATCAGAATAGAATTAATTTCTAAGAAACGGTGTGTAGGAAACAATAGAAGAGTGCTGAAAATCGAACCCTAATTCATAAATCATAATCTGTGACGTTTGAAGTACATGCTAAAAAATCCGAGTCACGGTCAACATTTTTTTAAATTTCCGTGGGTAATGATCAGGCACAATGAATTAGAATAGAATTAATTTCTAAGAAACGGTGTGCAGGAAACAATAGAAGAGTGCTGAAAATCGAACCCTAATTCATAAATCCTAATCTGTTACGTTTGAAGTACATGCTAAAAAATCCGAGTCACGGTCAACATTTTTTTAAATTTCCGTGTGTAATGATCAGCCACAATGAATTAGAATAGTATTAATTTCTAAGAAACGGTGTGCATGAAACAATAGAAGAGTGCAGAAAATCGAACCCTAATTCATAAATCCTAATTTGTGACGTTTGAAGTACATGCTAAAAAATCCGAGTCACGGTCAACATTTTTTGAAATTTTCGTGGGTAAAAGTCAGGCACAATAAATTATAATAGAATTAATTTCTAAGAAACGGTGTGCAGGAAACAATAGAAGAGTGCTTAAAATCGAACCCTAATTCATAAATCATAATCTGTGACGTTTGAAGTACATGCTAAAAAATCCGAGTCACGGTCAACAATTTTTTAAATTTCCGTGTGTAATGATCATCCACAATGAATTAGAATTGTATTAATTTCTAAGAAACGGTGTGTATAAAACAATAGAAGAGTGCAGAAAATGGAACCCTAATTCATAAATCATAATCCGTGACGTTTGAAGTACATGCTAAAAAATCCGAGACACGGTCAACATATTTTGAAATTTCCGTGGGTAATGGTCAGGCACAATGAATTAGAATAGAATTAAGAAACGGTGTGCAGGAAACAATAGAAGAGTCCTGAAAATCGAACCCTAATTCATAAATCATAATCTGTGACATTTGAAGTACATGCTAAAAGATTCGAGTCACGGTCAACATTTTTTTAAATTTCCGTGTGTAATGATCAGGCACAATGAATTAGAATAGAATTAATTTCTAAGAAACGGTGTGCAGGAAACAATAGAAGAGTGATGAAAATTGAACCCTAATTCATAAATCATAATCTGTGATGTTTGAAGTACATGCTAAAAATTTCGAGTCACGGTCAACATTTTTTTAATTTTCCGTGTGTAATGATCAGCAACGATGAATTAGAATAGAATTAATTTCTGAGAAAGGATGTGCAGGAAACAATAGAAGAGTGCTGAAAATCGAACCCTAATTTATAAATCCTAATCTGTGAGTTTGAAGTAATGCTAAAAAATCCGAGTCACGGTCAACATTTTTTGAAATTTCCGTGTGTAATGATAAGGCACAGCTAATTAGAATAGAATTAATTTCCAAGAAACGGTGTGCATGAAACAATAGAAGAGTGCAGAAAATCGAACCCTAATTCATACATCCTAATCTGTGAGTTTGAAGTACATGCTAAAAAATCCGAGTCACGGTCAACATTTTTTGAAATTTCCGTGTGTAATGATCAGTCACAGCTAATTAGAATAGAATTAATTTCTAAGAAACGGTGTACATGAAACAATAGAAGAGTGCAGAAAATCGAACCCTAATTCAGAAATCATAATTTGTGACGTGTGAAGTACATGCTAAACAATCCGAGTCACGGTCAACATTTTTTGAAATTTCCGTGTGTAATGATCAGGCACAATGAATTAGAATTGTATTAATTTCTAAGAAACGGTGTGCATGAAACAATAGAAGAGTGTAGAAAATCGAACCCTAATTCATAAATCCTAATCTGTGACGTTTGAAGTACATGCTAAAAAATCCGAGACACGGTCAACATTTTTTTAAATTTCCGTGGGTAATGGTCAGGCACAATGAATCAGAATAGAATTAATTTCTAAGAAACGGTGTGTAGGAAACAATAGAAGAGTGCTGAAAATCGAACCCTAATTCATAAATCATAATCTGTGACGTTTGAAGTACATGCTAAAAAATCCGAGTCACGGAAAACATTTTTTTAAATTTCCGTTTGTAATGATCAGGCACAATGAATTAGAATAGAATTAATTTCTAAGAAACGGTGTGTAGGAAACAATAGAAGAGTGATGAAAATCGAACCCTAATTCATAAATCATAATCTGTGACGTTTGAAGTACATGCTAAAAAATCCGAGACACGGTCAACATTTTTTTAAATTTCCATGGGTAATGGTCAGGCACAATGAATCAGAATAGAATTAATTTCTAAGAAACGGTGTGTAGGAAACAATAGAAGAGTGCTGAAAATCGAACCCTAATTCATAAATCATAATCTGTGACGTTTGAAGTACATGCTAAAAAATCCGAGTCACGGTCAACATTTTTTTAAATTTCCGTGGGTAATGATCAGGCACAATGAATTAGAATAGAATTAATTTCTAAGAAACGGTGTGCAGGAAACAATAGAAGAGTGCTGAAAATCGAACCCTAATTCATAAATCCTAATCTGTTACGTTTGAAGTACATGCTAAAAAATCCGAGTCACGGTCAACATTTTTTTAAATTTCCGTGTGTAATGATCAGCCACAATGAATTAGAATAGTATTAATTTCTAAGAAACGGTGTGCATGAAACAATAGAAGAGTGCAGAAAATCGAACCCTAATTCATAAATCATAATCTGTGACGTTTGAAGTACATGCTAAAAAATCCGAGTCACGGTCAACATTTTTTGAAATTTTCGTGGGTAAAAGTCAGGCACAATAAATTATAATAGAATTAATTTCTAAGAAACGGTGTGCAGGAAACAATAGAAGAGTGCTTAAAATCGAACCCTAATTCATAAATCATAATCTGTGACGTTTGAAGTACATGCTAAAAAATCCGAGTCACGGTCAACAATTTTTTAAATTTCCGTGTGTAATGATCATCCACCATGAATTAGAATTGTATTAATTTCTAAGAAACGGTGTGCATAAAACAATAGAAGAGTGCAGAAAATGGAACCCTAATTCATAAATCATAATCCGTGACGTTTGAAGTACATGCTAAAAAATCCGAGTCACGGTCAACATATTTTGAAATTTCCGTGGGTAATGGTCAGGCACAATGAATTAGAATAGAATTAAGAAACGGTGTGCAGGAAACAATAGAAGAGTCCTGAAAATCGAACCCTAATTCATAAATCATAATCTGTGACATTTGAAGTACATGCTAAAAGATTCGAGTCACGGTCAACATTTTTTTAAATTTCCGTGTGTAATGATCAGGCACAATGAATTAGAATAGAATTAATTTCTAAGAAACGGTGTGCAGGAAACAATAGAAGAGTGATGAAAATTGAACCCTAATTCATAAATCATAATCTGTGATGTTTGAAGTACATGCTAAAAATTTCGAGTCACGGTCAACATTTTTTTAATTTTCCGTGTGTAATGATCAGCAACGATGAATTAGAATAGAATTAATTTCTGAGAAAGGATGTGCAGGAAACAATAGAAGAGTGCTGAAAATCGAACCCTAATTTATAAATCCTAATCTGTGAGTTTGAAGTAATGCTAAAAAATCCGAGTCACGGTCAACATTTTTTGAAATTTCCGTGTGTAATGATAAGGCACAGCTAATTAGAATAGAATTAATTTCCAAGAAACGGTGTGCATGAAACAATAGAAGAGTGCAGAAAATCGAACCCTAATTCATACATCCTAATCTGTGAGTTTGAAGTACATGCTAAAAAATCCGAGTCACGGTCAACATTTTTTGAAATTTCCGTGTGTAATGATCAGTCACAGCTAATTAGAATAGAATTAATTTCTAAGAAACGGTGTGCATGAAACAATAGAAGAGTGCAGAAAATCGAACCCTAATTCAGAAATCATAATTTGTGACGTGTGAAGTACATGCTAAACAATCCGAGTCACGGTCAACATTTTTTGAAATTTCCGTGTGTAATGATCAGGCACAATGAATTAGAATTGTATTAATTTCTAAGAAACGGTGTGCATGAAACAATAGAAGTGTGCTGAAAATCGAACCCTAATTCATAAATCTTAATCTGTGACGTTTGAAGTACATGCTAAAAAATCCGAGTCACGGTCAACATTTTTTTAAATTTCCGTGGGTCATGATCAGGCACAATGAATTAGAATAGAATTAATTTCTAAGAAACGGTGTGCAGGAAACAATAGAAGAGTGCTTAAAATCGAACCCTAATTCATAAATCATAATCTGTGACGTTTGAAGTACATGCTAAAAAATCCGAGTCACGGTCAACAATTTTTTAAATTTCCGTGTGTAATGATCATCCACAATGAATTAGAATTGTATTAATTTCTAAGAAACGGTGTGTATAAAACAATAGAAGAGTGCAGAAAATGGAACCCTAATTCATAAATCATAATCCGTGACGTTTGAAGTACATGCTAAAAAATCCGAGTCACGGTCAACATATTTTGAAATTTCCGTGGGTAATGGTCAGGCACAATGAATTAGAATAGAATTAAGAAACGGTGTGCAGGAAACAATAGAAGAGTCCTGAAAATCGAACCCTAATTCATAAATCATAATCTGTGACATTTGAAGTACATGCTAAAAGATTCGAGTCACGGTCAACATTTTTTTAAATTTCCGTGTGTAATGATCAGGCACAATGAATTAGAATAGAATTAATTTCTAAGAAACGGTGTGCAGGAAACAATAGAAGAGTGATGAAAATTGAACCCTAATTCATAAATCATAATCTGTGATGT
Organism: Cucurbita pepo subsp. pepo; assembly: GCF_057944985.1. Classification (NCBI taxonomy): domain Eukaryota; kingdom Viridiplantae; phylum Streptophyta; class Magnoliopsida; order Cucurbitales; family Cucurbitaceae; genus Cucurbita; species Cucurbita pepo. The sequence goes on along the minus strand of NC_141816.1, from coordinate 5,182,548 downwards.
TTGAAGTACATGCTAAAAATTTCGAGTCACGGTCAACATTTTTTTAATTTTCCGTGTGTAATGATCAGCAACGATGAATTAGAATAGAATTAATTTCTGAGAAAGGATGTGCAGGAAACAATAGAAGAGTGCTGAAAATCGAACCCTAATTTATAAATCCTAATCTGTGAGTTTGAAGTAATGCTAAAAAATCCGAGTCACGGTCAACATTTTTTGAAATTTCCGTGTGTAATGATAAGGCACAGCTAATTAGAATAGAATTAATTTCCAAGAAACGGTGTGCATGAAACAATAGAAGAGTGCAGAAAATCGAACCCTAATTCATAAATCATAATCTGTGACGTTTGAAGTACATGCTAAAAAATCCGAGACACGGTCAACATTTTTTAAAATTTCCGTGGGTAATGGTCAGGCACAATGAATCAGAATAGAATTAATTTCTAAGAAACGGTGTGTAGGAAACAATAGAAGAGTGCTGAAAATCGAACCCTAATTCATAAATCATAATCTGTGACGTTTGAAGTACATGCTAAAAAATCCGAGTCACGGAAAACATTTTTTTAAATTTCCGTTTGTAATGATCAGGCACAATGAATTAGAATAGAATTAATTTCTAAGAAACGGTGTGTAGGAAACAATAGAAGAGTGATGAAAATCGAACCCTAATTCATAAATCATAATCTGTGACGTTTGAAGTACATGCTAAAAAATCCGAGACACGGTCAACATTTTTTTAAATTTCCATGGGTAATGGTCAGGCACAATGAATCAGAATAGAATTAATTTCTAAGAAACGGTGTGTAGGAAACAATAGAAGAGTGCTGAAAATCGAACCCTAATTCATAAATCATAATCTGTGACGTTTGAAGTACATGCTAAAAAATCCGAGTCACGGTCAACATTTTTTTAAATTTCCGTGGGTAATGATCAGGCACAATGAATTAGAATAGAATTAATTTCTAAGAAACGGTGTGCAGGAAACAATAGAAGAGTGCTGAAAATCGAACCCTAATTCATAAATCCTAATCTGTTACGTTTGAAGTACATGCTAAAAAATCCGAGTCACGGTCAACATTTTTTTAAATTTCCGTGTGTAATGATCAGCCACAATGAATTAGAATAGTATTAATTTCTAAGAAACGGTGTGCATGAAACAATAGAAGAGTGCAGAAAATCGAACCCTAATTCATAAATCATAATCTGTGACGTTTGAAGTACATGCTAAAAAATCCGAGTCACGGTCAACATTTTTTGAAATTTTCGTGGGTAAAAGTCAGGCACAATAAATTATAATAGAATTAATTTCTAAGAAACGGTGTGCAGGAAACAATAGAAGAGTGCTTAAAATCGAACCCTAATTCATAAATCATAATCTGTGACGTTTGAAGTACATGCTAAAAAATCCGAGTCACGGTCAACAATTTTTTAAATTTCCGTGTGTAATGATCATCCACCATGAATTAGAATTGTATTAATTTCTAAGAAACGGTGTGCATAAAACAATAGAAGAGTGCAGAAAATGGAACCCTAATTCATAAATCATAATCCGTGACGTTTGAAGTACATGCTAAAAAATCCGAGTCACGGTCAACATATTTTGAAATTTCCGTGGGTAATGGTCAGGCACAATGAATTAGAATAGAATTAAGAAACGGTGTGCAGGAAACAATAGAAGAGTCCTGAAAATCGAACCCTAATTCATAAATCATAATCTGTGACATTTGAAGTACATGCTAAAAGATTCGAGTCACGGTCAACATTTTTTTAAATTTCCGTGTGTAATGATCAGGCACAATGAATTAGAATAGAATTAATTTCTAAGAAACGGTGTGCAGGAAACAATAGAAGAGTGATGAAAATTGAACCCTAATTCATAAATCATAATCTGTGATGTTTGAAGTACATGCTAAAAATTTCGAGTCACGGTCAACATTTTTTTAATTTTCCGTGTGTAATGATCAGCAACGATGAATTAGAATAGAATTAATTTCTGAGAAAGGATGTGCAGGAAACAATAGAAGAGTGCTGAAAATCGAACCCTAATTTATAAATCCTAATCTGTGAGTTTGAAGTAATGCTAAAAAATCCGAGTCACGATCAACATTTTTTGAAATTTCCGTGTGTAATGATAAGGCACAGCTAATTAGAATAGAATTAATTTCCAAGAAACGGTGTGCATGAAACAATAGAAGAGTGCAGAAAATCGAACCCTAATTCATACATCCTAATCTGTGAGTTTGAAGTACATGCTAAAAAATCCGAGTCACGGTCAACATTTTTTGAAATTTCCGTGTGTAATGATCAGTCACAGCTAATTAGAATAGAATTAATTTCTAAGAAACGGTGTGCATGAAACAATAGAAGAGTGCAGAAAATCGAACCCTAATTCAGAAATCATAATTTGTGACGTGTGAAGTACATGCTAAACAATCCGAGTCACGGTCAACATTTTTTGAAATTTCCGTGTGTAATGATCAGGCACAATGAATTAGAATTGTATTAATTTCTAAGAAACGGTGTGCATGAAACAATAGAAGTGTGCTGAAAATCGAACCCTAATTCATAAATCTTAATCTGTGACGTTTGAAGTACATGCTAAAAAATCCGAGTCACGGTCAACATTTTTTTAAATTTCCGTGGGTCATGATCAGGCACAATGAATTAGAATAGAATTAATTTCTAAGAAACGGTGTGCAGGAAACAATAGAAGAGTGCTTAAAATCGAACCCTAATTCATAAATCATAATCTGTGACGTTTGAAGTACATGCTAAAAAATCCGAGTCACGGTCAACAATTTTTTAAATTTCCGTGTGTAATGATCATCCACAATGAATTAGAATTGTATTAATTTCTAAGAAACGGTGTGTATAAAACAATAGAAGAGTGCAGAAAATGGAACCCTAATTCATAAATCATAATCCGTGACGTTTGAAGTACATGCTAAAAAATCCGAGTCACGGTCAACATATTTTGAAATTTCCGTGGGTAATGGTCAGGCACAATGAATTAGAATAGAATTAAGAAACGGTGTGCAGGAAACAATAGAAGAGTCCTGAAAATCGAACCCTAATTCATAAATCATAATCTGTGACATTTGAAGTACATGCTAAAAGATTCGAGTCACGGTCAACATTTTTTTAAATTTCCGTGTGTAATGATCAGGCACAATGAATTAGAATAGAATTAATTTCTAAGAAACGGTGTGCAGGAAACAATAGAAGAGTGATGAAAATTGAACCCTAATTCATAAATCATAATCTGTGATGTTTGAAGTACATGCTAAAAATTTCGAGTCACGGTCAACATTTTTTTAATTTTCCGTGTGTAATGATCAGCAACGATGAATTAGAATAGAATTAATTTCTGAGAAAGGATGTGCAGGAAACAATAGAAGAGTGCTGAAAATCGAACCCTAATTTATAAATCCTAATCTGTGAGTTTGAAGTAATGCTAAAAAATCCGAGTCACGGTCAACATTTTTTGAAATTTCCGTGTGTAATGATAAGGCACAGCTAATTAGAATAGAATTAATTTCCAAGAAACGGTGTGCATGAAACAATAGAAGAGTGCAGAAAATCGAACCCTAATTCATAAATCATAATCTGTGACGTTTGAAGTACATGCTAAAAAATCCGAGACACGGTCAACATTTTTTTAAATTTCCGTGGGTAATGGTCAGGCACAATGAATCAGAATAGAATTAATTTCTAAGAAACGGTGTGTAGGAAACAATAGAAGAGTGCTGAAAATCGAACCCTAATTCATAAATCATAATCTGTGACGTTTGAAGTACATGCTAAAAAATCCGAGTCACGGAAAACATTTTTTTAAATTTCCGTTTGTAATGATCAGGCACAATGAATTAGAATAGAATTAATTTCTAAGAAACGGTGTGTAGGAAACAATAGAAGAGTGATGAAAATCGAACCCTAATTCATAAATCATAATCTGTGACGTTTGAAGTACATGCTAAAAAATCCGAGACACGGTCAACATTTTTTTAAATTTCCATGGGTAATGGTCAGGCACAATGAATCAGAATAGAATTAATTTCTAAGAAACGGTGTGTAGGAAACAATAGAAGAGTGCTGAAAATCGAACCCTAATTCATAAATCATAATCTGTGACGTTTGAAGTACATGCTAAAAAATCCGAGTCACGGTCAACATTTTTTTAAATTTCCGTGGGTAATGATCAGGCACAATGAATTAGAATAGAATTAATTTCTAAGAAACGGTGTGCAGGAAACAATAGAAGAGTGCTGAAAATCGAACCCTAATTCATAAATCCTAATCTGTTACGTTTGAAGTACATGCTAAAAAATCCGAGTCACGGTCAACATTTTTTTAAATTTCCGTGTGTAATGATCAGCCACAATGAATTAGAATAGTATTAATTTCTAAGAAACGGTGTGCATGAAACAATAGAAGAGTGCAGAAAATCGAACCCTAATTCATAAATCATAATCTGTGACGTTTGAAGTACATGCTAAAAAATCCGAGTCACGGTCAACATTTTTTGAAATTTTCGTGGGTAAAAGTCAGGCACAATAAATTATAATAGAATTAATTTCTAAGAAACGGTGTGCAGGAAACAATAGAAGAGTGCTTAAAATCGAACCCTAATTCATAAATCATAATCTGTGACGTTTGAAGTACATGCTAAAAAATCCGAGTCACGGTCAACAATTTTTTAAATTTCCGTGTGTAATGATCATCCACCATGAATTAGAATTGTATTAATTTCTAAGAAACGGTGTGCATAAAACAATAGAAGAGTGCAGAAAATGGAACCCTAATTCATAAATCATAATCCGTGACGTTTGAAGTACATGCTAAAAAATCCGAGTCACGGTCAACATATTTTGAAATTTCCGTGGGTAATGGTCAGGCACAATGAATTAGAATAGAATTAAGAAACGGTGTGCAGGAAACAATAGAAGAGTCCTGAAAATCGAACCCTAATTCATAAATCATAATCTGTGACATTTGAAGTACATGCTAAAAGATTCGAGTCACGGTCAACATTTTTTTAAATTTCCGTGTGTAATGATCAGGCACAATGAATTAGAATAGAATTAATTTCTAAGAAACGGTGTGCAGGAAACAATAGAAGAGTGATGAAAATTGAACCCTAATTCATAAATCATAATCTGTGATGTTTGAAGTACATGCTAAAAATTTCGAGTCACGGTCAACATTTTTTTAATTTTCCGTGTGTAATGATCAGCAACGATGAATTAGAATAGAATTAATTTCTGAGAAAGGATGTGCAGGAAACAATAGAAGAGTGCTGAAAATCGAACCCTAATTTATAAATCCTAATCTGTGAGTTTGAAGTAATGCTAAAAAATCCGAGTCACGGTCAACATTTTTTGAAATTTCCGTGTGTAATGATAAGGCACAGCTAATTAGAATAGAATTAATTTCCAAGAAACGGTGTGCATGAAACAATAGAAGAGTGCAGAAAATCGAACCCTAATTCATACATCCTAATCTGTGAGTTTGAAGTACATGCTAAAAAATCCGAGTCACGGTCAACATTTTTTGAAATTTCCGTGTGTAATGATCAGTCACAGCTAATTAGAATAGAATTAATTTCTAAGAAACGGTGTGCATGAAACAATAGAAGAGTGCAGAAAATCGAACCCTAATTCAGAAATCATAATTTGTGACGTGTGAAGTACATGCTAAACAATCCGAGTCACGGTCAACATTTTTTGAAATTTCCGTGTGTAATGATCAGGCACAATGAATTAGAATTGTATTAATTTCTAAGAAACGGTGTGCATGAAACAATAGAAGTGTGCTGAAAATCGAACCCTAATTCATAAATCTTAATCTGTGACGTTTGAAGTACATGCTAAAAAATCCGAGTCACGGTCAACATTTTTTTAAATTTCCGTGGGTCATGATCAGGCACAATGAATTAGAATAGAATTAATTTCTAAGAAACGGTGTGCAGGAAACAATAGAAGAGTGCTTAAAATCGAACCCTAATTCATAAATCATAATCTGTGACGTTTGAAGTACATGCTAAAAAATCCGAGTCACGGTCAACAATTTTTTAAATTTCCGTGTGTAATGATCATCCACCATGAATTAGAATTGTATTAATTTCTAAGAAACGGTGTGCATAAAACAATAGAAGAGTGCAGAAAATGGAACCCTAATTCATAAATCATAATCCGTGACGTTTGAAGTACATGCTAAAAAATCCGAGTCACGGTCAACATATTTTGAAATTTCCGTGGGTAATGGTCAGGCACAATGAATTAGAATAGAATTAAGAAACGGTGTGCAGGAAACAATAGAAGAGTCCTGAAAATCGAACCCTAATTCATAAATCATAATCTGTGACATTTGAAGTACATGCTAAAAGATTCGAGTCACGGTCAACATTTTTTTAAATTTCCGTGTGTAATGATCAGGCACAATGAATTAGAATAGAATTAATTTCTAAGAAACGGTGTGCAGGAAACAATAGAAGAGTGATGAAAATTGAACCCTAATTCATAAATCATAATCTGTGATGTTTGAAGTACATGCTAAAAATTTCGAGTCACGGTCAACATTTTTTTAATTTTCCGTGTGTAATGATCAGCAACGATGAATTAGAATAGAATTAATTTCTGAGAAAGGATGTGCAGGAAACAATAGAAGAGTGCTGAAAATCGAACCCTAATTTATAAATCCTAATCTGTGAGTTTGAAGTAATGCTAAAAAATCCGAGTCACGGTCAACATTTTTTGAAATTTCCGTGTGTAATGATAAGGCACAGCTAATTAGAATAGAATTAATTTCCAAGAAACGGTGTGCATGAAACAATAGAAGAGTGCAGAAAATCGAACCCTAATTCATACATCCTAATCTGTGAGTTTGAAGTACATGCTAAAAAATCCGAGTCACGGTCAACATTTTTTGAAATTTCCGTGTGTAATGATCAGTCACAGCTAATTAGAATAGAATTAATTTCTAAGAAACGGTGTGCATGAAACAATAGAAGAGTGCAGAAAATCGAACCCTAATTCAGAAATCATAATTTGTGACGTGTGAAGTACATGCTAAACAATCCGAGTCACGGTCAACATTTTTTGAAATTTCCGTGTGTAATGATCAGGCACAATGAATTAGAATTGTATTAATTTCTAAGAAACGGTGTGCATGAAACAATAGAAGTGTGCTGAAAATCGAACCCTAATTCATAAATCTTAATCTGTGACGTTTGAAGTACATGCTAAAAAATCCGAGTCACGGTCAACATTTTTTTAAATTTCCGTGGGTCATGATCAGGCACAATGAATTAGAATAGAATTAATTTCTAAGAAACGGTGTGCAGGAAACAATAGAAGAGTGCTTAAAATCGAACCCTAATTCATAAATCATAATCTGTGACGTTTGAAGTACATGCTAAAAAATCCGAGTCACGGTCAACAATTTTTTAAATTTCCGTGTGTAATGATCATCCACAATGAATTAGAATTGTATTAATTTCTAAGAAACGGTGTGTATAAAACAATAGAAGAGTGCAGAAAATGGAACCCTAATTCATAAATCATAATCCGTGACGTTTGAAGTACATGCTAAAAAATCCGAGTCACGGTCAACATATTTTGAAATTTCCGTGGGTAATGGTCAGGCACAATGAATTAGAATAGAATTAAGAAACGGTGTGCAGGAAACAATAGAAGAGTCCTGAAAATCGAACCCTAATTCATAAATCATAATCTGTGACATTTGAAGTACATGCTAAAAGATTCGAGTCACGGTCAACATTTTTTTAAATTTCCGTGTGTAATGATCAGGCACAATGAATTAGAATAGAATTAATTTCTAAGAAACGGTGTGCAGGAAACAATAGAAGAGTGATGAAAATTGAACCCTAATTCATAAATCATAATCTGTGATGTTTGAAGTACATGCTAAAAATTTCGAGTCACGGTCAACATTTTTTTAATTTTCCGTGTGTAATGATCAGCAACGATGAATTAGAATAGAATTAATTTCTGAGAAAGGATGTGCAGGAAACAATAGAAGAGTGCTGAAAATCGAACCCTAATTTATAAATCCTAATCTGTGAGTTTGAAGTAATGCTAAAAAATCCGAGTCACGGTCAACATTTTTTGAAATTTCCGTGTGTAATGATAAGGCACAGCTAATTAGAATAGAATTAATTTCCAAGAAACGGTGTGCATGAAACAATAGAAGAGTGCAGAAAATCGAACCCTAATTCATACATCCTAATCTGTGAGTTTGAAGTACATGCTAAAAAATCCGAGTCACGGTCAACATTTTTTGAAATTTCCGTGTGTAATGATCAGTCACAGCTAATTAGAATAGAATTAATTTCTAAGAAACGGTGTGCATGAAACAATAGAAGAGTGCAGAAAATCGAACCCTAATTCAGAAATCATAATTTGTGACGTGTGAAGTACATGCTAAACAATCCGAGTCACGGTCAACATTTTTTGAAATTTCCGTGTGTAATGATCAGGCACAATGAATTAGAATTGTATTAATTTCTAAGAAACGGTGTGCATGAAACAATAGAAGTGTGCTGAAAATCGAACCCTAATTCATAAATCTTAATCTGTGACGTTTGAAGTACATGCTAAAAAATCCGAGTCACGGTCAACATTTTTTTAAATTTCCGTGGGTCATGATCAGGCACAATGAATTAGAATAGAATTAATTTCTAAGAAACGGTGTGCAGGAAACAATAGAAGAGTGCTTAAAATCGAACCCTAATTCATAAATCATAATCTGTGACGTTTGAAGTACATGCTAAAAAATCCGAGTCACGGTCAACAATTTTTTAAATTTCCGTGTGTAATGATCATCCACAATGAATTAGAATTGTATTAATTTCTAAGAAACGGTGTGTATAAAACAATAGAAGAGTGCAGAAAATGGAACCCTAATTCATAAATCATAATCCGTGACGTTTGAAGTACATGCTAAAAAATCCGAGTCACGGTCAACATATTTTGAAATTTCCGTGGGTAATGGTCAGGCACAATGAATTAGAATAGAATTAAGAAACGGTGTGCAGGAAACAATAGAAGAGTCCTGAAAATCGAACCCTAATTCATAAATCATAATCTGTGACATTTGAAGTACATGCTAAAAGATTCGAGTCACGGTCAACATTTTTTTAAATTTCCGTGTGTAATGATCAGGCACAATGAATTAGAATAGAATTAATTTCTAAGAAACGGTGTGCAGGAAACAATAGAAGAGTGATGAAAATTGAACCCTAATTCATAAATCATAATCTGTGATGTTTGAAGTACATGCTAAAAATTTCGAGTCACGGTCAACATTTTTTTAATTTTCCGTGTGTAATGATCAGCAACGATGAATTAGAATAGAATTAATTTCTGAGAAAGGATGTGCAGGAAACAATAGAAGAGTGCTGAAAATCGAACCCTAATTTATAAATCCTAATCTGTGAGTTTGAAGTAATGCTAAAAAATCCGAGTCACGGTCAACATTTTTTGAAATTTCCGTGTGTAATGATAAGGCACAGCTAATTAGAATAGAATTAATTTCCAAGAAACGGTGTGCATGAAACAATAGAAGAGTGCAGAAAATCGAACCCTAATTCATACATCCTAATCTGTGAGTTTGAAGTACATGCTAAAAAATCCGAGTCACGGTCAACATTTTTTGAAATTTCCGTGTGTAATGATCAGTCACAGCTAATTAGAATAGAATTAATTTCTAAGAAACGGTGTACATGAAACAATAGAAGAGTGCAGAAAATCGAACCCTAATTCAGAAATCATAATTTGTGACGTGTGAAGTACATGCTAAACAATCCGAGTCACGGTCAACATTTTTTGAAATTTCCGTGTGTAATGATCAGGCACAATGAATTAGAATTGTATTAATTTCTAAGAAATGGTGTGCATGAAACAATAGAAGAGTGTAGAAAATCGAACCCTAATTCATAAATCCTAATCTGTGACGTTTGAAGTACATGCTAAAAAATCCGAGACACGGTCAACATTTTTTTAAATTTCCGTGGGTAATGGTCAGGCACAATGAATCAGAATAGAATTAATTTCTAAGAAACGGTGTGTAGGAAACAATAGAAGAGTGCTGAAAATCGAACCCTAATTCATAAATCATAATCTGTGACGTTTGAAGTACATGCTAAAAAATCCGAGTCACGGAAAACATTTTTTTAAATTTCCGTGTGTAATGATCAGGCACAATGAATTAGAATAGAATTAATTTCTAAGAAACGGTGTGTAGGAAACAATAGAAGAGTGATGAAAATCGAACCCTAATTCATAAATCATAATCTGTGACGTTTGAAGTACATGCTAAAAAATCCGAGACACGGTCAACATTTTTTTAAATTTCCATGGGTAATGGTCAGGCACAATGAATCAGAATAGAATTAATTTCTAAGAAACGGTGTGTAGGAAACAATAGAAGAGTGCTGAAAATCGAACCCTAATTCATAAATCATAATCTGTGACGTTTGAAGTACATGCTAAAAAATCCGAGTCACGGTCAACATTTTTTTAAATTTCCGTGGGTAATGATCAGGCACAATGAATTAGAATAGAATTAATTTCTAAGAAACGGTGTGCAGGAAACAATAGAAGAGTGCTGAAAATCGAACCCTAATTCATAAATCCTAATCTGTTACGTTTGAAGTACATGCTAAAAAATCCGAGTCACGGTCAACATTTTTTTAAATTTCCGTGTGTAATGATCAGCCACAATGAATTAGAATAGTATTAATTTCTAAGAAACGGTGTGCATGAAACAATAGAAGAGTGCAGAAAATCGAACCCTAATTCATAAATCATAATCTGTGACGTTTGAAGTACATGCTAAAAAATCCGAGTCACGGTCAACATTTTTTGAAATTTTCGTGGGTAAAAGTCAGGCACAATAAATTATAATAGAATTAATTTCTAAGAAACGGTGTGCAGGAAACAATAGAAGAGTGCTTAAAATCGAACCCTAATTCATAAATCATAATCTGTGACGTTTGAAGTACATGCTAAAAAATCCGAGTCACGGTCAACAATTTTTTAAATTTCCGTGTGTAATGATCATCCACCATGAATTAGAATTGTATTAATTTCTAAGAAACGGTGTGCATAAAACAATAGAAGAGTGCAGAAAATGAAACCCTAATTCATAAATCATAATCCGTGACGTTTGAAGTACATGCTAAAAAATCCGAGTCACGGTCAACATATTTTGAAATTTCCGTGGGTAATGGTCAGGCACAATGAATTAGAATAGAATTAAGAAACGGTGTGCAGGAAACAATAGAAGAGTCCTGAAAATCGAACCCTAATTCATAAATCATAATCTGTGACATTTGAAGTACATGCTAAAAGATTCGAGTCACGGTCAACATTTTTTTAAATTTCCGTGTGTAATGATCAGGCACAATGAATTAGAATAGAATTAATTTCTAAGAAACGGTGTGCAGGAAACAATAGAAGAGTGATGAAAATTGAACCCTAATTCATAAATCATAATCTGTGATGTTTGAAGTACATGCTAAAAATTTCGAGTCACGGTCAACATTTTTTTAATTTTCCGTGTGTAATGATCAGCAACGATGAATTAGAATAGAATTAATTTCTGAGAAAGGATGTGCAGGAAACAATAGAAGAGTGCTGAAAATCGAACCCTAATTTATAAATCCTAATCTGTGAGTTTGAAGTAATGCTAAAAAATCCGAGTCACGGTCAACATTTTTTGAAATTTCCGTGTGTAATGATAAGGCACAGCTAATTAGAATAGAATTAATTTCCAAGAAACGGTGTGCATGAAACAATAGAAGAGTGCAGAAAATCGAACCCTAATTCATACATCCTAATCTGTGAGTTTGAAGTACATGCTAAAAAATCCGAGTCACGGTCAACATTTTTTGAAATTTCCGTGTGTAATGATCAGTCACAGCTAATTAGAATAGAATTAATTTCTAAGAAACGGTGTGCATGAAACAATAGAAGAGTGCAGAAAATCGAACCCTAATTCAGAAATCATAATTTGTGACGTGTGAAGTACATGCTAAACAATCCGAGTCACGGTCAACATTTTTTGAAATTTCCGTGTGTAATGATCAGGCACAATGAATTAGAATTGTATTAATTTCTAAGAAACGGTGTGCATGAAACAATAGAAGTGTGCTGAAAATCGAACCCTAATTCATAAATCTTAATCTGTGACGTTTGAAGTACATGCTAAAAAATCCGAGTCACGGTCAACATTTTTTTAAATTTCCGTGGGTCATGATCAGGCACAATGAATTAGAATAGAATTAATTTCTAAGAAACGGTGTGCAGGAAACAATAGAAGAGTGCTTAAAATCGAACCCTAATTCATAAATCATAATCTGTGACGTTTGAAGTACATGCTAAAAAATCCGAGTCACGGTCAACAATTTTTTAAATTTCCGTGTGTAATGATCATCCACAATGAATTAGAATTGTATTAATTTCTAAGAAACGGTGTGTATAAAACAATAGAAGAGTGCAGAAAATGGAACCCTAATTCATAAATCATAATCCGTGACGTTTGAAGTACATGCTAAAAAATCCGAGTCACGGTCAACATATTTTGAAATTTCCGTGGGTAATGGTCAGGCACAATGAATTAGAATAGAATTAAGAAACGGTGTGCAGGAAACAATAGAAGAGTCCTGAAAATCGAACCCTAATTCATAAATCATAATCTGTGACATTTGAAGTACATGCTAAAAGATTCGAGTCACGGTCAACATTTTTTTAAATTTCCGTGTGTAATGATCAGGCACAATGAATTAGAATAGAATTAATTTCTAAGAAACGGTGTGCAGGAAACAATAGAAGAGTGATGAAAATTGAACCCTAATTCATAAATCATAATCTGTGATGTTTGAAGTACATGCTAAAAATTTCGAGTCACGGTCAACATTTTTTTAATTTTCCGTGTGTAATGATCAGCAACGATGAATTAGAATAGAATTAATTTCTGAGAAAGGATGTGCAGGAAACAATAGAAGAGTGCTGAAAATCGAACCCTAATTTATAAATCCTAATCTGTGAGTTTGAAGTAATGCTAAAAAATCCGAGTCACGGTCAACATTTTTTGAAATTTCCGTGTGTAATGATAAGGCACAGCTAATTAGAATAGAATTAATTTCCAAGAAACGGTGTGCATGAAACAATAGAAGAGTGCAGAAAATCGAACCCTAATTCATACATCCTAATCTGTGAGTTTGAAGTACATGCTAAAAAATCCGAGTCACGGTCAACATTTTTTGAAATTTCCGTGTGTAATGATCAGTCACAGCTAATTAGAATAGAATTAATTTCTAAGAAACGGTGTACATGAAACAATAGAAGAGTGCAGAAAATCGAACCCTAATTCAGAAATCATAATTTGTGACGTGTGAAGTACATGCTAAACAATCCGAGTCACGGTCAACATTTTTTGAAATTTCCGTGTGTAATGATCAGGCACAATGAATTAGAATTGTATTAATTTCTAAGAAACGGTGTGCATGAAACAATAGAAGAGTGTAGAAAATCGAACCCTAATTCATAAATCCTAATCTGTGACGTTTGAAGTACATGCTAAAAAATCCGAGACACGGTCAACATTTTTTTAAATTTCCGTGGGTAATGGTCAGGCACAATGAATCAGAATAGAATTAATTTCTAAGAAACGGTGTGTAGGAAACAATAGAAGAGTGCTGAAAATCGAACCCTAATTCATAAATCATAATCTGTGACGTTTGAAGTACATGCTAAAAAATCCGAGTCACGGAAAACATTTTTTTAAATTTCCGTGTGTAATGATCAGGCACAATGAATTAGAATAGAATTAATTTCTAAGAAACGGTGTGTAGGAAACAATAGAAGAGTGATGAAAATCGAACCCTAATTCATAAATCATAATCTGTGACGTTTGAAGTACATGCTAAAAAATCCGAGACACGGTCAACATTTTTTTAAATTTCCATGGGTAATGGTCAGGCACAATGAATCAGAATAGAATTAATTTCTAAGAAACGGTGTGTAGGAAACAATAGAAGAGTGCTGAAAATCGAACCCTAATTCATAAATCATAATCTGTGACGTTTGAAGTACATGCTAAAAAATCCGAGTCACGGTCAACATTTTTTTAAATTTCCGTGGGTAATGATCAGGCACAATGAATTAGAATAGAATTAATTTCTAAGAAACGGTGTGCAGGAAACAATAGAAGAGTGCTGAAAATCGAACCCTAATTCATAAATCCTAATCTGTTACGTTTGAAGTACATGCTAAAAAATCCGAGTCACGGTCAACATTTTTTTAAATTTCCGTGTGTAATGATCAGCCACAATGAATTAGAATAGTATTAATTTCTAAGAAACGGTGTGCATGAAACAATAGAAGAGTGCAGAAAATCGAACCCTAATTCATAAATCATAATCTGTGACGTTTGAAGTACATGCTAAAAAATCCGAGTCACGGTCAACATTTTTTGAAATTTTCGTGGGTAAAAGTCAGGCACAATAAATTATAATAGAATTAATTTCTAAGAAACGGTGTGCAGGAAACAATAGAAGAGTGCTTAAAATCGAACCCTAATTCATAAATCATAATCTGTGACGTTTGAAGTACATGCTAAAAAATCCGAGTCACGGTCAACAATTTTTTAAATTTCCGTGTGTAATGATCATCCACCATGAATTAGAATTGTATTAATTTCTAAGAAACGGTGTGCATAAAACAATAGAAGAGTGCAGAAAATGAAACCCTAATTCATAAATCATAATCCGTGACGTTTGAAGTACATGCTAAAAAATCCGAGTCACGGTCAACATATTTTGAAATTTCCGTGGGTAATGGTCAGGCACAATGAATTAGAATAGAATTAAGAAACGGTGTGCAGGAAACAATAGAAGAGTCCTGAAAATCGAACCCTAATTCATAAATCATAATCTGTGACATTTGAAGTACATGCTAAAAGATTCGAGTCACGGTCAACATTTTTTTAAATTTCCGTGTGTAATGATCAGGCACAATGAATTAGAATAGAATTAATTTCTAAGAAACGGTGTGCAGGAAACAATAGAAGAGTGATGAAAATTGAACCCTAATTCATAAATCATAATCTGTGATGTTTGAAGTACATGCTAAAAATTTCGAGTCACGGTCAACATTTTTTTAATTTTCCGTGTGTAATGATCAGGCACAATGAATTAGAATAGAATTAATTTCTAAGAAACGGTGTGTAGGAAACAATAGAAGAGTGATGAAAATCGAACCCTAATTCATAAATCATAATCTGTGACGTTTGAAGTACATGCTAAAAAATCCGAGACACGGTCAACATTTTTTTAAATTTCCATGGGTAATGGTCAGGCACAATGAATCAGAATAGAATTAATTTCTAAGAAACGGTGTGTAGGAAACAATAGAAGAGTGCTGAAAATCGAACCCTAATTCATAAATCATAATCTGTGACGTTTGAAGTACATGCTAAAAAATCCGAGTCACGGTCAACATTTTTTTAAATTTCCGTGGGTAATGGTCAGGCACAATGAATCAGAATAGAATTAATTTCTAAGAAACGGTGTGTAGGAAACAATAGAAGAGTGCTGAAAATCGAACCCTAATTCATAAATCATAATCTGTGACGTTTGAAGTACATGCTAAAAAATCCGAGTCACGGAAAACATTTTTTTAAATTTCCGTGTGTAATGATCAGGCACAATGAATTAGAATAGAATTAATTTCTAAGAAACGGTGTGTAGGAAACAATAGAAGAGTGATGAAAATCGAACCCTAATTCATAAATCATAATCTGTGACGTTTGAAGTACATGCTAAAAAATCCGAGACACGGTCAACATTTTTTTAAATTTCCATGGGTAATGGTCAGGCACAATGAATCAGAATAGAATTAATTTCTAAGAAACGGTGTGTAGGAAACAATAGAAGAGTGCTGAAAATCGAACCCTAATTCATAAATCATAATCTGTGACGTTTGAAGTACATGCTAAAAAATCCGAGTCACGGTCAACATTTTTTTAAATTTCCGTGGGTAATGATCAGGCACAATGAATTAGAATAGAATTAATTTCTAAGAAACGGTGTGCAGGAAACAATAGAAGAGTGCTGAAAATCGAACCCTAATTCATAAATCCTAATCTGTTACGTTTGAAGTACATGCTAAAAAATCCGAGTCACGGTCAACATTTTTTTAAATTTCCGTGTGTAATGATCAGCCACAATGAATTAGAATAGTATTAATTTCTAAGAAACGGTGTGCATGAAACAATAGAAGAGTGCAGAAAATCGAACCCTAATTCATAAATCATAATCTGTGACGTTTGAAGTACATGCTAAAAAATCCGAGTCACGGTCAACATTTTTTGAAATTTTCGTGGGTAAAAGTCAGGCACAATAAATTATAATAGAATTAATTTCTAAGAAACGGTGTGCAGGAAACAATAGAAGAGTGCTTAAAATCGAACCCTAATTCATAAATCATAATCTGTGACGTTTGAAGTACATGCTAAAAAATCCGAGTCACGGTCAACAATTTTTTAAATTTCCGTGTGTAATGATCATCCACCATGAATTAGAATTGTATTAATTTCTAAGAAACGGTGTGCATAAAACAATAGAAGAGTGCAGAAAATGAAACCCTAATTCATAAATCATAATCCGTGACGTTTGAAGTACATGCTAAAAAATCCGAGTCACGGTCAACATATTTTGAAATTTCCGTGGGTAATGGTCAGGCACAATGAATTAGAATAGAATTAAGAAACGGTGTGCAGGAAACAATAGAAGAGTCCTGAAAATCGAACCCTAATTCATAAATCATAATCTGTGACATTTGAAGTACATGCTAAAAGATTCGAGTCACGGTCAACATTTTTTTAAATTTCCGTGTGTAATGATCAGGCACAATGAATTAGAATAGAATTAATTTCTAAGAAACGGTGTGCAGGAAACAATAGAAGAGTGATGAAAATTGAACCCTAATTCATAAATCATAATCTGTGATGTTTGAAGTACATGCTAAAAATTTCGAGTCACGGTCAACATTTTTTTAATTTTCCGTGTGTAATGATCAGCAACGATGAATTAGAATAGAATTAATTTCTGAGAAAGGATGTGCAGGAAACAATAGAAGAGTGCTGAAAATCGAACCCTAATTTATAAATCCTAATCTGTGAGTTTGAAGTAATGCTAAAAAATCCGAGTCACGGTCAACATTTTTTGAAATTTCCGTGTGTAATGATAAGGCACAGCTAATTAGAATAGAATTAATTTCCAAGAAACGGTGTGCATGAAACAATAGAAGAGTGCAGAAAATCGAACCCTAATTCATACATCCTAATCTGTGAGTTTGAAGTACATGCTAAAAAATCCGAGTCACGGTCAACATTTTTTGAAATTTCCGTGTGTAATGATCAGTCACAGCTAATTAGAATAGAATTAATTTCTAAGAAACGGTGTGCATGAAACAATAGAAGAGTGCAGAAAATCGAACCCTAATTCAGAAATCATAATTTGTGACGTGTGAAGTACATGCTAAACAATCCGAGTCACGGTCAACATTTTTTGAAATTTCCGTGTGTAATGATCAGGCACAATGAATTAGAATTGTATTAATTTCTAAGAAACGGTGTGCATGAAACAATAGAAGTGTGCTGAAAATCGAACCCTAATTCATAAATCTTAATCTGTGACGTTTGAAGTACATGCTAAAAAATCCGAGTCACGGTCAACATTTTTTTAAATTTCCGTGGGTCATGATCAGGCACAATGAATTAGAATAGAATTAATTTCTAAGAAACGGTGTGCAGGAAACAATAGAAGAGTGCTTAAAATCGAACCCTAATTCATAAATCATAATCTGTGACGTTTGAAGTACATGCTAAAAAATCCGAGTCACGGTCAACAATTTTTTAAATTTCCGTGTGTAATGATCATCCACAATGAATTAGAATTGTATTAATTTCTAAGAAACGGTGTGTATAAAACAATAGAAGAGTGCAGAAAATGGAACCCTAATTCATAAATCATAATCCGTGACGTTTGAAGTACATGCTAAAAAATCCGAGTCACGGTCAACATATTTTGAAATTTCCGTGGGTAATGGTCAGGCACAATGAATTAGAATAGAATTAAGAAACGGTGTGCAGGAAACAATAGAAGAGTCCTGAAAATCGAACCCTAATTCATAAATCTTAATCTGTGACGTTTGAAGTACATGCTAAAAAATCCGAGTCACGGTCAACATTTTTTTAAATTTCCGTGGGTCATGATCAGGCACAATGAATTAGAATAGAATTAATTTCTAAGAAACGGTGTGCAGGAAACAATAGAAGAGTGCTTAAAATCGAACCCTAATTCATAAATCATAATCTGTGACGTTTGAAGTACATGCTAAAAAATCCGAGTCACGGTCAACAATTTTTTAAATTTCCGTGTGTAATGATCATCCACCATGAATTAGAATTGTATTAATTTCTAAGAAACGGTGTGCATAAAACAATAGAAGAGTGCAGAAAATGAAACCCTAATTCATAAATCATAATCCGTGACGTTTGAAGTACATGCTAAAAAATCCGAGTCACGGTCAACATATTTTGAAATTTCCGTGGGTAATGGTCAGGCACAATGAATTAGAATAGAATTAAGAAACGGTGTGCAGGAAACAATAGAAGAGTCCTGAAAATCGAACCCTAATTCATAAATCATAATCTGTGACATTTGAAGTACATGCTAAAAGATTCGAGTCACGGTCAACATTTTTTTAAATTTCCGTGTGTAATGATCAGGCACAATGAATTAGAATAGAATTAATTTCTAAGAAACGGTGTGCAGGAAACAATAGAAGAGTGATGAAAATTGAACCCTAATTCATAAATCATAATCTGTGATGTTTGAAGTACATGCTAAAAATTTCGAGTCACGGTCAACATTTTTTTAATTTTCCGTGTGTAATGATCAGCAACGATGAATTAGAATAGAATTAATTTCTGAGAAAGGATGTGCAGGAAACAATAGAAGAGTGCTGAAAATCGAACCCTAATTTATAAATCCTAATCTGTGAGTTTGAAGTAATGCTAAAAAATCCGAGTCACGGTCAACATTTTTTGAAATTTCCGTGTGTAATGATAAGGCACAGCTAATTAGAATAGAATTAATTTCCAAGAAACGGTGTGCATGAAACAATAGAAGAGTGCAGAAAATCGAACCCTAATTCATACATCCTAATCTGTGAGTTTGAAGTACATGCTAAAAAATCCGAGTCACGGTCAACATTTTTTGAAATTTCCGTGTGTAATGATCAGTCACAGCTAATTAGAATAGAATTAATTTCTAAGAAACGGTGTGCATGAAACAATAGAAGAGTGCAGAAAATCGAACCCTAATTCAGAAATCATAATTTGTGACGTGTGAAGTACATGCTAAACAATCCGAGTCACGGTCAACATTTTTTGAAATTTCCGTGTGTAATGATCAGGCACAATGAATTAGAATTGTATTAATTTCTAAGAAACGGTGTGCATGAAACAATAGAAGAGTGTAGAAAATCGAACCCTAATTCATAAATCCTAATCTGTGACGTTTGAAGTACATGCTAAAAAATCCGAGACACGGTCAACATTTTTTTAAATTTCCGTGGGTAATGGTCAGGCACAATGAATCAGAATAGAATTAATTTCTAAGAAACGGTGTGTAGGAAACAATAGAAGAGTGCTGAAAATCGAACCCTAATTCATAAATCATAATCTGTGACGTTTGAAGTACATGCTAAAAAATCCGAGTCACGGAAAACATTTTTTTAAATTTTCGTGTGTAATGATCAGGCACAATGAATTAGAATAGAATTAATTTCTAAGAAACGGTGTGTAGGAAACAATAGAAGAGTGATGAAAATCGAACCCTAATTCATAAATCATAATCTGTGACGTTTGAAGTACATGCTAAAAAATCCGAGTCACGGAAAACATTTTTTTAAATTTTCGTGTGTAATGATCAGGCACAATGAATTAGAATAGAATTAATTTCTAAGAAACGGTGTGTAGGAAACAATAGAAGAGTGATGAAAATCGAACCCTAATTCATAAATCATAATCTGTGACGTTTGAAGTACATGCTAAAAAATCCGAGTCACGGAAAACATTTTTTTAAATTTTCGTGTGTAATGATCAGGCACAATGAATTAGAATAGAATTAATTTCTAAGAAACGGTGTGTAGGAAACAATAGAAGAGTGATGAAAATCGAACCCTAATTCATAAATCATAATCTGTGACGTTTGAAGTACATGCTAAAAAATCTGAGTCACGGTCAACATTTTTTTAAATTTCCGTGGGTAATGATCAGGCACAATGAATTAGAATAGAATTAATTTCTAAGAAACGGTGTGCAGGAAACAATAGAAGAGTGCTGAAAATCGAACTCTAATTCATAAATCCTAATCTGTTACGTTTGAAGTACATGCTAAAAAATCCGAGTCACGGTCAACATTTTTTTAAATTTCCGTGTGTAATGATCAGCCACAATGAATTAGAATAGTATTAATTTCTAAGAAACAGTGTGCATGAAACAATAGAAGAGTGCAGAAAATCGAACCCTAATTCATAAATCCTAATCTGTGACGTTTGAAGTACATGCTAAAAAATCCGAGTCACGGTCAACATTTTTTGAAATTTTCGTGGGTAATAGTCAGGCACAATAAATTAGAATAGAATTAATTTCTAAGAAACGGTGTGCAGGAAACAATAGAAGAGTGCTGAAAATCGAACCCTAATTCATAAATCATAATCTGTGACGTTTGAAGTACATGCTAAAAAATCCGAGTCACGGTCAACATTTTTTTAAATTTCCGTGTGTAATGATCATCCACAATGAATTAGAATAGAATTAATTTCTAAGAAACGGTATGCATAAAACAATAGAAGAGTGCAGAAAATGGAACGCTAATTAATAAATCATAATCTGTGACGTTGGAAGTACATGCTAAACAATACGAGTCACGGGCAACATTTTTTTAAATTTTCGTGTGTAATGATCAGGCACAATGAATTAGAATTGTATTAATTTCTAAGAAACGGTGTGCATGAAACAATAGAAGAATGCAGAAAATCGAACCCTAATTCATAAATCCTAATCTTTGACGTTTGAAGTACATTCTAAAAATTCCGAGTCACGGTCAACATTTTTTGAAATTTCCGTGGGTAATGGTCAGGCACAATGAATTAGAATAGAATTAATTTCTAAGAAACGGTGTGCAGGAAACAATAGAAGAGTGCTGAAAATCGAACCCTAATTCATAAATCCTAATCTAGTACGTTTGAAGTACATGCTAAAAAATTCAAGTCACGGTCAACATTTTTTTAAATTTCCGTGTGTAATGATCAGCCACAATGAATTAGAATAGTATTAATTTCTAAGAAACGGTGTGCATGAAACAATAGAAGAGTGCAGAAAATCGAACCCTAATTCATAAATCCTAATCTGTGACGTTTGAAGTACATGCTAAAAAATCCAAGTCACGGTCAACATTTTTTGAAATTTCCGTGGGTAATGGTCAGGCACAATGAATTAGAATAGAATTAATTTCTAAGAAACGGTGTGCATGAAACAATAGAAGAGTGCTGAAAATCGAACCCTAATTCATAAATCCTAATATGTGTCGTTTGAAGTACATGCTAAAAAATCCGAGTCACGGTCAACATTTTTTTAAATTTCCGTGGGTAATGATCAGACACAATGAATTAGAATAGAATTAATTTCTAAGAAACGGTGTGCAGGAAACAATAGAAGAGTGCTGAAAATCGAACCCTAATTCATAAATCCTAATCTGTTACGTTTGAAGTACAAGCTAAAAAATCCGAGTCACGGAAAACATTTTTTTAAATTTCCGTGTGTAATGATCAGGCACAATGAATTAGAATAGAATTAATTTCTAAGAAACGGTGTGCATGAAACAATAGAAGAGTGCTGAAAATCGAACCCTAATTCATAAATCCTAATATGTGTCGTTTGAAGTACATGCTAAAAAATCCGAGTCACGGTCAACATTTTTTTAAATTTCCGTGTGTAATGATCAGCCACAATGAATTAGAATAGTATTAATTTCTAAGAAACGGTGTGCATGAAACAATAGAAGAGTGCAGAAAATCGAACCCTAATTCATAAATCCTAATCTGTGACGTTTGAAGTACATGCTAAAAATTCCGAGTCACGGTCAACATTTTTTTAATTTTCCGTGTGTAATGATCAGCCACAATGAATTAGAATAGAATTAATTTCTAAGAAACGGTTTGCAGGAAACAATAGAAGAGTGCTGAAAATCGAACCCTAATTCATAAATCCTAATCTGTGAGTTTGAAGTAATGCTAAAAAATCCGAGTCACGGTCAACATTTTTTGAAATTTCCGTGTGTAATGATCAGACACAGCTAAGTAGAATAGAATTAATTTCTAAGAAACGGTGTGCATGAAACAATAGAAGAGTGCAGAAAATCGAACCCTAATTCATACATCCTAATCTGTGAGTTAGAAGTACATGCTAAACAATCCGAGTCACGGTCAACATTTTTTGAAATTTCCGTGTGTAATGAACAGGCACAGCTAATTAGAATAGAATTAATTTCTAAGAAACGGTGTGCATGAAACAATAGAAGAGTGCAGAAAATCGAACCCTAATTCATAAATCATAATCTGTGACGTTTGAAGTACATGCTAAACAATCCGAGTCACGGTCAACATTTTTTGAAATTTCCGTGTGTAATGATCAGGCACAATGAATTAGAATTGTATTAATTTCTCAGAAACGGTGTGCATGAAACAATAGAAGAATGCAGAAAATCGAACCCTAATTCATAAATCCTAATCTGTGACGTTTGAAGTACATGCTAAAAATTCCGAGTCACGGTCAACATTTTTTGAAATTTCCGTGGGTAATGGTCAGGCACAATGAATTAGAATAGAATTAATTTCTAAGAAACGGTGTGCAGGAAACAATAGAAGAGTGCTGAAAATCGAACCCTAATTCATAAATCCTAATCTAGTACGTTTGAAGTACATGCTAAAAAATTCGAGTCACGGTCAACATTTTTTTAAATTTCCGTGTGTAATGATCAGCCACAATGAATTAGAATAGTATTAATTTCTAAGAAACGGTGTGCATGAAACAATAGAAGAGTGCAGAAAATCGAACCCTAATTCATAAATCCTAATCTGTGACGTTTGAAGTACATGCTAAAAAATCCAAGTCACGGTCAACATTTTTTGAAATTTCCGTGGGTAATCGTCAGGCACAATGAATTAGAATAGAATTAATTTCTAAGAAACGGTGTGCATGAAACAATAGAAGAGTGCTGAAAATCGAACCCTAATTCATAAATCCTAATATGTGACGTTTGAAGTACATGCTAAAAAATCCGAGTCACGGTCAACATTTTTTTAAATTAACGTGGGTAATGATCAGGCACAATGAATTAGAATAGAATTAATTTCTAAGAAACGGTGTGCAGGAAACAATAGAAGAGTGCTGAAAATCGAACCCTAATTCATAAATCCTAATCTGTTACGTTTGAAGTACATGTTAAAAAATCCGAGTCACGGTCAACATTTTTTTAAATTTCCGTGTGTAATGATCAAGCACAATGAATTAGAATAGAATTAATTTCTAAGAAACGGTGTGCAGGAAACAATAGAAGAGTGATGAAAATCGAACCTTAATTCATAAATCATAATCTGTGACGTTTGAAGTACATGCTAAAAAATCCGAGTCACGGTCAACATTTTTTTAAATTTCCGTGTGTAATGATCAGCCACAATGAATTAGAATAGTATTAATTTCTAAAAAACGGTGTGCATGAAACAATAGAAGAGTGCAGAAAATCGAACCGTAATTCATAAATCCTAATCTGTGACGTTTGAAGTACATGCTAAAAATTTCGAGTCACGGTCAACATTTTTTTAATTTTCCATGTGTAATGATCAGCCACAATGAATTAGAATAGAATTAATTTCTAAGAAACGGTGTGCAGGAAACAATAGAAGAGTGCTGAAAATCGAACCCTAATTCATAAATCCTAATCTGTGAGTTTGAAGTATATGCTAAAAAATCCGAGTCACGGTCAACATTTTTTGAAATTTCCGTGTGTAATGATCAGGCACAGCTAATTAGAATAGAATTAATTTCTAAGAAACGGTGTGCATGAAACAATAGAAGAGTGATGAAAATCGAACCCTAATTCATAAATCATAATCTGTGAAGTTTGAAGTACATGCTAAACAATCCGAGTCACGGTCAACATTTTTTTAAATTTCCGTGTGTAATGATCAGGCACAATGAATTAGAATTGTATTAATTTCTAAGAAACGGTGTGCATGAAATAATAGAAGAATGCAGAAAATCGAACCCTAATTCATAAATCCTAATCTGTGACGTTTGAAGTACATGCTAAAAATTCCGAGTCACGGTCGACATTTTTTGAAATTTCCGTGGGTAATGGTCAGGCGCAATGAATTAGAATAGAATTAATTTCTAAGAAACGGTGTGCAGGAAACAATAGAAGAGTGCTGAAAATCGAACCCTAATTCATAAATCCTAATCTGTTACGTTTGAAGTAAATGCTAAAAAATCCGAGTCACGGTCAACATTTTTTTAAATTTTCGTGTGTAATGATCAGCCACAATGAATTAGAATAGTATTAATTTCTAAGAAACAGTGTGCATGAAACAATAGAAGAGTGCTGAAAATCGAACCCTAATTCATAAATCATAATCTGTGACGTTTGAAGTACATGCTAAAAAATCCGAGTCACGGAAAACATTTTTTTAAATTTCCGTGTGTAATGATCAGGCACAATGAATTAGAATAGAATTAATTTCTAAGAAACGGTGTGTAGGAAACAATAGAAGAGTGATGAAAATCGAACCCTAATTCATAAATCATAATTTGTGACGTTTGAAGTACATGCTAAAAAATCTGAGTCACGGTCAACATTTTTTTAAATTTCCGTGGGTAATGATCAGGCGCAATGAATTAGAATAGAATTAATTTCTAAGAAACGGTGTGCAGGAAACAATAGAAGAGTGCTGAAAATCGAACCCTAATTCATAAATCCTAATCTGTTACGTTTGAAGTACATGCTAAAAAATCCGAGTCACGGTCAACATTTTTTTAAATTTCCGTGTGTAATGATCAGCCACAATGAATTAGAATAGTATTAATTTCTAAGAAACAATGTGCATGAAACAATAGAAGAGTGCAGAAAATCGAACCCTAATTCATAAATCCTAATCTGTGACGTTTGAAGTACATGCTAAAAAATCCGAGTCACGGTCAACATTTTTTGAAATTTTCGTGGGTAATAGTCAGGCACAATAAATCAGAATAGAATTAATTTCTAAGAAACGGTGTGCAGGAAACAATAGAAGAGTGCTGAAAATCGAACCCTAATTCATAAATCATAATCTGTGACGTTTGAAGTACATGCTCAAAAATCCGAGTCACGGTCAACATTTTTTTAAATTTCCGTGTGTAATGATCATCCACAATGAATTAGAATAGAATTAATTTCTAAGAAACGGTGTGCATAAAACAATAGAAGAGTGCAGAAAATGGAACGCTAATTAATAAATCATAATCTGTGACGTTTGAAGTACATGCTAAACAATACGAGTCACGGGCAACATTTTTTTAAATTTTCGTGTGTAATGATCAGGCACAATGAATTAGAATTGTATTAATTTCTAAGAAACGGTGTGCATGAAACAATAGAAGAATGCAGAAAATCGAACCCTAATTCATAAATCCTAATCTGTGACGTTTGAAGTACATTCTAAAAATTCCGAGTCACGGTCAACATTTTTTGAAATTTCCGTGGGTAATGGTCAGGCACAATGAATTAGAATAGAATTAATTTCTAAGAAACGGTGTGCAGGAAACAATAGAAGAGTGCTGAAAATCGAACTCTAATTCATAAATCCTAATCTAGTACGTTTGAAGTACATGCTAAAAAATTCAAGTCACGGTCAACATTTTTTTAAATTTCCGTGTGTAATGATCAGCCACAATGAATTAGAATAGTATTAATTTCTAAAAAACGGTGTGCATGAAACAATAGAAGAGTGCAGAAAATCGAACCGTAATTCATAAATCCTAATCTGTGACGTTTGAAGTACATGCTAAAAATTTCGAGTCACGGTCAACATTTTTTTAATTTTCCATGTGTAATGATCAGCCACAATGAATTAGAATAGAATTAATTTCTAAGAAACGGTGTGCAGGAAACAATAGAAGAGTGCTGAAAATCGAACCCTAATTCATAAATCCTAATCTGTGAGTTTGAAGTATATGCTAAAAAATCCGAGTCACGGTCAACATTTTTTGAAATTTCCGTGTGTAATGATCAGGCACAGCTAATTAGAATAGAATTAATTTCTAAGAAACGGTGTGCATGAAACAATAGAAGAGTGATGAAAATCGAACCCTAATTCATAAATCATAATCTGTGAAGTTTGAAGTACATGCTAAACAATCCGAGTCACGGTCAACATTTTTTTAAATTTCCGTGTGTAATGATCAGGCACAATGAATTAGAATTGTATTAATTTCTAAGAAACGGTGTGCATGAAATAATAGAAGAATGCAGAAAATCGAACCCTAATTCATAAATCCTAATCTGTGACGTTTGAAGTACATGCTAAAAATTCCGAGTCACGGTCGACATTTTTTGAAATTTCCGTGGGTAATGGTCAGGCGCAATGAATTAGAATAGAATTAATTTCTAAGAAACGGTGTGCAGGAAACAATAGAAGAGTGCTGAAAATCGAACCCTAATTCATAAATCCTAATCTGTTACGTTTGAAGTAAATGCTAAAAAATCCGAGTCACGGTCAACATTTTTTTAAATTTTCGTGTGTAATGATCAGCCACAATGAATTAGAATAGTATTAATTTCTAAGAAACAGTGTGCATGAAACAATAGAAGAGTGCTGAAAATCGAACCCTAATTCATAAATCATAATCTGTGACGTTTGAAGTACATGCTAAAAAATCCGAGTCACGGAAAACATTTTTTTAAATTTCCGTGTGTAATGATCAGGCACAATGAATTAGAATAGAATTAATTTCTAAGAAACGGTGTGTAGGAAACAATAGAAGAGTGATGAAAATCGAACCCTAATTCATAAATCATAATTTGTGACGTTTGAAGTACATGCTAAAAAATCTGAGTCACGGTCAACATTTTTTTAAATTTCCGTGGGTAATGATCAGGCGCAATGAATTAGAATAGAATTAATTTCTAAGAAACGGTGTGCAGGAAACAATAGAAGAGTGCTGAAAATCGAACCCTAATTCATAAATCCTAATCTGTTACGTTTGAAGTACATGCTAAAAAATCCGAGTCACGGTCAACATTTTTTTAAATTTCCGTGTGTAATGATCAGCCACAATGAATTAGAATAGTATTAATTTCTAAGAAACAATGTGCATGAAACAATAGAAGAGTGCAGAAAATCGAACCCTAATTCATAAATCCTAATCTGTGACGTTTGAAGTACATGCTAAAAAATCCGAGTCACGGTCAACATTTTTTGAAATTTTCGTGGGTAATAGTCAGGCACAATAAATCAGAATAGAATTAATTTCTAAGAAACGGTGTGCAGGAAACAATAGAAGAGTGCTGAAAATCGAACCCTAATTCATAAATCATAATCTGTGACGTTTGAAGTACATGCTCAAAAATCCGAGTCACGGTCAACATTTTTTTAAATTTCCGTGTGTAATGATCATCCACAATGAATTAGAATAGAATTAATTTCTAAGAAACGGTGTGCATAAAACAATAGAAGAGTGCAGAAAATGGAACGCTAATTAATAAATCATAATCTGTGACGTTTGAAGTACATGCTAAACAATACGAGTCACGGGCAACATTTTTTTAAATTTTCGTGTGTAATGATCAGGCACAATGAATTAGAATTGTATTAATTTCTAAGAAACGGTGTGCATGAAACAATAGAAGAATGCAGAAAATCGAACCCTAATTCATAAATCCTAATCTGTGACGTTTGAAGTACATTCTAAAAATTCCGAGTCACGGTCAACATTTTTTGAAATTTCCGTGGGTAATGGTCAGGCACAATGAATTAGAATAGAATTAATTTCTAAGAAACGGTGTGCAGGAAACAATAGAAGAGTGCTGAAAATCGAACTCTAATTCATAAATCCTAATCTAGTACGTTTGAAGTACATGCTAAAAAATTCAAGTCACGGTCAACATTTTTTTAAATTTCCGTGTGTAATGATCAGCCACAATGAATTAGAATAGTATTAATTTCTAAGAAACGGTGTGCATGAAACAATAGAAGAGTGCAGAAAATCGAACCCTAATTCATAAATCCTAATCTGTGACGTTTGAAGTACATGCTAAAAAATCCAAGTCACGGTCAACATTTTTTGAAATTTCCGTGGGTAATGGTCAGGCACAATGAATTAGAATAGAATTAATTTCTAAGAAACGGTGTGCATGAAACAATAGAAGAGTGCTGAAAATCGAACCCTAATTCATAAATCCTAATATGTGTCGTTTGAAGTACATGCTAAAAAATCCGAGTCACGGTCAACATTTTTTTAAATTTCCGTGGGTAATGATCAGGCACAATGAATTAGAATAGAATTAATTTCTAAGAAACGGTGTGCAGGAAACAATAGAAGAGTGCTGAAAATCGAACCCTAATTCATAAATCCTAATCTGTTACGTTTGAAGTACATGCTAAAAAATCCGAGTCACGGTCAACATTTTTTTAAATTTCCGTGTGTAATGATCAGCCACAATGAATTAGAATAGTATTAATTTCTAAGAAACGGTGTGCATGAAACAATAGAAGAGTGCAGAATATCGAACCCTAATTCATAAATCCTAATCTGTGACGTTTGAAGTACATGCTAAAAATTCCGAGTCACGGTCAACATTTTTTTAATTTTCCGTGTGTAATGATCAGCCACAATGAATTAGAATAGAATTAATTTCTAAGAAACGGTGTGCAGGAAACAATAGAAGAGTGCTGAAAATCGAACCCTAATTCATAAATCCTAATCTGTGAGTTTGAAGTAATGCTAAAAAATCCGAGTCACGGTCAACATTTTTTGAAATTTCCGTGTGTAATGATCAGACACAGCTAAGTAGAATAGAATTAATTTCTAAGAAACGGTGTGCATGAAACAATAGAAGAGTGCAGAAAATCGAACCCTAATTCATACATCCTAATCTGTGAGTTAGAAGTACATGCTAAAAAATCCGAGTCACGGTCAACATTTTTTGAAATTTCCGTGTGTAATGAACAGGCACAGCTAATTAGAATAGAATTAATTTCTAAGAAACGGTGTGCATGAAACAATAGAAGAGTGCAGAAAATCGAACCCTAATTCATAAATCATAATCTGTGACGTTTGAAGTACATGCTAAACAATCCGAGTCACGGTCAACATTTTTTGAAATTTCCGTGTGTAATGATCAGGCACAATGAATTAGAATTGTATTAATTTCTCAGAAACGGTGTGCATGAAACAATAGAAGAATGCAGAAAATCGAACCCTAATTCATAAATCCTAATCTGTGACGTTTGAAGTACATGCTAAAAATTCCGAGTCACGGTCAACATTTTTTGAAATTTCCGTGGGTAATGGTCAGGCACAATGAATTAGAATAGAATTAATTTCTAAGAAACGGTGTGCAGGAAACAATAGAAGAGTGCTGAAAATCGAACCCTAATTCATAAATCCTAATCTAGTACGTTTGAAGTACATGCTAAAAAATTCGAGTCACGGTCAACATTTTTTTAAATTTCAGTGTGTAATGATCAGCCACAATGAATTAGAATAGTATTAATTTCTAAGAAACGGTGTGCATGAAACAATAGAAGAGTGCAGAAAATCGAACCCTAATTCATAAATCCTAATCTGTGACGTTTGAAGTACATGCTAAAAAATCCAAGTCACGGTCAACATTTTTTGAAATTTCCGTGGGTAATGGTCAGGCACAATGAATTAGAATAGAATTAATTTCTAAGAAACGGTGTGCATGAAACAATAGAAGAGTGCTGAAAATCGAACCCTAATTCATAAATCCTAATATGTGACGTTTGAAGTACATGCTAAAAAATCCGAGTCACGGTCAACATTTTTTTAAATTTCCGTGGGTAATGATCAGGCACAATGAATTAGAATAGAATTAATTTCTAAGAAACGGTGTGCAGGAAACAATAGAAGAGTGCTGAAAATCGAACCCTAATTCATAAATCCTAATCTGTTACGTTTGAAGTACATGTTAAAAAATCCGAGTCACGGTCAACATTTTTTTAAATTTCCGTGTGTAATGATCAAGCACAATGAATTAGAATAGAATTAATTTCTAAGAAACGGTGTGCAGGAAACAATAGAAGAGTGATGAAAATCGAACCCTAATTCATAAATCATAATCTGTGACGTTTGAAGTACATGCTAAAAAATCCGAGTCACGGTCAACATTTTTTTAAATTTCCGTGTGTAATGATCAGCCACAATGAATTAGAATAGTATTAATTTCTAAAAAACGGTGTGCATGAAACAATAGAAGAGTGAAGAAAATCGAACCCTAATTCATAAATCATAATCTGTGACGTTTGAAGTACATGCTAAACAATCCGAGTCACGGTCAACATTTTTTTAAATTTTCGTGTGTAATGATCAGGCACAATGAATTTGAATAAAATTAATTTCTAAGAAACGGTGTGCAGGAAACAATAGAAGAGTGCTGAAAATCGAACCCTAATTCATAAATCCTAATCTGTGAGTTTGAAGTATATGCTAAAAAATCCGAGTCACGGTCAACATTTTTTGAAATTTCCGTGTGTAATGATCAGGCACAGCTAATTAGAATAGAATTAATTTCTAAGAAACGGTGTGCATGAAACAATAGAAGAGTGATGAAAATCGAACCCTAATTCATAAATCATAATCTGTGAAGTTTGAAGTACATGCTAAACAATCCGAGTCACGGTCAACATTTTTTTAAATTTCCGTGTGTAATGATCAGGCACAATGCATTAGAATTGTATTAATTTCTAAGAAACGGTGTGCATGAAACAATAGAAGAATGCAGAAAATCGAACCCTAATTCATAAATCCTAATCTGTGACGTTTGAAGTACATTCTAAAAATTCCGAGTCACGGTCAACATTTTTTGAAATTTCCGTGGGTAATGGTCAGGCACAATGAATTAGAATAGAATTAATTTCCAAGAAACGGTGTGCAGGAAACAATAGAAGAGTGCTGACAATCGAACCCTAATTAATAAATCATAATCTAGTACGTTTGAAGTACATGCTAAAAAATCCGAGTCACGGTCAACATTTTTTTAAATTTCCGTGTGTAATGATCAGGCACAATGAATTAGAATAGTATTAATTTCTAAGAAACGGTGTGCATGAAACAATAGAAGAGTGCAGAAAATCGAACCCTAATTCATAAATCATAATCTGTGACGTTTGAAGTAAATGCTAAAAAATCCGAGTCACGGTCAACATTTTTTGAAATTTCCGTGGGTAATGGTCAGGCACAATGAATTAGAATAGAATTAATTTCTAAGAAACGATGTGCAGAAAACAATAGAAGAGTGCTGAAAATCGAACCCTAATTCATAAATCATAATCTGTGACGTTTGAAGTACATGCTAAAAATTCCGAGTCACGGTCAACATTTTTTTAATTTTTCGTGTGTAATGATCAGCCAAAATGAATTAGAATAGAATTAATTTCTAAGAAACGGTGTGCAGGAAACAATAGAAGAGTGCTGAAAATCGAACCCTAATCTGTTACGTTTGAAGTACATGCTAAAAATTCCAAGTCACGGTCAACATTTTTTGAAATTTCCATGGGTAATGATCAGACACAATGAATTAGAATAGAATTAATTTCTAAGAACGGTGTGCAGGAAACAATAGAAGAGTGCTGAAAATCGAACCCTAATTCATAAATCCTAATCTGTGACATTTGAAGTACATGCTAAAAAATCCGAGTCACGGTCAAAATTTGTTTAAATTTCCGTGTGTAATGATCTAGCACAATGAATTAGAATAGAATTAATTTCTAAGAAACGGTTTGGAAGAAACAATAGAAGAGTGCTGAAAATAAAACCCTAATTCATAAATCCTAATCTGTGACGTATGAAGTACATGTTAAAAAATCCGAGTCACGGTCAACATTTTTGGAAATTTCCGTGTGTAATGATTAGGCACAGCTAATTAGAATAGAACTAATTTCTAAGAAACGGTGTGCATGAAACAATAGAAGAGTGCAGAAAATCGAACCCTAATTCATACATCCTAATCTGTGAGTTTGAAGTACATGCTAAAAAATCCGAGTCACGGTCAACATTTTTTGAAATTTCCGTGTGTAATGATCAGGCACAGCTAATTAGAATAGAATTAATTTCTAAGAAACGTTGTGCATGAAACAATAGAAGAGTGCAGAAAATCGAACCCTAATTCATAAATCATAATCTGTGACGTGTGAAGTACATGCTAAACAATCCGAGTCACGGTCAACATTTTTTTAAATTTCCGTGTGTAATGATCAGGCACAATGAATTAGAATTGTATTAATTTCTAAGAAACGGTGTGCATGAAACAATAGAAGAATGCAGAAAATCGAACCATAATTCATAAATCCTAATCTGTGACGTTTGAAGTACATACTAAAAATTTCCGAGTCACGGTCAACATTTTTTGAAATTTCCGTGGGTAATGGTCAGGCACAATGAATTAGAATAGAATTAATTTCTAAGAAATGGTTTGTAGGAAACAATAGAAGAGTGCTGAAAATCGAACCCTAATTCATAAATCATAATCTGTGACGTTTGAAGTACATGCTAAAAAATCCGAGTCACGGTCAACATTTTTTTAAATTTCCGTGTGTAATGATCAGCCACAATGAATTAGAATAGTATTAATTTCTAAGAAACGGTGTGCATGAAACAATAGAAGAGTGCAGAAAATCGAACACTAATTCATAAATCCTAATCTGTGACGTTTGAAGTACATGCTAAAAAATCCGAGTCACGGTCAACATTTTTTGAAATTTCCGTGGGTAATGGTCAGGCACGATGAATTAGAATAGAATTAATTTCTAAGAAACGGTGTGCAGGAAACAATAGAAGAGTGCTGAAAATCGAACCCTAATTCATAAATCCTAATCTGTTACGTTTGAAGTACATGCTAAAAAATCCGAGTCACGGTCAACATTTTTTGAAATTTCCGTGGGTAATGGTCAGGCGCAATGAATTAGAATAGAATTAATTTCTAAGAAACGATGTGCAGGAAACAATAGAAGAGTGCTGAAAATCGAACCCTAATTCATAAATCCTAATCTGTTACGTTTGAAGTACATGCTAAAAAATCCGAGTCACGGTCAACATTTTTTTAAATTTCCATGTGTAATGATCAGGCATAATGAATTAGAATAGAATTAATTTCTAAGAACGGTGTGCAGGAAACAATAGAAGAGTGCTGAAAATCGAACCATAATTCATAAATCCTAATCTGTTACGTTTGAAGTACATCCTAAAAAATCCGAGTCACGGTCAACATTTTTTTAAATTTCCGTGGGTAATGGTCAGGCACAATGAATTAGAATAGAATTAATTTCTTAGAAACGGTGTGCAGGAAACAATAGAAGAATGCTGAAAATCGAACCCTAATTCATAAATCATAATCTGTGACGTTTGAAGTACATGCTAAAAATTCCGAGTCACGGTCAACATTTTTTTAATTTTCCGTGTGTAATGATCAGCCAAAATGAATTAGAATAGAATTAATTTCTAAGAAACGGTGTGCAGGAAACAATAGAAGAGTGCTGAAAATCGAACCCTAATTCATAAATCCTAATCTGTTACGTTTGAAGTACATGCTAAAAAATCCGAGTCACGGTCAACATTTTTTGAAATTTCCGTGGGTA
Organism: Cucurbita pepo subsp. pepo; assembly: GCF_057944985.1. Taxonomy (NCBI): domain Eukaryota; kingdom Viridiplantae; phylum Streptophyta; class Magnoliopsida; order Cucurbitales; family Cucurbitaceae; genus Cucurbita; species Cucurbita pepo. Next base: position 5,148,547 of record NC_141816.1, on the reverse strand, counting down.
ATGGTCAGGCACAATGAATTAGAATAGAATTAATTTCTAAGAAACGGTGTGCATGAAACAATAGAAGAGTGCAGAAAATGGAACCCTAATTCATAAATCATAATCTGTGACGTTTGAAGTACATGCTAAACAATCCGAGTCACGGTCAACATTTTTTTAAATTTTCGTGTGTAATGATCAGGCACAATGAATTTGAATAAAATTAATTTCTAAGAAACGGTGTGCATGAAACAATAGAAGAGTGCAGAAAATCGAACCCTAATTCATAAATCATAATCTGTGACGTTTGAAGTACATGCTAAAAAATCCGAGTCACGGTCAACATTTTTTTAAATTTCCGTGTGTAATGATCAGGCACAATGAATTAGAATAGAATTAATTTCTAAGAAACGGTGTGCATGAAACAATAGAAGAGTGCAGAAAATGGAACCCTAATTCATAAATCATAATCTATGACGTTTGAAGTACATGCTAAACAATCCAAGTCACAGTCAACATTTTTTTAAATTTCCGTGTGTAATGATCAGGCACAATGAATTAGAATTGTATTAATTTCTAAGAAACGGTGTGCATGAAACAATAGAAGAATGCTGAAAATCGAACCATAATTCATAAATCCTAATCTGTTACGTTTGAAGTACATGCTAAAAAATCCGAGTCACGGTCAACATTTTTTTAAATTTCCGTGGGTAATGATCAGGCACAATGAATTAGAATAGAATTAATTTCTAAGAAACGGTGTGTAGGAAACAATAGAAGAGTGCTGAAAATCGAACCCTAATTCATAAATCCTAATCTGTTACGTTTGAAGTACATGCTAAAAAATCCGAGTCACGGTCAACATTTTTTTAAATTTCCGTGTGTAATGATCAGCCACAATGAATTAGAATAGTATTAATTTCTAAGAAATGGTGTGCATGAAACAATAGAAGAGTGCAGAAAATCGAACCCTAATTCATAAATTCTAATCTGTGACGTTTGAAGTACATGCTAAAAAATCCGAGTCACGGTCAACATTTTTTGAAATTTCCGTGGGTAATGGTCAGGCACAATGAATTAGAATAGAATTAATTTCTAAGAAACGGTGTGCATGAAACAATAGAAGAGTGCAGAAAATGGAACCCTAATTCATAAATCATAATCTGTGACGTTTGAAGTACATGCTAAACAATCCAAGTCACGGTCAACATTTTTCTATATTTCCGTGTGTAATGATCAGGCACAATGAATTAGATTTGTATTAATTTCTAAGAAACGGTGTGCATGAAACAATAGAAGAATGCAGAAAATCGAACCCTAATTCATAAATCCTAATCTGTGACGTTTGAAGTACATACTAAAAAATCCGAGTCACGGTCAACATTTTTTGAAATTTCCGTGGGTAATGGTCAGGCACAATGAATTAGAATAGAATTAATTTCTAAGAAACGGTGTGCATGAAACAATAGAAGAGTGCAGAAAATCGAACCATAATTCATAAATCATAATCTGTGACGTTTGAAGTACATGCTAAATAATCCGAGTCACGGTCAACATTTTTTTAAATTTCCGTGTGTAATGATCAGCCACAATGAATTTGAATAAAATTAATTTCTAAGAAACGGTGTGCATGAAACAATAGAAGAGTGCAGAAAATCGAACCCTAATTCATAAATCATAATCTGTGACGTTTGAAGTACATGCTAAAAAATCCGAGTCACGGTCAACATTTTTTTAAATTTCCGTGTGTAATGATCAGGCACAATGAATTAGAATAGAATTAATTTCTAAGAAACGGTGTGCATGAAACAACCGAAGAATGCAGAAAATCGAACCCTAATTCATAAATCCTAATCTGTGACGTTTGAAGTACATGCTAAAAAATCCGAGTCACGGTCAACATTTTTTTAAATTTCCGTGGGTAATGATCAGGCACAATGAATTAGAATAGAATTAATTTCTAAGAACGATGTGCAGGAAACAATAGAAGAGTGCTGAAAATCGAACCATAATTCATAAATCCTAATCTGTTACATTTGAAGTACATGCTAAAAAATCCGAGTCACGGTCAACATTTTTTTAAATTTCCGTGGGTAATGATCAGGGACAATGAATTAGAATAGAATTAATTTCTAAGAAACGGTGTGTAGGAAACAATAGAAGAGTGCTGAAAATCGAACCCTAATTCATAAATCCTAATCTGTTACGTTTGAAGTACATGCTAAAAAATCCGAGTCACGGTCAACATTTTTTTAAATTTCCGTGTGTAATGATCAGCCACAATGAATTAGAATAGTATTAATTTCTAAGAAATGGTGTGCATGAAACAATAGAAGAGTGCAGAAAATCGAACCCTAATTCATAAATCCTAATCTGTGACGTTTGAAGTACATGCTGAAAAATACGAGTCACGGTCAACATTTTTTGAAATTTCCGTGGGTAATGGTCAGGCACAATGAATTAGAATAGAATTAATTTCTAAGAAACGGTGTGCATGAAACAATAGAAGAGTGCAGAAAATGGAACCCTAATTCATAAATCATAATCTGTGACGTTTGAAGTACATGCTAAACAATCCAAGTCACGGTCAACATTTTTTTAAATTTCCGTGTGTAATGATCAGGCACAATGAATTAGAACTGTATTAATTTCTAAAAAACGGTGTGCATGAAACAATAGAAGAATGCAGAAAATCGAACCCTAATTCATAAATCCTAATCTGTGACGTTTGAAGTACATGCTAAAAATTCCGAGTCACGGTCGACATTTTTTGAAATTTCCGTGGGTAATGGTCAGGCGCAATGAATTAGAATAGAATTAATTTCTAAGAAACGGTGTGCAGGAAACAATAGAAGAGTGCTGAAAATCGAACCCTAATTCATAAATCCTAATCTGTTACGTTTGAACTAAATGCTAAAAAATCCGAGTCACGGTCAACATTTTTTGAAATTTCCCTGGGTAATGGTCAGGCACAATGAATTAGAATAGAATTAATTTATAAGAAACGGTGTGCATGAAACAATAGAAGAGTGCAGAAAATCGAACCCTAATTCATAAATCATAATTTGTGACGTTTGAAGTACATGCTAAACAATCCGAGTCACGGTCAACATTTTTTTAAATTTCCGTGTGTAATGATCAGGCACAATCAATTAGAATAAAATTAATTTCTAAGAAACGGTGAGCATGAAACAATAGAAGAGTGCAGAAAATCGAACCCTAATTCATAAATCCTAATCTGTGACGTTTGAAGTACATGCTAAAAAATCCGAGTCACGGTCAACATTTTTTGAAATTTCCGTGGGTAATGGTCAGGCACAATGAATTAGAATAGAATTAATTTCTAAGAAACAGTGTGCATGAAACAATAGAAGAGTGCAGAAAATCGAACCCTAATTCATAAATCATAATCTGTGACGTTTGAAGTACATGCTAAACAATCCGAGTCACGGTCAACATTTTTTTAAATTTTCGTGTGTAATGATCAGGCACAATGAATTTGAATAAAATTAATTTCTAAGAAACGGTGTGCATGAAACAATAGAAGAGTGCAGAAAATCGAACCCTAATTCATAAATCCTAATCTGTTACGTTTGAAGTACATGCTAAAAAACCGAGTCACGGTCAACATTTTTTGAAATTTCCGTGGGTAATGGTCAGGCACAATGAATTAGAATAGAGTTAATTTCTAAGAAACGGTGTGCATGAAACAATAGAAGAGTGCAGAAAATGGAACCCTAATTCATAAATCATAATCTGTGACGTTTGAAGTACATGCTAAACAATCCGAGTCACGGTCAACATTTTTTTAAATTTTCGTGTGTAATGATCAGGCACAATGAATTTGAATAAAATTAATTTCTAAGAAACGGTGTGCATGAAACAATAGAAGAGTGCAGAAAATCGAACCCTAATTCATAAATCATAATCTGTGACGTTTGAAGTACATGCTGAAAAATCCGAGTCACGGTCAACATTTTTTGAAATTTTCGTGGGTAATGGTCAGGCACAATGAATTAGAATAGAATTAATTTCTAAGAAACGGTGTGCATGAAACAATAGAAGAGTGCAGAAAATGGAACCCTAATTCATAAATCATAATCTATGACGTTTGAAGTACATGCTAAAAAATCCGAGTCACGGTCAACATTTTTTGAAATTTCCGTGGGTAATGATCAGGCACAATGAATTAGAATAGAATTAATTTCTAAGAACGGTGTGCAGGAAACAATAGAAGAGTGCTGAAAATCGAACCATAATTCATAAATCCTAATCTGTTACGTTTGAAGTACATGCTAAAAATTCCGAGTCACGGTCAACATTTTTTTAAATTACCGTGTGTAATGATAAGCCACAATGAATTAGAATAGTATTAATTTCTAAGAAACAGTGTGCATGAAACAATAGAAGAGTGCAGAAAATCGAACCCTAATTCATAAATCCTAATCTGTTACGTTTGAAGTACATGCTAAAAAATCCGAGTCACGGTCAACATTTTTTGAAATTTCCGTGGGTAATGGTCAGGCACAATGAATTAGAATAGAGTTAATTTCTAAGAAACGGTGTGCATGAAACAATAGAAGAGTGCAGAAAATGGAACCCTAATTCATAAATCATAATCTGTGACGTTTGAAGTACATGCTAAACAATCCGAGTCACGGTCAACATTTTTTTAAATTTTCGTGTGTAATGATCAGGCACAATGAATTTGAATAAAATTAATTTCTAAGAAACGGTGTGCATGAAACAATAGAAGAGTGCAGAAAATCGAACCCTAATTCATAAATCATAATCTGTGACGTTTGAAGTACATGCTGAAAAATCCGAGTCACGGTCAACATTTTTTGAAATTTTCGTGGGTAATGGTCAGGCACAATGAATTAGAATAGAATTAATTTCTAAGAAACGGTGTGCATGAAACAATAGAAGAGTGCTGAAAATCGAACCATAATTCATAAATCCTAATCTGTTACATTTGAAGTACATGCTAAAAAATCCGAGTCACGGTCAACATTTTTTTAAATTTCCGTGGGTAATGATCAGGGACAATGAATTAGAATAGAATTAATTTCTAAGAAACGGTGTGTAGGAAACAATAGAAGAGTGCTGAAAATCGAACCCTAATTCATAAATCCTAATCTGTTACGTTTGAAGTACATGCTAAAAAATCCGAGTCACGGTCAACATTTTTTTAAATTTCCGTGTGTAATGATCAGCCACAATGAATTAGAATAGTATTAATTTCTAAGAAATGGTGTGCATGAAACAATAGAAGAGTGCAGAAAATCGAACCCTAATTCATAAATCCTAATCTGTGACGTTTGAAGTACATGCTGAAAAATACGAGTCACGGTCAACATTTTTTGAAATTTCCGTGGGTAATGGTCAGGCACAATGAATTAGAATAGAATTAATTTCTAAGAAACGGTGTGCATGAAACAATAGAAGAGTGCAGAAAATGGAACCCTAATTCATAAATCATAATCTGTGACGTTTGAAGTACATGCTAAACAATCCAAGTCACGGTCAACATTTTTTTAAATTTCCGTGTGTAATGATCAGGCACAATGAATTAGAACTGTATTAATTTCTAAAAAACGGTGTGCATGAAACAATAGAAGAATGCAGAAAATCGAACCCTAATTCATAAATCCTAATCTGTGACGTTTGAAGTACATGCTAAAAATTCCGAGTCACGGTCGACATTTTTTGAAATTTCCGTGGGTAATGGTCAGGCGCAATGAATTAGAATAGAATTAATTTCTAAGAAACGGTGTGCAGGAAACAATAGAAGAGTGCTGAAAATCGAACCCTAATTCATAAATCCTAATCTGTTACGTTTGAAGTAAATGCTAAAAAATCCGAGTCACGGTCAACATTTTTTGAAATTTCCCTGGGTAATGGTCAGGCACAATGAATTAGAATAGAATTAATTTATAAGAAACGGTGTGCATGAAACAATAGAAGAGTGCAGAAAATCGAACCCTAATTCATAAATCATAATTTGTGACGTTTGAAGTACATGCTAAACAATCCGAGTCACGGTCAACATTTTTTTAAATTTCCGTGTGTAATGATCAGGCACAATCAATTAGAATAAAATTAATTTCTAAGAAACGGTGAGCATGAAACAATAGAAGAGTGCAGAAAATCGAACCCTAATTCATAAATCCTAATCTGTGACGTTTGAAGTACATGCTAAAAAATCCGAGTCACGGTCAACATTTTTTGAAATTTCCGTGGGTAATGGTCAGGCACAATGAATTAGAATAGAATTAATTTCTAAGAAACAGTGTGCATGAAACAATAGAAGAGTGCAGAAAATCGAACCCTAATTCATAAATCATAATCTGTGACGTTTGAAGTACATGCTAAACAATCCGAGTCACGGTCAACATTTTTTTAAATTTTCGTGTGTAATGATCAGGCACAATGAATTTGAATAAAATTAATTTCTAAGAAACGGTGTGCATGAAACAATAGAAGAGTGCAGAAAATCGAACCCTAATTCATAAATCATAATCTGTGACGTTTGAAGTACATGCTGAAAAATCCGAGTCACGGTCAACATTTTTTGAAATTTCCGTGGGTAATGGTCAGGCACAATGAATTAGAATAGAATTAATTTCTAAGAAACGGTGTGCATGAAACAATAGAAGAGTGCAGAAAATGGAACCCTAATTCATAAATCATAATCTATGACGTTTGAAGTACATGCTAAACAATCCAAGTCACGGTCAACATTTTTTTAAATTTCCGTGTGTAATGATCAGGCACAATGAATTAGAATTGTATTAATTTCTAAGAAACGATGTGCATGAAACAATAGAAGAATGCAGAAAATCGAACCCTAATTCATAAATCCTAATCTGTGACGTTTGAAGTACATGCTAAAAATTCCGAGTCACGGTCGACATTTTTTTAAATTTCCGTGGGTAATGGTCAGGCGCAATGAATTAGAATAGAATTAATTTCTAAGAAACGGTGTGCAGGAAACAATAGAAGAGTGCTGAAAATCGAACCCTAATTCATAAATCCTAATCTGTTACGTTTGAAGTACATGCTAAAAATTCCGAGTCACGGTCAACATTTTTTTAAATTACCGTGTGTAATGATAAGCCACAATGAATTAGAATAGTATTAATTTCTAAGAAACAGTGTGCATGAAACAATAGAAGAGTGCAGAAAATCGAACCCTAATTCATAAATCCTAATCTGTGACGTTTGAAGTACATGTTAAAAAATCCGAGTCACGGTCAACATTTTTTGAAATTTCCGTGAGTAATGGTCAGGCACAATGAATTAGAATAGAATTAATTTCTAAGAAACAGTGTGCATGAAACAATAGAAGAGTGCAGAAAATCGAACCCTAATTCATAAATCATAATCTGTGACGTTTGAAGTACATGCTAAACAATCCGACTCACGGTCAACATTTTTTTAAATTTTCGTGTGTAATGATCAGGCACAATGAATTTGAATAAAATTAATTTCTAAGAAACGGTGTGCATGAAAAAATAGAAGAGTGCAGAAAATCGAACCCTAATTCATAAATCATAATCTGTGACGTTTGAAGCACATGCTAAAAAATCCGAGTCACGGTCAACATTTTTTTAAATTTCCGTGTGTAATGATCAGGCACAATGAATTAGAATAGAATTAATTTCTAAGAAACGGTGTGCATGAAACAACCGAAGAGTGCAGAAAATGGAACCCTAATTCATAAATCATAATCTATGACGTTTGAAGTACATGCTAAAAAATCCGAGTCACGGTCAACATTTTTTGAAATTTCCGTGGGTAATGATCAGGCACAATGAATTAGAATAGAATTAATTTCTAAGAACGGTGTGCAGGAAACAATAGAAGAGTGCTGAAAATCGAACCATAATTCATAAATCCTAATCTGTTACGTTTGAAGTACATGCTAAAAATTCCGAGTCACGGTCAACATTTTTTTAAATTACCGTGTGTAATGATAAGCCACAATGAATTAGAATAGTATTAATTTCTAAGAAACAGTGTGCATGAAACAATAGAAGAGTGCAGAAAATCGAACCCTAATTCATAAATCCTAATCTGTTACGTTTGAAGTACATGCTAAAAAACCGAGTCACGGTCAACATTTTTTGAAATTTCCGTGGGTAATGGTCAGGCACAATGAATTAGAATAGAGTTAATTTCTAAGAAACGGTGTGCATGAAACAATAGAAGAGTGCAGAAAATGGAACCCTAATTCATAAATCATAATCTGTGACGTTTGAAGTACATGCTAAACAATCCGAGTCACGGTCAACATTTTTTTAAATTTTCGTGTGTAATGATCAGGCACAATGAATTTGAATAAAATTAATTTCTAAGAAACGGTGTGCATGAAACAATAGAAGAGTGCAGAAAATCGAACCCTAATTCATAAATCATAATCTGTGACGTTTGAAGTACATGCTGAAAAATCCGAGTCACGGTCAACATTTTTTGAAATTTTCGTGGGTAATGGTCAGGCACAATGAATTAGAATAGAATTAATTTCTAAGAAACGGTGTGCATGAAACAATAGAAGAGTGCAGAAAATGGAACCCTAATTCATAAATCATAATCTATGACGTTTGAAGTACATGCTAAAAAATCCGAGTCACGGTCAACATTTTTTGAAATTTCCGTGGGTAATGATCAGGCACAATGAATTAGAATAGAATTAATTTCTAAGAACGGTGTGCAGGAAACAATAGAAGAGTGCTGAAAATCGAACCATAATTCATAAATCCTAATCTGTTACGTTTGAAGTACATGCTAAAAATTCCGAGTCACGGTCAACATTTTTTTAAATTACCGTGTGTAATGATAAGCCACAATGAATTAGAATAGTATTAATTTCTAAGAAACAGTGTGCATGAAACAATAGAAGAGTGCAGAAAATCGAACCCTAATTCATAAATCCTAATCTGTTACGTTTGAAGTACATGCTAAAAAATCCGAGTCACGGTCAACATTTTTTGAAATTTCCGTGGGTAATGGTCAGGCACAATGAATTAGAATAGAGTTAATTTCTAAGAAACGGTGTGCATGAAACAATAGAAGAGTGCAGAAAATGGAACCCTAATTCATAAATCATAATCTGTGACGTTTGAAGTACATGCTAAACAATCCGAGTCACGGTCAACATTTTTTTAAATTTTCGTGTGTAATGATCAGGCACAATGAATTTGAATAAAATTAATTTCTAAGAAACGGTGTGCATGAAACAATAGAAGAGTGCAGAAAATCGAACCCTAATTCATAAATCATAATCTGTGACGTTTGAAGTACATGCTGAAAAATCCGAGTCACGGTCAACATTTTTTGAAATTTTCGTGGGTAATGGTCAGACACAATGAATTAGAATAGAATTAATTTCTAAGAAACGGTGTGCATGAAACAATAGAAGAGTGCAGAAAATGGAACCCTAATTCATAAATCATAATCTATGACGTTTGAAGTACATGCTAAAAAATCCGAGTCACGGTCAACATTTTTTGAAATTTCCGTGGGTAATAATCAGGCACAATGAATTAGAATAGAATTAATTTCTAAGAACGGTGTGCAGGAAACAATAGAAGAGTGCTGAAAATCGAACCATAATTCATAAATCCTAATCTGTTACGTTTGAAGTACATGCTAAAAATTCCGAGTCACGGTCAACATTTTTTTAAATTACCGTGTGTAATGATAAGCCACAATGAATTAGAATAGTATTAATTTCTAAGAAACAGTGTGCATGAAACAATAGAAGAGTGCAGAAAATCGAACCCTAATTCATAAATCCTAATCTGTTACGTTTGAAGTACATGCTAAAAAATCCGAGTCACGGTCAACATTTTTTGAAATTTCCGTGGGTAATGGTCAGGCACAATGAATTAGAATAGAATTAATTTCTAAGAAACGGTCTGCATGAAACAATAGAAGAGTGCAGAAAATGGAACCCTAATTCATAAATCATAATCTGTGACGTTTGAAGTACATGCTAAAAAATCCGAGTCACGGTCAACATTTTTTGAAATTTCCGTGGGTAATAATCAGGCACAATGAATTAGAATAGAATTAATTTCTAAGAACGGTGTGCAGGAAACAATAGAAGAGTGCTGAAAATCGAACCATAATTCATAAATCCTAATCTGTTACGTTTGAAGTACATGCTAAAAATTCCGAGTCACGGTCAACATTTTTTTAAATTACCGTGTGTAATGATAAGCCACAATGAATTAGAATAGTATTAATTTCTAAGAAACAGTGTGCATGAAACAATAGAAGAGTGCAGAAAATCGAACCCTAATTCATAAATCCTAATCTGTTACGTTTGAAGTACATGCTAAAAAATCCGAGTCACGGTCAACATTTTTTGAAATTTCCGTGGGTAATGGTCAGGCACAATGAATTAGAATAGAATTAATTTCTAAGAAACGGTCTGCATGAAACAATAGAAGAGTGCAGAAAATGGAACCCTAATTCATAAATCATAATCTGTGACGTTTGAAGTACATGCTAAACAATCCGAGTCACGGTCAACATTTTTTTAAATTTTCGTGTGTAATGATCAGGCACAATGAATTTGAATAAAATTAATTTCTAAGAAACGGTGTGCATGAAACAATAGAAGAGTGCAGAAAATCGAACCCTAATTCATAAATCATAATCTGTGACGTTTGAAGTACATGCTGAAAAATCCGAGTCACGGTCAACATTTTTTGAAATTTTCGTGGGTAATGGTCAGGCACAATGAATTAGAATAGAATTAATTTCTACGAAACGGTGTGCATGAAACAATAGAAGAGTGCAGAAAATGGAACCCTAATTCATAAATCATAATCTATGACGTTTGAAGTACATGCTAAAAAATCCGAGTCACGGTCAACATTTTTTGAAATTTCCGTGGGTAATGATCAGGCACAATGAATTAGAATAGAATTAATTTCTAAGAACGGTGTGCAGGAAACAATAGAAGAGTGCTGAAAATCGAACCATAATTCATAAATCCTAATCTGTTACGTTTGAAGTACATGCTAAAAATTCCGAGTCACGGTCAACATTTTTTTAAATTACCGTGTGTAATGATAAGCCACAATGAATTAGAATAGTATTAATTTCTAAGAAACAGTGTGCATGAAACAATAGAAGAGTGCAGAAAATCGAACCCTAATTCATAAATCCTAATCTGTTACGTTTGAAGTACATGCTAAAAAATCCGAGTCACGGTCAACATTTTTTGAAATTTCCGTGGGTAATGGTCAGGCACAATGAATTAGAATAGAATTAATTTCTAAGAAACGGTCTGCATGAAACAATAGAAGAGTGCAGAAAATGGAACCCTAATTCATAAATCATAATCTGTGACGTTTGAAGTACATGCTAAACAATCCGAGTCACGGTCAACATTTTTTTAAATTTTCGTGTGTAATGATCAGGCACAATGAATTTGAATAAAATTAATTTCTAAGAAACGGTGTGCATGAAACAATAGAAGAGTGCAGAAAATCGAACCCTAATTCATAAATCATAATCTGTGACGTTTGAAGTACATGCTGAAAAATCCGAGTCACGGTCAACATTTTTTGAAATTTTCGTGGGTAATGGTCAGGCACAATGAATTAGAATAGAATTAATTTCTAAGAAACGGTGTGCATGAAACAATAGAAGAGTGCAGAAAATGGAACCCTAATTCATAAATCATAATCTATGACGTTTGAAGTACATGCTGAAAAATCCAAGTCACGGTCAACATTTTTTGAAATTTTCGTGGGTAATGGTCAGGCACAATGAATTAGAATAGAATTAATTTCTAAGAAACGGTGTGCATGAAACAATAGAAGAGTGCAGAAAATCGAACCCTAATTCATAAATCATAATCTGTGACGTTTGAAGTACATGCTGAAAAATCCGAGTCACGGTCAACATTTTTTGAAATTTTCGTGGGTAATGGTCAGGCACAATGAATTAGAATAGAATTAATTTCTAAGAAACGGTGTGCATGAAACAATAGAAGAGTGCAGAAAATGGAACCCTAATTCATAAATCATAATCTATGACGTTTGAAGTACATGCTAAAAAATCCGAGTCACGGTCAACATTTTTTTAAATTTCCGTGGGTAATGATCAGGGACAATGAATTAGAATAGAATTAATTTCTAAGAAACGGTGTGTAGGAAACAATAGAAGAGTGCTGAAAATCGAACCCTAATTCATAAATCCTAATCTGTTACGTTTGAAGTACATGCTAAAAAATCCGAGTCACGGTCAACATTTTTTGAAATTTCCGTGGGTAATGATCAGGCACAATGAATTAGAATAGAATTAATTTCTAAGAACGGTGTGCAGGAAACAATAGAAGAGTGCTGAAAATCGAACCATAATTCATAAATCCTAATCTGTTACGTTTGAAGTACATGCTAAAAATTCCGAGTCACGGTCAACATTTTTTTAAATTACCGTGTGTAATGATAAGCCACAATGAATTAGAATAGTATTAATTTCTAAGAAACAGTGTGCATGAAACAATAGAAGAGTGCAGAAAATCGAACCCTAATTCATAAATCCTAATCTGTTACGTTTGAAGTACATGCTAAAAAATCCGAGTCACGGTCAACATTTTTTGAAATTTCCGTGGGTAATGGTCAGGCACAATGAATTAGAATAGAATTAATTTCTAAGAAACGGTCTGCATGAAACAATAGAAGAGTGCAGAAAATGGAACCCTAATTCATAAATCATAATCTGTGACGTTTGAAGTACATGCTAAAAAATCCGAGTCACGGTCAACATTTTTTGAAATTTCCGTGGGTAATAATCAGGCACAATGAATTAGAATAGAATTAATTTCTAAGAACGGTGTGCAGGAAACAATAGAAGAGTGCTGAAAATCGAACCATAATTCATAAATCCTAATCTGTTACGTTTGAAGTACATGCTAAAAATTCCGAGTCACGGTCAACATTTTTTTAAATTACCGTGTGTAATGATAAGCCACAATGAATTAGAATAGTATTAATTTCTAAGAAACAGTGTGCATGAAACAATAGAAGAGTGCAGAAAATCGAACCCTAATTCATAAATCCTAATCTGTTACGTTTGAAGTACATGCTAAAAAATCCGAGTCACGGTCAACATTTTTTGAAATTTCCGTGGGTAATGGTCAGGCACAATGAATTAGAATAGAATTAATTTCTAAGAAACGGTCTGCATGAAACAATAGAAGAGTGCAGAAAATGGAACCCTAATTCATAAATCATAATCTGTGACGTTTGAAGTACATGCTAAACAATCCGAGTCACGGTCAACATTTTTTTAAATTTTCGTGTGTAATGATCAGGCACAATGAATTTGAATAAAATTAATTTCTAAGAAACGGTGTGCATGAAACAATAGAAGAGTGCAGAAAATCGAACCCTAATTCATAAATCATAATCTGTGACGTTTGAAGTACATGCTGAAAAATCCGAGTCACGGTCAACATTTTTTGAAATTTTCGTGGGTAATGGTCAGGCACAATGAATTAGAATAGAATTAATTTCTACGAAACGGTGTGCATGAAACAATAGAAGAGTGCAGAAAATCGAACCCTAATTCATAAATCATAATCTATGACGTTTGAAGTACATGCTAAAAAATCCGAGTCACGGTCAACATTTTTTGAAATTTCCGTGGGTAATGATCAGGCACAATGAATTAGAATAGAATTAATTTCTAAGAACGGTGTGCAGGAAACAATAGAAGAGTGCTGAAAATCGAACCATAATTCATAAATCCTAATCTGTTACGTTTGAAGTACATGCTAAAAATTCCGAGTCACGGTCAACATTTTTTTAAATTACCGTGTGTAATGATAAGCCACAATGAATTAGAATAGTATTAATTTCTAAGAAACAGTGTGCATGAAACAATAGAAGAGTGCAGAAAATCGAACCCTAATTCATAAATCCTAATCTGTTACGTTTGAAGTACATGCTAAAAAATCCGAGTCACGGTCAACATTTTTTGAAATTTCCGTGGGTAATGGTCAGGCACAATGAATTAGAATAGAATTAATTTCTAAGAAACGGTCTGCATGAAACAATAGAAGAGTGCAGAAAATGGAACCCTAATTCATAAATCATAATCTGTGACGTTTGAAGTACATGCTAAACAATCCGAGTCACGGTCAACATTTTTTTAAATTTTCGTGTGTAATGATCAGGCACAATGAATTTGAATAAAATTAATTTCTAAGAAACGGTGTGCATGAAACAATAGAAGAGTGCAGAAAATCGAACCCTAATTCATAAATCATAATCTGTGACGTTTGAAGTACATGCTGAAAAATCCGAGTCACGGTCAACATTTTTTGAAATTTTCGTGGGTAATGGTCAGGCACAATGAATTAGAATAGAATTAATTTCTAAGAAACGGTGTGCATGAAACAATAGAAGAGTGCAGAAAATGGAACCCTAATTCATAAATCATAATCTATGACGTTTGAAGTACATGCTGAAAAATCCAAGTCACGGTCAACATTTTTTGAAATTTTCGTGGGTAATGGTCAGGCACAATGAATTAGAATAGAATTAATTTCTAAGAAACGGTGTGCATGAAACAATAGAAGAGTGCAGAAAATGGAACCCTAATTCATAAATCATAATCTATGACGTTTGAAGTACATGCTAAAAAATCCGAGTCACGGTCAACATTTTTTGAAATTTCCGTGGGTAATGATCAGGCACAATGAATTAGAATAGAATTAATTTCTAAGAACGGTGTGCAGGAAACAATAGAAGAGTGCTGAAAATCGAACCATAATTCATAAATCCTAATCTGTTACGTTTGAAGTACATCCTAAAAAATCCGAGTCACGGTCAACATTTTTTTAAATTTCCGTGGGTAATGGTCAGGCACAATGAATTAGAATAGAATTAATTTCTTAGAAACGGTGTGCAGGAAACAATAGAAGAGTGCTGAAAATCGAACCCTAATTCATAAATCATAATCTGTGACGTTTGAAGTACATGCTAAAAATTCCGAGTCACGGTCAACATTTTTTTAATTTTCCGTGTGTAATGATCAGCCAAAATGAATTAGAATAGAATTAATTTCTAAGAAACGGTGTGCAGGAAACAATAGAAGAGTGCTGAAAATCGAACCCTAATTCATAAATCCTAATCTGTTACGTTTGAAGTACATGCTAAAAAATCCGAGTCACGGTCAACATTTTTTGAAATTTCCGTGGGTAATGGTCAGGCACAATGAATTAGAATAGAATTAATTTCTAAGAAACGGTGTTTATGAAACAATAGAAGAGTGCAGAAAATGGAACCCTAATTCATAAATCATAATCTGTGACGTTTGAAGTACATGCTAAACAATCCGAGTCACGGTCAACATTTTTTTAAATTTTCGTGTGTAATGATCAGGCACAATGAATTTGAATAAAATTAATTTCTAAGAAACGGTGTGCATGAAACAATAGAAGAGTGCAGAAAATCGAACCCTAATTCATAAATCATAATCTGTGACGTTTGAAGTACATGCTGAAAAATCCGAGTCACGGTCAACATTTTTTGAAATTTCCGTGGGTAATGGTCAGGCACAATGAATTAGAATAGAATTAATTTCTAAGAAACGGTGTGCATGAAACAATAGAAGAGTGCAGAAAATGGAACCCTAATTCATAAATCATAATCTATGACGTTTGAAGTACATGCTAAACAATCCAAGTCACGGTCAACATTTTTTTAAATTTCCGTGTGTAATGATCAGGCACAATGAATTAGAATTGTATTAATTTCTAAGAAACGGTGTGCATGAAACAATAGAAGAATGCAGAAAATCGAACCCTAATTCATAAATCCTAATCTGTGACGTTTGAAGTACATGCTAAAAATTCCGAGTCACGGTCGACATTTTTTGAAATTTCCGTGGGTAATGGTCAGGCGCAATGAATTAGAATAGAATTAATTTCTAAGAAACGGTGTGCAGGAAACAATAGAAGAGTGTTGAAAATCGAACCCTAATTCATAAATCCTAATCTGTTACGTTTGAAGTACATGCTAAAAATTCCGAGTCACGGTCAACATTTTTTTAAATTTCCGTGTGTAATGATAAGCCACAATGAATTAGAATAGTATTAATTTCTAAGAAACAGTGTGCATGAAACAATAGAAGAGTGCAGAAAATCGAACCCTAATTCATAAATCCTAATCTGTGACGTTTGAAGTACATGCTAAAAAATCCGAGTCACGGTCAACATTTTTTGAAATTTCCGTGGGTAATGGTCAGGCACAATGAATTAGAATAGAATTAATTTATAAGAAACGGTGTGCATGAAACAATAGAAGAGTGCAGAAAATCGAACCCTAATTCATAAATCATAATTTGTGACGTTTGAAGTACATGCTAAACAATCCGAGTCACGGTCAACATTTTTTTAAATTTCCGTGTGTAATGATCAGGCACAATCAATTAGAATAAAATTAATTTCTAAGAAACGGTGAGCATGAAACAATAGAAGAGTGCAGAAAATCGAACCCTAATTCATAAATCCTAATCTGTGACGTTTGAAGTACATGCTAAAAAATCCGAGTCACGGTCAACATTTTTTGAAATTTCCGTGAGTAATGGTCAGGCACAATGAATTAGAATAGAATTAATTTCTAAGAAACAGTGTGCATGAAACAATAGAAGAGTGCAGAAAATCGAACCCTAATTCATAAATCATAATCTGTGACGTTTGAAGTACATGCTAAACAATCCGAGTCACGGTCAACATTTTTTTAAATTTTCGTGTGTAATGATCAGGCACAATGAATTAGAATAGAATTAATTTCTAAGAAACGGTGTGCATGAAACAATAGAAGAATGTAGAAAATCGAACCCTAATTCATAAATCCTAATCTGTGACGTTTGAAGTACATGCTAAAAAATCCGAGTCACGGTCAACATTTTTTGAAATTTCCGTGGGTAATGGTCAGGCACAATGAATTAGAATAGAATTAATTTATAAGAAACGGTGTGCATGAAACAATAGAAGAGTGCAGAAAATCGAACCCTAATTCATAAATCATAATTTGTGACGTTTGAAGTACATGCTAAACAATCCGAGTCACGGTCAACATTTTTTTAAATTTCCGTGTGTAATGATCAGGCACAATCAATTAGAATAAAATTAATTTCTAAGAAACGGTGAGCATGAAACAATAGAAGAGTGCAGAAAATCGAACCCTAATTCATAAATCCTAATCTGTGACGTTTGAAGTACATGCTAAAAAATCCGAGTCACGGTCAACATTTTTTGAAATTTCCGTGAGTAATGGTCAGGCACAATGAATTAGAATAGAATTAATTTCTAAGAAACAGTGTGCATGAAACAATAGAAGAGTGCAGAAAATCGAACCCTAATTCATAAATCATAATCTGTGACGTTTGAAGTACATGCTAAACAATCCGAGTCACGGTCAACATTTTTTTAAATTTTCGTGTGTAATGATCAGGCACAATGAATTTGAATAAAATTAATTTCTAAGAAACGGTGTGCATGAAACAATAGAAGAGTGCAGAAAATCGAACCCTAATTCATAAATCATAATCTATGACGTTTGAAGTACATGCTAAAAAATCCGAGTCACGGTCAACATTTTTTTAAATTTCCGTGTGTAATGATCAGGCACAATGAATTAGAATAGAATTAATTTCTAAGAAACGGTGTGCATGAAACAACCGAAGAGTGCAGAAAATGGAACCCTAATTCATAAATCATAATCTATGACGTTTGAAGTACATGCTAAAAATTCCGAGTCACGGTCAACATTTTTTTAATTTTCCGTGTGTAATGATCAGCCAAAATGAATTAGAATAGAATTAATTTCTAAGAAACGGTGTGCAGGAAACAATAGAAAAGTGCTGAAAATCGAACCCTAATTCATAAATCCTAATCTGTTACGTTTGAAGTACATGCTAAAAAATCCGAGTCACGGTCAACATTTTTTGAAATTTCCGTGGGTAATGGTCAGGCACAATGAATTAGAATAGAATTAATTTCTAAGAAACGGTGTGCATGAAACAATAGAAGAGTGCAGAAAATGGAACCCTAATTCATAAATCATAATCTGTGACGTTTGAAGTACATGCTAAACAATCCAAGTCACGGTCAAAATTTTTTTAAATTTCCGTGTGTAATGATTAGGCACAATGAATTAGATTTGTATTAATTTCTAAGAAACGGTGTGCATGAAACAATAGAAGAATGCAGAAAATCGAACCCTAATTCATAAATCCTAAGCTGTGACGTTTGAAGTACATGCTAAAAATTCCGAGTCACGGTCGACATTTTTTGAAATTTCCGTGGGTAATGTTCAGGCGCAATGAATTAGAATAGAATTAATTTCTAAGAAACGGTGTGCAGGAAACAATAGAAGAGTGCTTAAAATCGAACCCTAATTCATAAATCCTAATCTGTTACGTTTGAAGTACATGCTAAAAAATCCGAGTCACGGTCAACATTTTTTGAAATTTCCGTGGGTAATGGTCAGGCACAATGAATTAGAATAGAATTAATTTCTAAGAAACGGTGTGCATGAAACAATAGAAGAGTGCAGAAAATGGAACCCTAATTCATAAATCATAATCTGTGACGTTTGAAGTACATGCTAAACAATCCGAGTCACGGTCAACATTTTTTTAAATTTTCGTGTGTAATGATCAGGCACAATGAATTTGAATAAAATTAATTTCTAAGAAACGGTGTGCATGAAACAATAGAAGAGTGCAGAAAATCGAACCCTAATTCATAAATCATAATCTGTGACGTTTGAAGTACATGCTAAACAATCCGAGTCACGGTCAACATTTTTTTAAATTTCCGTGTGTAATGATCAGGCACAATGAATTTGAATAAAATTAATTTCTAAGAAACGGTGTGCATGAAACAATAGAAGAGTGCAGAAAATCGAACCCTAATTCATAAATCATAATCTGTGACGTTTGAAGTACATGCTAAAAAATCCGAGTCACGGTCAACATTTTTTTAAATTTCCGTGTGTAATGATTAGGCACAATGAATTAGAATAGAATTAATTTCTAAGAAACGGTGTGCATGAAACAACCGAAGAATGCAGAAAATCGAACCCTAATTCATAAATCCTAATCTGTGACGTTTGAAGTACATGCTAAAAAATCCGAGTCACGGTCAACATTTTTTAAATTTCCGTGGGTAATGATCAGGCACAATGAATTAGAATAGAATTAATTTCTAAGAACGGTGTGCAGGAAACAATAGAAGAGTGTAGAAAATCGAACCCTAATTCATAAATCCTAATCTGTTACGTTTGAAGTACATGCTAAAAAATCCGAGTCACGGTCAACATTTTTTTAAATTTCCGTGGGTAATGATCAGGGACAATGAATTAGAATAGAATTAATTTCTAAGAAACGGTGTGTAGGAAACAATAGAAGAGTGCTGAAAATCGAACCCTAATTCATAAATCCTAATCTGTTACGTTTGAAGTACATGCTAAAAAATCCGAGTCACGGTCAACATTTTTTGAAATTTCCGTGGGTAATGGTCAGGCACAATGAATTAGAATAGAATTAATTTCTAAGAAACGGTGTGCATGAAACAATAGAAGAGTGCAGAAAATCGAACCCTAATTCATAAATCATAATTTGTGACGTTTGAAGTACATGCTAAACAATTCGAGTCACGGTCAACATTTTTTTAAATTTCCGTGTGTAATGATCAGGCACAATGAATTTGAATAAAATTAATTTCTAAGAAACGGTGAGCATGAAACAATAGAAGAGTGCAGAGAATCGAACCCTAATTCATAAATCCTAATCTGTGACATTTGAAGTACATGCTAAAAAATCCGAGTCACGGTCAACATTTTTTGAAATTTTCGTGGGTAATGGTCAGGCACGATGAATTAGAATAGAATTAATTTCTAAGAAACGGTGTGCATGAAACAATAGAAGAGTGCAGAAAATCGAACCCTAATTCATAAATCATAATCTGTGACGTTTGAAGTACATGCTAAACAATCCGAGTCACGGTTAACATTTTTTTAAATTTCCGTGTGTAATGATCAGGCACAATGAATTTGAATAAAATTAATTTCTAAGAAACGGTGTGCATGAAACAATAGAAGAGTGCAGAAAATCGAACCCTAATTCATAAATCCTAATCTAATACGTTTGAAGTACATGCTAAAAAATCCGAGTCACGGTCAACATTTTTTGAAATTTCCGTGTGTAATGATCAGGCACAATGAATTAGAATAGAATTAATTTCTAAGAAACGGTGTGCATGAAACAATAGAAGAGTGCAGAAAATGGAACCCTAATTCATAAATCATAATCTATGACGTTTGAAGTACATGCTAAAAAATCCGAGTCACGGTCAACATTTTTTGAAATTTCCGTGGGTAATGATCAGGCACAATGAATTAGAATAGAATTAATTTCTAAGAACGGTGTGCAGGAAACAATAGAAGAGTGCTGAAAATCGAACCATAATTCATAAATCCTAATCTGTTACGTTTGAAGTACATGCTAAAAAATCCGAGTCACGGTCAACATTTTTTAAAATTTCCGTGGGTAATGATCAGGGACAATGAATTAGAATAGAATTAATTTCTAAGAAACGGTGTGTAGGAAACAATAGAAGAGTGCTGAAAATCGAACCCTAATTCATAAATCCTAATCTGTTACGTTTGAAGTACATGCTAAAAAATCCGAGTCACGGTCAACATTTTTTTAAATTTCCGTGTGTAATGATCAGCCACAATGAATTAGAATAGTATTAATTTCTAAGAAATGGTGTGCATGAAACAATAGAAGAGTGCAGAAAATCGAACCCTAATTCATAAATCCTAATCTGTGACGTTTGAAGTACATGCTAAAAAATCCGAGTCATGGTCAACATTTTTTGAAATTTCCGTGGGTAATGGTTAGGCACAATGAATTAGAATAGAATTAATTTCTAAGAAACGGTGTGCATGAAACAATAGAAGAGTGCAGAAAATCGAACCCTAATTCATAAATCCTAATCTTTGACGTGTGAAGTACATGCTAAACAATCCAAGTCACGGTCAACATTTTTTGAAATTTCCGTGTGTAATGGTCAGGTACAATGAATTAGAATAGAATTAATTTCTAAGAAACGGTGTGCATGAAACAATAGAAGAGTGCAGAAAATCGAACCTTAATTAATAAATCCTAATCTGTGACGTTTGAAGTACATGCTAAAAAATCTGAGTCACGGTCAACATTTTTTGAAATTTCCGTGGGTAATGGTCAGGCACAATGAATTAGAATAGAATTAATTTCTAAGAAACGGTGTGCAGGAAACAATAGAAGAGTGATGAAAATCGAACCCTAATTCATAAATCATAATCTGTGACGTTTGAAGTACATGCTAAAAAATCCGAGTCACGGTCAACATTTTTTGAAATTTCCGTGTGTAATGATCAGGCACAGCTAATTAGAATGGAATTAATTTCTAAGAAACGGTGTGCATGAAACAATAGAAGAGTGCAGAAAATCGAACCCTAATTCATAAATCCTAATCTGTGAGTTTGGAGTACATGCTAAAAAATCCGAGTCACGGTCAACATTTTTTTAAATTTTCGTGTGTAATGATCAGGCACAATGAATTAGAATAATATTAATTTCTAAGGAACGGTGTGCAGGAAACAATAGAAGAGTGCTTAAAATCGAACCCTAATTCATAAATCCTAATCTAATACGTTTGAAGTACATGCTAAAAAATCTGAGTCACGGTCAACATTTTTTGAAATTTCCGTGGGTAATGGTCAGGCACAATGAATTAGAATAGAATGAATTTCTAAGAAACGGTGTGCAGGAAACAATAGAAGAGTGCTGAAAATCGAACCCTAATTTATAAATCCTAATCTATGACATTTGAAGTACATGCTAAAAAATCCGAGTCACGGCCAACATTTTTTAAAATTTTCGTGTGTAATGATCAGGCACAATGAATTAGAATAGAATTAATTTCTAAGAAACGGTGTGCAGGAAACAATAGAAGAGTGCTGAAAATCGAACCCTAATTCATAAATCCTAATCTATGAGTTTGAAGTACATGCTAAAAAATCCGAGTCACGGTCAACATTTTTTGAAATTTCCGTGGGTAATGATCAGGCACAGCTAATTAGAATAGAATTAATTTCTAAGAAACGGTGTGCATGAAACAATAGAAGAGTGCAGAAAATCGAACCCTAATTCATAAATCCTAATCTGTGAGTTTGAAGTACATGCTAAAAAATCCGAGTCACGGTCAACATTTTTTGAAATTTCCGTGTGTAATGATCAGGCACAGCTAATTAGAATAGAATTAATTTCTAAGAAACGGTGTGCATGAAACAATAGAAGAGTGCAGAAAATCGAACCCTAATTCATAAATCATAATCTATGACGTTTGAAGTACATGCTAAAAAATCCGAGTCACGGTCAACATTTTTTTAAATTTTCGTGTGTAATGATCAGGCACATTGAATTAGAATAGAATTAATTTCTAAGAAACGGTATGCAGGAAACAATAGAAGAGTGATGAAAATCGAACCCTAATTCATAAATCATAATCTGTGACGTATGAAGTACATGCTAAAAAATCCAAGTCACGGTCAACATTTTTTGAAATTTCCGTGGGTAATGATCAGGCACAATGAATTAGAATAGAATTAATTTATAAGAAACGGTGTATTGGAAACAATAGAAGAGTGCTGAAAATCGAACCATAATTCATAAATCCTAATCTGTTACGTTTGAAGTACATGCTAAAAAATCCGAGTCACGGTCAACATTTTTTTAAATTTTCGTGTGTAATGATCAGGCACAATGAATTAGAATAGTATTAATTTTTACGAAACGGTGTGCATGAAACAATAGAAGAGTCCAGAAAATCGAACCCTAATTCATAAATCCTAATCTAATACGTTTGAAGTACATGCTAAAAAATTCGAGTCACGGTCAACATTTTTTGAAATTTCCGTGGGTAATGGTCAGGCACAATGAATTAGAATATAATTAATTTCTAAGAAACGGTGTGCAGGAAACAATAGAAGAGTGCTGAAAATCGAACCCTAATTCATAAATCATAATCTGTGAAGTTTGAAGTACATGCTAAAAAATCCGAGTCACGGTCAACATTTTTTGAAATTTCCGTGTGTAATGATCAGGCACAATGAATTAGAATAGAATTAATTTCTAAGAAACGGTGTGCATGAAACAATAGAAGAATGTAGAAAATCGAACCCTAATTCATAAATCCTAATCTGTGACGTTTGAAGTACATGCTAAAAAATCCGAGTCACGGTCAACATTTTTTGAAATTTCCGTGGGTAATGATCAGACACAATGAATTAGAATAGAATTAATTTCTAAGAACGGTGTGCAGGAAACAATAGAAGAGTGCTAAAAATCGAACCCTAATTTATAAATCCTAATTTGTTACGTTTGAAGTACATGCTAAAAAATCCGGGTCACGGTCAACATTTTTTGAAATTTCTGTGTGTAATGATCAGGGAGAATGAATTAGGATAGAATTAATTTCTAAGAAACGGTGTGCATGAAACAATAGAAGAGTGCTGAAAATCGAACCCTAATTCATAAATCCTAATCTGTGACGTTTGAAGTACATGCTAAAAAATCCGAGTCACGGTCAAAATTTTTTGAAATTTCCGTGTGTAATGATCACGCACAATGAATTAGAATAGAATTAATTTCTAAGAAACGGTGTGCATGAAACAATAGAAGAGTGCAGAAAATCGAACCCTAATTCATAAATCCTAATCTGTGACGTTTGAAGTACATGCTAAAAAATCCGAGTCACGGTCAACAATTTTTGAAATTTCCGTGTGTAATGATCAGGCACATTGAATTAGAATAGAATTAATTTCTAAGAAACGGTGTGCATGAAACAATAGAAGAATGCAGAAAATCGAACCCTAATTCATAAATCCTAATCTGTGACGTTTGAAATACATGCTAAAAAATCCGAGTCACGGTCAACATTTTTTTAAATTTCCGTGTGTAATGATCAGGCACAATGAATTAGATTAGTATTAATTTCGAAGAAACGGTGTGCATGAAACAATAGAAGAGTGCAGAAAACCGAACCCTAATTCATAAATCCTAATCTGTGACGTTTGAAGTACATGCTAAAAAATCCGAGTCACGGTCAACAATTTTTGAAATTTCCGTGTGTCATGATCAGGCACAATGAATTAGAATAGAATTAATTTCTAAGAAACGGTGTGCATGAAACAATAGAAGAATGCAGAAAATCGAACCCTAATTCATAAATCCTAATCTGTGACGTTTGAAGTACATGCTAAAAAATCCGAGTCACGGTCAACATTTTTTTAAATTTCCGTGTGTAATGATCAGGCACAATGAATTAGATTAGTATTAATTTCGAAGAAACGGTGTGCATGAAACAATAGAAGAGTTCTTAAAATCGAACCCTAATTCATAAATCCTAATCTGTGACGTTTGAAGTACATGCTAAAAAATCCGAGTCACGATCAACATTTTTTGAATTTTCCGTGGGTAATGATCAGGCACAATGAATTAGGATAGAATTAATTTCTAAGAAACGGTGCGCATGAAACAATAGAAGAGTGCAGAAAATCGAACCCTAATTCATAAATCCTAATCTGTGACGTTTGAAGTACATGCTAAAAAATCCGAGTCACGGTCAACATTTTTTGAAATTTCCGTGTGTAATGATCAGGCACAATGAATTAGAATAGAATTAATTTCTAAGAAACGGTGTGCATGAAACAACCGAAGACTGCAGAAAATCGAACCCTAATTCATAAATCCTAATCTGTGACGTTTGAAGTACATGCTAAAAAATCCGAGTCACGGTCAACATTTTTTGAAATTTCCGTGGGTAATGATCAGACACAATGAATTAGAATAGAATTAATTTCTAAGAACGGTGTGCAGGAAAAAATAGAAGAGTGCTGAAAATCGAACCCTAATTCATAAATCCTAATTTGTTACGTTTGAAGTACATGCTAAAAAATCCGAGTCACGGTCAACATTTTTTGAAATTTCTGTGTGTAATGATCAGTGAGAATGAATTAGGATAGAATTAATTTCTAAGAAACGGTGTGCATGAAACAATAGAAGTGTGCTGAAAATCGAACCCTAATTCATAAATCCTAATCTGTGACGTTTGAAGTACATGCTAAAAAATCCGAGTCACGGTCAACATTTTTTGAAATTTCCGTGTGTAATGATCACGCACAATGAATTAGAATAGAATTAATTTCTAAGAAACGGTGTGCAGGAAACAATAGAAGAGTGCAGAAAATCGAACCCTAATTCATAAATCCTAATCTGTGACATTTGAATTACATGCTAAAAAATCCGAGTCACGGTCAACATTTTTTGAAATTTCCGTGTGTAATGATCAGGCACAATGAATTAGAATAGAATTAATTTCTAAGAAACGGTGTGCATGAAACAACAGAAGACTGCAGAAAATCGAACCCTAATTCATAAATCCTAATCTGTGACGTTTGAAGTACATGCTAAAAAATCCGAGTCACGGTCAACATTTTTTGAAATTTCCGTGGGTAATGATCAGGCACAATGAATTAGAATAGAATTAATTTCTAAGAACGGTGTGCAGGATACAATAGAAGAGTGCTGAAAATCGAACCCTAATTCATAAATCCTAATCTGTGACGTTTGAAGTACATGCTAAAAAATCCGAGTCACGGTCAACATTTTTTGAAATTTCCGTGGGTAATGATCAGGCACAATGAATTAGAATAGAATTAATTTCTAAGAACGGTGTGCAGGAAACAATAGAAGAGTGCTGAAAATCGAACACTAATTCATAAATTCTAATCTGTGACGTTTGAAGTACATGCTAAAAAATCCGAGTCACGGTCAACATTTTTTGAAATTTCTGTGGGTAATGATCAGGCACAATGAATTAGAATAGAATTAATTTCTAAGAACGTTGTGCAGGAAACAATAGAAGAGTGCAGAAAATCGAACCCTAATTCATAAATCCTAATCTTTGACGTTTGAAGTACAAGCTAAAAAATCCGAGTTATGGTCAACATTTTTTGAAATTTCCGTGGGTAATGATCAGGCACAATGAATTAGAATAGAATTAATTTCTAAGAAACGGTGTGCAGGAAACAATAGAAGAGTGCAGAAAATCGAACCCTAATTCATAAATCCTAATCTGTGACATTTGAATTACATGCTAAAAAATCCGAGTCACGGTCAACATTTTTTAAAATTTCCGTGGGTAATGATCAGACACAATGAATTAGAATAGAATTAATTTCTAAGAACGGTGTGCAGGAAACAATAGAAGAGTGCTGAAAATCGAACCCTAATTCATAAATCCTAATTTGTTACGTTTGAAGTACATGCTAAAAAATCCGAGTCACGGTCAACATTTTTTGAAATTTCTGTGTGTAATGATCAGGGAGAATGAATTAGGATAGAATTAATTTCTAAGAAACGGTGTGCATGAAACAATAGAAGAGTGCTGAAAATCGAACCCTAATTCATAAATCCTAATCTGTGACGTTTGAAGTACATGGAAAAAAATCCGAGTCACGGTCAACATTTTTTGAAATTTCCGTGTGTAATGATCACGCACAATGAATTAGAATAGAATTAATTTCTAAGAAACGGTGTGCAGGAAACAATAGAAGAGTGCAGAAAATCGAACCCTAATTCATAAATCCTAATCTGTGACATTTGAATTACATGCTAAAAAATCCGAGTCACGGTCAACATTTTTTGAAATTTCCGTGTGTAATGATCAGGCACAATGAATTAGAATAGAATTAATTTCTAAGAAACGGTGTGCATGAAACAACAGAAGAATGCAGAAAATCGAACCCTAATTCATAAATCCTAATCTGTGACGTTTGAAGTACATGCTAAAAAATCCGAGTCACGGTCAACATTTTTTGAAATTTCCGTGGGTAATGATCAGGCACAATGAATTAGAATAGAATTAATTTCTAAGAACGGTGTGCAGGAAACAATAGAAGAGTGCTGAAAATCGAACCCTAATTCATAAATCCTAATCTGTGACGTTTGAAGTACATGCTAAAAAATCCGAGTCACGGTCAACATTTTTTGAAATTTTCGTGGGTAATGATCAGGCACAATGAATTAGAATAGAATTAATTTCTAAGAACGGTGTGCAGGAAACAATAGAAGAGTGCAGAAAATCGAACCCTAATTCATAAATCCTAATCTGTGACGTTTGAAGTACATGCTAAAAAATCCGAGTCACGGTCAACATTTTTTGAAATTTCCGTGGGTAATGATCAGGCACAATGAATTAGAATAGAATTAATTTCTAAGAAACGGTGTGCAGGAAACAATAGAAGAGTGCAGAAAATCGAACCCTAATTCATAAATCCTAATCTGTGACATTTGAATTACATGCTAAAAAATCCGAGTCACGGTCAACATTTTTTGAAATTTCCGTGTGTAATGATCAGGCACAATGAATTAGAATAGAATTAATTTCTAAGAAACGGTGTGCATGAAACAACAGAAGAATGCAGAAAATCGAACCCTAATTCATAAATCCTAATATGTGACGTTTGAAGTACATGCTAAAAAATCCGAGTCACGGTCAACATTTTTTGAAATTTCCGTGGGTAATGATCAGGCACAATGAATTAGAATAGAATTAATTTCTAAGAACGGTGTGCAGGAAACAATAGAAGAGTGCTGAAAATCGAACCCTAATTCATAAATCCTAATCTTTGACGTTTGAAGTACAAGCTAAAAAATCCGAGTTATGGTCAACATTTTTTGAAATTTCCGTGGGTAATGATCAGGCACAGCTAATTAGAATAGAATTAATTTCTAAGAAACGGTGTGCATGAAACAATAGAAGAGTGCAGAAAATCGAACCCTAATTCATAAATCCTAATCTGTGACATTTGAATTACATGCTAAAAAATCCGAGTCACGGTCAACATTTTTTGAAATTTCTGTGTGTAATGATCAGGGAGAATGAATTAGGATAGAATTAATTTCTAAGAAACGGTGTGCATGAAACAATAGAAGAGTGCTGAAAATCGAACCCTAATTCATAAATCCTAATCTGTGACGTTTGAAGTACATGCTAAAAAATCCGAGTCACGGTCAACATTTTTTGAAATTTCCGTGGGTAATGATCAGGCACAATGAATTAGAATAGAATTAATTTCTAAGAAACGGTGTGTAGGAAACAATAGAAGAGTGCAGAAAATCGAACCCTAATTCATAAATCCTAATCTGTGACATTTGAATTACATGCTAAAAAATCCGAGTCACGGTCAACATTTTTTGAAATTTCCGTGTGTAATGATCAGGCACAATGAATTAGAATAGAATTAATTTCTAAGAAACGGTGTGCATGAAACAACAGAAGAATGCAGAAAATCGAACCCTAATTCATAAATCCTAATCTGTGACGTTTGAAGTACATGCTAAAAAATCCGAGTCACGGTCAACATTTTTTGAAATTTCCGTGGGTAATGATCAGGCACAATGAATTAGAATAGAATTAATTTCTAAGAACGGTGTGCAGGAAACAATAGAAGAGTGCTGAAAATCGAACCCTAATTCATAAATCCTAATCTGTGACGTTTGAAGTACATGCTAAAAAATCCGAGTCACGGTCAACATTTTTTGAAATTTTCGTGGGTAATGATCAGGCACAATGAATTAGAATAGAATTAATTTCTAAGAACGGTGTGCAGGAAACAATAGAAGAGTGCAGAAAATCGAACCCTAATTCATAAATCCTAATCTGTGACGTTTGAAGTACATGCTAAAAAATCCGAGTCACGGTCAACATTTTTTGAAATTTCCGTGGGTAATGATCAGGCACAATGAATTAGAATAGAATTAATTTCTAAGAAACGGTGTGCAGGAAACAATAGAAGAGTGCAGAAAATCGAACCCTAATTCATAAATCCTAATCTGTGACATTTGAATTACATGCTAAAAAATCCGAGTCACGGTCAACATTTTTTGAAATTTCCGTGTGTAATGATCAGGCACAATGAATTAGAATAGAATTAATTTCTAAGAAACGGTGTGCATGAAACAACAGAAGAATGCAGAAAATCGAACCCTAATTCATAAATCCTAATCTGTGACGTTTGAAGTACATGCTAAAAAATCCGAGTCACGGTCAACATTTTTTGAAATTTCCGTGGGTAATGATCAGGCACAATGAATTAGAATAGAATTAATTTCTAAGAACGGTGTGCAGGAAACAATAGAAGAGTGCTGAAAATCGAACCCTAATTCATAAATCCTAATCTGTGACGTTTGAAGTACATGCTAAAAAATCCGAGTCACGGTCAACATTTTTTGAAATTTCCGTGGGTAATGATCAGGCACAATGAATTAGAATAGAATTAATTTCTAAGAAACGGTGTGTAGGAAACAATAGAAGAGTGCAGAAAATCGAACCCTAATTCATAAATCCTAATCTGTGAGTTTGAAGTACATGCTAAAAAATCCGAGTCACGGTCAACATTTTAGGAAATTTCCGTGTGTAATGATCAGGCACAATGAATTAGAATAGAATTAATTTCTAAGAAACGGTGTGCATGAAACAATAGAAGAATGCAGAAAATCGAACCCTAATTCATAAATCCTAATCTGTGACGTTTGAAGTACATGCTAAAAAATCCGAGTCACGGTCAACATTTTTTGAAATTTCCGTGGGTAATGATCAGGCACAATGAATTAGAATAGAATTAATTTCTAAGAACGGTGTGCAGGAAACAATAGAAGAGTGCAGAAAATCGAACCCTAATTCATAAATCCTAATCTGTGACGTTTGAAGTACATGCTAAAAAATCCGAGTCACGGTCAACATTTTTTGAAATTTCCGTGGGTAATGATCAGGCACAATGAATTAGAATAGAATTAATTTCTAAGAAACGGTGTGTAGGAAACAATAGAAGAGTGCAGAAAATCGAACCCTAATTCATAAATCCTAATCTGTGACATTTGAATTACATGCTAAAAAATCCGAGTCACGGTCAACATTTTTTGAAATTTCCGTGTGTAATGATCAGGCACAATGAATTAGAATAGAATTAATTTCTAAGAAACGGTGTGCATGAAACAACAGAAGAATGCAGAAAATCGAACCCTAATTCATAAATCCTAATCTGTGACGTTTGAAGTACATGCTAAAAAATCCGAGTCACGGTCAACATTTTTTGAAATTTCCGTGGGTAATGATCAGGCACAATGAATTAGAATAGAATTAATTTCTAAGAACGGTGTGCAGGAAACAATAGAAGAGTGCTGAAAATCGAACCCTAATTCATAAATCCTAATCTGTGACGTTTGAAGTACATGCTAAAAAATCCGAGTCACGGTCAACATTTTTTGAAATTTCCGTGTGTAATGATCAGGCACAGCTAATTAGAATAGAATTAATTTCTAAGAAACGGTGTGCATGAAACAATAGAAGAGTGCAGAAAATCGAACCCTAATTCATAAATCCTAATCTGTGAGTTTGAAGTACATGCTAAAAAATCCGAGTCACGGTCAACATTTTAGGAAATTTCCGTGTGTAATGATCAGGCACAATGAATTAGAATAGAATTAATTTCTAAGAAACGGTGTGCATGAAACAATAGAAGAATGCAGAAAATCGAACCCTAATTCATAAATCCTAATCTGTGACGTTTGAAGTACATGCTAAAAAATCCGAGTCACGGTCAACATTTTTTGAAATTTCCGTGGGTAATGATCAGGCACAATGAATTAGAATAGAATTAATTTCTAAGAACGGTGTGCAGGAAACAATAGAAGAGTGCTGAAAATCGAACCCTAATTCATAAATCCTAATCTGTGACGTTTGAAGTACATGCTAAAAAATCCGAGTCACGGTCAACATTTTTTGAAATTTCCGTGGGTAATGATCAGGCACAATGAATTAGAATAGAATTAATTTCTAAGAAACGGTATGCAGGAAACAATAGAAGAGTGATGAAAATCGAACCCTAATTCATAAATCATAATCTGTGACGTATGAAGTACATGCTAAAAAATCCGAGTCACAGTCAACATTTTTTGAAATTTCTGTGTGTAATGAACAGGCACAATGAATTGCAATAGAATTTCTAAGAAGAGGTGTGCATAAAACAATAAAAGAGTGCTTAAAATCGAACCCTAATTCGGAAACCTTAATATGTGATGTTTGAAGTACATGCTAAAGAAATCGAGTCACGGTCAACATTTTTTGAAATTTCTATGGGTAATGATCAGACATAATGAATTAGAATAGAATTTCTAAGAATTGGTGTGAAAAAAACAATAAAAGAGTTCTTAAAATAGAACCCTATTTCGGATATCCTAATATGTGACGTTTGAAATACATGCTAAAAACGGAGTGTAAAACACAGTAAAAGTGTGCTTAAAATCGAAACCCTAATCCAGGACGTTTGAAGTACATGCTAAAAAGACCGAGTCACGGTCGACATTTTTGAAACTTTTATGGGGAATGATCAGGCTCGATTATTTAGAATAGAACGTCAGAGAAACATAGTGTAAAAAACCAGTAAAATAGTGCTTAAACTCGAAACCCGAATCTGGAAACCCTTATCCAGGACGTTTGAAGTACGTGCCAAAAAAGCTGAGTAACGGTCGACGTTTTTTTTAACTTTTTTGGGGACTGATCAGGCTTCATGATTTAGAATAGAATGTCGAAGAAACAGAGTGCATAAAACAGTAAAAGAATGCTGAAAATCAAAACCCTAATCTAGGACGTTTGAAGTACGTGCTAAAAAAACCGAGTCACGGTTATTGTTGTTCGAAACTTTTGTGGAGAATGATCAGGCTTGATGATTTAGAATAGAATGTCGAAGAAACGGATTGTAAAAAACAGTAAAAGTGTGCTTAAAATCGAACCCCTAATCTAGGACGTTTGAAGTACGTGCTAAAAAGACATAGTCACGGTCGACGTTTTTTGAAGCTTTTATGGGGAATGATCAGGCTTGATGATTTAGAATAGAATGTCGAAGAAACAGAGTGCATAAAATAGTAAAAGAATGCTAAAAATCGAAACCCTAATCTAGGACGTTTGAAGTACGTGCTAAAAAAACCGAGTCACGGTTGACGTTGTTCGAAACTTTTGTAGGGAATGATCAGGCTTGATGATTTAGAATAGAATGTCGAAGAAACGGAGTGCATACGATAATAAAAGAATGCTTAAAATGGAAACCCTAATCTACGACGTTTGAAGTACGTGCTAAAACGACCGAGTCACGGTCGACGTTTTTTGAAACTATTGTGGGGACTGATCAGGCTCCATGATTTAGAATAGAATGTCGAATAAATGGAGTGTAAAAAACAGTAAAATAGTGCTTAAAATCGAAACCCTAATTTGGAAACCCTAATCCAAGACGTTTGAAGCACATGCCAAAAAAGCTGAGTAATGGTCCACGTTTTTCGAAACTTTTATGGGGAATGATTAGGCTTGATGATTTAGAATAGAATGTTGAAGAAACATTGTGCATAAAATTGTAAAAGAGTGCTTAAAATCGAAACCCTAAATCGGAAACCCTAATCTAGGACGTTTGATGTACGTGCTAAAAAGACCTAGTCACGGTTGACGTTTTTTGAAACTTTTGTGGGGAATGATCAGGTTTGATGATTTATAATAAAATGTCGAAGAAACGGAGTGTAAAAAACAGTAAAAGCGTGGTTAAAATCGAAACCCTAATCTAGGACGTTTGAAGTATGTGCTAAAAAGACCTAGTCACGGTCGACGTTTTTTGAAGCTTTTATGGGGAATGATCAGGCTTGATGATTTAGAATAGAATGTCGAAGAAACAGAGTGCATAAAACAGTAAAAGAATGCTGAAAATCAAAACTCTAATTCGGAAACCCTAATCTAGGACGTTTGAAGTACGTACTAAAAAGACCAAGTCACGGTTGACGTTATTCGAAACTTTTGTGGGGCCGGTTCTTTCTCTTGGCCACACCATTTTGTTGAGGGGTGTACGATGCGGTTAAAAATCGCCTTATGTCTTGCTCCTCGCAATACTCCATGAACGCCGTCGAAGTATACTCACCACCTCTATCGAATCGTACAACTTTGATGTGTCTACCAGTTGCCTTCTCCACCATCACTTTGAACTTTTTGAACACCTCGAATTCCTCGAATTTTTCTTTCAGAAAGTAAGCTCAAGTTTTTCGTGAGTAATCATCGATTAAGTTAATGAAATACCTCTTTCTGCTAAAAGACTCGGGGATAATTGGTCCACATATATCTGTATGGATCAACTCCAGATTGTTTAGCCCAAAATACAGCCTTCTTTTGAATTGTGGTTCTCGCATGCTCGCTGAGCACGCATTCTTCACAAAATTTTCTTTCAAAGTCCATGTTGGGTAGCCCATGCACCATGTTCTTCTTTGCTAACTCCTTTAGGCCGCCATGATGTAGGTGACCAAAGCGGAGATGCCACAGTGATGCCTTATCTTCTACGTCGACTCACAAACACTTTTCTCGTATTCTTCTTAAATTCAGTTTGTACATCCAATTTTTTCCTGTCTCGACTCGAGCAACCAAACGCCCTTGCTTATCCTTCAGGTGTAGCAGGCGGTCCTTTAAGAATATCGAGTAACCTTTCTCTGTGAGTTGCCCCATACTCAATATGTTGGTCTTGAGGTCTGATACGTAATAAACATCTTGGATTGACCCTATTAAACCATCCTTTTGCAAGAAATGTATCGTACCTCGGTCTTTGACCTCCACCTTTGACGCATTTCCAAATGACACATGACCATCTTCAATCTTTTGCAACTCTTTGAATAGGTATTTGTGACCGCACATATGGTTGCTTGCCCCTGAGTCTAGGTACAACAGAGTGTCCTTGTTGATGTTATCTTAATTTTGAGCCATCAAGAGAAGATCTTCCTTTGTTACGTCTTCCACAGCTATATTGGTTGCTCCTTTCACCCTTTTTCTGGCTTGACAATCTTTTGCAACATGCCCCATTTTACCAAAGTTGTAACATTTGTTGGAGTTACAATCATTCGCATAGTGACCATATTTTTTACATTTATAGCACTGAATATTGGAATAGGTTGATCGGCCGCCTCTTCCTCGACTACATTCTCTTCCACACCAATTTGCTTGGCTCGACTGTCTCTTCTCCTTATAATGTACTTCATTTCTGTTGCCTTGACCACCTCAACCATTTTCGCAACTTCCACGACCTCTACCTTGAAAATTTTGAGAGTATAGTACCTTTTCATCTTTGATTGATGCCTTGGTTTGAAGTGCTTGATCGAGTGTTTCCTCCTTCTTCTTCTTATGTTGCTCGTGTGCCTCGAGAGAACCGGCAAGCTCATCGACCTTGAACGTCAGTCGCTAGGTCCTTTGACTCTTCTATCGCACATACAACATTCTCAAAGTTATTGGTTAATGACCTTAAGATCTTCTCCACAACCCGTGTCTCGGGTAACATTTCTCCGTTTCGATTTAGTTGGTTTACCACAGTCTGTACGCGCGTATATAGTTAGATACATTTTCTGACTCCTTCATCTTAATGCTCTCCAACTCGTCATGAAGAGTTTGGAGACGCACTTGCTTGACTCGGTCGGTTCCTTTGATCACTCTTTCTAAAGTGTCCCACGCTTCTTTTGAAGTAGTTGCACTAACAATCTTCTCAAAGCCCGACTCATCAATGGCTCGAAACAGCATGTAGACGCCTACCTAAAAGCAGTCGGTTATCCCGCATAATACTCAACTGAAGAAATTGAGAAAAGTATCTTATGTTGGACTGAGTGGCATGTCAATTATCTTTTCAGAGGCCGCTCAAGACAAAGCAGATATTCGTCTATGGGGCCTCTAGTATAGTACCCAGAAAATCCTCCTTTTTCAAATGTTACAGAAGGTGTTAAATATTTATTTCGTAAGCTCAGGCTAGAATGACTTTATTGGAACAAATGACTATTATGACCTTTGGGTCTTTGACGAATTTCATGAGCCCAGTGGGTCCTCAGGAATGTTTGGCGCAACCGAGGAAGGTACCATTTATTCCAACACGATTCTGAAGGTATTGGATGGACAAGAGTGCAAATTGGACTCGAAGTATGGTTGAGTCTTTCAGAAATGTCACAATATCCCGATCATGATGATCACGAACAAACTTCCAGCCAGTATGAAACAGGAGGGCCCCTTTGGGCAAGGTTCCTTAGGCTCCGTTTTTCCTCTAATATTAAGGGGTTGGAAGAATCCCACGTCATCACAACTCTCTAGGGTTGTATCCAAAGAAGAAGGTCCCCACTAGAGGAGCCCCCAATGTCAGAGACAGGAGCTGCGGCTGTAGGTCCTTAGGCGAATGGCACTTGCTGCGAATCAGAAGGTTGTGAAGGTAAAGGGGAGGCCCTTGGGTCCCCTGGTCCCTCCCATAGTAATAAAGGGAGGAGCTGCACCCTCTTGTCTAGAGTCTGAGGTGCCCTGTTCTGAGTTCTCATTTTTAGATCCATTCAAGAGAATAGAGGAAGCTAGGAACGAAAGTAAACTAATCAAAATTGGAGGTGAGGTTCTCGCTATT
This sequence comes from Cucurbita pepo subsp. pepo, assembly GCF_057944985.1. NCBI lineage: Eukaryota > Viridiplantae > Streptophyta > Magnoliopsida > Cucurbitales > Cucurbitaceae > Cucurbita > Cucurbita pepo. Next base: position 5,112,968 of record NC_141816.1, on the reverse strand, counting down.
CGTCACAAGCGCCTGTTCAAGAAAGAGGAAACCTTGGGTTAATCTACAGAAATGAGGAAGGGGAGGACTACGCAGTATGGCCATTGCCACTTGTAGCTCCACCAAGTCGGGAGGAAGGGGTTAGTGGAAATTCCTCATATAGTTCTCTTATGGGAGCTCCCACTGTAGAGAGAACATGGCATCTTATTTTGCAAAATGGGTCTTTTGTGCATAATTCCTGTCTGTGGCGTTTGTCCGAACTGTTGCACCAAATAGGGGATAACCCAATTTAAGTCCAGGATTTTCGTAAAATAAAAGAGGAACAAGTGCCAAGGGACTTGAGTGACTCTCCCTAATCAATAAGCGGGAGAGGGATGAAGATACTCGATCGGCTACTGGAGACGAGCAAGAGCCAGGGATGCACTCGACGAGTAGACGAGGGACGATGAAAGAAAAAAAAGTAACAGAAGGTGAGAAGAAGCGAAGACACACAAATTAATTTTCTTCTTTTTGTGGTGTCTTTGGAACGTGGCACCATTTTCTTCATATAATAAAAATTTACCCATTTCTACTACAAATCAACAAGCACTCCACCACTCCTTCCACTCCTACCATTCCACTCTCTAAAAACTAGTTCCTTCCACTACTTCCAATATCTTCGGCCTTTTTTCATGAAGAAATAAGCAACAAAAATGAAATAAATACTAACCACTATTTTTTTTTTACCCAAAGAAAAACTTATAAAGCAAAAAAATAAAAAAATAAAAAAAAAATAAAAAACAAGTTTATAACCAACAATCACTCCTCTAAACTTGTTTAACTATGTTGAATCGACTTTCTTCAAGCCAATCTTCTCTCTTGACTCTTGGAACTGTATCGATGGCTCTGTGAAGATTGAATCAGAGAAAAAAATAGAGAAGCGAGAAGAGAAGAAGAGCGATGGCGAGAAAATCGTTGGTGCTGTGAAGTTTGAATCCGAGGAGAAGAGTGATGACATTGTGGCGGAGGTCCAGAATGTGGCAACGGAGGTAGCAAAAGCAAAGGAGATAAAAGAGAAGGAGGTCACCTGTGACGGTAAGAAGAAGGAGAAGGAGGATGGAAACAATGGCGGTGCGATTGAAAAATAGGTCGCCGAAGAAATGAAAGCAAAGAAAGAGAAGGAGAAGGAGGCCATTATTTCCGGCACTGCAATTAAAGTAGCACAAGGAACTAAACCTGTCGTGGAACAGCAGTTAGCCGGACAAGTAGAACAGGTAATTAAACCTGGCCGGATAAGTAGAACAGGTAATTAAAACTGTCGATGAAAAGTAGTTGTCCATTGAAACGAAGACAGAGAAGAAGGAAGGCGGCGATAATGGCGGCAGCGGCAGCGTTGAACAAGTAATCAAACTGGTGAAAGGAACTATTGATATTGGATGTCATTATGTGAAGGCAAAGCAAGTAGAAAGAAACAATTGCATGGGATCCAATTACATGGACTTCAAAGAAACAAAAGATGGTGGCACTTTCATCCTGTGAAGCGGAGTATATTGCGGCGACGTCAGCTGCTTGTCAAAGAATATGGTTAGGACGTTTACTGAAAGAATTGGTTTGAAGAATGTAAGAATGTGAAGATCGAAATACAAGATTAATGGGATGATTTGTTAGTTTATTTAATCTTGTATTAACTGTAATTCATTTGTATTTATTGTTTGTATTTCAAATTATGTCAGTTAAGGGAAGTTATTAACGGTTGTTAGCAGTTATTAATCTGTGGCTATTCTGTCTCTATATGTACTGTGTAACAAGTTGAATACCATGAGTAAGTTGGTTTTGTTTATTTTAAAATTATTGCCTCTCTTAGTTGTATGAGTGTTTCTGTCAAATATTACCTTCCCTTCCCTTATTTCAGGAGGTAAAACACTCTCTTATCTTTTTCTCGGTAAATAGGTGTTTGTTTCTTTCTTCTCCATTAGACTGATTTAAGGAGGTAAAACACTCTCTTATCTTTCACTTGGTAAATAAATAGGCTGAGATTACCTATGGGTCTCACAGCTTGCTTCGCTCCTTCTCTTTCTCTTCTCTTCTCTTTCTCCTTATTCATCAAGTAAAGACTCCTTATGAAGCTTTGCTCCCTTTTGAACGAGGTATGTTCTCTTTGCTCCTTCTCCTTCCCCTGAACGAGATCTGTTATTCTCGAACTCGGTCAAAGTAGCTCTTGTTCGTTTTTCTTTCCTGAACCTTTGACTATATTCTCTTGCCTTATTTCAGGAGGTAAAAGTAGCTCTTTCCTTCACCTCGGCTTCTCTCCTTCACCGGATTTCACTGTAAACTCCTTCCCCTGAACCTCTATTCCCTTGCCTTCAAGAACACGGTAAAGCTGCTTTGCTCCCTTCTTTCACTCTGTCTTCGTCTTCTCTCCTTCTTTGTTAGAATTCTAAATCTAAAGAATAAGATGAAAGATGAATTAATTCGAATGAACGAACTAAACTTCGAAACCTATCCTTCACCTGAACCTCCTTTTCCTTTAGAGGAGAGAAAAGAAGAAACTGAAACCCTTTTCCGATCCTTTACAGTTCTAGAATAAAAGGAAGGAAAGTTTAATTCGAGAGTTAGAGTTTACCTTTCTCAAAGAAAAGAATAAGGAAAGACTCAAGATGAATGAGACTGAACTACTCTCCCTATCAGTCTCTTCTGATAAGCACCAACAATCTGGATTTTGCAAAGCTAGAGGTCCTTCTAGAATCCTTGCAAACGTTCACAAGAAAGCTAACTTAACGAATTGATTCCAACCAAGAGCTGGTTAGAAGATGAATGACTCTTAGATTGAACTTGGAATCTATGATGGTCACTCTTAGATTCCAAGACAACTCACTCCAAAATTAGCTTGATAAAAAATAATTCAATGAATCGGTTTAAACATCAAACCTAAAGCAAGGTTTGAAAAAGAATAACACCAAAAAGGTATTAAGAAAACACAAAGGTTTTGTTTGTATTCAACAATGATGCTCTAACATGAATATTACATGCCTTTAAATAGGCCAAAAAGATATCCCGAACATAATGAAATTTATCTACCAACTACAAACTACAACTACCAACAAAAGCTACTAAATATAAATCGAAGAAAATACGGCATACATAAATTGTCTTAATTGGTAATTCAACTACCAAAGGCAAAGTCTTCTAATCACTTTTCAATGTCAGCCACTTCATTATTTTCTTGATTTGATATGCTAATGCTATAAAGATTTTTGGGCTCAAAAGTCTTTGTTTCAACTTGTACACTAGCTAGCCTTTGAAGATACAATGTATAGGCCTCTTGAATCTTCTTAACCTTGCTTCTTGTAATCAGTCCTTCGAGTACATGCAAAGGGTTAGTAGTTGAATTCATATCATCTTCTCTTTTCTTTCCTCTCCCTTCAAGAACTCAGTAAAGCTGCTTTCCTCCTTACCCTCGTAAACTCTCATTAATCTTTCATTCTTTCGTTAAGGGATTGTGCCAAGAGCTACCCTTTCTTTGTCTGGATTGTGACAGGAGGCAAGAAACTCCATCTATACCACAGCCTAAGACGAGACCTGGGAGGCAGTGAGCGTAGTTTACGGAGTGGCAGTCATAGTTCCAATAACGAAGGAATTAGAATGGCGGGCGCAAAGGATACAGAGAGTTTAGGCTAATGGTACTACTAGTCAACTACACTCGCGGACGATTTATGCGCTGACTAAACTTGCTTCATTCGCATGCTTCGGGCAAAGCCGGGGTCGGATTCCCTCTCCTTTATAGTCTTGCATATTCTCGGATTCCCTCTTCTTTATACTGTCGCCCAGGTAGGGAGATCTCTTAGATTCTCAATGTTTTATAGAGTTTTTATTCAAATCCCAACTCAACCCCTCACCCTGCCTGTACCACAACAACTCATTATCCCTTACCAACTACCTTTTGTCTAAAATCTGGATAAAGTCCCTTGTAATTAAGAAAAGGATACGGAGAAGAGAGAAAGGAAAATGGAAGAAAAAAACGGATACTTTTCGCAAGGCAATCGGAATAAAATGTGACCGAACAGCTTAGCAAAGTCCCTGCCCATCTGGAGGTGCACCCCCATTTAGAAGGATATCAAAAGGGGTAAAGAGAAATGAAAATAGAGGACTACCAAATCCAAGTCATTGGATTTGTTCGTACCATTATGTCATCGATCACTGCTGGGTCGGTTGGTGAGTTACCCCCCAAAAAGCATCGATCAAGGTCAAGCATATATGTTTTATGAAATGATCAGTGGTCTCATTTATGTTATGCCCTGCATCGTGTTCGTCTGTCTTTATTGAGCTTTCTTCACTTCAGCGCCATGCGCTTTGCTTCGTTTATATTTATAGAAGAGAGAGAACATTGTCTTGAGAGTGAAAAGCAAGCAATAGAAAGTCTCGTCCCTCGCGCATTCGTGCGAACGACTATCAAATGGTGATCTCATTAGATCATTAGTGAAAGAAGGACCAACGATGATCCTATCCTAAAGGAGAAGGAGGAGTAGGAGAAGTCAGTCTTCTTTGAAGATCGAGTAAGAAATAGGACAATTATGCCATTCAGAATCCGTCTTCTACAGAGGGAAAGCCTGTTACGAGTAAGTGGAGAGGAAAGATCTCCAGAGATTCTTATCTCATTCCATTCCAGTGGCTCGATCAGTAACCAATGGTGCAAACTAAAAAATCCCTGGGTTCCTGGTAGAACCCCATTTCGCCCAAGTTGTTGCGAAACCGACAAAAATCAGCGATTTTTCGCACAACTTGCTCATAGTGCAGGTCCCACTTATATATTGTATTTGGCCGGGGAAGAATCGAACAAGTTGGAGTTCTTACCTTCTTGGGACTCTATAGACCAAGATCTACTTTCATTATATGGGCAATACCAATCGACTTTAGTAGATAATATGGATGTAGAAAAAGCTTCGGATTTGAATGAATTTGAAACATCTCTTTTCCATTTCCATTTACCCAGTTCATATCTTTCTTTCGTGTGTTCCTGGGAGGAATTCAATCTTGGGATACCACCTAAATAACAGCGGCCAGAGGGTCAAATAGGTCGGGAAGAAAGAGTCTGGGTGGGTCGGACGACATACATCCTGGTTGGTTTCTGTTAGGATCGATACCAGTTGTTAGGATCGCACAACAACGCACACGCTCGATCTAGATGAACACAAAGAGAAGGATAGAGAGAAGTTACAAGGAAAACTCTGGCTAAAAGGATTTTTTATTGATGACTTCAGGCATGTACAACAAGAGAGTACAGAGAATAGAAAAGTACATTTAAGAGCTTTACTGGACGGGATATATATATGGTTCAGTCTACTAAATATAGCTTTACCAGATTTAACCATCTACTATATATAGCTATGTACCATATATAGCTTTACCGGATATAGCCATTGACCAAGCTATAAATACAGGGAGCAGACTCCATAACTCAACAATTCTCCCACTTGAAGACTGATCCTACATCATACCAATTAGGGCTTTGCATAGCTTTAATTTTCCAACATCAACACATTTTGTCAACATGTCTGCTGGATTCTTTGCACCCTCTATCTTCTCCAAACACATATCGCCTTCTTCCACTAACCTGCGAGTGAAATGGTACCGTCTTCTAATGTGTTTTGTTCTTGAATGATAGACTGGGTTTTTCACCAACTGTATGGCACTCTGACTATCTGTATAAAGGATCTTCTTGCACTGCTTCCGGCCTAATTCTTCTAGATAGTCTGTCATCCATATCATCTCCTTTCCAGCTTCAGCTATGGCCACGTACTCAGCTTCAGTAGATGAAAGAGCAACGCATTTCTGAATCTTAGACATCCAACTCACTGCTGTTCCATCTATAGTGTAGATATACCCAGATGTGCTCTTGCTGGAGTCTACATCTCCACTCAGATCAGCATCCACAAAACCTTGCAGAACTACTTTGCCATTGCCATAACAAAGTGTAGTATTGGATGTACCTCTCAGATATCTCAGAAGCCACTTCACAGCTTCCCAATGTTCCTTCCCTGGATTTGCCATGTACTTGCTAACAACTCCCACTGCATGTGTTATGTCAGGTCTAGTGCAGACCATAGCATACATCAAACTCCCAACTGCAGAAGCGTACGGAACTGATGCCATGTGCTCACGTTCCTCAACTGTCTTGGGAGATTGCCCCTTTGACAATTTAATATGATTTGCCAAGGGGGTAGTCCTGGGTTTAGCGTTATTCATCTTGAATTTGGACAACACCTTCTCAATGTACTGCTCTTGGGATAGATTTAATGTGCCAGCAGATCTATCTCGAGAAATCCTCATCCCAAGGATCTGCTTCGCTGCACCTAAATCTTTCATCTCAAATACTGAAGACAAGCTTGCCTTCAGGTGGTTTATCTCCCTCATACTTGATCCAGCAATTAGTATATCATCCACATACAGGAGTAGAAACACATAAGAATCAGTGTATTTCTTGAGGTAGCAACACTGATCCTTTTCACTTCTGTGGAAACCACTCTTGCTCATGAAGGAGTCAAACTTCTTGTACCATTGTCTCGGTGCTTGTTTCAGTCCATACAAGCTCTTATTGAGCTTACACACCATGTGCTCCTTGCTTGGAGCTGCAAATCCTTCGGGTTGTTGCATATAAATCTCCTCATCTAGATCTCCATGTAAAAATGCCGTTTTTACATCCATTTGCTCAAGGTGCAAATTCTCCGATGCAACAATACTCAGTAGAATTCGGATAGTAGTTAATTTCACAACTGGAGAAAAGATCTCAGCATAATCAATGCCTTTTCTTTGTGAATATCCTTTAACTACTAACCGAGCCTTAAACCTCCTTCTGCCATCTGGTTCAACCTTGATTTTGAACACCCATTTGTTCAACAGAGCTCTCTTTCCTGTAGGCAACTCAGTCAGCACCCACGTATTATTCCTTTCAAGTGAGCTCATCTCATCATCCATGGCTTGCTCCCACTTAGTTGAATCTTCCACTTGTAGGGCCTCATCAAAGGACTCTGGTTCTCCTTCGTCAGTCAGCAACAGATAGTGTAATGAGGTTGAATATCTGTCTGGTGCTCTGGTAGTTCTGGATGATCTTCTCAACACCTGTTCAGGTGCAACTTGCTCCACGTCTGGTTCTTCAGCAATTGGATCAGCCACGTCTGGTTCTTCAGCAATAGGATCAGGAGTTTCTTGAGCTTCTGTTGTACCATCACTGTGTGAATTTTCTTGCCACTCAAATTCAACTCCCACTTGCTTCGTAGTCTCAGAGTTTATCTTCTCTCTGTCCTTGTACATGACATTTTCATCAAAGGTCACATCACAGTGTCTTAGGATCTTCATATTTTTCTCATCCCAAAACCTATACCCGAACATGTCAGAGCCATAGCCTATGAAGTAGCATTTCACAGCCTTAGCATCAAGCTTATCTCTCTTCTCTGGATCAACATGAACATATGCAGTACAACCAAAGGTTCTCAAGTGAGAGTACTTGAGTTCTTTTCCTGTCCATACTTCTTCGGGCAATTTGAACTTCAAGGGTACTGACGGCCCTCTATTAATCAAATATGCTGCTGTGTTCACAGCATCAGCCCAGAATGCCTTTGGCAATCCAGAATGAATCCTCATGCTTCTTGCTCGCTCATTCAAGGTTTTGTTCATCCTTTCTGCAATACCATTTTGTCTTGCCTTACCGGGAATTGTTCTTATTAATCTAATTCCCTCAGCTGCACAAAATGTTAGAAACTCTGATTTGTTGTACTCTCCTCCATTGTCAGACCTCAGGCATTTGATCTTCAAGCCGGTCTGATTTTCAACTTCAGCTTTCCACTTCTTGAAGGTGGTAAACACATCTGACTTGTGTTTCAGAAAGTAAACCCATACCTTCCTGCTGAAGTCATCGATGAAGGTGACGTAGTACCTTGATCCACCAAGTGATGAAACTGGAGATGGTCCCCAGACGTCTGTATGGACCATTTCCAACCGCACTTTCTTCGGTTCTCTGGCAGCCTTTGTGAAACTAACTCGTTTCTGTTTGCCCATAACGCAGCTCTCACAAAGACCCATATCAACAGATTTTAAGCCTTCTAAAGCTCCTTTCGCAGTGAGCATCTTCATTCCTTTGACGCTCATATGTCCAAGTCTATTGTGCCATAGACTTGAATTGGAAGCACTCTCAGCAGCAGCAGTCATGTTTATACACTCTGCAGTAGTGTATAAGGTTCCAGATTTTGTGCCACGCGCAACAACCATGGCGCCCTTCACAATCTTCCAGGAACTCTTTCCAAACTCTGCTGCATAGCCTGTGCTATCCAACTGACCAATAGAGATCAGGTTCTTCTTGAGACCAGGAATGTATCTGACATCTTGTAATGTCCATTGATTTCCCCTGCTGGAGTTTGTATGGAGACATCTCCCTTTCCTTCAATCTCCAAGGTTTTATTGTCGGCAAGATACACCTTCCCGAAATTTCCTGATTTGAAATTTCGAAACAATTCCTTACTTGGAGACGAATGGAACGATGCACCTGAATCCAAAATCCAGGATTCAGCTGGGCTATCCACACTAAGGATTAAAACGTCCTCAGCATCTTCTGTTGTGTATATAGAATCATCATCATCTTCAGATTTATGATTCTGCTTCTTCTTTAGCTTTGTACAATCTGTCCGAAAGTGTCCTTTTCCCCCACAGCTCCAACACGTTACGTTGGGTTTGTTTGGAGATTTTCCCCGGTTCTTTGATTTTGAACGCCCATGTTTGTTTGAGCTCTTTGATTTGCTTCTTCCCCTTCGATCAACACTGAGAGCATTGCCTGATGAATCTCCAGTTTCCCGTTTGCGAATACTTTCGCTGAGAACTACATCTCGAATTTCATCAAACTTCAGTTTATCAGATCCTCGGGAACTGCTGATTGCGGCAACAACAGTATCCCATGACTCGGGTAAGGATGACATCAAAATCAACGCTTTAATTTCATCTTCGAAATTAATTTCCACCGAACCCAGTTGACTTATGATCATATTGAATTCATTTATATGATCCGCAACACGTCCACCTTCAGACATCTGTAGATTGAACAATCTACGCATCAAATACACCTTGTTCATAGCTGACGGTTTTTCATACATATTTGACAGCGCCTTCATCAGATCTGACGTTGTCTTCTCCTTGATGATGTTAAACGCCACGTTTCTAGATAGCGTCAACCGGATCATCCCTAAGGCTTGTCGATCCTTGAGCTTCCACTGTTCCGTGGTCATGGTATCCGGCTTCACCCCCAATAGAGGTTCGTGAAGATCTTTCTGGTACAGATAATCTTCAATCTGCATCTTCCAGAAACCGAAATCGGATCCATCGAACTTCTCAATTCCAATCTTTGAACTTTCCATCTTCACAGATCGTGGTGAATTTTGCCTTGCTCTGATACCAGTTGTTAGGATCGATACCAGTTGTTAGGATCGCACAACAACGCACACGCTCGATCTAGATGAACACAAAGAGAAGGATAGAGAGAAGTTACAAGGAGAACTCTGGCTAAAAGGATTTTTTATTGATGACTTCAGGCATGTACAACAAGAGAGTACAGAGAATAGAAAAGTACATTTAAGAGCTTTACTGGACGGGATATATATATGGTTCAGTCTACTAAATATAGCTTTACCAGATTTAACCATCTACTATATATAGCTATGTACCATATATAGCTTTACCGGATATAGCCATTGACCAAGCTATAAATACAGGGAGCAGACTCCATAACTCAACAGTTTCATCACCACTAGAGATTGGACATATATTCAATCTTTATTCGGTGGGAAAGAGATTATTATTTAATTTAAATAGCTGCAAGACCAAAATAGGGTGCAAAAAAGCGAGAGCCCTGATTTTTACTTCCTCCCAGATACACGGCTTACATATCCCGCTCAACATTCTTAGAAAACAATTGAATCGAGGGTCCGAAGGCAAATTATCCATTCAATCTTATAAACTAATCGAGACCGCAATTGGAAAAAGAGAGACGAACAGGGAGGAATAACCAATCAATGAAGGAACATGAAACCATTCTGTTTCAATAGAGGTACGACAAAGGGTTGGGGGCAATGAAGTAGGTGAAGTGGTTGGATTGTTCGAGCTGTTCCAACCACGGCTGGATGTGATTACAAGAGTCCAATGAGAATGAATACCACACATCAGAGTCAAGACCAGGCTCCCTAATAGAATGTTTAATCGATTCATTCCAGATCGACCGAATTTTAACATGGGAAAACTAGAGAAAACACAACTTATTTGAATAACCCGGTGACCTACTAATTGTAGAAGTAGGATCTTTTGCAAGCAATAAGCACTTAAATAATACAACTCGAGTGTACCATCTTCTTTCTCATTTCGAGAAAAAGGTGCGGGAGGAAAAGGAAACAACGGAGGGATCCGAATCAAACCTAAATGAGAATGACATGGAGGGGAAAATCTGTTTATGATATAGTGACAGAAAGAGTCGTCTCATTTTCTGACTTCTTCGTTGTTTCAAATTCATTCACTTCAAGGCTGGTTCTGAACGCCACGTAACATCATCTTCAACCAACCTCCACTACCTTGTCTTATCCCACCCTTTCGATGCGTCCACTAAAGAATTGATTCTACACTAAATAGCTGCAACTATACGCTTACTAAAAGATTGACTTAGGCCAGCGTGAAACTAAGAAAGAGGCCTAAAGTGGCATGCAAGCAAACTGTGCATGCTAAGAGAAAAGGGGAGAGATGTTCGAAATTACTATCACAATCAAGCCGCCCCCTACCCTATCTCTCGAACTCTAAAAGGGCCCATCACTTCGTTTGTACCTTCTTGGCTTAGGCTTCCAACTGAACTGACTTTATGGCCTTGCCACCCACCGCTAGTAGAAGCTAAGCAATTGAAAAGCGCATTAAGAAAGGTTGCTTCTGTCGGCCTTTCTATGCAACAGTCCACCAGTAGCGTAGGAGAGGGTTACTGTACATACAAGAGTCTTCCTGTTTTTACGCTTTTTATTACCAGTCAAGTAGTACAACAGTAGTATCTCATCTTATAGCCCAGCGTGGCAGTCGCCTTTTGAATTAAATAGAAGAAACTCTTATCGAGATAAAAATGAGAGAGTTGGTAGGTAACATCGCCAAAGCGTATCATCAGATTTGACTTTGAAGATAGGCACTCGAAGTGAGACGGTATCGTCTTGTGCAACGCAACGAGAATTGGCCCTCTATCATCGGGCGAGGAAAGAGACCCCGTTTTGGGGGGGATCAAGTCCCCAGCCCGAAACGCGTTTGTTGATAAAATCACCATAGGAATGGAGACTTTTCCCTCGAGCGGAGGCAAACTGATCAACGAGAAAGAGGCCGTACTCACTGCAAATGAATACACCACAAGATTGAACTGCACTCATGCCTCTCTCGCATCAAGTTGATCGACCCCCACTACGTAGTGATTATATCAATCATGTACGAGGGCCCTCCATTTTGATTGGTATATCATGAAAAAATAAAGTCATTTGCACCAGGCGCACTGTGCTTTCCCTTGCCCAGATGTTCGCTTTTCTCATTCTTGGAAAGGTGACCCGCTGAAGACGGGAGTACTTTAACATGTTTACGAAGACCTACTTATTAAAGAAAGAGAGTTCGATAAGTAGAGGGGACTACTTTGCCTCACTGGAAGAAAAAGAGCCCCGCTGGATGACTGATCCTATTGATCATATAACTGAGATGGAACATGTCACATTAGAGGTGAACGATAAAAAATGTCCTCTAATTACCACAATGAGGCTGGTCCCCCTTTGATTTTAGTAGACTAAGCTATGAATATGAATGAAGAAATGAATGCCGGTCTCTTTCTTTCACTGCTAACCCCAATCAGTTTCAACATGCTGATACTTTCCCTTTTGTCGAGCCCCGAGCTTGTGGTACTCCTTTTAGTATGGGTTCAATTGGATGAATCTTTCAAGTCAAGGTCAACGTATGTAGCAGCAAGGATGGTGCATCACCTATTTCTCGTTCTCGCTCGGGAGCTAAAGCGAAAACGCCTGCTACCTACTTTACTAGACCTTCGACCAGGTACTCTACCCTTGTCAAATCGGAACCAACCACCCCACTCTAATAATAGGAGAAAAGAAAACGCTCAAACAGTTGAGCGCTCGTTGGCCAGCAACTTCCGTACACAGAGATAGATTCATTCTTCGTACCTAGTCCAACTTCACAAGCCTTCACGGGTTGGTTAGAAGTCAATCTTCTTTGGTAAGACTGAATTTGACAAAGAAAAGAGAGTGCTTGACCGGAACAACAGCCAACAAAGACCGTAATTACATAGATAATAGCTCCTCCCCTTTGCTTCCCTGATTTAAGGCTTTAAGGCGGAACCGTATGGCGATTGGAAAGAAAGACGACATCACCTTATCGTATATGGTGTCAGTGAGAGCCACTTTAGTATCCCCCATTGACCTTCTTTTGTGAATAGAATCTTCAATGAGTAGAAAGAAGCAACCTGACTAATAAAGGTGCTTGTGGAGTAAAACCGGCTTTCGAGCCCAAGCCCCTTGTTTATATAGGTTGGGTGCTTGAAAGCATCTTTCTTATATGGAGAAAGGCTTTCCTTGAGTTTGAAATAAAAAAGGGGTTAGCGAGGTCGTTTTCTTGCAGGAGTGCTAATGCGCACCCTTACATTTTCTTCGCTTTCTCTACAGTACGAGCCTCATACAGAGCTGTACCCCTTTAATATGATGAGAAGAAGAGGGGCGACCCTCTTTTCTTTTCTGCATCAATCCTCCCACCTATTTTTCTTTTTTTAGGTGTATAGCTAAGTTGGTAGAGCATTGGGCTTTTAACCTAATGGTCGCAGGTTAAAGTCCTGTTATACCCAAACCTCACTTACAGGAGACTCTTTTGAAGGATGCGTAGTAGCCTTCAAAGATCACTCTTTGGCCTTTAGATTCACTTCTTTATTTGGGCGAGATCTTTGCAAATGAATAGTTGTTAGAGATGCACCAAAGGAGATAGGAAAAAGCAAATGTTCATCCTATCTCCTATCTCTTTTCTTTGTCCTCAAGCTCGAACTCATAATAGTTTACAGGAAAGACGATCGTTCTTGTAGTTAACCAGTATTTACAGCAATTTACCCTTTCAGATGTAAATAACCCTAATCCTTAATGTTATACTCCTCCTCCCTATCCTATAGAGTTTTGTAGGCTTTTGGCTTCTTTCAATATCGGTTTTTCATTTCGATGCAATTTTGGATTGGATTAGTCAAAATGGAACTCAAATTTTGTTACTCTTTTTCCCCAAAATCCTCACCCTTAACTGCGAAACCCCAACCATACTTTGGTTGAAACCTAAGCAAATGTATGTGATTACTTAACTAAAACCTGATCAGGAGAGAAAAATAAACGACTATCTTGTTCCATCGCTTTCTCCTTCAGAGCAATCGGCTCCTGGTGAGAATTGAAATATTGGTCGATGCAAACTGAGATCTTGAAGCTAAGGCTAAGGTCCTTCCTAAAGCGGGGATGTAGTTTCTTGTTCAAATCTGATAAGAATCACGGTGTTCCAAATGGACTATTGCCAAGACTATTGCCAAGAAGATTAAAAAAATATCGATTAAAAAATGTCAACAACAGAATTCGAACCTACGCGCAAAGAGTTTTAATTTCATAAATTATGTAAAAGTCAAATGGTCAATTTGACTTATTCTTTTGTGGAGATTATAGAAGATCGGGAATAAATCCCGTCCACAAACGTCTTTTGTCGGGAGACTATAAATACCCACAATCCCACAATATGTTATATAAAATTCAGATTCATGGATGAATGTAATTTAGATCTCAAATTGAGACGTTTTCCTTAAAATCCGAGCATCATATTTGCCATTTCTAAGTTTCAACCAATTCTTGTGGTAGAATTGCACTCAAGCCATTCAATCAAGCCTTGATCAAGTTAGATTGTGGAGTGACTCAATTTAGAACAAGGTTCCAAATCTTGCTTCTAGATCTTCGTTCGTAAGAGGTAATCTAATTCTAGCCTTATCTCTTGGTTGAACCAAATTTCGTATAAGGAGGTGTACATTACTTTGATTCAAGGGTTCTTGCTAAAACAAAAGCTTGGATCGTTGGGTGAGGATTAAGGTTGCCTTATCAATTTGGTATCAGAGTGTATGTTGCATCTTTGTGGTCGACTCTAGAATTGATTTTATCTTTAATTTCCGCTATTGTTTATCATTTCATTAAATCTGTCATTTATTTTCTTACTGTCATTTCCATCGTTCTTCATTATCTTTCTACTTTGTTCTTAATGTAATGTTAAAGATCATATTTAGATCTTGATAGAAAAAATTAAAATAAAATAACAAATCCTTATTAAATTGTTCTTATAAAGTCCTTATCATTAGACCATTTGCAAGTTTATTTGAAAATGAGTAAAAAAATAGAGAAAAATCAAAGAGAAAAAAAGAATGAAAAAAGAGATGAAATTGAAGAAAAAAGGAAGAGAGATAGTTATTTGGCTACAATTGGAGAGGTGTGAAGGTTTTCATAAAAATCGATCTTCGTACTTATGTACAATGGAGGATTTTTGATCTCTAACTAAAACAACTTGGCTTTGCCTGGTGTTTTTCAATCTCTTTTACAGGAATTTGAAGACATGTTTCAAGATAAAGAAATACCTCCCATTAGAGGTACTGAACATAAAATAGACTTCATTCCAAGGATTGTCATTCCTTATAAGTCAACTTATCGAGTCAATCCAATTGAGACAAAAGAAATTCAAAGGCAAGTGGAGGAGCTCATGGAGAAGGGCTATGTACCAGAAAGTTTGAGTCCATGTTCTATACGAGACTTATTGGAGCCAAATAAAGATGAAACTTGGCGCATATGCATGGATAATAGAGTCATCAACAAAATCACGGTAAAGTATTGACATCCTATTCATAAGCTAGACGATATGCTTGATTTATTGCATGATTCGTGTCTATTTATAAAGATTATTTTGAAATCTGGATATCATCAAATTAGAATGCATGTAGGAGATGAATGGAAAACAACTTTCGAAATTAAGTTTGGATTGTATGAATGGCTTGTTATGCCTGTTGGGTTAACTAATGCCCCTAGTACACCTATGCGCTTAATATATAATGTTTTGGGAAAATATCTGAAAAAGCATGTTGTTTATATTGATGATATTATAATTTATTTGAAGATTTTGCTTGAACATGTGGAGCATGTTAAGTTAATTTTGATTACACATAGAAAAGAGAAATTTAATTTTAATAAGTGTAGCTTTTGCATGGAAAAAGTTCTTGGCTTCATAGTTGGTAAAAATAGAGTAGAAGGAGATAAAAAGAAAGTTAAAGTCATTAGAGATTTGCTAACACCAAAAAGTGCAAGTAAAATCAGAAGTTTTTATGGTTTAGCTAGCTTCTATAAAAGATTTATAAACGATTTTATTACCATAGCTGCACCATTGAATAACTTAATGAAAAATAATGTTGTTTTTAAATGGGGAGAAATGCAAGAGAATGCATCCAATTTTCTTAGGAAGAAATTAAGCAAACCATTATTTGTTTTGGCTAGCTTTGATAAAACTATTGAAATTGAATGGGATGGATGTGGTTTGAGCATAAGTATTGTTTTAATTCAAGATGGAAAGCACTTAATATATTTTAGTGAAAAACTAAATGGGCCAACATTGAAATATATTACCTATGATAAAGAATTATTTGCTTAGTTCATATATTGCATGTGTGGCAATATTACTTATGGCCTAGAGAATTTGTGATCCATTTTGATCATGAAAGCTTGAAGTATGTGAAGGATCAAAGCAAACTGAATCGTAAACATGCAAAGTGGGTGGAATTTATTGAAACATTTTCGTATGTCATCAAATATAAGCAAGGTAATGATAATATGGTAGCTGATGTGTTATCTAAAAGGTACGATCTCTTTACTTCTCTTAGTGCAAAAATTCTTGGACTTAAGCATATTACCGAATTATATAGAGATGTCCAAGATTTCAGAACTATTTATGCATATTGTCTTGCAAAAAAAAGCTATGGATGATTATTATTTGTTTCATAAATTTTTTATGCTTTGTATTCCTAAATGCTCTATAAATGATTTGCTTTTGAGAGAAGCACATGGTGGTGCCTTAATGGGACATCTTAGGATTAATACAGTTTATAAGATGTTGCATAAACACTTCTTTTGGCCGAAGATAAAACACGATGTCCATAAGTTTTATAGCAAATGTTTTAAACGCAAAGAAACTAAATGTACACTAATTTGAATGTACTTAACAAACCTTGGACTAAAATATCTATGAAATTTGTTCTTGGTTGCATGCTCTTGATTCATTTTTTTAAGTAGTTTATGGATTTAGTACTGATATGAATTCAACTGCTGACCCTTTGCATGTACCCGAAGGACCGATTATAAGAAGCAAGGTTAAGAAGATTCAAGAGGCCTATACATTGCATCTTTGAAAGCTAGCTAGTGTACAAGTTGAAGCAAAGACTTTTGAGCCTAAAAATCTTTATAGCATTAGCATATCAAATCAAGAAGATAATGGAGTAGCTGACATTCGAAAGTAATTAAAAGACTTTCCTTTGGTAGTTGAACTACCAATTAAGACAATTTATGAATACCTTATTTTCTTCAATTTGTATTTAATAGCATTTATTAGTGATTTGTAATTGGTGACTGAACTTTATTATGTTCGGGTTATCTTTTGGGCCTATTTAGAGGCAGGTAATATTCATGTTTGGGCATGAATTGTTGAATACAGACAAAACCTTTGTGTTTTCTTGATATCTTTTTGGTTTTATTCTTTTTTAAACCTTGCTTTAGGTTTGATGTTTAAACCGATTCATTGAATTAGTTTTGATCAAGCTAATTCTGGAGTGAATTGTCTTGGTATCTACGAGTGATATACCAAGTTCGATCTAAGAGTCATTCATCTTTTAACCAGCTCTTGGTTGGAATCAATCCGTTCAGTTAGCTTTCTCTGTAAACGTGTGCAAGGATTCTAGAAGACCTCTAGCTTTGCAAAAATCTAGCATTGTTGGTGCTTATCATTTGTTCTTGGTTGCATGCTGCTGATTCATTTTTTTAAGTAGTTTATAGATTTAGTACACTTTATGAAATAAAATTTTTCTAATATTTTTGTGAGTGAAGCAGACAGATTTGATCACAACATTGCAAAAGAAGGTGAAGGAAAAAAAATTGTATGCTCCTTTGAATCAGGCAGATTTGATCAAAGGGGTGATGATTTTTTCTGATTTGAGGACGAATTCGACTTTTTGATTCAAGGACGAATCCTTTTGAAAATGGGGAAAATGATAAGAATCACGGTGTAATTCTTTTGAAGATGGGGAAGATGATAAGAATCACGATGTAATCCTTTTGAAGATGGGGAAGATGATAAGAATCACGATGTAATCCTTTTGAAGATGAGGAAGATGATAAGAATGATTTGAGGACGAATTCGACTTTCTGATTCGAGTACGAATCCTTTTGAAGATGGGGAAGATGATAAGAATCACGGTGTAATCCTTTTGATGATGGGGAAGATGATAAGAATCATGGTGTAATCCTTTTGAAGATGGGGAAGATGATAAGAATCACGGTGTAATCCTTTTGAAGATGGGGAAGATGATAAGAATCACGGTGTTTCAAATGGACCTATTGCCAAGAAGATTCAAATCACGGTGTAATCCTTTTGAAGATGGGGAAGATGATAAGAATCACGGTGTAATCCTTTTGAAGATGGGGAAGATGATAAGAATCACGGTGTTTCAAATGGACCTATTGTCAAGAAGATTCAAATCATAGTGTAATCCTTTTGAAGATGGGGAAGATGATAAGAATCACGGTGTTTCAAATGGACCTATTGCCAAGAAGATTCAAATTACGGTGTAATCCTTTTGAAGATGGGGAAGATGATACGAATCACGGTGTAATCCTTTTGAAGATGGGGAAGATGATAAGAATCACGGTGTAATCCTTTTGAAGATGGGGAAGATGGTAAGAATCACGGTGTAATCCTTTTGAAGATGGGGAAGATGATAAGAATCACGGTGTAATCCTTTTGAAGATGGGGAAGATGATAAGAATCATGGTGTAATCCTTTTGAAGATGGGGAAGATGATAAGAATCACGGTGTTTCAAATGGACCTATTGTCAAGAAGATTCAAATCACGGTGTAATTCTTTTGAAGATGGGGAAGATGATAAGAATCACGGTGTAATCCTTCTGAAGATGGGGAAGATGATAAGAATCATGGTGTTTCAAATGGACCTATTGCCAAGAAGATTCAATCCTTTGCCAAGAAGATTCAATCCTTTTGAAGATGGGGAAGATGATAAGAATCACGGTGTTTCAAATGGTGCCAAGAAGATTCAAATCACGGTGTAATCATTTTGAAGATGGGAAAGATGATAAGAATCACGGTGTTTCAAATGGACCTATTGCCCACGGTGTATCAAATGGACCTATTGCCAAGAAGATTCAAAAAATGTCGATAACAGAATTCAAACCTACGCGCTTAATTGATTTTAAATTTATCGCATTAGCCACTCAAACACATCAACATTTATTAAAAAGAATTATTTTTAATTTCATAAATTATGTAAAACTCAAATGGTCAATTCTTTTGTGGAGATTATAGGGATCGGAATAAATCCCGTCTTTTGTCGGGAGACTATAAATACCCACAATATCTCATGTAAAATTCAGATTGATGAACGAATGTGATTCAGATCTCAAATTGAGACGTTTCCCTTAGAAATTCGAGCATCAATTCTGCCATTTCTAAGTTTCAAGCAATTCTTGTGGTAGAATTGCACCCGAGCCATTCAATCAAGCCTTGATCAAGTTAGATTGTGGAGTAACTCAATTTAGAACAAGGTTCCAAATCTTGCTTCTAGATCTTCGATTGTAAGAGGTAATCTAATTCTAGCCTTATCTCTTGGTTGATCCAAATTTCGTATAAGGAGGTGTTAAAGACTTTGATTCAAGGGTTCTTGCTAAAACAAAAGCTTGGATCGTTGGGTTGAGGATTAGGGTTGTCTTATCAAAATCCAAAGTCTTTAGTCTCCTCTCGGGCTAAGGTTGTAGTTCCAAATTCGGAATCTTAAACAATTCAGCTTAATATAGCATAGTAGATAATCTGATTCAGCTTAAAAGAAGAAAGGGGCATCTTTCGCTTGACTTTTAGGTTGCGAATGCATGCGTCCACCACGGACAGAGCTTTCACAAGTACCTTGTCGTAGTTAAGGTAAGCTTTGTTTGGTCTTGATTCTAGACTAGACTAGAAATAACCCTATGACTGACCTAGGTCAAATTTGATGTTGATTCGGGTGCTATCCGTGGGATAAATGGTTTGGTTCAGGAGAAAAATGAGATATTCGGAATAAACAGGATATGCAGCTGAGGGAAATACTACTTCGAGAGAGGGAGGTACAGAAATAATTTAGTGATTCACCTAAGACTGAAAAGCACTACGATTGGGCTTCTTTAGAGGGAAGCAAGTGCACCAAGCTAAGAACAAAACAATACCAGTCCACTTTTTCATCGACTTTTGGAAAAAGGGAGGATTTCAGCCACCTTCAGAAAACAGGGTCAAAAAGAAACAAAATCGTAAAAGGTATGCATAGTAGGCAGGGGAAGGAAGCACCATAAGCTACAAGCTCCCCATCAACCTCCTCAGTTCGAGGGTTTTTTCCTTCGAGTTAGGTCCACTCCTTTCATAAAACAAGGTAAAAATGATCGGCTCAATGAGCCGCCTTTGAGCGGTGCTTCTCCTGTCAACTCATAGAAACTTGAACCAATCTGTTTTGTTCCACTTTGAAGTATGTGACCGACACCGGTGCTGCTGCAACAGCCATCAACTGCAACAAGTGGCATCATCGGAGGAAGACTTCTGCTTTAGGTTATTAGGGAGCATGCGTCTCTTCTTTGGATTCTGAGTCGGATACTTCCTTCATATTTAGCAGATTCCCCGGTGTTTGCATATGCGTCTGTCGATGCATCTTCAAATTCGGCTTTAGCTGAGACTGATCTTTCTCTAGTGGCAGCTGCTTCTTCTGATTCGGCATCTTCAAGAGTTTCAGTTGAACAGGCGCACTCCCTGAAGGAAGCCTTCTGACCCGTAAGAGGCCTATTCTGCTAGTTCGTATTGGGAAAGAGCGGGCACCGATCCTCTCTTTTAACCCTGGTTAGAGTTTTGCCGAGAATAGCAGGACAAAGACTCTCTTTTGCATATCTTGTGAAAATAGACTCTGGTCTTCGACCTCCAACTATCTTTCTTTAGCTAAGGACAAGCCAAGCTAGAAGTTAGAATAGAATTTCATAAAGTAATGAATGGTCGAGATCGATATCGCCAGGCTAGTGTGGCTCGAGGAGAAGCTAGGCAGCTCGACTCCTCGAGAAAAGGGCTAAAAAGGCTTGATTGAAAGGGAAAGGGTAGGGGTTGGAAAATGGGATTCTGGTGAAAGTGTCAGAAAAGGAAAGAAATGATTGTACACCATCAAGTATCTAGTTGTAGGGACGACTGATTTCTGTAAGATCTGGGTAGATAAGTAGTGAGAGTAGAAGAGGAGAGGGAGAGGCTTTACAAAGCAATCAGTAGAGGAAGAGGAAGTTGTGATCTCAAGATAGGGATCCTTTGTTGGGATTTGGTAAGGGAATGGTTGCAATTTCGTTGTTGATCATGAATCAAGGGAAGGGAAGAATGTTACCAGAGTTTTGAAGACACCCTCGACTGAGACCTAGATGGAAACCTAACCTAGTATGTCATAATTGAGAAAGGGAACACCCCCCTAGGAAAAGAAAAATAACAAAAAAAGGCAGAATGTATTGAGAGGCCCACTCTTTGCATTCGACTGAAATGGTCATAGTCTAGAGTTCTTACTCGGGCTCGGGCTGTTACCATCAGCACCAAACAAAGAAGCCTTATCCTACAGGGAGACTACGACGAGCTCCAAGTGGAAGGGTGCTTTTGAGGCTATATAATGTCATGTATGTTATATTTGTAAATAGACATGGAAATTATAGTAAAAGGAGCATTTATGTTTTCTTTAGCCAATGGCTAAGTTTCTTTACAATTCTATGTAGTTTAGGTTGTATGTAATCATTCAACCTCGACATGATCAATCTTGCTTGTGGAGTGATTTGAATCTCAAACAAGTGTTCTTGCCTTGAGATATTCAATCAACAAGGTAATCCGAATCTTACTCCCCTTGTAGTGATTCCTTATCTTATCAAACCTAAAGACTCGCAAGTTTTTTTCCACTACTTCCCACCATGGCAGCCTCTAACTCTAAGCCGTTAGTATATATAAAGTGCACTTTTGGCCTTAGCTACAAGTATCTTCTACTCCTTGGCATTCATGATAAGGCAACCCTAATCCTCAGCCCAACGATCCAAGGTTTTGTTGAAGAAAGAACCCTTGAATCAAAGTAATTAACACCTCTTTATACGAAATTTGGATCAACCAAGGGATAAGGCTAGAATTAGATTACCTCTTACGATCGAAGATCTAGAAGCAAGATTTGGAACCTTGTTCTAAATTGAGTCACTTCACAATCAAACTTGATCAAGGCTTGATTGAATGGCTTGGATGTAATTCTACCACAAGAATTGCTTGAAACTTAAAAATGGCAAAATTGATGCTCGAATTTGTAAGGAAAATGTCTCAATTCGAGATCTCAATTTCATTCGTTCACCAATCTGATTTTTACATAACATATTGTGGGTATTTATAATCTATTGACAAAAGATGTTTGTGGCCAGGATTTATTTCCGATCCCCTTTAATCTTCACAAAAGACGAAGTCAAATTGACCATTTGACTCTTACATATTTTATGAAATTAAAAACAATACTTTCTAACAAATGTTGATATGCTTGAGTGGCTACTGCGACAGGTTTGAAATCAATTGAGCTCTCTGCGCATAGGTTTGAATTTTGTTGTTGACATTTTTGAATTTTCATGACATTTTTTGAATCTTCTTGGCAATAGGTCCATTTGGAACACCGTGATTCTTATCAATTCACGAATTGGTTATGTAGCAATGTTTCTTGTAAGGATCTAAAGTTTGGTTTTGAATTTTCATGACATTTTTTGAATCTTCTTGGCAATAGGTCCATTTGGAACACCATGATTCTTATCAATTCACGAATTGGTTATGTAGCAATGTTTCTTGTAAGGATCTAAAGTTTGGTTTTGATTGCCAGTGGCATACAACCTTCTGTGCGTTAGCATGGAAGATTTTAGTTTACAGTGAAGGTGTCCAGCTGTTTTTGATGGAGACTTTACTCTCCCTCATGATTCTAATCGGAGGATTGCTAACGATGTTTAAATTGCTGTCTCTGCTTTCTATTAGAAGAAAATTGAGCTAAGTATTAAGGTAAGCAAGTTTCTTGCTTGGGAATTGACTTCCTGTAACGACCCAAAATTTTCTACTTAATTTAAGGTCGCTACTGTATACGTACCAGAAACATTGAATGCGGAAGACTTCATTTAAATTCCATAAAACATAACCTTTAACTTAAAACACAGCCATGGACTTACGTGTTTCGAAAACATCTTTAAAACGACACAACAAAAGACCCAAAATAAAATAAATAAGCGTTTAAGTTTAAAACATCCTATTCTAGCCTAAGTCTAAAAAAATAAAGACCACTATCCTATGCATGTGCCATGATCTCGAGTTGCGATGCCGTCGTCAGCCATACAAGAATGCCTTGCCTTAACTTGAAAAATGTAGTAGCACATGACTTGAGTATTTAAAGAAATACTCAATAAGTGACCCCACTATTGGGGTTAAATGCAACAATCACATGCAATGAAATGATAGGACCTATCTTTCATTTCGTTTCGTTTTCCCTACGGTGCTGTCCTAACGGGTAATTGTGGACATGTACCATATACTCTACACACAGCCCATACGTGCGAGTATGGGCTCACCAGCTAGTTCACACACCGCTGGGCCACTTTCCTTATCCGGTGGGCATACTCTGGGAGCCCCTTATGTCAGGACCCGTTAGAACTAGTAACCGTCACGGCAGCGCTATGCAAAGGATAACGATCGTTGTCCTGCCATTGGATGTACGTGTCCATACCCTCGTGATGGGATAGGGGTATCCCCCCAGATGCATGAACACACATAATGCATGAGGTCTCCACTACTTCTACAATTTCATTATCCTTTAATACAACCCCGCTAGCATTAAGTACATATCATATCATTTTTCATATCATTTCAGATATCGTTCATCATTCATATCATATCGTTTCTCATTCTTCCGTTCTCAAATCATACATAATTCTAACGGGGTTATATTTCATGTCATTTATCGTAACTTCATGTCATTCATATCATGTTGTATACACACAATTTAAGAGACCTAACATAACGTTCTATGCTTTTAACATAACATTTCATTATATACACATCATACCATGACATATTGCATCACAATGTATCATATCATAAACATATCATTCTCTAACTTATCATAGCTTTAACGTTCTTATACCTATCACAGACATATCATTACGTGAACGTACCTTAGTCATATCATCACAAGAACTTAACCTAACGCTATCATTCTATCAATCTATCACAAACCTATCTCTTTCTACCCGTAACCTAACCGTATTCTTCCATCAATCTCTCTTATCCATATCACTCCAGTATGTAACCTAACCTTAATGTTTCGTGAACGTATTTTACTCCTATCATTACATTTTATTTTGTGCATCCTTCTTGTCCTATCTCAAACATATCCTTGAACACATCGTACAGTAACTATTATCATACAATTCACATATTATAACATATGCATAACATATAGGAAGCATATCGATCCACAGACAATTCACACATATCAATATATATGACACGTGCAGAACCACAGGGCACGTGTCAACATCAAAATATAACCATGCCGATAGTAAAGTCACTTACCTGGCTAGCTTAAGTCGTTGTCATGAATATATCTTTAATTAAAGTTTGATTCCGTCCTTTGAAATCCGAGTCAACCTATATGAGCCCATGACATTAGTTTCAGGTTTGAACTCTACAACATTATTTCTCTAATTTACGTTGGTCAATTGTTAAAAATCTAAAATTTTATATATCTATAATTATATTTTTATTAAAAATCTTATTTTTATACGGTTGTATAAGAGAGTAGATACAGCTATTTCAAGTTATTCTCGGCTTTACTATATTTACCCTCTGTATTTACCTTTCCCTCCATATTTAGTTTGTGGTTTTTAATTCCCTAATCTTCTTTTTTTTATTTGTTTCCTTTTAATTCTGTTCTCGTGCATTCCAAATTTCTAATGATCTCTGTTTCCAAATCTTTCCTTATCTCAGTGTTTCCTATTCAGACGTTTTCTTGGCCATTCTATCTTTAATCTATTCATTTGGCTACTGATAAAAATTTAATCTAATATTACTCATATGACGTGATTGACTAGAATCGTATAAATGATTGACATTTAGTTTCTAACTCAAAGCTAGATCATTGTAATAATTCAATGAAGATCTAACTATAATTGGTTGTGATTTCTAAAAGAATAGGTTAAAAGAAAATGAAGATTTAATATATACCTTATTGATAAGATCTATCTTCACGTAAATCTCCCGTGAATCTCAACTTGGTAAAGGTCATTCTCATTTCTTTTTCCTCAAGTAAATCTGACAATTATTGTTTTTCTTTTTCTTTTTGCAGTAACCATTACTTTCTGGCGAAAGGATGGGTTGAGGAGAGATAATCGTGGGAAGGAATGAGAGGTTAGTGGAGAGAAGTGGGGAATGGTTGTTTTTTATTTATTTATTTATTATTATTATTATTTTAACTATTTTTATAACTATTTTTATTTGTTTATTTGTTTATTTATTTTTGGACTATTACACTTCCCGTTAAAATTCAATATTGATGGTGCTTCCAAGAGGAACCAAGACTTTCATGGTGCTGCCACGGGACACTCTGGTAAGTCGGGTGCTGGTGGCCTTCTCCGAGACTGTTCAGGAACATAGATCTGTGGGTATACCTGCAAAATGGCTTTCTCTACAAGCCTACAAGCTTAGCTTTGGTTTAGTTTCCAGCTAAGGCTCACTCCCCGGGATTGAGTGAACGATCTCATAGCCCTCCACCCATAGCCCACAAAAGCGACTATTTATATAAAATGTGTACGATACCCCTTTCAAGCTCAAGCTTCTCTGGTATGAACAAAGAGACATGAATCATACAATATACTTCAATGAAGATTTGAAGAAAATGCTCTTGAAATTATAAAAAAAATATTTCAATTCATGCCTAATTGAAGAACAATGAAGTTTTATTGTTATGAATTTTGGGTGGATTATAGTTTAGAGTTATTCTATTTCATTAATATATTTTGATGCTTTTTATTACTTTAGGTTACGTTTACATAATGGTTAATTATGACCATAAAGTATGAATGTTACAACTCTTAGAATGCCTTTAATAGTTCCATTTTGAGGCTATATAAAGTCATGTATGTTGTATTTATTAGTAGACTTGGAATATATAGTAAAAGAAGCATTTGTGT
This sequence comes from Cucurbita pepo subsp. pepo, assembly GCF_057944985.1. Taxonomy (NCBI): domain Eukaryota; kingdom Viridiplantae; phylum Streptophyta; class Magnoliopsida; order Cucurbitales; family Cucurbitaceae; genus Cucurbita; species Cucurbita pepo. The sequence goes on along the minus strand of NC_141816.1, from coordinate 5,087,406 downwards.
TTTCTTTAGCCAATGACTAAGTTTCTTTGCAATTCTGTGTAGTTTAGGTTGCATATAGAATCATTCAAGCTCGACATGATCAATCTTGCTTGTGGAGTGATTCGGATTTCAATCAAGTGTTCTTGCTTTGAGATATCTGATCAACAAGAATCATTCAAGCTTGACATGATTGATCATGCTTGTGGAATGATTCAATCTCAAACACGTGTTCTTGCCTTGAGATATTCGATCAACAAGGTAATCCAAATCTTACTCCCCTTGTAGTGATTCCTTATCTTATCAAGGTTGCACATTCATTTAGGTATTCAGGGAATCCTCCTTAATAGACAAAATATTCCTATTATGTCAATGCCAACTGAATCAATGTTATTAGCTATGAATTCGAACTTTTTGGTATTTTCCGTTTCTTCGGATGATATGATGGGTCAATCATTTGCTTCATTGGTTTCAACGGTGGCAGCTGCGGAATCTGCTATTGGGTTAGCTCTTTTCGTTATGACTTTTCAAGTCCAAGGGATTATTGAGGTAGAATTTATTAAAAGCATTCAAGGTTAAAGATGACTCATAGAGAATTACCAAAATACGAAGTTCTCTTCTCCTTTCGTTCTCTTCTTTCTTTTTGATTTGGACTTGGTTGGCAGGGTCGAGGCCTTTCTCGCTGGGCGAGCGCATCCGATTCGAAAGTTCATTCCTAACACCAAAAAGTGATTGTGTTACTATAACACGTGATCTTAGGCACTCTAATACATAAATTATAGTAAATTAGCTAGCATGTTCAAAGGCATTAAAACTCAATGAGTTTGAATACTAACCTTTTGTAGTTCAAATTCCTTTTTCTTCACGAACCGGTTTTGAACCACCACTAGTGTCTTTCCTACTACTCTCTGGCCTTAGAACGGGATTGTGGAATCCGGTGAGTGATTAAACTTGATAGGAATTTAGTATATGTAAACAGAGAGAATTTGTGAGGGACTTTCTCAAGCTTTTTTCAAGAAGAATTTCCATGTACCTTATCACTCTATTTATAGAGTCATATTTGCATGTACATGCAAATTTGAGATTACCAAATTTTGACACTCAAAATTCCACTCAAAATTGTGGGATTATGTGGCAAGTATCCAAGTTTAAGTTAACCAAATTTTGACACTCAAAATTCCACTCAAATCTGTGGGGTTTATTCGACAAACATGTATGTTTGGTTAAACCAAATTTTAACACTCAAAATTCCACTCAAATTTGTGGGATTATGTGTCAAACATGCAAGTTTGGTTAAACCATATATTTACACTCAATATTCCACTAACTCAAACATGGATTTTTCCACGAAGTGAAGTCAACATTTTGACTTTCTTTATTTTAATTCAAGAATTAATTTAAATAATTAATTTCAAATCAAAATAATATTAAAGGATTAATTAAACAGTTAATTTTAACATTAAATCAAATGCCAATCCCAATCAATTCCGACACATTGATTATGAATCCCTATTCATAATTAAAATATTTAAATCTTATTTAAATATCTCCAAATTCTCTCTTTTTGTTTAATTCATAATTAAAACAAAAATGTTGTTAAATATATCGTATATATTTAGCGTATATTTCCTAATTTGAATTCGAACACTTCGAACTCACTCGTCATGCTGTTCTAAGGTTTAGTTCGATATGAGCTAGCAGAGGAACCTAATGGACATACAAATCATGGGCTCCAATGATCCGAGATTAACCGGCTAAACTCATTAACATTGTTAACCAACATTTGTTAACTACTAGGACACTCAACTATAGCCTAGTAGTTGCACTCCCCTCACTATAGATATATTTCTGTCCATTTGATATAACCATGATTAGTAAGTCGATCCTTCACAGGTTGTTCATAACTAGAGCTGGGTCAATTTACCGTTTTACCCCTAAAGTTACTTCTCGTTCCTTAAGTCTCACTGATCCTCTAATGAACAATTAGTTTGTGGTCCAACCACCAAATCGAATCTCTCTAGGGCCAATGAGAGGGTGGAGCCCCTTGTTCAAGACTTGGAGTCAGTACTTAAGGGAACAACCTCTCTACTATCCCTAAAAGCGGGTAGGAATGAATTTCATCTTGCACTCCACGTCCCCAGCCATTCACCCAGTCTTACCCCTAAAATGGGAGGCCTATTGAGTCGGCGAACTCGAGCCACCCTCACCCATGAAAATCTAAGGATAATTCCGAATAAACAGGAGTTCATGGTTAGCTCAGGATTAAGATCAAGTTACCTAGGTCATTGAATGAAAAGAAAATCAGTCTCATCAGTAAAAGATATTATAAAGTGAGAGCGATTTTCTTCATGGTTCGATCTTATGCAATACTCATTCCATAGGACGCTCCCACTCACATGTCTCCACATGTACAATTTAGTGATCACATTGTTTATGTCATATACAAAAGTGGGCCGCATCCATAGTGTCCCCAGGATAAGGTACTCAACCTTATCCTTGTACTATAGATCATTTTGACTATATACTTGAACCTGATCCACTCTTATGTCTCTACATATAGTTCAAGTAATCCTACTATAGTCAGAGTGTTGTTAGTTTATTGGATTTAAATTAATAATCGTAAAATTCACTTTATTCAATAACAATCTTTACTGAATAAACATTAATAAAACTTTATTGAAATTAGAATATGTTTTTATTTACAAACTATGAGTTTTAATTTCATAAATTATGTAAAAGTCAAATGGTCAATTTGACTTAGTCTCTTGTGGAGATTAAAGGGGATCGGGAATAAATCCTGTCCACAAACGTCTTTTATCGGGAGACCACAATATGTTATGTAAAATTAAGATTCGTTGATGAATGTAATTCAGATCTCAAATTGAGACGTTTCCCTTAGAAATCTGAGCATCATATTTTCCATTTCTAAGTTTCAAGCAATTCTTATGGTAGAATTGCACCCGAGCCATTCAATCAAACCTTATCAAGTTCAATTGTGAAGTGACTCAATTTAGAACAAAGTTTCCAAATCTTGCTTCTAGATCTTCTATCGTAAGAGGTAATCTAATTCTAGCCTTATCTCTTGGTTGATCCAAATTTCGTATAAGGAGGTGTTAATTACTTTGATTCAGGGTTCTTGCTTCAACAAAAGCTTGGATCGTTGGGCTGACGATTAGGGTTGCCTTATTAATTTGGTATCAGAGCGTAGGTGATATGAATCCAACAACTGATCACTTCCATGTACCCGAATGAGCAATTACAATAAGCAATACAAAGAAAATTCAAGTATCAAATCAAGAAAATAATGGAGTGGCTGACATTGGAAAGTGATTAGAAGACTAGCCTTTGGTAGTTGAACTACCAATTAAGACAATTTATGAATACCTTATTTTCTTAAATTTGTATTTAATAGCATTTGTAGTTGGTGGTTGAACTTTATTATGTTAGGGTTATCTTTTGGGCCTATTTAAAGGCATGAAATATTCATGTTTGGAGATGAATTGTTGAATACAAACAAAACCTTTGTGTTTTTTTGATACCTTTTTGGTGTTATTCTTTTTCAAACCTTGCTTTAGATTTGATGTTTAAACTGATTCATTGAATTAGTTTTGATCAAGCTAATTCTGGAGTAAATTGTCTTGGTATCTAAGAGTGACCATCATAGATTCCAAGTTTGATCTAAGAGTCATTCATCTTTTAACCAGCTCTTGGTTGGAATCAATCCGTTAAGTTAGCTTTCTCTGTGAACGTTTTTCAAGGATTCTAGAAGAACCTCTAGCTTTGCAAATTCCAGCATTGTAGGCGCTTATCAGTAGGTCACATCTTTGTGCTCGACTCTAGAATTGATTTTATCTTTCATTTCTGCTATTGTTTATCGTTTCTTTAAATCCGTCCATTTATTTTCTTGCTTCCATTTCCACCGTTCTTCACTATCTTTCCACCTTGTTCTTATTGTCCTCTTAAAGATCATATTTAGATTTGGAAAGAAAAAACAAAAAAAATCCTTATCATATTGTTCTTAATATTGTATTTATAAATCCTTATCATTAGACAATTTGCATGTTTATTTGAAGATCAATTAAATTTCAATTCTCATTTTTTCCCTAAAGCATATAAATCTAGAATTGTTGTGTTCGATATTTTTCTTTCATCATTTAAAACCGAAGATAACTTCTAAATTTTTTCGAATTCTGTTAAAAAGGAAAGTTAGATAGTTCTCAAATCTTCACGACCATTCTCTTTGGAATTCATTTTTTTTTTCGTGTGCAATTTTATCCCAAAATATTTTTGTGTCTCTAATTATTTGTTCACTTCTTGTTTTGTTTTGTTGTTATTTCATAATTAACTTATCTTGATTGCCTTGAATAGCTTGCTACTATTAGAATTTCTTTACCCATATATTAGCCTACCTTGATCATAATTTAGTCACTTTCCCAAATAGCCTACCTTGATCATAATTTAGTCACTTTCCCAAATAGCCTACCTTTGTGTGTATAAACACGAGTGTCTCTGAGTGTAAAATCAGTGAGTTGAGTGTTTGAGGTCCTAAACATATTTCACTACTGTTTGTAGAATCATGAACCAAGACGAGGAAAATGGAGGGGAGATCAATGATCTAGTTGAAGAAGTCCAGAAGAATGAGGAGGAACTGGAAGATGGTATTCATTTGGCACTTATAACAATAAGACTTGTTCAAACTCACGTTATGGAGAATGATGTTGATGATCAAAGAGACAACCTATTCCACATGCGGTATTTACTCAAGAGGACTGCTTGTAGTCTTGTCATTGATAGTAGAAGTTGCACCAATGTTGTAAGTACCATGTTGATCAAAAGGTTACAAATCCCAACCCAAGATCATCCTAAACCTTACAAGCTCCAATGGCTCAATGATAGTAGAATAATGAAGGTAGTTTCCCAAGCTTTAATATCTTTTACTTGGGAAAAATATAAAGATGAAGTTCTTTGTGATGTGTTACCAATGCAAGCTGAAGATATATTGCTTGGCCGACCATGACAATTTGATAGGAGGGTTATGTATGATGGATATTTGAGTAAGTATTCTTTTGTAAAAGATGGTAGAAAAACCACTCTTGTACCATTGAGTTCTGCAAATGTATTTGTTGATCACTTAAATTTAGAAGAAAAAAAAAGAGTTTGAGGAAAAAGAGTTAAAAGAAAAACAAGAGTTGAGTGAAAAATTAGAGAAAAATCAAAGAGAAAAAAAAAAGAATGAAAAAAGAGATGAAATTGAAGAAAAAAAGAAAGAGAGAGAGAGTTATTTGGCTACCGTTGGAGAGGTGAGAAAGTTTTCACAAAAAACAATCTTTGTACTTATGTACAATGGAGGATTTTTGGTCTCTAACTATAACAACTTGGCTTTGCCCGGCGTTTTTCAATCTTTTTTACTGGAATTTGAAGACATGTTTCAAGAGAAAGAAATACCTCCCATTAGAGGTACTAAACATAAATAGACTTCATTCCAAGGACTGTCATTCCTTACAAGCCAGCTTATCGAGTCAATCCAACCGAGACAAAAGAAATTCAAAGGCAAGTGGAGGAGCTCATGGAGAAGGGCTATATACGATAAAGTTGGAGTCCATGTTCTATACGAGACTTATTGGTGCCAAAGAAAGATGAAACTTGGCGCATATGCATGGATAATAGAGTCATCAACAAAATCACGGTAAAGTATCGATATCCTATTCCTAGGTTAGATGATATGCTTGATTTATTGCATGATTCATGTCTATTTATAAAAATTATTTTGAAATCTGGATATCATCAAATTAGAATGCATGTAGGAGATGAATGAAAAACAACTTTCAATATTAAGTTTGGATTGTATGAATGGCTTGTTATGCCTTTTAGGTTAGCTAATGCTCTTAGTACACCTATGCGCTTGATATATAATGTTTTGAGAAAATATCTGAGAAAACATGTTGTGGTTTATATTGATGATATTATAATTTATTTGAAGATTTTTCTTGAGCATGTGGAGCATGTTAAATTAGTTTTGATTACACAAAAGAGAAATTTAATTTTAATAACGGTAGTTTTTGCAAGGAAAAAGTTCACTCTCTTGACTTCATAGTGGGTAAAAGTAGAGTAGCATTAGATAGAGACAAAGTTAAATTCATTATGGATTTGCTAACACCAAAAAGTGAGTAAAGTTAGAAGTTTTTATGGGTTAGTCAGCTTCTATAAAAGATTTATAAACGATTTTAGTACCATAGCTGCACCATTGAATAACTTAATGAAAAATAATATTGTTTTTGAATGGGGAAATGCAAGAGAATGCATCCAATTTTCTTAGGAAGAAATTAAGCAAACTGATATGTGGAAATCAACCCAATGGGAGTAAGATTCGAATTACCTTGTTGATCGAATATCTTAAGGCAAGAACATTGTTTGAGATTCGAATCACTCCACAAGCAAGATCGATCATGTCTAGCTTGAATGATTCTTGTTGATCAAATATCTCAAGGCAACAACACTTGCTTGAGATTCGAATCACTCCACAAGCAAGATTGATCATGTCGAGCTTGAATGATTCTACATGCAACCTAAACTACATAGAATTGCGAAGAAACTTAGTATTGGCTAAAGAAAAGCACACATGCTTCTTTTACTACATTTTCCAAGTCTTCTTACAAATACAACATACATGGCTTTATATAGTCTCAAAATGAAACTATTAAAGACATTCCAAGAGTTGTAACATTTATACTTAATAGACATAATTAACCATTATGTAATTGTAACCTAAAGTAACTAAAAAGTCTTAAAATACATTAATAAAATACAATAACTTTAAATTACTCTAAATTGTAATCCACCCAAAATTTATAACATGAAACTTCATTCTTCTTCAACGTGGCATGAATTGAAATATCTTTTGATAATTTCAACAATATTTTCTTCCCATCTTCATTGAAGCATATTGTATGATTGATGTCTCTTGGTTCATATCAATAACACTTATAACATACTTGTAATACAGGAAACATGCTCAGCCTATGGTGGGATTTTAAATCTATATGACATACTCTGTGCATATACATTTTCTATTTAATTAAAACATACATTTATAATGCATAATTAATTAAACACAATAAAGTGGATTGGTTTTGGCATTTAAAGCAAGCAATTAACTAAATTATTACATTAATAATTAAAAATAACTTGAACTGCTCCCGAGGATCACGAACTGGCGGAACCAACCCTTAAAAATGTTGAACCGGACCCCAACTAGCAGAAAAACACCCGAACCGCCTCTTCCATCTTCTTCTTCAGTTCAACTTGCTATCTCTTCCATTTTCGATCAATTACAACCTAAAATGGACTATAATGACTCCATAAATTACAAACCTTTCTTCACTCAATAAAGCCCATACGCATTAGGCCAATTATAATAATTGTATCAAATGGAAGTATATAAAATGCCAAAAACCATAAACATCCACTTTAGCAACCACAATTTTCATTCATGGAATGGTACCCACCATTCTAAAATTAATGTATATAAGTACCTAAAATTTACTCTATACCAATTGATGGTGTTACTATAACACGTGCGGACGCAATTTGGATCGTAGGCACTCTAAGTACATCAATTATAGTAAATTAACTAGCATGTTCATAAGTATTAAAATTCAAGGAGTTTGAGATCGTAGGCACTCTAAGTACATCAATTATAGTAAATTAACTAGCATGTTCATAAGTATTAAAATTCAAGGAGTTTGAGTACTAACTTTTTGTAGTTCAAATTCTTTTTTCCTCACGAACCGGTTTCGAACCACCACAAGTGTCTTCCCTACTATTCTCCGGCCTTAGAACAGGATTGTGGAATCCGGAGAGTGACTAAACTTGGAAGGGATTTAGTATATGTGAAGAGAGAATTTGTGAGGGACTTTCTCAAGCTTTTTTCAAGAAGAATTTCCATGTACCTTGATCACTCTATCTATAGAGTCATATTTGCATGGTCATGCAAATTTGAGATTACCAAATTTTGACACTCAAAATTCCACTCAAATTTGTGGGGTTTATTCAGCAAACATGCAAGTTTGGTTAAACCAAATTTTGACACTCAAAATTCCATTCAAATTTGTGGGATCATGTAGAGTTTGGTTAAACCAAATAAATATTCCACTAACTCAACACATGGACATTAAGTGAAGTCAACATTTTGACTTTCTTTATTTTAATTCAACAATTAATTTAATTAATTCATTTCAAATCAAAATAATATTAAATGATTAATTAAACAATTTAATTAATATTTAACATTAAATCAAATGCCAATTTCAATCCGGCACATATTGATTATGAATCCCTATTCGTAATTAAAATATTTAAATCTTATTTAAATATCTCATAATTAAAACAAAATGCGGTTAAATATATCAGCATATATTCCCTAATTTGAATTTGAATACTTCGAACTCACTCGTCAAACTGTTCTAAGGTTTAGTCCAATATGAGCTAGCAGGGGGACCTAATGGACCTACAAATCATGGGCTCCAACGATTCGAGATTAACCGGCTAAACTCATTAACCTTGTTAACCAACATTCGTTAACTACTAGGACACTCCACTATAGCGTAGTAGTTGTACTCCCCACAATATAGATATATTTCTATCCATTTGATATAACCATGATTAGTAAGTCGATCCTTCGCAGGTTTTCGTAACTAGAGCTGGGTCAATTTACCATTTTACCTCTAAAGTTACTTCTGTTGGATCGATATGACAACCCTAGAGGGGGGTGAATAGGATTTCAACAATGTAATTATTAATTTTTTTTTTTAATAACAATCAAACTTAATACCATGCAATAAAACTTAACAATAATTTAAAATTTAAATAGGAAAATGGTAGAAAATATAACACTATAGTTTTATAGTGGTTCGGTCAATCTCGACCTACTCCACTCCCCAAACACCTCTTGGGAATTTTAATATAACTTTCTGATTCTTTCCTCGGATCAGAGCCTAACCGCTACACCGCTCCTTTTACTACGAGTGCAAGAGCAAACTCAATCATTTCCACGGCTCAAGATCAAACCGGTACACCGCTCTTTTTACGAGTTCAAGAGCAAACTCAATCCTTTCCACGGCTCAAGATCAAACCGGTACAATTATCTGAAATCTTATAGAAACACACCACAACTCTCTGAAGTAATAGATGTACAATTTTCTCACAATACAATACATCTCTCTCAAGAATAAGATAAAAAAGAAATAGAATTGGAAGCTTTGGAGAGAGCAACAATGGAGGATTTTAAAAAAAATTTAGATCGAGAAAACTATGAAACTTGTGTATTGTGAAATGTTCTGTGTGTTGTGTTCTTAAAAATACGAAGAGGTAATGAGTTTAAATAGCGATCAAATTGTAAAAATAGGAATTGATACGGACCACTAAAACGTGAATCGAAACGTGGACCACGAAAAATAATATTGATTTACTTTTAAATTTATCGTAAAAAATTATAGACCACATGTTTTATTTATAAATCTAATTGAAATCATTATAAATGTAATTGAAATGATTTTTTAATTTAAACAATTTTTTCTTTCTCAAAACTAGTTTTCATAAATGTAAATGAAATCATTATAATTTCTTTCCATTTAAAAGTAACAACTAGTTTTCATAAATGTAAATAAAATCATTATAATTTTTTTTATTTAAAAGTAACGACTAGTTTCATAAATATAAATGAAATCATTATAATTTTTTCCATTTAAAAGTAACCGAAAACTTTTATAAATGTAATTGAAATGATTTTATAATTCAAATACTCCTCTTTTAATTTAAAAGTAATGGAAATCTTTTTATAAATGTAATTAAAACTCCACCATTTGTTACCCTACCAATTTTATAAATATCATACTTCGATTGGTCTCTGATGTCAATTTTGCCGCTGGTCCATGATGTCAATTTTGTCACCACATCATCACCTCAGGTATCTTATTTTGAATTTGATTGGTCCATGATGTCAATTTTGCCGCCACATCATCACGTCGGGTATCTTGTTTTGACTGAAACTTCTTCGTTTTATCTCTAATTTGAGTGAACTAAAAAAGACGTTGAAATCGTTATTTCCAACCTTACACTATGGACAAAATACTGAGAATGGTTAATAATTGAAGGTAGGTTTGTTATCATCAAAACATCAATTAATTAATTAATTAAAATTAATTAATTTGAGATTAAGGGCCAAAAAGCCAACAACTTCTTGTTTCTTTAAGTTCCACTAATGAACAATTAGTTTGTGGTCCAACTACCAAACCGAATCCCTCTCAGGCCAATGAAAGGGTGGGGCCCCTTGTTCAAGACCTGGAGTCAGTACTTAAGGGAACAACTTCACTATTATCCTTAGAAGGGGTAGGAGTGAATTCCATCTTACACCCTATGTCTCCAACTATTCACCCAGTCTTACCCCTGAAATGGGAGGCTTATTGAGTCGGCGAACTCGGGCCACTCTCACCCATGCAAATCTAAGGATAATTCGGAATAAACAGAAGTTCATAGTTAGCGAGATTAAGATCGAGTTACCTAGGTCATCGAATGAAAAAATCAGTCTCAACAGTAAATGGTATTATAAAGTGAGAGTGGTTTTCTTCATGGTCCGATCTTATGCAATACTTATTGCATAGGACACCCCCACTCACGTCTCCACATGTACAATTTAGTTATCACATTGTTTATATCATATACAAAAGTGGGTTGCATCCATAGTGTCCCCAGAATAAGGTACTCAGCCTTATCCTTGTACTATAGATCATTTTGACTATATACTTGAACTTGATCCACTCTTATGTCTCTACATATAGTTCAAGTAATCATACTATAGCCAGAGTGTTCTTAGTTTATTGGATTTAGATTAATGATCATAAAATCCACTTTATTCAATAATAATCTTTACTGAATAAACATCAATAATAACTTTATTGAAAACAAAATAGATTTTTGTTTACAAACTATGAGTTTTAGGACATAAAACCCAACAAACTTCCATTTGGACTGAAACTCTAGTGGGGTTTTATAATGTTGAGTAGAGAGAAATACATAAATACAATGAACTAGGGCATCACATACCCATGCATTTTCTCCTACTTGCTCTAGATTACATAACTCGTAGTTCTAGACTCACTTGGTGCCCTTCAAACACTTTAGCCGTGAGGGGCTTTGTAAATGGATCAGCAATGTTGTGTTCTGAAGCTATCTGTTTGACGATCACATCTCCTCGTTGCACAATCTCCCTTATGAGATGATATTTGTGTTCAATATGTTTTCCTCGCTTATGGCTTCTTGGTTCTTTAGAATATGCAACTACTCCACTGTTATCACAATAAAGAGTGATAGGCAGATGCATATTTGGAACAACTTCCAAATCAGTTATGAACTTCCTAAGTCATACGGATTCTTTCGCTACTTCACGAGCAACAACATACTCAGTCTCCATGGTGGAATCAGCAATACAACCTTGCTTTATGCTTCTCCATATTATTGCTCCTCCGTTCAGAGTGAAAATAGATCTCGATGTCGATTTCTTCGAATCTATATCGGTCTGAAAATCTGAGTCAGTGTACCCTGTAAGGATCAGATCCTTAGCGCCGTACATTAGCATATAGTCCCTCGTTCTCTTAAGATACTTGAGGATATTTTTAACGACAGTCCAATGAGCATGTCCTGGATTTGGCTGATATCTACTGACAATTCCTGCAGCATAGCATATGTCTGGCCGGGTACACAACATGGCATACATCAGACTACCGACTGCTGATGCATAGGGAATATGTCTCATATCCTCAACTTCTTGAGGTGTCTTAGGACTTTGTTCCTTCGACAAATGAACTCCATTCCTGAAAGGTAATAACCCTTTCTTGGAGTCCTGCATCTTATATCGAACCAACATTTTAATAAGATAAGGAAATCACTACAATGGGAGTAAGATTCAGATTACCTTGTTGATCGAATATCTCATGGTAAGAACATTGTTTGAGAATCGAATCACTCCACAAGCAAGATCGATCATGTCTAGCTTGAATGATTCTTGTTGATCAAATATCTCAAGGCAAGAATACTTAATTGAGATTCGAATCACTCCACAAGAAAGATTGATCATGTCGAGCTTGAATGATTCTACATGCAACCTAAACTACATAGAGTTGCAAAGAAACTTAGTCATAGGTTAAAGAAAAGCACAAATGCTTTTTTTACTCTATTTTCCACGTCTCCTACAAATACAACATACATGGCTTTATATAGCCTCAAAATGAAACTACTAAAGGCATTCCAAGAGTGGTAATATTCATACTTAATGGCGATAATTAACCATTATGTAATTGTAACCAAGAGTAAATTAAAAGTCTTAAAATACATTAATGAAATACAATAAATCTAAATTACTCTAATTTGTAATCCACCCAAAATTTATAACATGAAACTTCATTCTTCTTCAATGTGGCATGAATTGAAATATCTTTTGATAATTTCAACAATATTTTTTTCACATCTTCATTGAAGCATATTGTATGATTGATGTCTCTTGGTTCATATCACATTTTGTTGATGTACAATGTCTGAGACAATGCTAGTGTTTGGACTCCGATCTATGACAACAAGGGATTGGACTCAAGTAAAGATTGAGCCTATTTGAACTTGAACAAAGGACTGAGACGGCTAATTCCACTATCTCATATGCTACTACCAATTAGAATTAGCCTGTCACTACTTCTTACTAGGCTGCAAAAAAGAGGACTGACTTGGAAGAAGAAAGATAAAAAAAGTTGAAATGTCAGAGAAGGAAGACATGGAAGAAGAAAGAAGAGCATTTGCTGTTAACTATAGATGAATCGATACCGGTCTAGTGCAGCTAGACCTATGAATCAATCCTTCCCTCATTCGATCTTTGCCATTGGACCTTGAATTCTATTCTTTTATCAGAAGCTTTGGATGGAGGGGGACGTGCTTAACAAAAGGAAGGAAGAGGAAGAAGAGACAACCCCGAACAGACAACAAGGAAGGAAAAAGCCACATCTTGCGACCCGCCCCAACAAACAATCGATTTGGGAAAGAAGAAAGATTTGTTAAAACATCCTATTGCTTTTAGTCGTTCTACCAACCTCTTGCGATAGTTGGACGCACTAGGTATAGATTTCCATGTAGGAGTAAATACCAGACCCTAGTTAAGGGGTATCTAGCGAATGCCTGGGACATAGTGCACAACTCAGTCTTCTGTCTGTGTCATAATAATATTACAGACACGAAGGACCTCAGTTGTGTTTCTAGGTGTCACTATGGTTTTTAAAGTTAATAGGTCACTTCCATCAACAACTAAATCCATTTATTACTAGTGTGGATTCTCCTCAAGTACTAGAAAGGATGGGATTGTTCTACAAACTCCAACCAATCAACTACCATCCATGAGCGGATACCTGAGAGTTATCGACTAATACGATGTAATTGAAAGGGAACTTGTCCACTCTTTCATCCGTAGATGCTACTTTTCGTATGGGAGGGAACCACTCAGATTGACTTCTATGGATAGGATTCATGTTGATAAGCGCCTACAATGCTGCAATTTGCAAAGCTAGAGGTTCTTCTAGAATCCTTGCAAACATTCACAGAGAAAGCTAACTTAACGGATTGATTCCAACGAAGAGCTTGTTAGAAGATGAATGTCACGACCTGATTTTTGAGGCTTCGAAAAACCGAATCGTGACTAAAAAGACGAAAGTGAAAAAAAAAACGAAATTAAAAAGAAGATAAAATAGGAGATGAAAATTTGATAAAATTTAAAACAAGAAAAAAGAGTCATCGACACCAAAATTAATTCAAAATTAAAATCAAATATTTCAAACAGGAAATACAATTATGAAGAAAAATACAAGACTCTAAAAGACCAACAAGGGACTGACGCTCCGGAACGACCCCCTCTATGACCGCATAGCTCTCGAACGCTCCTCCACCTCGATCGGTACCTGAAAAAAAAAAGAGTAGAAAGGAATGAGTATAAAAATTATACTCAGTAAGCAACCTACTTGTAGACTCTTATCGCATTCAAATTTTGACAAACTTCCAATGAAACTATTGCCAAGAAGATTCAAACGAACCTGTTGCATTAGCCACTCAAGCACATCAACATTTGTTAGAAATAACTATTTTTAATTTCATAAATTATGTAAAAGTCAAATGGTCAATTTGACTTATTCTTTTGTGAAGATTAAAGGGGATCGGGAATAAATCCCGTTCACAAACGTCTTTTGTCGGGAGACTATAAATACCCACAATATGTTATGTAAAATTCAGATTCGTGGATGAATGTAATTCAGATCTCAAATTGAAACATTCCCCTTAGAAATCCAAGCATCATATTTGCCATTTCTAAGTTTCAACCAATCCTTGTGGTAGAATTGCACCCAAGCCATTCAATCAAGCCTTGATCAAGTTTGATTGTAGAGTGACTCAATTTAGAACAAGGTTTCCAAATCTTGCTTCTAGATATTCGATCATAAGAGGTAATCTAATTCTAGCCTTATCTCTTGGTTGATCCAAATTTCGTATAAGGAGGTGTTAATTACTTTGATTCAAGGGTTCTCACTTCAACAAAAGCTTGGATCATTGGGCTGAGGATTAGGGTTGCCTTATCAGTTTGGTATCAGAGTCAGGTTGCATCTTTATGGCCGACTCTAGAATTGATTTTATCTTTAATTTCCGCTATTGTTTATCGTCTCTTTAAATCTGTCATTTATTTTCTTACTGCCATTTCCATCGTTCTTCATTATCTTTCTACTTTGTTCTTAGTGTCCTGTTAAAGATCATATTCAGATCTTGAAAGAAAAAAAAAATCCTTATCATATTGTTCTTAATAAATCCTTATCATTAGATCATTTGCACATTCAAATAAATTTCAATTCTCATTTTTCCCTAAAGCATATAAATCTGGAACTATTGTGTTCGATCTTCACGACCATTCTCTTTGGATTCATTTTTTTTCAGTTTGCAATTATATCCAAAAATATCTTTGTTCCTTATTTATTTGTTCATTTCTTATTTTATTTTGTTGCTACTACATAATTACCTTGTCTTGATTGTCTTGAATAGCTCGCTACTATCAGAATTGCTTTATCCATATTACCTACCTTGATTAGAAATTAGTCACTTTTCCAAATAGCCTACCTTTGTGTGTTAAACATGAGTGTTCCTGAGTGTAAAATCAGCGAGTTGAGTGTGTGAGGTCCTAAGCATATAAAACTACTGTTTGTACAATCATGAATCAAGACGAGAAAAATGGAGGGGAGATCAATGGTCTAGTTGAAGAAGTCCAGAAGAATGAGGAGAAACTAGAAGATGGTATTCATTTGGCACTTATTACAAGAAGACTTCTTAAAACTCAAGTTACGGAGAATGATGCTGATGATCAAAGAGACAACCTATTTCACACGCGGCGTTTAGTCAAGGGGACTGCTTGTAGTCTTATCATTGATAGTGGAAGTTGCACCAATGTAGTAAGTACTATGTTGATCAAAAGGTTGCAAATTCCAACTCAAGATCATCCTAAACTTTACAAGCTCTAATGGCTCAATGATAGTGGAACAATGAAGGTAATTTCCCAAGCTTTAATATCTTTTACTTTGGGAAAATATAAAGATGAAGTTCTTTGTGATGTGTTACCAATGCATGCTGGAGACAAATTGCTTGGCCGACCATGACAATTTGATAGGAGGGTTATGTATGATGGCTATTTGAATAGGTTTTCTTTTGTAAAAGATGGTAGAAAAACCACTCTTGTACCTTTGAGTTCTGCAAATGTATTTGCTGATCAATTAAAGTTGGAGGAAAGAAAGAAAGAGTTTGAGGAAAAAGAGTTAAAAGAAAAACAAGAGTTGAGTGAAAAAATAGAGAAAAATCAAAGAGAAAAAAAGAAGAAAGAAAAATTAAAGAGAAAAAAAGAAGAATGAAAAAAGAGATGAAATTGAGGAAAAAAGGAAGAGAGATAGTTATTTGGCTACCGTTGGAGAGGTGAGAAGGTTTTCACAAAAATCGATCTTTGTACTTATGTACAATGGAGGATTTTTGGTCTCTAACTATAACAACTTGGCTTTGCGTAGTGTTTTTCAATACCTTTTACAGGAATTTGAAGGCATGTTTCAAGATAAAGAAATACCTCCCATTAAAGGTATTGAACATAAAATAGACTTCATTCCAAGGACTGTCATTCCTTATAAGCCAGCTTATCGAGTCAATCCAACTGAGACAAAAGAAATTCAAAGGCAAGTGGAGGAGCTCATGGAGAAGGGCTATATATGAGAAAGTTTGAGTCCATGTTCTATACGAGACTTATTGGTGCTAAAGAAAGATGAAACTTGGCGCATATGCATGGATAATAAAGTCATCAACAAAATCACGGTAAAGTATCGATATCCTATTCCTAGGTTAGACGATATGCTTGATTTATTGCATGATTCATGTCTATTTATAAAAATTATTTTGAAATCTGGATATCATCAAATTAGAATGCATGTAGGATGTTAAGGATATTTAGTAATAAATTATAGTTTACCATATATATTATATTTGATATTTTATAATGTTTGCCTTATTACCATACGGATCTTTCCATTTACTGTTATTTCCATTTATTACTATTTCCATATCCTTGTAATTTATTTAATTATAAATAAGATAACTTTCACACCATTTAGGTGTGGTGGATTAATCAAACATTCACATGGTATCAGAGCCCTTTCGGTTTAACAACCCCAATCCCTTATTTTCAATGGCTTTTGAAATCTTCTACTATTCTTCTCTACCACCACTGCTGGCTTTGACGCCGTAAGGGCAGTCATCATGGCTGCCACATGCAGAGCCGATTGATTACTCTTCGGCTCCACGCTTTTGACCTCCAAATCATCCTTCGCCATACTCTGTACATACAACCTCACCTTTTCCAAACATAGTCTCTTTCATTTTCTTCCCAATTTTCCCTTCATCCTTCATCCTTCATCCTTCATCCTTCATCCTCCATCCTTCATCCTCCATCCTTCACAGAAACCCTAATCTTAGGATCTTCATCAGCGTTCTCTTCGGAAATATACAGAATCTCAATAAGCCCATCGACCTTATGCAGAGATTTACCTTTGGAATATGGGCACCGCACTGGCCTCTTCGCCAACCAAGTTGTCGTCGCCCTTCTCGCCAAAATTGGCTCCTTCGCCCAATGTGGCGACTCTTCCGACTGGCCCTTTTTGCCAAAATTGGCTCCTTCGCCCAATGTGGCGACTCTTCCGGCTTCAACATTGTCTTTGTCCCTTGCTCTAGGTTTCCCCTTCTACTTCTTGGGGTTAGACATATTCTCACCAGAGTCAAGGCAGCATCGTCGCTAAGCGACAATCCCTCTTCATGGGTTAGACATATTCTCGCCGAAGCCAAGGCAGCATCGCCGCTGAGTGGCGATCCCTCTGCAATTTTCGATGGCCAAGAAAGTGTTTCTCTACGCTTCCTCTGAACCAGGTTGTTGACATCTTGACGAAAAGTGTTTCTCAACCTCTTTGAATTTTTTAGATCCAAGCTTCACGTTCGTTCAAATCCGACGCTCAGCTTGCGGTGGGGTGTTAAGGATATTTAGTAATAAATTATAGTTTACCATATATATTATATTTGATATTTTATAATGTTTGCCTTATTACCATACGGATCTTTCCATTTATTGTTATTTCCATTTATTACTATTTCCATATCCTTGTAATTTATTTAATTATAAATAAGATAACTTCCACACCATTTAGGTGTGGTGGATTAATCAAACATTCACATAGGAGATGAATGAAAAATAACTTTCAATATTAAGTTTGAATTGTATGAATGGCATGTTATGCCTTTTGGGTTAACTAATGCTCCTAGAACCCCTATGCGATTAATATAATAATGTTTTGGGAAAATATTTGAAAAAACATGTTGTTTATATTGATGATATTATAATTTATTTGAAGATTTTGCTTGAACGTGTGGAGCATGTTAAGTTAGTTTTGATTACACATAGCAAAGAGAAATTTAATTTTAATAAGTGTAGCTTTTGCACGGAAAAAGTTCTTGACTTTATAGTTGGTAAAAACCGAGTAGAAGGAGATAAAAAGAAAGTTAAAGTCATTAGAGATTTGCTAATACCAAAAAGTGCAAGTAAAATTAGAAGTTTTTATGGGTTAGCTAGCTTTTATAAAAGATTTATAAACGATTTTAGTACCACAGCTGCATCATTGCATAACTTAATGAAAAATAATGTTGTTTTAAAATGGGGAGAAATGCAGGAGAATGCATCCAATTTTCTTAGGAAGAAATGAAGCAAAACCATTATTTGTTTAGGCTAGCTTTGATAAAAGTATTGAAATTGAATGTGATGTATGTGATTTGGGCATAAGTATTGTTTTAATTCAAGAAGGAAAGCACTTATATTAGAGTGAAAAACTAAATGGCCAACATTGAAATATATTATATATTAACTATGATAAAGAATTATTTACTTTAGTTCATATATTGCATGTGTGGCAACTATTTATGGCCTAGAGAATTTGTGATCCATTTTAATCATGAAAGCTTCAAGTATGTGAAGGGTCAAAGCAAACTGAATCGTAGACATACAAAGTGGGTGGAACTTATTAAAACATTTTCGTATGTCATCAAATATAAGCAAGGTAATGATAATATGGTAGTTGATGTGTTATCTAAAAGGTACGATCTCTTTACTTCTCTTAGTCCAAAAATTCTTGGACTTGAGCATATTACCGAATTATACAGAGATGTCCAAGATTTCAGAACTATTTATGCATCTTGTCTTGCAAAAAAAAAGCGGTAGATGATTATTATTTGTTTCATAAATTTTTTATGCTTTGTATTTCTAAATGCTCTATAAAAAATTTTCTTTTGAGAGAAGCACATGGTGGTGCCTTAATGGGACATCTCAGGATTAATACAGTTTATAAGATGTTGCATAAACACTTCTTTTGGCCGAAGATAAAGCACGATGTCCATAAGTTTTGTAGCAAATGTTTTAAACGCAAAGAAACTAAATGTCCTTCGAATCCTGCCCGACGCGAAGTATTTCGTAGAATTTTTCTGCCAATACACGCCGGACACATGTCGACCATTCCGGCGAGGCGCGGCCCTCTCTTTGCCTGACACGCATCCCTCCGCCGTTCCTCTTCTTCCTCACGTCTCTGCGATTTTCCAGAAAACTGATTATTTTCTATTTTCGTTGCATTTTTGTATTTCTTTCTACATTACTAGGATTAATATGATTCCTTCACGAGATTTGTAGATCTCATTCTCATCTACATATAGGGTGTAAATTATTTCTAACCACAGTGGTAATAAACTAAGTCCAAAGCTGGCAAGAAATATCAATACTCACATCCTTGGTCGAATGTCGGAACTCCTATTTTCGATCCGAATCAATCAAGGCTCACTTCACAAATTATGACCGTAATCCACTCTAGATTAACATACTCCAATTTCAGAATCTAACTCTCAATATTTCTAACATGAGGAAAATCCGAAAACCATTGTTCAAGAACATACCTACGGATTTTCTTGGTTCTTTAACAGTTTAGGACAATTTAAGAGTCCAGAATGTTCTGCTCTATGTTGTGTTAAGATTTCGTGAAGAAGGCTCGGCCGGAACCAGACTCCTCGTGGCTGGAGCAGCGGTTACCTCCCGTTCGTTCTCTCTAGAATTTTCTTTCTCTCTCTATAATTTTCTTCCTCTCTCTCTTTCCTTTTTTCTTCCTTTCCCTTTTCCTCTTTATTTTTTTTTCTCTCTTCTTGTAAATGATATGTTACTAATGAGATGGGAGGGTAGAATGACTAAGTTACTCCTCCGGGTTGACCTTGACTATCCTTCCAATTTTCTATCATTTTTATTTTATATTTTTTTCTTAAGTTCTTCTTTTATTTCTAATCATTTTTCTCTTCTTCCTCATCTCGGACTTTGGTCTCTAAGACCCTCAATAAAATCTCGAAAATTTAACCTTAAAGGTAAAATTTGATTTTAAACTTTCTATTGAGGTTCGGGTCTTCCAATGAATGACTCTTAGATTGAACTTGGAACCTATGATGGTCACTCTTAGATACCAAGACAATTCACTCCAGAATTAGCTTTGTCAAAACTAATTCAATGAATCAGTTTAAACATCAAACCTAAAGCAAGGTTTGAAAAAAGAATAACACCAAAAAGGTATCAAGAAAACACAAAGGTTTTGTTTGTATTCAACAATTGATTCCCAAACATAAATATTACATTCCTTTAAATAGGCCAAAAAAAATAACCCTAACATAATAAAGTTTAACCACCAACTACAAACTACTAATAAATGCTATTAAATACAAATTGAAGAAAATAAGACATGCATAAATTGTCTTAATTGGTAGTTCAACTACCAAAGGCAAGTTTTCTAATCACTTTCCAATGTCAACCACTCCAATATCTTCTTGATTTGATATGCTAATGCTATAAAGATTTTTGGGCTCAAAAGACTTTCTTTCAACTTGTACACTAGCTAGCCTTTGAAGATGCAATGTATAGGCCTCTTGAATCTTTTTAACCTTGCTTCTTGTAATCGCTCCTTCGGGTACATACAAAGGGTCAGCAGCTGAATTCATATCACATGTTCATTAGTTTAGTTTTCTGGGATCCATCCCCACCAATCAAACTAGCATTCCTTCCTCCATTCACTAGCAAAGAAAAGAGCCAGGAGTCAAACTGATGGTCCAAAAAATCTACTTAAAGTCCTAATCGAAGATCCAACCAACCAACTAGCTGATATCCTCAACTGTAAAAGAGCTTTGAGTGGGTAGCAAACTATTTATTGGCCGGGGAGTCCATATTCTATAGACTTCAAAAATCCACTCTCTAAGAAAATGGCAAGTACTACTACTCTACTTAAGTTGTTAAAGTCTCCCACTACTCACTAAGGAAGAAGATAGAAGCCTATAGAAATTTAAGCGACGATAAATGTCAGATCTCTTTGCGAGCATGAAACCGCGCTTTACTGTGATTGATAAATGGCATAAACCTATTCAACAAATAAATAAGAACATAGGTTCGCCATACACTCACAGAGCACTCACTTCAAACTAGTGACCAGATAATGCGAAATTCAAACCAGTGCAAGGGATGAAAATGCTCGAGTCAAAACGAAAGGCAAAAACTTGATTATCGACGCTCTACTAATAGACTCCCTCCTTTGAAGGTAGATCCAAACTCCCACTCAAAATGGTTACTAGAAAAGGATTGGTTGTCTTTCGAACATCAGATCTCGAGTACAAGCCAAGGAGAAAGACTGTCATCTCAGGTATACAATCGATAGAGTAAGGAAAGGACAGTTCCTTTCTAGCGAGTCACTCTGTCTCCTTTCAGGGTAACCCCTTTGCACCATTGTGCTCACTTACAGGTAAGGGAAATGATTTGAAAAAAACAGTAGGTAATTCAGGTGTAGGCGCAACTCACCATTTCAGCGTACCGTCCCTTCTTCTCAATAAGCCACTTCGTCTCCGCATTTGAACGAAATTTGATTTCAAGCCTTGCCCGAGAATCTTTGCTTGGGAGCACCTAGGTTTAAACTATACGCAAGTCCTAGAATAAAGAATTTTCCTGACTACATGCGAAAGCTTTTCCTTCTGCTGGATTGAAAAATCATCCTTATTCCTGGTCCAGACCCGCAATCGCAGTCAAAGAACTGACTTGAACTTAGTGCTTGCGAGACAGAGGTTCAGAAGCAAACAGACCTACAGAAATCAGTCCAATGGAGGAAAAAGAAAGAAACAAACACGTATTTACATCTGAAAGGTTAAATTGCTGTAGAGTGAAAGAAGGAAAGAAAAGAAAAGGGACGGACACATTGCACTTCCACTAATTCAATGAATCGGTTTAAACATCAAACCTAAAGCAAGGTTTGAAAAATAAAATAACACCAAAAAGGTATCAAGAAAACACAAAGGTTTTGTTTGTATTCAACAATTCATGCCCAAACATAATATTACCTGCTTTTAAATAGGTCCAAAAGATAACCCCAACATAATAAAGTTCAGTCACCAACTACAAATCACTAATAAATGCTATTAAATACAAATTGAAGAAAATAAGGTATTCATAAATTATCTTAATTGGTAGTTCAACTACCAAAGGCAAGTCTTTTAATTACTTTCCAATGTCAGCTACTCCATTATCTTCTTGATTTGATATGCTAATGCTATAAAGATTTTTGGGCTCAAAAGTCTTTGTTTCAACTTGTACACTAGCTAGCTTAGGCCTCTTGAATCTTCTTAACCTTGCTTCTTGTAATCGGTCCTTCGGGTACATGCAAAGGGTCAACAGTTGAATTCATATCAATCATAGTCTCCATCTCTTGATAATATTCAGCAACACTTTTTATTCATTGCCTCAAACCTTGCAATTTAGTTTTCAAATTTCTTTCGTAATGTTTTGTAACATACCTTTTTCTCATGGCTTCTTTAAGTTCTTCCCAAGTCCCTATTGGATCCTCCTCTTTTCTTCTTCTCTCGGATTTGAGATGTTGGTACCAATCACCGGCATGATTGGTAAATTCGGCAATAGCAAGTCTCATCTTCTTATTTTCACTATAGGTGTTGCAATCAAACACATGCTCTATCTTTACTTTCTTCTTTTTATGTCAATTTTTTTTTAGTCTCTACGATTAATATATATATATATATCAGTAAAAAAAAAACAATATTCAGTTCTTGTCCAGAAAGAAACAAAGAATTTGATTTTAGGACAAATTCTTTTAAAGAAAGGAGATGATACGAATCCAACAATGGATCATTTACATGTACTCGAAGGAGCAATTATAAGAAGCAACACAAAGAAGATTCAAGTATCAAATCAATAAAAGAATTGAGTGGCAATAAAATATCACTTAACATTGGAAAGTGATTTGAAGACTTTTGGTATTTTGTAGTTGAACTACCAATTAAGACAATTTATGTTTGCCTTATTTTCTTCAATTTGTATTTAATAACTTTTATTAGTCGTTTGTAGTTAGTAATTGAACTACATTATGTCTAGATTATCTTTTTGGCATATTTAAAGGCATGTAATATTCAATTTTGAAATCATTGTGGAATACAAACAAAACCTTTGTGTTTTCTTAATACCTTTTTGGTGTTATTCTTTTTCAAACCTTGCTTTAGGTTTGATGTTTAAACCGATTCATTGAATTAGTTTTGATCAAGCTAATTCTGGAGTGAGTCATTGATATGAACCAAAAGACATCAATCATACAATATACTTCAATGAAGATGTGAAGAAAAGGTTGTCAAAATTATCAAAAGATGTTTCAATTCATGCTACATTGAAGAAGAATGAAGTTTGATTGTTATAAATTTTGGGTGGGTTACAAATTAGAGTAATTTAGAGTTATTATATTTTAAGAATTTTTAATTACTTTAGGTTACATTTACATAATGGCTAATTATGGCCCTTAAGTGTGAATGTTACAACTCTTGGAATGCCTTTAATAGTTTCATTTTTGAGGCTATATAAAGCATGTACGTTGTATTTATAAGTAGACTTAAAAAATATAGTAAAAGGAGCAATTGTGCTTTCTTTAACCAATGACTAAGCTTCTTTGCAATTCTATGTAGTTTATGTTGCATGTAGAATCATTCAAGCTCGACATGATCAATCTTTCTTGTGGAGTGATTCGAATCTCAATCAAGTGTTCTTGCCTTGAGATTTTTGATCAACAAGAATTATTCAAGCTAGACATGATCGAGCTGGCCTTTAGAGTGATTCGAATCTCAAATAATGTTCTTGCCTTGAGATATTCAATCAACAAGGTAATTCGAATCTTACTCCCCTTGTAGTGATTCCTTATCTTATAAGGTAGGAATCAACTTTTTTAGGTCTAGCTTCAAATCAGCCTAACCTTCCGTTCCCGTAACCAAGTTTTTCTTTCTCACTCCTGACTTTCACAAGTCCCCTTATGTACTTTTTCTTCAGTGTGGGGAAAAGGGCACCCTCTACTTCTACTTCTAACTAAAGGCGAACAGCCGACATTGCAAGAAAATGGAGAACCCCCGCCTGTTTAAGTCCGTCGTTCCGAGCCGAAAAGCGTACCGGCAGTTTGAGTCGCGAAAGGGCCGCTTGCTTAATTATCTTATTCTAATTCATAATATCTATCTAAGATTCTATATCTATTATATAATAGAAAGCAAATCATTTTGTTTTCCATCAGAGGAAGAAGCAAATAAAGCAAAGACCTCCTCTTTCCGTTTGCTCTTCCTGAAGTGAGTGAATTGCATGTAGAGATCCATATGAGCTTATAGTTTAATTGGTTGAAACGTACCGCTCATAACGGTTATATTGTAGGTTTGAGCCCTACTAAGCCTACCACCCCTTCCCTTATCTTCACCTGATACAAGGCAGTCGAAGTCCCCGCCACCCTACAGATCTCAATCTAGTGACGTGGAACCACACAGCTGCCGCTGCCCTTTGGGCACGCTCCTACGCTTACCACTCACCTCCGCACTTGCAACATGCCCCCTTCCTTCTGGCAATATGGATTTCATAATATGCTAATCAGCTGAGCGAGCAATAGCTATTCGATCGCTATATTCTTCATAAGGCAACCCTAATCCTCAGCCCAGCAAGAACCCTTGAATCAAAGTAATCAACACCTCCTTATACGAAAATTTGATCAACTAAGAGATAAGGCGAGAATTAGATTACCTCTTACGATCGAAGATCTAAAAGCAAGATTTGGAACCTTGTTCTAAATTGAGTCACTCCACAATCTAACTTGATCAAGACTTGATTGAATGGCTCGGGTGCAATTCTACCACAAGAATTGCTTAACACTTAGAAATGGCAAATATGATGCTCGGATTTCTAAGGGAAACGTCTCAATTTGAGAACTGAATTACATTCATCCACGAATCTGATTTTTACATAACATATTGTGGGTATGTATAGTCTCCCAACAAAAGACGTTTGTGGCCGGGATTCAATCCTGATCTCCTTTAATCTCCACAAAAGACGAAGTCAATTTTGACCATTTGACCATTGCAAAATGAAAACAAAAAAACAATAAAATCTTTCAACAAATGTTGATATGTTTGAGTGGTTAAAGAAATAAACTTGAAATCTATTGGGATTCACTCATGTAGGTTTAAACCCCATTATTGACATTTTAAAGTTTTTCAACTTCAACCGGGAAAATATTCAATTGTCCTTCGTCAAGTATCAGCTTGAATGTCATTTTAAAGTTTTTCAACTTCAACTGGGAAAATATTCAATTGTTTTTCAACTTCAACTGGGAAAATATTCAATTGTTTTTCAACTTCAACTGGGAAAATATTCAATTGTCCTTCGTCAAGTATAGCTTCTAAATCTACAAATGATGGTTGAAGATGAAGAATGAATGTCCAGTTGGAACATTTGGAACACCGTGATTCTCGCCTTGGATCGTGTAATAGGTCCAGTTGGAACATTTGGAACACCGTGATTCTCGCCGTGGATCGTGTAATAGGTCCAGTTGGAACATTTGGAACACCGTAATTCTTGCCTTGGATCGTGTAATAGGTCCAGTTGGAACATTTGGAACACCGTGATTCTCGCCGTGGATCGTGTAATAGGTCCAGTTGAAACATTTGGAACACCATGATTCTTATCATCTTCCCCCTCTTCAAAAGGATTCGGCCTCGAATCAGAAAAATCATCACCTACATCAAAAGGACTCAAGTTAGCAACATTGAAAGTAAAATGAAAAATCATCACCTATATCAAAAGTGTCCAAAAGTGTTGAAGAATATTACAACAAGGATCAAGTCTACCTTACTTGTGGTCACTTTTCAAAAGAGTTTTTCCTTGAAGCAACTTTGAAATTTTGGTTCTCAATTCTCTCCTTCACCTCCTTGTGCAATGTTTTGATCAAGTCTACTTTACTTGTGGCTTGCTTATATTTGATGACATACGAAAATGTTTCAATAAACTCCACCCACTTTGCATGTCTTCGGTTCAGTTTGCTTTGACCCTTAGATACTTCAAGCTTTCATGATCAGAGTGGATCACAAATTCTCTAGGCCATAAGTAGTGTTGCCACACCGTGATTTTGTTGATGGCTCTACAATCCACGCACATGTGCCCCGTTCCATCTTTCTTCGGCACCAATAAGACTGGTACAAAACATGGACTCAAACTCTCTGGTATATAGCCCTTCTCCATAAGCTCCTCTACTTGCCTTTGAATTTCTTTAGTCTCAGTTGGGTTGGCTCTATAAGCTGGCCTATTAGGAATTACTGCCCCTGGAATGAAGTCTATTTTATGTTCAATACCTCTAATGGGAGGTAGTCCTTTAGGGACTTCATCTTGGAATACGTCATCAAATTCCTGTAAAAGAGATTGAAACATACTAGGCAAAGACAAATTGTTATCGTTAGAGACCAAACATCCTTCCTTGTACACAAGTACAAAGATGGTTTTTTTGTGAGAACATTGCCCTTCTAACCTCTCCAACTCTAGCCAAACAACACTCATTCTTTCCTTTTTTTTTTTTTTAATTTCATTCTTTTTTTCACTATGTTTTTTTCTTTGACTTTTCTCTATTTTTTCACTCAACTTTTGTTTTTCTTTCAACTCTTTTTCCTCAGACTCTTTCTTTTTTTCTTCCAACTTTAATTGATCAGCGAATACATTTGTAGAACTCAAAGGTACAAGAGTGGTTTTTCTGCCATCTTTTACAAAAGAATATCGATTCAAATAGCCATTATACATAACCCTCCTGTCAAATTGTCATGGTCGGCCAAGCAATATGTCTCCAGCATGCATTGGTAAAACATAAAAAAGAACTTCATCTTTATATTTTCCTATAGTAAAAGATATTAAAGCTTGAGAAGTTCCCTTCATTGTTCCACTGTCATTGAGCCATTGAAGCTTGTAAGGTTTAGGATGGTGTTGGGTTGGAATTAGCAAACTTTTGATCAGCATTGTACTTACGACATTGGTGCAGCTTCCACTATCAATTACAAGACTACAAGGAGTCCCCTTGACTAAACACCTTGTGTGAAATAGGTTGTCTCTTTGATCATCAACATCATTCTCTATAACTTGAGTTTTAAGAAGTCTCCTAGTAACAAGTACCAAATGACTCCCATCTTCTAGTTCCTCCTCATTCTCTTGAATTTGCTCTTCAACTAGCTCATCATGGTCACTTTCCTCACTATCTGTGACAACTTGTCCATTCTTGATGATCATGACTCTCTTGTTAGGACAATCACGACTAAGATGACCAATTCCTTGACATTTCCAACATTTGATGTCTCTATTTCTTTCTCGAATCTCCTTATATTCCTCCGCTTTCTCTTTACCCTTGGAGGTCTCAGCTTTGTTCTTTTTGTCAAGATCATACTTGCCTCCAACTTTAAAATCTATCTTTTCAATATTTGCATTATGTTTCCAAGTGTTGAAAGTAGTAGACTTTGAAATACCATACCTCTTGGAGTTCTCCTTCTCCCAAGCTAGTTGCCCTTCGATTTTGACAGCAAGGTGTAACAATTTCTGCATATCAAAGTACACGTGCCTATCCACTTGATGAGCAAGTTGTCGGTTTAACCCACCAAGAAATCTAGCCATTGTATCTTCCACATCTTTATCAATACATGCTCTATTCATAAGGGTCTCCATTTCTTTGTAATATTCTTCAACACTTTTGGATCCTTGTTGTAAAGTATAGAGTTTTTGCTTGAGTACTCGAGAAAAGTGACCATGATGGATTTCAAAAACTCGAGATATTCTTGTCAAAAGTGTAATATTAAGCCTACCTTACCTATATCAAAAGTGTCCAAAAACTCGCCAGTCAGGCACACCGTGAGGCTGACTACAGCAGACCGGGAGGTTACAATTCCTATTTTCCTCTTTCAATTTTTGGGAGTGAATGTAGGAAGTTCAAACGGTGGATTAGGTGTGAAGATTCAACCAAAGAAGTCTTGGGGATCGGCAATAGCTAAGCATTGTGGCCATCACAGTTCAAGCGACGTATGGTTGACGCACAACCTACGGGCTTCTTAGCCAAAAGAAAAAAAAACTAAATAAAAAGGATGTCATTCCTCTAATCTAAAGCTTTAGTCTAATCTTAGACAAATAGCAAGGAGGATATGAAGCACGGGTAGACCATGGCTCCAACCAGGGTGGTTCATGACTGGGCTAATAAAAAACGGTCTCAAGCAGGGAAACGCGGGATGGAAGGCAGGCTGAAAAGTCTTGGCTTTGTTTCACAGAAAAAGGACTAAGGAAATTTCATTTACGTAGTGGTGATGCAGGCGTCAGTTGACCAGGTTTATAGATAATAGAGATAAATATTAGATATATATGCAAGATTGAATACGCGATTCGCGCAGGTCTGCTTTCTTTTTTAAAATAGCAAGGAGACAATTTATTCGCTAGGTGATTCAGCTAGCTAAATCAGACTAATACAATTCATTCGTCCTACGAGATATAGAGCAATTCAAACTCTTAGTTAGACTAGGGTTAGAGCAAGTCATTCTATTCTCTTTAAGGTTAGGTAGGTGAAGCGTCTAGCTTAGGGGGGCGCATCGAATCGCTGAAAAGTCTTGGTTATTCTCCAATTTGGTAAGATGAAGATAGAAAACCACAATGATTCCAAACTGAACTTCCCTCGTCTCGTATCCATGCTGCCCCGACTCCAAACTTGATGTTTCTCATTCCCTTCTATAGCCCTTACCAGGCAGTTTTCATTATGTGTTCTTTGCAGTGTGATGGGAGGTTAGGAGTGAGTTAAGCTAATGCATACAAATAGGCAGATCAGGTTCATCCTTTGATGTTGAGGCCAGTGCAAGTTTGTCTATGATTAAAAGTAATGGTGGGGTTGAAGCTGGCTCATTCATGCTAGTCATCTTAGAGATATGAGTTAGAACAATGTTCACCAACTCTTCCATAGTGTTCATGTATCGAAAAAGCTTTTGAATATGAGTTTTCATTCTTATATTAAAGTGCTTAGCTTTATATCCCCCCTAAGGTAGCACTGCCGAGCAGGCGATCCCTGTCTTGTTTATCAAGCTAGCTTTTCCCATGGTACTCAAATTCGATTTGTGAGAGCTTGAGGATTTCAAAACAAACAAAGGGACCTTAAGCATTCTCAATAAAAATGTCTATCTATAAAGCGCTAAGTTGAAGAGAGAACCAAGTGCCACAAAGAGATGATAAGTGGGAGAAAGAGTGAAATGGAAATCTCTGATGGAATGGAAGACCTCCCATCCACTGACAACAAGACTGCAACCTAACACCCAAGTTAGCTTGAAAAGAATATAAATAGTTTGGACGAAAGGCCATGCAGTAGAGTTTCTGCTTCCGCAAAGGTTGCATCTTTGATCCCTAGAGAAGACTTGTTCAATTCCACATGACAGCACCCTAACCATCTCTGATGACCCCACCATAATCTGAATTTCTAGAGGGGATGACTTCCCTACTCCTTTAAAGTTCATTTTTATCTTTGAATGAATTTTCATTGAAAAAAAAGTCATGGTGTTCACGTTTGGCTGCTAAGTACCTCTCCAATGGCAAAAATGAATTGTCCAACCCACCTCTGAAATATCCTGCATAACAAAAGATATTATTTGGTATAGAGAGACTCTTCGGCAGAACTTGGACTAGACTTTGGTTGCGCAATGGTAACCTGATTCGCTTCTGGGATGATGTTTAGCCGTGTCACTCTCCTCAGAGATCCATGCCATAATTTCTATCAATTCACAAGGTTCTCATGATCTCAAAGTGATAGTGATATGAACCAAGAGACATCAATCATACAATATGCTTCAATGAAGATGTGAAGAACATATTGTTGAAATTATCAAAAGATATTTCAATTCATGCCACATTGAAGAAGAATGAAGTTTCATGTTATAAATTTTGGGTGGATTACAATTTAGAGTAATTTAGATTTATTGTATTTCATTAATGTATTTTAAGACTTTTAATTAGGTTACAATTACATAATGGTTAATTATGGGCATTAAGTATGAATATTACAACTCATTTAGTAGTTTCATTTTGAGGCTATATAAAGCCATGTATGTTGTATTTGTAAGTAAACTTGGAAAATATAGTAAAAGGAGCATTAGTTCTTTCTTTAGCCAATGGCTAAGTTTATTTGCAATTCTATGTAGTTTAGGTTGCATGTAAAATCATTCAAGCTCGACATGATCAATCTTGCTTGTGGAGTGATTCGAATCTCAAGCAAGTGTTCTTGCCTTCAGATATTTGATCAACAAGAATCATTCAAGCTAGACATGATCGATCTTGCTTGTGGAGTGATTCGAATCTCAAACAATGTTCTTGATATTCGATCAACAAGGTAATCCGAATCTTATTTCCCTTGTATTGATTCCTTATCTTATCAGATAGATTACATGAAATATGAAGGAGAAAAAAGTTTCTCTCCTTATTCAACTGCCCATCCTAGAGCATTTGGCTTCATCATACTTTTTGTTTTTTCTTTTTTTTTTTTTTTTTTTTTTTTGGCTATGGACAACTAAGAGAAATATTATCTTCCAGCCCAAAAAAAAAAAGGAGGAAAATCTCTTTTGTCAGCTCAATCCTCACCATAAGAATTTTGTATGCCAAATCTGCCTAAAAATCTCAGAAGGTGATCAATTAGGCCCCTTTTCAGTAGATGAAATACGGATGAAAGTATATGATATGAATTCAACTACTGACTCTTTGCATGTACCCGAAGGACTGATTACAAGAAGTAAGGCTAAAAAGATACAAAAGGCCTATGCATTGCATCTTCAAAGGCTAGCTAGTGTACAAGTTTTAACAAAGACTTTTGAGCCCAAAAATCTTTACAGCATTAGCATATCAAATCAAGAAAATAATGGATTGGCTGACATTGGAAAGTGATTAGAAGACTTTGCTTTTGATTTGAACCACGACCAAGGAATTTCCATACCTCAAGTTCCAATTACAAGGACGAGAGCCAAGAAGCTACAACAAACCTTATACAGTTATATTCAAGCTATGGTGAGCTCGTCAAAGAAAATTCTAGAAGACGCTGGAGACCTCCCTTATATGTTGTGCAAAGTTGAGCTTCAAGAAGAGATGAATTAAATGCACTTTAAGTTGCATTTAATGAACTCCGCTGAATTTATTAAATTAGTCCAAGGATGACTAATAAGCACATTTTATTCATTGCGCTTATCTCTTTTAATTCTCTTATAATCTTTTTTTTTTCTTTCTCGGTTTGTGTAGAATGTTCATATTCTATCACAAAAATATAGAACAAAAAAAAAAACCATTTCTTATGTTCTTTAAAGTGTTAGATCTGGATCTTATCGACACTTTGTTCTTCTTTAAGATCTTCTAAATCAATTTTCTTGTTGGTAAATTGATTAGATTTTGCCAATCAAAAGGAGAAAAAAAAAACATTGAAAGAAAGAAAGCTTATTGATGTTAAATGTCTTTCCTTTTTCCTCTTGATAATATGTAACTCTCATATGTTACTACGTCTAAATTAGTCCTTATCATTTTCTTTCTTTAATTCGTTTCTTTGTCGTTATTCGGATTGCTCCTTTAATACCCTTGTTTATGTGTTGAGTGTGCTGTCTATTCACTTTGAATTGCACTTAGCTCTATAACATAGCTTGTCTCACATCCCAATTTGTTTTTTGGAGTGTGATTTGTGTGTGCTCAATTGTGAGGGTGAGTTTGTAGGGGGGTGACATATTGATTCGAGTGTTGAGTGTTAAACACGAGTGAACTACATTTACGAGTGAATACACGTGAGGGAGCGCTTGTGAGGTCCTTTTTTCTTTTAACTTTCTTTTGTAGCATGGAAAATCCAGATGAAAATCCTGACATTACTGATGCACGATTGAGAGAAGCACAACAAGGAAACATGGAAAGACTAATTCGAGGAATAGAAGAGTTGACTGATCGAATAGGAAGATTGGAGATTCAAATTGTCGCCCTCAACAGAGGATTCCAGTACCTACGCCCTCAACCGATACATATGAGGGCGACAATTTGGATCACCACGAGGATAATCCACATGCGGTTGGTCATGGCTTGATGCAAGGGAGAGACCATGGCAGAAGGTATCATAATTTACAACGAGTTTCTTAGGATGATAGAATTGATCGTAATGCGGGGAGCATTAAATTAAAACTTTCCAAGTTTTACGGCAAAACCGATCCAGAGGAGTACCTTGAATGGGAGAAAATGGTGGAGTCGGTGTTCAACTGTCATAATTTTAGTGATGAAAAGAAGGTATTGTTATGCATTGCTCAATTCAAACAATATGCTCAAATTTGGTGGGATAAATTGATGTCAAGTAGGAGAAGAAACCTTGAAGCACCAATTGATCCATGGTACGAGTTCAAAGAGTCCATGAGGAAGCGTTTTGCTCCACAATATTTTCAACGGAACATGGTGCAAAAGCTTCAAGCATTGAAACAAGGACGCAAATCTGTGGAAGATTATTACAAGGAGATGGATACATTGATGGATCGACTTGATCTCGATGAGGACATGGAGGCTCTCATGGCGCAGTTTCTTAATGGGTTAAACACAGAGATTGCAGACAAGACTGATTTACAGCCTTATTCTAATATTGAGGAGTTGTTGCACATTGCAATTAAGATCGAGAGGCAAATCCAACGAAGGTCTCAACGGTATTCTTCTAAAACTTTTCCCAATTCTACTTCTACATGGAAAAAGGATAATAAGAACATTGATTATAAGCATAGAAATTAAGAGATTAATGAGAAGCCTCAAGCTAAATTTGAGAAAGGGGAGAGTTAACAGGGAAAGAAAAAGTAGAAAAGTCTAATGTTCGAAATAGAGATTTAAAGTGTTGGAGATGTCAAGGGGTAGGACACTATAGTAGAGATTGCCCAAATGCAAGAATTATGACCATCAAGGAGGGAGAAATTGTTACGGATGACGAGGCACATGACGACATAAATGAGGAAACTGATGAGAGTGAGGAGTTTAGTGAAGAGGACCCTACACATATATCTTCGGTTACTCGACGAGCTCTAAACACCCACATTAAGGAGGATGGCCTAGACCAACGGGAGAACTTATTTTAAACTTGGTGTCTTGTTCAATCTGTACCTTGTAGTGTTGTCATTGATAGCGGTAGTTGCACCAATGTTGTGAGTTCCATTCTGGTCAAAAGACTTAATTTAAAGACACAACTACATCCACGACCCCACAAGCTTCAATGGTTGAATGATCATGGGGAAGTACGGGTAACTCAACAAGCTCTTGTTTCTTTTACGATTGGAAAATATGTTGATGATGTTTTATGTGATGTTGTATCCATGCATGTTGGAGATTTACTACTGGGGAGGCCTTGGCAATTTGATCATCGGGTAATGTATGATGGGTATGCAAATCGATACTCTTTTACTCACAACGGTAGAACAACTACTCTTATTCCATTGTCTCCAAAAGATGTATTTATTGATCATTGCAAACTTGAAAAGAAAGGCAAGAGGTTGATGCAAAAGTAGAGATTGAAAAAGAATCAAGTGAAAAAAAGAGCTCGAGTGAAAAGCAAGAGAGTAACACTCAGCCTAGAGAAAAAAAAAAAGAGAGAAAGCCAAATCAGGAAGCTTGTATGTTAGATCAAGTGAGTCTAGGAATTTTTGCTCTCTAACCAGACTATTCTTGTACTTATGTGCAAGGGGTCTTGTTACTTTACTAACATGCTTAACCCTTCTTTGCCTAGTGATTTGGTTGTGATTTTGCAAGAGTTTGAAGATTTATTTTCTGAGGAGATGCCTAGTAGTTTGCCACCACTTAGAGAGATTGAACACAAGATTGACTTCATTCCTGGCGCGCCCATTCCAAACCGACCAGCTTATAGGACTAATCCAAAGGAGGATGAAGAGATACAAAGGCAAGTAAGTGAACTCCTTGCTAAAGGGTATGTACGTGAAAGTTTGAGTCCTTGTTCTGTTCCAGTTATTCTTGTACCTAAGAAAGATGGTTCTTGGCGTATGTGTGTTGATTGTAGGGCTATAAACAAGATAACTATAAAGTATAGGCATCCAATTCCCAGATTAGATGATATGCTTGATGAATTGCATGGATGTAGTCTTTTTACTAAGATTGGTTTAAAATCGGGTTATCATCAAATTCGCATGCATATTGGGGATGAGTGGAAAACAACTTTTAAAACCAAGTATGGTCTTTATGAATAGTTGGTTATGCCTTTTGGATTAACTAATGCACCTAGTACATTCATGAGACTAATGAACCATGTCTTACGAGAATACTTAGGTAAGTTTGTGGTTGTTTATTTTGATGACATCCTTGTTTACTCTAAATCTTTAGATGATCATATTACCCATGTACGCAATGTTTTGACTACTTTAAGAAACGAATGTTTGTATGTAAATTTAAAGAAATGTAGCTTTTGCATGGAAAAAGTTAACTTTCTTGGGTTTGTAGTTTCATCTAATGGTGTTGAGGTTGATGAGGAGAAAGTGAAGGCTATAAAAGATTGGCCTACACCTAAAAATGTAAGAGGTAAGAAGTTTTCATGGTCTTGCAAGTTTCTACCGTAGGTTCATTAAAAATTTTAGTACAATTGCTTCACCCTTGAATGAACTTGTTAAGAAAAATGTATCCTTTATATGGGAAAAAGATCAAGAACTTGCTTTTAATACTTTGAAAGAAAAATTGAGTTCAGCTCCCTTGCTTGCATTACCTAATTTTGAGTCTACTTTTGAAATTGAATGTGATGCTAGTGGAGTAGGGATAGGTGCTGTATTAATGCAAAATCAAAAACCTTTAATGTTCTTTAGTGAGAAGTTGTCTGGTGCATCTTTGAAGTATCCAACTTATGACAAAGAGCTTTATGATTTGGTTCGTGCATTGCAAACCTGGCAACATTATCTTTGGTAAGGAGTTCATTATTCATACGGATCATAAAAGTTTAAAGCATTTGAGAGTACAAAATAAACTCAACAGACGATATGCTAAGTGGTTAGAATTTATTGAAACATTCCCTTATGTCATAAAATATAAACAAGGTAAGGAGAACATTGTTGCAGATGCTTTATCACGAAGGTATGTCCTCCTCAATACTTTGAATGCTAGGTTGTTGGGTTTTGAACACATAAAGGATTTGTATCAACATGACATGTTCTTTGCTCCTTTTGTTGAATCTTGTGAAAAAGGACTCATTGTGGATAATTACTTGTTGTTAGATGGATTTTTGTTCCGAAAATGCAAACTTTGCATACCATCTTGTTCCATACGTGAGCTACTTGTAAGGGAAGCTCGTGGAGGTGGTTTAATGGCACATCATGGAGTTTCTTAAACTTATGATGTGCTCTCTGAACTTTTTTTTTTTGGCCAAAAATGAGACATGATGTTCATAAAGTTTGTGCTCGTTGCATAGCATGTAAACAAGCTAAGTCTAGGGTTCAACCACATGGTTTATACTCCCCATTACCGGTTCCTAATGGTCCTTGGATTGATATACCAATGGATTTTGTTTTAGGTTTACCTAGGACTAGGAAAGGTTATGATAGCATCTTTGTTGTGGTTGATCGATTTAGTAAAATGACTCATTTTATTCCTTGTCACAAAATTGATGATGCAAAACATATTGAGACCTATTCTTTAGGGAAGTTGTACGATTGCATGGCATTCCTAAAAGAATCGTTAGTGATCGTGATGTAAAATTTTTAAGCCACTTTTGGCTTGTTTTATGGGGTAAGTTAGGAACTAAGCTAGTATATTCAACTACTTGTCATCCTCAAACGGATGGACAAACTGAAGTTGTTAACAGAACCATGACTACTATGCTTAGGGCTATTATTGATAAGAATCTTAAGACTTGGGAGGATTGTTTGCCATTTAAAGAATTTGCATATAATAGGGTTGTTCATAGCACTACTAAATGCACACCTTTTGAAATTGTTTATGGCTTTAATCCTTTAACCCCCATTGACTTATTACCCATACCGTCAAAAAAGTTTGTGAATTTTGATGCAAATGCCAAGGTTGAGTTTGTTCATAAACTGCACAAGCAAGTGAAAGAACAAATTGAGAAACAAAATTCGAAGGTTGCCACCCGAATTAATAAAGGACGTAAGATTGTCATCTTTTCAAGCCAGGAGATTGGGTTTGGGTGCATTTCTGAAAAGAAAGATTTCCTACTCAAAGAAAATCTAAGCTTTTACCACGAGGAGATGGACCTTTTCAAGTTCTTGAGCGTATCAACGACAATGCTTATAAAATTGATTTACCAGGTAAGTACGGTGTTAGTGCAACTTTTAATGTTGTTGATTTGAGTCCATTTCATGTAGGTGATGACTTGGATTCGAGGACGAATCCTTCTCAAGAGGGGGAGAATGATATGAACCACGACCAAGGAATTTCTATACCTCAAGGTCCAATTACAAGGGCAAGAGCCAAGAAGCTACAACAAACCTTATACGGTTATATTCAAGCTATGGTGAGCTCATCAAAGGAAATTCTAGAAGATGCTGGAGACCTCCCTTATATGTTGTGCAAAGTTGAGCTTCAAGAAAGAGATGAATTAAATGCACTTTAAGTTGCATTTAATGAACTCCGCTGAATTTATGAAACTAGTCCAAGGATGACTAATAAGCACATTTTATTCATTGCTGATAAGATAAGAAATCACTACAAGGGGAATAAGATTTGGATTACCTTGTTGATCGAATATCTCAAGGCAAGAACATTGTTTGAGATTCGAATCACTCCACAAGCAAGATCGATCATGTCTAGCTTGAATGATTCTTGTTGATCAAATATCTGAAGGCAAGAACACTTGCTTGAGATTCGAATCACTCCACAAGCAAGATTGATCATGTCGAGCTTGAATGATTCTACATGCAACCTAAACTACATAGAATTGCAAAGAAACTTAGTCATTGGCTAAAGAAAGCACAAATGCTCCTTTTACTATATTTTTCAAGTCTACTTACAAATACAACATACATGGCTTTATATAGCCTCAAAATGAAACTATTAAAGGCATTCCAAGAGTTGTAACATTCATACTTAATGGCCATAATTAAACCATTATGTAATTGTAACCTAAAGTAAATAAAAACCCTTAAAATACATTAATGAAATACAATAACTCTAAATTGTAATCCACCCAAAATTTATCACATGAAACTTCATTCTTCTTCAATGTGGCATGAATTGAAATATCTTTTGATAATTTCAACAATATTTTCTTCACATCTTCATTGAAGCATATTGTATGATTGATGTCTCTTGGTTCATATCAATTGCATTTTTTAATTATAGTTTAACTATTTGTTTGTCATATTTAAGCTAGTTTTAAATATAGGAGTTAAAGGTTATATTGTAACCCACATAGGTTACTATATTCCACCATTAACTACCCATTTTAATATAGAGGTTATGGGTATTTCTCATTTACTAGCCCATTTAATTTTGGAGTTATGTATGACATAGGTTAAGGTTGTAAAGGCTATATAAAGCCTTCTTTTCTTTGATTAGACATCAGATTTTGGAACTAAGAATTGAATTTCGGTTTTAGCTTCGTTGAGAGCTAGACTTTCTTTGCAAATTCTTGTGTTTAGAACTTGCATGTAGAGTCATTCAAGTGGTATTGATCAAACCTCTTGTGGAGTTATTCGAATCACGAGTTTAGAAACGAGTTTTCTTTACTCTTGATCTTGATCATCAAGGTAATCCGTTCCATACTTTCCATATCATTTGGTATCAGAGCTTTAGGCTCAAGATCGGATATATGTTTCCTTTGCGTTTCTTCTCAATTTGATTTTTATTTATTTTTATCTTTTTAGTTTTTAATTGACCAAGAGTTCAAAATTCAATCTTTGCTCTATTTAAAATTTTGAGAGGTAAGAATGAGAGCCTCATTTGTGTAAATGAGTGTAAAAAGAGTGACCTAAAATTCCTAGAGTCTATACACGTGAGAGAGTGTTGTGAGGTCCTTCGTATTTCCATAACTTATTTTTTGCAGCAAAGTTTCACAAATAGATTTGAGGACGAATCCTCTTGAAGAAGTGGAGAATGATATGAACCAAGAGACATCAATCATACAATATGCTTCAATTATGATGTGAAGAAAATATAGTTGAAATTATCAAAAGATATTTCAATTCATGCCACATCGAAGAAGAATGAAGTTTCATGTTTTAAATTTTGGGTGGATTACCATTTAAAGTAATTTAGAGTTATTGTATTTCATTAATGTATTTTAAGACTTTTAATTTACTTTAGGTTACAATTACATAATGGTTAATTAAGGCCATTAAGTATGAATGTTACCCTTGGAATGCCTTTAGTAGTTTCATTTTGAGGCTATATAAAGCCATGTATGTTGTATTTGCAAGTAGACTTGAAAATATAGTAAAATGAGCATTTGTTCTCTCTTTAGCCAATGGCTAAGTTTCTTTGCAATTCTATGTAGTTTAGGTTGCATGTAGAATCATTCAAGCTCGACATGATCAATCTTGCTTGTGGAGTGATTCGAATCTCAAACAAGTGTTCTTGCGTTGAGATATTTGATCAACAAGAATCATTCAAGCTAGACATGATCGATCTTGCTTGTGGAGTGATTCGAATCTCAAACAATGTTCTTGCCTTGAGTTATTTGATCAACAAGGTAATCCAAATCTTACTCCCCTTGTAGTGATTCCTTATCTTATAGCTTTGGTAGTTGAACTACCACTTAAGACAATTTATGTTTGCCTTATTTTCTTCAATTTGTGTTTAGAAGCTTTTATTGATAGTTGTAATTTGTAGTTGGTAGATGAACTTCATTATTTTTGGGTTATCTTGTTGGCCTATTTAAAGGCATGTAATATTCATGCTTAAGGATCATTGTTGAATACAAACAATACCTTTGTGTTTTCTTGATACCTTTTTGGTGTTATTCTTTTTCAAACCTTGTTTTAGGTTTGATGTTTAAACCGATTCATTGAATTAGTTTTGATCAAGCTAGTTCTGGAGTGAGTCGTCTTGGAATCTAAGAGTGACCATCATAGATTCCAAGTTCGATCTAAGAGTCATTCATCTTCTAACCAACTCTTGGTTGGAATCAATTCGTTAAGTTAGCTTTCTTGGTGAACGTTTGCAAGGATTCTAGAAGAACCTCTAGCTTTGCAAAATCCTGCATTGTTGGCGCTTATCAGTATAGATCCCGAATAAGGAAAGAAACCATTCAAACAAGACTCACCAAAAATTTTATAACCAAAACGACTCATAGAATACTGTTTATTATAAAAGTTGTGGTGGCAGATTACTTGTTATTACTAATAAGGATGCCATCAGACCTAAACTAACTGCCTGCAGCTCAGGGCCACTAGCATTAACTGTTATCTCAGTAAAAGGAAATTGATGCTCAAAGGCTGAGAGTACCAATGTTGAAACGTCGTTAGCTGTAACTAATCCAAAACCTTAAAAAATCGGGCTCTGTACCAGATCACATGGGTCTTTGGTGAACATGGGGTTCCCAATTGGAAGTTGATACTCGTTGCCTGGTATAACGCTATACCAGACAGAACAACCAAGACCAAAGATGGTCCCAACAAAGATACGAAAAAAATGATTGTTATAATGATTGATTACATCAATCACTTGACTAGGAAGAATTTCATTGAAAACTAATGACGGATGACCCAACACCGCAGTAGTTTGAAAATCTATGAAACCAACAAGTTATTTACTTTAAGAAGCAAACCTATCTAAGGTTAAAGGAGATAAGTAAAAATAATGGTCAAGATAATTCTCTTGATCTGGCAATCGATAATGAAATGCTAGTCGTTTGTTATACTCCAGGAATGAGGGTTCATGCAACATGTGAGGAATTTTGGGAATTTCACAAATTGGATTTTTAAACAAATAATTAGCAGTACTACAAACAAGACTTGTAATAGAACTTCGATAACTAGTAGAGCATGAACTGACTCATGGTTTGGTTTTCAAACCAATGGCGTTTCTTTGTCGAAGTTTTTATGAAATAAAGTTTTCACTCCTTCGATCATGGAACCAGTGATTTTCGGAACCTGACTGATCATCATTATCTTTGTCTTACTTAATTCCTTCATTTTGTGAAAAAATCATTTTATACTACTCTGCCATGAGCGGTCTTTGTTCTAAAATTGTATCAACAAAGATACTCCAAAGACATACTGCAAGAGAACGAGCATAGATGAGAGGTCATCTTGGGATTTCCATTAAGTAATTTAATTTGAGTTGTGGAAAATCGTTACTTAATGTGTCACTATCCTAGTATAACTGATCAACTGTCACAAACTAAAATTTTCTTTCTACCCAAGGTTGGGTGGTTGGGTTTTACCCGACGGAAGACATGGGAAATCAGAGAACGAGGACGCAGAGCACAAGATGGAGACAAATATGATATGTGGGAATTTATATATAGACTAAAGAAATGAAATAAGGATTGATGGGGAGCGTTTATATATACTATTTTTTTTTTCTATGTGTCAATATGGTTATACACTAAATTCTTGGGACATTATATTTAGTAGTATGGAAAATATATATCCACTAAAGAGGGAATATGGCAGGGGTACTTTTTTTCGCTGAATACTTGAGAGAGAGTGTAGGGGGGTCAATGCGTATAAGCTTGCGCTTGATTAACGTGGCTCATTTGACGACTCAATACATGAATGTCATGAGTCTAATGGCATAGAATATAGAAACTTCTCCATGTAAGCTGGTTGTACAAAGTTTGTTTGTTCATACAGGCTGTGTAATTTAGGGATCTTTTATTTGCTTCGAAAGGTAGCCAGAGCCAGGCAGTTTTTCATTAAACAGGCAAGCATGAGAGTCTGAAATTGTGGAAAAGTAGTGTGGAAAACTAGTCAGAATTGTGCCTGCCATCCAATTTGTGACGCAGATGATCCGCCGAATCCATTGTTGACTTCATCATGATCGATTAGGTGAAATGCTTCTGCAAAGTTAGTTTGTTCTAATAAGCACATGCTTATAGTAGTCAGTATTGTGCCAGACATTAAATTCGGACTGCATGCCGAGATTACTCTACCACTCTATAAATTGAGGCTCAATAAGGTCACTTCATCAAATTAAAATCAAAGAAATTTAGTACTAGAAACGTATGGCTATGGATGCTGCAAACAGGTTTTCTGCAATTGATGCCGAAATGGTGCAGCTAAATAATGAAAGAAAAGAATGTCGTCGTAGGGTGCAAAACTTTCTTTTAAGGAGTTTGTGGGGAGGCTGCAAGCGCTTCGGAAAGAAAAGAACAATCGGTTCCACTCGGAAAGAAAAGAAGCGCCCATTCGCGCTTTCAGACCACGCATCGAGGATTTTGTGGGGAGACTACAAGCGCTTCGGGCAAAGCTGCAATCCCTCATGGTGATATGAACCAAGAGATCATCAATCATACAACATACTTCAATGAAGATGTGAAGAAAATATTGTTAAAATTATCAAAAGATATTTCAATTCATGCCACACACTGAACAAGAATGAAGTTTCCTGTTATAAATTTTGGGTGGATTACAATTTAGAGTAATTTATAGTTATTGTATTTCATTAAAGTATTTTAAGACTTTTTAGTTACTTTAGGTTACAATTACATAATGGCTAATTATGGCCATTAAGTATGAATGTTACCCCTCTTGGAAGGCCTTTAATAGTTTCATTTTGAGACTATATAAAGCCATGTATGTTATATTTGTGAGTAGACTTGGAAAACATAGTAAAAGGAGCATTTATGCTTTCTTTAGTCAATGGCTAAGTTTATTTGCAATTCTATGTAGTTTAGGTTGCATGTAGAATCATTCAATCTCGACATGATCAATCTTGCTTGTGGAGTGATTCGAATCTCAAACAAGTGTTCTTGCATTGAGATATTTGATCAACAAGAATCATTCAAGCTAGACATGATCAATCTTGCTTGTGGAGTGATTCGAATCTCAAACAATGTTCTTGCCTTTGAGATATTCGATCAAGTAATCTGAATCTTACTCCCCTTGTAGTGATTTTCACATATCATTTGGTATTAGAGCTTCAGCCTCAAGATCGGATAGATGTTTTCTTTGCATTTTTTTTCTCAATTTGATTTTTATTTATTTTTATCTTTTTAGTTTTTAATCGACCCAGAGTTTAAAATTCAATCTTTGCTCTATTTAAAATTTTGAGAAGTGAGAATGTGAGCTTCATTTTTGTAAATGAGTGCAAATAGAGTGACCTAAAATTTCTTGAGCGTATACACGTGAGAGTGTTGTGAGGTTCTTTGTATTTCCATAACTTACTTTTACTGCAAAGTTTCACAAATAGATTCGAGGACGAATCCTCTTGAAGAAGTGGAGAATGATATGAACCAAGAAACATCAATCATACAATATATTTCAATATAGATATGAAGAAAATGCGGTTGAAATTATCAAAAGATATTTAAATTCATGCCACATTGAAGAAGAATGAAGTTTCATTGTTATAAATTTTGGGTGGATTACAATTTGGAGTAATTTAGATTTATTGTATTTCATTAATATATTTTAAGACTTTTTATTTACTTTATGAATTTACATAATGATCAATTATGGCCATAAAGTATGAACGTTATCCCTCTTGAAATGCCTTTAATAGTTTCATTTTGAGACTATATAAAGCCATGTATGTTGTATT
Source organism: Cucurbita pepo subsp. pepo (assembly GCF_057944985.1). NCBI lineage: Eukaryota > Viridiplantae > Streptophyta > Magnoliopsida > Cucurbitales > Cucurbitaceae > Cucurbita > Cucurbita pepo. The sequence continues at coordinate 5,044,727 of NC_141816.1, read as the reverse complement.
TGTAAGTGGACTTGTAAAGATATAGTAAAAAGAGCATTTGTGCTTTCTTTAGCCAATGGCTAAGTTTCTTTGCAATTCTATGTAGTTTAGGTTGCATGTAGAATCATTCAAGCTCGACATGATCAATCTTACTTATGGAGTGATTCGAATCTCAAACAAGTGTTCTTGCATTGAGATATTTGATCAACAAGAATCATTTAGGCTAGACATGATCGATCTTGCTTTCTTGCCTTGAGATATTCGATCAACAAGGTAATTCGAATCTTACTCCCCTTGTAATGATTTCCACTTATCAAGGTATTTTCGGTCTAGTCTAGAATCAGGACCAAACAAAGCTTCACCTTAATAACTACGTACAAGGTACCTGTGAAAGCTCTGACTGTGGTGGACGCATGCACTCGCAACCTTTTGCGAAACATGCCCCTTTCTTCTTTTTAGTTGAATCAGATTATCCGCTATGCTATATTAAGTTGAATTGTTTAAGATTCTGGATTAGGAACTACAGCCTTAGCCTGGGAGGAGACTGAAGATTTTGGATTTGAACAAGAAACTACGTCCCTGCTTTAGGAAGGGGCTTAGCCTTAGCTTCAAGATCTCAGTTTGCACCAACAAGGATTTCAATTCTCACCAGGAGCCGATTGCTCCCAAGGAGAAAGCGATGGAACAAGATAGTCGTTTATTTTTCTCTCCCGATCAGGTTTCGGTTAAGTAATCTGTCTATCCATCTAGTTAGGTTTCAACCAAAGTATGGTTGGGGTTCCGCAGTTGAGGATGAGGATTTTGGGGAAAAAGATTAACAGAATTCGGGTTCCATTTTGACTAATCCAATCCAAAATTGCAAAGTGAATAATCGATATAGAAAGAAGCCAAAAGCCTGCAACAGGGAGGAGTATACCATTGAGGCTGAGGGTTATTTACATACGAAAGGTTAAATTGCTGTAAATATTGGTTAACTACATGATCGATCGTCTTTCCTGTAAACAATTATGAGTTCGAGCTTGAGGACGAAGAAAAGAGATAGGATGAACATTTTCTTTTTTCTATCACCTTCAGTGCCTCTCTAACAACTATTCATCTGCAAATATCTCATCCAAATAGAGAACTGAATCTAAAGGCCCAAGAGTGATCTTTTAACGCTACTGCACATCCTTAAAAAGAGTCTCGTGTAAGGTAGATTTGGGTATAACAGGACTTGAACCTATACCCAATAGGTTAAAAGACCAATACTCTACCAACTGAGCTATACACCCAAAAAAAAGAAAAATAGGTGGGAGGATTGATGCAAAAAAGAAAAGAGGACGGCCCCTCTTATTCTCATCATATTAAAGGGGCGCGACTTTGTATGAGGCTCGTACTATAGAGCAAGCGAAGAAAACGTAAAGGTGCGCATTAACACTCCTGCAAGAAAACGGCCTCGTACTCTTATTTATTTCAAAATCAAGGAAAGCCTTTTCCCATATGAGGAAGATGCATTCAAGCACCCAACCTATACAAACAAGGGGCTTGGGTTCGAAAGCTGGCCTTACTCGACAAGCACCTTTATTAGTCAGGTTGCTTCTTTCTACTCATTGAAGATTCTATCCATAAAAGAAGGTCAACGGGGGATACTAAAGTGGCTCTCACTGACACCATCTACGATATGGTGAGGTCTTCTTTCTTTCCAGCCGCCATACGGTTCTGCCTTAAAGCCTTAAATCAGGGAAGGGAAGGGGAGGAGCTATTATCTGGGAAGGGGAGGAGCTATTATCTATGTAATTACGGTCTTTGTTGATCGTTGTTCCAGTCAACTCTCTTTTCTTTGTCAAATTCCATCTTACCAAAGAAGACTGACTTCTGACCAACCCGCGAAGGCTTGTGAAGTTGGACCAGGTACGAAAAATGAATCTATCTCTGTGTACGAAAGTTGCTGACCGGCGGCCGCTCAACTGTTCGAGCATTTTCCTTTCTCCTATTATTCGAGTGGGGTGGTTGGTTCCGATTCAACAAGGGTAAATACTTGGTCAAAGGTCCAGTATAGTAGGTAGTAGGCATTTTCGCTTTGGCTCCGGAGCGAGAATGAGAAATAGGCGATGCACCATCCTTGCTGCTACGTACGTTGACCTTGACTTGACAGATTCATCCAATTGAACCCACACTAAAAGGAGGGCTAAGAGCAAGATAACACCTATTTAAAAGCACATTCTAGAAGAACTTCCTAATATTAAGCCACACCAGAAGGATTGACTTTTTCTTTGTAGGGATCTGCTTCCGCTGCTTCCTCCATACCCATACTATGAACACTCTACCAATCTCTCGCATTTGATATCACATCAACTACTTGATACCTTGCTATTCTGAGTCGTGCCGTAACAAACCATACCGTGTAGGGTGGAGTCCTCTCTCATTGAAGAAGGAGATGATGGGCTCTTACTCAACTCCTAAAGATGTTCAAACATCCATTATTAGTGATACAGCTTCTACTCTGATAAGCAGCATGTGATCAGTAAATCGGTAAGAGGTAGTAGAATCGGCTCTATCAAGGAAGAGAAAGCTCTTATCTTTTGTTCGATTGACCTTTTTTGGGGTGGACTAGGACGATGTCGACAAAAGCCAAACTTACTCGATGTGAGGTTAGTAAAGTAAGGCTCATTTATCCATTTTCCAAGGCTGATGTCACTGATAGCTCTGGGTTCATTCTGATTGGCTACCAGAAGGATAAGAACTATGCTTTGACAAGCAGGCACCTCCGCCTTTCTTCTCCTATTCTCAAACCGCTGAAAGAGAAATCGAGGATCAAGAAAGATATAAAGGTCTCAACTCCACTACAAGAAGATTGGTTGCTCTCTACTTCCTCATTCTCATCCTCTTCTTCTTCCTATACCATTACTTTCGATATTGAGGTTGAACTCTGTTTTCCCGTGAAAATGAATCGAACTTGAAGATTGATCACAGTTGAGTCTAAGCCCAGCACTTCTTCATTTTACTAAGATATCCAGTCTCAAATTCCAAGATGTGGACTAGGAAATACTCCCTGAATCAAAAAAGAAGTTTGGGACCCATGCAGTGAATGATGGTAGGTCTGGTTATTCCGGATAGATTTCTGGTACGGCTATTGGCCTTGACGCTAAGTCATAGTCTTATCCCTTATTCTCTTTCTTCAAAACCAGGCCTGAAGGAAAGAATGAATCAAAAGATAACCGAGAAATAGGTAGCACTTGAGGTCCCTAAAGGAAGAAGGAAAGACAGAATCTTACTAGAAGGAAGAAGCAAGAGGGAAGCAAGTCGTCCTAAGACAATTCGCTCTTCAAGGCTTACTGAGAGGTTCGCTTCCAGTTGTTGTATCCGATGCTACTGATAGAGCATAAAGTAGAATGTTGGGTGATGATGGGACTAAGACTGCTATATCGTCTCCTAGAAGGCAAGAAGGCTAGAGGGCTAGTCCTTATAAGACATCACCTTCCCCATAGAAAGCTATTCGTGCTCTCCTATATCTTCACTATCTCCATTTCCATCATCTGCATCTCCTAGGATGGATAAGGCTTAGAGGAATACTGCTAGAAGGAATACGGCAGAAGGCTCTTCACTCTCCTCAGCCGTAAGTGGAACCGATCTACACATCAAGACTACTAATTTTCATATCCAGAGGAAGGGACATAGCCATGTTTTTGTCCAATAAGAGAGATTGCTAAACCCAGCGGATGTGACGAAATTTTTTCCTTGTGCGGTATCACTTTGTAAGAAGACGGAGCTCTCTCTGACACTGATGTAGATGGTGACTTAAACGTAGCTGGATTTTTGAATGAGATGGTTGTTGGCACTTAAACAAGAACTATTGGAGACAGAGCTGGTCTAGTAGCTGGGCAGGAGGATTTTTTAGCTTTGACGGATGTTAGGTGTCTGGTAAGTCAGACAAGATTCTAGGTTCACTTTTCTTTGTACCTTTCACATCCCACTTCCCTCCACAAGGGGAAGTGGATATTACGTCCAACCTTACTAGAAAGATAGATCCTGAAACTTCCAAGGCCAAGAAGGAAGACTTGGATGATCCGCTCAAACTCGTTTCAGTATTTGCCCATCCTTTAAAGGCCTGAGTGAGTATCCAAAGTAAGTAGAAGTAGATGTCAACTCTTTTGTTGAGGAGTTCGCCCCTCCATCTGTGGAAATTGGGGATGAGTCCAATCCTAGGGCATTAACCTTTCTGGAAAGCCAGTCTCTTTACATAACCTAAATAGGCTGTTTTTTCAAAGTAGCTGCAATTTCATCGGCTAGTTTAGAATCAGCTACGTTAGAATAGGCCACTAGGAGTACGAATTTGCTAACCGTTCAATTAACTAGTGTTCTATTGACAATTGAATGCGTATCAGCTGTGATTAAATCAGTAAGTGCAGCAATATGAGATTCTTAAAATAAGCGCAGCTAGTAAGTGTTTTATCCTATTAGTATGATATTAACATTACCAATCACAGCTTTTTTTCTTAACTACTCCTACAGAAATGCACAGTTCGGACTCCCTTTCCATTTTTCGGTACTTACCTAAAGAGAAACCTGCTACCAATGTTGATGACAAGTCTAACTTTTCCTTAGGCCGAGCAGCAGAGTCAGGCTGCGAGTAGAGAAGAGAACACTTACATAATAAAAAGACTAGATAATCAGATTGACGGCACCTGATGGCTTGGAAAAGACTGAGATTCTGACTTACGCCCTGGATTCATTCATATAATGCTTGTTTATGACTTATTAGCCCCCCATCCCTACTTGACTAAGCTAAGGAACTACTGAAAATGGCACGAATAACAGACAGAAGTAAGAAAGAACGCTACTCATACGGGAAAATGAAAGCTACTAGGCCAACTTAGGCCTGTTGATGGCGGACGGAAGTACGGAGGTGCATTTGGATCAAAAGAATATACTGCTGAACCTAGTGACTGACTACTTTATGCAACTACTCGCTAGTTAGCCTTAAAGTTAGCTCTCACTAACAAAGCTAGTGAAATCTCCATAAGCTTTGTGTTTCAGGGTATACCTCCGCCTTTTCTAAGGTGCCATTACTTGCCCACGGTTGTGATATGAAGATGTGAAGAAAATATTGTTGAAATTATCAAAAGATATTTCAATTCATGCCACATTGAAGAAGAATGAAATTTCATGTTATAAATTTTGGGTGGATTACAATTTAGAGTAATTTAGAGTTATTGTATTTCATTAATGTATTTTAAGACTTTTTATTTACTTTAGGTTACCATTACATAATGGTTAATTATGGCCATTAAGTATGAATGTTACAACTCTTGAAATGCCTTTAATAGTTTCATTTTGAGACTATATAAAGCCATGTATGTTACATTTGTGAGTAGACTTGGAAAACATAGTAAAATGAGCATTTATGTTTTCTTTAGTCAATGGCTAAGTTTATTTGCAATTCTATGTAGTTTAGGTTGCATGTAGAATCATTCAATCTCGACATGATCAATCTTGCTTGTGGAGTGATTCGAATCTCAAACAAGTGTTCTTGCGTTGAGATATTTGATCAACAAGAATCATTCAAGCTAGACATGATCGATCTTGCTTGTGGAGTGATTCGAATCTCAAACAATGTTCTTGCCTTGAGATATTCGATCAACAAGATAATCCGAATCTTACTCCCCTTGTAGTGATTTCCACATATCATTTGGTATAAGAGCTAGGTTGTCTTAAACTTGTCTTATTGCTGCTTTGTCTTAGTGCTTTACTTCTTCAATCTTTGTATTAGTTCGAATGCAAGTATCTTCTCTTTCAATGGTAGAACGTCAGTTAAATGCCATAAGGGTAAATACCAGTTAAATGTCACAAGGGTAAATACTAGTCTTAGTTGTTTGAAATGCTTAACATCAACTAGTTGCTCGAGTGCCTTTATTGAGAGTGATTCTAGGAGCTTTAGCTCGAATACCAACATCATCTCTCTTGCAGACTTGAAAATCGAGAGAAAACAGATTAGTTAGAGCTAGCAGAGGCTAGAGCTGCATATGATCCATCGGTGGTAGAGCCAGATGCAGTAGTTCCTATGGTTTACCCTAAACAAGTAGTTTCAGCAATAGTAGACCCAACATTTAGAGAGTGATACCACCCGGCAAAGGGGGAAAGCTATAGGCATCAGCAGAAAGGCAAGCAAAGGTGTAGGTAGCAGATCTACCAGCATCATTATTGGTCAACTTCAAGTGCTTAATTAACTGCTCCATCAACAGAAACGACTGAAGCGGTTGCTGGAAGGTATGCAGCTTACTTAGATGCTACTGGTGGATCATATGTTCCCACCTATGTCTCTAGTGATGCTTCAACCTTCGTTTTTGCTGCTCCTGCTGGGTATAGAACTCATAAGGGTACTGATCTTGGATCTACTACTAGCCTTGCTTGCTTTGTTTATGCTCCTGTGGGGACTGACTTTTGAACTGACTCGACATCCGCTGAAGAAATTTCTCCCTAGGTGAATTCGGATACCAAGCAAGTATATCCCTGACTAATGGGAAGACCCCCTCTATGATCCAAAGAACCGGCACACTGACCCTATATCAATCACTGCACGCATTATCAATGGAATGATTATCTAACCTTTGTTTGTGAAGGCTTTCCCCCGGCTCTTCGATCCTAGTATACGAAAGGTCATGTCCATTCATTCCCGAGGTAGTCCTCCACCAAGCAAGAGGAATCTCTTTCTCTCAGCTTATCACCGCCTTAAAGCCTTAAATCAAGAAAGGTAAGGGACTGCTTTCCATTTATGCTTCCCTACGTGGAAAATGAATCAAACCAGTTTTTCGTTTTCTAGGCCCCTGCTGGTATTCTAAAAAAAATGTTATTGTTTATGCTCGTGATATGAACCAAGAGACAACAATCATACAATATGCTGAAGATGTGAAGACAATATTGTTGAAATTATCAAAAGATATTTCAATTCATGCCACATTGAAGAAGAATGAAGTTTCATGTTATAAATTTTGGGTGGATGACAATTTGAAGTAATTTAGAGTTATTGTATTTCATTAATGTATTTTAAGACTTTTTATTTACTTTAGGTTACAATTACATAATGATTAATTATGACCATTAAGTATGAATGTTACAACTCTTGCAATGCCTTTAATAGTTTCATTTTGAGACTATATAAAGCCACGTATGTTGTATTTTTAAGTAGACTTGGAAAATGTAGTAAAAAAAATATATATTCATGCTTTCTTTAGTCAATGGCTAATTTCTTTGCAATTCTATGTAGTTTAGGTTGCATGCAACTCTTGCAATGCCTTTAATAGTTTCATTTTGAGACTATATAAAGCCACGTATGTTGTATTTTTAAGTAGACTTGGAAAATGTAGTAAAAAAATATATATATTCATGCTTTCTTTAGTCAATGGCTAATTTCTTTGCAATTCTATGTAGTTTAGGTTGCATGTAGAATCATTCAAGCTCGACATGATCAATCTTGCTTGTGGAGTGATTCGAATCTCAAACAAGTATTCTTGCATTGAGATATTTGATCAACAAGAGTCATTCAAGCTAGACATGATCGATCTTGCTTGTGAAGTGATTCGAATCTCAAACAATGTTCTTGCCTTGAGCTTAACACATGCAAGTCGAACGTTAAGAGCTAGGTAGAAGGAAAACAGGCTCCTAGCTAAAGGTAGCTTGTCTCGCCTTTCAAAAGGGGTGGGAACAGTTGAGAACAAAGTGGCGAACAGGTGCGTAATGCGTGGGAATCTACCGAACAGTTCAGGCCAAATCTTGAATCAAGATAAAAAACACTGTTTGATGAATCTGCGTAGTATTAGGTCGTTGGTCAGGTAAAGGCAGACCAAGCCAATGATGCTTAGCTGGTCTTTTCGGATGAATAGCCACACTGGGACTAAGACACGGCCCGACTTCCCACGGGGGGCAGCAATGGGGAATCTTCGACAATGAGCGAAAGCCTGATCCAGCAATATCGCGTGAGTAAAGAAGGGCAGTGCCGCTTTTAAAGCTCTTTCGTCGAGTGCGGGATCATGACAGGACTTGAGGAAGAAGCCTCGGCTAACTTCGTGCCAGCAGCCGCAGTAAGACTGGGGGGCATGTGTTCTTCGTAATGACTAGGCGTAAAGGGCACGTAGGCAATGAATCGGGTTGAAAGTGAAAGTTGCCAAAAACTAATGGAATGCTCTCGAAACCCATTCACTTGAATAGAATACCTGGTCTTTCTTGTGGAGCATTCCATCAATGATTGGGCCCTTCTCTGGTTGAACCTTGATTCTCTAATGATTTAAGCTATTTTCTTTTTCTTATCAAAGTCTCAGTCTCGTCAATCAACTAATACACTCGCGGAGTTACTGTGGTATAGTAGTAGTGGTAGTTTAGACTCCGCCCCTCTCTCTTAAAGCTACGACATCCCACCGATCCTCGCATCGGCTAGTTGCCTTTGTTATCAAGGCATAGCATTCTATGGACTCTTTCACCACGTCCATAAATGGTATATCAACACGTTTTCTCCTTACCCAACCAAAATCTGATGATGGCAATAACCGCGTTGGCTGTTAAAAGTCAACTAGTCTTCTCCCTACGCAGGTAACACCCTACTTGGATTACCATGAACTTCTAAGTAAGATATGTAATACATCCGACGTCACACCAGACGTCCGACTTTCACTTCCCTAGCTCCAGGGGCACCTTCTCACCCTTGACTCACCTCTTCAACATCTATAAAAAAGCCTACAGCTCATAACCTTTTTGGTCTGATTCGATAGCGCTCTTCTAGAGTCAAAGCCCCCTGACTTAAAAGCTTAAAAGGGTAGCTGTCGTAACTGATCCACCATCCCTGTGGATGCTATATTATCCGAACTCCTAGCATCAATGATCGTCTTTGCACAGGCCAATTCCGACATAGATTTGGAATACTGCCTTCCATCTCCTCATCCTTTTTGCTAACGTTGGCTCACATTGCCACAAATCTAACGACAGCGAAACTTTCTTCTCTCCTAAGCTTCAGAACCCCCGCTATGGTTCAGACTTGAACTTACCTTGAGAGCTTCCTTCTCGGGCTCTAGGATCCACAACGTTCACTCTTCCATCTTCAGCTGGTCTATCCCGCACTCTCTAATCAACATTCGTCCGTCTGAACATTGGGATGGGACAGTACGAGCAAAATGCCCCACTCCTCCACATTCATTACAATTTCTGGATCAACCCTGCTGAGCCTTTTCTTATCTCCTTTGCTGGAAGTTCTACAGGCCTCGCGCTCGAAACTGATGGCGTCTGTTCTCCTTGACGCCGTCCGTCCTGGTGCTCTCCCCCTAAAACAAGTTTGCAAAAAGGCGGACTTTGGCTAGTTAGAAAGCAAACCCACCTTAATTTGTGGCAACTTTCTACTCCTCTGAGCTATTCTTATTGTATCTAAAATGACTTCGAGCATCCTCACAACAGCTACCTGCTCTCTCCTTCTTCGGCACTTCCCAGTCCACAATAGACCTGATCTTCTCTTGATCCATCTGAATCACACCCTTGCTGATCCAATGGCCAAGAAATAGCACTTTCGTCTTTGCACCGTTTCTGATAAGAATCACGGTGTTCCAAATAGACCTATTGTCAAGAAGATTAAAAAAATGTCGATTCAAAAATGTCAACAACAAAATTCGAACCTACGCGTAGAGAGCTCAATTGATTTTGAACCTATCGCATTAGCTACTCAAACACATCAAATGGTCAATTTGACTTATTCTTTTGTGGAGATTAAAGGGGATCGGGAATAAATTTCGTCCACAAACGTCTTTTGTCGAGAGAATATAAATACCCACAATATGTTATGTAAAATTTAGATTCGTTGATGAATGTAATTCAGATCTCAAATCGAGACGTTTCCCTAGAAATTCGAGCATCATATTTGTCATTTCTATGTTTCAAGCAATTCTTGTGGAAGAATTGCATCCGAGCCATTCAATCAAGCCTTGATCAAGTTCGATTGTGGAGTGACTCAATTTAGAACAAGGTTTCCAAATCTTGTTTTTAGATCATCGATCGCAAGAGGTAATCTAATTCTAGCCTTATCTCTTGGTTGATCCAAATTTCGTATAAGGAGGTGTTAATTACTTTGATTCAAGGGTTCTTGCTTCAACAAAAGCTTGGATCGTTGGGCTGAGGATTAGGGTTGCCTTATCAATTTGGTATCAGAGTGTAGGTTTACATCTTTGTGGCCGACTCTAGAATTGATTTTATCTTTAATTTCCGCTATTGTTTATCATTTCTTTAAATCTGTCCATTTATTTTCTTGCTGCCATTTCTACCGTTCTTCATTATCTTTCCACTTTGTTCTTATTGTCCACTTTGTTTTTATTGTCCTCTTAAAAATCATTTGCACGTTTATTTAAAGATCAAATAAATTTCAATTCTCATTTTTCCCTAAAGCATATAAATCTGGAATAGTTGTGTTCGATCTTCACCACCATTCTCTTTGGAATTCATTTTTTAAAGTGTGCAATTATATCCAAAAATATCTGTCCCTTATTTATTTGTTCATTTCTTGTTTTATTTTGTTGTTACTACATAATTACCTTGTCTTGATTGTCTTGAATAGCTCGCTATTATCAGAATTGCTTTATCAATATTACCTACCTTGATCAGAAATTAGTCACTTTCCCAAATAACCTACCTTTGTGTGTTAAACACGGTTGTTCCTGAGTGTAAAATTAGTGAGTTGAGTGTGTGAGGTCCTAAGCATATAAAACTACTGTTTGTACAATCATGAACCAAGACGAGAAAAATGGAGGGGAGATCAATGATTTAGTTGAAGACGTCCAGAAGAATGAGGGGAAACTAGAAGATGGTATTCATTTGGCACTTATTACAAGAAGACTTCTTAAAACTCAAGTTATGGAGAATGATGTTGATGATCAAAGAGACAACCTATTTCACACGCGGTGTTTAGTCAAGGGGACTGCTTGTAGTCTTATCATTGATAGTAAAAAATGCACCAATGTAGTAGAAGTTGCAAATTCCAACTCAAGATCATCCTAAACCTTACAAGCTCCAATGGCTCAATGATAGTGGAACAATGAAGGTAATTTCCCAAGCTTTAATATCTTTTACTTTAGGAAAATATAAAGATGAAGTTCTTTGTGATGTGTTACCAATGCATGTTGGAGACATATTGCTTGATCGACCATGGCAATTTGACAGGAGAGTTATGTATGATGGCTATTTGAATAGGTATTCTTTTGTAAAAGATGGTAGAAAAACCACTCTTGTACCTTTGAGTTCTGGAAATGTATTTGCTAATCAATTAAAGTTGGAGGAAAGAAAGAAAGAGTTTGAGGAAAAAGAGTTAAAAGAAAAACAAAAGTTGAGTGAAAAAATAGAGAAAAATCAAAGAGAAAAAAAAAAAAAGAAGAATAAAAAAAGAGATGAAATTGAAGAAAAAATGAAGAGATAGTTATTTGGCTATAGTTGGAGAGGTGAGAAGGTTTTCACAAAAATCGATCTTTGTACTTATGTACAATGGAGGATTGTTGGTCTCTAACTATAACAACTTGGCTTTGCTTAGTGTTTTTCAATCTCTTTTACAGGAATTTGAAGACATGTTTCAAGATAAAGAAATACCTCCCATTAGAGGTACCGAACAAAATAGACTTCATTCCAAGGACTGTCATTTCTTAGAAGCTAGCTTATCGAGTCAATCCAACCGAGACAAAAGAAATTTAAAGGCAAGTGGAGGAGCTCATGGAGAAGGGCTATGTATCAAAAAGTTTGAGTCTATGTTCTATACGAGACTTATTGGTGTCAAAGAAAGATGAAACTTGGCGCATATGCATGGATAATAGAGTCATCAACAAAATCATGGTAAAGTAGCGACATCCTATTCCTAGGCTAGACGATATGCTTGATTTATTGCCTGATTCGTGTTCATTTATAAAAATTATTTTGAAATCTGGATATCATCAAATTAGAATGCATGTAGGCGAAGAATGGAAAACAACTTTCAAAATTAAGTTTGGATTGTATGAATGGCTTGTTATGCCTTTTGGGTTAACTAATGCTCCTAGTACACCTATGCGCTTAATATATAATGTTTTGGTAAAATATCTGAAAAAGCATGTTGTTTATATTGATGATATTATAATTTATTTGAAGATTTTGCTTGAACATGTGGAGCATGTTAAGTTAGTTTTGATCAGACATAGAAGGGAGAAATTTAATTTTAATAAGTGTAGCTTTTGCATGAAGAAAATTCGTGGCTTTATAGTTGGTAAAAACAGAGTAGTAGGAGATAAAAAGAAAGTTAAAGTCATCAGAGATTTGCTAACACCAAAAAGTGCAAGTAAAATCAGAAGTTTTTATGGGTTAGCTAGCTTCTATAAAAGATCTATAAACGATTTTAGTACCATAGCTGCACCATTGAATAACTTAATGAAAAATAATGTTGTTTTTAAATGGGGAGAAATGCAAGAGAAATGCATCCAATTTTCTTAGGAAGAAATTAAGCAAACCATTATTTGTTTTGGCTAGCTTTGATAAAACTATTGAAATTGAATGTGATGTAGGTGGTTTGGGCATAAGTATTGTTTTAATTCCAGATGGAAAGCACTTAATATATTTTAGTGAAAAACTTAATCTGCCAACATTGAAATATATTATCTATGATAAAGAATTATTTGATTTAGTGCATCTATTGCATGTGTGGCAACACTACTTATTTCCTAGAGAATTTGTGATCAATTTTGATCATGAAAGCTTAAAGTACGTGAAGGGTAAAAGCAAACTGAATCGTAGACATGCAAAGTGGGTGGAATTTATTGAAACATTTTCATATGTCATCAAATATAAGCAAGGTAATGATAATATGATAGCTAATGTGTTATCTAAAAGGTACAATCTCTTTAGTGCAAAAATTCTTGAACTTGAGCATATTGCCGAATTATATAGAGATGTCCAAGATTTCAGAACTATTTATGCATCTTGCAAAAAAAAGCTATGGATGATTATTATTTGTTTCACATGGTGGTGCCTTAATGGGACATCTCAGGATTAATACAATTTATAAGATGTTGCATAAACACTTCTTTTGGTCGAAGATAAAACACAATGTCCATAAGTTTTGTAGCAAATGTTTTAAACGCAAAGAAACTAAATATACACTCATTTGAATGTACCTAACAAACCTTGGACTAATATATCTATGAAATTTGTTCTTGGTTGCATGCTGCTAATTCTTTTTTTTTTTTAAGTGGTTTATGGATTTAATACACTTTATGAAACAAAAATTTTCTAATATTTTTGTGAGTGAAGTAGGCAAGAAAATGGGGAAGATGAAAAGAATCGCGGTGTTCCAAATGGACCTATTGTCGATTTTTTTAAGTGGTTTATGGATTTAATACACTTTATGAAACAAAAATTTTCTAATATTCTTGTGAGTGAAGCAGACAAGAAGAGGGGGAAGAGGATAAGAATCACGGTGATCCAAATCGATTTAATACTTTATGAAACAAAATTTTCTATTAATACTTTATGAAACAAAATTTTTCTAATATTTTTGTGAGTGAAGACAAGAAGAGGGGGAAGATGATAAGAATCACGGTAGAGAGCTCCAAATGGATTTAATACACTTTATGAAACAAAATTTTTCTAATATTTTTGTGAGTGAAGCAGACAAGAGAGGGGAACATGATAAGAAGTAGTTTATGGATTTTTATGAAACAAAATTTTTCTAATATTTTTGTGAGTGAAGCAGAGACAAGAAGAGGGGGAAGAGGATAAGAATCACGGTAGAGAGCTCAGAACTCAAACCTATGCATAGAGAGCTCAATTAATTTTGATCTTGTTGCATTAGCCACTCAAGCACATCAACATTTATTAGAAAGAATTATTTTTAATTTCATAAATTATTTAAAAGTCAAATGATCAATTTGACTTATTCTTTTGTGGAGATTAAAGGGGATCGGGAATAAATCCCGTCCACAAACGTCTTTTGTCGGGAGACTATAAATAACCACAATATGTTATGTAAAATTCAGATTCGTGGATGAATGTAATTCAGATCTCAAATTGAAACGTTTTCCTTAGAAATCCGAGCATCATATTTGCCATTTCTAAGTTTCAATCAATTCTTGTGGTAGAATTGCACCCAAGCCATTCAATCAAGCCTTGATCAAGTTCCATTGTGGAGTGACTCAATTTAGAACAAGGTTTCCAAATCTTGCTGCTAGATCTTCAATCATAAGAGGTAATCTAATTCTAGCCTTATCTCTTGGTTGATCCACATTTCGTATAAGGAGGTGTTAATTACTTCGATTCAAGGGTTCTTGCTTCAACAAAAGCTTGAATCGTTGGGCTGAGGATTAGGGTTGCCTTATCAGTTTCACGTACAACTTATTTCCTGCTACACTCATAACACTGTACTCAGGTTTTCAAACCTCCTGTGAGTGACTATAAACAATTACGTCATCAAGGTTTTCCACTACAAACTGGTCAAGGTAAGAGTTTGAGTTATCCATTGTTGTGGGGAACAAGACCATAATGAGGACGATATTCATTGATCAGTTACTCTTTGTGTACGTTATGGAGTCTCCACTCTAGGTTGAAAGCCCTTCCAAATAGCAAAAGCGTTTAAAGTCTTCAATTAGACGTTAGAGTTTGATCTTTTTTTTTTTTTTTTTTTTTTTTTTTTTTTTTTTTTTGACTTCTTTCTTTAAAAGAGGAATGCATGGAATGAAGAAAAGAAAGAGAGGAGGAAAGTAATTCACCAGTGGAGTTTGTCTCCTGAAAATGGTTTTCTTTCTCTCCTTAAGGTCTTTTTCTCAATTTTCTTTCATGGTATCCAAGCCATTAAGAGAACTAGGGTGCTGAAACAATAACTCAAAATCAGCTTGCTTAGAGAATCAAAGGGTTCCTGTCAGCTTTTTCTTTTTTTCTTTTATGTTTTTATCGAAATTCAATGGAAACTCTTTTGTGCCCTATACCCCAACAATTTCTTTGGTAGATCAATACATGAATTATATATACAATGAGGATCACAATCATTGATTTTGGGTACCAAGCTATCAACTCAATATATCTACAAAAAAAGCGATGTAGTGATGCAATTTTGATATATAATCACTCCTATTTGTTTTTCTTTCTTATTAAAATGAATCTAATCCTATCTTTATATATCCTTTGAATTACTCAACTGTATCCTATGAATTTCATTTCGCACAGGAAACTATTCTAGGAGAAGTTCGAATCTGTTTCGTTCGGATGTTGATTGGTCTTGGTTTGAAACAATTTACGCATTACTGGTTCCCGGAAGAGTTAATATCTCCATTAGCTAAACCCTTTCTTACCCTGCCTTTGGACTCGTGTTTTGTTTGTACACAATCAACGGAGGCCTTCCCTACATATCTTGCAATGTCTTCAATAGCATGCTCTTACTTCGTCTTTCCTTTAATAAGTCATCAAATTTGGTGCTTTTTTATCCCCAGTTGCTATGGAGAACAAAGGACAAAATACAATCGATTCCTCTATTTAAGTGGTTCTCGCTTCTCCTTATTCCTGTTCCTAACTCTTCCCAATGTTTGGCCCTTTCCATGCTTCATGGGTGCAACATCAACAAATTTGCTCATTCTCAAGTTACGACCTAAGATCTATGACCATATTATGTTAACTGTTCGTATTTCGTTCATTCTATCGGTATGCTCTCAGGTACCTGTAACTGTGATCTGTTTTCCAGAACTCAGAAACCTTCACGAACAATCATCGTTTTTTTATGGTTTTTCCGCTTTTCACAGCAGCTCTTTCTACACCTCCGGATATCTGGTGCCAAATTGTCACTCGTTTCCTTATTTCTTTGATAATTGAGTTGGCTATCTTTGTGGCATCGATTGTACAAGTTCGTGAAGAGGGCTGGCAAGTGGAATGAGGGAAAGCAGCTTGATCGACAAATAAAAAAGGGGGGAACCCCTAGAACCTGGCAAAGTCACTATCAATGAATTCTCGAGCAATTCTCAACCAACATATGCGATTCATTCCCGTAAATATTCTAACACACAAAGGACTCCTTACCTTAGGAACGGGATAAGTGAGACAGCCCCGACAAGCGCCGGTGAAGAACGCAAGCAAAGCAAGAGCTCGGGCATTATTATATTCCATCAAGAGAAAGGAGGCAGGCTGGTAGGAAGGCCAAGGGAGCGAACCAAAAAGCTCAACTTTGTGGAACAGACCAATCTTCCTTACCGCCCCCTCACTCTCTCTCTATAAAAAAAAGTCTGTGGGAAGCGCGAAGAGCTAAGCCACTAATGTCACGGCGAAGGTTATACATCAGAAAGTTAGTGAAGCTAAGGTTTCGTATGTCTTTTTATATCCTTTCGATCAAGCAACAACTGATAAGGAAGGCCTGCATTCCCCTTTTCAATCATTAAAAAAAAAATTAAAAAAAAAACAATGGGAGGAGAGAGAGAAGTTGAAGAAGTGCTTCTAGATCTCATGGAATAAGGTAGAATTTTGAACTCAACTTTACTGCTTTCATAGAAAAAAAGAATTGTGGAAATGAAATCCTAATTACGTTACCATAGGCCAGAATTGGATTTAGAAGAGCAAGAAAAAAGAAGCGTTGAGATTGAGCAAACTCAGGGAGGGAAATGAGTAACTTTGTAACTTAGTGCTTTTCGAGAAAGAAGAACATTCAAAATCAAATTCGATTCTATTTACATTTTGGATTATATTATGAATACATTGTTTTGGAAATTGACATCTCAGAAACCATAGATACAACATCATGCTACAAGCTATTCGAGTCATCCACTCTGGCATAAATTGAGTGGAAATGGGACAAGTCTCATGAAAATGAAAGATTTATTGCATTGTCCAAACTATAAGAAAAAGCTACGAATGTTTGTAATTCAGGATAATGCCTCAGGGAACCATTCTTTTATATACAATTTCAATGATGAAACAAGGATAATGCCTTGGGGAACCATTCTTTTATATACAATTTCAATGATGAAACAAGGGTTGAATATACTATTGCACCTTGGCAACCTTTGACAGCTAAGAATAGCTTTTCGGTCAAAATCGTAATTACTTTCCTATCAAAATCAATGGAGATTGGTTACCACTATCAAGTAGATTGAGTAAGAAGTTGGGCTAGCTGAATTCTTGAAAAAGGAGAGAATACAGAGCTTTAAACTTTCTGATGCATTAAACTCTATGCGTGTATATCAGAGACCTACGCTTCATTCTCGTTCTTTCTATTATCTTTTGGTTTACCCTATGGGTCTATCTTACCCCCGTGCCACTTAATGAGCATCCATTTTCTTGGACAAGCCCAAACTTCAAATTCTTAAATCAAGTGATCTCAAATACATATCAGTCTAAAGTGTGCGCCACCCATCCTACTGTTAGTAGCCCTTGCCCATGCGGGGAGCCACTCAATAAAACTGTTAGGGAGATCTTACCTCTTAACACCTTTGATCCTCTCCAAATAAATCCAAAGCCAGTGTTTGATAAAAAAATATATTAGATCATGATAGGCACAATAATCCTAGTTCTTGCACTTACTAAGTCTGTTTCGCCACATGGTGTTTATATTGAATTATAGAAGAAACAAATGAAGAATCAACTAATGATAGATACATTTTTCTTACCTCAAACAAATAGATGTTACTCTATTAATAAAACAATGGATGATGATCAAAATTATTCTCTTTATAGTTTGATATTTAAACTCAATGATGTTAACTATGTCTTTAAGCAAAATTATGGCGATGACTATGATCTCTCGGAAGTTGAGCTTCTTGGATTACAAAATTCACTTATATCAGGTAGATACAACTTTTTACCACTACGCTTAGTTATAGAATATAGAGATTCCCTCGGGTTGAATTCGACACCTACCTTTTCTGTTGGTCCCTCTAACACAGAGGACCATGTGGTTATTGATGCTGACTGTGCTATCTTAATTGATGAATTGGGTAGATCTTCCCATTTTTGTAAATCTTCTTTCTCTACCTATAAAGAGAAAGGATTGGATTCTCAATCTCATTACCACTTAACAATCCAAGAGTGGAGGGGTGTGAAAACACTTCTTCGACTGAATTGCTCGAATTCTGCTATCACCTTCCCCAGATCTAGACTTTTTCAGAAAGTCAAAACTATTTTGAAGAATGAACAAGTTGTTGATTTGATCTAATGTTTTTGCAACTTGCCCATTGTTGATAATATGGACAGAGTTGACTCTCTTCGCAGTTGCTTTCCACCAATATTTTCATAGGAGAAATTATATTAAATATAATTTTAGGTGACATTGATTATGAAATGGAAAAACGATTGCCGAAACAGAACTATGCTTGCCTACAACATTCAATCTTTATCCCCATTTTTGGTAAAAATAATGATGGATCGTATAATACAGCTCTGGATGAGATTTTCAATCAATGCCATTTTATGGCCCCACCCATAGAACGTTCTTATAGGGGAGGTGAACCCATCCCATTCTCTGGGGGCCTCATTCACATTAATGAGGATGGCAGATTCTAATTCAAAGCGATTGCTAAAAAATATACTGATTTTATATGATGTGATTTTAGGTTGTAGGGTATTATTTATCAACGAAAGTTAGTGTTAAAGCTATACCAGCGGCATTGAGAAATGTTTTTCTTTAAGTCGGAGTTTGAGGTTCTATTTGAGTTTCAGCGTGAGTGAATACATGCACCTTATGTCGGAGGACACGAAAACCCTCTCGGTATAGACTGATTTGATCTCGATGCTGTGATGAATAGAGTGTTCCGCCACGGTCTTCAGTACTCCTATTTCGGAGGAAAAGACCGTCTCTTTGGAGGTCGTCAGTATAATGCTCCCCCAAACGTACTCCTTACGGATGAACCGAGTTACCAAAAGTCGCGATATGAATAAAGGAAGTTTTTTGGGTCATCCTTTAGGTTCCAGAGGTGTAGGTTCAATTCCTGCTCGTGACAGTTTTCGAGCATTATACTCTTAACCAAGAAATCTTTTCTGATATGAACCAAGAGACATCAATCATACAATATATTTCAATGAAGATGCGAAGAAAATGTTGTTGAAATTATCAAAAGATATTTCAATTCATGTCACGTTGAAGAAGAATGAAGTTTCATTGTTATAAATTTTGGGTGGATTATAATTTAGAGTAATTAAGAATTATTGTATTTCATTAATGTATTTTAAGACATTTTATTTACTTTAGGTTACATTTCCATCCTGGTTAATTATGACCATAAAGTATGAATATTACAACTCTTGGTATGTCTTGAATAATTTCATTTTGAGGCTATATAAAGCTATGTATGTTGTATTTGTAGGTAGACTTGAAAAATATAGTAAAAGAAGCACCTTTAGCCAATGCTAAGTTTCTTTACAATTCTATGTAGTTTATAGGTTGCACGTAGAATCATTAAAGTTAGACATGATCGATCTTGCTTGTGGAGTGATTCAAATCTCAAACAATGTTCTTGCCTTGAGATATTCGATCAACAAGGTAATCCGAATCTTACTCCCGTTGTAGTGATTTTCACTATCACTTTCTCTAGAGTAGAACACCTATCTGAAATTGATGGGCATTGAGATAAGCTTTTCCTCTTTCTTTTAGTTATCTTTCATTTTCTTTTGGGTGGATCATGATCATCTTGGTCTTTGAAGACATTCTTCATCAGTTATGTCTTTCTAGTAGCATTCTTCTCGTTAGTATTCGGTATTTTCTCGTCACATTCTCATCTTGGGTTTGTTACCTCTTTGAGATCTTCTACGGGTTTGTGAGTGAAACCTATTTTCTTCCTCATTTTATTCCACAGAAAAGCGAGAACTCAAAATTCTCCCCCAAAAAGTCTTGTTTGTGGCCTTCCTTCTCTTCTGGTTAATCCTAAGAGTCAGAGGCCTTTTCTTATTTGCGCAGTCATGGGCTCTTTGAGATCCTCCTAATGAGTCATGGATGTAACTATTATTTGATTCTGATGGCCAAAGATGTTCTCGCCTCCCCTGTTCGGGCTGGAGTTCCACTTTCCGGGAAGAATCGACAGTTTTTTCAAAAGATTCCAAAGCACACACTCGAAAGTGCTTCGAATTGAAATTAGAAATTCATTGTTCGAGACCGGTTGAGAATTTGGAAAACAAAAAAGAAAGACTTCTTCCGACACGCAAGTGTGAGAAAAACTCAAATTCATCGTTACCAAAAAATCTACGGCGATTCTGAAAAACAAAGTTTCATTCAAGATTGCACAGAAGGTTGGGAAACCAAGAGAACGCTTCGCCTTTTCTTGCTCGTTTTTTATCAAAAGCTTGTGATTTTGTTTTTGTCCCTTGTTTCGAGCAATGGCATTCTGCTTAGAAACTCTCCCGAACAAGAAGAGAAAGGGAAAGTCAATCGGCCAATTTCTTGGAAAGTTCTTTCAATCCAGGGAAGGTTGATTGACAAAAGAGATTAGGGATAGGTAAGATTTTCTCCATGATTAGAGAGATGAGACTCGAGCTGTTTTCATGCCAGCAAGGGAGTCAGGATAGATAGGACAGGATCACAGTGGCTCTTAGATGCCATGAGGAGGCCCCATATGGAAATGTTCGCCTGAGTCTGATTCAATTGCGGAATTACTTCATTATCTTTTTCCGCCACCTGGGATTCCTTTTTGGCCTCAGTATCCTCCGTTGGGTTATCAGATCTCAGATGTGCACGGGTTTGAATACTTTTCCCCCACGGGTTATGCGTTGGGCCTCCCTCCTCATGTATGACAAAATTCCATACCATCATTGGTGCCGTATTGATCCAGCTCGTCGGAGTCCATCCACAAAGATGCGTGTAGGGAGGGGTTTGAGGTCTATAGGGTCCGAGCAACTAAGGCTTTCATCAAATGGTTTAAGGAAGTTGAGCAAACGTAAAGGATGAATCACTTGCAGGACATTCAAGGAGTAATGTTCGGGGGTTGGGATATTTTCATAAAAATCATCCCACCAGAGCATGTGAACTCGGGGTGGGGGCTCAACCTCGTCAGTCTCCCAGATTCCAATCATGTCTCTATCATCCGTTTCCCCCTTTTCTCCGGCTGGCGTGATAAGGAGGGAGGGATCTCAACTCGACAATGTCGGCTCGATCATGTTTATATTGGCAGGAGGAGGTACAGCATGAGTGGGTAGATAATTGATAGTTACATTGGGACGGTTTGCCCTTGGTGGCTCAATTTTCCCTAAATTAATAAGGTCTTGGATGTCATGTTTCAGCCTTAAACACCGAATCAGTCTTATGGTCATTTGTCTTATGGTCATTTGTCATTTGCAGTAGGTATTGGCTTTGTACCCTCTATCAATTTCTTTTTCCTGGGCAAATGTCCGCTTGAAAAGGGAGTAAAATGAGCTGGTGGCGGAGATGGGGGAAGAGCCGTGAGTACACCATTCTTCTTCAGCTTTCCCAAAGCGAAGCTGAGAGTTATGCCGAACGAAGTTCAAGTCCTGGGTGTTTGTCTTTGGCTTTCCGACAAGACATTGACTTCGCTGTTCTTGCTTCTTCCTCCCAAGGCTATCTTCTTTCCTTTTTTTATCAACCTTTTTGACCTGTGATCCATGTGAGTCCCAT
The DNA here is from genome assembly GCF_057944985.1 of Cucurbita pepo subsp. pepo. Taxonomy (NCBI): domain Eukaryota; kingdom Viridiplantae; phylum Streptophyta; class Magnoliopsida; order Cucurbitales; family Cucurbitaceae; genus Cucurbita; species Cucurbita pepo. The sequence goes on along the minus strand of NC_141816.1, from coordinate 5,023,195 downwards.
TGTAGATATCATTTCAATACGAGTGGTTCAAATGATAAGCGCCTACAATGCTGGAATTTGCAAAGCTAGAGGTCCTTCTAGAATCCTTGCAAAACGTTCACAGAGAAAGCTAACTTAACGGATTGATTCCAACCAAGAACTGGTTAGAAGATGAATGACTCTTTGATCGAACTTGGAATCTATGATGGTAACTCTTAGATATCAAGAAAATTCACTACAGAATTAGCTTGATCAAAACTAATTCAATGAATCGGTTTAAACATCAAACCTAAAGCAAGGTTTGAAAAAGAATAACACCAAAAAGGTATCAAGAAAACACAAAGGTTTTGTTTGTATTCAACAATTCATGCCCAAACATGAATATTACATGCCTCTAAATAGACCCAAAAGTTAACCCTAACATAATAAAGTTCAACCACCAACTACAAATCACTAATAAATGCTATTAAATACAAATTGAAGAAAATAAGGTATTCATAAATTGTCTTAATTGGTAGTTCAACTACCAAAAACAAGTCTTTTAATTACTTTCCAATGTCAGCTACTTCATTATCTTGTTGATTTGGTATGCCAATGCTATAAAGATTTTTGGGCTCAAAAGTCTTTATTTCAACTTGTACACTAGCTAGCTTTCGAAGATGCAATGTATAGGCCTCTTGAATCTTATTAACCTTGCTTCTTGTAATCGGTCCTTCGGGTACATGCAAAGGGTCAGTAGTTGAATTCATATCATCCTCCCCTTCTTTAAAAGGATTTGTCCTCAAATCAAGGTTTTCATTCCCTACATCAAATGGAGTCAAATCAGCCACATTAAAAGTTGAACTTACATTGTACTCACCTCTGAGATTTAGCTTGTATGCATTGTCATTGATCCGATCTAGTACCTTTCGTAGATGAACACAAACCCAATCACCTTGTTTAAAAATCAATTTCTTTCTTCCTTTGTTCTTGCGCGTGACTAGTTTTTTATTTTTGTTTTCAATTCTTTCTTTTATGTCTTTGTGAATTTTTTTATGTATTCGACTCTTGAAGAAGCTGCATCATTAGCAAACATATTAGGTGGCAAAGGCGATAAATCTAGAGAAGTTAAAGGATTAAATCCATACACAACCTCAAAAGGTGAACACTGAGTGGTGCTAAGTATTGCTCTATTGCATGCAAATTCCACAAAAGGTAGAGTCTCTTCCCAAGACTTTAGATTTTTAGAAATTAGTGACCTAAGTAAGGCTCCTAATGTTCTATTAACAACCTCAGTTTGTCCATCGGTTTGGGGGTGACATGTTGTAGAAAATAGAAGCTTAGTTCCCAACTTTCCCCACAAAACCTTCCAAAAATGGCTTAAAAATTTTACATCCCTGTCACTAACAATGGTTTTGGGAATACCATGCAATCTAACCACTTCCTTAAAGAATAGATTAGCTATGTTGGTAGCATCATCTGTTTTGTTACATGGAATGAAATGTGCCATTTTACTAAACCTATCAACCACCACAAAAATGCTATCATGGTGTCTTCTAGTCTTTGGTAATTCTAGAATAAAATCCATGCAAATGTCAACCCATGGTTCACTAGGAACATCTAAAGGTGTGTAAAGACCATGAATTTTTGCAGTAAGAGAAGAAAATAAAGCATACATTATTGACTACGCATCTGCAACCACATTATCCTTCCCCTTTTTGTAATGGATTACATAAGGAAATGTCTCAATGAATTCCACCCATTTAGCATGTCTCCTATTTAGCTTTGTTTGGCTTTTGAGGTGCTTCAAACTTTCATGATCCGTATGAATAACAAACTCTTTTGGCCACAAATAATGTTGCCAAACTTGCAAAGACCTCACAAGTGCATATTACTCTTTGTCATAAGTCGGATAGTTGAGTTGTGCTCCATTAAGCTTTTCACTAAAGAACATGATTGGCCTTTTTTCCTGCATTAAAACAGCTCCTATGCCTATCCCACTTGCATCACATTCAATTTCAAAAGATTTGTCAAGGTTAGGTAAAGCAAGACAAGGTGCATTGGTTAATTTATCTTTCACTTCATTGAATGCATTCTCTTGTTTTTCCTTCCATTCAAATTTCACATGCTTTTTAACAAGTTCATTCAATGGTGATGCTATGCTACTGAAATCCTTAATGAATCTCCTATAGAAACTAGCCAAACCATGAAAAGATCTTACCTCGGTTGCATTTGTGGGTGTTGGTCATTCTCTAATAGCTTTTACCTTTTCTTCATCAACTTGTACTCCATTCTTTCCAACTAAGAACCTTAGGAAGTTGACTTGGTCTAGACAAAAACAGCACTTTTTGAAGTTGGCATAAAAAGCTTCTTTTCTCTAAGTTTAAACAAAATTTTCTTAACCTGCAAAATATGATCATTCAAGCTTTTTGAGTAAACAAGGATATCATCAACGTATACAACAACAAATTTTCCAATATAGTCTCTCAAAACATGATTCATTAGCCTCATAAAAGTACTTGGTGCATTTGTAAGGCCAAACGACATAACGAGCCACTCATAAAGCCCAAACTTTGTTTTGAAAGCCGTTTTCCACTCATCTCCCACATTCATTCGAATTTGATGATAACCACTTTTAAGATCTATTTTTGAAAACAGATTAGCACCATATAATTCATCCAACATGTCATCCAATCTAGGAAAAGATACTTTACCATTATCTTGTTGATGGCTCGACAATCAACACACATCCTCCACGTGCCATCTTTTTTGGGTACCAAAATCACAGGAACCGAACAAGGACTCATGCTTTCTCTAACATATCTTTTATCCATGAGTTCTTCTACTTGTCTCTGAATCTCCTTAGTCTCGGTGAGATTAATCCTATAGGCAACCATATTTGAAAGAGTTGCCCCAAGTACGAAGTCAATTTGGTGTTCAATCCCTCTTAGAGGGGGTAACCCCGTACATGCATCTTCATGTGGAAATATGTCATTGAATTCCAGCAAAATATACTTAAAAGCACTTGGTAAAGCATCATCAGTTTTTGGTTCTATTGCTAAACACATTCCTTTGCACATAAGTACAAATTTTAGTTCTTGGGCTAACATATTCCTCATTTCTCCCTTTCTTACAACCAAACTCACATTTTCTCTCTTGTCCTCAAAATCACTTTTTTTTTTTCTTTCTTGGTTTTCACTCATCATTTGCCCCTCACTTTTCTCCTCTTTTTTTTTTTTCACTCTTATCTCTCTGTTTTACCTTAGTTTCTTCTCTCCATGGTTGTTCTTCATATTCTTTTCTTTTCTTCCCTAATTTCAATTGGTCACAATGTACTTCATACGGAGACAACGGAAGTAAAGTAAATTTTTTCCCACACAAAGTAAAAGTATACTTGTTCGTCAAACCATCAAATCTTACCTTTCTATCATATTGCCAAGGTCGGTCGAACAAGATGTCTCCCGCATGCATTGGTACGACATCACAAAGGACTTCATCTTTATATCTTCCAAGAGTAAAAGAAATAAGAGCTTGAGAGTTCACTTTAATTTCTTCATTGTTTGTCAACCATTGAAGTTTGTACGGTTTTGGATGTGGATGGACAGAAAGTTGAAGTCTTTTTACAAGGAAGCTGCTTACCCATTTATGCAACTTCCACTATCAATCACCAAGCTGCATGGGTTTCCTTTGATCAAACATCTTGTGTGGAACAAGTTTTCCCTTTGATCTTCAAATTTCTCTTCCTTGATTTGAACATTGAGTACCTTTCTTGTGATCAATGATATGGAATTACCTTCTTCAACATACTCATCATCATATGCTGCAATTTCTTTCACAAGCTGTGAATCATGATCCTCACATTCATCATCTGAATCAAGTATACCATTCCTTATCACCATAACTTTTTTATTAACACACTCTTTGCTCATGTGTCCAAACCCCTTGCACTTCCAACATTGAATAGAACTAGACTTCTCTTTTACCATCTTTGAAGCTTCATTTTTTTACCATTGGAACTCTCAGCCTCCACCCTTTTAGCAGCCACAAATTTTTCTTTTGGTGACAACGATTCATTTCTATTCACAAAATTATCCTTGTTCCAAGTTTTAGAATTTGAAAAGGTGTTATGATATGAACCAAGAGACATCAATCATACAATATGCTTCAATGAAGATGTGAAAAACATATTGTTGAAATTATCAAAAGATATTTCAATTCATGCCACATTGAAGAAGAATGAAGTTTCATGTTATAATTTTGGGTGGATTACAATTTAGAGTAATTTAGAGTTATTGTATTTCATTAATGTATTTTAAGACTCTTAATTTACTTTAGGTTACAATTACATAATGGTTAATTATGGCCATTAAGTATGAATGTTACAACTCTTGGAATGCCTTTAGTAGTTTCATTTTGAGCCTATATAAAGCCATGTATGTTGTATTTTTAGGGAGACTTGGAAAATATAGTACAAGAAGCATTTGTGCTCTTCTTTAGCCAATGGCTAAGTTTCTTTGCAACTCTATGTAGTTTAGGTTGCATGTAGAATCATTCAAGCTCGACATGATCAATCTTGCTTGTGAAGTGATTCGAATCTCAATCAAGTGTTCTTGTCTTGAGATATTTGATCAACAAGAATCATTGAAGCTAGACATGATCAATCTTGCTTCTGGAGTGATTTGAATCTCAAACAATATTCTTGCCTTGAGATATTCGATTAAAAAGGTAATCTGAATCTTACTACCCTTGTAGTGATTCCTTATCTTATCATTTGGTATCAGAGCTTCAGGCTCAAGATCGGATATATGTTTCCTTTGCGTTTCTTCTCAATTTGATTTTTATTTATTTTCATCTTTTTAGTTTTTAATCGACCCAGAGTTCAAAAATTCAATATTTGCTCTATTTAAAATTTTGAGAGGTGAGAATGAGAGCTTCATTTGTGTAAATGAGTGTAAAAAGAGTGGCCTAAAATTCCTAGAGTGTATAGTCGTGAGAGAGTGTTGTGAGGTCCTTCGTATTTCCATAACTTATTTTTTGCAGCAAAGTTTCATAAATAGATTCGAGGACGAATCCTCTTGAAGAAGTGTAGAATGATATGAACCAAGAGACATCAATCATACAATATGCTTCAATGAATATGTGAAGAAAATATTGTTGAAATTATCAAAAGATATTTCAATTCATGCCACATTGAAGAAGAATGAAGTTTCATGTTATAAATTTTGGGTGGATTACAATTTAGAGTAATTTAGAGTTATTGTATTTCATTAATGTATTTTAAGACTCTTAATTTACTTTAGGTTACAATTACATAATGGTTAATTATGACCATTAAGTATGAATGTTACAACTCTTGGAATGCCTTTAGTAGTTTCATTTTGAGCCTATATAAAGCCATGTATGTTGTATTTGTAGGGAGACTTGGAAAAATTATTAAAGAAGCATTTGTGCTCTTTTTTAGCCAATGGCTAAGTTTCTTTGCAATTCTATGTAGTTTAGGTTGCATGTAGAATCATTCAAGCTCGACATGATCAATCTTGCTTGTGGAGTGATTCGAATCTCAAACAATGTTCTTGCCTTGAGATATTCGATCAACAAGGTAATCCGAATCTTCATTGAAGCATATTGTATGATTGATGTCTCTTGGTTCATATCATGTTAGTTCGTGATGTGTACCTTTTTTAATGCTCTTTTTCTTCCTTCAATTGGTCTTCAATTTTGAGAGCATAATGATACATGTCTTCCAGATATGGTGGTGGATTTCTGTCAACAAGATGAGCAATTTCTCGATTCAAACTCCAAAGAATCTAGACATGGTATCTTCTTCTTCTTCTCTAACATTTGCTCTTTCCATCATAGTCTCCATCTCTTGATAATATTCTGCCACACTTTTTGTTCCTTGCCTCAAACCTTGCAATTTAGTTTTCAAATTTCTTTCATAGTGTTTAGGAACATACCTTTTTCTCATGGCTTCTTTAAGTTCTTCCCAAGTCTCTATTGGATCCTCCTCTCTTCTTCTTCTCTCGGATTTGAGATGTTGGAACCAATCACCGGCACGATTGGTAAATTCGGCAATAGCAAGTCTCATCTTCTTATTTTCACTATAGGTGTTGCAATCAAACTATGTTCTATCTTTCTTTCCCATTGCAAGTATGCCTCAGAATCTGTCGTTCCACAAAATGGTGGGATTTTGAGTTTAACTCCCTCATCTCTATCTTCATGTACTCTTTCCATCCTTCTAGGTTGCATAATAGTTGCATGGTTATTTCTTCCTCTCCATCTTCCTTCAACTTGTCTTTCTTGTACTACTATACCTTCATCTTCTTGTTATGTTCGTTCTTGTCTTTGTTGTTGCGCCCTTCTTTCTTGTCTATCTTCCATCATCATTTCCATCATACCTTGAATTGCTTGAAGAATGGTTGTGTTAAGATGTAATACCCGAATTTTTAGATAAATAAATTAAAAAATAAAAATAACAACATATGGGCAAAAGGGTCATTTTGCCCCTACTCTTATCCAAGGGGTCTAGTTGTTTGGGCTCCAAGAAGAAAGAGAGAGAAAAGAAAAGAAAAAAAGAGAGAGAATGGAGAAAGGAGAAGAAGTTAGGGTTCGGGAGAGAGAAAGAACAGAGATGACAAATCGCCATTGGAGATCGAATCCAAGGTAAGAAACCTCGAAGCAATACTTCTCTCAGTGCTGGAAAAGGAGTTCGGGTGGTGGAATCCACTCATTCCGGCAAGAAAATCCGAGAACGGACAGAGTAAGGTTCCGAACTTCTTATTTCGATTTTATCTAGATGTGAGGAGTTTCAGGAGCGTTAGATCTGGAGTTTCTGAGGTATGTGACTAAAATAAGATTCTCACAGGTTTCTTGAAGTTCTTGGACGAGAATCGGACGAAAATCAGAGTTTAGTCTGACTTCGGGTAGAGCAATCGAAAATAGAAAATGTGAGTTTTTCTGTATATTTGGACGGCCTTAACTCATCCTGTGTTCAAGAAAAAAATAAAGAAAAAATATATTGTAGAAGTAGAATATGAGATCTACAATTTGCGTGTAGGAACTTTGTTGATATGGATTACGGATTGAAAGATAAGAAAATCGGAAGAAAATAGATCGAAAATGCCAAAAACTCACGTTTCTGGAAAATTTGGAAAAACGCAGGAGGAGAGAGAGGAGGCCTTGCCGCCACGCGTCGGCCGGCGTATGGAGGAGCGCGGCAGGACCGACGAGTGACGTGTGGCGACTGCGGGTTGGGGAGGCGTGCCCCACTGGCTAGTTGACACGCGTCAGGGCACGGATTCGGGTCAACCCGAGTCCGATCCGGTGCTCCGCACGCGACCCGGGAACACCGAACCGAACCGGCCGCTAGCCCGCGACTGCACGGGAAGCCGCGCGTGGACACGCGCGCGTAGAAAGCCGCGCGTAAAACACCCTCCAGGGCCCGTGTAGGCGCGTGGTTGATCTTTTTCCCTCCGTTCGACCTCCGTTTGCTTGTTTTTCGCACCGATTTCAACTCTGATCCTATTTTTATGTGAATTAGGACCTATCAAGGAAATTCCATAATTTTTGGAACCTTTTCCGGCAAATAATTCGAGCTTGGGAAGGCACGCGTCAACCATGTAAGTAGCCATTTGGATTCCCACGGCAGTACTTGTAGGAACCGCTAGGAACAAGCATGCATGCTACCACCTATGAAATTAGCTAGCCGGACTTAGCGTGTTATTATAGAAACTGCGAATATAAGATGATTATGGAAAGCTAGATACAAAATGTGTATTAAATCTGTTTTGGTTGAGACTCTGATAATGTATGTATGCACGAGGAGGTTGGGAAACTTGTGAAATCTGCGCTCCGGGTAAAGATGGACGTTATCTTCCCGTTGAGCATGTTTGATAATTTTGCATGAACTGCTGCGTGTAAACTCTATTGTATGATGATTGCTTATATTATCTTTCTTGATGAATAGGAAGAAATTATGAGCTTAGATTAGGACGCTTATGGCTAAGTAGGCTAGACGAGACCCTAGATTGGGGGACCTCTAGAATACCGTGCAATTAGACCCGCGAAATGATTACCGGTGAAACCAGAACCCAGAATTCTAAACCCGATAGGTTTGTGACACCAGGCACGAGAATCCTAGAGAAACACGAATCTAAGTCTAAGGCACCAAGTTCCACCCTAGAAAGAATAATAGGTCACCACAATAACTGTAGGTAGCCCGTTAGAGTTGAGCAGTGAAGATAGTGTCATCAGAACCTCCACTTCCCTCTCTCCTCCGATACCATACCCTCGAGACAGAGCTCCAGTACGGTGATCGTTGAGCTTTGCAGATCCGGATAGGGAAGTGTGACAGGTGCCCAGACCTAGTGGTGATAGCTAAGGGGTCTTCTGAACAGGACTCCTGGGCCGTAGAAACCCGTCCCTGAGCGGGGGATGTGGAGCCACTTAGGATGACTCAGTAGCTGACCGGCACATAGGGGGTCGCACCCCGTTTTGTGGATGTATGGTCCCGTGTGAGGGTCGTCAGTTAACCTCCACGGATGATGTTCAGAGAGAGAGTCACGTATTCAGATCCAGCCATACGATCCCCTCAGATTTGCTTATGAGGTCGCGCCTCACCTCAGGATACTGATCATTTCACTGCATAAGATGGGCAAGCCTTTTATGATACAGAAAGGAAAGTTGTAGCTTAGATCACTCTCCTTAGAAACCCGAAAAAGATCGTGGTTACCTACCAAGATAAGGATGCGAAAAGAGCCTACAAGTAGGCTGCTTACTGAGTATATTTTTATACTCACCCCCTTCTCCCCTTTTTTTTCAGGTACCAGTCGATACGGGGAGGTGTTCGAGAGCTGTGCGGTCACAGAGGGGTGTCGTTCCGGAGCGTCAGTCCTTGGTCGGTCTTTTAGAGTCCTTTGTTCGTTTTCATATTTAGAGTCTTTTGTATTTTTCTTCATAATTGTATTTTCCATTTGAAATATTTGATTTTAATTTTGTATTTCATTTTTACATTTGCAATTTCCTTTGTAATATTTTCGAAACAAATCTTCTTTCTCTTTTGTTTTAATTGAATGGTATTTTTATCCTTTTACTTTGCTTTTCTTTTCTTTTATTTTCTTTTTGTTTGTTTTCGATTTCGTCCTTTTAGTCACGAGTTCGATTCTTCGAAGCCTCGAAAATCGGGTCGTGACATAAGATCTGGTACTGGTGGTACTCTTTCTCCATTATGTGACATTTTGTTATCAAGGGACCTCTCCACACTTCTCACAAAAATTTCACTCAGGGACACTCGTGTTTAACACTCAAAGGTAGCCTTTTGGTACTAGGTCAAAAATCTAAAGGCGGGCTTTTTTTTTTTGGTGCAATCTTGCTTTAAGCTTGATTATAACCAATTCAACGATCAATTCTAACAAGCTAAGACTAGTATCTCAAGGATCAAGAGCTTGAAAATAAATGATAAGAACTGAATATTTTTTTTTTTCTCAAAACTGATTTTTTTTTCTACTGATTCTTCTTTTTTTTTTTTTTTTTTTCGATAATCTGATAGAAAAAAAAATGATAGAAAAAAAAATAACAATAAAGATGTTTCACCTCTAGAGCGGTCAAAGAACGTCGACCAAATACTCTGATACCAAATGATAAGCGCCTACATTGCTGGAATTTGCAAAGCTAGAGGTCTTTTTAAAATCCTTGCAAAACGTTCATAGAGAAAGCTAACTTAACAGATTGATTCCAACCAAGAGCTGGTTAGAAGATGAATGACTCTTACATTGAACTTGGAATCTATGATGGTCACTCTTAGATACCAAGACAATTCACTCCAGAATTAGCTTGATCAAAACTAATTCAATGAATCGGTTTAAACATCAAACCTAAAGCAAGGTTTGAAAAAGAATAACACCAAAAAGGTATAAAAAAAACACAAAGATTTTGTTCGTATTCAACAATTCATACTCAAACATGAATATTACATGTCTTTAAATAGGTCCAAAAGATAACCCTAACATAATAAATTTCAACCACCAACTACAAATGCTATTAAATACAAATTGAACAAAATAATACATTCATAAAAACTACTAATAAATGCTATTAAATACAAATTGAAGAAAATAATATATTCATAAATTGTCTTAATTGGTAGTTCAACTACCAAATAAAAGTCTTCTAATCACTTTCTAATGTCAGTCACTCCATTATTTACTTGATTTGATACTTTAATCTTTTTGTATTACTTCTTGTAATTGCTCGTTCGAGTACATGGAAGTGATCAGTTTTTGGATTCATATCAGAGGGGGTTCACAGAGGAAATGCAAGACGATAGAGGAGTTCGCTCCGCCGCGTAAGATCCTCGAACCTAGCACGACCACCATCTGCGGCCTATTTTTGTTCTCTTCGGCACCCAGGAAGGTGGATCAAAGAAAGGTAGTTTGCTTCTCTCCTGGACAGATGGCGGCTTATATAGTGGTCGGCCTGTTGAATTTTATGTCCTAAAACTCATAGTTTGTAAATAAAAACATATACTATTTTCAATATAGTTATTATTGATGTTTATACAGCAAAGATTGTTATTGAATAAAGTGAATTTTACGATCATTAATATAAATCCAATAAACTAAGAACACTCTGGCTATAGTATGATTACTTGAACTATATGTAGAGACATAAGAGTGGATCAAGTTCAAGTATATAGTCAAAATGATCAATAGTACAGGGATAAGGCTGAGTACCTTATTCTGGGGACACTATGGATGCGGCCCACTTTTATATGATAGAAACAATGTGATCACAAAATTGTACATGTGGAGACGTGTGAGTGGGGGCATCCTATGCAATGAGTATTGCATAAGATCGAACCATGAAGAAAATCACTCTCACTTTATAATGCTGTTTACTATTGAGACTGATTTTTTCATTCGATGACCTAGGTAACTCGATCTTAATCCTGAGCTAACTATGAACTCTTGTTTATTCGGAATTATTCTTAGATTTGCATGGGTAAGAGTGGCCCGAGTTCGCCGACTCAATAAGCCTCCCATTTCAGGGGTAAGATTGGGTGAATAGCTGGGGACATAGGGTGTAAGATGGAATTCGCTCCTACCCGCTTTCAGGGATAGTAGAGAGATTGTTCCCTTAAGTACTGACTCTAGGTCTTGAACAAGGGGCCCCACCCTCTCATTGGCCCGAGAGGGATTCGGTTTGGTGGTTAGACCACAAACCAATTGTTCATGAGAGGATCGGTGGGACTAAAGGAACAAAAAGTAACTTTAGGGGTAAAACGGTAAATTGACCCAACTCTAGTTACAAACAACCTATGAAGGATCGATTTACTAATCATGATTATATCAAATGGACAGAAATATATCTATAGTGAGGAGAGTGCAACTACTAGGCTATAGTGGAGTGTCCTAGTAGTTAACGAATGTTGGTTAACAAGGTTAATGAGTTTAGCCGATTAATCTCGGATCGTTGGAGCCCATGATCTGTAGGTCCATTAGGTCCCCCTGCTAGCTCATATTGGACTAAACCTTAGAACAGTGTGACGAGTGAGTTCGAAGTGTTCGAATTCAAATTAGGGAATATACGCTAAATAAATATATACGATATATTTAACTGCATTTTGTTTTAATTATGAATTAAACAAAAAGAGAAAATGGGAGATAATTAAATAAGATTTAAATATTTTAATTATGAATAGGGATTCATAATCAATACGTGCCCGAATTAATTGGGATTGGCATTTGATTTAATGTTAAGTATTAATTAAATTGTTTAATTAATCATTTAATATTATTTTAATTTGAAATTAATTATTTAAATTAATTGTTAAATTAAAATAAATAAAGTCAAAATGTTGACTCACTTAATGGAAAAATTCATGTTTGAATTAGTGGAATATTGAGGGTCAATATATGGTTTAACCAAACTTGCATGTTTGCTACATAATTCCACAAATCTGAATGGAATTTTGAGTGTCAAAATTTGGTAATCTCAAATTCGCATGAACATGCAAATATGACTCTATAAGGTACATAGAAATTATTTTTGAAAAAACTTTGAGAAAATCTCTCAAAACTCTCTCTTTACATATACTAAATTCCTATCAAGTTTCATCACTAATTGGATTTCACAATCCCGTTCTAAGGCCGGAGAATAGTAGGGAAGACACTAGTGGTGGTTCGAAACCGGTTCGTGAGGAAAAAGAAATTTGAACTACAAAAGGTTCGTATTCAAACTCATTGAATTTTAATGCTTTGAACATGCTAGATAATTTACTATAATTGATGTACTTAGAGTGCCTAAGATCCAAATTGCTTCCGCACGTGTTATAGTAACACCATCACACATATCACTGCGCTTGATTGGCGGAGTTTTAGGCGGCAAGAGACTGATAGGCTTGTTGGAGGTGCTGAGCATAACGAATTGAAATCAGAGACAAATCAAGGTAGCTTGCCTGCCAAAGCCGATAGGCAGAAGCCGAAGGATGGAGAGTGTAAAGTCAATCGTGCACCTGTCGTGTGACCCGTTGGTCCTAAGCAATGTCTTGCGCAAAGTGACCCACCTAGAAAAGCTCGCATTTATGTTAGGGGGGCACTAAAATGAAACTTCGATCGGATGCGGGTATCCAATCCTGCCGCTGAGATGTCAAGCAGATTCCTAGATGTTGACGAATGGCCAGCCACCTTTTACATTAGAAGAGCAAAAGGCCTGGGACATAGCTGGATGAACCAATGTGAATGAGTGTAAGCTTCGTGACCCGAACACGATTGGTGCTGACCACACTAGGGGCTACCGTAGTAGCAAGAGAGGCCAGGCGGTGACAATTGAGAGCTTGTCCCTTAGCATTCCTAGTCACATGAGAAGAGAGGTCAAATGGCAAGGTCATACGCCCGTTTGGCTCCTCGCAGAGTATAGCTCACATCAAAACATCTGATTGGGGAACGGGGCAACGCCCATGAAGCTCTAGCAGAAAGGGAGCGATTCAAGCTGCTTAGTTAAATAGGGAAGGCGAAGAAGAATATTTATTTCTCATCCCCACCCAGGACAATTGCATATACGAAACTCAATCTCCACTAATTTTTTATGGAAAATCTCTACGAATCGATAAATTTCACTAGAAAATAAAAAGAAACGGGGCAAAGACGTCATTCTCGCACCACCTTCCAATAGACATATTTATTAATCGCCTGTCCATTGCTTTCTGGTCCAATAGGTCTACTTAAACGATTTAAATCACCCATGGGATCATAGAAGTTTTTTTTTTTTTTGTCAATGAAAATTTTTTCTTTAGATTTTAGAAATGATGAGATTCATTTTAATTCATAACATAAATATTACTTTAGTTTGAATAGAAATATTAAAATAAATTAAATATGAACCGTTTTAGCTCTTTTTAAATTATATAATAGATCTTAAAGAGATAAATTATATAATAAATCCATCACTATTATATTAATGACTATATACGTAAAAACATTGTTACATGCAATATTATAAAAACTACTTTTATAATTTCCCGAAAATTAAAAATATCTAATCTCTAATGGGCGTGTAAGAAAATGTTCTCCAATCATTTCACCAACCAACGGATTGTGGGCTGCGGACAATGGCCCTTCAAAGGGTCTTTAGACTGGGCTTGTAATGTAAGGTATTCTCAAATATTTTCTCTAAAATATAAATTTTGAGTGTCATGTAACATCAAACAGAATGAATTAGAATAGAATTAATTTCTAAGAAACGGTGTGCATGAAAGAATAGAAGAGTGCTGAAAATCGAACCTTAATTCATAAATCCTAATATGTGACGTTTGAAGTACATGCTAAAAAATCCGAGTCACGGTCAACATTTTTTGAATTTTCCGTGTGTAATGATCAGGCACAATGAATTAGAATAGAATAAATTTCTTAGAAACGGTGTGCAGGAAACAATAGAAGAGTGCTGAAAATTGAACCCTAATTCATAAATCCTAATCTGTGACGTTTGAAGTACATGCTAAAAAATCCGAGTCACGGTCAACATTTTTTGAATTTTCGGTGTGTAATGATCAGCCACAAAGAATTAGAATAGAATTAATTTCTAAGAAACGGTGTGCATGAAACAATAGAAGAGTGCAGAAAATTGAACCCTAATCTATTACGTTTGAAGTACATGCTAAAAAATCCGAGTCACGGTCAACATTTTTTGAAATTTCCGTAAGTAATGATCAAGTAGAATGAATTAGAATAGAATTAATTTCTAAGAAACGGTGTGCATGAAACAATAGAAGAGTGCTGAAAATCGAACCCTAATTCATAAATCCTAATCTGTGACATTTGAAGTACATGCTAAAAAATCCGAGTCACGGTCAACATTTTTTTAAATTTCAGTGGGTAATAATCAGGTATAATGAATTAGAATAGAATTAATTTCTAAGAAACGGTGTGCAGGAAACAATAGAAGAGTGCTTAAAATCGAACCCTAATTCATAAATCCTAATCTGTTACGTTTGAAGTACATGCTAAAAAATCCGAGTCACGGTCAACATTTTTTGAAATTTCCGGGTGTAATGATCAGGCACAATAAATTAGAATAGAATTAATTCTTAGAAACAGTGTGCAGGAAACAATAGAACAGTGCTGAAAATAGAACCCTAATTCATAAATCCTAATCTGTGACGTTTGAAGTACATGCTAAAAAATCCGAGTCACGGTCAACAATTTTTGAATTTTCTGTTGTAATGATCAGCCACAAAGAATTAGAATAGAATTAATTTCTAAGAAACGGTGTGCATGAAACAATAGAAGAGTGCTGAAAATTGAACCCTAATTCATAAATCCTAATCTATGACGTTTGAAGTACATGCTAAAAAATCCGAGTCACGGTCAACATTTTTTGAAATTTCCGTGTGTAATGATCAGGCACAATGAATTAGAATAGAATTAATTTCTTAGAAACGGTGTGCAGGAAACAATAGAATAGTGCTGACAATTGAACCCTAATTCATAAATCCTAATCTGTGAGGTTTGAAGTACATGCTAAAAAATCCGAGTCACGGTCAACATTTTTTGAATTTTCGGTGTGTAATGATCAGCCACAAAGAATTAGAATAGAATTAATTTCTAAGAAATGGTGTGCATGAAACAATAGAAGAGTGCAGAAAATCGAACCCTAATCTATGACGTTTGAAGTACATGCTAAAAAATCCGAGTCACGGTCAACATTTTTTGAAATTTCCGTGTGTAATAATCAGGTAATATTTATTAGAATAGAATTAATTTCTAAGAAACGGTGTGCATGAAACAATAGAAGAGTGCAGAAAATCGAACCCTAATTCATAAATCCTAATCTGTGACGTTTGAAGTACATGCTAAAAAATCCGAGTCACGGTCGACATTTTTTTAAATTTCCGTGGGTAATGATCAGCCACAAAGAATTAGAATAGAATTAATTTCTAAGAAACGGTGTGCAGGAAACAATAGAAGAGTGCTGAAAATCGAACCCTAATTCATAAATCCTAATCTGTGACGTTTGAAGTACATGCTAAAAATCCTAGTCACGGTCAACATTTTTTGAAATTTCCGTGTGTAATGATCAGGCACAATGAATTAGAATAGAATTAATTTCTTAGAAACGGTGTGCAGGAAATAATAGAAGAGTGCTGAAAATTGAACCCTAATTCATAAATCCTAATCTGTGACGTTTGAAGTACATGCTAAAAAATCCGAGTCACGGTCAACATTTTTTGAATTTTCGGTGTGTAATGATCAGCCACAAAGAATTAGAATAGAATTAATTTCTAAGAAACGGTGTGCATGAAACAATAGAAGAGTGCTGAAAATTGAACCCTAATTCATAAATCCTAATCTGTGACGTTTGAAGTACATGCTAAAAAATCCGAGTCACGGTCAACATTTTTTGAATTTTCCGTGTGTAATTATCAGGCACAATGAATTAGAATAGAATCAATTTCTTAGAAACGGTGTGCAGGAAACAATAGAAGAGTGCTGAAAATTGAACCCTAATTCATAAATCCTAATCTGTGACTTTTGAAGTACATGCTAAAAAATCCGAGTCACGGTCAACATTTTTTGAATTTTCGGTGTGTAATGTTAAGCCACAAAGAATGAGAATAGAATTAATTTCTAAGAAACGGTGTGCATGAAACAATAGAAGAGTGCAAAAAATCGAACCTTAATCTATGACGTTAGAAGTACATGCTAAAAAATCCGAGTCACGGTCAACATTTTTTGAAATTTCCGTGTGTAATGATCAGGCAGAATGAATTAGAATAGAATTAATTTCTAAGAAACGGTGTGCATGAAACAATAGAAGAGTGCAGAAAATCGAAACCCTAATTCATAAATCTTAATCTGTGACGTTTGAAGTACATGCTAAAAAATCCGAGTCACGGTCAACATTTTTTTAAATTTCCGTGGGTAATGATCAGGCACAATGAATTAGAATAGAATTAATTTCTTAGAAACAGTGTGTAGGAAACAATAGAAGATAGCTGAAAATTGAACCCTAATTCATAAATCTTAATCTGTGACGTTTGAAGTACATGATAAAAAATCCGAGTGACGGTCAACATTTTTTGAATTTTCCGTGTGTAATGATCAGGCACAATGAATTAGAATAGAATTAATTTCTTAGAAACGGTGTGCAGGAAACAATAGAAGAGTGCTGAAAATTGAACCCTAATTCATAACTCCTAATCTGTGACGTTTGAAGTACATGCTAAAAAATCCGAGTCACGGTCAACATTTTTTGAAATTTCCGTGTGTAATGATCAGGCACAATGAATTAGAATAGAATTAATTTCTAAGAAACGGTGTGCAGGAAACAATAGAAGAGTGCTTAAAATCGAACCCTAATTCATAAATCCTAATCTGTTACGTTTGAAGTACATGCTAAAAAATCCGAGTCACGGTCAACATTTTTTGAAATTTCTGGGTGTAATGATCAGGCACAATAAATTAGAATAGAATTAATTCTTAGAAACAGTGTGCAGGAAACAATAGAACAGTGCTGAAAATAGAACCCTAATTCATAAATCCTAATCTGTGACGTTTGAAGTACATGCTAAAAAATCCGAGTCACGGTCAACATTTTTTGAAATTTCCGTGTGTAATGATCAGGCACAATGAATTAGAATAGAATTAATTTCTAAGAAACGGTGTGCAGGAAACAATAGAAGAGTGCTTAAAATCGAACCCTAATTCATAAATCCTAATCTGTTACGTTTGAAGTACATGCTAAAAAATCCGAGTCACGGTCAACATTTTTTGAAATTTCTGGGTGTAATGATCAGGCACAATAAATTAGAATAGAATTAATTCTTAGAAACAGTGTGCAGGAAACAATAGAACAGTGCTGAAAATAGAACCCTAATTCATAAATCCTAATCTGTGACGTTTGAAGTACATGCTAAAAAATCCGAGTCACGGTCAACAATTTTTGAATTTTCTGTTGTAATGATCAGCCACAAAGAATTAGAATAGAATTAATTTCTAAGAAACGGTGTGCATGAAACAATAGAAGAGTGCTGAAAATTGAACCCTAATTCATAAATCCTAATCTATGACGTTTGAAGTACATGCTAAAAAATCCGAGTCACGGTCAACATTTTTTGAAATTTCCGTGTGTAATGATCAGGCACAATGAATTAGAATAGAATTAATTTCTTAGAAACGGTGTGCAGGAAACAATAGAATAGTGCTGACAATTGAACCCTAATTCATAAATCCTAATCTGTGAGGTTTGAAGTACATGCTAAAAAATCCGAGTCACGGTCAACATTTTTTGAATTTTCGGTGTGTAATGATCAGCCACAAAGAATTAGAATAGAATTAATTTCTAAGAAATGGTGTGCATGAAACAATAGAAGAGTGCAGAAAATCGAACCCTAATCTATGACGTTTGAAGTACATGCTAAAAAATCCGAGTCACGGTCAACATTTTTTGAAATTTCCGTGTGTAATAATCAGGTAATATTTATTAGAATAGAATTAATTTCTAAGAAACGGTGTGCATGAAACAATAGAAGAGTGCAGAAAATCGAACCCTAATTCATAAATCCTAATCTGTGACGTTTGAAGTACATGCTAAAAAATCCGAGTCACGGTCGACATCTTTTTAAATTTCCGTGGGTAATGATCAGCCACAAAGAATTAGAATAGAATTAATTTCTAAGAAACGGTGTGCAGGAAACAATAGAAGAGTGCTGAAAATCGAACCCTAATTCATAAATCCTAATCTGTGACGTTTGAAGTACATGCTAAAAATCCGAGTCACGGTCAACATTTTTTGAAATTTCCGTGTGTAATGATCAGGCACAATGAATTAGAATAGAATTAATTTCTTAGAAACGGTGTGCAGGAAATAATAGAAGAGTGCTGAAAATTGAACCCTAATTCATAAATCCTAATCTGTGACGTTTGAAGTACATGCTAAAAAATCCGAGTCACGGTCAACATTTTTTGAATTTTCGGTGTGTAATGATCAGCCACAAAGAATTAGAATAGAATTAATTTCTAAGAAACGGTGTGCATGAAACAATAGAAGAGTGCTGAAAATTGAACCCTAATTCATAAATCCTAATCTGTGACGTTTGAAGTACATGCTAAAAAATCCGAGTCACGGTCAACATTTTTTGAATTTTCCGTGTGTAATTATCAGGCACAATGAATTAGAATAGAATCAATTTCTTAGAAACGGTGTGCAGGAAACAATAGAAGAGTGCTGAAAATTGAACCCTAATTCATAAATCCTAATCTGTGACTTTTGAAGTACATGCTAAAAAATCCGAGTCACGGTCAACATTTTTTGAATTTTCGGTGTGTAATGTTCAGCCACAAAGAATTAGAATAGAATTAATTTCTAAGAAACGGTGTGCATGAAACAATAGAAGAGTGCAAAAAATCGAACCTTAATCTATGACGTTAGAAGTACATGCTAAAAAATCCGAGTCACGGTCAACATTTTTTGAAATTTCCGTGTGTAATGATCAGGCAGAATGAATTAGAATAGAATTAATTTCTAAGAAACGGTGTGCACGAAACAATAGAAGAGTGCAGAAAATCGAACCCTAATTCATAAATCTTAATCTGTGACGTTTGAAGTACATGCTAAAAAATCCGAGTCACGGTCAACATTTTTTTAAATTTCCGTGGGTAATGATCAGGCACAATGAATTAGAATAGAATTAATTTCTTAGAAACAGTGTGTAGGAAACAATAGAAGATAGCTTAAAATTGAACCCTAATTCATAAATCCTAATCTGTGACGTTTGAAGTACATGATAAAAAATCCGAGTGACGGTCAACATTTTTTGAATTTTCCGTGTGTAATGATCAGGCACAATGAATTAGAATAGAATTAATTTCTTAGAAACGGTGTGCAGGAAACAATAGAAGAGTGCTGAAAATTGAACCCTAATTCATAACTCCTAATCTGTGACGTTTGAAGTACATGCTAAAAAATCCGAGTCACGGTCAACATTTTTTGAAATTTCCGTGTGTAATGATCAGGCACAATGAATTAGAATAGAATTAATTTCTAAGAAACGGTGTGCAGGAAACAATAGAAGAGTGCTTAAAATCGAACCCTAATTCATAAATCCTAATCTGTTACGTTTGAAGTACATGCAAAAAAATCCGAGTCACGGTCAACATTTTTTGAAATTTCCGTGTGTAATGATCAGGCACAATGAATTAGAATAGAATTAATTTCTAAGAAACGGTGTGCAGGAAACAATAGAAGAGTGCTTAAAATCGAACCCTAATTCATAAATCCTAATCTGTTACGTTTGAAGTACATGCAAAAAAATCCGAGTCACGGTCAACATTTTTTGAAATTTCCGTGTGTAATGATCAGGCACAATGAATTAGAATAGAATTAATTTCTTAGAAACGGTGTGAAGGAAACAATAGAAGAGTGCTTAAAATCAAACTCTAAGTCATAAATCCTAATTTGTTACGTTTGAAGTACATGCTAAAAAATCCGAGTCACGGTCAACATTTTTTGAAATTTCCGTGTGTAATGATCAGGCACAATGAATTAGAATAGAATTAATTTCTTAGAAACGGTGTGCAGGAAACAATAGAAGAGTGCTGAAAATTGAACCCTAATTCATAACTCCTAATCTATGACGTTTGAAGTACATGCTAAAAAATCCGAGTCACGGTCGACATTTTTTGAAATTTCCGTGTGTAATGATCAGGCACAATGAATTAGAATAGAATTAATTTCTAAGAAACGGTGTGCAGGAAACAATAGAAGAGTGCTTAAAATCGAACCCTAATTCATAAATCCTAATCTGTTACGTTTGAAGTACATGCAAAAAAATCCGAGTCACGGTCAACATTTTTTGAAATTTCCGTGTGTAATGATCAGGCACAATGAATTAGAATAGAATTAATTTCTAAGAAACGGTGTGCAGGAAACAATAGAAGAGTGCTTAAAATCGAACCCTAATTCATAAATCCTAATCTGTTACGTTTGAAGTACATGCAAAAAAATCCGAGTCACGGTCAACATTTTTTGAAATTTCCGTGTGTAATGATCAGGCACAATGAATTAGAATAGAATTAATTTCTTAGAAACGGTGTGCAGGAAACAATAGAAGAGTGCTTAAAATCAAACTCTAAGTCATAAATCCTAATTTGTTACGTTTGAAGTACATGCTAAAAAATCCGAGTCACGGTCAACATTTTTTGAAATTTCCGTGTGTAATGATCAGGCAAAATGAATTAGAATAGAATTAATTTCTT
Organism: Cucurbita pepo subsp. pepo; assembly: GCF_057944985.1. Lineage (NCBI taxonomy): Eukaryota > Viridiplantae > Streptophyta > Magnoliopsida > Cucurbitales > Cucurbitaceae > Cucurbita > Cucurbita pepo. Next base: position 5,002,487 of record NC_141816.1, on the reverse strand, counting down.
AGAAACGGTGTGCAGGAAACAATAGAAGAGTGCTGAAAATTGAACCCTAATTCATAACTCCTAATCTGTGACGTTTGAAGTACATGCTAAAAAATCCGAGTCACGGTCAACATTTTTTGAAATTTCCGTGTGTAATGATCAGGCACAATGAATTAGAATAGAATTAATTTCTAAGAAACGGTGTGCAGGAAACAATAGAAGAGTGCTTAAAATCGAACCCTAATTCATAAATCCTAATCTGTTACGTTTGAAGTACATGCAAAAAAATCCGAGTCACGGTCAACATTTTTTGAAATTTCCGTGTGTAATGATCAGGCACAATGAATTAGAATAGAATTAATTTCTAAGAAACGGTGTGCAGGAAACAATAGAAGAGTGCTTAAAATCGAACCCTAATTCATAAATCCTAATCTGTTACGTTTGAAGTACATGCAAAAAAATCCGAGTCACGGTCAACATTTTTTGAAATTTCCGTGTGTAATGATCAGGCACAATGAATTAGAATAGAATTAATTTCTAAGAAACGGTGTGCAGGAAACAATAGAAGAGTGCTTAAAATCGAACCCTAATTCATAAATCCTAATCTGTTACGTTTGAAGTACATGCAAAAAAATCCGAGTCACGGTCAACATTTTTTGAAATTTCCGTGTGTAATGATCAGGCACAATGAATTAGAATAGAATTAATTTCTAAGAAACGGTGTGCAGGAAACAATAGAAGAGTGCTTAAAATCGAACCCTAATTCATAAATCCTAATCTGTTACGTTTGAAGTACATGCAAAAAAATCCGAGTCACGGTCAACATTTTTTGAAATTTCCGTGTGTAATGATCAGGCACAATGAATTAGAATAGAATTAATTTCTTAGAAACGGTGTGAAGGAAACAATAGAAGAGTGCTTAAAATCAAACTCTAAGTCATAAATCCTAATTTGTTACGTTTGAAGTACATGCTAAAAAATCCGAGTCACGGTCAACATTTTTTGAAATTTCCGTGTGTAATGATCAGGCACAATGAATTAGAATAGAATTAATTTCTTAGAAACGGTGTGCAGGAAACAAAAGAAGAGTGCTGAAAATTGAACCCTAATTCATAACTCCTAATCTATGACGTTTGAAGTACATGCTAAAAAATCCGAGTCACGGTCAACATTTTTTGAAATTTCCGTGTGTAATGATCAGGCACAATGAATTAGAATAGAATTAATTTCTAAGAAACGGTGTGCAGGAAACAATAGAAGAGTGCTTAAAATCGAACCCTAATTCATAAATCCTAATCTGTTACGTTTGAAGTACATGCAAAAAAATCCGAGTCACGGTCAACATTTTTTGAAATTTCCGTGTGTAATGATCAGGCACAATGAATTAGAATAGAATTAATTTCTAAGAAACGGTGTGCAGGAAACAATAGAAGAGTGCTTAAAATCGAACCCTAATTCATAAATCCTAATCTGTTACGTTTGAAGTACATGCAAAAAAATCCGAGTCACGGTCAACATTTTTTGAAATTTCCGTGTGTAATGATCAGGCACAATGAATTAGAATAGAATTAATTTCTTAGAAACGGTGTGCAGGAAACAATAGAAGAGTGCTTAAAATCAAACTCTAAGTCATAAATCCTAATTTGTTACGTTTGAAGTACATGCTAAAAAATCCGAGTCACGGTCAACATTTTTTGAAATTTCCGTGTGTAATGATCAGGCACAATGAATTAGAATAGAATTAATTTCTTAGAAACGGTGTGCAGGAAACAATAGAAGAGTGCTGAAAATTGAACCCTAATTCATAACTCCTAATCTGTGACGTTTGAAGTACATGCTAAAAAATCCGAGTCACGGTCAACATTTTTTGAAATTTCCGTGTGTAATGATCAGGCACAATGAATTAGAATAGAATTAATTTCTAAGAAACGGTGTGCAGGAAACAATAGAAGAGTGCTTAAAATCGAACCCTAATTCATAAATCCTAATCTGTTACGTTTGAAGTACATGCAAAAAAATCCGAGTCACGGTCAACATTTTTTGAAATTTCCGTGTGTAATGATCAGGCACAATGAATTAGAATAGAATTAATTTCTAAGAAACGGTGTGCAGGAAACAATAGAAGAGTGCTTAAAATCGAACCCTAATTCATAAATCCTAATCTGTTACGTTTGAAGTACATGCAAAAAAATCCGAGTCACGGTCAACATTTTTTGAAATTTCCGTGTGTAATGATCAGGCATAATGAATTAGAATAGAATTAATTTCTAAGAAACGGTGTGCAGAAAACAATAGAAGAGTGCTTAAAATCGAACCCTAATTCATAAATCCTAATCTGTTACGTTTGAAGTACATGCAAAAAAATCCGAGTCACGGTCAACATTTTTTGAAATTTCCGTGTGTAATGATCAGGCACAATGAATTAGAATAGAATTAATTTCTTAGAAACGGTGTGCAGGAAACAATAGAAGAGTGCTTAAAATCAAACTCTAAGTCATAAATCCTAATTTGTTACGTTTGAAGTACATGCTAAAAAATCCGAGTCACGGTCAACATTTTTTGAAATTTCCGTGTGTAATGATCAGGCACAATGAATTAGAATAGAATTAATTTCTTAGAAACGGTGTGCAGGAAACAATAGAAGAGTGCTGAAAATTGAACCCTAATTCATAACTCCTAATCTGTGACGTTTGAAGTACATGCTAAAAAATCCGAGTCACGGTCAACATTTTTTGAAATTTCCGTGTGTAATGATCAGGCACAATGAATTAGAATAGAATTAATTTCTAAGAAACGGTGTGCAGGAAACAATAGAAGAGTGCTTAAAATCGAACCCTAATTCATAAATCCTAATCTGTTACGTTTGAAGTACATGCAAAAAAATCCGAGTCACGGTCAACATTTTTTGAAATTTCCGTGTGTAATGATCAGGCACAATGAATTAGAATAGAATTAATTTCTAAGAAACGGTGTGCAGGAAACAATAGAAGAGTGCTTAAAATCGAACCCTAATTCATAAATCCTAATCTGTTACGTTTGAAGTACATGCAAAAAAATCCGAGTCACGGTCAACATTTTTTGAAATTTCCGTGTGTAATGATCAGGCATAATGAATTAGAATAGAATTAATTTCTAAGAAACGGTGTGCAGAAAACAATAGAAGAGTGCTTAAAATCGAACCCTAATTCATAAATCCTAATCTGTTACGTTTGAAGTACATGCAAAAAAATCCGAGTCACGGTCAACATTTTTTGAAATTTCCGTGTGTAATGATCAGGCACAATGAATTAGAATAGAATTAATTTCTTAGAAACGGTGTGCAGGAAACAATAGAAGAGTGCTTAAAATCAAACTCTAAGTCATAAATCCTAATTTGTTACGTTTGAAGTACATGCTAAAAAATCCGAGTCACGGTCAACATTTTTTGAAATTTCCGTGTGTAATGATCAGGCACAATGAATTAGAATAGAATTAATTTCTTAGAAACGGTGTGCAGGAAACAATAGAAGAGTGCTGAAAATTGAACCCTAATTCATAAATCCTAATCTGTAACGTTTGAAGTACATGCAAAAAAATCCGAGTCACGGTCAACATTTTTTGAAATTTCCATGTGTAATGATCAGGCACAATGAATTAGAATAGAATTAATTTCTTAGAAACGGTGTGCAGGAAACAATAGAAGAGTGCTTAAAATCAAACTCTAAGTCATAAATCCTAATTTGTTACGTTTGAAGTACATGCTAAAAAATCCGAGTCACGGTCAACATTTTTTGAAATTTCCGTGTGTAATGATCAGGCACAATGAATTAGAATAGAATTAATTTCTTAGAAACGGTGTGCAGGAAACAATAGAAGAGTGCTGAAAATTGAACCCTAATTCATAACTCCTAATCTATGACGTTTGAAGTACATGCTAAAAAATCCGAGTCACGGTCAACATTTTTTGAAATTTCCGTGTGTAATGATCAGGCACAATGAATTAGAATAGAATTAATTTCTAAGAAACGGTGTGCAGGAAACAATAGAAGAGTGCTTAAAATCGAACCCTAATTCATAAATCCTAATCTGTTACGTTTGAAGTACATGCAAAAAAATCCGAGTCACGGTCAACATTTTTTGAAATTTCCGTGTGTAATGATCAGGCACAATGAATTAGAATAGAATTAATTTCTTAGAAACGGTGTGCAGGAAACAATAGAAGAGTGCTGAAAATTGAACCCTAAGTCATAAATCCTAATCTGTTACGTTTGAAGTACATGCTAAAAAATCCGAGTCACGGTCAACCTTTTTTGAATTTTCGGTGTGTAATGATCAGGCACAATGAATTAGAATAGAATTAATTTCTTAGAAACGGTGTGCAGGAAACAATAGAAGAGTGCTTAAAATCAAACCCTAAGTCATAAATCCTAATTTGTTACGTTTGAAGTACATGCTAAAAAATCCGAGTCACGGTCAACATTTTTTGAAATTTCCGTGTGTAATGATCAGGCACAATGAATTAGAATAGAATTAATTTCTAAGAAACGGTGTGCAGGAAACAATAGAAGAGTGCTTAAAATCGAACCCTAATTCATAACTCCTAATCTGTGACGTTTGAAGTACATGCAAAAAAATCCGAGTCACGGTCAACATTTTTTGAAATTTCCGTGTGTAATGATTAGGCACAATGAATTAGAATAGAATTAATTTCTAAGAAACGGTGTGCAGGAAACAATAGAAGAGTGCTGAAAATCAAACCCTAATTCATAACTCCTAATCTGTGACGTTTGAAGTACATGCTAAAAAATCCGAGTCACGGTCAACATTTTTTGAAATTTCCGTGTGTAATGATCAGGCACAATGAATTAGAATAGAATTAATTTCTTAGGAACGGTGTGCAGGAAACAATAGAAGAGTGCTGAAAATTGAACCCTAATTCATAAATCCTAATCTGTTACGTTTGAACTACATGCTAAAAAATCCGAGTCACGGTCAACATTTTTTGAATTTTCGGTGTGTAATGATCAGGCACAATGAATTAGAATAGAATTAATTTCTTAGAAACGGTGTGCAGGAAACAATAGAAGAGTGCTGAAAATTGAACCCTAATTCATAACTCCTAATCTGTGACGTTTGAAGTACATGCAAAAAAATCCGAGTCACGGTCAACATTTTTTGAAATTTCCGTGTGTAATGATCAGGCACAATGAATTAGAATAGAATTAATTTCTTAGAAACGGTGTGCAGGAAACAATAGAAGAGTGCTTAAAATCAAACTCTAAGTCATAAATCCTAATTTGTTACGTTTGAAGTACATGCTAAAAAATCCGAGTCACGGTCAACATTTTTTGAAATTTCCGTGTGTAATGATCAGGCACAATGAATTAGAATAGAATTAATTTCTTAGAAACGGTGTGCAGGAAACAATAGAAGAGTGCTGAAAATTGAACCCTAATTCATAAATCCTAATCTGTAACGTTTGAAGTACATGCAAAAAAATCCGAGTCACGGTCAACATTTTTTGAAATTTCCATGTGTAATGATCAGGCACAATGAATTAGAATAGAATTAATTTCTTAGAAACGGTGTGCAGGAAACAATAGAAGAGTGCTTAAAATCAAACTCTAAGTCATAAATCCTAATTTGTTACGTTTGAAGTACATGCTAAAAAATCCGAGTCACGGTCAACATTTTTTGAAATTTCCGTGTGTAATGATCAGGCACAATGAATTAGAATAGAATTAATTTCTTAGAAACGGTGTGCAGGAAACAATAGAAGAGTGCTGAAAATTGAACCCTAATTCATAACTCCTAATCTATGACGTTTGAAGTACATGCTAAAAAATCCGAGTCACGGTCAACATTTTTTGAAATTTCCGTGTGTAATGATCAGGCACAATGAATTAGAATAGAATTAATTTCTAAGAAACGGTGTGCAGGAAACAATAGAAGAGTGCTTAAAATCGAACCCTAATTCATAAATCCTAATCTGTTACGTTTGAAGTACATGCAAAAAAATCCGAGTCACGGTCAACATTTTTTGAAATTTCCGTGTGTAATGATCAGGCACAATGAATTAGAATAGAATTAATTTCTTAGAAACGGTGTGCAGGAAACAATAGAAGAGTGCTGAAAATTGAACCCTAAGTCATAAATCCTAATCTGTTACGTTTGAAGTACATGCTAAAAAATCCGAGTCACGGTCAACCTTTTTTGAATTTTCGGTGTGTAATGATCAGGCACAATGAATTAGAATAGAATTAATTTCTTAGAAACGGTGTGCAGGAAACAATAGAAGAGTGCTTAAAATCAAACCCTAAGTCATAAATCCTAATTTGTTACGTTTGAAGTACATGCTAAAAAATCCGAGTCACGGTCAACATTTTTTGAAATTTCCGTGTGTAATGATCAGGCACAATGAATTAGAATAGAATTAATTTCTAAGAAACGGTGTGCAGGAAACAATAGAAGAGTGCTTAAAATCGAACCCTAATTCATAACTCCTAATCTGTGACGTTTGAAGTACATGCAAAAAAATCCGAGTCACGGTCAACATTTTTTGAAATTTCCGTGTGTAATGATTAGGCACAATGAATTAGAATAGAATTAATTTCTAAGAAACGGTGTGCAGGAAACAATAGAAGAGTGCTGAAAATCAAACCCTAATTCATAACTCCTAATCTGTGACGTTTGAAGTACATGCTAAAAAATCCGAGTCACGGTCAACATTTTTTGAAATTTCCGTGTGTAATGATCAGGCACAATGAATTAGAATAGAATTAATTTCTTAGGAACGGTGTGCAGGAAACAATAGAAGAGTGCTGAAAATTGAACCCTAATTCATAAATCCTAATCTGTTACGTTTGAACTACATGCTAAAAAATCCGAGTCACGGTCAACATTTTTTGAATTTTCGGTGTGTAATGATCAGGCACAATGAATTAGAATAGAATTAATTTCTTAGAAACGGTGTGCAGGAAACAATAGAAGAGTGCTGAAAATTGAACCCTAATTCATAACTCCTAATCTGTGACGTTTGAAGTACATGCAAAAAAATCCGAGTCACGGTCAACATTTTTTGAAATTTCCGTGTGTAATGATCAGGCACAATGAATTAGAATAGAATTAATTTCTTAGAAACGGTGTGCAGGAAACAATAGAAGAGTGCTTAAAATCAAACTCTAAGTCATAAATCCTAATTTGTTACGTTTGAAGTACATGCTAAAAAATCCGAGTCACGGTCAACATTTTTTGAAATTTCCGTGTGTAATGATCAGGCACAATGAATTAGAATAGAATTAATTTCTTAGAAACGGTGTGCAGGAAACAATAGAAGAGTGCTGAAAATTGAACCCTAAGTCATAAATCCTAATCTGTTACGTTTGAAGTACATGCTAAAAAATCCGAGTCACGGTCAACCTTTTTTGAATTTTCGGTGTGTAATGATCAGGCACAATGAATTAGAATAGAATTAATTTCTTAGAAACGGTGTGCAGGAAACAATAGAAGAGTGCTTAAAATCAAACCCTAAGTCATAAATCCTAATTTGTTACGTTTGAAGTACATGCTAAAAAATCCGAGTCACGGTCAACATTTTTTGAAATTTCCGTGTGTAATGATCAGGCACAATGAATTAGAATAGAATTAATTTCTAAGAAACGGTGTGCAGGAAACAATAGAAGAGTGCTTAAAATCGAACCCTAATTCATAAATCCTAATCTGTTACGTTTGAAGTACATGCAAAAAAATCCGAGTCACGGTAAACATTTTTTGAATTTTCCGTGTGTAATGATCAGGCACAATGAATTAGAATAGAATTAATTTCTTAGAAACGGTGTGCAGGAAACAATAGAAGAGTGCTTAAAATCAAACCCTATGTCATAAATCCTAATTTGTTACGTTTGAAGTACATGCTAAAAAATCCGAGTCACGGTCAACATTTTTTGAAATTTCCGTGTGTAATGATCAGGCACAATGAATTAGAATAGAATTAATTTCTAAGAAACGGTGTGCAGGAAACAATAGAAGAGTGCTTAAAATCGAACCCTAATTCATAAATCCTAATCTGTTACGTTTGAAGTACATGCAAAAAAATCCGAGTCACGGTCAACATTTTTTGAAATTTCCGTGTGTAATGATCAGGCACAATGAATTAGAATAGATTTAATTTCTTAGAAACGGTGTGCAGGAAACAATAGAAGAGTGCTTAAAATCAAACTCTAAGTCATAAATCCTAATTTGTTACGTTTGAAGTACATGCTAAAAAATCCGAGTCACGGTCAACATTTTTTGAAATTTCCGTGTGTAATGATCAGGCACAATGAATTAGAATAGAATTAATTTCTTAGAAACGGTGTGCAGGAAACAATAGAAGAGTGCTGAAAATTGAACCCTAATTCATAACTCCTAATCTGTGACGTTTGAAGTACATGCTAAAAAATCCGAGTCACGGTAAACATTTTTTGAATTTTCCGTGTGTAATGATCAGGCACAATGAATTAGAATAGAATTAATTTCTTAGAAACGGTGTGCAGGAAACAATAGAAGAGTGCTTAAAATCAAACCCTAAGTCATAAATCCTAATTTGTTACGTTTGAAGTACATGCTAAAAAATCCGAGTCACGGTCAACATTTTTTGAAATTTCCGTGTGTAATGATCAGGCACAATGAATTAGAATAGAATTAATTTCTAAGAAACGGTGTGCAGGAAACAATAGAAGAGTGCTTAAAATCGAACCCTAATTCATAAATCCTAATCTGTTACGTTTGAAGTACATGCAAAAAAATCCGAGTCACGGTCAACATTTTTTGAAATTTCCTTGTGTAATGATCAGGCACAATGAATTAGAATAGATTTAATTTCTTAGAAACGGTGTGCAGGAAACAATAGAAGAGTGCTTAAAATCAAACCCTAAGTCATAAATCCTAATTTGTTACGTTTGAAGTACATGCTAAAAAATCCGAGTCACGGTCAACATTTTTTGAAATTTCCGTGTGTAATGATCAGGCACAATGAATTAGAATAGAATTAATTTCTAAGAAACGGTGTGCAGGAAACAATAGAAGAGTGCTTAAAATCGAACCCTAATTCATAAATCCTAATCTGTTACGTTTGAAGTACATGCAAAAAAATCCGAGTCACGGTCAACATTTTTTGAAATTTCCGTGTGTAATGATCAGGCACAATGAATTAGAATAGAATTAATTTCTTAGAAACGGTGTGCAGGAAACAATAGAAGAGTGCTTAAAATCAAACTCTAAGTCATAAATCCTAATTTGTTACGTTTGAAGTACATGCTAAAAAATCCGAGTCACGGTCAACATTTTTTGAAATTTCCGTGTGTAATGATCAGACACAATGAATTAGAATAGAATTAATTTCTAAGAAACGGTGTGCAGGAAACAATAGAAGAGTGCTTAAAATCGAACCCTAATTCATAAATCCTAATCTGTTACGTTTGAAGTACATGCAAAAAAATCCGAGTCACGGTCAACATTTTTTGAAATTTCCGTGTGTAATGATCAGGCACAATGAATTAGAATAGAATTAATTTCTTAGAAACGGTGTGCAGGAAACAATAGAAGAGTGCTTAAAATCAAACTCTAAGTCATAAATCCTAATTTGTTACGTTTGAAGTACATGCTAAAAAATCCGAGTCACGGTCAACATTTTTTGAAATTTCCGTGTGTAATGATCAGGCACAATGAATTAGAATAGAATTAATTTCTTAGGAACGGTGTGCAGGAAACAATAGAAGAGTGCTGAAAATTGAACCCTAATTCATAAATCCTAATCTGTGACGTTTGAAGTACATGCTAAAAAATCCGAGTCACGGTCAACATTTTTTGAATTTTCGGTGTGTAATGATCAGCCACAAAGAATTAGAATAGAATTAATTTCTAAGAAACGGTGTGCATGAAACAATAGAAGAGTGCTGAAAATTGAACCCTAATTTATAAATCCTAATCTGTAACGTTTGAAGTACATGCAAAAAAATCCGAGTCACCGTCAACATTTTTTGAATTTTCCGTGTGTAATGATCAGGCACAATGAATTAGAATAGAATTAATTTCTTAGAAACGGTGTGCAGGAAACAATAGAAGAGTGCTTAAAATCAAACTCTAAGTCATAAATCCTAATTTGTTACGTTTGAAGTACATGCTAAAAAATCCGAGTCACGGTCAACATTTTTTGAAATTTCCGTGTGTAATGATCAGGCACAATGAATTAGAATAGAATTAATTTCTTAGAAACGGTGTGCAGGAAACAATAGAAGAGTGCTTAAAATAAAACCCTAAGTCATAAATCCTAATTTGTTACGTTTGAAGTACATGCTAAAAAATCCGAGTCACGGTAAACATTTTTTGAAATTTCCGTGTGTAATGATCAGGCACAATGAATTAGAATAGAATTAATTTCTTAGAAACGGTGTGCAGGAAACAATAGAAGAGTGCTGAAAATTGAACCCTAATTCATAAATCCTAATCTGTGACGTTTGAAGTACTTGCTAAAAAATCCGAGTCACGGTCAACATTTTTTGAATTTTCCGTGTGTAATGATCAGGCACAATGAATTAGAATAGAATTAATTTCTTAGGAACGGTGTGCAGGAAACAATAGAAGAGTGCTGAAAATTGAACCCTAATTCATAAATCCTAATCTGTGACGTTTGAAGTACATGCTAAAAAATCCAAGTCACGGTCAACATTTTTTGAATTTTCGGTGTGTAATGATCAGCCACAAAGAATTAGAATAGAATTAATTTCTAAGAAACGGTGTGCATGAAACAATAGAAGAGTGCTGAAAATTGAACCCTAATTTATAAATCCTAATCTGTAACGTTTGAAGTACATGCAAAAAAATCCGAGTCACGGTCAACATTTATTGAAATTTCAGTGTGTAATGATTAGGCACAATGAATTAGAATAGAATTAATTTCTTAGAAACGGTGTGCAGGAAACAATAGAAGAGTGCTTAAAATCAAACTCTAAGTCATAAATCCTAATTTGTTACGTTTGAAGTACATACTAAAAAATCCGAGTCACGGTCAACATTTTTTGAAATTTCCGTGTGTAATGATCAGGCACAATGAATTAGAATAGAATTAATTTCTTAGAAACGGTGTGCAGGAAACAATAGAAGAGTGCTGAAAATTGAACCCTAATTCATAAATCCTAATCTGTGACGTTTGAAGTACATGCTAAAAAATCCGAGTCACGGTCAACATTTTTTGAATTTTCCGTGTGTAATGATCAGGCACAATGAATTAGAATAGAATTAATTTCTTAGAAACGGTGTGCAGGAAACAATAGAAGAGTGCTTAAAATCAAACTCTAAGTCATAAATCCTAATTTGTTACGTTTGAAGTACATGCTAAAAAATCCGAGTCACGGTCAACATTATTTGAAATTTCCGTGTGTAGTGATCAGGCACAATGAATTAGAATAGAATTAATTTCTTAGAAACGGTGTGCAGGAAACAATAGAAGAGTGCTGAAAATTGAACCCTAATTCATAACTCCTAATCCGTGACGTTTGAAGTACATGCTAAAAAATCCGAGTCACGGTCAACATTTTTTGAAATTTCCGTGTGTAATGATTAGGCACAATGAATTAGAATAGAATTAATTTCTAAGAAACGGTGTGCAGGAAACAATAGAAGAGTGCTTAAAATCGAACCCTAATTCATAAATCCTAATCTGTTACGTTTGAAGTACATGCAAAAAAATCCGAGTCACGGTCAACATTTTTTGAAATTTCCGTGTGTAATGATCAAGCACAATGAATTAGAATAGAATTAATTTCTTAGAAACGGTGTGCAGGAAACAATAGAAGAGTGCTGAAAATTGAACCCTAATTCATAACTCCTAATCTGTGACGTTTGAAGTACATGCTAAAAAATCCGAGTCACGGTCAACATTTTTTGAATTTTCCGTGTGTAATGATCAGGCACAATGAATTAGAATAGAATTAATTTCTAAGAAACGGTGTGCAGGAAACAATAGAAGAGTGCTTAAAATCGAACCCTAATTCATAAATCCTAATCTGTTACGTTTGAAGTACATGCTAAAAAATCCGAGTCACGGTCAACATTTTTTGAAATTTCCGTGTGTAATGATCAGGCACAATGAATTAGAATAGAATTAATTTCTTAGAAACGGTGTGCAGGAAACAATAGAAGAGTGCTTAAAATCAAACTCTAAGTCATAAATCCTAATTTGTTACGTTTGAAGTACATGCTAAAAAATCCGAGTCACGGTCAACATTTTTTGAAATTTCCGTGTGTAATGATCAGGCACAATGAATTAGAATAGAATTAATTTCTTAGAAACGGTGTGCAGGAAACAATAGAAGAGTGCTTAAAATCAAACTCTAAGTCATAAATCCTAATTTGTTACGTTTGAAGTACATGCTAAAAAATCCGAGTCACGGTCAACATTTTTTGAAATTTCCGTGTGTAATGATCAGGCACAATGAATTAGAATAGAATTAATTTCTTAGAAACGGTGTGCAGGAAACAATAGAAGAGTGCTGAAAATTGAACCCTAATTCATAAATCCTAATCTGTTACGTTTGAAGTACATGCTAAAAAATCCGAGTCACGGTCAACATTTTTTGAATTTTCGGTGTGTAATGATCAGGCACAATGAATTAGAATAGAATTAATTTCTTAGAAACGGTGTGCAGGAAACAATAGAAGAGTGCTGAAAATTGAACCCTAATTCATAACTCCTAATCTGTGACGTTTGAAGTACATGCTAAAAAATCCGAGTCACGGTCAACATTTTTTGAAATTTCCGTGTGTAATGATCAGGCACAATGAATTAGAATAGAATTAATTTCTAAGAAACGGTGTGCAGGAAACAATAGAAGAGTGCTTAAAATCAAACCCTAATTCATAAATCCTAATTAGTAACGTTTGAAGTACTTGCTAAAAAATCCGAGTCACGGTCAACATTTTTTGAATTTTCCGTGTGTAATGATCAGGCACAATGAATTAGAATAGAATTAATTTCTTAGGAACGGTGTGCAGGAAACAATAGAAGAGTGCTGAAAATTGAACCCTAATTCATAAATCCTAATCTGTGACGTTTGAAGTACATGCTAAAAAATCCAAGTCACGGTCAACATTTTTTGAATTTTCGGTGTGTAATGATCAGCCACAAAGAATTAGAATAGAATTAATTTCTAAGAAACGGTGTGCATGAAACAATAGAAGAGTGCTGAAAATTGAACCCTAATTTATAAATCCTAATCTGTAACGTTTGAAGTACATGCAAAAAAATCCGAGTCACCGTCAACATTTTTTGAATTTTCCGTGTGTAATGATCAGGCACAATGAATTAGAATAGAATTAATTTCTTAGAAACGGTGTGCAGGAAACAATAGAAGAGTGCTTAAAATCAAACTCTAAGTCATAAATCCTAATTTGTTACGTTTGAAGTACATGCTAAAAAATCCGAGTCACGGTCAACATTTTTTGAAATTTCCGTGTGTAATGATCAGGCACAATGAATTAGAATAGAATTAATTTCTTAGAAACGGTGTGCAGGAAACAATAGAAGAGTGCTTAAAATAAAACCCTAAGTCATAAATCCTAATTTGTTACGTTTGAAGTACATGCTAAAAAATCCGAGTCACGGTAAACATTTTTTGAAATTTCCGTGTGTAATGATCAGGCACAATGAATTAGAATAGAATTAATTTCTTAGAAACGGTGTGCAGGAAACAATAGAAGAGTGCTGAAAATTGAACCCTAATTCATAAATCCTAATCTGTGACGTTTGAAGTACTTGCTAAAAAATCCGAGTCACGGTCAACATTTTTTGAATTTTCCGTGTGTAATGATCAGGCACAATGAATTAGAATAGAATTAATTTCTTAGGAACGGTGTGCAGGAAACAATAGAAGAGTGCTGAAAATTAAACCCTAATTCATAAATCCTAATCTGTGACGTTTGAAGTACATGCTAAAAAATCCAAGTCACGGTCAACATTTTTTGAATTTTCGGTGTGTAATGATCAGCCACAAAGAATTAGAATAGAATTAATTTCTAAGAAACGGTGTGCATGAAACAATAGAAGAGTGCTGAAAATTGAACCCTAATTTATAAATCCTAATCTGTAACGTTTGAAGTACATGCAAAAAAATCCGAGTCACGGTCAACATTTATTGAAATTTCCGTGTGTAATGATTAGGCACAATGAATTAGAATAGAATTAATTTCTTAGAAACGGTGTGCAGGAAACAATAGAAGAGTGCTTAAAATAAAACTCTAAGTCATAAATCCTAATTTGTTACGTTTGAAGTACATGCTAAAAAATCCGAGTCACGGTCAACATTTTTTGAAATTTCCGTGTGTAATGATCAGGCACAATGAATTAGAATAGAATTAATTTCTTAGAAACGGTGTGCAGGAAACAATAGAAGAGTGCTGAAAATTGAACCCTAATTCATAACTCCTAATCTGTGACGTTTGAAGTACATGCTAAAAAATCCGAGTCACGGTCAACATTTTTTGAATTTTCCGTGTGTAATGATCAGGCACAATGAATTAGAATAGAATTAATTTCTAAGAAACGGTGTGCAGGAAACAATAGAAAAGTGCTTAAAATCGAACCCTAATTCATAAATCCTAATCTGTTACGTTTGAAGTACATGCAAAAAAATCCGAGTCACGGTCAACATTTTTTGAAATTTCCGTGTGTAATGATCAGGCACAATGAATTAGAATAGAATTAATTTCTTCGAAACGGTGTGCAGGAAACAATAGAAGAGTGCTTAAAATCAAACTCTAAGTCATAAATCCTAATTTGTTACGTTTGAAGTACATGCTAAAAAATCCGAGTCACGGTCAACATTTTTTGAAATTTCCGTGTGTAATGATCAGGCACAATGAATTAGAATAGAATTAATTTCTTAGAAACGGTGTGCAGGAAACAATAGAAGAGTGCTTAAAATCAAACCCTAAGTCATAAATCCTAATTTGTTACGTTTGAAGTACATGCTAAAAAATCCGAGTCACTGTCAACATTTTTTGAAATTTCCGTGTGTAATGATTAGGCACAATGAATTAGAATAGAATTAATTTCTAAGAAACGGTGTGCAGGAAACAATAGAAGAGTGCTTAAAATCGAACCCTAATTCATAAATCCTAATCTGTTACGTTTGAAGTACATGCATAAAAATCCGAGTCACGGTCAACATTTTTTGAAATTTCCGTGTGTAATGATCAGGCACAATGAATTAGAATAGAATTAATTTCTTAGAAACGGTGTGCAGGAAACAATAGAAGAGTGCTTAAAATCAAACTCTAAGTCATAAATCCTAATTTGTTACGTTTGAAGTACATGCTAAAAAATCCAAGTCACGGTCAACATTTTTTGAAATTTCCGTGTGTAATGATCAGGCACAATGAATTAGAATAGAATTAATTTCTTAGAAACGGTCTGCAGGAAACAATAGAAGAGTGCTGAAAATTGAACCCTAATTCATAACTCCAATCTGTGACGTTTGAAGTACATGCTAAAAAATCCGAGTCACGGTCAACATTTTTTGAATTTTCCGTGTGTAATGATCAGGCACAATGAATTAGAATAGAATTAATTTCTTAGAAACGGTGTGCAGGAAACAATAGAAGAGTGCTTAAAATCAAACCCTAAGTCATAAATCCTAATTTGTTACGTTTGAAGTACATGCTAAAAAATCCGAGTCACCGTCAACATTTTTTGAAATTTCCGTGTGTAATGATCAGGCACAATGAATTAGAATAGAATTAATTTCTAAGAAACGGTGTGCATGAAACAATAGAAGAGTGCTTAAAATCAAACTCTAAGTCATAAATCCTAATCTGTGACGTTTGAAGTACATGCTAAAAAATCCGAGTCACGGTCAACATTTTTTGAATTTTCCGTGTGTAATGATCAGGCACAATGAATTAGAATAGAATTAATTTCTTAGAAACGGTGTGCAGGAAACAATAGAAGAGTGCTTAAAATCAAACCCTAAGTCATAAATCCTAATTTGTTACGTTTGAAGTACATGCTAAAAAATCCGAGTCACCGTCAACATTTTTTGAAATTTCCGTGTGTAATGATTAGGCACAATGAATTAGAATAGAATTAATTTCTTAGAAACGGTGTGCAGGAAACAATAGAAGAGTGCTTAAAATCAAACTCCAAGTCATAAATCCTAATTTGTTACGTTTGAAGTACATGCTAAAAAATCCGAGTCACGGTCAACATTTTTTGAAATTTCCGTGTGTAATGATCAGGCACAATGAATTAGAATAGAATTAATTTCTAAGAAACGGTGTGCAGGAAACAATAGAAGAGTGCTTAAAATCAAACCCTAATTCATAAATCCTAATCTGTTACGTTTGAAGTACATGCAAAAAAATCCGAGTCACCGTCAACATTTTTTGAAATTTCCGTGTGTAATGATCAGGCACAATGAATTAGAATAGAATTAATTTCTAAGAAACGGTGTGCAGGAAACAACAGAAGAGTGCTTAAAATCGAACCCTAATTCATAAATCCTAATCTGTTACGTTTGAAGTACATGCTAAAAAATCCGAGTCACGGTCAACATTTTTTGAAATTTCCGTGTGTAATGATCAGGCACAATGAATTAGAATAGAATTAATTTCTTAGAAACGGTGTGCAGGAAACAATAGAAGAGTGCTTAAAATCAAACTTTAAGTCATTAATCCTAATTTGTTACGTTTGAAGTACATGCTAAAAAATTCGAGTCACGGTCAACATTTTTTGAAATTTTCGTGTGTAATGATCAGGCACAATGAATTAGAATAGAATTAATTTCTTAGAAACGGTGTGCAGGAAACAATAGAAGAGTGCTGAAAATTGAACCCTAATTCATAAATCCTAATCTGTTACGTTTGAAGTACATGCAAAAAAATCCGAGTCACCGTCAACATTTTTTGAAATTTCCGTGTGTAATGATCAGGCACAATGAATTAGAATAGAATTAATTTCTTAGAAACGGTGTGCAGGAAACAATAGAAGAGTGCTGAAAATTGAACCCTAATTCATAAATCCTAATCTGTGACGTTTGAAGTACATGCTAAAAAATCCGAGTCACGGTCAACATTTTTTGAATTTTCCGTGTGTAATGATCAGGCACAATGAATTAGAATAGAATTAATTTCTTAGAAACGGTGTGCAGGAAACAATAGAAGAGTGCTTAAAATCAAACCCTAAGTCATAAATCCTAATTTGTTACGTTTGAAGTACATGCTAAAAAATCCGAGTCACGGTCAACATTTTTTGAAATTTCCGTGTGTAATGATCAGGCACAATGAATTAGAATAGAATTAATTTCTTAGAAACGGTGTGCAGGAAACAATAGAAGAGTGCTGAAAATTGAACCCTAATTCATAAATCCTAATCTGTGACGTTTGTAGTACATGCTAAAAAATCCGAGTCACGGTCAACATTTTTTGAATTTTCCGTGTGTAATGATCAGGCACAATGAATTAGAATAGAATTAATTTCTTAGAAACGGTGTGCAGGAAACAATAGAAGAGTGCTTAAAATCAAACCCTAAGTCATAAATCCTAATTTGTTACGTTTGAAGTACATGCTAAAAAATCCGAGTCACGGTCAACATTTTTTGAAATTTCCGTTTGTAATGATCAGGCACAATGAATTAGAATAGAATTAATTTCTAAGAAACGGTGTGCAGGAAACAATAGAAGAGTGCTTAAAATCAAACCCTAATTCATAAATCCTAATCTGTTACGTTTGAAGTACATGCAAAAAAATCCGAGTCACCGTCAACATTTTTTGAAATTTCCTTGTGTAATGATCAGGCACAATGAATTAGAATAGAATTAATTTCTTAGAAACGGTGTGCAGGAAACAATAGAGGAGTGCTTAAAATCAAACCCTAAGTCATAAATCCTAATTTGTTACGTTTGAAGTACATGCTAAAAAATCCGAGTCACGGTCAACATTTTTTGAAATTTCCGTGTGTAATGATCAGGCACAATGAATTAGAATAGAATTAATTTTTAAGAAACGGTGTGCAGGAAACAATAGAAGAGTGCTTAAAATCGAACCCTAATTCATAAATCCTAATGTGTTACGTTTGAAGTACATGCAAAAAAATCCGAGTCACGGTCAACATTTTTTTAAATTTCCGTGTGTAATGATCAGGCACAATGAATTAGAATAGAATTAATTTCTTAGAAACGGTGTGCAGGAAACAATAGAAGAGTGCTTAAAATCAAACTCTAAGTCATAAATCCTAATTTGTTACGTTTGAAGTACATGCTAAAAAATCCGAGTCACGGTCAACATTTTTTGAAATTTCCGTGTGTAATGATCAGGCACAATGAATTAGAATAGAATTAATTTCTTAGAAACGGTGTGCAGGAAACAATAGAAGAGTGCTGAAAATTGAACCCTAATTCATAAATCCTAATCTGTTACGTTTGAAGTACATGCTAAAAAATCCGAGTCACGGTCAACATTTTTTGAATTTTCGGTGTGTAATGATCAGGCACAATGAATTAGAATAGAATTAATTTCTTAGAAACGGTGTGCAGGAAACAATAGAAGAGTGCTGAAAATTGAACCCTAATTCATAACTCCTAATCTGTGACGTTTGAAGTACATGCAAAAAAATCCGAGTCACGGTCAACATTTTTTGAAATTTCCGTGTGTAATGATCAGGCACAATGAATTAGAATAGAATTAATTTCTAAGAAACGGTGTGCAGGAAACAATAGAAGAGTGCTTAAAATCAAACCCTAATTCATAAATCCTAATCTGTTACGTTTGAAGTACATGCAAAAAAATCCGAGTCACCATCAACATTTTTTGAAATTTCCGTGTGTAATGATCAGGCACAATGAATTAGAATAGAATTAATTTCTTAGAAACGGTGTGCAGGAAACAATAGAAGAGTGCTGAAAATTGAACCCTAATTCATAACTCCTAATCTGTGACGTTTGAAGTACATGCAAAAAAATCCGAGTCACGGTCAACATTTTTTGAAATTTCCGTGTGTAATGATCAGGCACAATGAATTAGAATAGAATTAATTTCTTAGAAACGGTGTGCAGGAAACAATAGAAGAGTGCTGAAATTTGAACCCTAGTTCATAAATCCTAATCTGTGACGTTTGAAGTACATGCTAAAAAATCCGAGTCACGGTCAACATTTTTTGAATTTTCCGTGTGTAATGATCAGGCACAATGAATTAGAATAGAATTAATTTCTTAGAAACGGTGTGCAGGAAACAATAGAAGAGTGCTTAAAATCAAACCCTAAGTCATAAATCCTAATTTGTTACGTTTGAAGTACATGCTAAAAAATCCGAGTCACGGTCAACATTTTTTGAAATTTCCGTGTGTAATGATTAGGCACAATGAATTAGAATAGAATTAATTTCTAAGAAACGGTGTGCAGGAAACAATAGAAGAGTGCTTAAAATCGAACCCTAATTCATAAATCCTAATCTTTTACGTTTGAAGTACATGCAAAAAAATCCGAGTCACGGTCAACATTTTTTGAAATTTCCGTGTGTAATGATCAGGCACAATGAATTAGAATAGAATTAATTTCTTAGAAACGGTGTGCAGGAAACAATAGAAGAGTGCTTAAAATCAAACTCTAAGTCATAAATCCTAATTTGTTACGTTTGAAGTACATGCTAAAAAATCCGAGTCACGGTCAACATTTTTTGAAATTTCCGTGTGTAATGATCAGGCACAATGAATTAGAATAGTATTAATTTCTTAGAAACGGTGTGCAGGAAACAATAGAAGAGTGCTGAAAATTGAACCCTAATTCATAAATCCTAATCTGTGACGTTTGAAGTACTTGCTAAAAAATCCGAGTCACGGTCAACATTTTTTGAATTTTCCGTGTGTAATGATCAGGCACAATGAATTAGAATAGAATTAATTTCTTAGGAACGGTGTGCAGGAAACAATAGAAGAGTGCTGAAAATTGAACCCTAATTCATAAATCCTAATCTGTGACGTTTGAAGTACATGCTAAAAAATCCAAGTCACGGTCAACATTTTTTGAATTTTCGGTTTGTAATGATCAGCCACAAAGAATTAGAATAGAATTAATTTCTAAGAAACGGTGTGCATGAAACAATAGAAGAGTGCTGAAAATTGAACCCTAATTTATAAATCCTAATCTGTAACGTTTGAAGTACATGCAAAAAAATCCGAGTCACGGTCAACATTTTTTGAAATTTCCGTGTGTAATGATTAGGCACAATGAATTAGAATAGAATTAATTTCTTAGAAACGGTGTGCAGGAAACAATAGAAGAGTGCTTAAAATCAAACTCTAAGTCATAAATCCTAATTTGTTACGTTTGAAGTACATGCTAAAAAATCCGAGTCACGGTCAACATTTTTTGAAATTCCCGTGTGTAATGATCAGGCACAATGAATTAGAATAGAATTAATTTCTTAGAAACGGTGTGCAGGAAACAATAGAAGAGTGCTGAAAATTGAACCCTAATTCATAAATCCTAATCTGTGACGTTTGAAGTACATGCTAAAAAATCCGAGTCACGGTCAACATTTTTTGAATTTTCTATGTGTAATGATCAGGCACAATGAATTAGAATAGAATTAATTTCTTAGAAACGGTGTGCAGGAAACAATAGAAGAGTGCTTAAAATCAAACCCTAAGTCATAAATCCTAATTTGTTACGTTTGAAGTACATGCTAAAAAATCCGAGTCACGGTCAACATTTTTTGAAATTTCCGTGTGTAATGATTAGGCACAATGAATTAGAATAGAATTAATTTCTAAGAAACGGTGTGCAGGAAACAATAGAAGAGTGCTTAAAATCGAACCCTAATTCATAAATCCTAATCTGTTACGTTTGAAGTACATGCAAAAAAATCCGAGTCACGGTCAACATTTTTTGAAATTTCCGTGTGTAATGATTAGGCACAATGAATTAGAATAGAATTAATTTCTTAGAAACGGTGTGCAGGAAACAATAGAAGAGTGCTTAAAATCAAACTCTAAGTCATAAATCCTAATTTGTTACGTTTGAAGTACATGCTAAAAAATCCGAGTCACGGTCAACATTTTTTGAAATTTCCGTGTGTAATGATCAGGCACAATGAATTAGAATAGAATTAATTTCTTAGAAACGGTGTGCAGGAAACAATAGAAGAGTGCTGAAAATTGAACCCTAATTCATAACAACTAATCTGTGACGTTTGAAGTACATGCTAAAAAATCCGAGTCACGGTCAACATTTTTTGAATTTTCCGTGTGTAATGATCAGGCACAATGAATTAGAATAGAATTAATTTCTTAGAAACGGTGTGCAGGAAACAATAGAAGAGTGCTTAAAATCACACCCTAAGTCATAAATCCTAATTTGTTACGTTTGAAGTACATGCTAAAAAATCCGAGTCACGGTCAACATTTGTTGAAATTTCCGTGTGTAATGATCAGGCACAATGAATTAGAATAGAATTAATTTCTAAGAAACGGTGTGCAGGAAACAATAGAAGAGTGCTTAAAATCGAACCCTAATTCATAAATCCTAATCTGTTACGTTTGAAGTACATGCAAAAAAATCCGAGTCACGGTCAACATTTTTTGAAATTTCGTTGTGTAATGATCAGGCACAATGAATTAGAATAGAATTAATTTCTTAGAAACGGTGTGCAGGAAACAATAGAAGAGTGCTTAAAATCAAACCCTAAGTCATAAATCCTAATTTGTTACGTTTGAAGTACATGCTAAAAAATCCGAGTCACGGTCAACATTTTTTGAAATTTCCGTGTGTAATGATCAGGCACAATGAATTAGAATAGAATTAATTTCTAAGAAACGGTGTTCAGGAAACAATAGAAGAGTGCTTAAAATCGAACCGTAATTCATAAATCCTAATCCGTTACGTTTGAAGTACATGCAAAAAAATCCGAGTCACGGTCAACATTTTTTGAAATTTCCGTGTGTAATGATCAGGCACAATGAATTAGAATAGAATTAATTTCTTAGAAACGGTGTGCAGGAAACAATAGAAGAGTGCTGAAAATTGAACCCAAATTCATAAATCCTAATCTGTTACGTTTGAAGTACATGCTAAAAAATCCGAGTCACGGTCAACATTTTTTGAATTTTCGGTGTGTAATGATCAGGCACAATGAATTAGAATAGAATTAATTTCTTAGAAACGGTGTGCAGGAAACAATAGAAGAGTGCTGAAAATTGAACCCTAATTCATAACTCCTAATCTGTGACGTTTGAAGTACATGCTAAAAAATCCGAGTCACGGTCAACATTTTTTGAAATTTCCTTGTGTAATGATCAGGCACAATGAATTAGAATAGAATTAATTTCTTAGAAACGGTGTGCAGGAAACAATAGAAGAGTGCTTAAAATCAAACCCTAAGTCATAAATCCTAATTTGTTACGTTTGAAGTACATGCTAAAAAATCCGAGTCACGGTCAACATTTTTTGAAATTTCCGTGTGTAATGATCAGGCACAATGAATTAGAATAGAATTAATTTCTAAGAAACGGTGTTCAGGAAACAATAGAAGAGTGCTTAAAATCGAACCGTAATTCATAAATCCTAATCCGTTACGTTTGAAGTACATGCAAAAAAATCCGAGTCACGGTCAACATTTTTTGAAATTTCCGTGTGTAATGATCAGGCACAATGAATTAGAATAGAATTAATTTCTTAGAAACGGTGTGCAGGAAACAATAGAAGAGTGCTGAAAATTGAACCCTAATTCATAAATCCTAATCTGTTACGTTTGAAGTACATGCTAAAAAATCCGAGTCACGGTCAACATTTTTTGAATTTTCGGTGTGTAATGATCAGGCACAATGAATTAGAATAGAATTAATTTCTTAGAAACGGTGTGCAGGAAACAATAGAAGAGTGCTGAAAATTGAACCCTAATTCATAACTCCTAATCTGTGACGTTTGAAGTACATGCTAAAAAATCCGAGTCACGGTCAACATTTTTTGAAATTTCCTTGTGTAATGATCAGGCACAATGAATTAGAATAGAATTAATTTCTTAGAAACGGTGTGCAGGAAACAATAGAAGAGTGCTTAAAATCAAACCCTAAGTCATAAATCCTAATTTGTTACGTTTGAAGTACATGCTAAAAAATCCGAGTCACGGTCAACATTTTTTGAAATTTCCGTGTGTAATGATCAGGCACAATGAATTAGAATAGAATTAATTTCTAAGAAACGGTGTGCAGGAAACAATAGAAGAGTGCTTAAAATCGAACCCTAATTCATAAATCCTAATCTGTTACGTTTGAAGTACATGCAAAAAAATCCGAGTCACCGTCAACATTTTTTGAAATTTTCGTATGTAATGATCAGGCACAATGAATTAGAATAGAATTAATTTCTTAGAAACGGTGTGCAGGAAACAATAGAAGAGTGCTGAAAATTGAACCCTAATTCATAAATCCTAATCTGTTACGTTTGAAGTACATGCTAAAAAATCCGAGTCACGGTCAACATTTTTTGAATTTTCGGTGTGTAATGATCAGGCACAATGAATTAGAATAGAATTAATTTCTTAGAAACGGTGTGCAGGAAACAATAGAAGAGTGCTGAAAATTGAACCCTAATTCATAACTCCTAATCTGTGACGTTTGAAGTACATGCTAAAAAATCCGAGTCACGGTCAACATTTTTTGAAATTTCCGTGTGTAATGATCAGGCACAATGAATTAGAATAGAATTAATTTCTAAGAAACGGTGTGCAGGAAACAATAGAAGAGTGCTTAAAATCGAACCCTAATTCATAAATCCTAATCTGTTACGTTTGAAGTACATGCAAAAAAATCCGAGTCACGGTCAACATTTTTTGAAATTTCCGTGTGTAATGATCAGGCACAATGAATTAGAATAGAATTAATTTCTTAGAAACGGTGTGCAGGAAACAATAGAAGAGTGCTGAAAATTGAACCCTAATTCATAACTCCTAATCTGTGACGTTTGAAGTACATGCTAAAAAATCCGAGTCACGGTCAACATTTTTTGAAATTTCCGTGTGTAATGATCAGGCACAATGAATTAGAATAGAATTAATTTCTAAGAAACGGTGTGCAGGAAACAATAGAAGAGTGCTTAAAATCAAACCCTAATTCATAAATCCTAATCTGTTACGTTTGAAGTACATGCAAAAAAATCCGAGTCACCGTCAACATTTTTTGAAATTTCCGTGTGTAATGATCAGGCACAATGAATTAGAATAGAATTAATTTCTTACAAAAGGTGTGCAGGAAACAATAGAAGAGTGCTTAAAATCAAACTCTAAGTCATAAATCCTAATTTGTTACGTTTGAAGTACATGCTAAAAAATCCGAGTCACGGTCAACATTTTTTGAAATTTCCGTGTGTAATGATCAGGCACAATGAATTAGAATAGAATTAATTTCTTAGAAACGGTGTGCAGGAAACAATAGAAGAGTGCTTAAAATAAAACCCTAAGTCATAAATCCTAATTTGTTACGTTTGAAGTACATGCTAAAAAATCCGAGTCACGGTAAACATTTTTTGAAATTTCCGTGTGTAATGATCAGGCACAATGAATTAGAATAGAATTAATTTCTTAGAAACGTTGTGCAGGAAACAATAGAAGAGTGCTGAAAATTGAACCCTAATTCATAAATCCTAATCTGTGACGTTTGAAGTACTTGCTAAAAAATCCGAGTCACGGTCAACATTTTTTGAATTTTCCGTGTGTAATGATCAGGCACAATGAATTAGAATAGAATTAATTTCTTAGGAACGGTGTTCCGGAAACAATAGAAGAGTGCTGAAAATTGAACCCTAATTCATAAATCCTAATCTGTGACGTTTGAAGTACATGCTAAAAAATCCAAGTCACGGTCAACATTTTTTGAATTTTCGGTGTGTAATGATCAGCCACAAAGAATTAGAATAGAATTAATTTCTAAGAAACGGTGTGCATGAAACAATAGAAGAGTGCTGAAAATTGAACCCTAATTCATAAATCCTAATCTGTAACGTTTGAAGTACATGCAAAAAAATTCGAGTCACGGTCAACATTTTTTGAAATTTCCGTGTGTAATGATTAGGCACAATGAATTAGAATAGAATTAATTTCTTAGAAACGGTGTGCAGGAAACAATAGAAGAGTGCTTAAAATCAAACTCTAAGTCATAAATCCTAATTTGTTACATTTGAAGTACATGCAAAAAAATTCGAGTCACGGTCAACATTTTTTGAAATTTCCGTGTGTAATGATCAGGCACAATGAATTAGAATAGAATTAATTTCTTAGAAACGGTGTGCAGGAAACAATAGAAGAGTGCTGAAAATTGAACCCTAATTCATAAATCCTAATCTGTGACGTTTGAAGTACATGCTAAAAAATCCGAGTCACGGTCAACATTTTTTGAATTTTCCGTGTGTAATGATCAGGCACAATGAATTAGAATAGAATTAATTTCTTAGAAACGGTGTGCAGGAAACAATAGAAGAGTGCTTAAAATCAAACCCTAATTAATAAATCCTAATTTGTTACGTTTGAAGTACATGCTAAAAAATCCGAGTCACGGTCAACATTTTTTGAAATTTCCGTGTGTAATGATTAGGCACAATGAATTAGAATAGAATTAATTTCTAAGAAACGGTGTGCAGGAAACAATAGAAGAGTGCTTAAAATCGAACCCTAATTCATAAATCCTAATCTGTTACGTTTGAAGTACATGCAAAAAAATCCGAGTCACGGTCAACATTTTTTGAAATTTCCGTGTGTAATGATCAGGCACAATGAATTAGAATAGAATTAATTTCTTAGAAACGGTGTGCAGGAAACAATAGAAGAGTGCTTAAAATCAAACTCTAAGTCATAAATCCTAATTTGTTACGTTTGAAGTACATGCTAAAAAATCCGAGTCACGGTCAACATTTTTTGAAATTTCGGTGTGTAATGATCAGGCACAATGAATTAGAATAGAATTAATTTCTTAGAAACGGTGTGCAGGAAACAATAGAAGAGTGCTGAAAATTGAACCCTAATTCATAAATCCTAATCTGTGACGTTTGAAGTACTTGCTAAAAAATCCGAGTCACGGTCAACATTTTTTGAATTTTCCGTGTGTAATGATCAGGCACAATGAATTAGAATAGAATTAATTTCTTAGGAACGGTGTGCAGGAAACAATAGAAGAGTGCTGAAAATTGAACCCTAATTCATAAATCCTAATCTGTGACGTTTGAAGTACATGCTAAAAAATCCGAGTCACGGTCAACATTTTTTGAAATTTCCGTGTGTAATGATCAGGCACAATGAATTAGAATAGAATTAATTTCTAACAAACGGTGTGCAGGAAACAATAGAAGAGTGCTTAAAATCAAACCCTAAGTCATAAATCCTAATTTGTTACGTTTGAAGTACATGCTAAAAAATCCGAGTCACGGTCAACATTTTTTGAAATTTCCGTGTGTAATGATCAGGCACAATGAATTAGAATAGAATTAATTTCTAAGAAACGGTGTGCAGGAAACAATAGAAGAGTGCTTAAAATCGAACCCTAATTCATAAATCCTAATCTGTTACGTTTGAAGTACATGCAAAAAAATCCGAGTCACGGTCAACATTTTTTGAAATTTCCTTGTGTAATGATCAGGCACAATGAATTAGAATAGAATTAATTTCTTAGAAACGGTGTGCAGGAAACAATAGAGGAGTGCTTAAAATCAAACCCTAAGTCATAAATTCTAATTTGTTACGTTTGAAGTACATGCTAAAAAATCCGAGTCACGGTCAACATTTTTTGAAATTTCCGTGTGTAATGATCAGGCACAATGAATTAGAATAGAATTAATTTCTAAGAAACGGTGTGCAGGAAACAATAGAAGAGTGCTTAAAATCGAACCCTAATTCATAAATCCTAATGTGTTACGTTTGAAGTACATGCAAAAAAATCCGAGTCACGGTCAACATTTTTTGAAATTTCCGTGTGTAATGATCAGGCACAATGAATTAGAATAGAATTAATTTCTTAGAAACGGTGTGCAGGAAACAATAGAAGAGTGCTTAAAATCAAACTCTAAGTCATAAATCCTAATCTGTGACGTTTGAAGTACATGCTAAAAAATCCGAGTCACGGTCAACATTTTTTGAAATTTCCGTGTGTAATGATCAGGCACAATGAATTAGAATAGAATTAATTTCTTAGAAACGGTGTGCAGGAAACAATAGAAGAGTGCTGAAAATTGAACCCTAATTCATAAATCCTAATCTGTGACGTTTGAAGTACTTGCTAAAAAATCCGAGTCACGGTCAACATTTTTTGAATTTTCCGTGTGTAATGATCAGGCACAATGAATTAGAATAGAATTAATTTCTTAGGAACGGTGTGCAGGAAACAATAGAAGAGTGCTGAAAATTGAACCCTAATTCATAAATCCTAATCTGTGACGTTTGAAGTAGATGCTAAAAAATCCGAGTCACGGTCAACATTTTTTTAAATTTTCGTGTGTAATGATCAGGCACAATGAATTAGAATAGAATTAATTTCTAACAAACGGTGTGCAGGAAACAATAGAAGAGTGCTTAAAATCAAACCCTAAGTCATAAATCCTAATTTGTTACGTTTGAAGTACATGCTAAAAAATCCGAGTCACGGTCAACATTTTTTGAAATTTCCGTGTGTAATGATCAGGCACAATGAATTAGAATAGAATTAATTTCTAAGAAACGGTGTGCAGGAAACAATAGAAGAGTGCTTAAAATCGAACCCTAATTCATAAATCCTAATCTGTTACGTTTGAAGTACATGCCAAAAAATCCGAGTCACGGTCAACATTTTTTGAAATTTCCTTGTGTAATGATCAGGCACAATGAATTAGAATAGAATTAATTTCTTAGAAACGGTGTGCAGGAAACAATAGAGGAGTGCTTAAAATCAAACCCTAAGTCATAAATCCTAATTTGTTACGTTTGAAGTACATGCTAAAAAATCCGAGTCACGGTCAACATTTTTTGAAATTTCCGTGTGTAATGATCAGGCACAATGAATTAGAATAGAATTAATTTCTAAGAAACGGTGTGCAGGAAACAATAGAAGAGTGCTTAAAATCGAACCCTAATTCATAAATCCTAATGTGTTACGTTTGAAGTACATGCAAAAAAATCCGAGTCACGGTCAACATTTTTTTAAATTTCCGTGTGTAATGATCAGGCACAATGAATTAGAATAGAATTAATTTCTTAGAAACGGTGTGCAGGAAACAATAGAAGAGTGCTTAAAATCAAACTCTAAGTCATAAATCCTAATTTGTTACGTTTGAAGTACATGCTAAAAAATCCGAGTCACGGTCAACATTTTTTGAAATTTCCGTGTGTAATGATCAGGCACAATGAATTAGAATAGAATTAATTTCTTAGAAACGGTGTGCAGGAAACAATAGAAGAGTGCTGAAAATTGAACCCTAATTCATAAATCCCAATCTGTTACGTTTGAAGTACATGCTAAAAAATCCTAGTCACGGTCAACATTTTTTGAATTTTCGGTGTGTAATGATCAGGCACAATGAATTAGAATAGAATTAATTTCTTAGAAACGGTGTGCAGGAAACAATAGAAGAGTGCTGAAAATTGAACCCTAATTCATAACTCCTAATCTGTGACGTTTGAAGTACATGCTAAAAAATCCGAGTCACGGTCAACATTTTTTGAAATTTCCGTGTGTAATGATCAGGCACAATGAATTAGAATAGAATTAATTTCTAAGAAACGGTGTGCAGGAAACAATAGAAGAGTGCTTAAAATCAAACCCTAATTCATAAATCCTAATCTGTTACGTTTGAAGTACATGCAAAAAAATCCGAGTCACCGTCAACATTTTTTGAAATTTCCGTGTGTAATGATCAGGCACAATGAATTAGAATAGAATTAATTTCTTAGAACCGGTGTGCAGGAAACAATAGAAGAGTGCTTAAAATCAAACTCTAAGTCATAAATCCTAATTTGTTACGTTTGAAGTACATGCTAAAAAATCCGAGTCACGGTCAACATTTTTTGAAATTTCCGTGTGTAATGATCAGGCACAATGAATTAGAATAGAATTAATTTCTTAGAAACGGTGTGCAGGAAACAATAGAAGAGTGCTGAAAATTGAACCCTAATTCATAAATCCTAATCTGTGACGTTTGAAGTACTTGCTAAATAATCCGAGTCACGGTCAACATTTTTTGAATTTTCCGTGTGTAATGATCAGGCACAATGAATTAGAATAGAATTAATTTCTTAGGAACGGTGTGCAGGAAACAATAGAAGAGTGCTGAAAATTGAACCCTAATTCATAAATCATAATCTGTGACGTTTGAAGTACATGCTAAAAAATCCAAGTCACGGTCAACATTTTTTGAATTTTCGGTGTGTAATGATCAGCCACAAAGAATTAGAATAGAATTAATTTCTAAGAAACGGTGTGCATGAAACAATAGAAGAGTGCTGAAAATTGAACCCTAATTCATAAATCCTAATCTGTAACGTTTGAAGTACATGCAAAAAAATCCGAGTCACGGTCAACATTTTTTGAAATTTCCGTGTGTAATGATTAGGCACAATGAATTAGAATAGAATTAATTTCTTAGAAACGGTGTGCAGGAAACAATAGAAGAGTGCTTAAAATCAAACTCTAAGTCATAAATCCTAATTTGTTACGTTTGAAGTACATGCTAAAAAATCCGAGTCACGGTCAACATTTTTTGAAATTTCCGTGTGTAATGATCAGGCACAATGAATTAGAATAGAATTAATTTCTTAGAAACGGTGTGCAGGAAACAATAGAAGAGTGCTGAAAATTGAACCCTAATTCATAAATCCTAATCTGTGACGTTTGAAGTACATGCTAAAAAATCCGAGTCACGGTCAACATTTTTTGAATTTTCCGTGTGTAATGATCAGGCACAATGAATTAGAATAGAATTAATTTCTTAGAAACGGTGTGCAGGAAACAATAGAAGAGTGCTTAAAATCAAACCCTAAGTCATAAATCCTAATTTGTTACGTTTGAAGTACATGCTAAAAAATCCGAGTCACGGTCAACATTTTTTGAAATTTCCGTGTGTAATGATCAGGCACAATGAATTAGAATAGAATTAATTTCTAAGAAACGGTGTGCAGGAAACAATAGAAGAGTGCTTAAAATCGAACCCTAATTCATAAATCCTAATCTGTTACGTTTGAAGTACATGCAAAAAAATCCGAGTCACGGTCAACATTTTTTGAAATTTCCGTGTGTAATGATCAGGCACAATGAATTAGAATAGAATTAATTTCTTAGAAACGGTGTGCAGGAAACAATAGAAGAGTGCTTAAAATCAAACTCTAAGTCATAAATCCTAATTTGTTACGTTTGAAGTACATGCTAAAAAATCCGAGTCACGGTCAACATTTTTTGAAATTTCCGTGTGTAATGATCAGACACAATGAATTAGAATAGAATTAATTTCTTAGAAACGGTGTGCAGGAAACAATAGAAGAGTGCTGAAAATTGAACCCTAATTCATAAATCCTAATCTGTGACGTTTGAAGTACATGCTAAAAAATCCAAGTCACGGTCAACATTTTTTGAATTTTCGGTGTGTAATGATCAGCCACAAAGAATTAGAATAGAATTAATTTCTAAGAAACGGTGTGCATGAAACAATAGAAGAGTGCTGAAAATTGAACCCTAATTCATAAATCCTAATCTGTGACGTTTGAAGTACATGCTAAAAAATCCAAATCACGGTCAACATTTTTTGAATTTTCGGTGTGTAATGATCAGCCACAAAGAATTAGAATAGAATTAATTTCTAAGAAACGGTGTGCATGAAACAATAGAAGAGTGCTTAAAATTGAACCCTAATTCATAAATCCTAATCTGTAACGTTTGAAGTACATGCAAAAAAATCCGAGTCACGGTCAACATTTTTTGAAATTTCCGTGTGTAATGATTAGGCACAATGAATTAGAATAGAATTAATTTCTTAGAAACGCTGTGTAGGAAACAATAGAAGAGTGCTTAAAATCAAACTCTAAGTCATAAATCCTAATTTGTTACGTTTGAAGTACATGCTAAAAAATCCGAGTCACGGTCAACATTTTTTGAAATTTCCGTGTGTAATGATCAGGCACAATGAATTAGAATAGAATTAATTTCTTAGAAACGGTGTGCAGGAAACAATAGAAGAGTGCTGAAAATCGAACCCTAATTCATAAATCCTAATCTGTTACGTTTGAAGTACATGCAAAAAAATCCGAGTCACGGTCAACATTTTTTGAATTTTCCGTGTGTAATGATCAGGCACAATGAATTAGAATAGAATTAATTTCTTAGAAACGGTGTGCAGGAAACAATAGAAGAGTGCTTAAAATCAAACCCTAAGTCATAAATCCTAATTTGTTACGTTTGAAGTACATGCTAAAAAATCCGAGTCACGGTCAACATTTTTTTAAATTTCCGTGTGTAATGATTAGGCACAATGAATTAGAATAGAATTAATTTCTAAGAAACGGTGTGCAGGAAACAATAGAAGAGTGCTTAAAATCGAACCCTAATTCATAAATCCTAATCTGTTACGTTTGAAGTACATGCAAAAAAATCCGAGTCACGGTCAACATTTTTTGAAATTCCGTGTGTAATGATCAGGCACAATGAATTAGAATAGAATTAATTTCTTAGAAACGGTGTGCAGGAAACAATAGAAGAGTGCTTAAAATCAAACTCTAAGTCATAAATCCTAATTTGTTACGTTTGAAGTACATGCTAAAAAATCCGAGTCACGGTCAACATTTTTTGAAATTTCCGTGTGTAATGATCAGGCACAATGAATTAGAATAGAATTAATTTCTTAGAAACGGTGTGCAGGAAACAATAGAAGAGTGCTGAAAATTGAACCCTAATTCATAACTCCTAATCTGTGACGTTTGAAGTACATGCTAAAAAATCCGAGTCACGGTCAACATTTTTTGAATTTTCCGTGTGTAATGATCAGGCACAATGAATTAGAATAGAATTAATTTCTTAGAAACGGTGTGCAGGAAACAATAGAAGAGTGCTTAAAATCAAACCCTAAGTCATAAATCCTAATTTGTTACGTTTGAAGTACATGCTAAAAAATCCGAGTCACGGTCAACATTTTTTGAAATTTCCGTGTGTAATGATTAGGCACAATGAATTAGAATAGAATTAATTTCTAAGAAACGGTGTGCAGGAAACAATAGAAGAGTGCTTAAAATCGAACCCTAATTCATAAATCCTAATCTGTTACGTTTGAAGTACATGCAAAAAAATCCGAGTCACGGTCAACATTTTTTGAAATTCCGTGTGTAATGATCAGGCACAATGAATTAGAATAGAATTAATTTCTTAGAAACGGTGTGCAGGAAACAATAGAAGAGTGCTTAAAATCAAACTCTAAGTCATAAATCCTAATTTGTTACGTTTGAAGTACATGCTAAAAAATCCGAGTCACGGTCAACATTTTTTGAAATTTCCGTGTGTAATGATCAGGCACAATGAATTAGAATAGAATTAATTTCTTAGAAACGGTGTGCAGGAAACAATAGAAGAGTGCTGAAAATTGAACCCTAATTCATAAATCCTAATCTGTGACGTTTGAAGTACTTGCTAAAAAATCCGAGTCACGGTCAACATTTTTTGAATTTTCCGTGTGTAATGATCAGGCACAATGAATTAGAATAGAATTAATTTCTTAGAAACGGTGTGCAGGAAACAATAGAAGAGTGCTGAAAATTGAACCCTAATTCATAAATCCTAATCTGTGACGTTTGAAGTACATGCTAAAAAATCCAAGTCACGGTCAACATTTTTTGAATTTTCGGTGTGTAATGATCAGCCACAAAGAATTAGAATAGAATTAATTTCTAAGAAACGGTGTGCATGAAACAATAGAAGAGTGCTGAAAATTGAACCCTAATTCATAAATCCTAATCTGTAACGTTTGAAGTACATGCAAAAAAATCCGAGTCACGGTCAACATTTTTTGAAATTTCCGTGTGTAATGATTAGGCACAATGAATTAGAATAGAATTAATTTCTTAGAAACGGTGTGTAGGAAACAATAGAAGAGTGCTTAAAATCAAACTCTAAGTCATAAATCCTAATTTGTTACGTTTGAAGTACATGCTAAAAAATCCGAGTCACGGTCAACATTTTTTGAAATTTCCGTGTGTAATGATCAGGCACAATGAATTAGAATAGAATTAATTTCTTAGAAACGGTGTGCAGGAAACAATAGAAGAGTGCTGAAAATTGAACCCTAATTCATAAATCCTAATCTGTGACGTTTGAAGTACATGCTAAAAAATCCGAGTCACGGTCAACATTTTTTGAATTTTCCGTGTGTAATGATCAGGCACAATGAATTAGAATAGAATTAATTTCTTAGAAACGGTGTGCAGGAAACAATAGAAGAGTGCTTAAAATCAAACCCTAAGTCATAAATCCTAATTTGTTACGTTTGAAGTACATGCTAAAAAATCCGAGTCACGGTCAACATTTTTTGAAATTTCCGTGTGTAATGATTAGGCACAATGAATTAGAATAGAATTAATTTCTAAGAAACGGTGTGCAGGAAACAATAGAAGAGTGCTTAAAATCGAACCCTAATTCATAAATCCTAATCTGTTACGTTTGAAGTACATGCAAAAAAATCCGAGTCACGGTCAACATTTTTTGAAATTTCCGTGTGTAATGATCAGGCACAATGAATTAGAATAGAATTAATTTCTTAGAAACGGTGTGCAGGAAACAATAGAAGAGTGTTTAAAATCAAACTCTAAGTCATCAATCCTAATCTGTAACGTTTGAAGTACATGCAAAAAAATCCGAGTCACGGTCAACATTTTTTGAAATTTCCGTGTGTAATGATTAGGCACAATGAATTAGAATAGAATTAATTTCTTAGAAACGGTGTGCAGGAAACAATAGAAGAGTGCTTAAAATCAAACTGTAAGTCATAAATCCTAATTTGTTACGTTTGAAGTACATGCTAAAAAATCCGAGTCACGGTCAACATTTTTTGAAATTTCCGTGTGTAATGATCAGGCACAATGAATTAGAATAGAATTAATTTCTTAGAAACGGTGTGCAGGAAACAATAGAAGAGTGCTGAAAATTGAACCCTAATTCATAAATCCTAATCTGTGACGTTTCAAGTACATGCTAAAAAATCCGAGTCACGGTCAACATTTTTTGAATTTTCCGTGTGTAATGATCAGGCACAATGAATTAGAATAGAATTAATTTCTTAGAAACGGTGTGCAGGAAACAATAGAAGAGTGCTTAAAATCAAACCCTAAGTCATCAATCCTAATTTGTTACGTTTGAAGTACATGCTAAAAAATCCGAGTCACGGTCAACATTTTTTGAAATTTCCGTGTGTAATGATTAGGCACAATGAATTAGAATAGAATTAATTTCTAAGAAACGGTGTGCAGGAAACAATAGAAGAGTGCTTAAAATCGAACCCTAATTCATAAATCCTAATCTGTTACGTTTGAAGTACATGCAAAAAAATCCGAGTCACCGTCAACATTTTTTGAAATTTCCGTGTGTAATGATCAGGCACAATGAATTAGAATAGAATTAATTTCTTAGAAACGGTGTGCAGGAAACAATAGAAGAGTGCTTAAAATCAAACTCTAAGTCATAAATCCTAATTTGTTATGTTTGAAGTACATGCTAAAAAATCCGAGTCACGGTCAACATTTTTTGAAATTTCCGTGTGTAATGATCAGCCACAATGAATTAGAATAGAATTAATTTCTTAGAAACGGTGTGCAGGAAACAATAGAAGAGTGCTGAAAATTGAACCCTAATTCATAACTCCTAATCTGTGACGTTTGAAGTACATGCTAAAAAATCCGAGTCACGGTCAACATTTTTTGAAATTTCCGTGTGTAATGATCAGGCACAATGAATTAGAATAGAATTAATTTCTTAGAAACGGTGTGCAGGAAACAATAGAAGAGTGCTGAAAATTGAACCCTAATTCATAACTCCTAATCTGTGACGTTTGAAGTACATGCTAAAAAATCCGAGTCACGGTCAACATTTTTTGAAATTTCCGTGTGTAATGATGAGGCACAATGAATTAGAATAGAATTAATTTCTTAGAAACGGTGTGCAGGAAACAATAGAAGAGTGCTTAAAATCAAACTCTAAGTCATAAATCCTAATTTGTTACGTTTGAAGTAAATGCTAAAAAATCCGAGTCACGGTCAACACTTTTCGAAATTTCCGTGTGTAATGATCAGGCACAATGAATTAGAATAGAATTAATTTCTTAGAAACGGTGTGCAGGAAACAATAGAAGAGTGCTGAAAATTGAACCCTAATTCATAAATCCTAAACTGTGACGTTTGAAGTACATGCTAAAAAATCCGAGTCACGGTCAACATTTTTTGAATTTTCCGTGTGTAATGATCAGGCACAATGAATTAGAATAGAATTAATTTCTTAGAAACGGTGTGCAGGAAACAATAGAAGAGTGCTTAAAATCAAACCCTAAGTCATAAATCCTAATTTGTTACGTTTGAAGTACATGCTAAAAAATCCGAGTCACGGTCAACATTTTTTGAAATTTCCGTGTGTAATGATCAGGCACAATGAATTAGAATAGAATTAATTTCTAAGAAACGGTGTGGAGGAAACAATAGAAGAGTGCTTAAAATCGAACCCTAATTCATAAATCCTAATCTGTTACGTTTGAAGTACATGCAAAAAAATCCGAGTCACGGTCAACATTTTTTGAAATTTCCGTGTGTAATGATCAGGCACAATGAATTAGAATAGAATTAATTTCTTAGAAACGGTGTGCAGGAAACAATAGAAGAGTGCTTAAAATAAAACCCTAAGTCATAAATTCTAATTTGTTACGTTTGAAGTACATGCTAAAAAATCCGAGTCACGGTAAACATTTTTTGAAATTTCCGTGTGTAATGATCAGGCACAATGAATTAGAATAGAATTAATTTCTTAGAAACGGTGTGCAGGAAACAATAGAAGAGTGCTGAAAATTGAACCCTAATTCATAAATCCTAATCTGTGACGTTTGAAGTACTTGCTAAAAAATCCGAGTCACGGTCAACATTTTTTGAATTTTCCGTGTGTAATGATCAGGCACAATGAATTAGAATAGAATTAATTTCTTAGAAACGGTGTGCAGGAAACAATAGAAGAGTGCTGAAAATTGAACCCTAATTCATAAATCCTAATCTGTGACGTTTGAAGTACATGCTAAAAAATCCGGGTCACGGTCAACATTTTTTGAATTTTCGGTGTGTAATGATCAGCCACAAAGAATTAGAATAGAATTAATTTCTAAGAAACGGTGTGCATGAAACTATAGAAGAGTGCGGAAAATCGAACCCTAATCTATGACGTTTGAAGTACATGCTAAAAAATCCGAGTCACGGTCAACATTTTTTGAAATTTCCGTGTGTAATGATCAGGCAGAATGAATTAGAATAGAATTAATTTCTAAGAAACGATGTACATGAAACAATAGAAGAGTGCAGAAAATCGAACCCTAATTCATAAATCCTAATCTGTGACGTTTGAAGTACATGCTAAAAAATTCGAGTCACGGAAAACTTTTTTTTAAATTTTCGTGGGTAATGATCAGGTATAATGAATTAGAATAGAATTAATTTCTAAGAAACGGTGTGCAGGAAACAATAGAAGAGTGCTTAAAATCGAACCCTAATTCATAAATCCTAATTTGTTACGTTTGAAGTACATGCTAAAAAATCCGAGTCACGGTCAACATTTTTTGAAATTTCTGTGTGTAATTATCAGGCAGAATGAATTATAATAGAATTAATTTCTAAGAAACAGTGTGCATGAAACAATAGAAGAGTGCTGAAAATCGAACCCTAATTCATAAATCCTAATCTGTGACGTTTGAAGTACATGCTAAAAAATCCGAGTCACGGTCAACATTTTTTGAAATTTCCGTGTGTAATGATCACGCACAATGAATAAGAATAGAATTAATTTCTAAGAAACGATGTGTAGGTTACAATAGAAGAGTGCAGAAAATCGAACCCTAATTCATAAATCCTAATCTGTGACATTTGAATTACATGCTAAAAAATCCGAGTCACGGTCAACATTTTTTTAAATTTTCGTGCATAATGATCAGGCACAATGAATTAGAATAGAATTAATTTCTAAGAAACGTTGTGCAGGAAAAAATAGAAGAGAGTTGAAAATCGAACCCTAATTCATAAATCTTAATCTGTGTCGTTTGAAGTACATGCTAAAAAATCTGAGTCACGGTCAACATTTTTTTAAATTTCCGTGTGTAATGATCAGGCACAATGAATTAGAATAGAATTAATTTCTAAGAAACGGTGTGCAGGAAACAATAGAAGAGTGCTTAAAATCGAACCCTAATTCATAAATCCTAATCTGTGACGTTTGAAGTACATGCAAAAAAATCCGAGTCACGATCAACATTTTTTGAAATTTCCGTGTGTAATGATCAGGCACAATGAATTAGAATAGAATTAATTTCTTAGAAACGGTGTGCAGGAAACAATAGAAGAGTGCTGAAAATTGAACCCTAATTCATAACTCCTAATCTGTGACGTTTGAAGTACATGCTAAAAAATCCGACTCACGGTCAACATTTTTTGAATTTTCCGTGTGTAATGATCAGGCACAATGAATTAGAATAGAATTAATTTCTTAGAAACGGTGTGCAGGAAACAATAGAAGAGTGCTTAAAATCAAACCCTAAGTCATAAATCCTAATTTGTTACGTTTGAAGTACATGCTAAAAAATCCGAGTCACGGTCAACATTTTTTGAAATTTCCGTGTGTAATGATCAGGCACAATGAATTAGAATAGAATTAATTTCTAAGAAACGGTGTGGAGGAAACAATAGAAGAGTGCTTAAAATCGAACCCTAATTCATAAATCCTAATCTGTTACGTTTGAAGTACATGCAAAAAAATCCGAGTCACGGTCAACATTTTTTGAATTTTCCGTGTGTAATGATCAGGCACAATGAATTAGAATAGAATTAATTTCTTAGAAACGGTGTGCAGGAAACAATAGAAGAGTGCTTAAAATCAAACCCTAAGTCATAAATCCTAATTTGTTACGTTTGAAGTACATGCTAAAAAATCCGAGTCACGGTCAACATTTTTTGAAATTTCCGTGTGTAATGATCAGGCACAATGAATTAGAATAGAATTAATTTCTAAGAAACGGTGTGGAGGAAACAATAGAAGAGTGCTTAAAATCGAACCCTAATTCATAAATCCTAATCTGTTACGTTTGAAGTACATGCAAAAAAATCCGAGTCACGGTCAACATTTTTTGAATTTTCCGTGTGTAATGATCAGGCACAATGAATTAGAATAGAATTAATTTCTTAGAAACGGTGTGCAGGAAACAATAGAAGAGTGCTTAAAATCAAACCCTAAGTCATAAATCCTAATTTGTTACGTTTGAAGTACATGCTAAAAAATCCGAGTCACGGTCAACATTTTTTGAAATTTCCGTGTGTAATGATCAGGCACAATGAATTAGAATAGAATTAATTTCTTAGAAACGGTGTGCAGGAAACAATAGAAGAGTGCTGAAAATTGAACCCTAATTCATAAATCCTAATCTGTGACGTTTGAAGTACTTGCTAAAAAATCCGAGTCACGGTCAACATTTTTTGAATTTTCCGTGTGTAATGATCAGGCACAATGAATTAGAATAGAATTAATTTCTTAGAAACGGTGTGCAGGAAACAATAGAATAGTGCTGAAAATTGAACCCGAATTCATAAATCCTAATCTGTGACGTTTGAAGTACATGCTAAAAAATCCGGGTCACGGTCAACATTTTTTGAATTTTCGGTGTGTAATGATCAGCCACAAAGAATTAGAATAGAATTAATTTCTAAGAAACGGTGTGCATGAAACTATAGAAGAGTGCGGAAAATCGAACCCTAATCTATGACGTTTGAAGTACATGCTAAAAAATCCGAGTCACGGTCAACATTTTTTGAAATTTCCGTGTGTAATGATCAGGCAGAATGAATTAGAATAGAATTAATTTCTAAGAAACGGTGTACATGAAACAATAGAAGAGTGCAGAAAATCGAACCCTAATTCATAAATCCTAATCTGTGACGTTTGAAGTACATGCTAAAAAATTCGAGTCACGGAAAACTTTTTTTTAAATTTTCGTGGGTAATGATCAGGTATAATGAATTAGAATAGAATTAATTTCTAAGAAACGGTGTGCAGGAAACAATAGAAGAGTGCTTAAAATCGAACCCTAATTCATAAATCCTAATTTGTTACGTTTGAAGTACATGCTAAAAAATCCGAGTCACGGTCAACATTTTTTGAAATTTCTGTGTGTAATTATCAGGCAGAATGAATTATAATAGAATTAATTTCTAAGAAACAGTGTGCATGAAACAATAGAAGAGTGCTGAAAATCGAACCCTAATTCATAAATCCTAATCTGTGACGTTTGAAGTACATGCTAAAAAATCCGAGTCACGGTCAACATTTTTTGAAATTTCCGTGTGTAATGATCACGCACAATGAATAAGAATAGAATTAATTTCTAAGAAACGATGTGTAGGTTACAATAGAAGAGTGCAGAAAATCGAACCCTAATTCATAAATCCTAATCTGTGACATTTGAATTACATGCTAAAAAATCCGAGTCACGGTCAACATTTTTTTAAATTTTCGTGCATAATGATCAGGCACAATGAATTAGAATAGAATTAATTTCTAAGAAACGTTGTGCAGGAAAAAATAGAAGAGAGTTGAAAATCGAACCCTAATTCATAAATCTTAATCTGTGTCGTTTGAAGTACATGCTAAAAAATCTGAGTCACGGTCAACATTTTTTTAAATTTCCGTGTGTAATGATCAGGCACAATGAATTAGAATAGAATTAATTTCTAAGAAACGGTGTGCAGGAAACAATAGAAGAGTGCTTAAAATCGAACCCTAATTCATAAATCCTAATCTGTGACGTTTGAAGTACATGCAAAAAAATCCGAGTCACGATCAACATTTTTTGAAATTTCCGTGTGTAATGATCAGGCACAATGAATTAGAATAGAATTAATTTCTTAGAAACGGTGTGCAGGAAACAATAGAAGAGTGCTGAAAATTGAACCCTAATTCATAACTCCTAATCTGTGACGTTTGAAGTACATGCTAAAAAATCCGACTCACGGTCAACATTTTTTGAATTTTCCGTGTGTAATGATCAGGCACAATGAATTAGAATAGAATTAATTTCTTAGAAACGGTGTGCAGGAAACAATAGAAGAGTGCTTAAAATCAAACCCTAAGTCATAAATCCTAATTTGTTACGTTTGAAGTACATGCTAAAAAATCCGAGTCACGGTCAACATTTTTTGAAATTTCCGTGTGTAATGATCAGGCACAATGAATTAGAATAGAATTAATTTCTAAGAAACGGTGTGGAGGAAACAATAGAAGAGTGCTTAAAATCGAACCCTAATTCATAAATCCTAATCTGTTACGTTTGAAGTACATGCAAAAAAATCCGAGTCACGGTCAACATTTTTTGAATTTTCCGTGTGTAATGATCAGGCACAATGAATTAGAATAGAATTAATTTCTTAGAAACGGTGTGCAGGAAACAATAGAAGAGTGCTTAAAATCAAACCCTAAGTCATAAATCCTAATTTGTTACGTTTGAAGTACATGCTAAAAAATCCGAGTCACGGTCAACATTTTTTGAAATTTCCGTGTGTAATGATCAGGCACAATGAATTAGAATAGAATTAATTTCTAAGAAACGGTGTGGAGGAAACAATAGAAGAGTGCTTAAAATCGAACCCTAATTCATAAATCCTAATCTGTTACGTTTGAAGTACATGCAAAAAAATCCGAGTCACGGTCAACATTTTTTGAAATTTCCGTGTGTAATGATCAGGCACAATGAATTAGAATAGAATTAATTTCTTAGAAACGGTGTGCAGGAAACAATAGAAGAGTGCTTAAAATAAAACCCTAAGTCATAAATTCTAATTTGTTACGTTTGAAGTACATGCTAAAAAATCCGAGTCACGGTAAACATTTTTTGAAATTTCCGTGTGTAATGATCAGGCACAATGAATTAGAATAGAATTAATTTCTTAGAAACGGTGTGCAGGAAACAATAGAAGAGTGCTGAAAATTGAACCCTAATTCATAAATCCTAATCTGTGACGTTTGAAGTACTTGCTAAAAAATCCGAGTCACGGTCAACATTTTTTGAATTTTCCGTGTGTAATGATCAGGCACAATGAATTAGAATAGAATTAATTTCTTAGAAACGGTGTGCAGGAAACAATAGAAGAGTGCTGAAAATTGAACCCTAATTCATAAATCCTAATCTGTGACGTTTGAAGTACATGCTAAAAAATCCGAGTCACGGTCAACATTTTTTGAAATTTCCGTGTGTAATGATCAGGCACAATGAATTAGAATAGAATTAATTTCTAAGAAACGGTGTGGAGGAAACAATAGAAGAGTGCTTAAAATCGAACCCTAATTCATAAATCCTAATCTGTTACGTTTGAAGTACATGCAAAAAAATCCGAGTCACGGTCAACATTTTTTGAATTTTCCGTGTGTAATGATCAGGCACAATGAATTAGAATAGAATTAATTTCTTAGAAACGGTGTGCAGGAAACAATAGAAGAGTGCTTAAAATCAAACCCTAAGTCATAAATCCTAATTTGTTACGTTTGAAGTACATGCTAAAAAATCCGAGTCACGGTCAACATTTTTTGAAATTTCCGTGTGTAATGATCAGGCACAATGAATTAGAATAGAATTAATTTCTAAGAAACGGTGTGGAGGAAACAATAGAAGAGTGCTTAAAATCGAACCCTAATTCATAAATCCTAATCTGTTACGTTTGAAGTACATGCAAAAAAATCCGAGTCACGGTCAACATTTTTTGAATTTTCCGTGTGTAATGATCAGGCACAATGAATTAGAATAGAATTAATTTCTTAGAAACGGTGTGCAGGAAACAATAGAAGAGTGCTTAAAATAAAACCCTAAGTCATAAATTCTAATTTGTTACGTTTGAAGTACATGCTAAAAAATCCGAGTCACGGTCAACATTTTTTGAAATTTCCGTGTGTAATGATCAGGCACAATGAATTAGAATAGAATTAATTTCTTAGAAACGGTGTGCAGGAAACAATAGAAGAGTGCTGAAAATTGAACCCTAATTCATAAATCCTAATCTGTGACGTTTGAAGTACTTGCTAAAAAATCCGAGTCACGGTCAACATTTTTTGAATTTTCCGTGTGTAATGATCAGGCACAATGAATTAGAATAGAATTAATTTCTTAGAAACGGTGTGCAGGAAACAATAGAAGAGTGCTGAAAATTGAACCCTAATTCATAAATCCTAATCTGTGACGTTTGAAGTACATGCTAAAAAATCCGAGTCACGGTCAACATTTTTTGAAATTTCCGTGTGTAATGATCAGGCACAATGAATTAGAATAGAATTAATTTCTAAGAAACGGTGTGGAGGAAACAATAGAAGAGTGCTTAAAATCGAACCCTAATTCATAAATCCTAATCTGTTACGTTTGAAGTACATGCAAAAAAATCCGAGTCACGGTCAACATTTTTTGAATTTTCCGTGTGTAATGATCAGGCACAATGAATTAGAATAGAATTAATTTCTTAGAAACGGTGTGCAGGAAACAATAGAAGAGTGCTTAAAATCAAACCCTAAGTCATAAATCCTAATTTGTTACGTTTGAAGTACATGCTAAAAAATCCGAGTCACGGTCAACATTTTTTGAAATTTCCGTGTGTAATGATCAGGCACAATGAATTAGAATAGAATTAATTTCTAAGAAACGGTGTGGAGGAAACAATAGAAGAGTGCTTAAAATCGAACCCTAATTCATAAATCCTAATCTGTTACGTTTGAAGTACATGCAAAAAAATCCGAGTCACGGTCAACATTTTTTGAATTTTCCGTGTGTAATGATCAGGCACAATGAATTAGAATAGAATTAATTTCTTAGAAACGGTGTGCAGGAAACAATAGAAGAGTGCTTAAAATCAAACCCTAAGTCATAAATCCTAATTTGTTACGTTTGAAGTACATGCTAAAAAATCCGAGTCACGGTCAACATTTTTTGAAATTTCCGTGTGTAATGATCAGGCACAATGAATTAGAATAGAATTAATTTCTTAGAAACGGTGTGCAGGAAACAATAGAAGAGTGCTGAAAATTGAACCCTAATTCATAAATCCTAATCTGTGACGTTTGAAGTACTTGCTAAAAAATCCGAGTCACAGTCAACATTTTTTGAATTTTCCGTGTGTAATGATCAGGCACAATGAATTAGAATAGAATTAATTTCTTAGAAACGGTGTGCAGGAAACAATAGAAGAGTGCTGAAAATTGAACCCTAATTCATAAATCCTAATCTGTGACGTTTGAAGTACATGCTAAAAAATCCGGGTCACGGTCAACATTTTTTGAATTTTCGGTGTGTAATGATCAGCCACAAAGAATTAGAATAGAATTAATT
The DNA here is from genome assembly GCF_057944985.1 of Cucurbita pepo subsp. pepo. Taxonomy (NCBI): domain Eukaryota; kingdom Viridiplantae; phylum Streptophyta; class Magnoliopsida; order Cucurbitales; family Cucurbitaceae; genus Cucurbita; species Cucurbita pepo. The sequence continues at coordinate 4,958,926 of NC_141816.1, read as the reverse complement.
TCTAAGAAACGGTGTGCATGAAACTATAGAAGAGTGCGGAAAATCGAACCCTAATCTATGACGTTTGAAGTACATGCTAAAAAATCCGAGTCACGGTCAACATTTTTTGAAATTTCCGTGTGTAATGATCAGGCAGAATGAATTAGAATAGAATTAATTTCTAAGAAACGGTGTACATGAAACAATAGAAGAGTGCAGAAAATCGAACCCTAATTCATAAATCCTAATCTGTGACGTTTGAAGTACATGCTAAAAAATTCGAGTCACGGAAAACTTTTTTTTAAATTTTCGTGGGTAATGATCAGGTATAATGAATTAGAATAGAATTAATTTCTAAGAAACGGTGTGCAGGAAACAATAGAAGAGTGCTTAAAATCGAACCCTAATTCATAAATCCTAATTTGTTACGTTTGAAGTACATGCTAAAAAATCCGAGTCACGGTCAACATTTTTTGAAATTTCTGTGTGTAATTATCAGGCAGAATGAATTATAATAGAATTAATTTCTAAGAAACAGTGTGCATGAAACAATAGAAGAGTGCTGAAAATCGAACCCTAATTCATAAATCCTAATCTGTGACGTTTGAAGTACATGCTAAAAAATCCGAGTCACGGTCAACATTTTTTGAAATTTCCGTGTGTAATGATCACGCACAATGAATAAGAATAGAATTAATTTCTAAGAAACGATGTGTAGGTTACAATAGAAGAGTGCAGAAAATCGAACCCTAATTCATAAATCCTAATCTGTGACATTTGAATTACATGCTAAAAAATCCGAGTCACGGTCAACATTTTTTTAAATTTTCGTGCATAATGATCAGGCACAATGAATTAGAATAGAATTAATTTCTAAGAAACGTTGTGCAGGAAACAATAGAAGAGAGTTGAAAATCGAACCCTAATTCATAAATCTTAATCTGTGTCGTTTGAAGTACATGCTAAAAAATCTGAGTCACGGTCAACATTTTTTTAAATTTCCGTGTGTAATGATCAGGCACAATGAATTAGAATAGAATTAATTTCTAAGAAACGGTGTGCAGGAAACAATAGAAGAGTGCTTAAAATCGAACCCTAATTCATAAATCCTAATCTGTGACGTTTGAAGTACATGCAAAAAAATCCGAGTCACGATCAACATTTTTTGAAATTTCCGTGTGTAATGATCAGGCACAATGAATTAGAATAGAATTAATTTCTTAGAAACGGTGTGCAGGAAACAATAGAAGAGTGCTGAAAATTGAACCCTAATTCATAACTCCTAATCTGTGACGTTTGAAGTACATGCTAAAAAATCCGACTCACGGTCAACATTTTTTGAATTTTCCGTGTGTAATGATCAGGCACAATGAATTAGAATAGAATTAATTTCTTAGAAACGGTGTGCAGGAAACAATAGAAGAGTGCTTAAAATCAAACCCTAAGTCATAAATCCTAATTTGTTACGTTTGAAGTACATGCTAAAAAATCCGAGTCACGGTCAACATTTTTTGAAATTTCCGTGTGTAATGATCAGGCACAATGAATTAGAATAGAATTAATTTCTAAGAAACGGTGTGGAGGAAACAATAGAAGAGTGCTTAAAATCGAACCCTAATTCATAAATCCTAATCTGTTACGTTTGAAGTACATGCAAAAAAATCCGAGTCACGGTCAACATTTTTTGAATTTTCCGTGTGTAATGATCAGGCACAATGAATTAGAATAGAATTAATTTCTTAGAAACGGTGTGCAGGAAACAATAGAAGAGTGCTTAAAATCAAACCCTAAGTCATAAATCCTAATTTGTTACGTTTGAAGTACATGCTAAAAAATCCGAGTCACGGTCAACATTTTTTGAAATTTCCGTGTGTAATGATCAGGCACAATGAATTAGAATAGAATTAATTTCTAAGAAACGGTGTGGAGGAAACAATAGAAGAGTGCTTAAAATCGAACCCTAATTCATAAATCCTAATCTGTTACGTTTGAAGTACATGCAAAAAAATCCGAGTCACGGTCAACATTTTTTGAAATTTCCGTGTGTAATGATCAGGCACAATGAATTAGAATAGAATTAATTTCTTAGAAACGGTGTGCAGGAAACAATAGAAGAGTGCTTAAAATAAAACCCTAAGTCATAAATTCTAATTTGTTACGTTTGAAGTACATGCTAAAAAATCCGAGTCACGGTAAACATTTTTTGAAATTTCCGTGTGTAATGATCAGGCACAATGAATTAGAATAGAATTAATTTCTTAGAAACGGTGTGCAGGAAACAATAGAAGAGTGCTGAAAATTGAACCCTAATTCATAAATCCTAATCTGTGACGTTTGAAGTACTTGCTAAAAAATCCGAGTCACGGTCAACATTTTTTGAATTTTCCGTGTGTAATGATCAGGCACAATGAATTAGAATAGAATTAATTTCTTAGAAACGGTGTGCAGGAAACAATAGAAGAGTGCTGAAAATTGAACCCTAATTCATAAATCCTAATCTGTGACGTTTGAAGTACATGCTAAAAAATCCGAGTCACGGTCAACATTTTTTGAAATTTCCGTGTGTAATGATCAGGCACAATGAATTAGAATAGAATTAATTTCTAAGAAACGGTGTGGAGGAAACAATAGAAGAGTGCTTAAAATCGAACCCTAATTCATAAATCCTAATCTGTTACGTTTGAAGTACATGCAAAAAAATCCGAGTCACGGTCAACATTTTTTGAATTTTCCGTGTGTAATGATCAGGCACAATGAATTAGAATAGAATTAATTTCTTAGAAACGGTGTGCAGGAAACAATAGAAGAGTGCTTAAAATCAAACCCTAAGTCATAAATCCTAATTTGTTACGTTTGAAGTACATGCTAAAAAATCCGAGTCACGGTCAACATTTTTTGAAATTTCCGTGTGTAATGATCAGGCACAATGAATTAGAATAGAATTAATTTCTAAGAAACGGTGTGGAGGAAACAATAGAAGAGTGCTTAAAATCGAACCCTAATTCATAAATCCTAATCTGTTACGTTTGAAGTACATGCAAAAAAATCCGAGTCACGGTCAACATTTTTTGAATTTTCCGTGTGTAATGATCAGGCACAATGAATTAGAATAGAATTAATTTCTTAGAAACGGTGTGCAGGAAACAATAGAAGAGTGCTTAAAATCAAACCCTAAGTCATAAATCCTAATTTGTTACGTTTGAAGTACATGCTAAAAAATCCGAGTCACGGTCAACATTTTTTGAAATTTCCGTGTGTAATGATCAGGCACAATGAATTAGAATAGAATTAATTTCTTAGAAACGGTGTGCAGGAAACAATAGAAGAGTGCTGAAAATTGAACCCTAATTCATAAATCCTAATCTGTGACGTTTGAAGTACTTGCTAAAAAATCCGAGTCACAGTCAACATTTTTTGAATTTTCCGTGTGTAATGATCAGGCACAATGAATTAGAATAGAATTAATTTCTTAGAAACGGTGTGCAGGAAACAATAGAAGAGTGCTGAAAATTGAACCCTAATTCATAAATCCTAATCTGTGACGTTTGAAGTACATGCTAAAAAATCCGGGTCACGGTCAACATTTTTTGAATTTTCGGTGTGTAATGATCAGCCACAAAGAATTAGAATAGAATTAATTTCTAAGAAACGGTGTGCATGAAACTATAGAAGAGTGCGGAAAATCGAACCCTAATCTATGACGTTTGAAGTACATGCTAAAAAATCCGAGTCACGGTCAACATTTTTTGAAATTTCCGTGTGTAATGATCAGGCAGAATGAATTAGAATAGAATTAATTTCTAAGAAACGGTGTACATGAAACAATAGAAGAGTGCAGAAAATCGAACCCTAATTCATAAATCCTAATCTGTGACGTTTGAAGTACATGCTAAAAAATTCGAGTCACGGAAAACTTTTTTTTAAATTTTCGTGGGTAATGATCAGGTATAATGAATTAGAATAGAATTAATTTCTAAGAAACGGTGTGCAGGAAACAATAGAAGAGTGCTTAAAATCGAACCCTAATTCATAAATCCTAATTTGTTACGTTTGAAGTACATGCTAAAAAATCCGAGTCACGGTCAACATTTTTTGAAATTTCTGTGTGTAATTATCAGGCAGAATGAATTATAATAGAATTAATTTCTAAGAAACAGTGTGCATGAAACAATAGAAGAGTGCTGAAAATCGAACCCTAATTCATAAATCCTAATCTGTGACGTTTGAAGTACATGCTAAAAAATCCGAGTCACGGTCAACATTTTTTGAAATTTCCGTGTGTAATGATCACGCACAATGAATAAGAATAGAATTAATTTCTAAGAAACGATGTGTAGGTTACAATAGAAGAGTGCAGAAAATCGAACCCTAATTCATAAATCCTAATCTGTGACATTTGAATTACATGCTAAAAAATCCGAGTCACGGTCAACATTTTTTTAAATTTTCGTGCATAATGATCAGGCACAATGAATTAGAATAGAATTAATTTCTAAGAAACGTTGTGCAGGAAACAATAGAAGAGAGTTGAAAATCGAACCCTAATTCATAAATCTTAATCTGTGTCGTTTGAAGTACATGCTAAAAAATCTGAGTCACGGTCAACATTTTTTTAAATTTCCGTGTGTAATGATCAGGCACAATGAATTAGAATAGAATTAATTTCTAAGAAACGGTGTGCAGGAAACAATAGAAGAGTGCTTAAAATCGAACCCTAATTCATAAATCCTAATCTGTGACGTTTGAAGTACATGCAAAAAAATCCGAGTCACGATCAACATTTTTTGAAATTTCCGTGTGTAATGATCAGGCACAATGAATTAGAATAGAATTAATTTCTTAGAAACGGTGTGCAGGAAACAATAGAAGAGTGCTGAAAATTGAACCCTAATTCATAACTCCTAATCTGTGACGTTTGAAGTACATGCTAAAAAATCCGACTCACGGTCAACATTTTTTGAATTTTCCGTGTGTAATGATCAGGCACAATGAATTAGAATAGAATTAATTTCTTAGAAACGGTGTGCAGGAAACAATAGAAGAGTGCTTAAAATCAAACCCTAAGTCATAAATCCTAATTTGTTACGTTTGAAGTACATGCTAAAAAATCCGAGTCACGGTCAACATTTTTTGAAATTTCCGTGTGTAATGATCAGGCACAATGAATTAGAATAGAATTAATTTCTAAGAAACGGTGTGGAGGAAACAATAGAAGAGTGCTTAAAATCGAACCCTAATTCATAAATCCTAATCTGTTACGTTTGAAGTACATGCAAAAAAATCCGAGTCACGGTCAACATTTTTTGAATTTTCCGTGTGTAATGATCAGGCACAATGAATTAGAATAGAATTAATTTCTTAGAAACGGTGTGCAGGAAACAATAGAAGAGTGCTTAAAATCAAACCCTAAGTCATAAATCCTAATTTGTTACGTTTGAAGTACATGCTAAAAAATCCGAGTCACGGTCAACATTTTTTGAAATTTCCGTGTGTAATGATCAGGCACAATGAATTAGAATAGAATTAATTTCTAAGAAACGGTGTGGAGGAAACAATAGAAGAGTGCTTAAAATCGAACCCTAATTCATAAATCCTAATCTGTTACGTTTGAAGTACATGCAAAAAAATCCGAGTCACGGTCAACATTTTTTGAAATTTCCGTGTGTAATGATCAGGCACAATGAATTAGAATAGAATTAATTTCTTAGAAACGGTGTGCAGGAAACAATAGAAGAGTGCTTAAAATAAAACCCTAAGTCATAAATTCTAATTTGTTACGTTTGAAGTACATGCTAAAAAATCCGAGTCACGGTAAACATTTTTTGAAATTTCCGTGTGTAATGATCAGGCACAATGAATTAGAATAGAATTAATTTCTTAGAAACGGTGTGCAGGAAACAATAGAAGAGTGCTGAAAATTGAACCCTAATTCATAAATCCTAATCTGTGACGTTTGAAGTACTTGCTAAAAAATCCGAGTCACGGTCAACATTTTTTGAATTTTCCGTGTGTAATGATCAGGCACAATGAATTAGAATAGAATTAATTTCTTAGAAACGGTGTGCAGGAAACAATAGAAGAGTGCTGAAAATTGAACCCTAATTCATAAATCCTAATCTGTGACGTTTGAAGTACATGCTAAAAAATCCGGGTCACGGTCAACATTTTTTGAATTTTCGGTGTGTAATGATCAGCCACAAAGAATTAGAATAGAATTAATTTCTAAGAAACGGTGTGCATGAAACTATAGAAGAGTGCGGAAAATCGAACCCTAATCTATGACGTTTGAAGTACATGCTAAAAAATCCGAGTCACGGTCAACATTTTTTGAAATTTCCGTGTGTAATGATCAGGCAGAATGAATTAGAATAGAATTAATTTCTAAGAAACGGTGTACATGAAACAATAGAAGAGTGCAGAAAATCGAACCCTAATTCATAAATCCTAATCTGTGACGTTTGAAGTACATGCTAAAAAATTCGAGTCACGGAAAACTTTTTTTTAAATTTTCGTGGGTAATGATCAGGTATAATGAATTAGAATAGAATTAATTTCTAAGAAACGGTGTGCAGGAAACAATAGAAGAGTGCTTAAAATCGAACCCTAATTCATAAATCCTAATTTGTTACGTTTGAAGTACATGCTAAAAAATCCGAGTCACGGTCAACATTTTTTGAAATTTCTGTGTGTAATTATCAGGCAGAATGAATTATAATAGAATTAATTTCTAAGAAACAGTGTGCATGAAACAATAGAAGAGTGCTGAAAATCGAACCCTAATTCATAAATCCTAATCTGTGACGTTTGAAGTACATGCTAAAAAATCCGAGTCACGGTCAACATTTTTTGAAATTTCCGTGTGTAATGATCACGCACAATGAATAAGAATAGAATTAATTTCTAAGAAACGATGTGTAGGTTACAATAGAAGAGTGCAGAAAATCGAACCCTAATTCATAAATCCTAATCTGTGACATTTGAATTACATGCTAAAAAATCCGAGTCACGGTCAACATTTTTTTAAATTTTCGTGCATAATGATCAGGCACAATGAATTAGAATAGAATTAATTTCTAAGAAACGTTGTGCAGGAAACAATAGAAGAGAGTTGAAAATCGAACCCTAATTCATAAATCTTAATCTGTGTCGTTTGAAGTACATGCTAAAAAATCTGAGTCACGGTCAACATTTTTTTAAATTTCCGTGTGTAATGATCAGGCACAATGAATTAGAATAGAATTAATTTCTAAGAAACGGTGTGCAGGAAACAATAGAAGAGTGCTTAAAATCGAACCCTAATTCATAAATCCTAATCTGTGACGTTTGAAGTACATGCAAAAAAATCCGAGTCACGATCAACATTTTTTGAAATTTCCGTGTGTAATGATCAGGCACAATGAATTAGAATAGAATTAATTTCTTAGAAACGGTGTGCAGGAAACAATAGAAGAGTGCTGAAAATTGAACCCTAATTCATAACTCCTAATCTGTGACGTTTGAAGTACATGCTAAAAAATCCGACTCACGGTCAACATTTTTTGAATTTTCCGTGTGTAATGATCAGGCACAATGAATTAGAATAGAATTAATTTCTTAGAAACGGTGTGCAGGAAACAATAGAAGAGTGCTTAAAATCAAACCCTAAGTCATAAATCCTAATTTGTTACGTTTGAAGTACATGCTAAAAAATCCGAGTCACGGTCAACATTTTTTGAAATTTCCGTGTGTAATGATCAGGCACAATGAATTAGAATAGAATTAATTTCTAAGAAACGGTGTGGAGGAAACAATAGAAGAGTGCTTAAAATCGAACCCTAATTCATAAATCCTAATCTGTTACGTTTGAAGTACATGCAAAAAAATCCGAGTCACGGTCAACATTTTTTGAATTTTCCGTGTGTAATGATCAGGCACAATGAATTAGAATAGAATTAATTTCTTAGAAACGGTGTGCAGGAAACAATAGAAGAGTGCTTAAAATCAAACCCTAAGTCATAAATCCTAATTTGTTACGTTTGAAGTACATGCTAAAAAATCCGAGTCACGGTCAACATTTTTTGAAATTTCCGTGTGTAATGATCAGGCACAATGAATTAGAATAGAATTAATTTCTAAGAAACGGTGTGGAGGAAACAATAGAAGAGTGCTTAAAATCGAACCCTAATTCATAAATCCTAATCTGTTACGTTTGAAGTACATGCAAAAAAATCCGAGTCACGGTCAACATTTTTTGAAATTTCCGTGTGTAATGATCAGGCACAATGAATTAGAATAGAATTAATTTCTTAGAAACGGTGTGCAGGAAACAATAGAAGAGTGCTTAAAATAAAACCCTAAGTCATAAATTCTAATTTGTTACGTTTGAAGTACATGCTAAAAAATCCGAGTCACGGTAAACATTTTTTGAAATTTCCGTGTGTAATGATCAGGCACAATGAATTAGAATAGAATTAATTTCTTAGAAACGGTGTGCAGGAAACAATAGAAGAGTGCTGAAAATTGAACCCTAATTCATAAATCCTAATCTGTGACGTTTGAAGTACATGCTAAAAAATCCGAGTCACGGTCAACATTTTTTTAAATTTCCGTGGGTAATGATTAGGCACAATGAATTAGAATAGAATTAATTTCTTAGAAACAGTGTGTAGGAAACAATAGAAGATAGCTGAAAATTGAACCCTAATTCATAAATCCTAATCTGTGACGTTTGAAGTACATGATAAAAAATCCGAGTGACGGTCAACATCTTTTGAATTTTCCGTGTGTAATGATCAGGCACAATGAATTAGAATAGAATTAATTTCTTAGAAACGGTGTGCAGGAAACAATAGAAGAGTGCTGAAAATTGAACCCTAATTCATAACTCCTAATCTGTGACGTTTGAAGTACATGCTAAAAAATCCGAGTCACGGTCAACATTTTTTGAATTTTCCGTGTGTAATGATCAGGCACAATGAATTAGAATAGAATTAATTTCTTAGAAACGGTGTGCAGGAAACAATAGAAGAGTGCTTAAAATCAAACCCTAAGTCATAAATCCTAATTTGTTACGTTTGAAGTACATGCTAAAAAATCCGAGTCACGGTCAACATTTTTTGAAATTTCCGTGTGTAATGATTAGGCACAATGAATTAGAATAGAATTAATTTCTAAGAAACGGTGTGCAGGAAACAATAGAAGAGTGCTTAAAATCGAACCCTAATTCATAAATCCTAATCTGTTACGTTTGAAGTACATGCAAAAAAATCCGAGTCACGGTCAACATTTTTAGAAATTTCCGTGTGTAATGATCAGGCACAATGAATTAGAATAGAATTAATTTCTTAAAAACGGTGTGCAGGAAACAATAGAAGAGTGCTTAAAATAAAACTCTAAGTCATAAATCCTAATTTGTTACGTTTGAAGTACATGCTAAAAAATCCAAGTCACGGTCAACATTTTTTGAAATTTCCGTGTGTAATGATCAGGCACAATGAATTAGAATAGAATTAATTTCTTAGAAACGGTGGGCAGGAAAAAATAGAAGAGTGCTTAAAATCAAACCCTAAGTCATAAATCCTAATTTGTTACGTTTGAAGTACATGCTAAAAAATCCGAGTCACGGTCAACATTTTTTGAAATTTCCGTGTTTAATGATCAGGTAAAATTTATGAGAATAGAATTAATTTCTAAGAAACGGTGTGGAGGAAACAATAGAAGAGTGCTGAAAATTGAACCCTAATTCATAAATCCTAATCTGTTACGTTTGAAGTACATGCTAAAAAATCCGAGTCACGGTCAACATTTTTTGAAATTTCCGTGTGTAATGATCAGGCAGAATGAATTAGAATAGAATTAATTTCTAAGAAACGGTGTGCAGGAAACAATAGAAGAGTGCTTAAAATCGAACCCTAATTCATAAATCCTAATCTGTTACGTTTGAAGTACATGCAAAAAAATCCGAGTCACGATCAACATTTTTTGAAATTTCCGTGTGTAATGATCAGGCACAATGAATTAGAATAGAATTAATTTCTTAGAAACGGTGTGCAGGAAACAATAGAAGAGTGCTGAAAATTGAACCCTAATTCATAACTCCTAATCTGTGACGTTTGAAGTACATGCTAAAAAATCCGAGTCACGGTCAACATTTTTTGAATTTTCCGTGTGTAATGATCAGGCACAATGAATTAGAATAGAATTAATTTCTTAGAAACGGTGTGCAGGAAACAATAGAAGAGTGCTTAAAATCAAACTCTAAGTCATAAATCCTAATTTGTTACGTTTGAAGTACATGCTAAAAAATCCGAGTCACGGTAAACATTTTTTGAAATTTCTGTGTGTAATGATCAGGCACAATGAATTAGAATAGAATTAATTTCTTAGAAACGGTGTGCAGGAAACAATAGAAGAGTGCTGAAAATTGAACCCTAATTCATAAATCCTAATCTGTAACGTTTGAAGTACATGCAAAAAAATCCGAGTCACGGTCAACATTTTTTGAATTTTCCGTGTGTAATGATCAGGCACAATGAATTAGAATAGAATTAATTTCTTAGAAACGGTGTGCAGGAAACAATAGAAGAGTGCTTAAAATCAAACCCTAAGTCATAAATCCTAATTTGTTACGTTTGAAGTACATGCTAAAAAATCCGAGTCACGGTCAACATTTTTTGAAATTTCCGTGTGTAATGATTAGGCACAATGAATTAGAATAGAATTAATTTCTAAGAAACGGTGTGCAGGAAACAATACAAGAGTGCTTAAAATCGAACCCTAATTCATAAATCCTAATCTGTTACGTTTGAAGTACATGCAAAAAAATCCGAGTCACGGTCAACATTTTTTGAAATTTCCGTGTGTAATGATCAGGCACAATGAATTAGAATAGAATTAATTTCTTAGTAACGGTGTGCAGGAAACAATAGAAGAGTGCTGAAAATTGAACCCTAATTCATAAATCCTAATCTGTGACGTTTGAAGTACATGCTAAAAAATCCGAGTCACGGTCAACATTTTTTGAATTTTCGGTGTGTAATGATCAGCCGCAAACAATTAGAATAGAATTAATTTCTAAGAAACGGTGTGCAGGAAACAATAGAAGAGTGCTGAAAATCGAACCCTAATTCATAAATCCTAATCTGTTACGTTTGAAGTACATGCTAAAAAATCCGAGTCACGGTCAACATTTTTTGAAATTTCCGTGTGTAATGATCAGGCACAATGAATTAGAATAGATTTAATTTCTTAGAAACGGTGTGCAGGAAACAATAGAAGAGTGCTTAAAATTGAACCCTAATTCATAACTCCTAATCTGTTACGTTTGAAGTACATGCAAAAAAATCCGAGTCACGATCAACATTTTTTGAAATTTCCGTGTGTAATGATCAGGCACAATGAATTAGAATAGAATTAATTTCTTAGAAACGGTGTGCAGGAAACAATAGAAGAGTGCTGAAAATTGAACCCTAATTCATAACTCCTAATCTGTGACGTTTGAAGTACATGCTAAAAAATCCGAGTCACGGTCAACATTTTTTGAATTTTCCGTGTGTAATGATCAGGCACAATGAATTAGAATAGAATTAATTTCTTAGAAACGGTGTGCAGGAAACAATAGAAGAGTGCTTAAAATCAAACTCTAAGTCATAAATCCTAATTTGTTACGTTTGAAGTACATGCTAAAAAATCCGAGTCACGGTCAACATTTTTTGAATTTTCCGTGTGTAATGATCAGGCACAATGAATTAGAATAGAATTAATTTCTTAGAAACGGTGTGCAGGAAACAATAGAAGAGTGCTTAAAATCAAACTCTAAGTCATAAATCCTAATTTGTTACGTTTGAAGTACATGCTAAAAAATCCGAGTCACGGTCAACATTTTTTGAAATTTCCGTGTGTAATGATCAGGCACAATGAATTAGAATAGAATTAATTTCTTAGAAACGGTGTGCAGGAAACAATAGAAGAGTGCTTAAAATCAAACTCTAAGTCATAAATCCTAATTTGTTACGTTTGAAGTACATGCTAAAAAATCCGAGTCACGGTCAACATTTTTTTAAATTTCCGTGTGTAATGATCAGGCACAATGAATTAGAATAGAATTAATTTCTTAGAAACGGTGTGCAGGAAACAATAGAAGAGTGCTGAAAATTGAACCCTAATTCATAACTCCTAATCTGTGACGTTTGAAGTACATGCTAAAAAATCCGAGTCACGGTCAACATTTTTTGAATTTTCCGTGTGTAATGATCAGGCACAATGAATTAGAATAGAATTAATTTCTTAGAAACGGTGTGCAGGAAACAATAGAAGAGTGCTTAAAATCAAACCCTAAGTCATAAATCCTAATTTGTTACGTTTGAAGTACATGCTAAAAAATCCGAGTCACGGTCAACATTTTTTGAAATTTCCGTGTGTAATGATCAGGCACAATGAATTAGAATAGAATTAATTTCTAAGAAACGGTGTGCAGGAAACAATAGAAGAGTGCTTAAAATCGAACCCTAATTCATAAATCCTAATCTGTTACGTTTGAAGTACATGCAAAAAAATCCGAGTCACGATCAACATTTTTTGAAATTTCCGTGTGTAATGATCAGGCACAATGAATTAGAATAGAATTAATTTCTTAGAAACGGTGTGCAGGAAACAATAGAAGAGTGCTGAAAATTGAACCCTAATTCATAACTCCTAATCTGTGACGTTTGAAGTACATGCTAAAAAATCCGAGTCACGGTCAACATTTTTTGAATTTTCCGTGTGTAATGATCAGGCACAATGAATTAGAATAGAATTAATTTCTTAGAAAAGGTGTGCAGGAAACAATAGAAGAGTGCTTAAAATCAAACTCTAAGTCATAAATCCTAATTTGTTACGTTTGAAGTACATGCTAAAAAATCCGAGTCACGGTCAACATTTTTTGAAATTTCCGTGTGTAATGATTAGGCAGAATGAATTAGAATAGAATTAATTTCTAAGAAACGGTGTGCAGGAAACAATAGAAGAGTGCTTAAAATCGAACCCTAATTCATAAATCCTAATCTGTTACGTTTGAAGTACATGCAAAAAAATCCGAGTCACGATCAACATTTTTTGAAATTTCCGTGTGTAATGATCAGGCACAATGAATTAGAATAGAATTAATTTCTAAGAAACGGTGTGCAGGAAACAATAGAAGAGTGCTTAAAATCGAACCCTAATTCATAAATCCTAATCTGTTACGTTTGAAGTACGTGCAAAAAAATCCGAGTCACGGTCAACATTTTTTGAAATTTCCGTGTGTAATGATCAGGCACAATGAATTAGAATAGAATTAATTTCTAAGAAACGGTGTGCAGGAAACAATAGAAGAGTGCTTAAAATCGAACCCTAATTCATAAATCCTAATCTGTTACGTTTGAAGTACATGCAAAAAAATCCGATTCACGGTCAACATTTTTTGAAATTTCCTTGTGTAATGATCAGGCACAATGAATTAGAATAGAATTAATTTCTTAGAAACGGTGTGCAGGAAACAATAGAAGAGTGCTTAAAATCAAACTCTAAGTCATAAATCCTAATTTGTTACGTTTGAAGTACATGCTAAAAAATCCGAGTCACGGTCAACATTTTTTGAAATTTCCGTGTGTAATGATTAGGCACAATGAATTAGAATAGAATTAATTGCTAAGAAACGGTGTGCAGGAAACAATAGAAGAGTGCTTAAAATCAAACCCTAATTCATAAATCCTAATCTGTTACGTTTGAAGTACGTGCAAAAAAATCCGAGTCACGGTCAACATTTTTTGAAATTTCCGTGTGTAATGATCAGGCACAATGAATTAGAATAGAATTAATTTCTTAGAAACGGTGTGCAGGAAACAATAGAAGAGTGCTGAAAATTGAACCCTAATTCATAACTCCTAATCTGTGCGTTTGAAGTACATGCTAAAAAATCCGAGTCACAGTCAACATTTTTTGAAATTTCCGTTTGTAATGATTAGGCAGAATGAATTAGAATAGAATTAATTTCTAAGAAACGGTGTGCAGGAAACAATAGAAGAGTGCTTAAAATCGAACCCTAATTCATAAATCCTAATCTGTTACGTTTGAAGTACATGCAAAAAAATCCGAGTCACGATCAACATTTTTTGAAATTTCCGTGTGTAATGATCAGGCACAATGAATTAGAATAGAATTAATTTCTTAGAAACGGTGTGCAGGAAACAATAGAAGAGTGCTGAAAATTGAACCCTAATTCATAACTCCTAATCTGTGACGTTTGAAGTACATGCTAAAAAATCCGAGTCACGGTCAACATTTTTTGAATTTTCCGTGTGTAATGATCAGGCACAATGAATTAGAATAGAATTAATTTCTTAGAAACGGTGTGCAGGAAACAATAGAAGAGTGCTTAAAATCAAACTCTAAGTCATAAATCCTAATTTGTTACGTTTGAAGTACATGCTAAAAAATCCGAGTCACGGTAAACATTTTTTGAAATTTCTGTGTGTAATGATCAGGCACAATGAATTAGAATAGAATTAATTTCTTAGAAACGGTGTGCAGGAAACAATAGAAGAGTGCTGAAAATTGAACCCTAATTCATAAATCCTAATCTGTAACGTTTGAAGTACATGCAAAAAAATCCGAGTCACGGTCAACATTTTTTGAAATTTCCGTGTGTAATGATCAGTTCAATGAATTAGAATAGAATTAATTTCTTAGAAACGGTGTGCAGGAAACAATAGAAGAGTGCTTAAAATCAAACTCTAAGTCATAAATCCTAATTTGTTACGTTTGAAGTACATGCTAAAAAATCCAAGTCACGGTCAACATTTTTGAAATTTCCGTGTGTAATGATCAGGCACAATGAATTAGAATAGAATTAATTTCTTAGAAACGGTGTGCAGGAAACAATAGAAGAGTGCTGAAAATTGAACCCTAATTCATAACTCCTAATCTGTAACGTTTGAAGTACATGCAAAAAAATCCGAGTCACGGTCAACATTTTTTGAAATTTCCGTGTGTAATGATTAGGCACAATGAATTAGAATAGAATTAATTTCTTAGAAACGGTGTGCAGGAAAAATTAGAAGAGTGCTTAAAATCAAACTCTAAGTCATAAATCCTAATTTGTTACGTTTGAAGTACATGCTAAAAAATCCGAGTCACGGTCAACATTTTTTGAAATTTCCGTGTGTAATGATCAGGCACAATGAATTAGAATAGAATTAATTTCTTAGAAACGGTGTGCAGGAAACAATAGAAGAGTGCTGAAAATTGAACCCTAATTCATAAATCCTAATCTGTGACGTTTGAAGTACATGCTAAAAAATCCGAGTCACGGTCAACATTTTTTGAATTTTCCGTGTGTAATGATCAGGCACAATGAATTAGAATAGAATTAATTTCTTAGAAACGGTGTGCAGGAAACAATAGAAGAGTGCTTAAAATAAAACCCTAAGTCATAAATCCTAATTTGTTACGTTTGAAGTACATGCTAAAAAATCCGAGTCACGGTAAACATTTTTTGAAATTTCTGTGTGTAATGATCAGGCACAATGAATTAGAATAGAATTAATTTCTTAGAAACGGTGTGCAGGAAACAATAGAAGAGTGCTGAAAATTGAACCCTAATTCATAAATCCTAATCTGTAACGTTTGAAGTACATGCAAAAAAATCCGAGTCACGGTAAACATTTTTTGAAATTTCCGTGTGTAATGATTAGGCACAATGAATTAGAATAGAATTAATTTCTTAGAAACGGTGTGCAGGAAAAATTAGAAGAGTGCTTAAAATCAAACTCTAAGTCATAAATCCTAATTTGTTACGTTTGAAGTACATGCTAAAAAATCCGAGTCACGGTCAACATTTTTTGAAATTTCCGTGTGTAATGATCAGGCACAATGAATTAGAATAGAATTAATTTCTTAGAAACGGTGTGCAGGAAACAATAGAAGAGTGCTGAAAATTGAACCCTAATTCATAAATCCTAATCTGTGACGTTTGAAGTACATGCTAAAAAATCCGAGTCACGGTCAACATTTTTTGAATTTTCCGTGTGTAATGATCAGGCACAATGAATTAGAATAGAATTAATTTCTTAGAAACGGTGTGCAGGAAACAATAGAAGAGTGCTTAAAATAAAACCCTAAGTCATAAATCCTAATTTGTTACGTTTGAAGTACATGCTAAAAAATCCGAGTCACGGTAAACATTTTTTGAAATTTCTGTGTGTAATGATCAGGCACAATGAATTAGAATAGAATTAATTTCTTAGAAACGGTGTGCAGGAAACAATAGAAGAGTGCTGAAAATTAAACCCTAATTCATAAATCCTAATCTGTAACGTTTGAAGTACATGCAAAAAAATCCGAGTCACGGTCAACATTTTTTGAAATTTCCGTGTGTAATGATCAGGCACAATGAATTAGAATAGAATTAATTTCTTAGAAACGGTGTGCAGGAAACAATAGAAGAGTGCTTAAAATCAAACTCTAAGTCATAAATCCTAATTTGTTACGTTTGAAGTACATGCTAAAAAATCCAAGTCACGGTCAACATTTTTTGAAATTTCCGTGTGTAATGATCAGGCACAATGAATTAGAATAGAATTAATTTCTTAGAAACGGTGTGCAGGAAACAATAGAAGAGTGCTGAAAATTGAACCCTAATTCATAACTCCTAATCTGTGCGTTTGAAGTACATGCTAAAAAATCCGAGTCACAGTCAACATTTTTTGAAATTTCCGTTTGTAATGATTAGGCAGAATGAATTAGAATAGAATTAATTTCTAAGAAACGGTGTGCAGGAAACAATAGAAGAGTGCTTAAAATCGAACCCTAATTCATAAATCCTAATCTGTTACGTTTGAAGTACATGCAAAAAAATCCGAGTCACGATCAACATTTTTTGAAATTTCCGTGTGTAATGATCAGGCACAATGAATTAGAATAGAATTAATTTCTTAGAAACGGTGTGCAGGAAACAATAGAAGAGTGCGGAAAATTGAACCCTAATTCATAACTCCTAATCTGTGACGTTTGAAGTACATGCTAAAAAATCCGAGTCACGGTCAACATTTTTTGAATTTTCCTTGTGTAATGATCAGGCACAATGAATTAGAATAGAATTAATTTCTTAGAAACGGTGTGCAGGAAACAATAGAAGAGTGCTTAAAATCAAACTCTAAGTCATAAATCCTAATTTGTTACGTTTGAAGTACATGCTAAAAAATCCGAGTCACGGTAAACATTTTTTGAAATTTCTGTGTGTAATGATCAGGCACAATGAATTAGAATAGAATTAATTTCTTAGAAACGGTGTGCAGGAAACAATAGAAGAGTGCTGAAAATTGAACCCTAATTCATAAATCCTAATCTGTAACGTTTGAAGTACATGCAAAAAAATCCGAGTCACGGTCAACATTTTTTGAAATTTCCGTGTGTAATGATCAGGCACAATGAATTAGAATAGAATTAATTTCTTAGAAACGGTGTGCAGGAAACAATAGAAGAGTGCTTAAAATTGAACCCTAATTCATAAATCCTAATCTGTGACGTTTGAAGTACATGCTAAAAAATCCGAGTCACGGTCAACATTTTTTGAATTTTCCGTGTGTAATGATCAGGCACAATGAATTAGAATAGAATTAATTTCTTAGAAACGGTGTGCAGGAAACAATAGAAGAGTGCTTAAAATCAAACCCTAAGTCATAAATCCTAATTTGTTACGTTTGAAGTACATGCTAAAAAATCCGAGTCACGGTAAACATTTTTTGAAATTTCCGTGTGTAATGATCAGGCACAATGAATTAGAATAGAATTAATTTCTTAGAAACGGTGTGCAGGAAACAATAGAAGAGTGCTGAAAATTGAACCCTAATTCATAAATCCTAATCTATGACGTTTGAAGTACATGCTAAAAAATCCGAGTCACGGTCAACATTTTTTGAAATTTCCGTGTGTAATGATCAGGCACAATGAATTAGAATAGAATTAATTTCTTAGAAACGGTGTGCAGGAAACAATAGAAGAGTGCTGAAAATTGAACCCTAATTCATAAATCCTAATCTGTGACGTTTGAAGTACATGCTAAAAAATCCGAGTCACGGTCAACATTTTTTGAATTTTCCGTGTGTAATGATCAGGCACAATGAATTAGAATAGAATTAATTTCTTAGAAACGGTGTGCAGGAAACAATAGAAGAGTGCTTAAAATAAAACCCTAAGTCATAAATCCTAATTTGTTACGTTTGAAGTACATGCTAAAAAATCCGAGTCACGGTAAACATTTTTTGAAATTTCTGTGTGTAATGATCAGGCACAATGAATTAGAATAGAATTAATTTCTTAGAAACGGTGTGCAGGAAACAATAGAAGAGTGCTGAAAATTGAACCCTAATTCATAAATCCTAATCTGTAACGTTTGAAGTACATGCAAAAAAATCCGAGTCACGGTAAACATTTTTTGAAATTTCCGTGTGTAATGATTAGGCACAATGAATTAGAATAGAATTAATTTCTTAGAAACGGTGTGCAGGAAAAATTAGAAGAGTGCTTAAAATCAAACTCTAAGTCATAAATCCTAATTTGTTACGTTTGAAGTACATGCTAAAAAATCCGAGTCACGGTCAACATTTTTTGAAATTTCCGTGTGTAATGATCAGGCACAATGAATTAGAATAGAATTAATTTCTTAGAAACGGTGTGCAGGAAACAATAGAAGAGTGCTGAAAATTGAACCCTAATTCATAAATCCTAATCTGTGACGTTTGAAGTACATGCTAAAAAATCCGAGTCACGGTCAACATTTTTTGAATTTTCCGTGTGTAATGATCAGGCACAATGAATTAGAATAGAATTAATTTCTTAGAAACGGTGTGCAGGAAACAATAGAAGAGTGCTTAAAATAAAACCCTAAGTCATAAATCCTAATTTGTTACGTTTGAAGTACATGCTAAAAAATCCGAGTCACGGTAAACATTTTTTGAAATTTCTGTGTGTAATGATCAGGCACAATGAATTAGAATAGAATTAATTTCTTAGAAACGGTGTGCAGGAAACAATAGAAGAGTGCTGAAAATTGAACCCTAATTCATAAATCCTAATCTGTAACGTTTGAAGTACATGCAAAAAAATCCGAGTCACGGTCAACATTTTTTGAAATTTCCGTGTGTAATGATCAGGCACAATGAATTAGAATAGAATTAATTTCTTAGAAACGGTGTGCAGGAAACAATAGAAGAGTGCTTAAAATCAAACTCTAAGTCATAAATCCTAATTTGTTACGTTTGAAGTACATGCTAAAAAATCCAAGTCACGGTCAACATTTTTTGAAATTTCCGTGTGTAATGATCAGGCACAATGAATTAGAATAGAATTAATTTCTTAGAAACGGTGTGCAGGAAACAATAGAAGAGTGCTGAAAATTGAACCCTAATTCATAAATCCTAATCTGTAACGTTTGAAGTACATGCAAAAAAATCCGAGTCACGGTCAACATTTTTTGAAATTTCCGTGTGTAATGATCAGGCACAATGAATTAGAATAGAATTAATTTCTTAGAAACGGTGTGCAGGAAACAATAGAAGAGTGCTGAAAATTGAACCCTAATTCATAAATCCTAATCTGTGACGTTTGAAGTACATGCTAAAAAATCCGAGTCACGGTCAACATTTTTTGAATTTTCCGTGTGTAATGATCAGGCACAATGAATTAGAATAGAATTAATTTCTTAGAAACGGTGTGCAGGAAACAATAGAAGAGTGCTTAAAATAAAACCCTAAGTCATAAATCCTAATTTGTTACGTTTGAAGTACATGCTAAAAAATCCGAGTCACGGTAAACATTTTTTGAAATTTCTGTGTGTAATGATCAGGCACAATGAATTAGAATAGAATTAATTTCTTAGAAACGGTGTGCAGGAAACAATAGAAGAGTGCTGAAAATTGAACCCTAATTCATAAATCCTAATCTGTGACGTTTGAAGTACTTGCTAAAAAATCCGAGTCACGGTCAACATTTTTTGAATTTTCCGTGTGTAATGATCAGGCACAATGAATTAGAATAGAATTAATTTCTTAGGAACGGTGTGCAGGAAACAATAGAAGAGTGCTGAAAATTGAACCCTAATTCATAAATCCTAATCTGTGACGTTTGAAGTACATGCTAAAAAATCCAAGTCACGGTCAACATTTTTTTAATTTTCGGTGTGTAATGATCAGCAACAAAGAATTAGAATAGAATTAATTTCTAAGAAACGGTGTGCATGAAACAATAGAAGAGTGCTGAAAATTGAACCCTAATTCATAAATCCTAATCTGTGACGTTTGAAGTACATGCTAAAAAATCCGAGTCACGGTCAACATTTTTTGAATTTTCCGTGTGTAATGATCAGGCACAATGAATTAGAATAGAATTAATTTCTTAGAAACGGTGTGCAGGAAACAATAGAAGAGTGCTTAAAATCAAACCCTAAGTCATAAATCCTAATTTGT
Source organism: Cucurbita pepo subsp. pepo (assembly GCF_057944985.1). Taxonomy (NCBI): domain Eukaryota; kingdom Viridiplantae; phylum Streptophyta; class Magnoliopsida; order Cucurbitales; family Cucurbitaceae; genus Cucurbita; species Cucurbita pepo. Next base: position 4,938,485 of record NC_141816.1, on the reverse strand, counting down.
TACGTTTGAAGTACATGCTAAAAAATCCGAGTCACGGTAAACATTTTTTGAAATTTCCGTGTGTAATGATCAGGCACAATGAATTAGAATAGAATTAATTTCTTAGAAACGGTGTGCAGGAAACAATAGAAGAGTGCTGAAAATTGAACCCTAATTCATAAATCCTAATCTGTGACGTTTGAAGTACTTGCTAAAAAATCCGAGTCACGGTCAACATTTTTTGAATTTTCCGTGTGTAATGATCAGGCACAATGAATTAGAATAGAATTAATTTCTTAGGAACGGTGTGCAGGAAACAATAGAAGAGTGCTGAAAATTGAACCCTAATTCATAAATCCTAATCTCTGACGTTTGAAGTACATGCTAAAAAATCCGAGTCACGGTCAACATTTTTTGAATTTTCGGTGTGTAATGATCAGCCACAAAGAATTAGAATAGAATTAATTTCTAAGAAACGGTGTGCATGAAACTATAGAAGAGTGCGGAAAATTGAACCCTAATTCATAAATCCTAATCTGTAACGTTTGAAGTACATGCAAAAAATTCCGAGTCACGGTCAACATTTTTTGAAATTTTCGGGTGTAATGATCAGGCACAATGAATTAGAATAGAATTAATTTCTTAGAAACGGTGTGCAGGAAACAATAGAAGAGTGCTTAAAATCAAACTCTAAGTCATAAATCCTAATTTGTTACGTTTGAAGTACATGCTAAAAAATCCGAGTCACGGTCAACATTTTTTGAAATTTCCGTGTGTAATGATCAGGCACAATGAATTAGAATAGAATTAATTTCTTAGAAACGGTGTGCAGGAAACAATAGAAGAGTGCTTAAAATTGAACCCTAATTCATAAATCCTAATCTGTGACGTTTGAAGTACATGCTAAAAAATCCGAGTCACGGTCAACATTTTTTGAATTTTCCGTGTGTAATGATCAGGCACAATGAATTAGAATAGAATTAATTTCTTAGAAACGGTGTGCAGGAAACAATAGAAGAGTGCTTAAAATCAAACCCTAAGTCATAAATCCTAATTTGTTACGTTTGAAGTACATGCTAAAAAATCCGAGTCACGGTAAACATTTTTTGAAATTTCCGTGTGTAATGATCAGGCACAATGAATTAGAATAGAATTAATTTCTTAGAAACGGTGTGCAGGAAACAATAGAAGAGTGCTGAAAATTGAACCCTAATTCATAAATCCTAATCTATGACGTTTGAAGTACATGCTAAAAAATCCGAGTCACGGTCAACATTTTTTGAAATTTCCGTGTGTAATGATCAGGCACAATGAATTAGAATAGAATTAATTTCTAAGAAACGGTGTACATGAAACAATAGAAGAGTGCAGAAAATCGAACCCTAATTCATAAATCCTAATCTGTGACGTTTGAAGTACATGCTAAAAAATTCGAGTCACGGAAAACTTTTTTTTTAAATTTTCGTGGGTAATGATCAGGTATAATGAATTAGAATAGAATTAATTTCTAAGAAACGGTGTGCAGGAAACAATAGAAGAGTGCTTAAAATCGAACCCTAATTCATAAATCCTAATTTGTTACGTTTGAAGTACATGCTAAAAAATCCGAGTCACGGTCAACATTTTTTGAAATTTCTGTGTGTAATTATCAAGCAGAATGAATTATAATAGAATTAAATTCTAAGAAACAGTGTGCATGAAACAATAGAAGAGTGCTGAAAATCGAACCCTAATTCATAAATCCTAATCTGTGACGTTTGAAGTACATGCTAAAAAATACGAGTCACGGTCAACATTTTTTCAAATTTCCGTGTGTAATGATCACGCACAATGAATTAGAATAGAATTAATTTCTAAGAAACGGTGTGTAGGTTACAATAGAAGAGTGCAGAAAATCGAACCCTAATTCATAAATCCTAATCTGTGACATTTGAATTACATGCTAAAAAATCCAAGTCACGGTCAACATTTTTTTAAATTTTCGTGCATAATGATCAGGCACAATGAATTAGAATAGAATTAATTTCTAAGAAACGTTGTGCAGGAAACAATAGAAGAGTGCTGAAAATCGAACCCTAATTCATAAATCTTAATCTGTGTCGTTTGAAGTACATGATAAAAAATCTGAGTCACGGTCAACATTTTTTTAAATTTCCGTGTGTAATGATCAGGCACAATGAATTAGAATATCATTAATTTCTAAGAAACGGTGTGCAGGAAACAATAGAAGAGTGCTTAAAATCGAACCCTAATTCATAAATCCTAATCTGTGACGTTTGAAGTACATGCTAAAAAATACGAGTCACGGTCAACATTTTTTGAAATTTCCGTGTGTAATGATCAGGTAGAATTTATTAGAATAGAATTAATTTCTAAGAAACGGTGTGCAGGAAACAATAGAAGAGTGCTGAAAATCGAACCCTAATTCATAAATCTTAATCTGTGTCGTTTGAAGTACATGCTAAAAAATCTGAGTCACGGTCAACATTTTTTTAAATTTCCGTGTGTAATGATCAGGCACAATGAATTAGAATAGAATTAATTTCTAAGAAACGGTGTGCAGGAAACAATAGAAGAGTGCTTAAAATCGAACCCTAATTCATAAATCCTAATCTGTGACGTTTGAAGTACATACTAAAAAATCTGAGTCACGGTCAACATTTTTTGAAATTTCCGTGTGTAATGATCAGGTAGAATTTATTAGAATAGAATTAATTTCTAAGAAACGGTGTGCAGGAAACAATAGAAGAGTGCTGAAAATTGAACCCTAATTCATAAATCCTAATCTGTTACGTTTGAAGTACATGCTAAAAAATCCGAGTCACGGTCAACATTTTTTGAAATTTCTGTGTGTAATGATCAGGCAGAATGAATTAGAATAGAATTAATTTCTAAGAAACGGTGTACATGAAACAACAGAAGAGTGCAGAAAATCGAACCCTAATTCATAAATCTTAATCTGTGACGTTTGAAGTACATGCTAAAAAATCCGAGTCACGGTCAACATTTTTTTAAATTTCAGTGGGTAATGATTAGGCACAATGAATTAGAATAGAATTAATTTCTTAGAAACAGTGTGTAGGAAACAATAGAAGATAGCTGAAAATTGAACCCTAATTCATAAATCCTAATCTGTGACGTTTGAAGTACATGCTAAAAAATCCGACTCACGGTCAACATTTTTTGAATTTTCCGTGTGTAATGATCAGGCACAATGAATTAGAATAGAATTAATTTCTTAGAAACGGTGTGCAGGAAACAATAGAAGAGTGCTTAAAATCAAACTCTAAGTCATAAATCCTAATTTGTTACGTTTGAAGTACATGCTAAAAAATCCGAGTCACGGTCAACATTTTTTGAAATCTCCGTGTGTAATGATCAGGCACAATGAATTAGAATAGAATTAATTTCTAAGAAACGGTGTGCAGCAAACAATAGAAGAGTGCTTAAAATCGAACCCTAATTCATAAATCCTAATCTGTTACGTTTGAAGTACATGCAAAAAAATCCGAGTCACCGTCAACATTTTTTGAAATTTCCGTGTGTAATGATCAGGCACAATGAATTAGAATAGAATTAATTTCTTAGAAACGGTGTGCAGGAAACAATAGAAGAGTGCTTAAAATCAAACTCTAAGTCATAAATCCTAATTTGCTACGTTTGAAGTACATGCTAAAAAATCCGAGTCACGGTCAACATTTTTTGAAATTTCCGTGTGTAATGATCAGGCACAATGAATTAGAATAGAATTAATTTCTTAGAAACGGTGTGCAGGAAACAATAGAAGAGTGCTTAAAATTGAACCCTAATTCATAACTCCTAATCTGTGACGTTTGAAGTACATGCTAAAAAATCCGACTCACGGTCAACATTTTTTGAATTTTCCGTGTGTAATGATCAGGCACAATGAATTAGAATAGAATTAATTTCTTAGAAACGGTGTGCAGGAAACAATAGAAGAGTGCTTAAAATCAAACTCTAAGTCATAAATCCTAATTTGTTACGTTTGAAGTACATGCTAAAAAATCCGAGTCACGGTCAACATTTTTTGAAATTTCCGTGTGTAATGATCAGGCACAATGAATTAGAATAGAATTAATTTCTTAGAAACGGTGTGCAGGAAACAATAGAAGAGTGCTGAAAATTGAACCCTAATTCATAAATCCTAATCTGTGACGTTTGAAGTACATGCTAAAAAATCCGAGTCACGGTCAACATTTTTTGAATTTTCCGTGTGTAATGATCAGGCACAATGAATTAGAATAGAATTAATTTCTTAGAAACGGTGTGCAGGAAACAATAGAAGAGTGCTTAAAATCAAACCCTAAGTCATAAATCCTAATTTGTTACGTTTGAAGTACATGCTAAAAAATCCGAGTCACGGTCAACATTTTTTGAAATTTCCGTGTGTAATGATTAGGCACAATGAATTAGAATAGAATTAATTTCTAAGAAACGGTGTGCAGGAAACAATAGAAGAGTGCTTAAAATCGAACCCTAATTCATAAATCCTAATCTGTTACGTTTGAAGTACATGCAAAAAAATCCGAGTCACGGTCAACATTTTTTGAAATTTCCGTGTGTAATGATCAGGCACAATGAATTAGAATAGAATTAATTTCTTAGAAACGGTGTGCAGGAAACAATAGAAGAGTGCTTAAAATAAAACTCTAAGTCATAAATCCTAATTTGTTACGTTTGAAGTACATGCTAAAAAATCCGAGTCACGGTCAACATTTTTTGAAATTTCCGTGTGTAATGATCAGGCACAATGAATTAGAATAGAATTAATTTCTAAGAAACGGTGTGCAGGAAACAATAGAAGAGTGCTTAAAATTGAACCCTAATTCATAACTCCTAATCTGTGACGTTTGAAGTACATGCTAAAAAATCCGACTCACGGTCAACATTTTTTGAATTTTCCGTGTGTAATGATCAGGCACAATGAATTAGAATAGAATTAATTTCTTAGAAACGGTGTGCAGGAAACAATAGAAGAGTGCTTAAAATCAAACTCTAAGTCATAAATCCTAATTTGTTACGTTTGAAGTACATGCTAAAAAATCCGAGTCACGGTCAACATTTTTTGAAATTTCCGTGTGTAATGATCAGGCACAATGAATTAGAATAGAATTAATTTCTTAGAAACGGTGTGCAGGAAACAATAGAAGAGTGCTGAAAATTGAACCCTAATTCATAAATCCTAATCTGTGACGTTTGAAGTACATGCTAAAAAATCCGAGTCACGGTCAACATTTTTTGAATTTTCCGTGTGTAATGATCAGGCACAATGAATTAGAATAGAATTAATTTCTTAGAAACGGTGTGCAGGAAACAATAGAAGAGTGCTTAAAATCAAACCCTAAGTCATAAATCCTAATTTGTTACGTTTGAAGTACATGCTAAAAAATCCGAGTCACGGTCAACATTTTTTGAAATTTCCGTGTGTAATGATTAGGCACAATGAATTAGAATAGAATTAATTTCTAAGAAACGGTGTGCAGGAAACAATAGAAGAGTGCTTAAAATCGAACCCTAATTCATAAATCCTAATCTGTTACGTTTGAAGTACATACAAAAAAATCCGAGTCACGGTCAACATTTTTTGAAATTTCCGTGTGTAATGATTAGGCACAATGAATTAGAATAGAATTAATTTCTTAGAAACGGTGTGCAGGAAAAATTAGAAGAGTGCTTAAAATCAAACCCTAAGTCATAAATCCTAATTTGTTACATTTGAAGTACATGCTAAAAAATCCGAGTCACGGTCAACATTTTTTGAAATTTCCGTGTGTAATGATCAGGCACAATGAATTAGAATAGAATTAATTTCTAAGAAACGGTGTGCAGGAAAGAATAGAAGAGTGCTTAAAATCGAACCCTAATTCATAAATCCTAATCTGTTACGTTTGAAGTACATGTAAAAAAATCCGAGTCACGGTCAACATTTTTTGAAATTTCCGTGTGTAATGATCAGGCACAATGAATTAGAATAGAATTAATTTCTTAGAAACGGTGTGCAGGAAACAATAGAAGAGTGCTTAAAATCAAACTCTAAGTCATAAATCCTAATTTGTTACGTTTGAAGTACATGCTAAAAAATCCGAGTCACGGTCAACATTTTTTGAAATTTCCGTGTGTAATGATCAGGCACAATGAATTAGAATAGAATTAATTTCTTAGAAACGGTGTGAAGGAAACAATAGAAGAGTGCTTAAAATAAAACCCTAAGTCATAAATCCTAATTTGTTACGTTTGAAGTACATGCTAAAAAATCCGAGTCACGGTCAACATTTTTTCAATTTTCGGTGTGTAATGATCAGGCACAATGAATTAGAATAGAATTAATTTCTTAGAAACGGTGTGCAGGAAACAATAGAAGAGTGCTGAAAATTGAACCCTAATTCATAAATCCTAATCTGTGACGTTTGAAGTACTTGCTAAAATATCCGAGTCACGGTCAACATTTTTTGAATTTTCCGTGTGTAATGATTAACTACAATGAATTAGAATAGAATTAATTTCTTAGGAACGGTGTGCAGGAAACAATAGAAGAGTGCTTAAAATCAAACCCTAAGTCATAAATCCTAATTTGTTACGTTTGAAGTACATGCTAAAAAATCCGAGTCACGGTAAACGTTTTTTGAAATTTCCGTGTGTAATGATCAGGCACAATGAATTAGAATAGAATTAATTTCTTAGAAACGGTGTGCAGGAAACAATAGAAGAGTGCTGAAAATTGAACCCTAATTCATAAATCCTAATCTGTGACGTTTGAAGTACTTGCTAAAAAATCCGAGTCACGGTCATCATTTTTTGAATTTTCCGTGTGTAATGATTAGGCACAATGAATTAGAATAGAATTAATTTCTTAGGAACGGTGTGCAGGAAACAATAGAAGAGTGCTGAAAATTGAACCCTAATTCATAAATCCTAATCTGTGACGTTTGAAGTACATGCTAAAAAATCCGAGTCACGGTCAACATTTTTTGAATTTTCGGTGTGTAATGATCAGCCACAAAGAATTAGAATAGAATTAATTTCTAAGAAACGGTGTGCATGAAACAATAGAAGAGTGCTAAAAATTGAACCCTAATTCATAAATCCTAATCTGTAACGTTTGAAGTACATGCAAAAAAATCCGAGTCACGGTCAACATTTTTTGAAATTTCCGTGTGTAATGATCAAGCACAATGAATTAGAATAGAATTAATTTCTTAGAAACGGTGTGCAGGAAACAATAGAAGAGTGCTTAAAATCAAACTCTAAGTCATAAATCCTAATTTGTTACGTTTGAAGTACATGCTAAAAAATCCGAGTCACGGTCAACATTTTTTTAAATTTCCGTGTGTAATGATCAGGCACAATGAATTAGAATAGAATTAATTTCTTAGAAACGGTGTGCAGGAAACAATAGAAGAGTGCTGAAAATTGAACCCTAATTCATAAATCCTAATCTGTGACGTTTGAAGTACATGCTAAAAAATCCGAGTCACGGTCAACATTTTTTGAATTTTCCGTGTGTAATGATCAGGCACAATGAATTAGAATAGAATTAATTTCTTAGAAACGGTGTGCAGGAAACAATAGAAGAGTGCTAAAAATCAAACCCTAAGTCATAAATCCTAATTTGTTACGTTTGAAGTACATGCTAAAAAATCCGAGTCACGGTCAACATTTTTTGAAATATCCGTGTGTAATGATCAGGCACAATGAATTAGAATAGAATTAATTTCTAAGAAACGGTGTGCAGGAAACAATAGAAGAGTGCTTAAAATCGAACCCTAATTCATAAATCCTAATCTGTTACGTTTGAAGTACATGCAAAAAAATCCGAGTCACGGTCAACATTTTTTGAATTTTCGGTGTGTAATGATCAGGCACAATGAATTAGAATAGAATTAATTTCTTAGAAACGGTGTGCAGGAAACAATAGAAGAGTGCTGAAAATTGAACCCTAATTCATAACTCCTAATCTGTGACGTTTGAAGTACATGCTAAAAAATCCGAGTCACGGTCAACATTTTTTGAATTTTCCGTGTGTAATGATCAGGCACAATGAATTAGAATAGAATTAATTTCTTAGAAACGGTGTGCAGGAAACAATAGAAGAGTGCTTAAAATCAAACCCTAAGTCATAAATCCTAATTTGTTACATTTGAAGTACATGCTAAAAAATCCGAGTCACGGTCAACATTTTTTGAAATTTCCGTGTGTAATGATCAGGCACAATGAATTAGAATAGAATTAATTTCTAAGAAACGGTGTGCAGGAAAGAATAGAAGAGTGCTTAAAATCGAACCCTAATTCATAAATCCTAATCTGTTACGTTTGAAGTACATGTAAAAAAATCCGAGTCACGGTCAACATTTTTTGAAATTTCCGTGTGTAATGATCAGGCACAATGAATTAGAATAGAATTAATTTCTTAGAAACGGTGTGCAGGAAACAATAGAAGAGTGCTTAAAATCAAACTCTAAGTCATAAATCCTAATTTGTTACGTTTGAAGTACATGCTAAAAAATCCGAGTCACGGTCAACATTTTTTGAAATTTCCGTGTGTAATGATCAGGCACAATGAATTAGAATAGAATTAATTTCTTAGAAACGGTGTGAAGGAAACAATAGAAGAGTGCTTAAAATAAAACCCTAAGTCATAAATCCTAATTTGTTACGTTTGAAGTACATGCTAAAAAATCCGAGTCACGGTCAACATTTTTTGAAATATCCGTGTGTAATGATCAGGCACAATGAATTAGAATAGAATTAATTTCTAAGAAACGGTGTGCAGGAAACAATAGAAGAGTGCTTAAAATCGAACCCTAATTCATAAATCCTAATCTGTTACGTTTGAAGTACATGCAAAAAAATCCGAGTCACGGTCAACATTTTTTGAATTTTCGGTGTGTAATGATCAGGCACAATGAATTAGAATAGAATTAATTTCTTAGAAACGGTGTGCAGGAAACAATAGAAGAGTGCTGAAAATTGAACCCTAATTCATAACTCCTAATCTGTGACGTTTGAAGTACATGCTAAAAAATCCGAGTCACGGTCAACATTTTTTGAATTTTCCGTGTGTAATGATCAGGCACAATGAATTAGAATAGAATTAATTTCTTAGAAACGGTGTGCAGGAAACAATAGAAGAGTGCTTAAAATCAAACCCTAAGTCATAAATCCTAATTTGTTACATTTGAAGTACATGCTAAAAAATCCGAGTCACGGTCAACATTTTTTGAAATTTCCGTGTGTAATGATCAGGCACAATGAATTAGAATAGAATTAATTTCTAAGAAACGGTGTGCAGGAAAGAATAGAAGAGTGCTTAAAATCGAACCCTAATTCATAAATCCTAATCTGTTACGTTTGAAGTACATGTAAAAAAATCCGAGTCACGGTCAACATTTTTTGAAATTTCCGTGTGTAATGATCAGGCACAATGAATTAGAATAGAATTAATTTCTTAGAAACGGTGTGCAGGAAACAATAGAAGAGTGCTTAAAATCAAACTCTAAGTCATAAATCCTAATTTGTTACGTTTGAAGTACATGCTAAAAAATCCGAGTCACGGTCAACATTTTTTGAAATTTCCGTGTGTAATGATCAGGCACAATGAATTAGAATAGAATTAATTTCTTAGAAACGGTGTGAAGGAAACAATAGAAGAGTGCTTAAAATAAAACCCTAAGTCATAAATCCTAATTTGTTACGTTTGAAGTACATGCTAAAAAATCCGAGTCACGGTCAACATTTTTTCAATTTTCGGTGTGTAATGATCAGGCACAATGAATTAGAATAGAATTAATTTCTTAGAAACGGTGTGCAGGAAACAATAGAAGAGTGCTGAAAATTGAACCCTAATTCATAAATCCTAATCTGTGACGTTTGAAGTACTTGCTAAAATATCCGAGTCACGGTCAACATTTTTTGAATTTTCCGTGTGTAAAGATTAACTACAATGAATTAGAATAGAATTAATTTCTTAGGAACGGTGTGCAGGAAACAATAGAAGAGTGCTTAAAATCAAACCCTAAGTCATAAATCCTAATTTGTTACGTTTGAAGTACATGCTAAAAAATCCGAGTCACGGTAAACGTTTTTTGAAATTTCCGTGTGTAATGATCAGGCACAATGAATTAGAATAGAATTAATTTCTTAGAAACGGTGTGCAGGAAACAATAGAAGAGTGCTGAAAATTGAACCCTAATTCATAAATCCTAATCTGTGACGTTTGAAGTACTTGCTAAAAAATCCGAGTCACGGTCATCATTTTTTGAATTTTCCGTGTGTAATGATTAGGCACAATGAATTAGAATAGAATTAATTTCTTAGGAACGGTGTGCAGGAAACAATAGAAGAGTGCTGAAAATTGAACCCTAATTCATAAATCCTAATCTGTGACGTTTGAAGTACATGCTAAAAAATCCGAGTCACGGTCAACATTTTTTGAATTTTCGGTGTGTAATGATCAGCCACAAAGAATTAGAATAGAATTAATTTCTAAGAAACGGTGTGCATGAAACAATAGAAGAGTGCTAAAAATTGAACCCTAATTCATAAATCCTAATCTGTAACGTTTGAAGTACATGCAAAAAAATCCGAGTCACGGTCAACATTTTTTGAAATTTCCGTGTGTAATGATCAAGCACAATGAATTAGAATAGAATTAATTTCTTAGAAACGGTGTGCAGGAAACAATAGAAGAGTGCTTAAAATCAAACTCTAAGTCATAAATCCTAATTTGTTACGTTTGAAGTACATGCTAAAAAATCCGTGTCACGGTCAACATTTTTTTAAATTTCCGTGTGTAATGATCAGGCACAATGAATTAGAATAGAATTAATTTCTTAGAAACGGTGTGCAGGAAACAATAGAAGAGTGCTGAAAATTGAACCCTAATTCATAAATCCTAATCTGTGACGTTTGAAGTACATGCTAAAAAATCCGAGTCACGGTCAACATTTTTTGAATTTTCCGTGTGTAATGATCAGGCACAATGAATTAGAATAGAATTAATTTCTTAGAAACGGTGTGCAGGAAACAATAGAAGAGTGCTAAAAATCAAACCCTAAGTCATAAATCCTAATTTGTTACGTTTGAAGTACATGCTAAAAAATCCGAGTCACGGTCAACATTTTTTGAAATATCCGTGTGTAATGATCAGGCACAATGAATTAGAATAGAATTAATTTCTAAGAAACGGTGTGCAGGAAACAATAGAAGAGTGCTTAAAATCGAACCCTAATTCATAAATCCTAATCTGTTACATTTGAAGTACATGCAAAAAAATCCGAGTCACGGTCAACATTTTTTGAAATTTCCGTGTGTAATGATCAGGCACAATTAATTAGAATAGAATTAATTTCTTAGAAACGGTGTGCAGGAAACAATAGAAGAGTGCTGAAAATTGAACCCTAATTCATAAATCCTAATCTATGACGTTTGAAGTACATGCTAAAAAATCCGAGTCACGGTCAACATTTTTTGAATTTTCCGTGTGTAATGATCAGGCACAATGAATTAGAATAGAATTAATTTCTTAGAAACGGTGTGCAGGAAACAATAGAAGAGTGCTTAAAATAAAACCCTAAGTCATAAATTCTAATTTGCTACGTTTGGAGTACATGCTAAAAAATCCGAGTCACGGTAAACATTTTTTGAAATTTCCGTGTGTAATGATCAGGCACAATGAATTAGAATAGAATTAATTTCTAAGAAACGGTGTGCAGGAAACAATAGAAGAGTGCTTAAAATCGAACCCTAATTCATAAATCCTAATCTGTTACGTTTGAAGTACATGTAAAAAAATCCGAGTCACGGTCAACATTTTTTGAAATTTCCGTGTGTAATGATCAGGCACAATGAATTAGAATAGAATTAATTTCTTAGAAACGGTGTGCAGGAAACAATAGAAGAGTGCTTAAAATCAAACCCTAAGTCATAAATCCTAATTTGTTACATTTGAAGTACATGCTAAAAAATCCGAGTCACGGTCAACATTTTTTGAAATTTCCGTGTGTAATGATCAGGCACAATGAATTAGAATAGAATTAATTTCTAAGAAACGGTGTGCAGGAAAGAATAGAAGAGTGCTTAAAATCGAACCCTAATTCATAAATCCTAATCTGTTACGTTTGAAGTACATGTAAAAAAATCCGAGTCACGGTCAACATTTTTTGAAATTTCCGTGTGTAATGATCAGGCACAATGAATTAGAATAGAATTAATTTCTTAGAAACGGTGTGCAGGAAACAATAGAAGAGTGCTTAAAATCAAACTCTAAGTCATAAATCCTAATTTGTTACGTTTGAAGTACATGCTAAAAAATCCGAGTCACGGTCAACATTTTTTGAAATTTCCGTGTGTAATGATCAGGCACAATGAATTAGAATAGAATTAATTTCTTAGAAACGGTGTGAAGGAAACAATAGAAGAGTGCTTAAAATAAAACCCTAAGTCATAAATCCTAATTTGTTACGTTTGAAGTACATGCTAAAAAATCCGAGTCACGGTCAACATTTTTTCAATTTTCGGTGTGTAATGATCAGGCACAATGAATTAGAATAGAATTAATTTCTTAGAAACGGTGTGCAGGAAACAATAGAAGAGTGCTGAAAATTGAACCCTAATTCATAAATCCTAATCTGTGACGTTTGAAGTACTTGCTAAAATATCCGAGTCACGGTCAACATTTTTTGAATTTTCCGTGTGTAATGATTAACTACAATGAATTAGAATAGAATTAATTTCTTAGGAACGGTGTGCAGGAAACAATAGAAGAGTGCTTAAAATCAAACCCTAAGTCATAAATCCTAATTTGTTACGTTTGAAGTACATGCTAAAAAATCCGAGTCACGGTAAACGTTTTTTGAAATTTCCGTGTGTAATGATCAGGCACAATGAATTAGAATAGAATTAATTTCTTAGAAACGGTGTGCAGGAAACAATAGAAGAGTGCTGAAAATTGAACCCTAATTCATAAATCCTAATCTGTGACGTTTGAAGTACTTGCTAAAAAATCCGAGTCACGGTCATCATTTTTTGAATTTTCCGTGTGTAATGATTAGGCACAATGAATTAGAATAGAATTAATTTCTTAGGAACGGTGTGCAGGAAACAATAGAAGAGTGCTGAAAATTGAACCCTAATTCATAAATCCTAATCTGTGACGTTTGAAGTACATGCTAAAAAATCCGAGTCACGGTCAACATTTTTTGAATTTTCGGTGTGTAATGATCAGCCACAAAGAATTAGAATAGAATTAATTTCTAAGAAACGGTGTGCATGAAACAATAGAAGAGTGCTAAAAATTGAACCCTAATTCATAAATCCTAATCTGTAACGTTTGAAGTACATGCAAAAAAATCCGAGTCACGGTCAACATTTTTTGAAATTTCCGTGTGTAATGATCAAGCACAATGAATTAGAATAGAATTAATTTCTTAGAAACGGTGTGCAGGAAACAATAGAAGAGTGCTTAAAATCAAACTCTAAGTCATAAATCCTAATTTGTTACGTTTGAAGTACATGCTAAAAAATCCGAGTCACGGTCAACATTTTTTTAAATTTCCGTGTGTAATGATCAAGCACAATGAATTAGAATAGAATTAATTTCTTAGAAACGGTGTGCAGGAAACAATAGAAGAGTGCTGAAAATTGAACCCTAATTCATAAATCCTAATCTGTGACGTTTGAAGTACATGCTAAAAAATCCGAGTCACGGTCAACATTTTTTGAATTTTCCGTGTGTAATGATCAGGCACAATGAATTAGAATAGAATTAATTTCTTAGAAACGGTGTGCAGGAAACAATAGAAGAGTGCTAAAAATCAAACCCTAAGTCATAAATCCTAATTTGTTACGTTTGAAGTACATGCTAAAAAATCCGAGTCACGGTCAACATTTTTTGAAATATCCGTGTGTAATGATCAGGCACAATGAATTAGAATAGAATTAATTTCTAAGAAACGGTGTGCAGGAAACAATAGAAGAGTGCTTAAAATCGAACCCTAATTCATAAATCCTAATCTGTTACATTTGAAGTACATGCAAAAAAATCCGAGTCACGGTCAACATTTTTTGAAATTTCCGTGTGTAATGATCAGGCACAATTAATTAGAATAGAATTAATTTCTTAGAAACGGTGTGCAGGAAACAATAGAAGAGTGCTTAAAATAAAACCCTAAGTCATAAATTCTAATTTGCTACGTTTGGAGTACATGCTAAAAAATCCGAGTCACGGTAAACATTTTTTGAAATTTCCGTGTGTAATGATCAGGCACAATGAATTAGAATAGAATTAATTTCTTAGAAACGGTGTGTAGGAAACAATAGAAGAGTTCTGAAAATTGAACCCTAATTCATAAATCCTAATCTGTGACGTTTGAAGTACATGCTAAAAAATTCGAGTCACGGAAAACTTTTTTTTAAATTTTCGTGGGTAATGATCAGGTATAATGAATTAGAATAGAATTAATTTCTAAGAAACGGTGTGCAGGAAACAATAGAAGAGTGCTTAAAATCGAACCCTAATTCATAAATCCTAATTTGTTACGTTTGAAGTACATGCTAAAAAATCCGAGTCACGGTCAACATTTTTTGAAATTTCTGTGTGTAATTATCAGGCAGAATGAATTATAATAGAATTAATTTCTAAGAAACGGTGTGCATGAAACAATAGAAGAGTGCTGAAAATCGAACCCTAATTCATAAATCCTAATCTGTGTCGTTTGAAGTACATGCTAAAAAATCTGAGTCACGATCAAAATTTTTTTAAATTTCCGTGTGTAATGATGAGGCACAATGAATTAGAATAGAATTAATTTCTAAGAAACGGTGTGCAGGAAACAATAGAAGAGTGCTTAAAATCGAACCCTAATTCATAAATCCTAATCCGTGACGTTTGAAGTACATACTAAAAAATCCGAGTCACGGTCAACATTTTTTGAAATTTCCGTGTGTAATGATCAGGTAGAATTTATTAGAATAGAATTAATTTCTAAGAAACGGTGTGCAGGAAACAATAGAAGAGTGCTGAAAATTGAACCCTAATTCATAAATCCTAATCTGTTACGTTTGAAGTACATGCTAAAAAATCCGAGTAACGGTCAACATTTTTTGAAATTTCCGTGTGTAATGATCACGCACAATGAATTAGAATAGAATTAATTTCTAAGAAACGGTGTGCAGGAAATAATAGAAGAGTGCTGAAAATCGAACCCTAATTCATAAATCCTAATCTGTGACATTTGAATTACATGCTAAAAAATCCGAGTCACGGTCAACTTTTTTTTAAATTTCCGTGTGTAATGATCACGCACAATGAATTAGAATAGAATTAATTTCTAAGAAACGGTGTGCAGGAAACAATAGAAGAGTGCTGAAAATCGAACCCTAATTCATAAATCTTAATCTGTGTCGTTTGAAGTACATGCTAAAAAATCCGAGTCACGGACAACATTTTTTTAAATTTCAGTGTGTAATGATCAGGCACAATGAATTAGAATAGAATTAATTTCTTAGAAACGGTGTGCAGGAAACAATAGAAGAGTGCTTAAAATCGAACCCTAATTCATAAATCCTAATCTGTGACGTTTGAAGTACATGCTAAAAAATCCGAGTCACGGTCAACATTTTTTGAAATTTCCGTGTGTAATGATCAGGTAGAATTTATTAGAATAGAATTAATTTCTAAGAAACGGTGTGCATGAAACAATAGAAGAGTGCAGAAAATCGAACCCTAATTCATAAATCCTAATTTGTTACGTTTGAAGTACATGCTAAAAAATCCGAGTCACGGTCAACATTTTTTGAAATTTCTATGTGTAATGATCAGGGAGAATGAATTAGAATAGAATTAATTTCTAAGAAACGGTGTGCATGAAACAATAGAAGAGTGCTGAAAATCGAACCCTAATTCATAAATCCTAATCTGTGATGTTTCAAGTACATGCTAAAAAATCCGAGTCACGGTCAACATTTTTTGAAATTTCCGTGTGTAATGATCACGCACAATGAATTAGAATATAATTAATTTCTAAGAAACGGTGTGCAGGAAACAAAAGAAGAGTGCTGAAAATTGAACCCTAATTCATAAATCCTAATCTGTTACGTTTGAAGTACATGCTAAAAAATCCGAGTCACGGTCAACATTTTTTGAAATTTCCGTGTGTAATGATCACGCACAATGAATTAGAATAGAATTAATTTCTAAGAAACGGTGTGCAGGAAACAATAGAAGAGTGCTGAAAATCGAACCCTAATTCATAAATCCTAATCTGTGACATTTGAATTACATGCTAAAAAATCCGAGTCACGGACAACATTTTTTTAAATTTCAGTGTGTAATGATCCGGCACAATGAATTAGAATAGACTTAATTTCTAAGAAACGGTGTGCAGGAAACAATAGAAGAGTGCTTAAAATCGAACCCTAATTCATAAATCCTAATCTGTGACGTTTGAAGTACATGCTAAAAAATCCGAGTCACGGTCAACATTTTTTGCAATTTCCGTGTGTAATGATCAGGTAGAATTTATTAGAATAGAATTAATTTCTAAGAAACGGTGTGCATGAAACAATAGAAGAGTGCAGAAAATCGAACCCTAATTCATAAATCCTAATTTGTTACGTTTGAAGTACATGCTAAAAAATCCGAGTCACGGTCAACATTTTTTGAAATTTCTGTGTGTAATGATCAGGGAGAATGAATTAGAATAGAATTAATTTCTAAGAAACGGTGTGCATGAAACAATAGAAGAGTGCTGAAAATCGAACCCTAATTCATAAATCCTAATCTGTGACGTTTCAAGTACATGCTAAAAAATCCGAGTCACGGTCAACATTTTTTGAAATTTCCGTGTGTAATGATCACGCACAATGAATTATAATAGAATTAATTTCTAAGAAACGGTGTGCAGGAAACAATAGAAGAGTGCTGAAAATCGAACCCTAATTCATAAATCCTAATCTGTGACATTTGAATTACATGCTAAAAAATCCGAGTCACGGTCAACATTTTTTTAAATTTCCGTGTGTAATGATCAGGCACAATGAATTAGAATAGAATTAATTTCTAAGAAACGGTGTGCAGGAAACAATAGAAGAGTGCTGAAAATCGAACCCTAATTCATAAATCTTAATCTGTGTCGTTTGAAGTACATGCTAAAAAATCCGAGTCACGGACAACATTTTTTTAAATTTCAGTGTGTAATGATCAGGCACAATGAATTAGAATAGACTTAATTTCTAAGAAACGGTGTGCAGGAAACAATAGAAGAGTGCTTAAAATCGAACCCTAATTCATAAATCCTAATCTGTGACGTTTGAAGTACATGCTAAAAAATCCGAGTCACGGTCAACATTTTTTGAAATTTCCGTGTGTAATGATCAGGTAGAATTTATTAGAATAGAATTAATTTCTAAGAAACGGTGTGCATGAAACAATAGAAGAGTGCAGAAAATCGAACCCTAATTCATAAATCCTAATCTGTGACGTTTGAAGTACTTGCTAAAAAATCCGAGTCACGGTCATCATTTTTTGAATTTTCCGTGTGTAATGATTAGGCACAATGAATTAGAATAGAATTAATTTCTTAGGAACGGTGTGCAGGAAACAATAGAAGAGTGCTGAAAATTGAACCCTAATTCATAAATCCTAATCTGTGACGTTTGTAGTACATGCTAAAAAATCCGAGTCACGGTCAACATTTTTCGAATTTTCGGTGTGTAATGATCAGCCCCAAAGAATTAGAATAGAATTAATTTCTAAGAAACGGTGTTCATGAAACAATAGAAGAGTGCTGAAAATTGAACCCTAATTCATAAATCCTAATCTGTAACGTTTGAATTACATGCAAAAAAATCCGAGTCACGGTCAACATTTTTTGAAATTTCCGTGTGTAATGATCAGGCACAATGAATTAGAATAGAATTAATTTCTTAGAAACGGTGTGCAGGAAACAATAGAAGAGTGCTTAAAATCAAACTCTAAGTCATAAATCCTAATTTGTTACGTTTGAAGTACATGCTAAAAAATCCGAGTCACGGTCAACATTTTTTGAAATTTCCGTGTGTAATGATCAGGCACAATGAATTAGAATAGAATTAATTTCTTAGAAACGGTGTGCAGGAAACAATAGAAGAGTGCTGAAAATTGAACCCTAATTCATAAATCCTAATCTGTGACGTTTGAAGTACATGCTAAAAAATCCGAGTCACGGTCAACATTTTTTGAATTTTCCGTGTGTAATGATCAGGCACAATGAATTAGAATAGAATTAATTTCTTAGAAACGGTGTGCAGGAAACAATAGAAGAGTGCTTAAAATCAAACCCTAAGTCATAAATCCTAATTTGTTACGTTTGAAGTACATGCTAAAAAATCCGAGTCACGGTCAACATTTTTTGAAATATCCGTGTGTAATGATCAGGCACAATGAATTAGAATAGAATTAATTTCTAAGAAACGGTGTGCAGGAAACAATAGAAGAGTGCTTAAAATCGAACCCTAATTCATAAATCCTAATCTGTTACGTTTGAAGTACATGCAAAAAAATCCGAGTCACAGTAAACATTTTTTGAAATTTCCGTGTGTAATGATCAGGCACAATGAATTAGAATAGAATTAATTTCTTAGAAACGGGGTGCAGGAAACAATAGAAGAGTGCTTAAAATCGAACCCTAATTCATAAATCCTAATTTGTTACGTTTGAAGTACATGCTAAAAAATCCGAGTCACGGTCAACATTTTTTGAAATTTCTGTGTGTAATTATCAGGCAGAATGAATTATAATAGAATTAATTTCTAAGAAACGGTGTGCATGAAACAATAGAAGAGTGCTGAAAATCGAACCCTAATTCATAAATCCTAATCTGTGTCGTTTGAAGTACATGCTAAAAAATCTGAGTCACGATCAAAATTTTTTTAAATTTCCGTGTGTAATGATGAGGCACAATGAATTAGAATAGAATTAATTTCTAAGAAACGGTGTGCAGGAAACAATAGAAGAGTGCTTAAAATCGAACCCTAATTCATAAATCCTAATCCGTGACGTTTGAAGTACATACTAAAAAATCCGAGTCACGGTCAACATTTTTTGAAATTTCCGTGTGTAATGATCAGGTAGAATTTATTAGAATAGAATTAATTTCTAAGAAACGGTGTGCAGGAAACAATAGAAGAGTGCTGAAAATTGAACCCTAATTCATAAATCCTAATCTGTTACGTTTGAAGTACATGCTAAAAAATCCGAGTCACGGTCAACATTTTTTGAAATTTCCGTGTGTAATGATCACGCACAATGAATTAGAATAGAATTAATTTCTAAGAAACGGTGTGCAGGAAACAATAGAAGAGTGCTGAAAATCGAACCCTAATTCATAAATCCTAATCTGTGACATTTGAATTACATGCTAAAAAATCCGAGTCACGGTCAACTTTTTTTTAAATTTCCGTGTGTAATGATCACGCACAATGAATTAGAATAGAATTAATTTCTAAGAAACGGTGTGCAGGAAACAATAGAAGAGTGCTGAAAATCGAACCCTAATTCATAAATCTTAATCTGTGTCGTTTGAAGTACATGCTAAAAAATCCGAGTCACGGACAACATTTTTTTAAATTTCAGTGTGTAATGATCAGGCACAATGAATTAGAATAGAATTAATTTCTTAGAAACGGTGTGCAGGAAACAATAGAAGAGTGCTTAAAATCGAACCCTAATTCATAAATCCTAATCTGTGACGTTTGAAGTACATGCTAAAAAATCCGAGTCACGGTCAACATTTTTTGAAATTTCCGTGTGTAATGATCAGGTAGAATTTATTAGAATAGAATTAATTTCTAAGAAACGGTGTGCATGAAACAATAGAAGAGTGCAGAAAATCGAACCCTAATTCATAAATCCTAATTTGTTACGTTTGAAGTACATGCTAAAAAATCCGAGTCACGGTCAACATTTTTTGAAATTTCTATGTGTAATGATCAGGGAGAATGAATTAGAATAGAATTAATTTCTAAGAAACGGTGTGCATGAAACAATAGAAGAGTGCTGAAAATTGAACCCTAATTCATAAATCCTAATCTGTGACGTTTCAAGTACATGCTAAAAAATCCGAGTCACGGTCAACATTTTTTGAAATTTCCGTGTGTAATGATCACGCACAATGAATTAGAATAGAATTAATTTCTAAGAAACGGTGTGCAGGAAACAATAGAAGAGTGCTGAAAATCGAACCCTAATTCATAAATCCTAATCTGTGACATTTGAATTACATGCTAAAAAATCCGAGTCACGGTCAACATTTTTTTAAATTTCCGTGTGTAATGATCAGGCACAATGAATTAGAATAGAATTAATTTCTAAGAAACGGTGTGCAGGAAACAATAGAAGAGTGCTGAAAATCGAACCCTAATTCATAAATCTTAATCTGTGTCGTTTGAAGTACATGCTAAAAAATCCGAGTCACGGACAACATTTTTTTAAATTTCAGTGTGTAATGATCCGGCACAATGAATTAGAATAGACGTAATTTCTAAGAAACGGTGTGCAGGAAACAATAGAAGAGTGCTTAAAATCGAACCCTAATTCATAAATCCTAATCTGTGACGTTTGAAGTACATGCTAAAAAATCCGAGTCACGGTCAACATTTTTTGAAATTTCCGTGTGTAATGATCAGGTAGAATTTATTAGAATAGAATTAATTTCTAAGAAACGGTGTGCATGAAACAATAGAAGAGTGCAGAAAATCGAACCCTAATTCATAAATCCTAATTTGTTACGTTTGAAGTACATGCTAAAAAATCCGAGTCACGGTCAACATTTTTTGAAATTTCTGTGTGTAATGATCAGGGAGAATGAATTAGAATAGAATTAATTTCTAAGAAACGGTGTGCATGAAACAATAGAAGAGTGCTGAAAATCGAACCCTAATTCATAAATCCTAATCTGTGACGTTTCAAGTACATGCTAAAAAATCCGAGTCACGGTCAACATTTTTTGAAATTTCCGTGTGTAATGATCACGCACAATGAATTATAATAGAATTAATTTCTAAGAAACGGTGTGCAGGAAACAATAGAAGAGTGCTGAAAATCGAACCCTAATTCATAAATCCTAATCTGTGACATTTGAATTACATGCTAAAAAATCCGAGTCACGGTCAACATTTTTTTAAATTTCCGTGTGTAATGATCAGGCACAATGAATTAGAATAGAATTAATTTCTAAGAAACGGTGTGCAGGAAACAATAGAAGAGTGCTGAAAATCGAACCCTAATTCATAAATCTTAATCTGTGTCGTTTGAAGTACATGCTAAAAAATCCGAGTCACGGACAACATTTTTTTAAATTTCAGTGTGTAATGATCAGGCACAATGAATTAGAATAGACTTAATTTCTAAGAAACGGTGTGCAGGAAACAATAGAAGAGTGCTTAAAATCGAACCCTAATTCATAAATCCTAATCTGTGACGTTTGAAGTACATGCTAAAAAATCCGAGTCACGGTCAACATTTTTTGAAATTTCCGTGTGTAATGATCAGGTAGAATTTATTAGAATAGAATTAATTTCTAAGAAACGGTGTGCATGAAAAAATAGAATAGTGCAGAAAATCGAACCCTAATTCATAAATCCTAATCTGTGACGTTTGAAGTACTTGCTAAAAAATCCGAGTCACGGTCATCATTTTTTGAATTTTCCGTGTGTAATGATTAGGCACAATGAATTAGAATAGAATTAATTTCTTAGGAACGGTGTGCAGGAAACAATAGAAGAGTGCTGAAAATTGAACCCTAATTCATAAATCCTAATCTGTGACGTTTGTAGTACATGCTAAAAAATCCGAGTCACGGTCAACATTTTTCGAATTTTCGGTGTGTAATGATCAGCCCCAAAGAATTAGAATAGAATTAATTTCTAAGAAACGGTGTTCATGAAACAATAGAAGAGTGCTGAAAATTGAACCCTAATTCATAAATCCTAATCTGTAACGTTTGAATTACATGCAAAAAAATCCGAGTCACGGTCAACATTTTTTGAAATTTCCGTGTGTAATGATCAGGCACAATGAATTAGAATAGAATTAATTTCTTAGAAACGGTGTGCAGGAAACAATAGAAGAGTGCTTAAAATCAAACTCTAAGTCATAAATCCTAATTTGTTACGTTTGAAGTACATGCTAAAAAATCCGAGTCACGGTCAACATTTTTTGAAATTTCCGTGTGTAATGATCAGGCACAATGAATTAGAATAGAATTAATTTCTTAGAAACGGTGTGCAGGAAACAATAGAAGAGTGCTGAAAATTGAACCCTAATTCATAAATCCTAATCTGTGACGTTTGAAGTACATGCTAAAAAATCCGAGTCACGGTCAACATTTTTTGAATTTTCCGTGTGTAATGATCAGGCACAATGAATTAGAATAGAATTAATTTCTTAGAAACGGTGTGCAGTTAACAATAGAAGAGTGCTTAAAATCAAACCCTAAGTCATAAATCCTAATTTGTTACGTTTGAAGTACATGCTAAAAAATCCGAGTCACGGTCAACATTTTTTGAAATATCCGTGTGTAATGATCAGGCACAATGAATTTGAATAGAATTAATTTCTAAGAAACGGTGTGCAGGAAACAATAGAAGAGTGCTTAAAATCGAACCCTAATTCATAAATCCTAATCTGTTACGTTTGAAGTACATGCAAAAAAATCCGAGTCACGGTAAACATTTTTTGAAATTTCCGTGTGTAATGATCAGGCACAATGAATTAGAATAGAATTAATTTCTTAGAAACGGGGTGCAGGAAACAATAGAAGAGTGCTTAAAATAAAACCCTAAGTCATAAATTCTAATTTGTTACGTTTGAAGTACATTCTAAAAAATCCGAGTCACGGTCAACATTTTTTGAAATTTCCGTGTGTAATGATCAGGCACAATGAATTAGAATAGAATTAATTTCTTAGAAACGGTGTGTAGGAAACAATAGAAGAGTGTTGAAAATTGAACCCTAATTCATAAATCCTAATCTGTGACGTTTGAAGTACTTGCTAAAAAATCCGAGTCACGGTCAACATTTTTTGAATTTTCCGTGTGTAATGATCAGGCACAATGAATTAGAATAGAATTAATTTCTTAGGAACGGTGTGCAGGAAACAATAGAAGAGTGCTGAAAATTGAACCCTAATTCATAAATCCTAATCTGTGACGTTTGAAGTACATGCTAAAAAATCCGAGTCACGGTCAACATTTTTTGAATTTTGAGTGTGTAATGATCAGCCACAAAGAATTAGAATAGAATTAATTTCTAAGAAACGGTGTGCATGAAACTATAGAAGAGTGCGGAAAATCGAGCCCTAATCTATGACGTTTGAAGTACATGCTAAAAAATCCGAGTCACGGTCAACATTTTTTGAAATTTCCGTGTGTAATGATCAGGCAGAATGAATTAGAATAGAATTAATTTCTAAGAAACGGTGTACATGAAACAATAGAAGAGTGCAGAAAATCGAACCCTAATTCATAAATCCTAATCTGTGACGTTTGAAGTACATGCTAAAAAATTCGAGTCACGGAAAACTTTTTTTTAAATTTTCGTGGGTAATGATCAGGTATAATGAATTAGAATAGAATTAATTTCTAAGAAACGATGTGCAGGAAACAATAGAAGAGTGCTTAAAATCGAACCCTAATTCATAAATCCTAATTTGTTACGTTTGAAGTACATGCTAAAAAATCCGAGTCACGGTCAACATTTTTTGAAATTTCTGTGTGTAATTATCAGGCAGAATGAATTATAATAGAATTGATTTCTAAGAAACGGTGTGCATGAAACAATAGAAGAGTGCTGAAAATCGAACCCTAATTCATAAATCCTAATCTGTGACGTTTGAAGTACATGCTAAAAAATCCGAGTCACGGTCAACATTTTTTGAAATTTCCGTGTGTAATGATCACGCACAATGAATTAGAATAGAATTAATTTCTAAGAAACGGTGTGCAGGAAACAATAGAAGAGTGCAGAAAATCGAACCCTAATTCATAAATCCTAATCTGTGACATTAGAATTACATGCTAAAAAATCCGAGTCACGGTCAACATTTTTTTAAATTTTCGTGTGTAATGATCAGGCACAATGAATTAGAATAGAATTAATTTCTAAGAAACGGTGTGCAGGAAACAATAGAAGAGTGCTGAAAATCGAACCCTAATTCATAAATCTTAATCTGTGTCGTTTGAAGTACATGCTAAAAAATCTGAGTCACGGTCAAAATTTTTTGAAATTTCTGTGTGTAATGATCAGGGAGAATGAATTAGAATAGAATTAATTTCTAAGAAACGGTGTGCATGAAACAATAGAAGAGTGCTGAAAATCGAACCCTAATTCATAAATCCTAATCTGTGACGTTTGAAGTACATGTTAAAAAATCCGAGTCACGGTCAACATTTTTTGAAATTTCCGTGTGTAATGATCACGCACAATGAATTAGAATAGAATTAATTTCTAAGAAACGGTGTGCAGGAAACAATAGAAGGGTGCTGAAAATCGAACCCTAATTCATAAATCCAAATCTGTGACATTTGAATTACATGCTAAAAAATCCGAGTCACGGTCAACATTTTTTTAAATTTCCGTGTGTAATGATCAGGCACAATGAATTAGAATAGAATTAATTTCTAATAAACGGTGTGCAGGAAACAATAGAAGAGTGCTGAAAATCGAACCCTAATTCATAAATCCTAATCTGTGACGTTTGAAGTACATGCTAAAAAATCCGAGTCACGGTCAACATTTTTTGAAATTTCCGTGTGTAATGATCACGCACAATGAATTAGAATAGAATTAATTTCTAAGAAACGGTGTGTAGGAAACAATAGAAGAGTGCTGAAAATCGAACCCTAATTCATAAATCCTAATCTGTGACATTTGAATTACATGCTAAAAAATCCGAGTCACGGTCAACATTTTTTTAAATTTCCGTGTGTAATGATCAGGCACAATGAATTAGAATAGAATTAATTTCTAAGAAACGGTGTGCAGGAAACAATAGAAGAGTGCAGAAAATCGAACCCTAATTCATAAATCCTAATCTGTGACGTTTGAAGTACATGCTAAAAAATCCGAGTCACGGTCAACATTTTTTGAAGTTTCCGTGTGTAATGATCAGGTACAATGAATTAGAATAGAATTAATTTCTAAGAAACGGTGTGATGGAAACAATAGAAGAGTGCAGAAAATCGAACCCTAATTCATAAATCCTAATTTGTGACATTTGAATTACATGCTAAAAAATCCGAGTCACGGTCAACATTTTTTTAAATTTCCGTGTGTTATGATCAGGCACAATGAATTAGAATTGAATTAATTTCTAAGAAACGGTGTGCAGGAAACAATAGAAGAGTGCTTAAAATCGAACCCTAATTCATAAATCCTAATCTGTGACGTTTGACGTACATGCTAAAAAATCCGAGTCACGGTCAACATTTTTTGAAATTTCCGTGTGTAATGATCAGGTAGAATTTATTAGAATAGAATTAATTTCTAAGAAACGGTGTGCATGAAACAATAGAAGAGTGCAGAAAATCGAACCCTAATTCATAAATCCTAATCTGTGACGTTTGAAGTACACGCTAAAAAATCCGAGTCACGGAAAACTTTTTTTTAGGTAATGATCAGGTATAATGAATTAGAATAGAATTAATTTCTAAGAAACGGTGTGCAGGAAACAATAGAAGAGTGCTTAAAATCGAACCCTAATTCATAAATCCTAATTTGTTACGTTTGAAGTACATGCTAAAAAATCCGAGTCAGGGTCAACATTTTTTGAAATTTCTGTGTGTAATGATCAGGGAGAATGAATTAGAATAGAATTAATTTCTAAGAAACGGTGTGCATGAAACAATAGAAGAGTGCTGAAAATCGAACCCTAATTCATAAATCCTAATCTGTGACATTTGAATTACATGCTAAAAAATCCGAGTCACGGTCAACATTTTTTTAAATTTCCGTGTGTAATGATCAGGCACAATGAATTAGAATAGAATTAATTTCTAAGAAACGGTGTGCAGGAAACAATAGAAGAGTGCTGAAAATCGAACCCTAATTCATAAATCTTAATCTGTGTCGTTTGAAGTACATGCTAAAAAATCCGAGTCACGGTCAACAATTTTTGAAATTTTCGTGTGTAATGATCAGGCATAATGAATTAGAATAGAATTAATTTCTAAGAAACTGTGTGCAGACAACAATAGAACAGTGCTGAAAATCGAACCCTAATTCATAAATCCTAATCTGTGACGTTTGAAGTACATGCTAAAAAATCCGAGTCACGGTCAACATTTTTTGAAATTTCCATGGGTAATGATCAGGCACAGCTAATTAGAATAGAATTAATTTCTAAGAAACGGTGTGCATGAAACAATAGAAGAGTGCAGAAAATCGAACCCTAGTTCATAAATCCTAATCTGTGACGTTTGAAGTACATGCTAAAATATCCGAGTCACGGTCAACATTTTTTTAAATTTCTGTGTGTAATGATCAGGTACAATGAATTAGAATAGAATTAATTTCTAAGAAACGGTGTGATGGAAACAATAGAAGAGTGCAGAAAATCGAACCCTAATTCATAAATCCTAATCTGTGACATTTGAATTACATGCTAAAAAATCCGAGTCACGGTCAACATTTTTTTAAATTTCCGTGTGTAATGATCAGGCACAATGAATTAGAATTGAATTAATTTCTAAGAAACGGTGTGCAGGAAACAATAGAAGAGTGCTTAAAATCGAACCCTAATTCATAAATCCTAATCTGTGACGTTTGACGTACATGCTAAAAAATCCGAGTCACGGTCAACATTTTTTGAAATTTCCGTGTGTAATGATCAGGTAGAATTTATTAGAATAGAATTAATTTCTAAGAAACGGTGTGCATGAAACAATAGAAGAGTGCAGAAAATCGAACCCTAATTCATAAATCCTAATCTGTGACGTTTGAAGTACACGCTAAAAAATCCGAGTCACGGAAAACTTTTTTTTAGGTAATGATCAGGTATAATGAATTAGAATAGAATTAATGTCTAAGAAACGGTGTGCAGGAAACAATAGAAGAGTGCTTAAAATCGAACCCTAATTCATAAATCCTAATTTGTTACGTTTGAAGTACATGCTAAAAAATCCGAGTCACGGTCAACATTTTTTGAAATTTCTGTGTGTAATGATCAGGGAGAATGAATTAGAATAGAATTAATTTCTAAGAAACGGTGTGCATGAAACAATAGAAGAGTGCTGAAAATCGAACCCTAATTCATAAATCCTAATCTGTGACATTTGAATTACATGCTAAAAAATCCGAGTCACGGTCAACATTTTTTTAAATTTCCGTGTGTAATGATCAGGCACAATGAATTAGAATAGAATTAATTTCTAAGAAACGGTGTGCAGGAAACAATAGAAGAGTGCTGAAAATCGAACCCTAATTCATAAATCTTAATCTGTGTCGTTTGAAGTACATGCTAAAAAATCTGAGTCACGGTCAACAATTTTTGAAATTTTCGTGTGTAATGATCAGGCATAATGAATTAGAATAGAATTAATTTCTAAGAAACTGTGTGCAGACAACAATAGAACAGTGCTGAAAATCGAACCCTAATTCATAAATCCTAATCTGTGACGTTTGAAGTACATGCTAAAAAATCCGAGTCACGGTCAACATTTTTTGAAATTTCCATGGGTAATGATCAGGCACAGCTAATTAGAATAGAATTAATTTCTAAGAAACGGTGTGCATGAAACAATAGAAGAGTGCAGAAAATCGAACCCTAGTTCATAAATCCTAATCTGTGACGTTTGAAGTACATGCTAAAATATCCGAGTCACGGTCAACATTTTTTTAAATTTCTGTGTGTAATGATCAGGCACAGCTAATTAGAATAGAATTAATTTCTAAGAAACGGTGTGCATGAAACAATAGAAGAGTGCAGAAAATCGAACCCTAGTTCATAAATCCTAATCTGTGACGTTTGAAGTACATGCTAAAATATCCGAGTCACGGTCAACATTTTTTTAAATTTCTGTGTGTAATGATCAGGCACAATGAATTAGAATAGAATTAATTTCTAAGAAACGGTGTGATGGAAACAATAGAAGAGTGCAGAAAATCGAACCCTAATTCATAAATCCTAATCTGTGACATTTGAATTACATGCTAAAAAATCCGAGTCACGGTCAACATTTTTTTAAATTTCCGTGTGTAATGATCAGGCACAATGAATTAGAATTGAATTAATTTCTAAGAAACGGTGTGCAGGAAACAATAGAAGAGTGCTTAAAATCGAACCCTAATTAATAAATCCTAATCTGTGACGTTTGAAGTACATGCTAAAAAATCCGAGTCATGGTCAACATTTTTTGAAATTTCTGTGTTTAATGAATAGGGAGAATGAATTAGAATAGAATTAATTTCTAAGAAACGGTGTGCATGAAACAATAGAAGAGTGCTGAAAATCGAACCCTAATTCATAAATCCTAATCTGTGACGTTTGAAGTACATGCTAAAAAATCCGAGTCACGGTCAACATTTTTTGAAATTTCCGTGTGTAATGATCACGCACAATGAATTAGAATAGAATTAATTTCTAAGAAACGGTGTGCAGGAAACAATAGAAGAGTGCAGAAAATCGAACCCTAATTCATACATCCTAATCTGTGACATTTGAATTACATGCTAAAAAATCCGAGTCACGGTCAACATTTTTTTAAATTTCCGTGTGTAATGATCAGGCACAATGAATTAGAATAGAATTAATTTCTAAGAAACGGTGTGTAGGAAACAATAGAAGAGTGCTTAAAATCGAACCCTAATTCATAAATCCTAATCTGTAACGTTTGAAGTACATGCTAAAAAATCCGAGTCACGGTCAACATTTTTTGAAATATCCGTGTGTAATGATCAGGTAGAATTTATTAGAATAGAATTAATTTCTAAGAAACGGTGTGCATGAAACAATAGAAGAGTGCAGAAAATCGAACCCTAATTCATAAATCCTAATCTGTGACGTTTGAAGTACATGCTAAAAAGTCCGAGTCCCGATCAACATTTTTTTAAATTTCCGTAGGTAATGATCAGGTATAATGAATTAGAATAGAATTAATTTCTAAGAAACGGTGTGCAGGAAACAATAGAAGAGTGCTGAAAATTGAACCCTAATTCATAAATCCTAATCTGTTACGTTTGAAGTACATGCTAAAAAATCCGAGTCACGGTCAACATTTTTTTAAATTTCCGTGTGTAATGATCAGGCACAATGAATTAGAATAGAATTAATTTCTTAGAAACGGTGTGCAGGAAACAATAGAAGAGTGCTGAAAATTGAACCCTAATTCATAAATCCTAATCTGTGACGTTTGAAGTACATGCTAAAAAATCCGAGTCACGGTCAACATTTTTTGAATTTTCGGTGTGTAATGATCAGCCACAAAGAATTAGAATAGAATTAATTTCTTAGAAACGGTGTGCAGGAAACAATAAAAGAGTGCTGAAAATTGAACCCTAATTCATAAATCCTAATCTGTGACGTTTGAAGTACATGCTAAAAAATCCGAGTCACGGTCAACCTTTTTTGAATTTTCCGTGTGTAATGATCAGCCACAAAGAATTAGAATAGAATTAATTTCTAAGAAACGGTGTGCATGAAACAATAGAAGAGTGCTGAAAATCGAACCCTAATTCATAAATCCTAATCTGTGACGTTTGAAGTACATGCTAAAAAATCCGAGTCACGGTCAACATTTTTTGAAATTTCCGTGTGTAATGATCACGCACAATGAATTAGAATAGAATTAATTTCTAAGAAACGGTGTGCAGGAAACAATAGAAGAGTGCAGAAAATCGAACCCTAATTCAAAAATCCTAATCTGTGACATTTGAATTACATGCTAAAAAATCCGAGTCACGGTCAACATTTTTTTAAATTTCCGTGTGTAATGATCAGGCACAATGAATTAGAATTGAATTAATTTCTAAGAAACGGTGTGCAGGAAACAATAGAAGAGTGATTAAAATCGAACCCTAATTCATAAATCCTAATTTGTAACGTTTGAAGTACATGCTAAAAAATCCGAGTCACGGTCAACATTTTTTGAAATTTCCGTGTGTAATGATCAGGTAGAATTTATTAGAATAGAATTAATTTCTAAGAAACGGTGTGCAGGAAACAATAGAAGAGTGCTGAAAATTGAACCCTAATTCATAAATCCTAATCTGTTACGTTTGAAGTACATGCTAAAAAATCCGAGTCACGGTCAACATTTTTTTAAATTTCCGTGTGTAATGATCAGGCACAATGAATTAGAATAGAATTAATTTCTTAGAAACGGTGTGCAGGAAACAATAGAAGAGTGCTGAAAATTGAACCCTAATTCATAAATCCTAATCTGTGACGTTTGAAGTACATGCTAAAAAATCCGAGTCACGGTCAACATTTTTTGAATTTTCTGTTGTAATGATAAGCCAGAAAGAATTAGAATAGAATTAATTTCTTAGAAACGGTGTGCTTGAAACAATAGAAGAGTGCTGAAAATTGAACCCTAATTCATAAATCCTAATCTTTGACGTTTGAAGTACATGCTAAAAAATCCAAGTCACGGTCAACATTTTTTTAAATTTCCGTGGGTAATAATCAGGCACAATGAATTAGAATAGAATTAATTTCTAAGAAACGGTGTGCAGGAAACAATAGAAGAGTGCTGAAAATCGAACCCTAATTCATAAATCCTAATCTGTGACGTTTGAAGTACATGCTAAAAAATCCGAGTCACGGTCAACATTTTTTTAAATTTCCGTGGGTAATAATCAGGCACAATGAATTAGAATAGAATTAATTTCTAAGAAACGGTGTGCAGGAAACAATAGAAGAGTGCTGAAAATCGAACCCTAATTCATAAATCCTAATCTGTGACGTTTGAAGTACATGCTAAAAAATCCGAGTCACGGTCAACATTTTTTTAAATTTCCGTGAGTAATGATCAGGTAGAATTTTTTAGAATAGAATTAATTTCTAAGAAGCGGTGTGCATGAAACAATAGAAGAGTGCAGAAAATCGAACCCTAATTCATAAATCCTAATTTGTGACGTTTGAAGTACATGCTAAAAAATCCGAGTCACGGTCAACATTTTTTTAAATTTCCGTGTGCAAATATCAAGCAGAATGAATTAGAATAGAATTAATTTCTAAGAAACGGTGTGCATGAAACAATAGAAGAGTGCTGAAAATCGAACCCTAATTCATAAATCCTAATCTGTGACGTTTGAAGTACATGCTAAAAAATCCGAGTCACGGTCAACATTTTTTTAAATTTCCGTGGGTAATGATCAAGCAGAATGAATTAGAATAGAATTAATTTCTAAGAAACGGTGTGCATGAAACAATAGAAGAGTGCTGAAAATCGAACCCTAATTCATAAATCCTAATCTGTGACGTTTGAAGTACATGCTAAAAAATCCGAGTCACGGTCAAAATTTTTTTAAATTTCCGTGAGTAATGATCAGGTAGAATTTTTTAGAATAGAATTAATTTCTAAGAAACGGTGTGCATGAAACAATAGAAGAGTGCAGAAAATCGAACCCTAATTCATAAATCCTAATCTGTGACGTTTGAAGTACATGCTAAAAAATCCGAGTCACGGTCAACATTTTTTGAATTTTCTGTTGTAATGATAAGCCAGAAAGAATTAGAATAGAATTAATTTCTAAGAAACGGTGTGCATGAAACAATAGAAGAGTGCAGAAAATCGAACCCTAGTTCATAAATCCTAATCTGTGACGTTTGAAGTACATGCTAAAATATCCGAGTCACGGTCAACATTTTTTTAAATTTCCGTGTGTAATGATCAGGCACAATGAATTAGAATAGAATTAATTTCTTAGAAACGGTGTGTAGGAAACAATAGAAGAGTGCTGAAAATAGAACCCTAATTCATAAATCCTAATCTGTTACGTTTGAAGTACATGCTAAAAAATCCGAGTCACGGTCAACATTTTTTGAAATTTTTGTGTGTAATGATCAAGCAGAATGAATTAGAATAGAATTAATTTCTAAGAAACGATGTGCATGAAACAATAGAAGAGTGCTGAAAATCGAACCCTAATTCATAAATCCTAATTTGTGACGTTTGAAGTACATGCTAAAAAATCCGAGTCACGGTCAACATTTTTTTAAATTTCCGTGTGCAATGATCAAGCAGAATGAATTAGAATAGAATTAATTTCTAAGAAACGGTGTGCATGAAACAATAGAAGAGTGCTGAAAATCGAACCCTAATTCATAAATCCTAATCTGTGACGTTTGAAGTACATGCTAAAAAATCCGAGTCACGGTCAACATTTTTTTAAATTTCCGTGTGCAATGATCAAGCAGAATGAATTAGAATAGAATTAATTTCTAAGAAACGGTGTGCATGAAACAATAGAAGAGTGCTGAAAATCGAACCCTAATTCATAAATCCTAATCTGTGACGTTTGAAGTACATGCTAAAAAATCCGAGTCACGGTCAAAATTTTTTTAAATTTCCGTGAGTAATGATCAGGTAGAATTTTTTAGAATAGAATTAATTTCTAAGAAACGGTGTGCATGAAACAATAGAAGAGTGCAGAAAATCGAACCCTAATTCATAAATCCTAATCTGTGACGTTTGAAGTACATGCTAAAAAATCCGAGTCACGGTCAACATTTTTTGAATTTTCTGTTGTAATGATAAGCCAGAAAGAATTAGAATAGAATTAATTTCTAAGAAACGGTGTGCATGAAACAATAGAAGAGTGCAGAAAATCGAACCCTAGTTCATAAATCCTAATCTGTGACGTTTGAAGTACATGCTAAAATATCCGAGTCACGGTCAACATTTTTTTAAATTTCCGTGTGTAATGATCTGGCACAATGAATTAGAATAGAATTAATTTCTTAGAAACGGTGTGTAGGAAACAATAGAAGAGTGCTGAAAATAGAACCCTAATTCATAAATCCTAATCTGTTACGTTTGAAGTACATGCTAAAAAATCCGAGTCACGGTCAACATTTTTTGAAATTTTTGTGTGTAATGATCAAGCAGAATGAATTAGAATAGAATTAATTTCTAAGAAACGATGTGCATGAAACAATAGAAGAGTGCTGAAAATCGAACCCTAATTCATAAATCCTAATCTGTGACGTTTGAAGTACATGCTAAAAAATCCGAGTCACGGTTAACATTTTTTTAAATTTCCGTGGGTAATAATCAGGCACAATGAATTAGAATAGAATTAATTTCTAAGAAACGGTGTGCAGGAAACAATAGAAGAGTGCTGAAAATCGAACCCTAATTCATAAATCCTAATCTGTGACGTTTGAAGAACATGCTAAAAAATCCGAGTCACGGTCAACATTTTTTTAAATTTCCGTGAGTAATGATCAGGTAGAATTTTTTAGAATAGAATTAATTTCTAAGAAACGGTGTGCATGAAACAATAGAAGAATGCAGAAAATCGAACCCTAATTCATAAATCCTAATCTGTGACGTTTGAAGTACATGCTAAAAAATCCGAGTCACGGTCAACATTTTTTGAAATTTCCGTGGGTAATGATCAGGCACAGCTAATTAGAATAGAATTAATTTCTAAGAAACGGTGTGCATGAAACAATAGAAGAGTGCAGAAAATCGAACCCTAGTTCATAAATCCTAATCTGTGACGTTTGAAGTACATGCTAAAATATCCGAGTCACGGTCAACATTTTTTTAAATTTCCGTGTGTAATGATCAGGCACAATGAATTAGAATAGAATTAATTTCTTAGAAACGGTGTGTAGGAAACAATAGAAGAGTGCTTAAAATAGAACCCTAATTCATAAATCCTAATCTGTTACGTTTGAAGTACATGCTAAAAAATCCGAGTCACGGTCAACATTTTTTGAAATTTTTGTGTGTAATGATCAAGCAGAATGAATTAGAATAGAATTAATTTCTAAGAAACGATGTGCATGAAACAATAAAAGAGTGCTGAAAATCGAACACTAATTCATAAATCCTAATCTGTGACGTTTGAAGTACATGCTAAAAAATTCGAGTCACGGTTAACATTTTTTTAAATTTCCGTGGGTAATAATCAGACACAATGAATTAGAATAGAATTAATTTCTAAGAAACGGTGTGCATGAAACAATAGAAGAGTGCTGAAAATGGAACCCTTATTCATAAATCCTAATCTGTGACGTTTGAAATACATTCTCCAAAATCCGAGTCACGGTGAACATTTTTTGAAATTTTCGTGTGTAATGATCAGGCATAATGAATTAGAATAGAATTAATTTCTAAGAAACTGTGTGCAGACAACAATAGAACAGTGCTGAAAATCGAACCCTAATTCATAAATCCTAATCTGTGACGTTTGAAGTACATGCTAAAAAATCCGAGTCACGGTCAACATTTTTTTAAATTTCCGTGGGTAATGATCAGGTATAATGAATTAGAATAGAATTAATTTCTAAGAAACGGTGTGCAGGAAACAATAGAAGAGTGCTTAAAATAGAACCCTAATTCATAAATCCTAATCTGTTACGTTTGAAGTACATGCTAAAAAATCCGAGTCACGGTCAACATTTTTTGAAATTTTTGTGTGTAATGATCAAGCAGAATGAATTAGAATAGAATTAATTTCTAAGAAACGGTGTGCATGAAACAATAGAAGAGTGCTGAAAATTGAACCCTAATTCATAAATCCTAATCTGTGACGTTTGAAGTACATGCTAAAAAATTCGAGTCATGGTCAACATTTTTTGAATTTTCCGTGTGTAATGATCAGGCACAATGAATTAGAATAGAATTAATTTCTTAGAAACGGTGTGCAGGAAACAATAGAAGAGTGCTGAAAATTGAACCCTAATTCATAAATCCTAATTTGTGACGTTTGAAGTACATGCTAAAAAATCCGAGTCACGGTCAACATTTTTTGAATTTTCGGTGTGTAATGATCAGCCGCAAACAATTAGAATAGAATTAATTTCTAAGAAACGGTGTGCATGAAACAATAGAAGAGTGCTGAAAATTGAACCCTAATTCATAAATCCTAATCTTTGACGTTTGAAGTACATGCTAAAAAATCCGAGTCACGGTCAACATTTTTTGAATTTTCGGTGTGTAATGATCAGCCGCAAACAATTAGAATAGAATTAATTTCTAAGAAACGGTGTGCATGAAACAATAGAAGAGTGCTGAAAATTGAACCCTAATTCATAAATCCTAATCTTTGACGTTTGAAGTACATGCTAAAAAATCCGAGTCACGGTCAACATTTTTTGAATTTTCCGTCTCTAATGATCAGGCACAATGAATTAGAATAGAATTAATTTCTTAGTAACGGTGGGCAGGAAACAATAAAAGAGTGCTGAAAATTGAACCCTAATTCATAAATCCTAATCTGTGACGTTTGAAGTACATGCTAAAAAATTCGAGTCACGGTCAACATTTTTTTAATTTTCCGTGTGTAATGATCAGGCACAATGAATTAGAATAGAATTAATTTCTTAGAAACGGTGTGCAGGAAACAATAGAAGAGTGCTGAAAATTGAACCCTAATTCATAAATCCTAATCTGTGACGTTTGAAGTACATGCTAAAAAATCCGAGTCACGGTCAACATTTTTTGAATTTTCGGTGTGTAATGATCAGCCGCAAACAATTAGAATAGAATTAATTTCTAAGAAACGGTGTGCATGAAACAATAGAAGAGTGCTGAAAATTGAACCCTAATTCATAAATCCTAATCTTTGACGTTTGAAGTACATGCTAAAAAATCCGAGTCACGGTCAACATTTTTTGAATTTTCCGTCTCTAATGATCAGGCACAATGAATTAGAATAGAATTAATTTCTTAGAAACGGTGTGCAGGAAACAATAGAAGAGTGCTGAAAATTGAACCCTAATTCATAAATCCTAATCTGTGAAGTTTGAAGTACATGCTAAAAAATTCGAGTCACGGTCAACATTTTTTTAATTTTCCGTGTGTAATGATCAGGCACAATGAATTACGATAGAATTAATTTCTTAGAAACGGTGTGCAGGAAACAATAGAAGAGTGCTGAAAATTGAACCCTAATTCATAAATCCTAATTTGTGACGTTTGAAGTACATGCTAAAAAATCCGAGTCACGGTCAACATTTTTTGAATTTTCGGTGTGTAATGATCAGCCGCAAACAATTAGAATAGAATTAATTTCTAAGAAACGGTGTGCATGAAACAATAGAAGAGTGCTGAAAATTGAACCCTAATTCATAAATCCTAATCTTTGACGTTTGAAGTACATGCTAAAAAATCCGAGTCACGGTCAACATTTTTTGAATTTTCGGTGTGTAATGATCAGCCGCAAACAATTAGAATAGAATTAATTTCTAAGAAACGGTGTGCATGAAACAATAGAAGAGTGCTGAAAATTGAACCCTAATTCATAAATCCTAATCTTTGACGTTTGAAGTACATGCTAAAAAATCCGAGTCACGGTCAACATTTTTTGAATTTTCCGTCTCTAATGATCAGGCACAATGAATTAGAATAGAATTAATTTCTTAGTAACGGTGTGCAGGAAACAATAAAAGAGTGCTGAAAATTGAACCCTAATTCATAAATCCTAATCTGTGACGTTTGAAGTACATGCTAAAAAATTCGAGTCACGGTCAACATTTTTTTAATTTTCCTTGTGTAATGATCAGGCACAATGAATTAGAATAGAATTAATTTCTTAGAAACGGTGTGCAGGAAACAATAGAAGAGTGCTGAAAATTGAACCCTAATTCATAAATCCTAATCTGTGACGTTTGAAGTACATGCTAAAAAATCCGAGTCACGGTCAACATTTTTTGAATTTTCGGTGTGTAATGATCAGCCGCAAACAATTAGAATAGAATTAATTTCTAAGAAACGGTGTGCATGAAACAATAGAAGAGTGCTGAAAATTGAACCCTAATTCATAAATCCTAATCTTTGACGTTTGAAGTACATGCTAAAAAATCCGAGTCACGGTCAACATTTTTTGAATTTTCCGTCTCTAATGATCAGGCACAATGAATTAGAATAGAATTAATTTCTTAGAAACGGTGTGCAGGAAACAATAGAAGAGTGCTGAAAATTGAACCCTAATTCATAAATCCTAATCTGTGAAGTTTGAAGTACATGCTAAAAAATTCGAGTCACGGTCAACATTTTTTTAATTTTCCGTGTGTAATGATCAGGCACAATGAATTACAATAGAATTAATTTCTTAGAAACGGTGTGCAGGAAACAATAGAAGAGTGCTGAAAATTGAACCCTAATTCATAAATCCTAATTTGTGACGTTTGAAGTACATGCTAAAAAATCCGAGTCACGGTCAACATTTTTTGAATTTTCGGTGTGTAATGATCAGCCGCAAACAATTAGAATAGAATTAATTTCTAAGAAACGGTGTGCATGAAACAATAGAAGAGTGCTGAAAATTGAACCCTAATTCATAAATCCTAATCTTTGACGTTTGAAGTACATGCTAAAAAATCCGAGTCACGGTCAACATTTTTTGAATTTTCCGTCTCTAATGATCAGGCACAATGAATTAGAATAGAATTAATTTCTTAGTAACGGTGTGCAGGAAACAATAGAAGAGTGCTGAAAATTGAACCCTAATTCATAAATCCTAATCTGTGACGTTTGAAGTACATGCTAAAAAATTCGGGTCACGGTCAACATTTTTTTAATTTTCCGTGTGTAATGATCAGGCATAATGAATTAGAATAGAATTAATTTCTTAGAAACGGTGTGCAGGAAACAATAGAAGAGTGCTGAAAATTGAACCCTAATTCATAAATCCTAATCTGTGACGTTTGAAGTACATGCTAAAAAATCCGAGTCACGGTTAACATTTTTTTAAATTTCCGTGGGTAATAATCAGGCACAATGAATTAGAATAGAATTAATTTCTAAGAAACGGTGTGCAGGAAACAATAGAAGAGTGCTGAAAATCGAACCCTAATTCATAAATCCTAATCTGTGACGTTTGAAGAACATGCTAAAAAATCCGAGTCACGGTCAACATTTTTTTAAATTTCCGTGAGTAATGATCAGGTAGAATTTTTTAGAATAGAATTAATTTCTAAGAAACGGTGTGCATGAAACAATAGAAGAATGCAGAAAATCGAACCCTAATTCATAAATCCTAATCTGTGACGTTTGAAGTACATGCTAAAAAATCCGAGTCACGGTCAACATTTTTTGAAATTTCCGTGGGTAATGATCAGGCACAGCTAATTAGAATAGAATTAATTTCTAAGAAACGGTGTGCATGAAACAATAGAAGAGTGCAGAAAATCGAACCCTAGTTCATAAATCCTAATCTGTGACGTTTGAAGTACATGCTAAAATATCCGAGTCACGGTCAACATTTTTTTAAATTTCCGTGTGTAATGATCAGGCACAATGAATTAGAATAGAATTAATTTCTTAGAAACGGTGTGTAGGAAACAATAGAAGAGTGCTTAAAATAGAACCCTAATTCATAAATCCTAATCTGTTACGTTTGAAGTACATGCTAAAAAATCCGAGTCACGGTCAACATTTTTTGAAATTTTTGTGTGTAATGATCAAGCAGAATGAATTAGAATAGAATTAATTTCTAAGAAACGATGTGCATGAAACAATAAAAGAGTGCTGAAAATCGAACACTAATTCATAAATCCTAATCTGTGACGTTTGAAGTACATGCTAAAAAATTCGAGTCACGGTTAACATTTTTTTAAATTTCCGTGGGTAATAATCAGACACAATGAATTAGAATAGAATTAATTTCTAAGAAACGGTGTGCATGAAACAATAGAAGAGTGCTGAAAATGGAACCCTTATTCATAAATCCTAATCTGTGACGTTTGAAATACATTCTCCAAAATCCGAGTCACGGTGAACATTTTTTGAAATTTTCGTGTGTAATGATCAGGCATAATGAATTAGAATAGAATTAATTTCTAAGAAACTGTGTGCAGACAACAATAGAACAGTGCTGAAAATCGAACCCTAATTCATAAATCCTAATCTGTGACGTTTGAAGTACATGCTAAAAAATCCGAGTCACGGTCAACATTTTTTTAAATTTCCGTGGGTAATGATCAGGTATAATGAATTAGAATAGAATTAATTTCTAAGAAACGGTGTGCAGGAAACAATAGAAGAGTGCTTAAAATAGAACCCTAATTCATAAATCCTAATCTGTTACGTTTGAAGTACATGCTAAAAAATCCGAGTCACGGTCAACATTTTTTGAAATTTTTGTGTGTAATGATCAAGCAGAATGAATTAGAATAGAATTAATTTCTAAGAAACGGTGTGCATGAAACAATAGAAGAGTGCTGAAAATTGAACCCTAATTCATAAATCCTAATCTGTGACGTTTGAAGTACATGCTAAAAAATTCGAGTCATGGTCAACATTTTTTGAATTTTCCGTGTGTAATGATCAGGCACAATGAATTAGAATAGAATTAATTTCTTAGAAACGGTGTGCAGGAAACAATAGAAGAGTGCTGAAAATTGAACCCTAATTCATAAATCCTAATTTGTGACGTTTGAAGTACATGCTAAAAAATCCGAGTCACGGTCAACATTTTTTGAATTTTCGGTGTGTAATGATCAGCCGCAAACAATTAGAATAGAATTAATTTCTAAGAAACGGTGTGCATGAAACAATAGAAGAGTGCTGAAAATTGAACCCTAATTCATAAATCCTAATCTTTGACGTTTGAAGTACATGCTAAAAAATCCGAGTCACGGTCAACATTTTTTGAATTTTCGGTGTGTAATGATCAGCCGCAAACAATTAGAATAGAATTAATTTCTAAGAAACGGTGTGCATGAAACAATAGAAGAGTGCTGAAAATTGAACCCTAATTCATAAATCCTAATCTTTGACGTTTGAAGTACATGCTAAAAAATCCGAGTCACGGTCAACATTTTTTGAATTTTCCGTCTCTAATGATCAGGCACAATGAATTAGAATAGAATTAATTTCTTAGTAACGGTGGGCAGGAAACAATAAAAGAGTGCTGAAAATTGAACCCTAATTCATAAATCCTAATCTGTGACGTTTGAAGTACATGCTAAAAAATTCGAGTCACGGTCAACATTTTTTTAATTTTCCGTGTGTAATGATCAGGCACAATGAATTAGAATAGAATTAATTTCTTAGAAACGGTGTGCAGGAAACAATAGAAGAGTGCTGAAAATTGAACCCTAATTCATAAATCCTAATCTGTGACGTTTGAAGTACATGCTAAAAAATCCGAGTCACGGTCAACATTTTTTGAATTTTCGGTGTGTAATGATCAGCCGCAAACAATTAGAATAGAATTAATTTCTAAGAAACGGTGTGCATGAAACAATAGAAGAGTGCTGAAAATTGAACCCTAATTCATAAATCCTAATCTTTGACGTTTGAAGTACATGCTAAAAAATCCGAGTCACGGTCAACATTTTTTGAATTTTCCGTCTCTAATGATCAGGCACAATGAATTAGAATAGAATTAATTTCTTAGAAACGGTGTGCAGGAAACAATAGAAGAGTGCTGAAAATTGAACCCTAATTCATAAATCCTAATCTGTGAAGTTTGAAGTACATGCTAAAAAATTCGAGTCACGGTCAACATTTTTTTAATTTTCCGTGTGTAATGATCAGGCACAATGAATTACGATAGAATTAATTTCTTAGAAACGGTGTGCAGGAAACAATAGAAGAGTGCTGAAAATTGAACCCTAATTCATAAATCCTAATTTGTGACGTTTGAAGTACATGCTAAAAAATCCGAGTCACGGTCAACATTTTTTGAATTTTCGGTGTGTAATGATCAGCCGCAAACAATTAGAATAGAATTAATTTCTAAGAAACGGTGTGCATGAAACAATAGAAGAGTGCTGAAAATTGAACCCTAATTCATAAATCCTAATCTTTGACGTTTGAAGTACATGCTAAAAAATCCGAGTCACGGTCAACATTTTTTGAATTTTCGGTGTGTAATGATCAGCCGCAAACAATTAGAATAGAATTAATTTCTAAGAAACGGTGTGCATGAAACAATAGAAGAGTGCTGAAAATTGAACCCTAATTCATAAATCCTAATCTTTGACGTTTGAAGTACATGCTAAAAAATCCGAGTCACGGTCAACATTTTTTGAATTTTCCGTCTCTAATGATCAGGCACAATGAATTAGAAT
Source organism: Cucurbita pepo subsp. pepo (assembly GCF_057944985.1). Lineage (NCBI taxonomy): Eukaryota > Viridiplantae > Streptophyta > Magnoliopsida > Cucurbitales > Cucurbitaceae > Cucurbita > Cucurbita pepo. Next base: position 4,897,257 of record NC_141816.1, on the reverse strand, counting down.
AGAATTAATTTCTTAGTAACGGTGTGCAGGAAACAATAAAAGAGTGCTGAAAATTGAACCCTAATTCATAAATCCTAATCTGTGACGTTTGAAGTACATGCTAAAAAATTCGAGTCACGGTCAACATTTTTTTAATTTTCCTTGTGTAATGATCAGGCACAATGAATTAGAATAGAATTAATTTCTTAGAAACGGTGTGCAGGAAACAATAGAAGAGTGCTGAAAATTGAACCCTAATTCATAAATCCTAATCTGTGACGTTTGAAGTACATGCTAAAAAATCCGAGTCACGGTCAACATTTTTTGAATTTTCGGTGTGTAATGATCAGCCGCAAACAATTAGAATAGAATTAATTTCTAAGAAACGGTGTGCATGAAACAATAGAAGAGTGCTGAAAATTGAACCCTAATTCATAAATCCTAATCTTTGACGTTTGAAGTACATGCTAAAAAATCCGAGTCACGGTCAACATTTTTTGAATTTTCCGTCTCTAATGATCAGGCACAATGAATTAGAATAGAATTAATTTCTTAGAAACGGTGTGCAGGAAACAATAGAAGAGTGCTGAAAATTGAACCCTAATTCATAAATCCTAATCTGTGAAGTTTGAAGTACATGCTAAAAAATTCGAGTCACGGTCAACATTTTTTTAATTTTCCGTGTGTAATGATCAGGCACAATGAATTACAATAGAATTAATTTCTTAGAAACGGTGTGCAGGAAACAATAGAAGAGTGCTGAAAATTGAACCCTAATTCATAAATCCTAATTTGTGACGTTTGAAGTACATGCTAAAAAATCCGAGTCACGGTCAACATTTTTTGAATTTTCGGTGTGTAATGATCAGCCGCAAACAATTAGAATAGAATTAATTTCTAAGAAACGGTGTGCATGAAACAATAGAAGAGTGCTGAAAATTGAACCCTAATTCATAAATCCTAATCTTTGACGTTTGAAGTACATGCTAAAAAATCCGAGTCACGGTCAACATTTTTTGAATTTTCGGTGTGTAATGATCAGCCGCAAACAATTAGAATAGAATTAATTTCTAAGAAACGGTGTGCATGAAACAATAGAAGAGTGCTGAAAATTGAACCCTAATTCATAAATCCTAATCTTTGACGTTTGAAGTACATGCTAAAAAATCCGAGTCACGGTCAACATTTTTTGAATTTTCCGTCTCTAATGATCAGGCACAATGAATTAGAATAGAATTAATTTCTTAGTAACGGTGGGCAGGAAACAATAAAAGAGTGCTGAAAATTGAACCCTAATTCATAAATCCTAATCTGTGACGTTTGAAGTACATGCTAAAAAATTCGAGTCACGGTCAACATTTTTTTAATTTTCCGTGTGTAATGATCAGGCACAATGAATTAGAATAGAATTAATTTCTTAGAAACGGTGTGCAGGAAACAATAGAAGAGTGCTGAAAATTGAACCCTAATTCATAAATCCTAATCTGTGACGTTTGAAGTACATGCTAAAAAATCCGAGTCACGGTCAACATTTTTTGAATTTTCGGTGTGTAATGATCAGCCGCAAACAATTAGAATAGAATTAATTTCTAAGAAACGGTGTGCATGAAACAATAGAAGAGTGCTGAAAATTGAACCCTAATTCATAAATCCTAATCTTTGACGTTTGAAGTACATGCTAAAAAATCCGAGTCACGGTCAACATTTTTTGAATTTTCCGTCTCTAATGATCAGGCACAATGAATTAGAATAGAATTAATTTCTTAGAAACGGTGTGCAGGAAACAATAGAAGAGTGCTGAAAATTGAACCCTAATTCATAAATCCTAATCTGTGAAGTTTGAAGTACATGCTAAAAAATTCGAGTCACGGTCAACATTTTTTTAATTTTCCGTGTGTAATGATCAGGCACAATGAATTACAATAGAATTAATTTCTTAGAAACGGTGTGCAGGAAACAATAGAAGAGTGCTGAAAATTGAACCCTAATTCATAAATCCTAATTTGTGACGTTTGAAGTACATGCTAAAAAATCCGAGTCACGGTCAACATTTTTTGAATTTTCGGTGTGTAATGATCAGCCGCAAACAATTAGAATAGAATTAATTTCTAAGAAACGGTGTGCATGAAACAATAGAAGAGTGCTGAAAATTGAACCCTAATTCATAAATCCTAATCTTTGACGTTTGAAGTACATGCTAAAAAATCCGAGTCACGGTCAACATTTTTTGAATTTTCGGTGTGTAATGATCAGCCGCAAACAATTAGAATAGAATTAATTTCTAAGAAACGGTGTGCATGAAACAATAGAAGAGTGCTGAAAATTGAACCCTAATTCATAAATCCTAATCTTTGACGTTTGAAGTACATGCTAAAAAATCCGAGTCACGGTCAACATTTTTTGAATTTTCCGTCTCTAATGATCAGGCACAATGAATTAGAATAGAATTAATTTCTTAGTAACGGTGTGCAGGAAACAATAAAAGAGTGCTGAAAATTGAACCCTAATTCATAAATCCTAATCTGTGACGTTTGAAGTACATGCTAAAAAATTCGAGTCACGGTCAACATTTTTTTAATTTTCCGTGTGTAATGATCAGGCACAATGAATTAGAATAGAATTAATTTCTTAGAAACGGTGTGCAGGAAACAATAGAAGAGTGCTGAAAATTGAACCCTAATTCATAAATCCTAATCTGTGACGTTTGAAGTACATGCTAAAAAATCCGAGTCACGGTCAACATTTTTTGAATTTTCGGTGTGTAATGATCAGCCGCAAACAATTAGAATAGAATTAATTTCTAAGAAACGGTGTGCATGAAACAATAGAAGAGTGCTGAAAATTGAACCCTAATTCATAAATCCTAATCTTTGACGTTTGAAGTACATGCTAAAAAATCCGAGTCACGGTCAACATTTTTTGAATTTTCCGTCTCTAATGATCAGGCACAATGAATTAGAATAGAATTAATTTCTTAGAAACGGTGTGCAGGAAACAATAGAAGAGTGCTGAAAATTGAACCCTAATTCATAAATCCTAATCTGTGAAGTTTGAAGTACATGCTAAAAAATTCGAGTCACGGTCAACATTTTTTTAATTTTCCGTGTGTAATGATCAGGCACAATGAATTACAATAGAATTAATTTCTTAGAAACGGTGTGCAGGAAACAATAGAAGAGTGCTGAAAATTGAACCCTAATTCATAAATCCTAATTTGTGACGTTTGAAGTACATGCTAAAAAATCCGAGTCACGGTCAACATTTTTTGAATTTTCGGTGTGTAATGATCAGCCGCAAACAATTAGAATAGAATTAATTTCTAAGAAACGGTGTGCATGAAACAATAGAAGAGTGCTGAAAATTGAACCCTAATTCATAAATCCTAATCTTTGACGTTTGAAGTACATGCTAAAAAATCCGAGTCACGGTCAACATTTTTTGAATTTTCGGTGTGTAATGATCAGCCGCAAACAATTAGAATAGAATTAATTTCTAAGAAACGGTGTGCATGAAACAATAGAAGAGTGCTGAAAATTGAACCCTAATTCATAAATCCTAATCTTTGACGTTTGAAGTACATGCTAAAAAATCCGAGTCACGGTCAACATTTTTTGAATTTTCCGTCTCTAATGATCAGGCACAATGAATTAGAATAGAATTAATTTCTTAGTAACGGTGTGCAGGAAACAATAAAAGAGTGCTGAAAATTGAACCCTAATTCATAAATCCTAATCTGTGACGTTTGAAGTACATGCTAAAAAATTCGAGTCACGGTCAACATTTTTTTAATTTTCCGTGTGTAATGATCAGGCACAATGAATTAGAATAGAATTAATTTCTTAGAAACGGTGTGCAGGAAACAATAGAAGAGTGCTGAAAATTGAACCCTAATTCATAAATCCTAATTTGTGACGTTTGAAGTACATGCTAAAAAATCCGAGTCACGGTCAACATTTTTTGAATTTTCGGTGTGTAATGATCAGCCGCAAACAATTAGAATAGAATTAATTTCTAAGAAACGGTGTGCATGAAACAATAGAAGAGTGCTGAAAATTGAACCCTAATTCATAAATCCTAATCTTTGACGTTTGAAGTACATGCTAAAAAATCCGAGTCACGGTCAACATTTTTTGAATTTTCGGTGTGTAATGATCAGCCGCAAACAATTAGAATAGAATTAATTTCTAAGAAACGGTGTGCATGAAACAATAGAAGAGTGCTGAAAATTGAACCCTAATTCATAAATCCTAATCTTTGACGTTTGAAGTACATGCTAAAAAATCCGAGTCACGGTCAACATTTTTTTAATTTTCCGTGTGTAATGATCAGGCACAATGAATTACAATAGAATTAATTTCTTAGAAACGGTGTGCAGGAAACAATAGAAGAGTGCTGAAAATTGAACCCTAATTCATAAATCCTAATCTGTGACGTTTGAAGTACATGCTAAAAAATCCGAGTCACGGTCAACATTTTTTGAATTTTCGGTGTGTAATGATCAGCCGCAAACAATTAGAATAGAATTAATTTCTAAGAAACGGTGTGCAGGAAACAATAGAAGAGTGCTGAAAATTGAACCCTAATTCATAAATCCTAATCTTTGACGTTTGAAGTACATGCTAAAAAATCCGAGTCACGGTCAACATTTTTTGAATTTTCCGTCTCTAATGATCAGGCACAATGAATTAGAATAGAATTAATTTCTTAGTAACGGTGTGCAGGAAACAATAAAAGAGTGCTGAAAATTGAACCCTAATTCATAAATCCTAATCTGTGACGTTTGAAGTACATGCTAAAAAATTCGAGTCACGGTCAACATTTTTTGAATTTTCGGTGTGTAATGATCAGCCGCAAACAATTAGAATAGAATTAATTTCTAAGAAACGGTGTGCATGAAACAATAGAAGAGTGCTGAAAATTGAACCCTAATTCATAAATCCTAATCTTTGACGTTTGAAGTACATGCTAAAAAATCCGAGTCACGGTCAACATTTTTTGAATTTTCGGTGTGTAATGATCAGCCGCAAACAATTAGAATAGAATTAATTTCTAAGAAACGGTGTGCATGAAACAATAGAAGAGTGCTGAAAATTGAACCCTAATTCATAAATCCTAATCTTTGACGTTTGAAGTACATGCTAAAAAATCCGAGTCACGGTCAACATTTTTTTAATTTTCCGTGTGTAATGATCAGGCACAATGAATTAGAATAGAATTAATTTCTTAGTAACGGTGTGCAGGAAACAATAAAAGAGTGCTGAAAATTGAACCCTAATTCATAAATCCTAATCTGTGACGTTTGAAGTACATGCTAAAAAATTCGAGTCACGGTCAACATTTTTTTAATTTTTCGTGTGTAATGATCAGGCACAATGAATTAGAATAGAATTAATTTCTTAGAAACGGTGTGCAGGAAACAATAGAAGAGTGCTGAAAATTGAACCCTAATTCATAAATCCTAATCTGTGACGTTTGAAGTACATGCTAAAAAATCCGAGTCACGGTCAACATTTTTTGAATTTTCGGTGTGTAATGATCAGCCGCAAACAATTAGAATAGAATTAATTTCTAAGAAACGGTGTGCATGAAACAATAGAAGAGTGCTGAAAATTGAACCCTAATTCATAAATCCTAATCTTTGACGTTTGAAGTACATGCTAAAAAATCCGAGTCACGGTCAACATTTTTTGAATTTTCCGTCTCTAATGATCAGGCACAATGAATTAGAATAGAATTAATTTCTTAGTAACGGTGTGCAGGAAACAATAGAAGAGTGCTGAAAATTGAACCCTAATTCATAAATCCTAATCTGTGACGTTTGAAGTACATGCTAAAAAATTCGGGTCACGGTCAACATTTTTTTAATTTTCCGTGTGTAATGATCAGGCATAATGAATTAGAATAGAATTAATTTCTTAGAAACGGTGTGCAGGAAACAATAGAAGAGTGCTGAAAATTGAACCCTAATTCATAAATCCTAATCTGTGACGTTTGAAGTACATGCTAAAAAATCCGAGTCACGGTCAACATTTTTTGAATTTTCGGTGTGTAATGATCAGCCGCAAACAATTAGAATAGAATTAATTTCTAAGAAACGGTGTGCATGAAACAATAGAAGAGTGCTGAAAATTGAACCCTAATTCATAAATCCTAATCTTTGACGTTTGAAGTACATGCTAAAAAATCCGAGTCACGGTCAACATTTTTTGAATTTTCCGTCTCTAATGATCAGGCACAATGAATTAGAATAGAATTAATTTCTTAGTAACGGTGTGCAGGAAACAATAGAAGAGTGCTGAAAATTGAACCCTAATTCATAACTCCTAATCTGTGACGTTTGAAGTACATGCTAAAAAATTCGAGTCACGGTCAACATTTTTTTAATTTTCCGTGTGTAATGATCAGGCACAATGAATTAGAATAGAATTAATTTCTTAGAAACGGTGTGCAGGAAACAATAGAAGAGTGCTGAAAATTGAACCCTAATTCATAAATCCTAATCTTTGACGTTTGAAGTACATGCTAAAAAATCCGAGTCACGGTGAACATTTTTTGAATTTTCCGTCTCTAATGATCAGGCACAATGAATTAGAATAGAATTAATTTCTTAGTAACGGTGTGCAGGAAACAATAGAAGAGTGCTGAAAATTGAACCCTAATTCATAAATCCTAATCTGTGACGTTTGAAGTACATGCTAAAAAATTCGAGTCACGGTCAACATTTTTTTAATTTTCCGTGTGTAATGATCAGGCACAATGAATTAGAATAGAATTAATTTCTTAGAAACGGTGTGCAGGAAACAATAGAAGAGTGCTTAAAATCAAACTCTAAGTCATAAATCCTAATTTGTTACGTTTGAAGTACATGCTAAAAAATCCGAGTCACGGTCAACATTTTTTGAAATTTCCGTGTGTAATGATCAGGCACAATGAATTAGAATAGAATTAATTTCTAAGAAACGGTGTGCATGAAACAATAGAAGAGTGCTGAAAATTGAACCCTAATTCATAAATCCTAATCTTTGACGTTTGAAGTACATGCTAAAAAATCCGAGTCACGGTCAACATTTTTTGAATTTTCCGTCTCTAATGATCAGGCACAATGAATTAGAATAGAATTAATTTCTTAGTAACGGTGTGCAGGAAACAATAAAAGAGTGCTGAAAATTGAACCCTAATTCATAAATCCTAATCTGTGACGTTTGAAGTACATGCTAAAAAATCCGAGTCACGGTCAACATTTTTTGAATTTTCCGTCTCTAATGATCAGGCACAATGAATTAGAATAGAATTAATTTCTTAGTAACGGTGTGCAGGAAACAATAAAAGAGTGCTGAAAATTGAACCCTAATTCATAAATCCTAATCTGTGACGTTTGAAGTACATGCTAAAAAATTCGAGTCACGGTCAACATTTTTTTAATTTTCCGTGTGTAATGATCAGGCACAATGAATTAGAATAGAATTAATTTCTTAGAAACGGTGTGCAGGAAACAATAGAAGAGTGCTGAAAATTGAACCCTAATTCATAAATCCTAATCTGTGACGTTTGAAGTACATGCTAAAAAATCCGAGTCACGGTCAACATTTTTTGAATTTTCGGTGTGTAATGATCAGCCGCAAACAATTAGAATAGAATTAATTTCTAAGAAACGGTGTGCATGAAACAATAGAAGAGTGCTGAAAATTGAACCCTAATTCATAAATCCTAATCTTTGACGTTTGAAGTACATGCTAAAAAATCCGAGTCACGGTGAACATTTTTTTAATTTTCCGTCTCTAATGATCAGGCACAATGAATTAGAATAGAATTAATTTCTTAGTAACGGTGTGCAGGAAACAATAGAAGAGTGCTGAAAATTGAACCCTAATTCATAAATCCTAATCTGTGACGTTTGAAGTACATGCTAAAAAATTCGAGTCACGGTCAACATTTTTTTAATTTTCCGTGTGTAATGATCAGGCACAATGAATTAGAATAGAATTAATTTCTTAGAAACGGTGTGCAGGAAACAATAGAAGAGTGCTTAAAATCAAACTCTAAGTCATAAATCCTAATTTGTTACGTTTGAAGTACATGCTAAAAAATCCGAGTCACGGTCAACATTTTTTGAATTTTCCGTGTGTAATGATCAGGCACAATGAATTAGAATAGAATTAATTTCTAAGAAACGGTGTGCATGAAACAATAGAAGAGTGCTGAAAATTGAACCCTAATTCATAAATCCTAATCTTTGACGTTTGAAGTACATGCTAAAAAATCCGAGTCACGGTCAACATTTTTTGAATTTTCCGTCTCTAATGATCAGGCACAATGAATTAGAATAGAATTAATTTCTTAGTAACGGTGTGCAGGAAACAATAAAAGAGTGCTGAAAATTGAACCCTAATTCATAAATCCTAATCTGTGACGTTTGAAGTACATGCTAAAAAATCCGAGTCACGGTCAACATTTTTTGAATTTTCCGTCTCTAATGATCAGGCACAATGAATTAGAATAGAATTAATTTCTTAGTAACGGTGTGCAGGAAACAATAAAAGAGTGCTGAAAATTGAACCCTAATTCATAAATCCTAATCTGTGACGTTTGAAGTACATGCTAAAAAATTCGAGTCACGGTCAACATTTTTTTAATTTTCCGTGTGTAATGATCAGGCACAATGAATTAGAATAGAATTAATTTCTTAGAAACGGTGTGCAGGAAACAATAGAAGAGTGCTGAAAATTGAACCCTAATTCATAAATCCTAATCTGTGACGTTTGAAGTACATGCTAAAAAATCCGAGTCACGGTCAACATTTTTTGAATTTTCGGTGTGTAATGATCAGCCGCAAACAATTAGAATAGAATTAATTTCTAAGAAACGGTGTGCATGAAACAATAGAAGAGTGCTGAAAATTGAACCCTAATTCATAAATCCTAATCTTTGACGTTTGAAGTACATGCTAAAAAATCCGAGTCACGGTCAACATTTTTTGAATTTTCCGTCTCTAATGATCAGGCACAATGAATTAGAATAGAATTAATTTCTTAGTAACGGTGTGCAGGAAACAATAGAAGAGTGCTGAAAATTGAACCCTAATTCATAAATCCTAATCTGTGACGTTTGAAGTACATGCTAAAAAATTCGAGTCACGGTCAACATTTTTTGAATTTTCGGTGTGTAATGATCAGCCGCAAACAATTAGAATAGAATTAATTTCTAAGAAACGGTGTGCAGGAAACAATAGAAGATTGCTGAAAATTGAACCCTAATTCATAAATCCTAATCTGTGACGTTTGAAGTACATGCTAAAAAATCAGAGTCACGGTCAACATTTTTTGAATTTTCGGTGTGTAATGATCAGCCGCAAACAATTAGAATAGAATTAATTTCTAAGAAACGGTGTGCATGAAACAATAGAAGAGTGCTGAAAATTGAACCCTAATTCATAAATCCTAATCTTTGACGTTTGAAGTACATGCTAAAAAATCCGAGTCACGGTCAACATTTTTTGAATTTTCCGTCTCTAATGATCAGGCACAATGAATTAGAATAGAATTAATTTCTTAGTAACGGTGTGCAGGAAACAATAGAAGAGTGCTGAAAATTGAACCCTAATTCATAAATCCTAATCTGTGGCGTTTGAAGTACATGCTAAAAAATTCGAGTCACGGTCAACATTTTTTTAATTTTCCATGTGTAATGATCAGGCACAATGAATTAGAATAGAATTAATTTCTTAGAAACGGTGTGCAGGAAACAATAGAAGAGTGCTGAAAATTGAACCCTAATTCATAAATCCTAATCTTTGACGTTTGAAGTACATGCTAAAAAATCCGAGTCACGGTCAACATTTTTTGAATTTTCCGTCTCTAATGATCAGGCACAATGAATTAGAATAGAATTAATTTCTTAGTAACGGTGTGCATGAAACAATAGAAGAGTGCTGAAAATTGAACCCTAATTCATAAATCCTAATCTGTGACGTTTGAAGTACATGCTAAAAAATCCGAGTCACGGTCAACATTTTTTTAATTTTCCGTGTGTAATGATCAGGCACAATGAATTAGAATAGAATTAATTTCTTAGAAACGGTGTGCAGGAAACAATAGAAGAGTGCTGAAAATTGAACCCTAATTCATAAATCCTAATCTGTGACGTTTGAAGTACATGCTAAAAAATCCGAGTCACGGTCAACATTTTTTGAATTTTCGGTGTGTAATGATCAGCCGCAAACAATTAGAATAGAATTAATTTCTAAGAAACGGTGTGCATGAAACAATAGAAGAGTGCTGAAAATTGAACCCTAATTCATAAATCCTAATCTTTGACGTTTGAAGTACATGCTAAAAAATCCGAGTCACGGTCAACATTTTTTGAATTTTCCGTCTCTAATGATCAGGCACAATGAATTAGAACAGAATTAATTTCTTAGTAACGGTGTGCAGGAAACAATAGAAGAGTGCTGAAAATTGAACCCTAATTCATAAATCCTAATCTGTGACGTTTGAAGTACATGCTAAAAAATTCGAGTCACGGTCAACATTTTTTTAATTTTCCGTGTGTAATGATCAGGCACAATGAATTAGAATAGAATTAATTTCTTAGAAACGGTGTGCAGGAAACAATAGAAGAGTGCTGAAAATTGAACCCTAATTCATAAATCCTAATCTTTGACGTTTGAAGTACATGCTAAAAAATCCGAGTCACGGTCAACATTTTTTGAATTTTCCGTCTCTAATGATCAGGCACAATGAATTAGAATAGAATTAATTTCTTAGTAACGGTGTGCAGGAAACAATAGAAGAGTGCTGAAAATTGAACCCTAATTCATAAATCCTAATTTGTGACGTTTGAAGTACATGCTAAAAAATTCGAGTCACGGTCAACATTTGTTTAATTTTCCGTGTGTAATGATCAGGCACAATGAATTAGAATAGAATTAATTTCTTAGAAACGGTGTGCAGGAAACAATAGAAGAGTGCTGAAAATTGAACCCTAATAAATAAATCCTAATCTGTGACGTTTGAAGTACATGCTAAAAAATCTGAGTCACGGTCAACATTTTTTGAATTTTCCGTCTCTAATGATCAGGCACAATGAATTAGAATAGAATTAATTTCTTAGTAACGGTGTGCAGGAAACAATAGAAGAGTGCTGAAAATTGAACCCTAATTCATAAATCCTAATTTGTGACGTTTGAAGTACATGCTAAAAAATTCGAGTCACGGTCAACATTTGTTTAATTTTCCGTGTGTAATGATCAGGCACAATGAATTAGAATAGAATTAATTTCTTAGAAACGGTGTGCAGGAAACAATAGAAGAGTGCTGAAAATTGAACCCTAATAAATAAATCCTAATCTGTGACGTTTGAAGTACATGCTAAAAAATCCGAGTCACGGTCAACATTTTTTGAATTTTCCGTCTCTAATGATCAGGCACAATGAATTAGAATAGAATTAATTTCTTAGTAACGGTGTGCAGGAAACAATAGAAGAGTGCTGAAAATTGAACCCTAATTCATAAATCCTAATCTGTGACGTTTGAAGTACATGCTAAAAAATTCGAGTCACGGTCAACATTTTTTTAATTTTCCGTGTGTAATGATCAGGCATAATGAATTAGAATAGAATTAATTTCTTAGAAACGGTGTGCAGGAACAATAGAAGAGTGCTGAAAATTGAACCCTAATTCATAAATCCTAATCTGTGACGTTTGAAGTACATGCTAAAAAATCCGAGTCACGGTCAACATTTTTTGAATTTTTGGTGTGTAATGATCAGCCGCAAACAATTAGAATAGAATTAATTTCTAAGAAACGGTGTGCATGAAACAATAGAAGAGTGCTGAAAATTGAACCCTAATTCATAAATCCTAATCTTTGACGTTTGAAGTACATGCTAAAAAATCCGAGTCACGGTCAACATTTTTTGAATTTTCCGTCTCTAATGATCAGGCACAATGAATTAGAATAGAATTAATTTCTTAGTAACGGTGTGCAGGAAACAATAGAAGAGTGCTGAAAATTGAACCCTAATTCATAAATCCTAATCTGTGGCGTTTGAAGTACATGCTAAAAAATTCGAGTCACGGTCAACATTTTTTTAATTTTCCATGTGTAATGATCAGGCACAATGAATTAGAATAGAATTAATTTCTTAGAAACGGTGTGCAGGAAACAATAGAAGAGTGCTGAAAATTGAACCCTAATTCATAAATCCTAATCTGTGACGTTTGAAGTACATGCTAAAAAATCCGAGTCACGGTCAACATTTTTTGAATTTTCGGTGTGTAATGATCAGCCGCAAACAATTAGAATAGAATTAATTTCTAAGAAACGGTGTGCATGAAACAATAGAAGAGTGCTGAAAATTGAACCCTAATTCATAAATCCTAATCTTTGACGTTTGAAGTACATGCTAAAAAATACGAGTCACGGTCAACATTTTTTGAATTTTCCGTCTCTAATGATCAGGCACAATGAATTAGAATAGAATTAATTTCTTAGTAACGGTGTGCAGGAAACAATAGAAGAGTGCTGAAAATTGAACCCTAATTCATAAATCCTAATCTGTGGCGTTTGAAGTACATGCTAAAAAATTCGAGTCACGGTCAACATTTTTTTAATTTTCCGTGTGTAATGATCAGGCACAATGAATTAGAATAGAATTAATTTCTTAGAAACGGTGTGCAGGAAACAATAGAAGAGTGCTGAAAATTGAACCCTAATTCATAAATCGTAATCTTTGACGTTTGAAGTACATGCTAAAAAATCCGAGTCACGGTCAACATTTTTTGAATTTTCCGTCTCTAATGATCAGGCACAATGAATTAGAATAGAATTAATTTCTTAGTAACGGTGTGCAGGAAACAATAGAAGAGTGCTGAAAATTGAACCCTAATTCATAAATCCTAATCTGTGACGTTTGAAGTACATGCTAAAAAATTCGAGTCACGGTCAACATTTTTTTAATTTTCCGTGTGTAATGATCAGGCACAATGAATTAGAATAGAATTAATTTCTTAGAAACGGTGTGCAAGAAACAATAGAAGAGTGCTGAAAATTGAACCCTAATTCATAAATCCTAATCTGTGACGTTTGAAGTACATGCTAAAAAATCCGAGTCACGGTCAACATTTTTTGAATTTTCGGTGTGTAATGATCAGCCGCAAACAATTAGAATAGAATTAATTTCTAAGAAACGGTGTGCATGAAACAATAGAAGAGTGCTGAAAATTGAACCCTAATTCATAAATCCTAATCTTTGACGTTTGAAGTACATGCTAAAAAATCCGAGTCACGGTCAACATTTTTTGAATTTTCCGTCTCTAATGATCAGGCACAATGAATTAGAACAGAATTAATTTCTTAGTAACGGTGTGCAGGAAACAATAGAAGAGTGCTGAAAATTGAACCCTAATTCATAAATCCTAATCTGTGACGTTTGAAGTACATGCTAAAAAATTCGAGTCACGGTCAACATTTTTTTAATTTTCCGTGTGTAATGTTCAGGCACAATGAATTAGAATAGAATTAATTTCTTAGAAACGGTGTGCAGGAAACAATAGAAGAGTGCTGAAAATTGAACCCTAATTCATAAATCCTAATCTTTGACGTTTGAAGTACATGCTAAAAAATCCGAGTCACGGTCAACATTTTTTGAATTTTCCGTCTCTAATGATCAGGCACAATGAATTAGAATAGAATTAATTTCTTAGTAACGGTGTGCAGGAAACAATAGAAGAGTGCTGAAAATTGAACCCTAATTCATAAATCCTAATTTGTGACGTTTGAAGTACATGCTAAAAAATTCGAGTCACGGTCAACATTTGTTTAATTTTCCGTGTGTAATGATCAGGCACAATGAATTAGAATAGAATTAATTTCTTAGAAACGGTGTGCAGGAAACAATAGAAGAGTGCTGAAAATTGAACCCTAATAAATAAATCCTAATCTGTGACGTTTGAAGTACATGCTAAAAAATCCGAGTCACGGTCAACATTTTTTGAATTTTCCGTCTCTAATGATCAGGCACAATGAATTAGAATAGAATTAATTTCTTAGTAACGGTGTGCAGGAAACAATAGAAGAGTGCTGAAAATTGAACCCTAATTCATAAATCCTAATCTGTGACGTTTGAAGTACATGCTAAAAAATTCGAGTCACGGTCAACATTTTTTTAATTTTCCGTGTGTAATGATCAGGCATAATGAATTAGAATAGAATTAATTTCTTAGAAACGGTGTGCAGGAACAATAGAAGAGTGCTGAAAATTGAACCCTAATTCATAAATCCTAATCTGTGACGTTTGAAGTACATGCTAAAAAATCCGAGTCACGGTCAACATTTTTTGAATTTTTGGTGTGTAATGATCAGCCGCAAACAATTAGAATAGAATTAATTTCTAAGAAACGGTGTGCATGAAACAATAGAAGAGTGCTGAAAATTGAACCCTAATTCATAAATCCTAATCTTTGACGTTTGAAGTACATGCTAAAAAATCCGAGTCACGGTCAACATTTTTTGAATTTTCCGTCTCTAATGATCAGGCACAATGAATTAGAATAGAATTAATTTCTTAGTAACGGTGTGCATGAAACAATAGAAGAGTGCTGAAAATTGAACCCTAATTCATAAATCCTAATCTGTGGCGTTTGAAGTACATGCTAAAAAATTCGAGTCACGGTCAACATTTTTTTAATTTTCCATGTGTAATGATCAGGCACAATGAATTAGAATAGAATTAATTTCTTAGAAACGGTGTGCAGGAAACAATAGAAGAGTGCTGAAAATTGAACCCTAATTCATAAATCCTAATCTGTGACGTTTGAAGTACATGCTAAAAAATCCGAGTCACGGTCAACATTTTTTGAATTTTCGGTGTGTAATGATCAGCCGCAAACAATTAGAATAGAATTAATTTCTAAGAAACGGTGTGCATGAAACAATAGAAGAGTGCTGAAAATTGAACCCTAATTCATAAATCCTAATCTTTGACGTTTGAAGTACATGCTAAAAAATACGAGTCACGGTCAACATTTTTTGAATTTTCCGTCTCTAATGATCAGGCACAATGAATTAGAATAGAATTAATTTCTTAGTAACGGTGTGCAGGAAACAATAGAAGAGTGCTGAAAATTGAACCCTAATTCATAAATCCTAATCTGTGGCGTTTGAAGTACATGCTAAAAAATTCGAGTCACGGTCAACATTTTTTTAATTTTCCGTGTGTAATGATCAGGCACAATGAATTAGAATAGAATTAATTTCTTAGAAACGGTGTGTAGGAAACAATAGAAGAGTGCTGAAAATTGAACCCTAATTCATAAATCGTAATCTTTGACGTTTGAAGTACATGCTAAAAAATCCGAGTCACGGTCAACATTTTTTGAATTTTCCGTCTCTAATGATCAGGCACAATGAATTAGAATAGAATTAATTTCTTAGTAACGGTGTGCAGGAAACAATAGAAGAGTGCTGAAAATTGAACCCTAATTCATAAATCCTAATCTGTGACGTTTGAAGTACATGCTAAAAAATTCGAGTCACGGTCAACATTTTTTTAATTTTCCGTGTGTAATGATCAGGCACAATGAATTAGAATAGAATTAATTTCTTAGAAACGGTGTGCAGGAAACAATAGAAGAGTGCTGAAAATTGAACCCTAATTCATAAATCCTAATCTGTGACGTTTGAAGTACATGCTAAAAAATCCGAGTCACGGTCAACATTTTTTGAATTTTCGGTGTGTAATGATCAGCCGCAAACAATTACAATAGAATTAATTTCTAAGAAACGGTGTGCATGAAACAATAGAAGAGTGCTGAAAATTGAACCCTAATTCATAAATCCTAATCTTTGACGTTTGAAGTACATGCTAAAAAATCCGAGTCACGGTCAACATTTTTTGAATTTTCCGTCTCTAATGATCAGGCACAATGAATTAGAACAGAATTAATTTCTTAGTAACGGTGTGCAGGAAACAATAGAAGAGTGCTGAAAATTGAACCCTAATTCATAAATCCTAATCTGTGACGTTTGAAGTACATGCTAAAAAATTCGAGTCACGGTCAACATTTTTTTAATTTTCCGTGTGTAATGATCAGGCACAATGAATTAGAATAGAATTAATTTCTTAGAAACGGTGTGCAGGAAACAATAGAAGAGTGCTGAAAATTGAACCCTAATTCATAAATCCTAATCTTTGACGTTTGAAGTACATGCTAAAAAATCCGAGTCACGGTCAACATTTTTTGAATTTTCCGTCTCTAATGATCAGGCACAATGAATTAGAATAGAATTAATTTCTTAGTAACGGTGTGCAGGAAACAATAGAAGAGTGCTGAAAATTGAACCCTAATTCATAAATCCTAATTTGTGACGTTTGAAGTACATGCTAAAAAATTCGAGTCACGGTCAACATTTGTTTAATTTTCCGTGTGTAATGATCAGGCACAATGAATTAGAATAGAATTAATTTCTTAGAAACGGTGTGCAGGAAACAATAGAAGAGTGCTGAAAATTGAACCCTAATAAATAAATCCTAATCTGTGACGTTTGAAGTACATGCTAAAAAATCCGAGTCACGGTCAACATTTTTTGAATTTTCGGTGTGTAATGATCAGCCGCAAACAATTAGAATAGAATTAATTTCTAAGAAACGGTGTGCATGAAACAATAGAAGAGTGCTGAAAATTGAACCCTAATTCATAAATCCTAATCTTTGACGTTTGAAGTACATGCTAAAAAATCCGAGTCACGGTCAACATTTTTTGAATTTTCCGTCTCTAATGATCAGGCACAATGAATTAGAATAGAATTAATTTCTTAGTAACGGTGTGCAGGAAACAATAAAAGAGTGCTGAAAATTGAACCCTAATTCATAAATCCTAATCTGTGACGTTTGAAGTACATGCTAAAAAATCCGAGTCACGGTCAACATTTTTTGAATTTTCCGTCTCTAATGATCAGGCACAATGAATTAGAATAGAATTAATTTCTTAGTAACGGTGTGCAGGAAACAATAAAAGAGTGCTGAAAATTGAACCCTAATTCATAAATCCTAATCTGTGACGTTTGAAGTACATGCTAAAAAATCCGAGTCACGGTCAACATTTTTTGAATTTTCGGTGTGTAATGATCAGCCGCAAACAATTAGAATAGAATTAATTTCTAAGAAACGGTGTGCAGGAAACAATAGAAGAGTGCTGAAAATTGAACCCTAATTCATAAATCCTAATCTGTGACGTTTGAAGTACATGCTAAAAAATTCGAGTCACGGTCAACATTTTTTTAATTTTCCGTGTGTAATGATCAGGCACAATGAATTAGAATAGAATTAATTTCTTAGAAACGGTGTGCAGGAAACAATAGAAGAGTGCTGAAAATTGAACCCTAATTCATAAATCGTAATCTTTGACGTTTGAAGTACATGCTAAAAAATCCGAGTCGCGGTCAACATTTTTTGAATTTTCGGTGTGTAATGATCAGCCGCAAACAATTAGAATAGAATTAATTTCTAAGAAACGGTGTGCAGGAAACAATAGAAGAGTGCTGAAAATTGAACCCTAATTCATAAATCCTAATCTGTGACGTTTGAAGTACATGCTAAAAAATTCGTTTCACGGTCAACATTTTTTTAATTTTCCGTGTGTAATGATCAGGCACAATGAATTAGAATAGAATTAATTTCTTAGAAACGGTGTGCAGGAAACAATAGAAGAGTGCTGAAAATTGAACCCTAATTCATAAATCCTAATCTGTGACGTTTGAAGTACATGCTAAAAAATCCGAGTCACGGTCAACATTTTTTGAATTTTCGGTGTGTAATGATCAGCCGCAAACAATTAGAATAGAATTAATTTCTAAGAAACGGTGTGCATGAAACAATAGAAGAGTGCTGAAAATTGAACCCTAATTCATAAATCCTAATTTGTGACGTTTGAAGTACATGCTAAAAAATTCGAGTCACGGTCAACATTTTTTTAATTTTCCGTGTGTAATGATCAGGCACAATGAAGTAGAATAGAATTAATTTCTAAGAAACGGTGTGCAGGAAACAATAGAAAAGTGCTGAAAATTGAACCCTAATTCATAAATCCTAATCTGTGACGTTTGAAGTACATGCTAAAAAATCCGAGTCACGGTCAACATTTTTTGAATTTTCGGTGTGTAATGATCAGCCGCAAACAATTAGAATAGAATTAATTTCTAAGAAACGGTGTGCATGAAACAATAGAAGAGTGCTGAAAATTGAACCCTAATTCATAAATCCTAATCTTTGACGTTTGAAGTACATGCTAAAAAATCCGAGTCACGGTCAACATTTTTTGAATTTTCCGTCTCTAATGATCAGGCACAATGAATTAGAATAGAATTAATTTCTTAGTAACGGTGTGCAGGAAACAATAAAAGAGTGCTGAAATTGAACCCTAATTCATAAATCCTAATCTGTGACGTTTGAAGTACATGCTAAAAAATTCGAGTCACGGTCAACATTTTTTTAATTTTCCGTGTGTAATGATCAGGCACAATGAATTAGAATAGAATTAATTTCTTAGAAACGGTGTGCAGGAAACAATAGAAGAGTGCTGAAAATTGAACCCTAATTCATAAATCCTAATCTGTGACGTTTGAAGTACATGCTAAAAAATCCGAGTCACGGTCAACATTTTTTGAATTTTCGGTGTGTAATGATCAGCCGCAAACAATTAGAATAGAATTAATTTCTAAGAAACGGTGTGCATGAAACAATAGAAGAGTGCTGAAAATTGAACCCTAATTCATAAATCCTAATCTTTGACGTTTGAAGTACATGCTAAAAAATCCGAGTCACGGTCAACATTTTTTGAATTTTCCGTCTCTAATGATCAGGCACAATGAATTAGAATAGAATTAATTTCTTAGTAACGGTGTGCAGGAAACAATAGAAGAGTGCTGAAAATTGAACCCTAATTCATAAATCCTAATCTGTGACGTTTGAAGTACATGCTAAAAAATTCGTTTCACGGTCAACATTTTTTTAATTTTCCGTGTGTAATGATCAGGCACAATGAATTAGAATAGAATTAATTTCTTAGAAACGGTGTGCAGGAAACAATAGAAGAGTGCTGAAAATTGAACCCTAATTCATAAATCCTAATCTGTGACGTTTGAAGTACATGCTAAAAAATCCGAGTCACGGTCAACATTTTTTGAATTTTCGGTGTGTAATGATCAGCCGCAAACAATTAGAATAGAATTAATTTCTAAGAAACGGTGTGCATGAAACAATAGAAGAGTGCTGAAAATTGAACCCTAATTCATAAATCCTAATTTGTGACGTTTGAAGTACATGCTAAAAAATTCGAGTCACGGTCAACATTTTTTTAATTTTCCGTGTGTAATGATCAGGCACAATGAAGTAGAATAGAATTAATTTCTAAGAAACGGTGTGCAGGAAACAATAGAAAAGTGCTGAAAATTGAACCCTAATTCATAAATCCTAATCTGTGACGTTTGAAGTACATGCTAAAAAATCCGAGTCACGGTCAACATTTTTTGAATTTTCGGTGTGTAATGATCAGCCGCAAACAATTAGAATAGAATTAATTTCTAAGAAACGGTGTGCATGAAACAATAGAAGAGTGCTGAAAATTGAACCCTAATTCATAAATCCTAATCTTTGACGTTTGAAGTACATGCTAAAAAATCCGAGTCACGGTCAACATTTTTTGAATTTTCCGTCTCTAATGATCAGGCACAATGAATTAGAATAGAATTAATTTCTTAGTAACGGTGTGCAGGAAACAATAAAAGAGTGCTGAAATTGAACCCTAATTCATAAATCCTAATCTGTGACGTTTGAAGTACATGCTAAAAAATTCGAGTCACGGTCAACATTTTTTTAATTTTCCGTGTGTAATGATCAGGCACAATGAATTAGAATAGAATTAATTTCTTAGAAACGGTGTGCAGGAAACAATAGAAGAGTGCTGAAAATTGAACCCTAATTCATAAATCCTAATCTGTGACGTTTGAAGTACATGCTAAAAAATCCGAGTCACGGTCAACATTTTTTGAATTTTCGGTGTGTAATGATCAGCCGCAAACAATTAGAATAGAATTAATTTCTAAGAAACGGTGTGCATGAAACAATAGAAGAGTGCTGAAAATTGAACCCTAATTCATAAATCCTAATCTTTGACGTTTGAAGTACATGCTAAAAAATCCGAGTCACGGTCAACATTTTTTGAATTTTCCGTCTCTAATGATCAGGCACAATGAATTAGAATAGAATTAATTTCTTAGTAACGGTGTGCAGGAAACAATAGAAGAGTGCTGAAAATTGAACCCTAATTCATAAATCCTAATCTGTGACGTTTGAAGTACATGCTAAAAAATCCGAGTCACGGTCAACATTTTTTGAATTTTCGGTGTGTAATGATCAGCCGCAAACAATTAGAATAGAATTAATTTCTAAGAAACGGTGTGCATGAAACAATAGAAGAGTGCTGAAAATTGAACCCTAATTCATAAATCCTAATTTGTGACGTTTGAAGTACATGCTAAAAAATTCGAGTCACGGTCAACATTTTTTTAATTTTCCGTGTGTAATGATCAGGCACAATGAAGTAGAATAGAATTAATTTCTAAGAAACGGTGTGCAGGAAACAATAGAAAAGTGCTGAAAATTGAACCCTAATTCATAAATCCTAATCTGTGACGTTTGAAGTACATGCTAAAAAATCCGAGTCACGGTCAACATTTTTTGAATTTTCGGTGTGTAATGATCAGCCGCAAACAATTAGAATAGAATTAATTTCTAAGAAACGGTGTGCATGAAACAATAGAAGAGTGCTGAAAATTGAACCCTAATTCATAAATCCTAATCTTTGACGTTTGAAGTACATGCTAAAAAATCCGAGTCACGGTCAACATTTTTTGAATTTTCCGTCTCTAATGATCAGGCACGATGAATTAGAATAGAATTAATTTCTTAGTAACGGTGTGCAGGAAACAATAAAAGAGTGCTGAAAATTGAACCCTAATTCATAAATCCTAATCTGTGACGTTTGAAGTACATGCTAAAAAATTCGAGTCACGGTCAACATTTTTTTAATTTTCCGTGTTTAATGATCAGGCACAATGAATTAGAATAGAATTAATTTCTTAGAAACGGTGTGCAGGAAACAATAGAAGAGTGCTGAAAATTGAACCCTAATTCATAAATCCTAATCTGTGACGTTTGAAGTACATGCTAAAAAATCCGAGTCACGGTCAACATTTTTTGAATTTTCGGTGTGTAATGATCAGCCGCAAACAATTAGAATATAATTAATTTCTAAGAAACGGTGTGCATGAAACAATAGAAGAGTGCTGAAAATTGAACCCTAATTCATAAATCCTAATCTTTGACGTTTGAAGTACATGCTAAAAAATCCGAGTCACGGTCAACATTTTTTGAATTTTCGGTGTGTAATGATCAGCCGCAAACAATTAGAATAGAATTAATTTCTAAGAAACGGTGTGCATGAAACAATAGAAGAGTGCTGAAAATTGAACCCTAATTCATAAATCCTAATCTTTGACGTTTGAAGTACATGCTAAAAAATCCGAGTCACGGTCAACATTTTTTGAATTTTCCGTCTCTAATGATCAGGCACAATGAATTAGAATAGAATTAATTTCTTAGTAACGGTGTGCAGGAAACAATAAAAGAGTGCTGAAAATTGAACCCTAATTCATAAATCCTAATCTGTGACGTTTGAAGTACATGCTAAAAAATTCGAGTCACGGTCAACATTTTTTTAATTTTCCGTGTGTAATGATCAGGCACAATGAATTATAATAGAATTAATTTCTTAGAAACGGTGTGCAGGAAACAATAGAAGAGTGCTGAAAATTGAACCCTAATTCATAAATCCTAATCTGTGACGTTTGAAGTACATGCTAAAAAATCTGAGTCACGGTCAACATTTTTTTAATTTTCCGTGTGTAATGATCAGGCACAATGAATTAGAATAGAATTAATTTCTTAGAAACGGTGTGCAGGAAACAATAGAAGAGTGCTGAAAATTGAACCCTAATTCATAAATCCTAATCTGTGACGTTTGAAGTACATGCTAAAAAATCCGAGTCGCGGTCAACATTTTTTGAATTTTCGGTGTGTAATGATCAGCCGCAAACAATTAGAATAGAATTAATTTCTAAGAAACGGTGTGCAGGAAACAATAGAAGATTGCTGAAAATTGAACCCTAATTCATAAATCCTAATCTGTGACGTTTGAAGTACATGCTAAAAAATTCGTTTCACGGTCAACATTTTTTTAATTTTCCGTGTGTAATGATCAGGCACAATGAATTAGAATAGAATTAATTTCTTAGAAACGGTGTGCAGGAAACAATAGAAGAGTGCTGAAAATTGAACCCTAATTCATAAATCCTAATCTGTGACGTTTGAAGTACATGCTAAAAAATCCGAGTCACGGTCAACATTTTTTGAATTTTCGGTGTGTAATGATCAGCCGCAAACAATTAGAATAGAATTAATTTCTAAGAAACGGTGTGCATGAAACAATAGAAGAGTGCTGAAAATTGAACCCTAATTCATAAATCCTAATTTGTGACGTTTGAAGTACATGCTAAAAAATTCGAGTCACGGTCAACATTTTTTTAATTTTCCGTGTGTAATGATCAGGCACAATGAAGTAGAATAGAATTAATTTCTAAGAAACGGTGTGCAGGAAACAATAGAAAAGTGCTGAAAATTGAACCCTAATTCATAAATCCTAATCTGTGACGTTTGAAGTACATGCTAAAAAATCCGAGTCACGGTCAACATTTTTTGAATTTTCGGTGTGTAATGATCAGCCGCAAACAATTAGAATAGAATTAATTTCTAAGAAACGGTGTGCATGAAACAATAGAAGAGTGCTGAAAATTGAACCCTAATTCATAAATCCTAATCTGTGACGTTTGAAGTACATGCTAAAAAATCTGAGTCACGGTCAACATTTTTTTAATTTTCCGTGTGTAATGATCAGGCACAATGAATTAGAATAGAATTAATTTCTTAGAAACGGTGTGCAGGAAACAATAGAAGAGTGCTGAAAATTGAACCCTAATTCATAAATCCTAATCTGTGACGTTTGAAGTACATGCTAAAAAATCCGAGTCGCGGTCAACATTTTTTGAATTTTCGGTGTGTAATGATCAGCCGCAAACAATTAGAATAGAATTAATTTCTAAGAAACGGTGTGCAGGAAACAATAGAAGATTGCTGAAAATTGAACCCTAATTCATAAATCCTAATCTGTGACGTTTGAAGTACATGCTAAAAAATTCGTTTCACGGTCAACATTTTTTTAATTTTCCGTGTGTAATGATCAGGCACAATGAATTAGAATAGAATTAATTTCTTAGAAACGGTGTGCAGGAAACAATAGAAGAGTGCTGAAAATTGAACCCTAATTCATAAATCCTAATCTGTGACGTTTGAAGTACATGCTAAAAAATCCGAGTCACGGTCAACATTTTTTGAATTTTCGGTGTGTAATGATCAGCCGCAAACAATTAGAATAGAATTAATTTCTAAGAAACGGTGTGCATGAAACAATAGAAGAGTGCTGAAAATTGAACCCTAATTCATAAATCCTAATTTGTGACGTTTGAAGTACATGCTAAAAAATTCGAGTCACGGTCAACATTTTTTTAATTTTCCGTGTGTAATGATCAGGCACAATGAAGTAGAATAGAATTAATTTCTAAGAAACGGTGTGCAGGAAACAATAGAAAGGTGCTGAAAATTGAACCCTAATTCATAAATCCTAATCTGTGACGTTTGAAGTACATGCTAAAAAATCCGAGTCACGGTCAACATTTTTTGAATTTTCGGTGTGTAATGATCAGCCGCAAACAATTAGAATAGAATTAATTTCTAAGAAACGGTGTGCATGAAACAATAGAAGAGTGCTGAAAATTGAACCCTAATTCATAAATCCTAATCTTTGACGTTTGAAGTACATGCTAAAAAATCCGAGTCACGGTCAACATTTTTTGAATTTTCCGTCTCTAATGATCAGGCACAATGAATTAGAATAGAATTAATTTCTTAGTAACGGTGTGCAGGAAACAATAAAAGAGTGCTGAAATTGAACCCTAATTCATAAATCCTAATCTGTGACGTTTGAAGTACATGCTAAAAAATCCGAGTCACGGTCAACATTTTTTGAATTTTCCGTCTCTAATGATCAGGCACAATGAATTAGAATAGAATTAATTTCTTAGTAACGGTGTGCAGGAAACAATAAAAGAGTGCTGAAAATTGAACCCTAATTCATAAATCCTAATCTGTGACGTTTGAAGTACATGCTAAAAAATTCGAGTCACGGTCAACATTTTTTTAATTTTCCGTGTGTAATGATCAGGCACAATGAATTAGAATAGAATTAATTTCTTAGAAACGGTGTGCAGGAAACAATAGAAGAGTGCTGAAAATTGAACCCTAATTCATAAATCCTAATCTGTGACGTTTGAAGTACATGCTAAAAAATCCGAGTCACGGTCAACATTTTTTGAATTTTCGGTGTGTAATGATCAGCCGCAAAAATTTAGAATAGAATTAATTTTTAAGAAACGGTGTGCATGAAACAATAGAAGAGTGCTGAAAATTGAACCCTAATTCATAAATCCTAATCTTTGACGTTTGAAGTACATGCTAAAAAATCCGAGTCACGGTCAACATTTTTTGAATTTTCCGTCTCTAATGATCAGGCACAATGAATTAGAATAGAATTAATTTCTTAGTAACGGTGTGCAGGAAACAATAGAAGAGTGCTGAAAATTGAACCCTAATTCATAAATCCTAATCTGTGACATTTGAAGTACATGCTAAAAAATTCGAGTCACGGTCAACATTTTTTTAATTTTCCGTGTGTAATGATCAGGCACAATGAATTAGAATAGAATTAATTTCTTAGAAACGGTGTGCAGGAAACAATAGAAGAGTGCTGAAAATTGAACCCTAATTCATAAATCCTAATCTTTGACGTTTGAAGTACATGCTAAAAAATTCGAGTCACGGTCAACATTTTTTTAATTTTCCGTGTGTAATGATCAGGCACAATGAATTAGAATAGAATTAATTTCTTAGAAACGGTGTGCAGGAAACAATAGAAGAGTGCTGAAAATTGAACCCTAATTCATAAATCCTAATCTGTGACGTTTGAAGTACATGCTAAAAAATCCGAGTCACGGTCAACATTTTTTGAATTTTCGGTGTGTAATGATCAGCCGCAAACAATTAGAATATAATTAATTTCTAAGAAACGGTGTGCATGAAACAATAGAAGAGTGCTGAAAATTGAACCCTAATTCATAAATCCTAATCTTTGACGTTTGAAGTACATGCTAAAAAATCCGAGTCACGGTCAACATTTTTTGAATTTTCCGTCTCTAATGATCAGGCACAATGAATTAGAATAGAATTAATTTCTTAGTAACGGTGTGCAGGAAACAATAGAAGAGTGCTGAAAATTGAACCCTAATTCATAAATCCTAATCTGTGACATTTGAAGTACATGCTAAAAAATTCGAGTCACGGTCAACATTTTTTTAATTTTCCGTGTGTAATGATCAGGCACAATGAATTAGAATAGAATTAATTTCTTAGAAACGGTGTGCAGGAAACAATAGAAGAGTGCTGAAAATTGAACCCTAATTCATAAATCCTCATCTTTGACGTTTGAAGTACATGCTAAAAAATTCGAGTCACGGTCAACATTTTTTTAATTTTCCGTGTGTAATGATCAGGCACAATGAATTAGAATAGAATTAATTTCTTAGAAACGGTGTGCAGGAAACAATAGAAGAGTGCTGAAAATTGAACCCTAATTCATAAATCCTAATCTGTGACGTTTGAAGTACATGCTAAAAAATCCGAGTCACGGTCAACATTTTTTGAATTTTTGGTGTGTAATGATCAGCCGCAAACAATTAGAATATAATTAATTTCTAAGAAACGGTGTGCATGAAACAATAGAAGAGTGCTGAAAATTGAACCCTAATTCATAAATCCTAATCTTTGACGTTTGAAGTACATGCTAAAAAATCCGAGTCACGGTCAACATTTTTTGAATTTTCGGTGTGTAATGATCAGCCGCAAACAATTAGAATAGAATTAATTTCTAAGAAACGGTGTGCATGAAACAATAGAAGAGTGCTGAAAATTGAACCCTAATTCATAAATCCTAATCTTTGACGTTTGAAGTACATGCTAAAAAATCCGAGTCACGGTCAACATTTTTTGAATTTTCGGTGTGTAATGATCAGCCGCAAAAATTTAGAATAGAATTAATTTTTAAGAAACGGTGTGCATGAAACAATAGAAGAGTGCTGAAAATTGAACCCTAATTCATAAATCCTAATCTTTGACGTTTGAAGTACATGCTAAAAAATCCGAGTCACGGTCAACATTTTTTGAATTTTCCGTCTCTAATGATCAGGCACAATGAATTAGAATAGAATTAATTTCTTAGTAACGGTGTGCAGGAAACAATAGAAGAGTGCTGAAAATTGAACCCTAATTCATAAATCCTAATCTGTGACATTTGAAGTACATGCTAAAAAATTCGAGTCACGGTCAACATTTTTTTAATTTTCCGTGTGTAATGATCAGGCACAATGAATTAGAATAGAATTAATTTCTTAGAAACGGTGTGCAGGAAACAATAGAAGAGTGCTGAAAATTGAACCCTAATTCATAAATCCTAATCTTTGACGTTTGAAGTACATGCTAAAAAATTCGAGTCACGGTCAACATTTTTTTAATTTTCCGTGTGTAATGATCAGGCACAATGAATTAGAATAGAATTAATTTCTTAGAAACGGTGTGCAGGAAACAATAGAAGAGTGCTGAAAATTGAACCCTAATTCATAAATCCTAATCTGTGACGTTTGAAGTACATGCTAAAAAATCCGAGTCACGGTCAACATTTTTTGAATTTTCGGTGTGTAATGATCAGCCGCAAACAATTAGAATATAATTAATTTCTAAGAAACGGTGTGCATGAAACAATAGAAGAGTGCTGAAAATTGAACCCTAATTCATAAATCCTAATCTTTGACGTTTGAAGTACATGCTAAAAAATCCGAGTCACGGTCAACATTTTTTGAATTTTCCGTCTCTAATGATCAGGCACAATGAATTAGAATAGAATTAATTTCTTAGTAACGGTGTGCAGGAAACAATAGAAGAGTGCTGAAAATTGAACCCTAATTCATAAATCCTAATCTGTGACATTTGAAGTACATGCTAAAAAATTCGAGTCACGGTCAACATTTTTTTAATTTTCCGTGTGTAATGATCAGGCACAATGAATTAGAATAGAATTAATTTCTTAGAAACGGTGTGCAGGAAACAATAGAAGAGTGCTGAAAATTGAACCCTAATTCATAAATCCTCATCTTTGACGTTTGAAGTACATGCTAAAAAATTCGAGTCACGGTCAACATTTTTTTAATTTTCCGTGTGTAATGATCAGGCACAATGAATTAGAATAGAATTAATTTCTTAGAAACGGTGTGCAGGAAACAATAGAAGAGTGCTGAAAATTGAACCCTAATTCATAAATCCTAATCTGTGACGTTTGAAGTACATGCTAAAAAATCCGAGTCACGGTCAACATTTTTTGAATTTTTGGTGTGTAATGATCAGCCGCAAACAATTAGAATATAATTAATTTCTAAGAAACGGTGTGCATGAAACAATAGAAGAGTGCTGAAAATTGAACCCTAATTCATAAATCCTAATCTTTGACGTTTGAAGTACATGCTAAAAAATCCGAGTCACGGTCAACATTTTTTGAATTTTCGGTGTGTAATGATCAGCCGCAAACAATTAGAATAGAATTAATTTCTAAGAAACGGTGTGCATGAAACAATAGAAGAGTGCTGAAAATTGAACCCTAATTCATAAATCCTAATCTTTGACGTTTGAAGTACATGCTAAAAAATCCGAGTCACGGTCAACATTTTTTGAATTTTCCGTCTCTAATGATCAGGCACAATGAATTAGAATAGAATTAATTTCTTAGTAACGGTGTGCAGGAAACAATAAAAGAGTGCTGAAAATTGAACCCTAATTCATAAATCCTAATCTGTGACGTTTGAAGTACATGCTAAAAAATTCGAGTCACGGTCAACATTTTTTTAATTTTCCGTGTGTAATGATCAGGCACAATGAATTATAATAGAATTAATTTCTTAGAAACGGTGTGCAGGAAACAATAGAAGAGTGCTGAAAATTGAACCCTAATTCATAAATCCTAATCTGTGACGTTTGAAGTACATGCTAAAAAATCTGAGTCACGGTCAACATTTTTTTAATTTTCCGTGTGTAATGATCAGGCACAATGAATTAGAATAGAATTAATTTCTTAGAAACGGTGTGCAGGAAACAATAGAAGAGTGCTGAAAATTGAACCCTAATTCATAAATCCTAATCTGTGACGTTTGAAGTACATGCTAAAAAATCCGAGTCACGGTCAACATTTTTTGAATTTTCGGTGTGTAATGATCAGCCGCAAAAATTTAGAATAGAATTAATTTTTAAGAAACGGTGTGCATGAAACAATAGAAGAGTGCTGAAAATTGATCCCTAATTCATAAATCCTAATCTTTGACGTTTGAAGTACATGCTAAAAAATCCGAGTCACGGTCAACATTTTTTGAATTTTCCGTCTCTAATGATCAGGCACAATGAATTAGAATAGAATTAATTTTTAAGAAACGGTGTGCATGAAACAATAGAAGAGTGCTGAAAATTGAACCCTAATTCATAAATCCTAATCTTTGACGTTTGAAGTACATGCTTAAAAATCCGAGTCACGGTCAACATTTTTTGAATTTTCCGTCTCTAATGATCAGGCACAATGAATTAGAATAGAATTAATTTCTTAGTAACGGTGTGCAGGAAACAATAGAAGAGTGCTGAAAATTGAACCCTAATTCATAAATCCTAATCTGTGACGTTTGAAGTACATGCTAAAAAATTCGAGTCACGGTCAACATTTTTTTAATTTTCCGTGTGTAATGATCAGGCACAATGAATTAGAATAGAATTAATTTCTTAGAAACGGTGTGCAGGAAACAATAGAAGAGTGCTGAAAATTGAACCCTAATTCATAAATCCTAATCTGTGACGTTTGAAGTACATGCTAAAAAATCCGAGTCACGGTCAACATTTTTTGAATTTTCGGTGTGTAATGATCAGCCGCAAACAATTAGAATAGAATTAATTTCTAAGAAACGGTGTGCATGAAACAATAGAAGAGTGCTGAAAATTGAACCCTAATTCATAAATCCTAATCTTTGACGTTTGAAGTACATGCTAAAAAATCCGAGTCACGGTCAACATTTTTTGAATTTTCCGTCTCTAATGATCAGGCACAATGAATTAGAATAGAATTAATTTCTTAGTAACGGTGTGCAGGAAACAATAGAAGAGTGCTGAAAATTGAACCCTAATTCATAAATCCTAATTTGTGACGTTTGAAGTACATGCTAAAAAATTCGAGTCACGGTCAACATTTTTTTAATTTTCCGTGTGTAATGATCAGGCACAATGAATTAGAATAGAATTAATTTCTTAGAAACGGTGTGCAGGAAACAATAGAAGAGTGCTGAAAATTGAACCCTAATAAATAAATCCTAATCTGTGACGTTTGAAGTACATGCTAAAAAATCCGAGTCACGGTCAACATTTTTTGAATTTTCGGTGTGTAATGATCAGCCGCAAACAATTAGAATAGAATTAATTTCTAAGAAACGGTGTGCATGAAACAATAGAAGAGTGCTGAAAATTGAACCCTAATTCATAAATCCTAATCTTTGACGTTTGAAGTACATGCTAAAAAATCTGAGTCACGGTCAACATTTTTTGAATTTTCCGTCTCTAATGATCAGGCACAATGAATTAGAATAGAATTAATTTCTTAGTAACGGTGTGCAGGAAACAATAAAAGAGTGCTGAAAATTGAACCCTAATTCATAAATCCTAATCTGTGACGTTTGAAGTACATGCTAAAAAATCCGAGTCACGGTCAACATTTTTTGAATTTTCCGTCTCTAATGATCAGGCACAATGAATTAGAATAGAATTAATTTCTTAGTAACGGTGTGCAGGAAACAATAAAAGAGTGCTGAAAATTGAACCCTAATTCATAAATCCTAATCTGTGACGTTTGAAGTACATGCTAAAAAATTCGAGTCACGGTCAACATTTTTTTAATTTTCCGTGTGTAATGATCAGGCACAATGAATTAGAATAGAATTAATTTCTTAGAAACGGTGTGCAGGAAACAATAGAAGAGTGCTGAAAATTGAACCCTAATTCATAAATCCTAATCTGTGAAGTTTGAAGTACATGCTAAAAAATCCGAGTCGCGGTCAACATTTTTTGAATTTTCGGTGTGTAATGATCAGCCGCAAACAATTAGAATAGAATTAATTTCTAAGAAACGGTGTGCAGGAAACAATAGAAGAGTGCTGAAAATTGAACCCTAATTCATAAATCCTAATCTGTGACGTTTGAAGTACATGCTAAAAAAATTCGAGTCACGGTCAACATTTTTTTAATTTTCCGTGTGTAATGATCAGGCACAATGAATTAGAATAGAATTAATTTCTTAGAAACGGTGTGCAGGAAACAATAGAAGAGTGCTGAAAATTGAACCCTAATTCATAAATCCTAATCTGTGACGTTTGAAGTACATGCTAAAAAATCCGAGTCACGGTCAACATTTTTTGAATTTTCGGTGTGTAATGATCAGCCGCAAACAATTAGAATAGAATTAATTTCTAAGAAACGGTGTGCATGAAACAATAGAAGAGTGCTGAAAATTGAACCCTAATTCATAAATCCTAATTTGTGACGTTTGAAGTACATGCTAAAAAATTCGAGTCACGGTCAACATTTTTTTAATTTTCCGTGTGTAATGATCAGGCACAATGAATTAGAATAGAATTAATTTCTTAGAAACGGTGTGCAGGAAACAATAGAAGAGTGCTGAAAATTGAACCCTAATTCATAAATCCTAATCTGTGACGTTTGAAGTACATGCTAAAAAATCCGAGTCACGGTCAACATTTTTTGAATTTTCGGTGTGTAATGATCAGCCGCAAACAATTAGAATAGAATTAATTTCTAAGAAACGGTGTGCATGAAACAATAGAAGAGTGCTGAAAATTGAACCCTAATTCATAAATCCTAATCTTTGACGTTTGAAGTACATGCTAAAAAATCCGAGTCACGGTCAACATTTTTTGAATTTTCCGTCTCTAATGATCAGGCACAATGAATTAGAATAGAATTAATTTCTTAGTAACGGTGTGCAGGAAACAATAAAAGAGTGCTGAAATTGAACCCTAATTCATAAATCCTAATCTGTGACGTTTGAAGTACATGCTAAAAAATCCGAGTCACGGTCAACATTTTTTGAATTTTCCGTCTCTAATGATCAGGCACAATGAATTAGAATAGAATTAATTTCTTAGTAACGGTGTGCAGGAAACAATAAAAGAGTGCTGAAAATTGAACCCTAATTCATAAATCCTAATCTGTGACGTTTGAAGTACATGCTAAAAAATTCGAGTCACGGTCAACATTTTTTTAATTTTCCGTGTGTAATGATCAGGCACAATGAATTAGAATAGAATTAATTTCTTAGAAACGGTGTGCAGGAAACAATAGAAGAGTGCTGAAAATTGAACCCTAATTCATAAATCCTAATCTGTGACGTTTGAAGTACATGCTAAAAAATCCGAGTCACGGTCAACATTTTTTGAATTTTCGGTGTGTAATGATCAGCCGCAAAAATTTAGAATAGAATTAATTTTTAAGAAACGGTGTGCATGAAACAATAGAAGAGTGCTGAAAATTGAACCCTAATTCATAAATCCTAATCTTTGACGTTTGAAGTACATGCTAAAAAATCCGAGTCACGGTCAACATTTTTTGAATTTTCCGTCTCTAATGATCAGGCACAATGAATTAGAATAGAATTAATTTCTTAGTAACGGTGTGCAGGAAACAATAGAAGAGTGCTGAAAATTGAACCCTAATTCATAAATCCTAATCTGTGACGTTTGAAGTACATGCTAAACAATTCGAGTCACGGTCAACATTTTTTTAATTTTCCGTGTGTAATGATCAGGCACAATGAATTAGAATAGAATTAATTTCTTAGAAACGGTGTGCAGGAAACAATAGAAGAGTGCTGTAAATTGAACCCTAATTCATAAATCCTAATCTGTGACGTTTGAAGTACATGCTAAAAAATCCGAGTCACGGTCAACATTTTTTGAATTTTCGGTGTGTAATGATCAGCCGCAAACAATTAGAATAGAATTAATTTCTAAGAAACGGTGTGCAGGAAACAATAGAAGAGTGCTGAAAATTGAACCCTAATTCATAAATCCTAATCTGTGACGTTTGAAGTACATGCTAAAAAATTCGAGTCACGGTCAACATTTTTTTAATTTTCCGTGTGTAATGATCAGGCACAATGAATTAGAATAGAATTAATTTCTTAGAAACGATGTGCAGGAAACAATAGAAGAGTGCTGAAAATTGAACCCTAATTCATAAATCCTAATCTGTGACATTTGAAGTACATGCTAAAAAATTCGAGTCACGGTCAACATTTTTTTAATTTTCCGTGTGTAATGATCAGGCACAATGAATTAGAATAGAATTAATTTCTTAGAAACGGTGTGCAGGAAACAATAGAAGAGTGCTGAAAATTGAACCCTAATTCATAAATCCTAATCTTTGACGTTTGAAGTACATGCTAAAAAATTCGAGTCACGGTCAACATTTTTTTAATTTTCCGTGTGTAATGATCAGGCACAATGAATTAGAATAGAATTAATTTCTTAGAAACGGTGTGCAGGAAACAATAGAAGAGTGCTGAAAATTGAACCCTAATTCATAAATCCTAATCTGTGACGTTTGAAGTACATGCTAAAAAATCCTAGTCACGGTCAACATTTTTTGAATTTTCGGTGTGTAATGATCAGCCGCAAACAATTAGAATATAATTAATTTCTAAGAAACGGTGTGCATGAAACAATAGAAGAGTGCTGAAAATTGAACCCTAATTCATAAATCCTAATCTTTGACGTTTGAAGTACATGCTAAAAAATCCGAGTCACGGTCAACATTTTTTGAATTTTCCGTCTCTAATGATCAGGCACAATGAATTAGAATAGAATTAATTTCTTAGTAACGGTGTGCAGGAAACAATAGAAGAGTGCTGAAAATTGAACCCTAATTCATAAATCCTAATCTGTGACATTTGAAGTACATGCTAAAAAATTCGAGTCACGGTCAACATTTTTTTAATTTTCCGTGTGTAATGATCAGGCACAATGAATTAGAATAGAATTAATTTCTTAGAAACGGTGTGCAGGAAACAATAGAAGAGTGCTGAAAATTGAACCCTAATTCATAAATCCTAATCTTTGACGTTTGAAGTACATGCTAAAAAATTCGAGTCACGGTCAACATTTTTTTAATTTTCCGTGTGTAATGATCAGGCACAATGAATTAGAATAGAATTAATTTCTTAGAAACGGTGTGCAGGAAACAATAGAAGAGTGCTGAAAATTGAACCCTAATTCATAAATCCTAATCTGTGACGTTTGAAGTACATGCTAAAAAATCCGAGTCACGGTCAACATTTTTTGAATTTTCGGTGTGTAATGATCAGCCGCAAACAATTAGAATATAATTAATTTCTAAGAAACGGTGTGCATGAAACAATAGAAGAGTGCTGAAAATTGAACCCTAATTCATAAATCCTAATCTTTGACGTTTGAAGTACATGCTAAAAAATCCGAGTCACGGTCAACATTTTTTGAATTTTCCGTCTCTAATGATCAGGCACAATGAATTAGAATAGAATTAATTTCTTAGTAACGGTGTGCAGGAAACAATAGAAGAGTGCTGAAAATTGAACCCTAATTCATAAATCCTAATCTGTGACATTTGAAGTACATGCTAAAAAATTCGAGTCACGGTCAACATTTTTTTAATTTTCCGTGTGTAATGATCAGGCACAATGAATTAGAATAGAATTAATTTCTTAGAAACGGTGTGCAGGAAACAATAGAAGAGTGCTGAAAATTGAACCCTAATTCATAAATCCTAATCTTTGACGTTTGAAGTACATGCTAAAAAATTCGAGTCACGGTCAACATTTTTTTAATTTTCCGTGTGTAATGATCAGGCACAATGAATTAGAATAGAATTAATTTCTTAGAAACGGTGTGCAGGAAACAATAGAAGAGTGCTGAAAATTGAACCCTAATTCATAAATCCTAATCTGTGACGTTTGAAGTACATGCTAAAAAATCCGAGTCACGGTCAACATTTTTTGAATTTTCGGTGTGTAATGATCAGCCGCAAACAATTAGAATATAATTAATTTCTAAGAAACGGTGTGCATAAAACAATAGAAGAGTGCTGAAAATTGAACCCTAATTCATAAATCCTAATCTTTGACGTTTGAAGTACATGCTAAAAAATCCGAGTCACGGTCAACATTTTTTGAATTTTCGGTGTGTAATGATCAGCCGCAAACAATTAGAATAGAATTAATTTCTAAGAAACGGTGTGCATGAAACAATAGAAGAGTGCTGAAAATTGAACCCTAATTCATAAATCCTAATCTTTGACGTTTGTAGTACATGCTAAAAAATCCGAGTCACGGTCAACATTTTTTGAATTTTCCGTCTCTAATGATCAGGCACAATGAATTAGAATAGAATTAATTTCTTAGTAACGGTGTGCAGGAAACAATAAAAGAGTGCTGAAAATTGAACCCTAATTCATAAATCCTAATCTGTGACGTTTGAAGTACATGCTAAAAAATTCGAGTCACGGTCAACATTTTTTTAATTTTCCGTGTGTAATGATCAGGCACAATGAATTATAATAGAATTAATTTCTTAGAAACGGTGTGCAGGAAACAATAGAAGAGTGCTGAAAATTGAACCCTAATTCATAAATCCTAATCTGTGACGTTTGAAGTACATGCTAAAAAATCTGAGTCACGGTCAACATTTTTTTAATTTTCCGTGTGTAATGATCAGGCACAATGAATTAGAATAGAATTAATTTCTTAGAAACGGTGTGCAGGAAACAATAGAAGAGTGCTGAAAATTGAACCCTAATTCATAAATCCTAATCTGTGACGTTTGAAGTACATGCTAAAAAATCCGAGTCACGGTCAACATTTTTTGAATTTTCGGTGTGTAATGATCAGCCGCAAAAATTTAGAATAGAATTAATTTTTAAGAAACGGTGTGCATGAAACAATAGAAGAGTGCTGAAAATTGATCCCTAATTCATAAATCCTAATCTTTGACGTTTGAAGTACATGCTAAAAAATCCGAGTCACGGTCAACATTTTTTGAATTTTCCGTCTCTAATGATCAGGCACAATGAATTAGAATAGAATTAATTTTTAAGAAACGGTGTGCATGAAACAATAGAAGAGTGCTGAAAATTGAACCCTAATTCATAAATCCTAATCTTTGACGTTTGAAGTACATGCTTAAAAATCCGAGTCACGGTCAACATTTTTTGAATTTTCCGTCTCTAATGATCAGGCACAATGAATTAGAATAGAATTAATTTCTTAGTAACGGTGTGCAGGAAACAATAGAAGAGTGCTGAAAATTGAACCCTAATTCATAAATCCTAATCTGTGACGTTTGAAGTACATGCTAAAAAATTCGAGTCACGGTCAACATTTTTTTAATTTTCCGTGTGTAATGATCAGGCACAATGAATTAGAATAGAATTAATTTCTTAGAAACGGTGTGCAGGAAACAATAGAAGAGTGCTGAAAATTGAACCCTAATTCATAAATCCTAATCTGTGACGTTTGAAGTACATGCTAAAAAATCCGAGTCACGGTCAACATTTTTTGAATTTTCGGTGTGTAATGATCAGCCGCAAACAATTAGAATAGAATTAATTTCTAAGAAACGGTGTGCATGAAACAATAGAAGAGTGCTGAAAATTGAACCCTAATTCATAAATCCTAATCTTTGACGTTTGAAGTACATGCTAAAAAATCCGAGTCACGGTCAACATTTTTTGAATTTTCCGTCTCTAATGATCAGGCACAATGAATTAGAATAGAATTAATTTCTTAGTAACGGTGTGCAGGAAACAATAGAAGAGTGCTGAAAATTGAACCCTAATTCATAAATCCTAATTTGTGACGTTTGAAGTACATGCTAAAAAATTCGAGTCACGGTCAACATTTTTTGAATTTTCCGTGTGTAATGATCAGGCACAATGAATTAGAATAGAATTAATTTCTTAGAAACGGTGTGCAGGAAACAATAGAAGAGTGCTGAAAATTGAACCCTAATTCATAAATCCTAATCTGTGACGTTTGAAGTACATGCTAAAAAATCTGAGTCACGGTCAACATTTTTTTAATTTTCCGTGTGTAATGATCAGGCACAATGAATTAGAATAGAATTAATTTCTTAGAAACGGTGTGCAGGAAACAATAGAAGAGTGCTGAAAATTGAACCCTAATTCATAAATCCTAATCTGTGACGTTTGAAGTACATGCTAAAAAATCCGAGTCACGGTCAACATTTTTTGAATTTTCGGTGTGTAATGATCAGCCGCAAAAATTTAGAATAGAATTAATTTTTAAGAAACGGTGTGCATGAAACAATAGAAGAGTGCTGAAAATTGATCCCTAATTCATAAATCCTAATCTTTGACGTTTGAAGTACATGCTAAAAAATCCGAGTCACGGTCAACATTTTTTGAATTTTCCGTCTCTAATGATCAGGCACAATGAATTAGAATAGAATTAATTTTTAAGAAACGGTGTGCATGAAACAATAGAAGAGTGCTGAAAATTGAACCCTAATTCATAAATCCTAATCTTTGACGTTTGAAGTACATGCTTAAAAATCCGAGTCACGGTCAACATTTTTTGAATTTTCCGTCTCTAATGATCAGGCACAATGAATTAGAATAGAATTAATTTCTTAGTAACGGTGTGCAGGAAACAATAGAAGAGTGCTGAAAATTGAACCCTAATTCATAAATCCTAATCTGTGACGTTTGAAGTACATGCTAAAAAATTCGAGTCACGGTCAACATTTTTTTAATTTTCCGTGTGTAATGATCAGGCACAATGAATTAGAATAGAATTAATTTCTTAGAAACGGTGTGCAGGAAACAATAGAAGAGTGCTGAAAATTGAACCCTAATTCATAAATCCTAATCTGTGACGTTTGAAGTACATGCTAAAAAATCCGAGTCACGGTCAACATTTTTTGAATTTTCGGTGTGTAATGATCAGCCGCAAACAATTAGAATAGAATTAATTTCTAAGAAACGGTGTGCATGAAACAATAGAAGAGTGCTGAAAATTGAACCCTAATTCATAAATCCTAATCTTTGACGTTTGAAGTACATGCTAAAAAATCCGAGTCACGGTCAACATTTTTTGAATTTTCCGTCTCTAATGATCAGGCACAATGAATTAGAATAGAATTAATTTCTTAGTAACGGTGTGCAGGAAACAATAGAAGAGTGCTGAAAATTGAACCCTAATTCATAAATCCTAATTTGTGACGTTTGAAGTACATGCTAAAAAATTCGAGTCACGGTCAACATTTTTTTAATTTTCCGTGTGTAATGATCAGGCACAATGAATTAGAATAGAATTAATTTCTTAGAAACGGTGTGCAGGAAACAATAGAAGAGTGCTGAAAATTGAACCCTAATAAATAAATCCTAATCTGTGACGTTTGAAGTACATGCTAAAAAATCCGAGTCACGGTCAACATTTTTTGAATTTTCGGTGTGTAATGATAAGCCGCAAACAATTAGAATAGAATTAATTTCTAAGAAACGGTGTGCATGAAACAATAGAAGAGTGCTGAAAATTGAACCCTAATAAATAAATCCTAATCTGTGACGTTTGAAGTACATGCTAAAAAATCCGAGTCACGGTCAACATTTTTTGAATTTTCCGTCTCTAATGATCAGGCACAATGAATTAGAATAGAATTAATTTCTTAGTAACGGTGTGCAGGAAACAATAAAAGAGTGCAGAAAATTGAACCCTAATTCATAAATCCTAATCTGTGACGTTTGAAGTACATGCTAAAAAATCCGAGTCACGGTCAACATTTTTTGAATTTTCCGTCTCTAATGATCAGGCACAATGAATTAGAATAGAATTAATTTCTTAGTAACGGTGTGCAGGAAACAATAAAAGAGTGCTGAAAATTGAACCCTAATTCATAAATCCTAATCTGTGACGTTTGAAGTACATGCTAAAAAATTCGAGTCACGGTCAACATTTTTTTAATTTTCCGTGTGTAATGATCAGGCACAATGAATTAGAATAGAATTAATTTCTTAGAAACGGTGTGCAGGAAACAATAGAAGAGTGCTGAAAATTGAACCCTAATTCATAAATCCTAATCTGTGACGTTTGAAGTACATGCTAAAAAAATTCGAGTCACGGTCAACATTTTTTTAATTTTCCGTGTCTAATGATCAGGCACAATGAATTAGAATAGAATTAATTTCTTAGAAACGGTGTGCAGGAAACAATAGAAGAGTGCTGAAAATTGAACCCTAATTCATAAATCCTAATCTGTGACGTTTGAAGTACATGCTAAAAAATCCGAGTCACGGTCAACATTTTTTGAATTTTCGGTGTGTAATGATCAGCCGCAAACAATTAGAATAGAATTAATTTCTAAGAAACGGTGTGCATGAAACAATAGAAGAGTGCTGAAAATTGAACCCTAATTCATAAATCCTAATTTGTGACGTTTGAAGTACATGCTAAAAAATTCGAGTCACGGTCAACATTTTTTGAATTTTCCGTGTGTAATGATCAGGCACAATGAATTAGAATAGAATTAATTTCTTAGAAACGGTGTGCAGGAAACAATAGAAGAGTGCTGAAAATTGAACCCTAATTCATAAATCCTAATCTGTGACGTTTGAAGTACATGCTAAAAAATCCGAGTCACGGTCAACATTTTTTGAATTTTCGGTGTGTAATGATCAGCCGCAAACAATTAGAATAGAATTAATTTCTATGAAACGGTGTGCATGAAACAATAGAAGAGTGCTGAAAATTGAACCCTAATTCATAAATCCTAATCTTTGACGTTTGAAGTACATGCTAAAAAATCCGAGTCACGGTCAACATTTTTTGAATTTTCCGTCTCTAATGATCAGGCACAATGAATTAGAATAGAATTAATTTCTTAGTAACGGTGTGCAGGAAACAATAAAAGAGTGCTGAAATTGAACCCTAATTCATAAATCCTAATCTGTGACGTTTGAAGTACATGCTAAAAAATCCGAGTCACGGTCAACATTTTTTGAATTTTCCGTCTCTAATGATCAGGCACAATGAATTAGAATAGAATTAATTTCTTAGTAACGGTGTGCAGGAAACAATAAAAGAGTGCTGAAAATTGAACCCTAATTCATAAATCCTAATCTGTGACGTTTGAAGTACATGCTAAAAAATTCGAGTCACGGTCAACATTTTTTTAATTTTCCGTGTGTAATGATCAGGCACAATGAATTAGAATAGAATTAATTTCTTAGAAACGGTGTGCAGGAAACAATAGAAGAGTGCTGAAAATTGAACCCTAATTCATAAATCCTAATCTGTGACGTTTGAAGTACATGCTAAAAAATCCGAGTCACGGTCAACATTTTTTGAATTTTCGGTGTGTAATGATCAGCCGCAAAAATTTAGAATAGAATTAATTTTTAAGAAACGGTGTGCATGAAACAATAGAAGAGTGCTGAAAATTGAACCCTAATTCATAAATCCTAATCTTTGACGTTTGAAGTACATGCTAAAAAATCCGAGTCACGGTCAACATTTTTTGAATTTTCCGTCTCTAATGATCAGGCACAATGAATTAGAATAGAATTAATTTCTTAGTAACGGTGTGCAGGAAACAATAGAAGAGTGCTGAAAATTGAACCCTAATTCATAAATCCTAATCTGTGACGTTTGAAGTACATGCTAAACAATTCGAGTCACGGTCAACATTTTTTTAATTTTCCGTGTGTAATGATCAGGCACAATGAATTAGAATAGAATTAATTTCTTAGAAACGGTGTGCAGGAAACAATAGAAGAGTGCTGTAAATTGAACCCTAATTCATAAATCCTAATCTGTGACGTTTGAAGTACATGCTAAAAAATCCGAGTCACGGTCAACATTTTTTGAATTTTCGGTGTGTAATGATCAGCCGCAAACAATTAGAATAGAATTAATTTCTAAGAAACGGTGTGCAGGAAACAATAGAAGAGTGCTGAAAATTGAACCCTAACTCATAAATCCTAATCTGTGACGTTTGAAGTACATGCTAAAAAATTCGAGTCACGGTCAACATTTTTTTAATTTTCCGTGTGTAATGATCAGGCACAATGAATTAGAATAGAATTAATTTCTTAGAAACGGTGTGCAGGAAACAATAGAAGAGTGCTGAAAATTGAACCCTAATTCATAAATCCTAATCTGTGACGTTTGAAGTACATGCTAAAAAATCCGAGTCACGGTCAACATTTTTTGAATTTTCGGTGTGTAATGATCAGCCGCAAACAATTAGAATATAATTAATTTCTAAGAAACGGTGTGCATGAAACAATAGAAGAGTGCTGAAAATTGAACCCTAATTCATAAATCCTAATCTTTGACGTTTGAAGTACATGCTAAAAAATCCGAGTCACGGTCAACATTTTTTGAATTTTCGGTGTGTAATGATCAGCCGCAAACAATTAGAATAGAATTAATTTCTAAGAAACGGTGTGCATGAAACAATAGAAGAGTGCTGAAAATTGAACCCTAATTCATAAATCCTAATCTTTGACGTTTGAAGTACATGCTAAAAAATCCGAGTCACGGTCAACATTTTTTGAATTTTCCGTCTCTAATGATCAGGCACAATGAATTAGAATAGAATTAATTTCTTAGTAACGGTGTGCAGGAAACAATAAAAGAGTGCTGAAAATTGAACCCTAATTCATAAATCCTAATCTGTGACGTTTGAAGTACATGCTAAAAAATTCGAGTCACGGTCAACATTTTTTTAATTTTCCGTGTGTAATGATCAGGCACAATGAATTATAATAGAATTAATTTCTTAGAAACGGTGTGCAGGAAACAATAGAAGAGTGCTGAAAATTGAACCCTAATTCATAAATCCTAATCTTTGACGTTTGAAGTACATGCTAAAAAATCCGAGTCACGGTCAACATTTTTTGAATTTTCCGTCTCTAATGATCAGGCACAATGAATTAGAATAGAATTAATTTCTTAGTAACGGTGTGCAGGAAACAATAGAAGAGTGCATAAAATTGAACCCTAATTCATAAATCCTAATCTGTGACGTTTGAAGTACATGCT
The DNA here is from genome assembly GCF_057944985.1 of Cucurbita pepo subsp. pepo. Taxonomy (NCBI): domain Eukaryota; kingdom Viridiplantae; phylum Streptophyta; class Magnoliopsida; order Cucurbitales; family Cucurbitaceae; genus Cucurbita; species Cucurbita pepo. The sequence goes on along the minus strand of NC_141816.1, from coordinate 4,855,813 downwards.
AAAAAATTCGAGTCACGGTCAACATTTTTTTAATTTTCCGTGTGTAATGATCAGGCACAATGAATTAGAATAGAATTAATTTCTTAGAAACGGTGTGCAGGAAACAATAGAAGAGTGCTGAAAATTGAACCCTAATTCATAAATCCTAATCTGTGACGTTTGAAGTACATGCTAAACAATCCGAGTCACGGTCAACATTTTTTGAATTTTCCGTCTCTAATGATCAGGCACAATGAATTAGAATAGAATTAATTTCTAAGAAACGGTGTGCATGAAACAATAGAAGAGTGCTGAAAATTGAACCCTAATTCATAAATCCTAATCTTTGACGTTTGAAGTACATGCTAAAAAATCCGAGTCACGGTCAACATTTTTTGAATTTTCCGTCTCTAATGATCAGGCACAATGAATTAGAATAGAATTAATTTCTTAGTAACGGTGTGCAGGAAACAATATAAGAGTGCTGAAAATTGAACCCTAATTCATAAATCCTAATCTGTGACGTTTGAAGTACATGCTAAAAAATTCGAGTCACGGTCTAACATTTTTTTAATTTTCCGTCTCTAATGATCAGGCACAATGAATTAGAATAGAATTAATTTCTTAGTAACGGTGTGCAGGAAACAATAGAAGAGTGCTGAAAATTGAACCCTAATTCATAAATCCTAATCTGTGACGTTTGAAGTACATGCTAAAAAATCCGAGTCACGGTCAACATTTTTTGAATTTTCCGTGTGTAATGATCAGGCACAATGAATTAGAATAGAATTAATTTCTTAGTAACGGTGTGCAGGAAACAATAGAAGAGTGCTGAAAATTGAACCCTAATTCATAAATCCTAATCTGTGACGTTTCAAGTACATGCTAAAAAATCCGAGTCACGGTCAACATTTTTTTAAATTTCCGTCTCTAATGATCAGGCACAATGAATTAGAATAGAATTAATTTCTTAGAAACGGTGTGCAGGAAACAATAAAAGAGTGCTGAAAATTGAACCCTAATTCATAAATCCTAATCTGTGACGTTTGAAGTACATGCTAAAAAATCCGAGTCACGGTCAACATTTTTTTAATTTTCCGTGTGTAATGATCAGGCACAATGAATTAGAATAGAATTAATTTCTTAGAAACGGTGTGCAGGAAACAATAGAAGAGTGCTGAAAATTGAACCCTAATTCATAAATCCTAATCTGTGACGTTTGAAGTACATGCTAAAAAATCCGAGTCACGGTCAACATTTTTTTAAATTTCCGTGGGTAATGATCAAGCACAATGAATTAGAATAGAATTAATTTCTTAGAAACGGTGTGCAGGAAACAATAAAAGAGTGCTGAAAATTGAACCCTAATTCATAAATCCTAATCTGTGACGTTTGAAGTACATGCTAAAAAATCCGAGTCACGGTCAACATTTTTTGAATTTTCCGTGTGTAATGATCAGGCACAATGAATTAGAATAGAATTAATTTCTTAGAAACGGTGTGCAGGAAACAATAGAAGAGTGCTGAAAATTGAACCCTAATTCATAAATCCTAATCTGTGACGTTTGAAGTACATGCTAAAAAATCCGAGTCACGGTCAACATTTTTTGAATTTTCGGTGTGTAATGATCAGCCACAAAGAATTAGAATAGAATTAATTTTTAAGAAACGGTGTGCATGAAACAATAGAAGAGTGCAGAAAATCGAACCCTAATCTATGACGTTAGAAGTACATGCTAAAAAATCCGAGTCACGGTCAACATTTTTTGAAATTTCCGTGTGTAATGATCAGGCAGAATGAATTAGAATAGAATTAATTTCTAAGAAACGGTGTGCATGAAACAATAGAAGAGTGCAGAAAATCGAACCCTAATTCATAAATCTTAATCTTTGACGTTTGAAGTACATGCTAAAAAATCCGAGTCACGGTCAACATTTTTTTAAATTTCCGTGGGTAATGATCAAGCACAATGAATTAGAATAGAATTAATTTCTTAGAAACGGTGTGCAGGAAACAATAAAAGAGTGCTGAAAATTGAACCCTAATTCATAAATCCTAATCTGTGACGTTTGAAGTACATGCTAAAAAATCCGAGTCACGGTCAACATTTTTTGAATTTTCGGTGTGTAATGATCAGCCACAAAGAATTAGAATAGAATTAATTTCTAAGAAACGGTGTGCATGAAACAATAGAAGAGTGCAGAAAATCGAACCCTAATCTATGACGTTATAAGTACATGCTAAAAAATCCGAGTCACGGTCAACATTTTTTGAAATTTCCGTGTGTAATGATCAGGCAGAATGAATTAGAATAGAATTAATTTCTAAGAAACGGTATGCATGAAACAATAGAAGAGTGCAGAAAATCGAACCCTAATTCATAAATCTTAATCTTTGACGTTTGAAGTACATGCTAAAAAATCCGAGTCACGGTCAACATTTTTTTAAATTTCCGTGGGTAATGATCAAGCACAATGAATTAGAATAGAATTAATTTCTTAGAAACGGTGTGCAGGAAACAATAGAAGAGTGCTGAAAATTGAACCCTAATTCATAAATCCTAATCTGTGACGTTTGAAGTACATGCTAAAAAATCCGAGTCACGGTCAACATTTTTTGAATTTTCGGTGTGTAATGATCAGCCACAAAGAATTAGAATAGAATTAATTTCTAAGAAACGGTGTGCATGAAACAATAGAAGAGTGCAGAAAATCGAACCCTAATCTATGACGTTAGAAGTACATGCTAAAAAATCCGAGTCACGGTCAACATTTTTTGAAATTTCCGTGTGTAATGATCAGGCAGAATGAATTAGAATAGAATTAATTTCTAAGAAACGGTGTGCATGAAACAATAGAAGAGTGCAGAAAATCGAGCCCTAATTCATAAATCTTAATCTTTCACGTTTGAAGTACATGCTAAAAAATCCGAGTCACGGTCAACATTTTTTGAATTTTCCGTGTGTAATGATCAGGCACAATGAATTAGAATAGAATTAATTTCTTAGAAACGGTGTGCAGGAAACAATAGAAGAGTGCTGAAAATTGAACCCTAATTCATAAATCCTAATCTGTGACGTTTGAAGTACATGCTAAAAAATCCGAGTCACGGTCAACATTTTTTGAATTTTCCGTGTGTAATGATCAGGCACAATGAATTAGAATAGAATTAATTTCTTAGTAACGGTGTGCAGGAAACAATAGAAGAGTGCTGAAAATTGAACCCTAATTCATAAATCCTAATCTGTGACGTTTCAAGTACATGCTAAAAAATCCGAGTCACGGTCAACATTTTTTTAAATTTCCGTCTCTAATGATCAGGCACAATGAATTAGAATAGAATTAATTTCTTAGAAACGGTGTGCAGGAAACAATAAAAGAGTGCTGAAAATTGAACCCTAATTCATAAATCCTAATCTGTGACGTTTGAAGTACATGCTAAAAAATCCGAGTCACGGTCAACATTTTTTTAATTTTCCGTGTGTAATGATCAGGCACAATGAATTAGAATAGAATTAATTTCTTAGAAACGGTGTGCAGGAAACAATAGAAGAGTGCTGAAAATTGAACCCTAATTCATAAATCCTAATCTGTGACGTTTGAAGTACATGCTAAAAAATCCGAGTCACGGTCAACATTTTTTTAAATTTCCGTGGGTAATGATCAAGCACAATGAATTAGAATAGAATTAATTTCTTAGAAACGGTGTGCAGGAAACAATAAAAGAGTGCTGAAAATTGAACCCTAATTCATAAATCCTAATCTGTGACGTTTGAAGTACATGCTAAAAAATCCGAGTCACGGTCAACATTTTTTGAATTTTCCGTGTGTAATGATCAGGCACAATGAATTAGAATAGAATTAATTTCTTAGAAACGGTGTGCAGGAAACAATAGAAGAGTGCTGAAAATTGAACCCTAATTCATAAATCCTAATCTGTGACGTTTGAAGTACATGCTAAAAAATCCGAGTCACGGTCAACATTTTTTGAATTTTCGGTGTGTAATGATCAGCCACAAAGAATTAGAATAGAATTAATTTTTAAGAAACGGTGTGCATGAAACAATAGAAGAGTGCAGAAAATCGAACCCTAATCTATGACGTTAGAAGTACATGCTAAAAAATCCGAGTCACGGTCAACATTTTTTGAAATTTCCGTGTGTAATGATCAGGCAGAATGAATTAGAATAGAATTAATTTCTAAGAAACGGTGTGCATGAAACAATAGAAGAGTGCAGAAAATCGAACCCTAATTCATAAATCTTAATCTTTGACGTTTGAAGTACATGCTAAAAAATCCGAGTCACGGTCAACATTTTTTTAAATTTCCGTGGGTAATGATCAAGCACAATGAATTAGAATAGAATTAATTTCTTAGAAACGGTGTGCAGGAAACAATAAAAGAGTGCTGAAAATTGAACCCTAATTCATAAATCCTAATCTGTGACGTTTGAAGTACATGCTAAAAAATCCGAGTCACGGTCAACATTTTTTGAATTTTCGGTGTGTAATGATCAGCCACAAAGAATTAGAATAGAATTAATTTCTAAGAAACGGTGTGCATGAAACAATAGAAGAGTGCAGAAAATCGAACCCTAATCTATGACGTTATAAGTACATGCTAAAAAATCCGAGTCACGGTCAACATTTTTTGAAATTTCCGTGTGTAATGATCAGGCAGAATGAATTAGAATAGAATTAATTTCTAAGAAACGGTATGCATGAAACAATAGAAGAGTGCAGAAAATCGAACCCTAATTCATAAATCTTAATCTTTGACGTTTGAAGTACATGCTAAAAAATCCGAGTCACGGTCAACATTTTTTTAAATTTCCGTGGGTAATGATCAAGCACAATGAATTAGAATAGAATTAATTTCTTAGAAACGGTGTGCAGGAAACAATAGAAGAGTGCTGAAAATTGAACCCTAATTCATAAATCCTAATCTGTGACGTTTGAAGTACATGCTAAAAAATCCGAGTCACGGTCAACATTTTTTGAATTTTCGGTGTGTAATGATCAGCCACAAAGAATTAGAATAGAATTAATTTCTAAGAAACGGTGTGCATGAAACAATAGAAGAGTGCAGAAAATCGAACCCTAATCTATGACGTTAGAAGTACATGCTAAAAAATCCGAGTCACGGTCAACATTTTTTGAAATTTCCGTGTGTAATGATCAGGCAGAATGAATTAGAATAGAATTAATTTCTAAGAAACGGTGTGCATGAAACAATAGAAGAGTGCAGAAAATCGAGCCCTAATTCATAAATCTTAATCTTTCACGTTTGAAGTACATGCTAAAAAATCCGAGTCACGGTCAACATTTTTTGAATTTTCCGTGTGTAATGATCAGGCACAATGAATTAGAATAGAATTAATTTCTTAGAAACGGTGTGCAGGAAACAATAGAAGAGTGCTGAAAATTGAACCCTAATTCATAAATCCTAATCTGTGACGTTTGAAGTACATGCTAAAAAATCCGAGTCACGGTCAACATTTTTTGAATTTTCCGTGTGTAATGATCAGGCACAATGAATTAGAATAGAATTAATTTCTTAGAAACGGTGTGCAGGAAACAATAGAAGAGTGCTGAAAATTGAACCCTAATTCATAAATCCTAATCTGTGACGTTTGAAGTACATGCTAAAAAATCCGAGTCACGGTCAACATTTTTTGAATTTTCGGTGTGTAATGATCAGCCACAAAGAATTAGAATAGAATTAATTTCTAAGAAACGGTGTGCATGAAACAATAGAAGAGTGCAGAAAATCGAACCCTAATCTATGACGTTAGAAGTACATGCTAAAAAATCCGAGTGACGGTCAACATTTTTTGAAATTTCCGTGTGTAATGATCAGGCAGAATGAATTAGAATAGAATTAATTTCTAAGAAACGGTGTGCATGAAACAATAGAAGAGTGCAGAAAATCGAGCCCTAATTCATAAATCTTAATCTTTCACGTTTGAAGTACATGCTAAAAAATCCGAGTCACGGTCAACATTTTTTGAATTTTCCGTGTGTAATGATCAGGCACAATGAATTAGAATAGAATTAATTTCTTAGAAACGGTGTGCAGGAAACAATAGAAGAGTGCTGAAAATTGAACCCTAATTCATAAATCCTAATCTGTGACGTTTGAAGTACATGCTAAAAAATCCGAGTCACGTTCAACATTTTTTTAAATTTCCGTGGGTAATGATCAGGCACAATGAATTAGAATAGAATTAATTTCTAAGAAACGGTGTGCATGAAACAATAGAAGAGTGCAGAAAATCGAACCCTAACCTATGTCGTTATAAGTACATGCTAAAAAATCCGAGTCACGGTCAACATTTTTTGAAATTTCCGTGTGTAATGATCAGGCACAATGAATTAGAATAGAATTAATTTCTTAGAAACGGTGTGCAGGAAACAATAGAAGAGTGCTGAAAATTGAACCCTAATTCATAAATCCTAATCTGTGACGTTTGAAGTACATGCTAAAAAATCCGAGTCACGGTCAACATTTTTTGAATTTTCGGTGTGTAATGATCAGCCACAAAGAATTAGAATAGAATTAATTTTTAAGAAACGGTGTGCATGAAACAATAGAAGAGTGCAGAAAATCGAACCCTAATCTATGACGTTAGAAGTACATGCTAAAAAATCCGAGTCACGGTCAACATTTTTTGAAATTTCCGTGTGTAATGATCAGGCAGAATGAATTAGAATAGAATTAATTTCTAAGAAACGGTGTGCATGAAACAATAGAAGAGTGCAGAAAATCGAACCCTAATTCATAAATCTTAATCTTTGACGTTTGAAGTACATGCTAAAAAATCCGAGTCACGGTCAACATTTTTTTAAATTTCCGTGGGTAATGATCAAGCACAATGAATTAGAATAGAATTAATTTCTTAGAAACGGTGTGCAGGAAACAATAAAAGAGTGCTGAAAATTGAACCCTAATTCATAAATCCTAATCTGTGACGTTTGAAGTACATGCTAAAAAATCCGAGTCACGGTCAACATTTTTTGAATTTTCGGTGTGTAATGATCAGCCACAAAGAATTAGAATAGAATTAATTTCTAAGAAACGGTGTGCATGAAACAATAGAAGAGTGCAGAAAATCGAACCCTAATCTATGACGTTATAAGTACATGCTAAAAAATCCGAGTCACGGTCAACATTTTTTGAAATTTCCGTGTGTAATGATCAGGCAGAATGAATTAGAATAGAATTAATTTCTAAGAAACGGTATGCATGAAACAATAGAAGAGTGCAGAAAATCGAACCCTAATTCATAAATCTTAATCTTTGACGTTTGAAGTACATGCTAAAAAATCCGAGTCACGGTCAACATTTTTTTAAATTTCCGTGGGTAATGATCAAGCACAATGAATTAGAATAGAATTAATTTCTTAGAAACGGTGTGCAGGAAACAATAGAAGAGTGCTGAAAATTGAACCCTAATTCATAAATCCTAATCTGTGACGTTTGAAGTACATGCTAAAAAATCCGAGTCACGGTCAACATTTTTTGAATTTTCGGTGTGTAATGATCAGCCACAAAGAATTAGAATAGAATTAATTTCTAAGAAACGGTGTGCATGAAACAATAGAAGAGTGCAGAAAATCGAACCCTAATCTATGACGTTAGAAGTACATGCTAAAAAATCCGAGTCACGGTCAACATTTTTTGAAATTTCCGTGTGTAATGATCAGGCAGAATGAATTAGAATAGAATTAATTTCTAAGAAACGGTGTGCATGAAACAATAGAAGAGTGCAGAAAATCGAGCCCTAATTCATAAATCTTAATCTTTCACGTTTGAAGTACATGCTAAAAAATCCGAGTCACGGTCAACATTTTTTGAATTTTCCGTGTGTAATGATCAGGCACAATGAATTAGAATAGAATTAATTTCTTAGAAACGGTGTGCAGGAAACAATAGAAGAGTGCTGAAAATTGAACCCTAATTCATAAATCCTAATCTGTGACGTTTGAAGTACATGCTAAAAAATCCGAGTCACGGTCAACATTTTTTGAATTTTCCGTGTGTAATGATCAGGCACAATGAATTAGAATAGAATTAATTTCTTAGAAACGGTGTGCAGGAAACAATAGAAGAGTGCTGAAAATTGAACCCTAATTCATAAATCCTAATCTGTGACGTTTGAAGTACATGCTAAAAAATCCGAGTCACGGTCAACATTTTTTGAATTTTCGGTGTGTAATGATCAGCCACAAAGAATTAGAATAGAATTAATTTCTAAGAAACGGTGTGCATGAAACAATAGAAGAGTGCAGAAAATCGAACCCTAATCTATGACGTTAGAAGTACATGCTAAAAAATCCGAGTGACGGTCAACATTTTTTGAAATTTCCGTGTGTAATGATCAGGCAGAATGAATTAGAATAGAATTAATTTCTAAGAAACGGTGTGCATGAAACAATAGAAGAGTGCAGAAAATCGAGCCCTAATTCATAAATCTTAATCTTTCACGTTTGAAGTACATGCTAAAAAATCCGAGTCACGGTCAACATTTTTTGAATTTTCCGTGTGTAATGATCAGGCACAATGAATTAGAATAGAATTAATTTCTTAGAAACGGTGTGCAGGAAACAATAGAAGAGTGCTGAAAATTGAACCCTAATTCATAAATCCTAATCTGTGACGTTTGAAGTACATGCTAAAAAATCCGAGTCACGTTCAACATTTTTTTAAATTTCCGTGGGTAATGATCAGGCACAATGAATTAGAATAGAATTAATTTCTAAGAAACGGTGTGCATGAAACAATAGAAGAGTGCAGAAAATCGAACCCTAACCTATGTCGTTATAAGTACATGCTAAAAAATCCGAGTCACGGTCAACATTTTTTGAAATTTCCGTGTGTAATGATCAGGCAGAATGAATTAGAATAGAATTAATTTCTAAGAAACGGTGTGCATGAAACAATAGAAGAGTGCAGAAAATCGAACCTTAATTCATAAATCTTAATCTTTGACGTTTGAAGTACATGCTAAAAAATCCGAGTCACGGTCAACATTTTTTTAAATTTCCGTGGGTAATGATCAAGCACAATGAATTAGAATAGAATTAATTTCTTAGAAACGGTGTGCAGGAAACAATAAAAGAGTGCTGAAAATTGAACCCTAATTCATAAATCCTAATCTGTGACTTTTGAAGTACATGCTAAAAAATCCGAGTCACGGTCAACATTTTTTGAATTTTCCGTGTGTAATGATCAGGCACAATGAATTAGAATAGAATTAATTTCTTAGAAACGGTGTGCAGGAAACAATAGAAGAGTGCTGAAAATTGAACCCTAATTCATAAATCCTAATCTGTAACGTTTGAAGTACATGCTAAAAAATCCGAGTCACGGTCAACATTTTTTGAATTTTCGGTGTGTAATGATCAGCCACAACGAATTAGAATAGAATTAATTTCTAAGAAACGGTGTGCATGAAACAATAGAAGAGTGCAGAAAATCGAACCCTAGTCTATGACGTTAGAAGTACATGCTAAAAAATCCGAGTCACGGTCAACATTTTTTGAAATTTCCGTGTGTAATGATCAGGCAGAATGAATTAGAATAGAATTAATTTCTAAGAAACGGTGTGCATGAAACAATAGAAGAGTGCAGAAAATCGAACCCTAATTCATAAATCTTAATCTTTGACGTTTGAAGTACATGCTAAAAAATCCGAGTCACGGTCAACATTTTTTTAAATTTCCGTGGGTAATGATCAAGCACAATGAATTAGAATAGAATTAATTTCTTAGAAACGGTGTGCAGGAAACAATAAAAGAGTGCTGAAAATTGAACCCTAATTCATAAATCCTAATCTGTGACGTTTGAAGTACATGCTAAAAAATCCGAGTCACGGTCAACATTTTTTGAATTTTCGGTGTGTAATGATCAGCCACAAAGAATTAGAATAGAATTAATTTCTAAGAAACGGTGTGCATGAAACAATAGAAGAGTGCAGAAAATCGAACCCTAGTCTATGACGTTAGAAGTACATGCTAAAAAATCCGAGTCACGGTCAACATTTTTTGAAATTTCCGTGTGTAATGATCAGGCAGAATGAATTAGAATAGAATTAATTTCTAAGAAACGGTGTGCATGAAACAATAGAAGAGTGCAGAAAATCGAACCCTAATTCATAAATCTTAATCTTTGACGTTTGAAGTACATGCTAAAAAATCCGAGTCACGGTCAACATTTTTTTAAATTTCCGTGGGTAATGATCAAGCACAATGAATTAGAATAGAATTAATTTCTTAGAAAAGGTGTGCAGGAAACAATAAAAGAGTGCTGAAAATTGAACCCTAATTCATAAATCCTAATCTGTGACGTTTGAAGTACATGCTAAAAAATCCGAGTCACGGTCAACATTTTTTGAATTTTCCGTGTGTAATGATCAGGCACAATGAATTAGAATAGAATTAATTTCTTAGAAACGGTGTGCAGGAAACAATAGAAGAGTGCTGAAAATTGAAACCTAATTCATAAATCCTAATCTGTGACGTTTGAAGTACATGCTAAAAAATCCGAGTCACGGTCAACATTTTTTGAATTTTCGGTGTGTAATGATCAGCCACAAAGAATTAGAATAGAATTAATTTCTAAGAAACGGTGTGCATGAAACAATAGAAGAGTGCAGAAAATCGAACCCTAATCTATGACGTTAGAAGTACATGCTAAAAAATCCGAGTCACGGTCAACATTTTTTGAAATTTCCGTGTGTAATGATCAGGCAGAATGAATTAGAATAGAATTAATTTCTAAGAAACGGTGTGCATGAAACAATAGAAGAGTGCAGAAAATCGAACCCTAATTCATAAATCTTAATCTTTGACGTTTGAAGTACATGCTAAAAAATCCGAGTCACGGTCAACATTTTTTTAAATTTTCGTGGGTAATGATCAAGCACAATGAATTAGAATAGAATTAATTTCTTAGAAACGGTGTGCAGGAAACAATAAAAGAGTGCTGAAAATTGAACCCTAATTCATAAATCCTAATCTGTGACGTTTGAAGTACATGCTAAAAAATCCGAGTCACGGTCAACATTTTTTGAATTTACCGTGTGTAATGATCAAGCACAATGAATTAGAATAGAATTAATTTCTTAGAAACGGTGTGCAGGAAACAATAAAAGAGTCCTGAAAATTGAACCCTAATTCATAAATCCTAATCTGTGATGTTTGAAGTACATGCTAAAAAATTCGAGTCACGGTCAACATTTTTTGAATTTTCCGTGTGTAATGATCAGGCACAATGAATTAGAATAGAATTAATTTCTTAGAAACGGTGTGCAGGAAACAATAGAAGAGTGCTGAAAATTGAACCCTAATTCATAAATCCTAATCTGTGACGTTTGAAGTACATGCTAAAAAATCCGAGTCACGGTCAACATTTTTTGACTTTTCGGTGTGTAATGATCAGCCACAAAGAATTAGAATAGAATTAATTTCTAAGAAACGGTGTGCATGAAACAATAGAAGAGTGCAGAAAATCGAACCCTAATCTATGACGTTAGAAGTACATGCTAAAAAATCCGAGTCACGGTCAACATTTTTTGAAATTTCCGTGTGTAATGATCAGGCAGAATGAATTAGAATAGAATTAATTTCTAAGAAACGGTGTGCATGAAACAATAGAAGAGTGCAGAAAATCGAACCCTAATTCATAAATCTTAATCTTTGACGTTTCAAGTACATGCTAAAAAATCCGAGTCACGGTCAACATTTTTTTAAATTTCCGTGGGTAATGATCAAGCACAATGAATTAGAATAGAATTAATTTCTTAGAAACGGTGTGCAGGAAACAATAAAAGAGTGCTGAAAATTGAACCCTAATTCATAAATCCTAATCTGTGACGTTTGAAGTACATGCTAAAAAATCCGAGTCACGGTCAACATTTTTTGAAATTTCCGTGTGTAATGATCAGGCACAATAAATTAGAATAGAATTAATTTCTTAGAAACGGTGTGCAGGAAACAATAGAAGAGTGCTGAAAATTGAACCCTAATTCATAAATCCTAATCTGTGACGTTTGAAGTACATGCTACAAAATCCGAGTCACGGTCAACATTTTTTGAATTTTCCGTGTGTAATGATCAGGCACAATGAATTAGAATAGAATTAATTTCTTAGAAACGGTGTGCAGGAAACAATAGAAGAGTGCTGAAAATTGAACCCTAATTCATAAATCCTAATCTGTTACGTTTGAAGTACATGCTAAAAAATCCGAGTCACGGTCAACATTTTTTGAATTTTTGGTGTGTAATGATCAGCCACAAAGAATTAGAATAGAATTAATTTCTAAGAAACGGTGTGCATGAAACAATATTAGAGTGCAGAAAATCGAATCCTAATCTATGACGTTAGAAGTACATGCTAAAAAATCCGAGTCACGGTCAACATTTTTTGAAATTTCCGTGTGTAATGATCAGGCAGAATGAATTAGAATAGAATCAATTTCTAAGAAACGGTGTGCATGAAACAATAGAAGAGTGCAGAAAATCGAACCCTAATTCATAAATCTTAATCTTTGACGTTTGAAGTACATGCTAAAAAATCCGAGTCACGGTCAACATTTTTTTAAATTTCCGTGGGTAATGATCAAGCACAATGAATTAGAATAGAATTAATTTCTTAGAAACGGTGTGCAGGAAACAATAAATGAGTGCTGAAAATTGAACCCTAATTCATAAATCCTAATCTGTGACGTTTGTAGTACATGCTAAAAAATCCGAGTCACGGTCAACATTTTTTGAATTTTCCGTGTGTAATGATCAGGCACAATGAATTAGAATAGAATTAATTTCTTAGAAACGGTGTGCAGGAAACAATAGAAGAGTGCTGAAAATTGAACCCTAATTCATAAATCCTAATCTGTGACGTTTGAAGTACATGCTAAAAAATCCGAGTCACGGTCAACATTTTTTGAATTTTCGGTGTGTAATGATCAGCCACAAAGAATTAGAATAGAATTAATTTCTAAGAAACGGTGTGCATGAAACAATAGAAGAGTGCAGAAAATCGAACCCTAATCTATGACGTTAGAAGTACATGCTAAAAAATCCGAGTCACGGTCAACATTTTTTTAAATTTCCGTGTGTAATGATCAGGCAGAATGAATTAGAATAGAATTAATTTCTAAGAAACGGTGTGCATGAAACAATAGAAGAGTGCAGAAAATCGAACCCTAATTCATAAATCTTAATCTTTGACGTTTGAAGTACATGCTAAAAAATCTGAGTCACGGTCAACATTTTTTTAAATTTCCGTGGGTAATGATCAAGCACAATGAATTAGAATAGAATTAATTTCTTAGAAACGGTGTGCAGGAAACAATAAAAGAGTGCTGAAAATTGAACCCTAATTCATAAATCCTAATCTGTGACGTTTGAAGTACATGCTAAAAAATCCGAGTCACGGTCAACATTTTTTGAATTTTCCGTGTGTAATGATCAAGCACAATGAATTAGAATAGAATTAATTTCTTAGAAACGGTGTGCAGGAAACAATAAAAGAGTGCTGAAAATTGAACCCTAATTCATAAATCCTAATCTGTGACGTTTGAAGTACATGCTAAAAAATCCGAGTCACGGTCAACATTTTTTGAATTTTCCGTGTGTAATGATCAGGCACAATGAATTAGAATAGAATTAATTTCTTAGAAACGGTGTGCAGGAAACAATAGAAGAGTGCTGAAAATTGAACCCTAATTCATAAATCCTAATCTGTGACGTTTGAAGTACATGCTAAAAAATCCGAGTCACGGTCAACATTTTTTGAATTTTCGGTGTGTAATGATCAGCCACAAAGAATTAGAATAGAATTAATTTCTAAGAAACGGTGTGCATGAAACAATAGAAGAGTGCAGAAAATCGAACCCTAATCTATGACGTTAGAAGTACATGCTAAAAAATCCGAGTCACGGTCAACATTTTTTGAATTTTTGGTGTGTAATGATCAGCCACAAAGAATTAGAATAGAATTAATTTCTAAGAAACGGTGTGCATGAAACAATAGAAGAGTGCAGAAAATCGAACCCTAGTCTATGACGTTAGAAGTACATGCTAAAAAATCCGAGTCACGGTCAACATTTTTTGAAATTTCCGTGTGTAATGATCAGGCAGAATGAATTAGAATAGAATTAATTTCTAAGAAACGGTGTGCATGAAACAATAGAAGAGTGCAGAAAATCGAACCCTAATTCATAAATCTTAATCTTTGACGTTTGAAGTACATGCTAAAAAATCCGAGTCACGGTCAACATTTTTTTAAATTTCCGTGGGTAATGATCAAGCACAATGAATTAGAATAGAATTAATTTCTTAGAAACGGTGTGCAGGAAACAATAAAAGAGTGCTGAAAATTGAACCCTAATTCATAAATCCTAATCTGTGACGTTTGAAGTACATGCTAAAAAATCCGAGTCACGGTCAACATTTTTTGAATTTTCGGTGTGTAATGATCAGCCACAAAGAATTAGAATAGAATTAATTTCTAAGAAACGGTGTGCATGAAACAATAGAAGAGTGCAGAAAATCGAACCCTAGTCTATGACGTTAGAAGTACATGCTAAAAAATCCGAGTCACGGTCAACATTTTTTGAAATTTCCGTGTGTAATGATCAGGCAGAATGAATTAGAATAGAATTAATTTCTAAGAAACGGTGTGCATGAAACAATAGAAGAGTGCAGAAAATCGAACCCTAATTCATAAATCTTAATCTTTGACGTTTGAAGTACATGCTAAAAAATCCGAGTCACGGTCAACATTTTTTTAAATTTCCGTGGGTAATGATCAAGCACAATGAATTAGAATAGAATTAATTTCTTAGAAACGGTGTGCAGGAAACAATAAAAGAGTGCTGAAAATTGAACCCTAATTCATAAATCCTAATCTGTGACGTTTGAAGTACATGCTAAAAAATCCGAGTCACGGTCAACATTTTTTGAATTTTCCGTGTGTAATGATCAGGCACAATGAATTAGAATAGAATTAATTTCTTAGAAACGGTGTGCAGGAAACAATAGAAGAGTGCTGAAAATTGAACCCTAATTCATAAATCCTAATCTGTGACGTTTGAAGTACATGCTAAAAAATCCGAGTCACGGTCAACATTTTTTGAATTTTCGGTGTGTAATGATCAGCCACAAAGAATTAGAATAGAATTAATTTCTAAGAAACGGTGTGCATGAAACAATAGAAGAGTGCAGAAAATCGAACCCTAATCTATGACGTTAGAAGTACATGCTAAAAAATCCGAGTCACGGTCAACATTTTTTGAAATTTCCGTGTGTAATGATCAGGCAGAATGAATTAGAATAGAATTAATTTCTAAGAAACGGTGTGCATGAAACAATAGAAGAGTGCAGAAAATCGAACCCTAATTCATAAATCTTAATCTTTGACGTTTGAAGTACATGCTAAAAAATCCGAGTCACGGTCAACATTTTTTGAATTTTCCGTGTGTAATGATCAGGCACAATGAATTAGAATAGAATTAATTTCTTAGAAACGGTGTGCAGGAAACAATAGAAGAGTGCTGAAAATTGAACCCTAATTCATAAATCCTAATCTGTGACGTTTGAAGTACATGCTAAAAAATCCGAGTCACGGTCAACATTTTTTGAATTTTCGGTGTGTAATGATCAGCCACAAAGAATTAGAATAGAATTAATTTCTAAGAAACGGTGTGCATGAAACAATAGAAGAGTGCAGAAAATCGAACCCTAGTCTATGACGTTAGAAGTACATGCTAAAAAATCCGAGTCACGGTCAACATTTTTTGAAATTTCCGTGTGTAATGATCAGGCAGAATTAATTAGAATAGAATTAATTTCTAAGAAACGGTGTGCATGAAACAATAGAAGAGTGCAGAAAATCGAACCCTAATTCATAAATCTTAATCTTTGACGTTTGAAGTACATGCTAAAAAATCCGAGTCACGGTCAACATTTTTTTAAATTTCCGTGGGTAATGATCAAGCACAATGAATTAGAATAGAATTAATTTCTTAGAAACGGTGTGCAGGAAACAATAAAAGAGTGCTGAAAATTGAACCCTAATTCATAAATCCTAATCTGTGACGTTTGAAGTACATGCTAAAAAATCCGAGTCACGGTCAACATTTTTTGAATTTTCCGTGTGTAATGATCAGGCACAATGAATTAGAATAGAATTAATTTCTTAGAAACGGTGTGCAGGAAACAATAGAAGAGTGCTGAAAATTGAAACCTAATTCATAAATCCTAATCTGTGACGTTTGAAGTACATGCTAAAAAATCCGAGTCACGGTCAACATTTTTTGAATTTTCGGTGTGTAATGATCAGCCACAAAGAATTAGAATAGAATTAATTTCTAAGAAACGGTGTGCATGAAACAATAGAAGAGTGCAGAAAATCGAACCCTAATCTATGACGTTAGAAGTACATGCTAAAAAATCCGAGTCACGGTCAACATTTTTTGAAATTTCCGTGTGTAATGATCAGGCAGAATGAATTAGAATAGAATTAATTTCTAAGAAACGGTGTGCATGAAACAATAGAAGAGTGCAGAAAATCGAACCCTAATTCATAAATCTTAATCTTTGACGTTTGAAGTACATGCTAAAAAATCCGAGTCACGGTCAACATTTTTTTAAATTTCCGTGGGTAATGATCAAGCACAATGAATTAGAATAGAATTAATTTCTTAGAAACGGTGTGCAGGAAACAATAAAAGAGTGCTGAAAATTGAACCCTAATTCATAAATCCTAATCTGTGACGTTTGAAGTACATGCTAAAAAATCCGAGTCACGGTCAACATTTTTTGAATTTTCCGTGTGTAATGATCAGGCACAATGAATTAGAATAGAATTAATTTCTTAGAAACGGTGTGCAGGAAACAATAGAAGAGTGCTGAAAATTGAAACCTAATTCATAAATCCTAATCTGTGACGTTTGAAGTACATGCTAAAAAATCCGAGTCACGGTCAACATTTTTTGAATTTTCGGTGTGTAATGATCAGCCACAAAGAATTAGAATAGAATTAATTTCTAAGAAACGGTGTGCATGAAACAATAGAAGAGTGCAGAAAATCGAACCCTAATCTATGACGTTAGAAGTACATGCTAAAAAATCCGAGTCACGGTCAACATTTTTTGAAATTTCCGTGTGTAATGATCAGGCAGAATGAATTAGAATAGAATTAATTTCTAAGAAACGGTGTGCATGAAACAATAGAAGAGTGCAGAAAATCGAACCCTAATTCATAAATCTTAATCTTTGACGTTTGAAGTACATGCTAAAAAATCCGAGTCACGGTCAACATTTTTTTAAATTTCCGTGGGTAATGATCAAGCACAATGAATTAGAATAGAATTAATTTCTTAGAAACGGTGTGCAGGAAACAATAAAAGAGTGCTGAAAATTGAACCCTAATTCATAAATCCTAATCTGTGACGTTTGAAGTACATGCTAAAAAATCCGAGTCACGGTCAACATTTTTTGAATTTTCCGTGTGTAATGATCAAGCACAAAGAATTAGAATAGAATTAATTTCTTAGAAACGGTGTGCAGGAAACAATAAAAGAGTCCTGAAAATTGAACCCTAATTCATAAATCCTAATCTGTGACGTTTGAAGTACATGCTAAAAAATTCGAGTCACGGTCAACATTTTTTGAATTTTCCGTGTGTAATGATCAGGCACAATGAATTAGAATAGAATTAATTTCTTAGAAACGGTGTGCAGGAAACAATAGAAGAGTGCTGAAAATTGAACCCTAATTCATAAATCCTAATCTGTGACGTTTGAAGTACATGCTAAAAAATCCGAGTCACGGTCAACATTTTTTGACTTTTCGGTGTGTAATGATCAGCCACAAAGAATTAGAATAGAATTAATTTCTAAGAAACGGTGTGCATGAAACAATAGAAGAGTGCAGAAAATCGAACCCTAATCTATGACGTTAGAAGTACATGCTAAAAAATCCGAGTCACGGTCAACATTTTTTGAAATTTCCGTGTGTAATGATCAGGCAGAATGAATTAGAATAGAATTAATTTCTAAGAAACGGTGTGCATGAAACAATAGAAGAGTGTAGAAAATCGAACCCTAATTCATAAATCTTAATCTTTGACGTTTCAAGTACATGCTAAAAAATCCGAGTCACGGTCAACATTTTTTTAAATTTCCGTGGGTAATGATCAAGCACAATGAATTAGAATAGAATTAATTTCTTAGAAACGGTGTGCAGGAAACAATAAAAGAGTGCTGAAAATTGAACCCTAATTCATAAATCCTAATCTGTGACGTTTGAAGTACATGCTAAAAAATCCGAGTCACGGTCAACATTTTTTGAAATTTCCGTGTGTAATGATCAGGCACAATAAATTAGAATAGAATTAATTTCTTAGAAACGGTGTGCAAGAAACAATAGAAGAGTGCTGAAAATTGAACCCTAATTCATAAATCCTAATCTGTGACGTTTGAAGTACATGCTACAAAATCCGAGTCACGGTCAACATTTTTTGAATTTTCCGTGTGTAATGATCAGGCACAATGAATTAGAATAGAATTAATTTCTTAGAAACGGTGTGCAGGAAACAATAGAAGAGTGCTGAAAATTGAACCCTAATTCATAAATCCTAATCTGTTACGTTTGAAGTACAAGCTAAAAAATCCGAGTCACGGTCAACATTTTTTGAATTTTTGGTGTGTAATGATCAGCCACAAAGAATTAGAATAGAATTAATTTCTAAGAAACGGTGTGCATGAAACAATATTAGAGTGCAGAAAATCGAACCCTAATCTATGACGTTAGAAGTACATGCTAAAAAATCCGAGTCACGGTCAACATTTTTTGAAATTTCCGTGTGTAATGATCAGGCAGAATGAATTAGAATAGAATCAATTTCTAAGAAACGGTGTGCATGAAACAATAGAAGAGTGCAGAAAATCGAACCCTAATTCATAAATCTTAATCTTTGACGTTTGAAGTACATGCTAAAAAATCCGAGTCACGGTCAACATTTTTTTAAATTTCCGTGGGTAATGATCAAGCACAATGAATTAGAATAGAATTAATTTCTTAGAAACGGTGTGCAGGAAACAATAAATGAGTGCTGAAAATTGAACCCTAATTCATAAATCCTAATCTGTGACGTTTGAAGTACATGCTAAAAAATCCGAGTCACGGTCAACATTTTTTGAATTTTCGGTGTGTAATGATCAGCCACAAAGAATTAGAATAGAATTAATTTCTAAGAAACGGTGTGCATGAAACAATAGAAGAGTGCAGAAAATCGAACCCTAATCTATGACGTTAGAAGTACATGCTAAAAAATCCGAGTCACGGTCAACATTTTTTTAAATTTCCGTGTGTAATGATCAGGCAGAATGAATTAGAATAGAATTAATTTCTAAGAAACGGTGTGCATGAAACAATAGAAGAGTGCAGAAAATCGAACCCTAATTCATAAATCTTAATCTTTGACGTTTGAAGTACATGCTAAAAAATCTGAGTCACGGTCAACATTTTTTTAAATTTCCGTGGGTAATGATCAAGCACAATGAATTAGAATAGAATTAATTTCTTAGAAACGGTGTGCAGGAAACAATAAAAGAGTGCTGAAAATTGAACCCTAATTCATAAATCCTAATCTGTGACGTTTGAAGTACATGCTAAAAAATCCGAGTCACGGTCAACATTTTTTGAATTTTCCGTGTGTAATGATCAAGCACAATGAATTAGAATAGAATTAATTTCTTAGAAACGGTGTGCAGGAAACAATAAAAGAGTGCTGAAAATTGAACCCTAATTCATAAATCCTAATCTGTGACGTTTGAAGTACATGCTAAAAAATCCGAGTCACGGTCAACATTTTTTGAATTTTCCGTGTGTAATGATCAGGCACAATGAATTAGAATAGAATTAATTTCTTAGAAACGGTGTGCAGGAAACAATAGAAGAGTGCTGAAAATTGAACCCTAATTCATAAATCCTAATCTGTGACGTTTGAAGTACATGCTAAAAAATCCGAGTCACGGTCAACATTTTTTGAATTTTCGGTGTGTAATGATAAGCCACAAAGAATTAGAATAGAATTAATTTCTAAGAAACGGTGTGCATGAAACAATAGAAGAGTGCAGAAAATCGAACCCTAATCTATGACGTTAGAAGTACATGCTAAAAAATCCGAGTCACGGTCAACATTTTTTGAAATTTCTGTGTGTAATGATCAGGCAGAATGAATTAGAATAGAATTAATTTCTAAGAAACGGTGTGCATGAAACAATAGAAGAGTGCAGAAAATCGAACCCTAATTCATAAATCTTAATCTTTGACGTTTCAAGTACATGCTAAAAAATCCGAGTCACGGTCAACATTTTTTTAAATTTCCGTGGGTAATGATCAAGCACAATGAATTAGAATAGAATTAATTTCTTAGAAACGGTGTGCAGGAAACAATAAAAGAGTGCTGAAAATTGAACCCTAATTCATAAATCCTAATCTGTGACGTTTGAAGTACATGCTAAAAAATCCGAGTCACGGTCAACATTTTTTGAATTTTCCGTGTGTAATGATCAGGCACAATGAATTAGAATAGAATTAATTTCTTAGAAACGGTGTGCAGGAAACAATAGAAGAGTGCTGAAAATTGAACCCTAATTCATAAATCCTAATCTGTGACGTTTGAAGTACATGCTACAAAATCCGAGTCACGGTCAACATTTTTTGAATTAAGTCATAAATCCTAATTTGTTACGTTTGAAGTACATACTAAAAAATCCTAGTCACGGTCAACATTTTTTGAAATTTCCGTGTGTAATGATCAGGCACAATGAATTAGAATAGAATTAATTTCTTAGAAACGGTGTGCAGGAAACAATAGAAGAGTGCTGAAAATTGAACCCTAATTCATAAATCCTAATCTGTGACGTTTGAAGTACATGCTAAAAAATCCGAGTCACGGTCAACATTTTTTGAATTTTCCGTGTGTAATGATCAAGCACAATGAATTAGAATAGAATTAATTTCTTAGAAACGGTGTGCAGGAAACAATAAAAGAGTGCTGAAAATTGAACCCTAATTCATAAATCCTAATCTGTGACGTTTGAAGTACATGCTAAAAAATCCGAGTCACGGTCAACATTTTTTGAATTTTCCGTGTGTAATGATCAGGCACAATGAATTAGAATAGAATTAATTTCTTAGAAACGGTGTGCAGGAAACAATAGAAGAGTGCTGAAAATTGAACCCTAATTCATAAATCCTAATCTGTGACGTTTGAAGTACATGCTAAAAAATCCGAGTCACGGTCAACATTTTTTGAATTTTCGGTGTGTAATGATAAGCCACAAAGAATTAGAATAGAATTAATTTCTAAGAAACGGTGTGCATGAAACAATAGAAGAGTGCAGAAAATCGAACCCTAATCTATGACGTTAGAAGTACATGCTAAAAAATCCGAGTCACGGTCAACATTTTTTGAAATTTCTGTGTGTAATGATCAGGCAGAATGAATTAGAATAGAATTAATTTCTAAGAAACGGTGTGCATGAAACAATAGAAGAGTGCAGAAAATCGAACCCTAATTCATAAATCTTAATCTTTGACGTTTCAAGTACATGCTAAAAAATCCGAGTCACGGTCAACATTTTTTTAAATTTCCGTGGGTAATGATCAAGCACAATGAATTAGAATAGAATTAATTTCTTAGAAACGGTGTGCAGGAAACAATAAAAGAGTGCTGAAAATTGAACCCTAATTCATAAATCCTAATCTGTGACGTTTGAAGTACATGCTAAAAAATCCGAGTCACGGTCAACATTTTTTGAATTTTCCGTGTGTAATGATCAGGCACAATGAATTAGAATAGAATTAATTTCTTAGAAACGGTGTGCAGGAAACAATAGAAGAGTGCTGAAAATTGAACCCTAATTCATAAATCCTAATCTGTGACGTTTGAAGTACATGCTACAAAATCCGAGTCACGGTCAACATTTTTTGAATTAAGTCATAAATCCTAATTTGTTACGTTTGAAGTACATACTAAAAAATCCTAGTCACGGTCAACATTTTTTGAAATTTCCGTGTGTAATGATCAGGCACAATGAATTAGAATAGAATTAATTTCTTAGAAACGGTGTGCAGGAAACAATAGAAGAGTGCTGAAAATTGAACCCTAATTCATAAATCCTAATCTGTGACGTTTGAAGTACATGCTAAAAAATCCGAGTCACGGTCAACATTTTTTGACTTTTCGGTGTGTAATGATCAGCCACAAAGAATTAGAATAGAATTAATTTCTAAGAAACGGTGTGCATGAAACAATAGAAGAGTGCAGAAAATCGAACCCTAATCTATGACGTTAGAAGTACATGCTAAAAAATCCGAGTCACGGTCAACATTTTTTGTAATTTCTGTGTGTAATGATCAGGCAGATGAATTAGAATAGAATTAATTTCTAAGAAACGGTGTGCATGAAACAATAGAAGAGTGCAGAAAATCGAACCCTAATTCATAAATCTTAATCTTTGACGTTTCAAGTACATGCTAAAAAATCCGAGTCACGGTCAACATTTTTTTAAATTTCCGTGGGTAATGATCAAGCACAATGAATTAGAATAGAATTAATTTCTTAGAAACGGTGTGCAGGAAACAATAAAAGAGTGCTGAAAATTGAACCCTAATTCATAAATCCTAATCTGTGACGTTTGAAGTACATGCTACAAAATCCGAGTCACGGTCAACATTTTTTGAATTAAGTCATAAATCCTAATTTGTTACGTTTGAAGTACATACTAAAAAATCCTAGTCACGGTCAACATTTTTTGAAATTTCCGTGTGTAATGATCAGGCACAATGAATTAGAATAGAATTAATTTCTTAGAAACGGTGTGCAGGAAACAATAGAAGAGTGCTGAAAATTGAACCCTAATTCATAAATCCTAATCTGTGACGTTTGAAGTACATGCTAAAAAATCCGAGTCACGTTCAACATTTTTTGACTTTTCGGTGTGTAATGATCAGCCACAAAGAATTAGAATAGAATTAATTTCTAAGAAACGGTGTGCATGAAACAATAGAAGAGTGCAGAAAATCGAACCATAATCTATGACGTTAGAAGTACATGCTAAAAAATCCGAGTCACGGTCAACATTTTTTGTAATTTCTGTGTGTAATGATCAGGCAGATGAATTAGAATAGAATTAATTTCTAAGAAACGGTGTGCATGAAACAATAGAAGAGTGCAGAAAATCGAACCCTAATTCATAAATCTAAATCTTTGACGTTTCAAGTACATGCTAAAAAATCCGAGTCACGGTCAACATTTTTTTAAATTTCCGTGGGTAATGATCAAGCACAATGAATTAGAATAGAATTAATTTCTTAGAAACGGTGTGCAGGAAACAATAAAAGAGTGCTGAAAATTGAACCCTAATTCATAAATCCTAATCTGTGACGTTTGAAGTACATGCTACAAAATCCGAGTCACGGTCAACATTTTTTGAATTTTCCGTGTGTAATGATCAGGCACAATGAATTAGAATAGAATTAATTTCTTAGAAACGGTGTGCAGGAAACAATAGAAGAGTGCTGAAAATTGAACCCTAATTCATAAATCCTAATCTGTGACGTTTGAAGTACATGCTAAAAAATCCGAGTCACGGTCAACATTTTTTGAATTTTCGGTGTGTAATGATCAGCCACAAAGAATTAGAATAGAATTAATTTCTAAGAAACGGTGTGCATGAAACAATAGAAGAGTGCAGAAAATCGAACCCTAATTCATAAATCTTAATCTTTGACGTTTGAAGTACATGCTAAAAAATCTGAGTCACGGTCAACATTTTTTTAAATTTCCGTGGGTAATGATCAAGCACAATGAATTAGAATAGAATTAATTTCTTAGAAACGGTGTGCAGGAAACAATAAAAGAGTGCTGAAAATTGAACCCTAATTCATAAATCCTAATCTGTGACGTTTGAAGTACATGCTAAAAAATCCGAGTCACGGTCAACATTTTTTGAATTTTCCGTGTGTAATGATCAAGCACAATGAATTAGAATAGAATTAATTTCTTAGAAACGGTGTGCAGGAAACAATAAAAGAGTGCTGAAAATTGAACCCTAATTCATAAATCCTAATCTGTGACGTTTGAAGTACATGCTAAAAAATCCGAGTCACGGTCAACATTTTTTGAATTTTCCGTGTGTAATGATCAGGCACAATGAATTAGAATAGAATTAATTTCTTAGAAACGGTTTGCAGGAAACAATAGAAGAGTGCTGAAAATTGAACCCTAATTCATAAATCCTAATCTGTGACGTTTGAAGTACATGCTAAAAAATCCGAGTCACGGTCAACATTTTTTGAATTTTCGGTGTGTAATGATCAGCCACAAAGAATTAGAATAGAATTAATTTCTAAGAAACGGTGTGCATGAAACAATAGAAGAGTGCAGAAAATCGAACCCTAATCTATGACGTTAGAAGTACATGCTAAAAAATCCGAGTCACGGTCAACATTTTTTGAAATTTCTGTGTGTAATGATCAGGCAGAATGAATTAGAATAGAATTAATTTCTAAGAAACGGTGTGCATGAAACAATAGAAGAGTGCAGAAAATCGAACCCTAATTCATAAATCTTAATCTTTGACGTTTCAAGTACATGCTAAAAAATCCGAGTCACGGTCAACATTTTTTTAAATTTCCGTGGGTAATGATCAAGCACAATGAATTAGAATAGAATTAATTTCTTAGAAACGGTGTGCAGGAAACAATAAAAGAGTGCTGAAAATTGAACCCTAATTCATAAATCCTAATCTGTGACGTTTGAAGTACATGCTAAAAAATCCGAGTCACGGTCAACATTTTTTGAATTTTCCGTGTGTAATGATCAGGCACAATGAATTAGAATAGAATTAATTTCTTAGAAACGGTGTGCAGGAAACAATAGAAGAGTGCTGAAAATTGAACCCTAATTCATAAATCCTAATCTGTGACGTTTGAAGTACATGCTAAAAAATCCGAGTCACGGTCAACATTTTTTGACTTTTCGGTGTGTAATGATCAGCCACAAAGAATTAGAATAGAATTCATTTCTAAGAAACGGTGTGCATGAAACAATAGAAGAGTGCAGAAAATCGAACCCTAATCTATGACGTTAGAAGTACATGCTAAAAAATCCGAGTCACGGTCAACATTTTTTGTAATTTCTGTGTGTAATGATCAGGCAGATGAATTAGAATAGAATTAATTTCTAAGAAACGGTGTGCATGAAACAATAGAAGAGTGCAGAAAATCGAACCCTAATTCATAAATCTTAATCTTTGACGTTTCAAGTACATGCTAAAAAATCCGAGTCACGGTCAACATTTTTTTAAATTTCCGTGGGTAATGATCAAGCACAATGAATTAGAATAGAATTAATTTCTTAGAAACGGTGTGCAGGAAACAATAAAAGAGTGCTGAAAATTGAACCCTAATTCATAAATCCTAATCTGTGACGTTTGAAGTACATGCTACAAAATCCGAGTCACGGTCAACATTTTTTGAATTAAGTCATAAATCCTAATTTGTTACGTTTGAAGTACATACTAAAAAATCCTAGTCACAGTCAACATTTTTTGAAATTTCCGTGTGTAATGATCAGGCACAATGAATTAGAATAGAATTAATTTCTTAGAAACGGTGTGCAGGAAACAATAGAAGAGTGCTGAAAATTGAACCCTAATTCATAAATCCTAATCTGTGACGTTTGAAGTACATGCTAAAAAATCCGAGTCACGTTCAACATTTTTTGACTTTTCGGTGTGTAATGATCAGCCACAAAGAATTAGAATAGAATTAATTTCTAAGAAACGGTGTGCATGAAACAATAGAAGAGTGCAGAAAATCGAACCCTAATCTATGACGTTAGAAGTACATGCTAAAAAATCCGAGTCACGGTCAACATTTTTTGTAATTTCTGTGTGTAATGATCAGGCAGATGAATAAGAATATTATTAATTTCTAAGAAACGGTGTGCATGAAACAATAGAAGAGTGCAGAAAATCGAACCCTAATTCATAAATCTTAATCTTTGACGTTTCAAGTACATGCTAAAAAATCCGAGTCACGGTCAACATTTTTTTAAATTTCCGTGGGTAATGATCAAGCACAATGAATTAGAATAGAATTAATTTCTTAGAAACGGTGTGCAGGAAACAATAAAAGAGTGCTGAAAATTGAACCCTAATTCATAAATCCTAATCTGTGACGTTTGAAGTACATGCTACAAAATCCGAGTCACGGTCAACATTTTTTGAATTTTCCGTGTGTAATGATCAGGCACAATGAATTAGAATAGAATTAATTTCTTAGAAACGGTGTGCAGGAAACAATAGAAGAGTGCTTAAAATCGAACCCTAAGTCATAAATCCTAATTTGTTACGTTTGAAGTACATACTAAAAAATCCTAGTCACGGTCAACATTTTTTGAAATTTCCGTGTGTAATGATCAGGCACAATGAATTAGAATAGAATTAATTTCTTAGAAACGGTGTGCAGGAAACAATAGAAGAGTGCTGAAAATTGAACCCTAATTCATAAATCCTAATCTGTGACGTTTGAAGTACATGCTAAAAAATCCGAGTCACGTTCAACATTTTTTGACTTTTCGGTGTGTAATGATCAGCCACAAAGAATTAGAATAGAATTAATTTCTAAGAAACGGTGTGCATGAAACAATAGAAGAGTGCAGAAAATCGAACCATAATCTATGACGTTAGAAGTACATGCTAAAAAATCCGAGTCACGGTCAACATTTTTTGTAATTTCTGTGTGTAATGATCAGGCAGATGAATTAGAATAGAATTAATTTCTAAGAAACGGTGTGCATGAAACAATAGAAGAGTGCAGAAAATCGAACCCTAATTCATAAATCTTAATCTTTGACGTTTCAAGTACATGCTAAAAAATCCGAGTCACGGTCAACATTTTTTTAAATTTCCGTGGGTAATGATCAAGCACAATGAATTAGAATAGAATTAATTTCTTAGAAACGGTGTGCAGGAAACAATAAAAGAGTGCTGAAAATTGAACCCTAATTCATAAATCCTAATCTGTGACGTTTGAAGTACATGCTACAAAATCCGAGTCACGGTCAACATTTTTTGAATTTTCCGTGTGTAATGATCAGGCACAATGAATTAGAATAGAATTAATTTCTTAGAAACGGTGTGCAGGAAACAATAGAAGAGTGCTGAAAATTGAACCCTAATTCATAAATCCTAATCTGTGACGTTTGAAGTACATGCTAAAAAATCCGAGTCACGGTCAACATTTTTTGAATTTTCGGTGTGTAATGATCAGCCACAAAGAATTAGAATAGAATTAATTTCTAAGAAACGGTGTGCATGAAACAATAGAAGAGTGCAGAAAATCGAACCCTAATTCATAAATCTTAATCTTTGACGTTTGAAGTACATGCTAAAAAATCTGAGTCACGGTCAACATTTTTTTAAATTTCCGTGGGTAATGATCAAGCACAATGAATTAGAATAGAATTAATTTCTTAGAAACGGTGTGCAGGAAACAATAAAAGAGTGCTGAAAATTGAACCCTAATTCATAAATCCTAATCTGTGACGTTTGAAGTACATGCTAAAAAATCCGAGTCACGGTCAACATTTTTTGAATTTTCCGTGTGTAATGATCAAGCACAATGAATTAGAATAGAATTAATTTCTTAGAAACGGTGTGCAGGAAACAATAAAAGAGTGCTGAAAATTGAACCCTAATTCATAAATCCTAATCTGTGACGTTTGAAGTACATGCTAAAAAATCCGAGTCACGGTCAACATTTTTTGAATTTTCCGTGTGTAATGATCAGGCACAATGAATTAGAATAGAATTAATTTCTTAGAAACGGTGTGCAGGAAACAATAGAAGAGTGCTGAAAATTGAACCCTAATTCATAAATCCTAATCTGTGACGTTTGAAGTACATGCTAAAAAATCCGAGTCACGGTCAACATTTTTTGAATTTTCGGTGTGTAATGATCAGCCACAAAGAATTAGAATAGAATTAATTTCTAAGAAACGGTGTGCATGAAACAATAGAAGAGTGCAGAAAATCGAACCCTAATCTATGACGTTAGAAGTACATGCTAAAAAATCCGAGTCACGGTCAACATTTTTTGAAATTTCTGTGTGTAATGATCAGGCAGAATGAATTAGAATAGAATTAATTTCTAAGAAACGGTGTGCATGAAACAATAGAAGAGTGCAGAAAATCGAACCCTAATTCATAAATCTTAATCTTTGACGTTTCAAGTACATGCTAAAAAATCCGAGTCACGGTCAACATTTTTTTAAATTTCCGTGGGTAATGATCAAGCACAATGAATTAGAATAGAATTAATTTCTTAGAAACGGTGTGCAGGAAACAATAAAAGAGTGCTGAAAATTGAACCCTAATTCATAAATCCTAATCTGTGACGTTTGAAGTACATGCTAAAAAATCCGAGTCACGGTCAACATTTTTTGAATTTTCCGTGTGTAATGATCAGGCACAATGAATTAGAATAGAATTAATTTCTTAGAAACGGTGTGCAGGAAACAATAGAAGAGTGCTGAAAATTGAACCCTAATTCATAAATCCTAATCTGTGACGTTTGAAGTACATGCTAAAAAATCCGAGTCACGGTCAACATTTTTTGACTTTTCGGTGTGTAATGATCAGCCACAAAGAATTAGAATAGAATTAATTTCTAAGAAACGGTGTGCATGAAACAATAGAAGAGTGCAGAAAATCGAACCCTAATCTATGACGTTAGAAGTACATGCTAAAAAATCCGAGTCACGGTCAACATTTTTTGTAATTTCTGTGTGTAATGATCAGGCAGATGAATTAGAATAGAATTAATTTCTAAGAAACGGTGTGCATGAAACAATAGAAGAGTGCAGAAAATCGAACCCTAATTCATAAATCTTAATCTTTGACGTTTCAAGTACATGCTAAAAAATCCGAGTCACGGTCAACATTTTTTTAAATTTCCGTGGGTAATGATCAAGCACAATGAATTAGAATAGAATTAATTTCTTAGAAACGGTGTGCAGGAAACAATAAAAGAGTGCTGAAAATTGAACCCTAATTCATAAATCCTAATCTGTGACGTTTGAAGTACATGCTACAAAATCCGAGTCACGGTCAACATTTTTTGAATTTTCCGTGTGTAATGATCAGGCACAATGAATTAGAATAGAATTAATTTCTTAGAAACGGTGTGCAGGAAACAATAGAAGAGTGCTTAAAATCGAACCCTAAGTCATAAATCCTAATTTGTTACGTTTGAAGTACATACTAAAAAATCCTAGTCACGGTCAACATTTTTTGAAATTTCCGTGTGTAATGATCAGGCACAATGAATTAGAATAGAATTAATTTCTTAGAAACGGTGTGCAGGAAACAATAGAAGAGTGCTGAAAATTGAACCCTAATTCATAAATCCTAATCTGTTACGTTTGAAGTACATGCTAAAAAATCCGAGTCACAGTCAACATTTTTTGAATTTTTGGTCTGTAATGAGAAGCCACCAAGAATTAGAATAGAATTAATTTCTAAGAAACGGTGTGCATGAAACAATATTAGAGTGCAGAAAATCGAACCCTAATCTATGACGTTAGAAGTACATGCTAAAAAATCCGAGTCACGGTCAACATTTTTTGAAATTTCCGTGTGTAATGATCAGGCAGAATGAATTAGAATAGAATCAATTTCTAAGAAACGGTGTGCATGAAACAATCGGAGAGTGCAGAAAATCGAACCCTAATTCATAAATCTTAATCTTTGACGTTTGAAGTACATGCTAAAAAATCCGAGTCACGGTCAACATTTTTTTAAATTTCCGTGGGTAATGATCAAGCACAATGAATTAGAATAGAATTAATTTCTTAGAAACGGTGTGCAGGAAACAATAAAAGAGTGCTGAAAATTGAACCCTAATTCATAAATCCTAATCTGTGACGTTTGAAGTACATGCTAAAAAATCCGAGTCACGGTCAACATTTTTTGAATTTTCCGTGTGTAATGATCAGGCACAATGAATTAGAATAGAATTAATTTCTTAGAAACGGTGTGCAGGAAACAATAGAAGAGTGCTTAAAATCGAACCCTAAGTCATAAATCCTAATTTGTTACGTTTGAAGTACATACTAAAAAATCCTAGTCACGGTCAACATTTTTTGAAATTTCCGTGTGTAATGATCAGGCACATTGAATTAGAATAGAATTAATTTCTTAGAAACGGTGTGCAGGAAACAATAGAAGAGTGCTGAAAATTGAACCCTAATTCATAAATCCTAATCTGTGACGTTTGAAGTACATGCTAAAAAATCCGAGTCACGGTCAACATTTTTTGAATTTTCGGTGTGTAATGATCAGCCACAAAGAATTAGAATAGAATTAATTTCTAAGAAACGGTGTGCATGAAACAATAGAAGAGTGCAGAAAATCGAACCCTAATCTATGACGTTAGAAGTACATGCTAAAAAATCCGAGTCACGGTCAACATTTTTTGAAATTTCCGTGTGTAATGATCAGGCAGAATGAATTAGAATAGAATTAATTTCTAAGAAACGGTGTGCATGAAACAATAGAAGAGTGCAGAAAATCGAACCCTAATTCATAAATCTTAATCTTTGACGTTTGAAGTACATGCTAAAAATTCCGAGTCACGGTCAACATTTTATTAAATTTCCGTGGGTAATGATCAAGCACAATGAATTAGAATAGAATTAATTTCTTAGAAACGGTGTGCAGGAAACAATAAAAGAGTGCTGAAAATTGAACCCTAATTCATAAATCCTAATCTGTGACGTTTGAAGTACATGCTAAAAAATCCGAGTCACGGTCAACATTTTTTGAAATTTCCGTGTGTAATGATCAGGCACAATAAATTAGAATAGAATTAATTTCTTAGAAACGGTGTGCTGGAAACAATAGAAGAGTGCTGAAAATTGAACCCTAATTCATAAATCCTAATCTGTGACGTTTGAAGTACATACTACAAAATCCGAGTCACGGTCAACATTTTTTGAATTTTCCGTGTGTAATGATCAGGCACAATGAATTAGAATAGAATTAATTTCTTAGAAACGGTGTGCAGGAAATAATAGAAGAGTGCTTAAAATCGAACCCTAAGTCATAAATCCTAATTTGTTACGTTTGAAGTACATACTAAAAAATCCTAGTCACGGTCAACATTTTTTGAAATTTCCTAGTGTAATGATCAGGCACAATGAATTAGAATAGAATTAATTTCTTAGAAACGGTGTGCAGGAAACAATAGAAGAGTGCTGAAAATTGAACCCTAATTCATAAATCCTAATCTGTTACGTTTGAAGTACATGCTAAAAAATCCGAGTCACGGTCAACATTTTTTGAATTTTTGGTGTGTAATGATAAGCCACAAAGAATTAGAATAG
Source organism: Cucurbita pepo subsp. pepo (assembly GCF_057944985.1). NCBI lineage: Eukaryota > Viridiplantae > Streptophyta > Magnoliopsida > Cucurbitales > Cucurbitaceae > Cucurbita > Cucurbita pepo. The sequence continues at coordinate 4,824,360 of NC_141816.1, read as the reverse complement.
AATTAATTTCTAAGAAACGGTGTGCATGAAACAATATTAGAGTGCAGAAAATCGAACCCTAATCTATGACGTTAGAAGTACATGCTAAAAAATCCGAGTCACGGTCAACATTTTTTGAAATTTCCGTGTGTAATGATCAGGCAGAATGAATTAGAATAGAATTAATTTCTAAGAAACGGTGTGCATGAAACAATAGAAGAGTGCAGAAAATCGAACCCTAATTCATAAATCTTAATCTTTGACGTTTGAAGTACATGCTAAAAAATCCGAGTCACGGTCAACATTTTTTTAAATTTCCGTGGGTAATGATCAAGCACAATGAATTAGAATAGAATTAATTTCTTAGAAACGGTGTGCAGGAAACAATAAAAGAGTGCTGAAAATTGAACCCTAATTCATAAATCCTAATCTGTGACGTTTGAAGTACATGCTAAAAAATCCGAGTCACGGTCAACATTTTTTGAATTTTCCGTGTGTAATGATCAGGCACAATGAATTAGAATAGAATTAATTTCTTAGAAACGGTGTGCAGGAAACAATAGAAGAGTGCTGAAAATTGAACCCTAATTCATAAATCCTAATCTGTGACGTTTGAAGTACATGCTATAAAATCCGAGTCACGGTCAACATTTTTTGAATTTTCGGTGTGTAATGATCAGCCACAAAGAATGAGAATAGAATTAATTTCTAAGAAACGGTGTGCATGAAACAATAGAAGAGTGCAGAAAATCGAACCCTAATCTATGACGTTAGAAGTACATGCTAAAAAATCCGAGTCACGGTCAACATTTTTTGAAATTTCCGTGTGTAATGATCAGGCAGAATGAATTAGAATAGAGTTAATTTCTAAGAAATGGTGTGCATGAAACAATAGAAGAGTGCAGAAAATCGAACCCTAATTCATAAATCTTAATCTTTGACGTTTGAAGTACATGCTAAAAAATCCGAGTCACGGTCAACATTTTTTTAAATTTCCGTGGGTAATGATCAAGCACAATGAATTAGAATAGAATTAATTTCTTAGAAACGGTGTGCAGGAAACAATAAAAGAGTGCTGAAAATTGAACCCTAATTCATAAATCCTAATCTGTGACGTTGGAAGTACATGCTAAAAAATCCGAGTCACGGTCAACATTTTTTGAATTTTCCGTGTGTAATGATCAGGCACAATGAATTAGAATAGAATTAATTTCTTAGAAACGGTGTGCAGGAAACAATAGAAGAGTGCTGAAAATTGAACCCTAATTCATAAATCCTAATCTGTGACGTTTGAAGTACATGCTATAAAATCCGAGTCACGGTCAACATTTTTTGAATTTTCGGTGTGTAATGATCAGCCACAAAGAATTAGAATAGAATTAATTTCTAAGAAACGGTGTGCATGAAACAATATTAGAGTGCAGAAAATCGAACCCTAATCTATGACGTTAGAAGTACATGCTAAAAAATCCGAGTCACGGTCAACATTTTTTGAAATTTCCGTGTGTAATGATCAGCCACAAAGAATGAGAATAGAATTAATTTCTAAGAAACGGTGTGCATGAAACAATAGAAGAGTGCAGAAAATCGAACCCTAATCTATGACGTTAGAAGTACATGCTAAAAAATCCGAGTCACGGTCAACATTTTTTGAAATTTCCGTGTGTAATGATCAGGCAGAATGAATTAGAATAGAGTTAATTTCTAAGAAACGGTGTGCATGAAACAATAGAAGAGTGCAGAAAATCGAACCCTAATTCATAAATCTTAATCTTTGACGTTTGAAGTACATGCTAAAAAATCCGAGTCACGGTCAACATTTTTTTAAATTTCCGTGGGTAATGATCAAGCACAATGAATTAGAATAGAATTAATTTCTTAGAAACGGTGTGCAGGAAACAATAAAAGAGTGCTGAAAATTGAACCCTAATTCATAAATCCTAATCTGTGACGTTTGAAGTACATGCTAAAAAATCCGAGTCACGGTCAACATTTTTTGAAATTTCCGTAAGTAATGATCAGGCACAATGAATTAGAATAGAATTAATTTCTTAGAAACGGTGTGCAGGAAACAATAGAAGAGTGCTGAAAATTGAACCCTAATTCATAAATCCTAATCTGTGACGTTTGAAGTACATGCTACAAAATCCGAGTCACGGTCAACATTTTTTGAATTTTCCGTGTGTAATGATCAGGCACAATGAATTAGAATAGAATTAATTTCATAGAAACGGTGTGCAGGAAACAATAGAAGAGTGCTGAAAATTGAACCCTAATTCATAAATCTTAATCTGTGACGTTTGAAGTACATGCTAAAAAATCTGAGTCACGGTCAACATTTTTTTAAATTTCCGTGGGTAATGATCAAGCACAATGAATTAGAATAGAATTAATTTCTTAGAAACGGTGTGCAGGAAACAATAAAAGAGTGCTGAAAATTGAACCCTAATTCATAAATCCTAATCTGTGACGTTTGAAGTACATGCTAAAAAATCCGAGTCACGGTCAACATTTTTTGAATTTTCCGTGTGTAATGATCAGGCACAATGAATTAGAATAGAATTAATTTCTTAGAAACGGTGTGCAGGAAACAATAGAAGAGTGCTGAAAATTGAACCCTAATTCATAAATCCTAATCTGTGACGTTTGAAGTACATGCTAAAAAATCCGAGTCACGGTCAACATTTTTTGAATTTTCGGTGTGTAATGATCAGCCACAAAGAATTAGAATAGAATTAATTTCTAAGAAACGGTGTGCATGAAACAATAGAAGAGTGCAGAAAATCGAACCCTAATCTATGACGTTAGAAGTACATGCTAAAAAATCCGAGTCACGGTCAACATTTTTTGAAATTTCCGTGTGTAATGATCAGGCAGAATGAATTAGAATAGAATTAATTTCTAAGAAACGGTGTGCATGAAACAATAGAAGAGTGCAGAAAATCGAACCCTAATTCATAAATCTTAATCTTTGACGTTTGAAGTACATGCTAAAAATTCCGAGTCACGGTCAACATTTTATTAAATTTCCGTGGGTAATGATCAAGCACAATGAATTAGAATAGAATTAATTTCTTAGAAACGGTGTGCAGGAAACAATAAAAGAGTGCTTAAAATTGAACCCTAATTCATAAATCCTAATCTGTGACGTTTGAAGTACATGCTAAAAAATCCGAGTCACGGTCAACATTTTTTGAAATTTCCGTGTGTAATGATCAGGCACAATAAATTAGAATAGAATTAATTTCTTAGAAACGGTGTGCTGGAAACAATAGAAGAGTGCTGAAAATTGAACCCTAATTCATAAATCCTAATCTGTGACGTTTGAAGTACATGCTACAAAATCCGAGTCACGGTCAACATTTTTTGAATTTTCCGTGTGTAATGATCAGGCACAATGAATTAGAATAGAATTAATTTCTTAGAAACGGTGTGCAGGAAATAATAGAAGAGTGCTTAAAATCGAACCCTAAGTCATAAATCCTAATTTGTTACGTTTGAAGAACATACTAAAAAATCCTAGTCACGGGCAACATTTTTTTAAATTTCCTTGTGTAATGATCAGGCACAATGAATTAGAATAGAATTAATTTCTTAGAAACGGTGTGCAGGAAACAATAGAAGAGTGCTGAAAATTGAACCCTAATTCATAAATCCTAATCTGTTACGTTTGAAGTACATGCTAAAAAATCCGAGTCACGGTCAACATTTTTTGAATTTTTGGTGTGTAATGATAAGCCACAAAGAATTAGAATAGAATTAATTTCTAAGAAACGGTGTGCATGAAACAATATTAGAGTGCAGAAAATCGAACCCTAATCTATGACGTTAGAAGTACATGCTAAAAAATCCGAGTCACGGTCAACATTTTTTGAAATTTCCGTGTGTAATGATCAGGCAGAATGAATTAGAATAGAATTAATTTCTAAGAAACGGTGTGCATGAAACAATAGAAGAGTGCAGAAAATCAAACCCTAATTCATAAATCTTAATCTTTGACGTTTGAAGTACATGCTAAAAAATCCGAGTCACGGTCAACATTTTTTTAAATTTCCGTGGGTAATGATCAAGCACAATGAATTAGAATAGAATTAATTTCTTAGAAACGGTGTGCAGGAAACAATAAAAGAGTGCTGAAAATTGAACCCTAATTCATAAATCCTAATCTGTGACGTTTGAAGTACATGCTAAAAAATCCGAGTCACGGTCAACATTTTTTGAGTTTTCCGTGTGTAATGATCAGGCACAATGAATTAGAATAGAATTAATTTCTTAGAAACGGTGTGCAGGAAACAATAAAAGAGTGCTGAAAATTGAACCCTAATTCATAAATCCTAATCTGTGACGTTTGAAGTACATGCTAAAAAATCCGAGTCACGGTCAACATTTTTTGAATTTTCCGTGTGTAATGATCAGGCACAATGAATTAGAATAGAATTAATTTCATAGAAACGGTGTGCAGGAAACAATAGAAGAGTGCTGAAAATTGAACCCTAATTCATAAATCTTAATCTGTGACGTTTGAAGTACATGCTAAAAAATCTGAGTCACGGTCAACATTTTTTTAAATTTCCGTGGGTAATGATCAAGCACAATGAATTAGAATAGAATTAATTTCTTAGAAACGGTGTGCAGGAAACAATAAAAGAGTGCTGAAAATTGAACCCTAATTCATAAATCCTAATCTGTGACGTTTGAAGTACATGCTACAAAATCCGAGTCACGGTCAACATTTTTTGAATTTTCCGTGTGTAATGATCAGGCACAATGAATTAGAATAGAATTAATTTCTTAGAAACGGTGTGCAGGAAACAATAGAAGAGTGCTGAAAATTGAACCCTAATTCATAAATCCTAATCTGTGACGTTTGAAGTACATGCTAAAAAATCCGAGTCACGGTCAACATTTTTTGAATTTTCGGTGTGTAATGATCAGCCACAAAGAATTAGAATAGAATTAATTTCTAAGAAACGGTGTGCATGAAACAATAGAAGAGTGCAGAAAATCGAACCCTAATCTATGACCTTAGAAGTACATGCTAAAAAATCCGAGTCACGGTCAACATTTTTTGAAATTTCAGTGTGTAATGATCAGGCAGAATGAATTAGAATAGAATTAATTTCTAAGAAACGGTGTGCATGAAACAATAGAAGAGTGCAGAAAATCGAACCATAATTCATAAATCTTAATCTTTGACGTTTGAAGTACATGTTAAAAAATCCGAGTCACGGTCAACATTTTTTTAAATTTCCGTGGGTAATGATCAAGCACAATGAATTAGAATAGAATTAATTTCTTAGAAACGGTGTGCAGGAAACAATAAAAGAGTGCTGAAAATTGAACCCTAATTCATAAATCCTAATCTGTGACGTTTGAAGTACATGCTAAAAAATCCGAGTCACGGTCAACATTTTTTGAAATTTCCGTAAGTAATGATCAGGCACAATGAATTAGAATAGAATTAATTTCTTAGAAACGGTGTGCAGGAAACAATAGAAGAGTGCTGAAAATTGAACCCTAATTCATAAATCCTAATCTGTGACGTTTGAAGTACATGCTACAAAATCCGAGTCACGGTCAACATTTTTTGAATTTTCCGTGTGTAATGATCAGGCACAATGAATTAGAATAGAATTAATTTCTTAGAAACGGTGTGCATGAAACAATAGAAGAGTGCAGAAAATCGAACCCTAATTCATAAATCTTAATCTTTGACGTTTGAAGTACATGCTAAAAAATCCGAGTCACGGTCAACATTTTTTTAAATTTCCGTGGGTAATGATCAAGCACAATGAATTAGAATAGAATTAATTTCTTAGAAACGGTGTGCAGGAAACAATAAAAGAGTGCTGAAAATTGAACCCTAATTCATAAATCCTAATCTGTGACGTTTGAAGTACATGCTAAAAAATCCGAGTCACGGTCAACATTTTTTGAATTTTCCGTGTGTAATGATCAGGCACAATGAATTAGAATAGAATTAATTTCTTAGAAACGGTGTGCAGGAAACAATAGAAGAGTGCTGAAAATTGAACCCTAATTCATAAATCCTAATCTGTGACGTTTGAAGTACATGCTAAAAAATCCGAGTCACGGTCAACATTTTTTGAATTTTCGGTGTGTAATGATCAGCCACAAAGAATTAGAATAGAATTAATTTCTAAGAAACGGTGTGCATGAAACAATAGAAGAGTGCAGAAAATCGAACCCTAATCTATGACGTTAGAAGTACATGCTAAAAAATCCGAGTCACGGTCAACATTTTTTGAAATTTCCGTGTGTAATGATCAGGCAGAATGAATTAGAATAGAATTAATTTCTAAGAAACGGTGTGCATGAAACAATAGAAGAGTGCAGAAAATCGAACCCTAATTCATAAATCTTAATCTTTGACGTTTGAAGTACATGCTAAAAATTCCGAGTCACGGTCAACATTTTATTAAATTTCCGTGGGTAATGATCAAGCACAATGAATTAGAATAGAATTAATTTCTTAGAAACGGTGTGCAGGAAACAATAAAAGAGTGCTGAAAATTGAACCCTAATTCATAAATCCTAATCTGTGACGTTTGAAGTACATGCTAAAAAATCCGAGTCACGGTCAACATTTTTTGAAATTTCCGTGTGTAATGATCAGGCACAATAAATTAGAATAGAATTAATTTCTTAGAAACGGTGTGCTGGAAACAATAGAAGAGTGCTGAAAATTGAACCCTAATTCATAAATCCTAATCTGTGACGTTTGAAGTACATGCTACAAAATCCGAGTCACGGTCAACATTTTTTGAATTTTCCGTGTGTAATGATCAGGCACAATGAATTAGAATAGAATTAATTTCTTAGAAACGGTGTGCAGGAAATAATAGAAGAGTGCTTAAAATCGAACCCTAAGTCATAAATCCTAATTTGTTACGTTTGAAGTACATACTAAAAAATCCTAGTCACGGGCAACATTTTTTGAAATTTCCTTGTGTAATGATCAGGCACAATGAATTAGAATAGAATTAATTTCTTAGAAACGGTGTGCAGGAAACAATAGAAGAGTGCTGAAAATTGAACCCTAATTCATAAATCCTAATCTGTTACGTTTGAAGTACATGCTAAAAAATCCGAGTCACGGTCAACATTTTTTGAATTTTTGGTGTGTAATGATAAGCCACAAAGAATTAGAATAGAATTAATTTCTAAGAAACGGTGTGCATGAAACAATATTAGAGTGCAGAAAATCGAACCCTAATCTATGACGTTAGAAGTACATGCTAAAAAATCCGAGTCACGGTCAACATTTTTTGAAATTTCCGTGTGTAATGATCAGGCAGAATGAATTAGAATAGAATTAATTTCTAAGAAACGGTGTGCATGAAACAATAGAAGAGTGCAGAAAATCAAACCCTAATTCATAAATCTTAATCTTTGACGTTTGAAGTACATGCTAAAAAATCCGAGTCACGGTCAACATTTTTTTAAATTTCCGTGGGTAATGATCAAGCACAATGAATTAGAATAGAATTAATTTCTTAGAAACGGTGTGCAGGAAACAATAAAAGAGTGCTGAAAATTGAACCCTAATTCATAAATCCTAATCTGTGACGTTTGAAGTACATGCTAAAAAATCCGAGTCACGGTCAACATTTTTTGAGTTTTCCGTGTGTAATGATCAGGCACAATGAATTAGAATAGAATTAATTTCTTAGAAACGGTGTGCAGGAAACAATAAAAGAGTGCTGAAAATTGAACCCTAATTCATAAATCCTAATCTGTGACGTTTGAAGTACATGCTAAAAAATCCGAGTCACGGTCAACATTTTTTGAATTTTCCGTGTGTAATGATCAGGCACAATGAATTAGAATAGAATTAATTTCATAGAAACGGTGTGCAGGAAACAATAGAAGAGTGCTGAAAATTGAACCCTAATTCATAAATCTTAATCTGTGACGTTTGAAGTACATGCTAAAAAATCTGAGTCACGGTCAACATTTTTTTAAATTTCCGTGGGTAATGATCAAGCACAATGAATTAGAATAGAATTAATTTCTTAGAAACGGTGTGCAGGAAACAATAAAAGAGTGCTGAAAATTGAACCCTAATTCATAAATCCTAATCTGTGACGTTTGAAGTACATGCTACAAAATCCGAGTCACGGTCAACATTTTTTGAATTTTCCGTGTGTAATGATCAGGCACAATGAATTAGAATAGAATTAATTTCTTAGAAACGGTGTGCAGGAAACAATAGAAGAGTGCTGAAAATTGAACCCTAATTCATAAATCCTAATCTGTGACGTTTGAAGTACATGCTAAAAAATCCGAGTCACGGTCAACATTTTTTGAATTTTCGGTGTGTAATGATCAGCCACAAAGAATTAGAATAGAATTAATTTCTAAGAAACGGTGTGCATGAAACAATAGAAGAGTGCAGAAAATCGAACCCTAATCTATGACCTTAGAAGTACATGCTAAAAAATCCGAGTCACGGTCAACATTTTTTGAAATTTCAGTGTGTAATGATCAGGCAGAATGAATTAGAATAGAATTAATTTCTAAGAAACGGTGTGCATGAAACAATAGAAGAGTGCAGAAAATCGAACCATAATTCATAAATCTTAATCTTTGACGTTTGAAGTACATGTTAAAAAATCCGAGTCACGGTCAACATTTTTTTAAATTTCCGTGGGTAATGATCAAGCACAATGAATTAGAATAGAATTAATTTCTTAGAAACGGTGTGCAGGAAACAATAAAAGAGTGCTGAAAATTGAACCCTAATTCATAAATCCTAATCTGTGACGTTTGAAGTACATGCTAAAAAATCCGAGTCACGGTCAACATTTTTTGAAATTTCCGTAAGTAATGATCAGGCACAATGAATTAGAATAGAATTAATTTCTTAGAAACGGTGTGCAGGAAACAATAGAAGAGTGCTGAAAATTGAACCCTAATTCATAAATCCTAATCTGTGACGTTTGAAGTACATGCTACAAAATCCGAGTCACGGTCAACATTTTTTGAATTTTCCGTGTGTAATGATCAGGCACAATGAATTAGAATAGAATTAATTTCTTAGAAACGGTGTGCATGAAACAATAGAAGAGTGCAGAAAATCGAACCCTAATTCATAAATCTTAATCTTTGACGTTTGAAGTACATGCTAAAAAATCCGAGTCACGGTCAACATTTTTTTAAATTTCCGTGGGTAATGATCAAGCACAATGAATTAGAATAGAATTAATTTCTTAGAAACGGTGTGCAGGAAACAATAAAAGAGTGCTGAAAATTGAACCCTAATTCATAAATCCTAATCTGTGACGTTTGAAGTACATGCTAAAAAATCCGAGTCACGGTCAACATTTTTTGAAATTTCCGTGTGTAATGATCAGGCACAATGAATTAGAATAGAATTAATTTCTTAGAAACGGTGTGCAGGAAACAATAGAAGAGTGCTGAAAATTGAACCCTAATTCATAAATCCTAATCTGTGAGGTTTGAAGTACATGCTACAAAATCCGAGTCACGGTCAACATTTTTTGAATTTTCCGTGTGTAATGATCAGGCACAATGAATTAGAATAGAATTAATTTCTTAGAAACGGTGTGCAGGAAACAATAGAAGAGTGCTGAAAATTGAACCCTAATTCATAAATCCTAATCTGTGACGTTTGAAGTACATGCTAAAAAATCCGAGTCACGGTCAACATTTTTTATATTTTCGGTGTGTAATGATCAGCCACAAAGAATTAGAATAGAATTAATTTCTAATAAACGGTGTGCATGAAACAATAGAAGAGTGCAGAAAATCGAACCCTAATCTATGACGTTAGAAGTACATGCTAAAAAATCCGAGTCACGGTCAACATTTTTTGAAATTTCCGTGTGTAATGATCAGGCAGAATGAATTAGAATAGAATTAATTTCTAAGAAACGGTGTGCATGAAACAATAGAAGAGTGCAGAAAATCGAACCCTAATTCATAAATCTTAATCTGTGACGTTTGAAGTACATGCTAAAAAATCCGAGTCACGGTCAACATTTTTTTAAATTTCCGTGGGTAATGATCAAGCACAATGAATTGGAATAGTATTAATTTCTTAGAAACGGTGTGCAGGAAACAATAGAAGAGTGCTGAAAATTGAACCCTAATTCATAAATCCTAATCTGTGACGTTTGAAGTACATGCTAAAAAATCCGAGTGACGTTCAACATTTTTTGAATTTTCTGTGTGTAATGATCAGGCACAATGAATTAGAATAGAATTAATTTCTTAGAAACGGTGTGCAGGAAACAATAGAAGAGTGCTGAAAATTGAACACTAATTCATAAATCCTAATTTGTGACGTTTGAAGTACATGCTACAAAATCCGAGTCACGGTCAACATTTTTTGAATTTTCCGTGTGTAATGATCAGGCACAATGAATTAGAATAGAATTAATTTCTTAGAAACGGTGTGCAGGAAACAATAGAAGAGTGCTGAAAATTGAACCCTAATTCATAAATCCTAATCTGTGACGTTTGAAGTACATGCTACAAAATCCGAGTCACGGTCAACATTTTTTGAATTTTCCGTGTGTAATGATCAGGCACAATGAATTAGAATAGAATTAATTTCTTAGAAACGGTGTGCATGAAACAATAGAAGAGTGCAGAAAATCGAACCCTAATTCATAAATCTTAATCTTTGACGTTTCAAGTACATGCTAAAAAATCCGAGTCACGGTCAACATTTTTTTAAATTTCCGTGGGTAATGATCAAGCACAATGAATTAGAATAGAATTAATTTCTTAGAAACGGTGTGCAGGAAACAATAAAAGAGTGCTGAAAATTGAACCCTAATTCATAAATCCTAATCTGTGACGTTTGAAGTACATGCTAAAAAATCCGAGTCGCGGTCAACATTTTTTGAAATTTTCGTGTGTAATGATCAGGCATAATGAATTAGAATAGAATTAATTTCTAAGAAACTGTGTGCAGACAACAATAGAACAGTGCTGAAAATCGAACCCTAATTCATAAATCCTAATTTGTTACGTTTGAAGTACATGCTAAAAAATCCGAGTCACGGTCAACATTTTTTGAAATTTCCGTGTGTAATGATCAGGCACAATGAATTAGAATAGAATTAATTTCTAATAAACGGTGTGCATGAAACAATAGAAGAGTGCAGAAAATCGAACCCTAATCTATGACGTTAGAAGTACATGCTAAAAAATCCGAGTCACGGTCAACATTTTTTGAAATTTCCGTGTGTAATGATCAGGCAGAATGAATTAGAATAGAATTAATTTCTAAGAAACGGTGTGCATGAAACAATAGAAGAGTGCAGAAAATCGAACCCTAATTCATAAATCTTAATCTGTGACGTTTGAAGTACATGCTAAAAAATCCGAGTCACGGTCAACATTTTTTTAAATTTCCGTGGGTAATGATCAAGCACAATGAATTGGAATAGTATTAATTTCTTAGAAACGGTGTGCAGGAAACAATAGAAGAGTGCTGAAAATTGAACCCTAATTCATAAATCCTAATCTGTGACGTTTGAAGTACATGCTAAAAAATCCGAGTGACGTTCAACATTTTTTGAATTTTCTGTGTGTAATGATCAGGCACAATGAATTAGAATAGAATTAATTTCTTAGAAACGGTGTGCAGGAAACAATAGAAGAGTGCTGAAAATTGAACACTAATTCATAAATCCTAATTTGTGACGTTTGAAGTACATGCTACAAAATCCGAGTCACGGTCAACATTTTTTGAATTTTCCGTGTGTAATGATCAGGCACAATGAATTAGAATAGAATTAATTTCTTAGAAACGGTGTGCAGGAAACAATAGAAGAGTGCTGAAAATTGAACCCTAATTCATAAATCCTAATCTGTGACGTTTGAAGTACATGCTACAAAATCCGAGTCACGGTCAACATTTTTTGAATTTTCCGTGTGTAATGATCAGGCACAATGAATTAGAATAGAATTAATTTCTTAGAAACGGTGTGCATGAAACAATAGAAGAGTGCAGAAAATCGAACCCTAATTCATAAATCTTAATCTTTGACGTTTCAAGTACATGCTAAAAAATCCGAGTCACGGTCAACATTTTTTTAAATTTCCGTGGGTAATGATCAAGCACAATGAATTAGAATAGAATTAATTTCTTAGAAACGGTGTGCAGGAAACAATAAAAGAGTGCTGAAAATTGAACCCTAATTCATAAATCCTAATCTGTGACGTTTGAAGTACATGCTAAAAAATCCGAGTCGCGGTCAACATTTTTTGAAATTTTCGTGTGTAATGATCAGGCATAATGAATTAGAATAGAATTAATTTCTAAGAAACTGTGTGCAGACAACAATAGAACAGTGCTGAAAATCGAACCCTAATTCATAAATCCTAATTTGTTACGTTTGAAGTACATGCTAAAAAATCCGAGTCACGGTCAACATTTTTTGAAATTTCCGTGTGTAATGATCAGGCACAATGAATTAGAATAGAATTAATTTCTAAGAAACGGTGTGCAGGAAACAATAGAAGAGTGCAGAAAATCGAACCCTAATCTATGACGTTAGAAGTACATGCTAAAAAATCCGAGTCACGGTCAACATTTTTTGAAATTTCCGTGTGTAATGATCAGCCACAAAGAATGAGAATAGAATTAATTTCTAAGAAACGGTGTGCATGAAACAATAGAAGAGTGCAGAAAATCGAACCCTAATCTATGACCTTAGAAGTACATGCTAAAAAATCCGAGTCACGGTCAACATTTTTTGAAATTTCAGTGTGTAATGATCAGGCAGAATGAATTAGAATAGAATTAATTTCTAAGAAACGGTGTGCATGAAACAATAGAAGAGTGCAGAAAATCGAACCCTAATTCATAAATCTTAATCTTTGACGTTTGAAGTACATGTTAAAAAATCCGAGTCACGGTCAACATTTTTTTAAATTTCCGTGGGTAATGATCAAGCACAATGAATTAGAATAGAATTAATTTCTTAGAAACGGTGTGCAGGAAACAATAAAAGAGTGCTGAAAATTGAACCCTAATTCATAAATCCTAATCTGTGACGTTTGAAGTACATGCTAAAAAATCCGAGTCACGGTCAACATTTTTTGAAATTTCCGTAAGTAATGATCAGGCACAATGAATTAGAATAGAATTAATTTCTTAGAAACGGTGTGCAGGAAACAATAGAAGAGTGCTGAAAATTGAACCCTAATTCATAAATCCTAATCTGTGACGTTTGAAGTACATGCTACAAAATCCGAGTCACGGTCAACATTTTTTGAATTTTCCGTGTGTAATGATCAGGCACAATGAATTAGAATAGAATTAATTTCTTAGAAACGGTGTGCATGAAACAATAGAAGAGTGCAGAAAATCGAACCCTAATTCATAAATCTTAATCTTTGACGTTTCAAGTACATGCTAAAAAATCCGAGTCACGGTCAACATTTTTTTAAATTTCCGTGGGTAATGATCAAGCACAATGAATTAGAATAGAATTAATTTCTTAGAAACGGTGTGCAGGAAACAATAAAAGAGTGCTGAAAATTGAACCCTAATTCATAAATCCTAATCTGTGACGTTTGAAGTACATGCTAAAAAATCCGAGTCACGGTCAACATTTTTTGAAATTTTCGTGTGTAATGATCAGGCACAATGAATTAGAATAGAATTAATTTCTTAGAAACGGTGTGCAGGAAACAATAGAAGAGTGCTGAAAATTGAACCCTAATTCATAAATCCTAATCTGTGAGGTTTGAAGTACATGCTACAAAATCCGAGTCACGGTCAACATTTTTTGAATTTTCCGTGTGTAATGATCAGGCACAATGAATTAGAATAGAATTAATTTCTTAGAAACGGTGTGCAGGAAACAATAGAAGAGTGCTGAAAATTGAACCCTAATTCATAAATCCTAATCTGTGAGGTTTGAAGTACATGCTACAAAATCCGAGTCACGGTCAACATTTTTTGAATTTTCCGTGTGTAATGATCAGGCACAATGAATTAGAATAGAATTAATTTCTTAGAAACGGTGTGCAGGAAACAATAGAAGAGTGCTGAAAATTGAACCCTAATTCATAAATCCTAATCTGTTACGTTTGAAGTACATGCTAAAAAATCCGAGTCACGGTCAACATTTTTTGAAATTTCTGTGTGTAATGATCAGGCACAATGAATTAGAATAGAATTAATTTCTTAGAAACGGTGTGCAGGAAACAATAGAAGAGTGCTGAAAATTGAACCCTAATTCATAAATCCTAATCTGTGACGTTTGAAGTACATGCTAAAAAATCCGAGTCACGGTCAACATTTTTTGAATTTTCGGTGTGTAATGATCAGCCACAAAGAATTAGAATAGAATTAATTTCTAAGAAACGGTGTGCATGAAACAATAGAAGAGTGCAGAAAATCGAACCCTAATCTATGACGTTAGAAGTACATGCTAAAAAATCCGAGTCACGGTCAACATTTTTTGAAATTTCCGTGTGTAATGATCAGGCAGAATGAATTAGAATAGAATTAATTTCTAAGAAACGGTGTGCATGAAACAATAGAAGAGTGCAGAAAATTGAACCCTAATTCATAAATCCTAATCTCTGACGTTTGAAGTACATACTAAAAAATCCGAGTCGCGGTCAACATTTTTTGAAATTTTCGTGTGTAATGATCAGGCATAATGAATTAGAATAGAATTAATTTCTAAGAAACTGTGTGCAGACAACAATAGAACAGTGCTGAAAATCGAACCCTAATTCATAAATCCTAATTTGTTACGTTTGAAGTACATGCTAAAAAATCCGAGTCACGGTCAACATTTTTTGAAATTTCCGTGTGTAATGATCAGGCACAATGAATTAGAATAGAATTAATTTCTAAGAAACGGTGTGCAGGAAACAATAGAAGAGTGCAGAAAATCGAACCCTATGTCATAAATCCTAATTTGTTAAGTTTGAAGTACATGCTAAAAAATCTGAGTCACGGTCAACATTTTTTGAAATTTCCGTGTGTAATGATCAGGCACAATGAATTAGAATAGAATTAATTTCTAAGAAACGGTGTGCAGGAAACAATAGAAGAGTGCTTAAAATCGAACCCTAATTCATAAATCCTAATCTTTTACGTTTCAAGTACATGCTAAAAAATCCGAGTCACGGTCAACATTTTTTGAATTTTCCGTGTGTAATGATCAGGCATAATGAATTAGAATAGAATTAATTTCTTAGAAACGGTGTGCAGGAAACAATAGAAGAGTGCTGAAAATTGAACCCTAATTCATAAATCCTAATCTGTGACGTTTGAAGTACATGCTAAAAAATCCGAGTCACGGTCAACATTTTTTATATTTTCGGTGTGTAATGATCAGCCACAAAGAATTAGAATAGAATTAATTTCTAATAAACGGTGTGCATGAAACAATAGAAGAGTGCAGAAAATCGAACCCTAATCTATGACGTTAGAAGTACATGCTAAAAAATCCGAGTCACGGTCAACATTTTTTGAAATTTCCGTGTGTAATGATCAGGCAGAATGAATTAGAATAGAATTAATTTCTAAGAAACGGTGTGCATGAAACAATAGAAGAGTGCAGAAAATCGAACCCTAATTCATAAATCTTAATCTGTGACGTTTGAAGTACATGCTAAAAAATCCGAGTCACGGTCAACATTTTTTTAAATTTCCGTGGGTAATGATCAAGCACAATGAATTGGAATAGTATTAATTTCTTAGAAACGGTGTGCAGGAAACAATAGAAGAGTGCTGAAAATTGAACCCTAATTCATAAATCCTAATCTGTGACGTTTGAAGTACATGCTAAAAAATCCGAGTGACGTTCAACATTTTTTGAATTTTCTGTGTGTAATGATCAGGCACAATGAATTAGAATAGAATTAATTTCTTAGAAACGGTGTGCAGGAAACAATAGAAGAGTGCTGAAAATTGAACACTAATTCATAAATCCTAATTTGTGACGTTTGAAGTACATGCTACAAAATCCGAGTCACGGTCAACATTTTTTGAATTTTCCGTGTGTAATGATCAGGCACAATGAATTAGAATAGAATTAATTTCTTAGAAACGGTGTGCAGGAAACAATGGAAGAGTGCTTAAAATCGAACCCTAATTCATAAATCCTATTCTGTGATGTTTGAAGTACATGCTAAAAAATTCGAGTCACGGTCAACATTTTTTGAAATTTCCGTGTGTAATGATCAGGCACAATGAATTAGAATAGAATTAATTTCTTAGAAACGGTGTGCAGGAAACAATAGAAGAGTGCTGAAAATTGAACCCTAATTCATAAATCCTAATCTGTGACGTTTGAAGTACATGCTAAAAAATCCGTGTCACGGTCAACATTTTTTGAATTTTCCGTGTGTAATGATCAGGCACAATGAATTAGAATAGAATTAATTTCTTAGAAACGGTGTGCAGGAAACAATAGAAGAGTGCTTAAAATCGAACCCTAATTCATAAATCCTATTCTGTGACGTTTGAAGTACATGCTAAAAAATTCGAGTCACGGTCAACATTTTTTTAAATTTCCGTGTGTAATGATCAGGTAGAATTTATTAGAATAGAATTAATTTCTAAGAAACGGTGTGCATGAAACAATAGAAGAGTGCAGAAAATCGAACCCTAATTCATAAATCCTAATCTCTGACGTTTGAAGTACATACTAAAAAATCCGAGTCGCGGTCAACATTTTTTGAAATTTTCGTGTGTAATGATCAGGCATAATGAATTAGAATAGAATTAATTTCTAAGAAACTGTGTGCAGACAACAATAGAACAGTGCTGAAAATCGAAACCTAATTCATAAATCCTAATTTGTTACGTTTGAAGTACATGCTAAAAAAACCGAGTCACGGTCAACATTTTTTGAAATTTCCGTGTGTAATGATCAGGCACAATGAATTAGAATAGAATTAATTTCTAAAAAACGGTGTGCAGGAAACAATAGAAGAGTGCAGAAAATCGAACCCTAAGTCATAAATCCTAATTTGTTAAGTTTGAAGTACATGCTAAAAAATCTGAGTCACGGTCAACATTTTTTGAAATTTCCGTGTGTAATGATCAGGCACAATGAATTAGAATAGAATTAATTTCTAAGAAACGGTGTGCAGGAAACAATAGAAGAGTGCTTAAAATCGAACCCTAATTCATAAATCCTAATCTTTTACGTTTCAAGTACATGCTAAAAAATCCGAGTCACGGTCAACATTTTTTGAATTTTCCGTGTGTAATGATCAGGCATAATGAATTAGAATAGAATTAATTTCTTAGAAACGGTGTGCAGGAAACAATAGAAGAGTGCTGAAAATTGAACCCTAATTCATAAATCCTAATCTGTGACGTTTGAAGTACATGCTAAAAAATCCGAGTCACGGTCAACATTTTTTATATTTTCGGTGTGTAATGATCAGCCACAAAGAATTAGAATAGAATTAATTTCTAATAAACGGTGTGCATGAAACAATAGAAGAGTGCAGAAAATCGAACCCTAATCTATGACGTTAGAAGTACATGCTAAAAAATCCGAGTCACGGTCAACATTTTTTGAAATTTCCGTGTGTAATGATCAGGCAGAATGAATTAGAATAGAATTAATTTCTAAGAAACGGTGTGCATGAAACAATAGAAGAGTGCAGAAAATCGAACCCTAATTCATAAATCTTAATCTGTGACGTTTGAAGTACATGCTAAAAAATCCGAGTCACGGTCAACATTTTTTTAAATTTCCGTGGGTAATGATCAAGCACAATGAATTAGAATAGTATTAATTTCTTAGAAACGGTGTGCAGGAAACAATAGAAGAGTGCTGAAAATTGAACCCTAATTCATAAATCCTAATCTGTGACGTTTGAAGTACATGCTAAAAAATCCGAGTGACGTTCAACATTTTTTGAATTTTCTGTGTGTAATGATCAGGCACAATGAATTAGAATAGAATTAATTTCTTAGAAACGGTGTGCAGGAAACAATAGAAGAGTGCTGAAAATTGAACACTAATTCATAAATCCTAATTTGTGACGTTTGAAGTACATGCTACAAAATCCGAGTCACGGTCAACATTTTTTGAATTTTCCGTGTGTAATGATCAGGCACAATGAATTAGAATAGAATTAATTTCTTAGAAACGGTTTGCAGGAAACAATAGAAGAGTGCTTAAAATCGAACCCTAATTCATAAATCCTATTCTGTGACGTTTGAAGTACATGCTAAAAAATTCGAGTCACGGTCAACATTTTTTGAAATTTCCGTGTGTAATGATCAGGCACAATGAATTAGAATAGAATTAATTTCTTAGAAACGGTGTGCAGGAAACAATAGAAGAGTGCTGAAAATTGAACCCTAATTCATAAATCCTAATCTGTGACGTTTGAAGTACATGCTAAAAAATCCGAGTCACGGTCAACATTTTTTGAATTTTCCGTGTGTAATGATCAGGCACAATGAATTAGAATAGAATTAATTTCTTAGAAACGGTGTGCAGGAAACAATAGAAGAGTGCTTAAAATCGAACCCTAATTCATAAATCCTATTCTGTGACGTTTGAAGTACATGCTAAAAAATTCGAGTCACGGTCAACAGTTTTTTAAATTTCCGTGTGTAATGATCAGGTAGAATTTATTAAAATAGAATTAATTTCTAAGAAACGGTGTGCATGAAACAATAGAAGAGTGCAGAAAATCGAACCCTAATTCATAAATCCTAATCTCTGACGTTTGAAGTACATACTAAAAAATCCGAGTCGCGGTCAACATTTTTTGAAATTTTCGTGTGTAATGATCAGGCATAATGAATTAGAATAGAATTAATTTTTAAGAAACTGTGTGCAGACAACAATAGAACAGTGCTGAAAATCGAACCCTAATTCATAAATCCTAATTTGTTACGTTTGAAGTACATGCTAAAAAATCCGAGTCACGGTCAACATTTTTTGAAATTTCCGTGTGTAATGATCAGGCACAATGAATTAGAATAGAATTAATTTCTAAGAAACGGTGTGCAGGAAACAATAGAAGAGTGCAGAAAATCGAACCCTAAGTCATAAATCCTAATTTGTTAAGTTTGAAGTACATGCTAAAAAATCTGAGTCACGGTCAACATTTTTTGAAATTTCCGTGTGTAATGATCAGGCACAATGAATTAGAATAGAATTAATTTCTAAGAAACGGTGTGCAGGAAAAAATAGAAGAGTGCTTAAAATCGAACCCTAATTCATAAATCCTAATCTTTTACGTTTCAAGTACATGCTAAAAAATCCGAGTCACGGTCAACATTTTTTGAATTTTCCGTGTGTAATGATCAGGCATAATGAATTAGAATAGAATTAATTTCTTAGAAACGGTGTGCAGGAAACAATAGAAGAGTGCTGAAAATTGAACCCTAATTCATAAATCCTAATCTGTGACGTTTGAAGTACATGCTAAAAAATCCGAGTCACGGTCAACATTTTTTATATTTTCGGTGTGTAATGATCAGCCACAAAGAATTAGAATAGAATTAATTTCTAATAAACGGTGTGCATGAAACAATAGAAGAGTGCAGAAAATCGAACCCTAATCTATGACGTTAGAAGTACATGCTAAAAAATCCGAGTCACGGTCAACATTTTTTGAAATTTCCGTGTGTAATGATCAGGCAGAATGAATTAGAATAGAATTAATTTCTAAGAAACGGTGTGCATGAAACAATAGAAGAGTGCAGAAAATCGAACCCTAATTCATAAATCTTAATCTGTGACGTTTGAAGTACATGCTAAAAAATCCGAGTCACGGTCAACATTTTTTTAAATTTCCGTGGGTAATGATCAAGCACAATGAATTAGAATAGTATTAATTTCTTAGAAACGGTGTGCAGGAAACAATAGAAGAGTGCTGAAAATTGAACCCTAATTCATAAATCCTAATCTGTGACGTTTGAAGTACATGCTAAAAAATCCGAGTGACGTTCAACATTTTTTGAATTTTCTGTGTGTAATGATCAGGCACAATGAATTAGAATAGAATTAATTTCTTAGAAACGGTGTGCAGGAAACAATAGAAGAGTGCTGAAAATTGAACACTAATTCATAAATCCTAATTTGTGACGTTTGAAGTACATGCTACAAAATCCGAGTCACGGTCAACATTTTTTGAATTTTCCGTGTGTAATGATCAGGCACAATGAATTAGAATAGAATTAATTTCTTAGAAACGGTGTGCAGGAAACAATAGAAGAGTGCTTAAAATCGAACCCTAATTCATAAATCCTATTCTGTGACGTTTGAAGTACATGCTAAAAAATTCGAGTCACGGTCAACATTTTTTGAAATTTCCGTGTGTAATGATCAGGCACAATGAATTAGAATAGAATTAATTTCTTAGAAACGGTGTGCAGGAAACAATAGAAGAGTGCTGAAAATTGAACCCTAATTCATAAATCCTAATCTGTGACGTTTGAAGTACATGCTAAAAAATCCGAGTCACGGTCAACATTTTTTGAATTTTCCGTGTGTAATGATCAGGCACAATGAATTAGAATAGAATTAATTTCTTAGAAACGGTGTGCAGGAAACAATAGAAGAGTGCTTAAAATCGAACCCTAATTCATAAATCCTATTCTGTGACGTTTGAAGTACATGCTAAAAAATTCGAGTCACGGTCAACATTTTTTTAAATTTCCGTGTGTAATGATCAGGTAGAATTTATTAGAATAGAATTAATTTCTAAGAAACGGTGTGCATGAAACAATAGAAGAGTGCAGAAAATCGAACCCTAATTCATAAATCCTAATCTCTGACGTTTGAAGTACATACTAAAAAATCCGAGTCGCGGTCAACATTTTTTGAAATTTTCGTGTGTAATGATCAGGCATAATGAATTAGAATAGAATTAATTTCTAAGAAACTGTGTGCAGACAACAATAGAACAGTGCTGAAAATCGAACCCTAATTCATAAATCCTAATTTGTTACGTTTGAAGTACATGCTAAAAAATCCGAGTCACGGTCAACATTTTTTGAAATTTCCGTGTGTAATGATCAGGCACAATGAATTAGAATAGAATTAATTTCTAAGAAACGGTGTGCAGGAAACAATAGAAGAGTGCAGAAAATCGAACCCTAAGTCATAAATCCTAATTTGTTAAGTTTGAAGTACATGCTAAAAAATCTGAGTCACGGTCAACATTTTTTGAAATTTCCGTGTGTAATGATCAGGCACAATGAATTAGAATAGAATTAATTTCTAAGAAACGGTGTGCAGGAAACAATAGAAGAGTGCTTAAAATCGAACCCTAATTCATAAATCCTAATCTTTTACGTTTCAAGTACATGCAAAAAAATCCGAGTCACGGTCAACATTTTTTGAATTTGCCGTGTGTAATGATCAGGCATAATGAATTAGAATAGAATTAATTTCTTAGAAACGGTGTGCAGGAAACAATAGAAGAGTGCTGAAAATTGAACCCTAATTCATAAATCCTAATCTGTGACGTTTGAAGTACATGCTAAAAAATCCGAGTCACGGTCAACATTTTTTATATTTTCGGTGTGTAATGATCAGCCACAAAGAATTAGAATAGAATTAATTTCTAATAAACGGTGTGCATGAAACAATAGAAGAGTGCAGAAAATCGAACCCTAATCTATGACGTTAGAAGTACATGCTAAAAAATCGGAGTCACGGTCAACATTTTTTGAAATTTCCGTGTGTAATGATCAGGCAGAATGAATTAGAATAGAATTAATTTCTAAGAAACGGTGTGCATGAAACAATAGAAGAGTGCAGAAAATCGAACCCTAATTCATAAATCTTAATCTGTGACGTTTGAAGTACATGCTAAAAAATCCGAGTCACGGTCAACATTTTTTTAAATTTCCGTGGGTAATGATCAAGCACAATGAATTAGAATAGTATTAATTTCTTAGAAACGGTGTGCAGGAAACAATAGAAGAGTGCTGAAAATTGAACCCTAATTCATAAATCCTAATCTGTGACGTTTGAAGTACATGCTAAAAAATCCGAGTGACGTTCAACATTTTTTGAATTTTCTGTGTGTAATGATCAGGCACAATGAATTAGAATAGAATTAATTTCTTAGAAACGGTGTGCAGGAAACAATAGAAGAGTGCAAAAAATTGAACACTAATTCATAAATCCTAATTTGTGACGTTTGAAGTACATGCTACAAAATCCGAGTCACGGTCAACATTTTTTGAATTTTCCGTGTGTAATGATCAGGCACAATGAATTAGAATAGAATTAATTTCTTAGAAACGGTGTGCAGGAAACAATAGAAGAGTGCTTAAAATCGAACCCTAAGTCATAAATCCTAATTTGTTACGTTTGAAGTACATGCTAAAAAATTCGAGTCACGGTCAACATTTTTTGAAATTTCCGTGTGTAATGATCAGGCACAATGAATTAGAATAGAATTAATTTCTTAGAAACGGTGTGCATGAAACAATAGAAGAGTGCAGAAAATCGAACCCTAATTCATAAATCTTAATCTGTGACGTTTGAAGTACATGCTAAAAAATCCGAGTCACGGTCAACATTTTTTTAAATTTCCGTGGGTAATGATCAAGCACAATGAATTAGAATAGTATTAATTTCTTAGAAACGGTGTGCAGGAAACAATAGAAGAGTGCTGAAAATTGAACCCTAATTCATAAATCCTAATCTGTGACGTTTGAAGTACATGCTAAAAAATCCGAGTGACGTTCAACATTTTTTGAATTTTCTGTGTGTAATGATCAGGCACAATGAATTAGAATAGAATTAATTTCTTAGAAACGGTGTGCAGGAAACAATAGAAGAGTGCTGAAAATTGAACACTAATTCATAAATCCTAATTTGTGACGTTTGAAGTACATGCTACAAAATCCGAGTCACGGTCAACATTTTTTGAATTTTCCGTGTGTAATGATCAGGCACAATGAATTAGAATAGAATTAATTTCTTAGAAACGGTGTGCAGGAAACAATAGAAGAGTGCTTAAAATCGAACCCTAATTCATAAATCCTATTCTGTGACGTTTGAAGTACATGCTAAAAAATTCGAGTCACGGTCAACATTTTTTGAAATTTCCGTGTGTAATGATCAGGCACAATGAATTAGAATAAATTAATTTCTTAGAAACGGTGTGCAGGAAACAATAGAAGAGTGCTGAAAATTGAACCCTAATTCATAAATCCTAATCTGTGACGTTTGAAGTACATGCTAAAAAATCCGAGTCACGGTCAACATTTTTTGAATTTTCCGTGTGTAATGATCAGGCACAATGAATTAGAATAGAATTAATTTCTTAGAAACGGTGTGCAGGAAACAATAGAAGAGTGCTTAAAATCGAACCCTAATTCATAAATCCTATTCTGTGACGTTTGAAGTACATGCTAAAAAATTCGAGTCACGGTCAACATTTTTTTAAATTTCCGTGTGTAATGATCAGGTAGAATTTATTAGAATAGAATTAATTTCTAAGAAACGGTGTGCATGAAACAATAGAAGAGTGCAGAAAATCGAACCCTAATTCATAAATCCTAATCTCTGACGTTTGAAGTACATACTAAAAAATCCGAGTCGCGGTCAACATTTTTTGAAATTTTCGTGTGTAATGATCAGGCATAATGAATTAGAATAGAATTAATTTCTAAGAAACTGTGTGCAGACAACAATAGAACAGTGCTGAAAATCGAACCCTAATTCATAAATCCTAATTTGTTACGTTTGAAGTACATGCTAAAAAATCCGAGTCACGGTCAACATTTTTTGAAATTTCCGTGTGTAATGATCAGGCACAATGAATTAGAATAGAATTAATTTCTAAGAAACGGTGTGCAGGAAACAATAGAAGAGTGCAGAAAATCGAACCCTAAGTCATAAATCCTAATTTGTTAAGTTTGAAGTACATGCTAAAAAATCTGAGTCACGGTCAACATTTTTTGAAATTTCCGTGTGTAATGATCAGGCACAATGAATTAGAATAGAATTAATTTCTAAGAAACGGTGTGCAGGAAACAATAGAAGAGTGCTTAAAATCGAACCCTAATTCATAAATCCTAATCTTTTACGTTTCAAGTACATGCTAAAAAATCCGAGTCACGGTCAACATTTTTTGAATTTTCCGTGTGTAATGATCAGGCATAATGAATTAGAATAGAATTAATTTCTTAGAAACGGTGTGCAGGAAACAATAGAAGAGTGCTGAAAATTGAACCCTAATTCATAAATCCTAATCTGTGACGTTTGAAGTACATGCTAAAAAATCCGAGTCACGGTCAACATTTTTTATATTTTCGGTGTGTAATGATCAGCCACAAAGAATTAGAATAGAATTAATTTCTAATAAACGGTGTGCATGAAACAATAGAAGAGTGCAGAAAATCGAACCCTAATCTATGACGTTAGAAGTACATGCTAAAAAATCCGAGTCACGGTCAACATTTTTTGAAATTTCCGTGTGTAATGATCAGGCAGAATGAATTAGAATAGAATTAATTTCTAAGAAACGGTGTGCATGAAACAATAGAAGAGTGCAGAAAATCGAACCCTAATTCATAAATCTTAATCTGTGACGTTTGAAGTACATGCTAAAAAATCCGAGTCACGGTCAACATTTTTTTAAATTTCCGTGGGTAATGATCAAGCACAATGAATTAGAATAGTATTAATTTCTTAGAAACGGTGTGCAGGAAACAATAAAAGAGTGCTGAAAATTGAACCCTAATTCATAAATCCTATTCTGTGACGTTTGAAGTACATGCTACAAAATCCGAGTCACGGTCAACATTTTTTGAATTTTCCGTGTGTAATGATCAGGCACAATGAATTAGAATAGAATTAATTTCTTAGAAACGGTGTGCAGGAAACAATAGAAGAGTGCTTAAAATCGAACCCTAATTCATAAATCCTATTCTGTGACGTTTGAAGTACATGCTAAAAAATTCGAGTCACGGTCAACATTTTTTGAAATTTCCGTGTGTAATGATCAGGCACAATGAATTAGAATAGAATTAATTTCTTAGAAACGGTGTGCAGGAAACAATAGAAGAGTGCTGAAAATTGAACCCTAATTCATAAATCCTAATCTGTGACGTTTGAAGTACATGCTAAAAAATCCGAGTCACGGTCAACATTTTTTGAATTTTCCGTGTGTAATGATCAGGCAGAATGAATTAGAATAGAATTAATTTCTTAGAAACGGTGTGCAGGAAAAAATAGAAGAGTGCTTAAAATCGAACCCTAATTCATAAATCCTATTCTGTGACGTTTGAAGTACATGCTAAAAAATTCGAGTCACGGTCAACATTTTTTTAAATTTCCGTGTGTAATGATCAGGTAGAATTTATTAGAATAGAATTAATTTCTAAGAAACGGTGTGCATGAAACAATAGAAGAGTGCAGAAAATCGAACCCTAATTCATAAATCCTAATCTCTGACATTTGAAGTACATACTAAAAAATCCGAGTCGCGGTCAACATTTTTTGAAATTTTCGTGTGTAATGATCAGGCATAATGAATTAGAATAGAATTAATTTCTAAGAAACTGTGTGCAGACAACAATAGAACAGTGCTGAAAATCGAACCCTAATTCATAAATCCTAATTTGTTACGTTTGAAGTACATGCTAAAAAATCCGAGTCACGGTCAACATTTTTTGAAATTTCCGTGTGTAATGATCAGGCACAATGAATTAGAATAGAATTAATTTCTAAGAAACGGTGTGCAGGAAACAATAGAAGAGTGCAGAAAATCGAACCCTAAGTCATAAATCCTAATTTGTTAAGTTTGAAGTACATGCTAAAAAATCTGAGTCACGGTCAACATTTTTTGAAATTTCCGTGTGTAATGATCAGGCACAATGAATTAGAATAGAATTAATTTCTAAGAAACGGTGTGCAGGAAAAAATAGAAGAGTGCTTAAAATCGAACCCTAATTCATAAATCCTAATCTTTTACGTTTCAAGTACATGCTAAAAAATCCGAGTCACGGTCAACATTTTTTGAATTTTCCGTGTGTAATGATCAGGCATAATGAATTAGAATAGAATTAATTTCTTAGAAACGGTGTGCAGGAAACAATAGAAGAGTGCTGAAAATTGAACCCTAATTCATAAATCCTAATCTGTGACGTTTGAAGTACATGCTAAAAAATCCGAGTCACGGTCAACATTTTTTATATTTTCGGTGTGTAATGATCAGCCACAAAGAATTAGAATAGAATTAATTTCTAATAAACGGTGTGCATGAAACAATAGAAGAGTGCAGAAAATCGAACCCTAATCTATGACGTTAGAAGTACATGCTAAAAAATCCGAGTCACGGTCAACATTTTTTGAAATTTCCGTGTGTAATGATCAGGCAGAATGAATTAGAATAGAATTAATTTCTAAGAAACGGTGTGCATGAAACAATAGAAGAGTGCAGAAAATCGAACCCTAATTCATAAATCTTAATCTGTGACGTTTGAAGTACATGCTAAAAAATCCGAGTCACGGTCAACATTTTTTTAAATTTCCGTGGGTAATGATCAAGCACAATGAATTAGAATAGTATTAATTTCTTAGAAACGGTGTGCAGGAAACAATAGAAGAGTGCTGAAAATTGAACCCTAATTCATAAATCCTAATCTGTGACGTTTGAAGTACATGCTAAAAAATCCGAGTGACGTTCAACATTTTTTGAATTTTCTGTGTGTAATGATCAGGCACAATGAATTAGAATAGAATTAATTTCTTAGAAACGGTGTGCAGGAAACAATAGAAGAGTGCTGAAAATTGAACACTAATTCATAAATCCTAATTTGTGACGTTTGAAGTACATGCTACAAAATCCGAGTCACGGTCAACATTTTTTGAATTTTCCGTGTGTAATGATCAGGCACAATGAATTAGAATAGAATTAATTTCTTAGAAACGGTGTGCAGGAAACAATAGAAGAGTGCTTAAAATCGAACCCTAATTCATAAATCCTATTCTGTGACGTTTGAAGTACATGCTAAAAAATTCGAGTCACGGTCAACATTTTTTGAAATTTCCGTGTGTAATGATCAGGCACAATGAATTAGAATAGAATTAATTTCTTAGAAACGGTGTGCAGGAAACAATAGAAGAGTGCTGAAAATTGAACCCTAATTCATAAATCCTAATCTGTGACGTTTGAAGTACATGCTAAAAAATCCGAGTCACGGTCAACATTTTTTGAATTTTCCGTGTGTAATGATTAGGCACAATGAATTAGAATAGAATTAATTTCTTAGAAACGGTGTGCAGGAAACAATAGAAGAGTGCTTAAAATCGAACCCTAATTCATAAATCCTATTCTGTGACGTTTGAAGTACATGCTAAAAAATTCGAGTCACGGTCAACATTTTTTTAAATTTCCGTGTGTAATGATCAGGTAGAATTTATTAGAATAGAATTAATTTCTAAGAAACGGTGTGCATGAAACAATAGAAGAGTGCAGAAAATCGAACCCTAATTCATAAATCCTAATCTCTGACGTTTGAAGTACATACTAAAAAATCCGAGTCGCGGTCAACATTTTTTGAAATTTTCGTGTGTAATGATCAGGCATAATGAATTAGAATAGAATTAATTTCTAAGAAACTGTGTGCAGACAACAATAGAAGAGTGCTGAAAATCGAACCCTAATTCATAAATCCTAATTTGTTACGTTTGAAGTACATGCTAAAAAATCCGAGTCACGGTCAACATTTTTTGAAATTTCCGTGTGTAATGATCAGGCACAATGAATTAGAATAGAATTAATTTCTAAGAAACGGTGTGCAGGAAACAATAGAAGAGTGCAGAAAATCGAACCCTAAGTCATAAATCCTAATTTGTTAAGTTTGAAGTACATGCTAAAAAATCTGAGTCACGGTCAACATTTTTTGAAATTTCCGTGTGTAATGATCAGGCACAATGAATTAGAATAGAATTAATTTCTAAGAAACGGTGTGCAGGAAACAATAGAAGAGTGCTTAAAATCGAACCCTAATTCATAAATCCTAATCTTTTACGTTTCAAGTACATGCAAAAAAATCCGAGTCACGGTCAACATTTTTTGAATTTGCCGTGTGTAATGATCAGGCATAATGAATTAGAATAGAATTAATTTCTTAGAAACGGTGTGCAGGAAACAATAGAAGAGTGCTGAAAATTGAACCCTAATTCATAAATCCTAATCTGTGACGTTTGAAGTACATGCTAAAAAATCCGAGTCACGGTCAACATTTTTTATATTTTCGGTGTGTAATGATCAGCCACAAAGAATTAGAATAGAATTAATTTCTAATAAACGGTGTGCATGAAACAATAGAAGAGTGCAGAAAATCGAACCCTAATCTATGACGTTAGAAGTACATGCTAAAAAATCGGAGTCACGGTCAACATTTTTTGAAATTTCCGTGTGTAATGATCAGGCAGAATGAATTAGAATAGAATTAATTTCTAAGAAACGGTGTGCATGAAACAATAGAAGAGTGCAGAAAATCGAACCCTAATTCATAAATCTTAATCTGTGACGTTTGAAGTACATGCTAAAAAATCCGAGTCACGGTCAACATTTTTTTAAATTTCCGTGGGTAATGATCAAGCACAATGAATTAGAATAGTATTAATTTCTTAGAAACGGTGTGCAGGAAACAATAGAAGAGTGCTGAAAATTGAACCCTAATTCATAAATCCTAATCTGTGACGTTTGAAGTACATGCTAAAAAATCCGAGTGACGTTCAACATTTTTTGAATTTTCTGTGTGTAATGATCAGGCACAATGAATTAGAATAGAATTAATTTCTTAGAAACGGTGTGCAGGAAACAATAGAAGAGTGCTGAAAATTGAACACTAATTCATAAATCCTAATTTGTGACGTTTGAAGTACATGCTACAAAATCCGAGTCACGGTCAACATTTTTTGAATTTTCCGTGTGTAATGATCAGGCACAATGAATTAGAATAGAATTAATTTCTTAGAAACGGTGTGCAGGAAACAATAGAAGAGTGCTTAAAATCGAACCCTAAGTCATAAATCCTAATTTGTTACGTTTGAAGTACATGCTAAAAAATCCGAGTCACGGTCTACATTTTTTGAAATTTCCGTGTGTAATGATCAGGCACAATGAATTAGAATAGAATTAATTTCTAAGAAACGGTGTGCAGGAAACAATAGAAGAGTGCTTAAAATCGAACCCTAGTTCATAAATCCTAATCTGTTACGTTTGAAGTACATGCTAAAAAATCCGAGTCACGGTCAACATTTTTTGAAATTTCCGTGTGTAATGATCAGGCACAATGAATTAGAATAGAATTAATTTCTTAGAAACGGTGTGCAGGAAACAATAGAAGAGTGCTGAAAATTGAACCCTAATTCATAAATCCTAATCTGTGACGTTTGAAGTACATGCTAAAAAATCCGAGTCACGGTCAACATTTTTTGAATTTTCCGTGTGTAATGATCAGGCACAATGAATTAGAATAGAATTAATTGTTGAGTTATGGAGTCTGCTCCCTGTATTTATAGCTTGGTCAATGGCTATATTCGGTAAAGCTATATATGGTACATAGCTATATATAGTAGATGGTTAAATCTGGTAAAGCTATATTTAGTAGACTGAACCATATATATATCCCGTCCAGTAAAGCTCTTAAATGTACTTTTCTATTCTCTGTACTCTCTTGTTGTACATGCCTGAAGTCATCAATAAAAAATCCTTTTAGCAAGAGTTCTCCTTGCAACTTCTCTCTATCCTTCTCTTTGTGTTCATCTAGATCGAGCGTGTGCGTTGTTGTGCGATCCTATCAACTGGTATCGATCCTAACAACTGGTGTCAGAGCAAGGAAAAATTCACCACGATCTGTGAAGATGAAAAGTTCAAAGATTGGAATTGAGAAGTTCGATGGATCCGATTTCGGTTTCTGGAAGATGCAGATTGAAAATTATCTGTACCAGAAAGATCTTCACGAACCTCTGTTGGGGGTGAAGCCGGATACCATGACCACGGAACAGTGGAAGCTCAAGGATCGACAAGCCTTAGGGATGATCCGGTTGACGCTATCCAGAAACGTGGCGTTTAACATCATCAAGGAGAAGACAACGTCAGATCTGATGAAGGCGCTGTCAAATATGTATGAAAAACCGTCGGCTATGAACAAGGTGTATTTGATGCGTAGATTGTTCAATCTACAGATGTCTGAAGGTGGACGTGTTGCGGATCATATAAATGAATTCAATATGATCATAAGTCAACTGGGTTCGGTGGAAATTAATTTCGAAGATGAAATTAAAGCGTTGATTTTGATGTCATCCTTACCCGAGTCATGGGATACTGTTGTTGCCGCAATCAGCAGTTCCCGAGGATCTGATAAACTGAAGTTTGATGAAATTCGAGATGTAGTTCTCAGCGAAAGTATTCGCAAACGGGAAACTGGAGATTCATCAGGCAATGCTCTCAGTGTTGATCGAAGGGGAAGAAGCAAATCAAAGAGCTCAAACAAACATGGGCGTTCAAAATCAAAGAACCGGGAAAAATCTCCAAACAAACCCAACGTAACGTGTTGGAGCTGTGGGGGAAAAGGACACTTTCGGACAGATTGTACAAAGCTAAAGAAGAAGCAGAATCATAAATCTGAAGATGATGATGATTCTATATACACAACAGAAGATGCTGAGGACGTTTTAATCCTTAGTGTGGATAGCCCAGCTGAATCCTGAATTTTGGATTCAGGTGCATCGTTCCATTCGTCTCCAAGTAAGGAATTGTTTCGAAATTTCAAATCAGGAAATTTCGGGAAGGTGTATCTTGCCAACAATAAAACCTTTTAGATTGAAGGAAAGGGAGATGTCTCCATACAAACTCCAGCAGGAAATCAATGGACATTACAAGATGTCAGATACATTCCTGGTCTCAAGAAGAACCTAATCTCTATTGGTCAGTTGGATAGCACAGGCTATGCAGTAGAGTTTGGAAAGAGTTCCTGGAAGATTGTGAAGGGCGCCATGGTTGTTGCGCGTGGCACAAAATCTGGAACCTTATACACTACTGTAGAGTGTATAAACATGACTGCTGCTGCTGAGAGTGCTTCCAATTCAAGTCTATGGCACAATAGACTTGGACATATGAGCGTCAAAGGAATGAAGATGCTCACTGCGAAAGGAGCTTTAGAAGGCTTAAAATCTGTTGATATGGGTCTTTGTGAGAGCTGCGTTATGGGCAAACAGAAACGAGTTAGTTTCACAAAGGCTGCCAGAGAACCGAAGAAAGTGCGGTTGGAAATGGTCCATACAGACGTCTGGGGACCATCTCCAGTTTCATCACTTGGTGGATCAAGGTACTACGTCACCTTCATCGATGACTTCAGCAGGAAGGTATGGGTTTACTTTCTGAAACACAAGTCAGATGTGTTTACCACCTTCAAGAAGTGGAAAGCTGAAGTTGAAAATCAGACCGGCTTGAAGATCAAATGCCTGAGGTCTGACAATGGAGGAGAGTACAACAAATCAGAGTTTATAACATTTTGTGCAGCTGAGGGAATTAGATTAATAAGAACAATTCCCGGTAAGGCAAGACAAAATGGTATTGCAGAAAGGATGAACAGAACCTTGAATGAGCGAGCAAGAAGCATGAGGATTCATTCTGGATTGCCAAAGGCATTCTGGGCTGATGCTGTGAACACAGCAGCATATTTGATTAATAGAGGGCCGTCAGTACCCTTGAAGTTCAAATTGCCCAAAGAAGTATGGACAGGAAAAGAACTCAAGTACTCTCACTTGAGAACCTTTGGCTGTACTGCATATGTTCATGTTGATCCAGAGAAGAGAGATAAGCTTGATGCTAAGGCTGTGAAATGCTACTTCATAGGCTATGGCTCTGACATGTTCGGGTATAGGTTTTGGGATGAGAAAAATATGAAGATCCTAAGACACTGTGATGTGACCTTTGATGAAAATGTCATGTACAAGGACAGAGAGAAGATAAACTCTGAGACTACGAAGCAAGTTGGAGTTGAATTTGAGTGGCAAGAAAATTCACACAGTGATGGTACAACAGAAGCTCAAGAAACTCCTGATTCTATTGCTGAAGAACCAGACGTGGCTGATCCTATTGCTGAAGAACCAAACGTGGAGCAAGTTGCACCTGAACAGGTGTTGAGAAGATCATCCAGAACTACTAGAGCACCAGACAGATATTCAACCTCATTACACTATCTGTTGCTGACTGACGAAGGAGAACCAGAGTCCTTTGATGAGGCCCTACAAGTGGAAGATTCAACTAAGTGGGAGCAAGCCATGGATGATGAGATGAGCTCACTTGAAAGGAATAATACGTGGGTGCTGACTGAGTTGCCTACAGGAAAGAGAGCTCTGTTGAACAAATGGGTGTTCAAAATCAAGGTTGAACCAGATGGCAGAAGGAGGTTTAAGGCTCGGTTAGTAGTTAAAGGATATTCACAAAGAAAAGGCATTGATTATGCTGAGATCTTTTCTCCAGTTGTGAAATTAACTACTATCCGAATTCTACTGAGTATTGTTGCATCGGAGAATTTGCACCTTGAGCAAATGGATGTAAAAACGGCATTTTTACATGGAGATCTAGATGAGGAGATCTATATGCAACAACCCGAAGGATTTGCAGCTCCAAGCAAGGAGCACATAGTGTGTAAGCTCAATAAGAGCTTGTATGGACTGAAACAAGCACCGAGACAATGGTACAAGAAGTTTGACTCCTTCATGAGCAAGAGTGGTTTCCACAGAAGTGAAAAGGATCAGTGTTGCTACCTCAAGAAATACACTGATTCTTATGTGTTTCTACTCCTGTATGTGGATGATATACTAATTGCTGGATCAAGTATGAGGGAGATAAACCACCTGAAGGCAAGCTTGTCTTCAGTATTTGAGATGAAAGATTTAGGTGCAGCGAAGCAGATCCTTGGGATGAGGATTTCTCGAGATAGATCTGCTGGCACATTAAATCTATCCCAAGAGCAGTACATTGAGAAGGTGTTGTCCAAATTCAAGATGAATAACGCTAAACCCAGGACTACCCCCTTGGTAAAGCATATTAAATTGTCAAAGGGACAATCTCCCAAGACAGTTGAGGAACGTGAGCACATGGCATCAGTTCCGTACGCTTCTGCAGTTGGGAGTTTGATGTATGCTATGGTCTGCACTAGACCTGACATAACACATGCAATGGGAGTTGTTAGCAAGTACATGGCAAATCCAGGGAAGGAACATTGGGAAGCTGTGAAGTGGCTTTTGAGATATCTGAGAGGTACATCCAATACTACACTTTGTTATGGCAATGGCAAAGTAGTTCTGCAAGGTTTTGTGGATGCTGATCTGAGTGGAGATGTAGACTCCAGCAAGAGTACATCTGGGTATATCTACACTATAGATGGAACAGCAGTGAGTTGGATGTCTAAGCTTCAGAAATGCGTTGCTCTTTCATCTACTGAAGCTGAGTACGTGGCCATAGCTGAAGCTGGAAAGGAGATGATATGGATGATAGACTATCTAGAAGAATTAGGCCGGAAGCAGTGCAAGAAGATCCTTTATACAGATAGTCAGAGTGCCATACAGTTGGTGAAAAACCCAGTCTATCATTCAAGAACAAAACACATTAGAAGACGGTACCATTTCACTCGCAGGTTAGTGGAAGAAGGCGATATGTGTTTGGAGAAGATAGAGGGTGCAAAGAATCCAGCAGACATGTTGACAAAATGTGTTGATGTTGGAAAATTAAAGCTATGCAAAGCCCTAATTGGTATGATGTAGGATCAGTCTCAAAGTGGGAGAATTGTTGAGTTATGGAGTCTGCTCCCTGTATTTATAGCTTGGTCAATGGCTATATCCGGTAAAGCTATATATGGTACATAGCTATATATAGTAGATGGTTAAATCTGGTAAAGCTATATTTAGTAGACTGAACCATATATATATCCCGTCCAGTAAAGCTCTTAAATGTACTTTTCTATTCTCTGTACTCTCTTGTTGTACATGCCTGAAGTCATCAATAAAAAATCCTTTTAGCAAGAGTTCTCCTTGCAACTTCTCTCTATCCTTCTCTTTGTGTTCATCTAGATCGAGCGTGTGCGTTGTTGTGCGATCCTAACAACTGGTATCGATCCTAACATTAATTTCTTAGAAACGGTGTGCAGGAAACAATAGAAGAGTGCTTAAAATCGAACCCTAATTCATAAATCCTATTCTGTGACGTTTGAAGTAAATGCTAAAAAATCCGAGTCACGGTCAACATTTTTTTAAATTTCCGTGTGTAATGATCAGGCACAATGAATTAGAATAGAATTAATTTCTAACAAACGGTGTGCAGGAAACAATAGAAGAGTGCTTAAAATCGAACCCTAATTCAT
This sequence comes from Cucurbita pepo subsp. pepo, assembly GCF_057944985.1. Taxonomy (NCBI): domain Eukaryota; kingdom Viridiplantae; phylum Streptophyta; class Magnoliopsida; order Cucurbitales; family Cucurbitaceae; genus Cucurbita; species Cucurbita pepo. The sequence goes on along the minus strand of NC_141816.1, from coordinate 4,790,021 downwards.
AAATCCTAATCTGTAACGATTGAAGTACATGCTAAAAAATCCGAGTCACGGTCAACATATTTTGAAATTTCCGTGTGTAATGATCAGGTAGAATTTATTAGAATAGAATTAATTTCTAAGAAACGGTGTGCATGAAACAATAGAAGAGTGCAGAAAATCGAACCCTAATTCATAAATCCTAATTTGTTACGTTTGAAGTACATGCTAAAAAATCCGAGTCACGGTCAACATTTTTTGAAATTTCCGTGTGTAATGATCACGCACAATGAATTAGAATAGAATTAATTTCTAAGAAACGGTGTGCAGGAAACAATAGAAGAGTGCAGAAAATCGAACCCTAATTCATAAATCCTAATCTGTGACATTTGAATTACATGCTAAAAAATCCGAGTCACGGTCAACATTTTTTTATATTTCCGTGTGTAATGATCAGGCACAATGAATTAGAATAGAATTAATTTCTAAGAAACGGTGTGCAGGAAACAATAGAAGAGTGCTGAAAATCGAACCCTAATTCATAAATCTTAATGTGTGACGTTTGAAGTACATGCTAAAAAATACGAGTCACGGTCAACATTTTTTTAAATTTCCGTGTGTAATGATCAGGCACAATGAATTAGAATAGAATTAATTTCTAAGAAACAGTGTGCAGGAAACAATAGAAGAGTGCTGAAAATCGAACCCTAATTCATAAATCTTAATGTGTGACGTTTGAAGTACATGCTAAAAAATACGAGTCACGGTCAACATTTTTTTAAATTTCCGTGTGTAATGATCAGGCACAATGAATTAGAATAGAATTAATTTCTAAGAAACGGTGTGCACGAAACAATAGAAGAGTGCTGAAAATCGAACCCTAATTCATAAATCCTAATCTGTGACATTTGGAAGTACATGCTAAAAAATCCGAGTCACGGTCAACATTTTTTGAAATTTCCGTGTGTAATGATCACGCACAATGTATTATAATAGAATTAATTTCTAAGAAACGGTGTGCAGGAAACAATAGAAGAGTGCAGAAAATCGAACCCTAATTCATAAATCCTAATCTGTGACATTTGAATTACATGCTAAAAAATCCGAGTCACGGTCAACATTTTTTTATATTTCCGTGTGTAATGATCAGGCACAATGAATTAGAATAGAATTAATTTCTAAGAAATTGTGTGCAGGAAACAATAGAAGAGTGCTGAAAATCGAACCCTAATTCATAAATCTTAATGTGTGACGTTATAAGTACATGCTAAAAAATACGAGTCACGGTCAACATTTTTTTAAATTTTCGTGTGTAATGATCAGGCACAATGAATTAGAATAGAATTAATTTCTAAGAAACGGTGTGCACGAAACAATAGAAGAGTGCTGAAATTCGAACACTAATTCATAAAATCTAATCTGTGACGTTTGAACTACATGATAAAAAATCCGAGTCACGGTCAACATTTTTTTAAATTTCCGTGGGTAATGATCAGGTATAATGAATTAGAATAGAATTAATTTCTAAGAAACGGTGTGCAGGAAACAATAGAAGAGTGCTGAAAATTGAACCCTAATTCATAAATCCTAATCTGTTACGTTTGAAGTACATGCTAAAAAATTCGAGTCACGGTCAACATTTTTTGAAATTTCCGTGTGTAATGATCAGGCACAATGAATTAGAATAGAATTAATTTCTAAGAAACGGTGTGCATGAAACTATAGAAGTGTGCGGAAAATCGAACCCTAATCTATGACGTTTGAAGTACATGCTAAAAAATCCGAGTCACGGTCAACATTTTTTGAAATTTCCGTGTGTAATGATCAGGCAGAATAAATTAGAATAGAATTAAGTTCTAAGAAATGGTGTACATGAAACAATAGAAGAGTGCAGAAAATCGAACCCTAATTCATAAATCCTAATCTGTGACGTTTGAAGTACATGCTAAAAAATCCGACTCACGGAAAACTTTTTTTTAAATTTCCGTGGGTAATGATCAGGTATAATGAATTAGAATAGAATTAATTTCTAAGAAACGGTGTGCAGGAAACAATAGAAGAGTGCTTAAAATCGAACCCTAATTCATAAATCCTAATTTGTTACGTTTGAAGTACATGCTAAAAAATCCGAGTCACGGTCAACATTTTTTGAAATTTCCGTGTGTAATGATCAGGCAGAATGAATTAGAATAGAATTAATTTCTAAGAAACGGTGTGCATGAAACAATAGAAGAGTGCTGAAAATCGAACCCTAATTCATAAATCCTAATCTGTGACGTTTGAAGTACATGCTAAAAAATCCGAGTCACGGTCAACATTTTTTGAAATTTCCGTGTGTAATGATCACGCACAATGAATTAGAATAGAATTAATTTCTAAGAAACGGTGTGCAGGAAACAATAGAAGAGTGCAGAAAATCGAACCCTAATTCATAAATCCTAATCTGTGACATTTGAATTACATGCTAAAAAATCCGAGTCACGGTCAACATTTTTTTATATTTCCGTGTGTAATGATCAGGCACAATAAATTAGAATAGAATTAATTTCTAAGAAACGGTGTGCAGGAAACAATAGAAGAGTGCTGAAAATCGAACCCTAATTCATAAATCTTAATGTGTGACGTTTGAAGTACATGCTAAAAAATACGAGTCACGGTCAACATTTTTTGAAATTTCCGTGTATAATGATCAGGCACAATGAATTAGAATAGAATTAATTTCTAAGAAACGGTGTGCAGGAAACAATAGAAGAGTGCTGAAAATCGAACACTAATTCATAAAATCTAATCTGTGACGTTTGAAGTACATGATAAAAAATCCGAGTCACGGTCAACATTTTTTTAAATTTCCATGGGTAATGATCAGGTATAATGAATTAGAATAGAATTAATTTCTAAGAAACGGTGTGCAGGAAACAATAGAAGAGTGCTGAAAATTGAACCCTAATTCATAAATTCTAATCTGTTACGTTTGAAGTACATGCTAAAAAATCCGAGTCACGGTCAACATTTTTTGAAATTTTCGTGTGTAATGATCAGGCACAATGAATTAGAATTGAATTAATTTCTTAGAAACGGTGTGCAGGAAACAATAGAAGAGTGCTGAAAATTGAACCCTAATTCATAAATCCTAATCTGTGATGTTTGAAGTACATGCAAAGAAATCCTAGTCACGGTCAACATTTTTTTATATTTCCGTGTGTAATGATCAGGCACAATGAATTAGAATAGAATTAATTTCTAAGAAATTGTGTGCAGGAAACAATAGAAGAGTGCTGAAAATCGAACCCTAATTCATAAATCTTAATGTGTGACGTTATAAGTACATGCTAAAAAATACGAGTCACGGTCAACATTTTTTTAAATTTTCGTGTGTAATGATCAGGCACAATGAATTAGAATAGAATTAATTTCTAAGAAACGGTGTGCACGAAACAATAGAAGAGTGCTGAAATTCGAACACTAATTCATAAAATCTAATCTGTGACGTTTGAACTACATGATAAAAAATCCGAGTCACGGTCAACATTTTTTTAAATTTCCGTGGGTAATGATCAGGTATAATGAATTAGAATAGAATTAATTTCTAAGAAACGGTGTGCAGGAAACAATAGAAGAGTGCTGAAAATTGAACCCTAATTCATAAATCCTAATCTGTTACGTTTGAAGTACATGCTAAAAAATTCGAGTCACGGTCAACATTTTTTGAAATTTCCGTGTGTAATGATCAGGCACAATGAATTAGAATAGAATTAATTTCTAAGAAACGGTGTGCATGAAACTATAGAAGTGTGCGGAAAATCGAACCCTAATCTATGACGTTTGAAGTACATGCTAAAAAATCCGAGTCACGGTCAACATTTTTTGAAATTTCCGTGTGTAATGATCAGGCAGAATAAATTAGAATAGAATTAAGTTCTAAGAAATGGTGTACATGAAACAATAGAAGAGTGCAGAAAATCGAACCCTAATTCATAAATCCTAATCTGTGACGTTTGAAGTACATGCTAAAAAATCCGACTCACGGAAAACTTTTTTTTAAATTTCCGTGGGTAATGATCAGGTATAATGAATTAGAATAGAATTAATTTCTAAGAAACGGTGTGCAGGAAACAATAGAAGAGTGCTTAAAATCGAACCCTAATTCATAAATCCTAATTTGTTACGTTTGAAGTACATGCTAAAAAATCCGAGTCACGGTCAACATTTTTTGAAATTTCCGTGTGTAATGATCAGGCAGAATGAATTAGAATAGAATTAATTTCTAAGAAACGGTGTGCATGAAACAATAGAAGAGTGCTGAAAATCGAACCCTAATTCATAAATCCTAATCTGTGACGTTTGAAGTACATGCTAAAAAATCCGAGTCACGGTCAACATTTTTTGAAATTTCCGTGTGTAATGATCACGCACAATGAATTAGAATAGAATTAATTTCTAAGAAACGGTGTGCAGGAAACAATAGAAGAGTGCAGAAAATCGAACCCTAATTCATAAATCCTAATCTGTGACATTTGAATTACATGCTAAAAAATCCGAGTCACGGTCAACATTTTTTTATATTTCCGTGTGTAATGATCAGGCACAATAAATTAGAATAGAATTAATTTCTAAGAAACGGTGTGCAGGAAACAATAGAAGAGTGCTGAAAATCGAACCCTAATTCATAAATCTTAATGTGTGACGTTTGAAGTACATGCTAAAAAATACGAGTCACGGTCAACATTTTTTGAAATTTCCGTGTATAATGATCAGGCACAATGAATTAGAATAGAATTAATTTCTAAGAAACGGTGTGCAGGAAACAATAGAAGAGTGCTGAAAATCGAACACTAATTCATAAAATCTAATCTGTGACGTTTGAAGTACATGATAAAAAATCCGAGTCACGGTCAACATTTTTTTAAATTTCCATGGGTAATGATCAGGTATAATGAATTAGAATAGAATTAATTTCTAAGAAACGGTGTGCAGGAAACAATAGAAGAGTGCTGAAAATTGAACCCTAATTCATAAATTCTAATCTGTTACGTTTGAAGTACATGCTAAAAAATCCGAGTCACGGTCAACATTTTTTGAAATTTTCGTGTGTAATGATCAGGCACAATGAATTAGAATTGAATTAATTTCTTAGAAACGGTGTGCAGGAAACAATAGAAGAGTGCTGAAAATTGAACCCTAATTCATAAATCCTAATCTGTGATGTTTGAAGTACATGCAAAGAAATCCTAGTCACGGTCAACATTTTTTGAATTTTCGTTGTGTAATGATCAGCCACAAAGAATTAGAATAGAAATAATTTCTAAGAAACGGTGTGCATGAAACAATAGAAGAGTGATGAAAATGGAACCCTAATTCATAAATCCTAATCTGTGACGTTTGAAATACATTCTCCAAAATCCAAGTCACGGTCAACATTTTTTGAAATTTTCGTGTGTAATGATCAGGCACAATGAATTAGAATAGAATTAATTTCTAAGAAACTGTGTGCAGACAACAATAGAACAGTGCTGAAAATCGAACCTTAATTCATAAATCCTAATCTGTGACGTTTGAAGTACATGCTAAAAAATCCGAGTCACGGTCAACATTTTTTGAAGTTTCCGTGTGTAATGATCAGGCACAATGAATTAGAATAGAATTAATTTCTTAGAAACGGTATGCAGGAAACAATAGAAGAGTGCTGAAAATTGAACCCTAATTCATAAATCCTAATCTGTGACGTTTTTAGTACATGCTAAAAAATCCTAGTCACGGTCAACATTTTTTGAATTTTCGTTGTGTAATGATAAGCCACAAAGAATTAGAATAGAATTAATTTCTAAGAAACGGTGTGCATGAAACAATAGAAGAGTGATGAAAATGGAACCCTAATTCATAAATCCTAATCTGTAACGTTTGAAATACATTCTCCAAAATCCAAGTCACTGTCAACATTTTTTGAAATTTTCGTGTGTAATGATCAGGCATAATGAATTAGAATAGAATTAATTTCTAAGAAACTGTGTGCAGACAACAATAGAACAGTGCTGAAAATAGAATCCTAATTCATAAATCCTAATCTGTGACGTTTGAAGTACATGCTAAAAAATCCGAGTCACGGTCAACCTTTTTTGAAGTTTACGTGTGTAATGATCAGGCACAATGAATTAGAATAGAATTAATTTCTAAGAAACGGTGAGCAGGAAACAATAGAAGAGTGCAGAAAATCGAACCCTAATTCATAAATCCTAGTCTGTGACATTTGAATTACATGCTAAAAAATCCGAGTCACGGTCAACATTTTTTTAAATTTCCGTGTGTAATGATCAGGCACAATGAATTAGAATAGAATTAATTTCTAAGAAACGGTGTGCAGGAAACAATAGAAGAGTGCTGAAAATCGAACCCTAATTCATAAAATCTAATCTTTGACGTTTGAAGTACATGCTAAAAAATCCGAGTCACGGTCAACATTTTTTTAAATTTCCGTGTGTAATGATCAGGTAGAATTTATTAGAATAGAATTAATTTCTAAGAAACGGTGTGCATGAAACAATAGAAGAGTGCAGAAAATCGAACCCTAATTCATAAATCCTAATCTGTGACGTTTCAAGTACATGCTAAAAAATCCGAGTCACGGTCAACATTTTTTGAAATTTCCGTGGGTAATGATCAGGTATAATGAATTAGAATAGAATTAATTTCTAAGAAACGGTGTGCAGGAAACAATAGAAGAATGCAGAAAATCGAACCCTAATTCATAAATCCTACTCTGTGACGTTTGAAGTTCATGCTAAAAAATCCGAGTCACGGTCAACATTTTTTTAAATTTCCGTGGGTAATGATCAGGTATAATGAATTAGAATAAAATTAATTTCTAAGAAACGGTGTGCAGGAAACAATAGAAGAGTGCTTAAAATCGAACCCTAATTCATAAATCCTAATCTGTTACGTTTGAAGTACATGCTAAAAAATCCGAGTCACGGTCAACATTTTTTGAAATTTCCGTGTGTAATGATCAGGCACAATGAATTAGAATAGAATTAATTTCTTAGAAACGGTGTGCAGGAAACAATAGAAGAGTGCTGAAAATTGAACCCTAATTCATAAATCCTAATTTGTGACGTTTGAAGTACATGCTAAAAAATCCGAGTCACGGTCAACATTTTTTGAATTTTCGGTGTGTAATGATCAGCCACAAAGAATTAGAATAGAATTAATTTCTAATAAACGGTGTGCATGAAACAATAGAAGAGTGCTGAAAATGGAACCCTAATTCATAAATCCTAATCTGTGACGTTTGAAATACATTCTCCAAAATCCGAGTCACGGTCAACATTTTTTGAAATTTTCGTGTGTAATGATCAGGCATAATGAATTAGAATAGAATTAATTTCTAAGAAACTGTGTGCAGACAACAATATAACGGTGCTGAAAATCGAACCATAATTCATAAATCTTAATATGTGACGTTTGAAGTACATCTAAAAAATCCGAGTCACGGTCAACATTTTTTGAAGTTTCCGTGTGTAATGATGAGGCACAATGAATTAGAATAGAATTAATTTCTAAGAAACGGTGTGCATGAAACAATAGAAGAGTGCAGAAAATCGAACCCTAATTCATAAATGCTAATCTGTGACGTTTGAAGTACATGCTAAAAAATCCGAGTCACGGTCAACATTTTTTTAAATTTCTGTGTGTAATGATCAGGCACAATGAATTAGAATAGAATTAATTTCTAAGAAACGGTGTGCAGGAAACAATAGAAGAGTGCTGAAAATCGAACCCTAATTCATAAAACTTAATCTGTAACGTTTTTAGTACATGCTAAAAAATCCGAGTCACGGTCAACATTTTTTGAAATTTCCGTGTGTATTGATCAGGTAGAATTTATTAGAATAGAATTAATTTCTAAGAAAAGGTGTGCATGAAACAATAGAAGAGTGCTGAAAATGGAACCCTAATTCATAAATCCTAATCTGTGACGTTTGAAATACATTCTCCAAAAGCCGAGTCACGGTCAACATTTTTTGAAATTTTCGTGTGTAATGATCAGGCATAATGAATTAGAATAGAATTAATTTCTAAGAAACTGTGTGCAGACAACAATAGAACAGTGCTGAAAATCGAACCATAATTCATAAATCTTAATATGTGACGTTTGAAGTACATCTAAAAAATCAGAGTCACGGTCAACATTTTTTGAAGTTTCCGTGTGTAATGATGAGGCACAATGAATTAGAATAGAATTAATTTCTAAGAAACGGTGTGCATGAAACAATAGAAGAGTGCAGAAAATCGAACCCTAATTCATAAATCATAATCTGTGACGTTTGAAGTACATGCTAAAAAATCCGAGTCACGGTCGACATTTTTTTAAATTTCCGTGGGTAATGATCAGCCACAAAGAATTAGAATAGAATTAATTTCTAAGAAACGGTGTGCAGGAAACAATAGAAGAGTGCTGAAAATCGAACCCTAATTCATAAAATCTAATCTTTGACGTTTGAAGTACATGCTAAAAAATCCGAGTCACGGTCAACATTTTTTTAAATTTCCGTGTGTAATGATCAGGTAGAATTTATTAGAATAGAATTAATTTCTAAGAAACGGTGTGCATGAAACAATAGAAGAGTGCAGAAAATCGAACCCTAATTCATAAATCCTAATCTGTGACGTTTGAAGTACATGCTAAAAAATCCGAGTCACGGTCAACATTTTTTGAAATTTCCGTTGGTAATGATCAGGTATAATGAATTAGAATAGAATTAATTTCTAAGAAACGGTGTGCAGGAAACAATAGAAGAATGCAGAAAATCGAACCCTAATTCATAAATCCTACTCTGTGACGTTTGAAGTTCATGCTAAAAAATCCGAGTCACGGTCAACATTTTTTTAAATTTCCGTGGGTAATGATCAGGTATAATGAATTAGAATAAAATTAATTTCTAAGAAACGGTGTGCAGGAAACAATAGAAGAGTGCTTAAAATCGAACCCTAATTCATAAATCCTAATCTGTTACGTTTGAAGTACATGCTAAAAAATCCGAGTCACGGTCAACATTTTTTGAAATTTCCGTGTGTAATGATCAGGCACAATGAATTAGAATAGAATTAATTTCTTAGAAACGGTGTGCAGGAAACAATAGAAGAGTGCTGAAAATTGAACCCTAATTCATAAATCCTAATTTGTGACGTTTGAAGTACATGCTAAAAAATCCGAGTCACGGTCAACATTTTTTGAATTTTCGGTGTGTAATGATCAGCCACAAAGAATTAGAATAGAATTAATTTCTAATAAACGGTGTGCATGAAACAATAGAAGAGTGCTGAAAATGGAACCCTAATTCATAAATCCTAATCTGTGACGTTTGAAATACATTCTCCAAAATCCGAGTCACGGTCAACATTTTTTGAAATTTTCGTGTGTAATGATCAGGCATAATGAATTAGAATAGAATTAATTTCTAAGAAACTGTGTGCAGACAACAATAGAACAGTGCTGAAAATCGAACCATAATTCATAAATCTTAATATGTGACGTTTGAAGTACATCTAAAAAATCCGAGTCACGGTCAACATTTTTTGAAGTTTCCGTGTGTAATGATGAGGCACAATGAATTAGAATAGAATTAATTTCTAAGAAACGGTGTGCATGAAACAATAGAAGAGTGCAGAAAATCGAACCCTAATTCATAAATGCTAATCTGTGACGTTTGAAGTACATGCTAAAAAATCCGAGTCACGGTCAACATTTTTTTAAATTTCTGTGTGTAATGATCAGGCACAATGAATTAGAATAGAATTAATTTCTAAGAAACGGTGTGCAGGAAACAATAGAAGAGTGCTTAAAATCGAACCCTAATTCATAAATCCTAATCTGTTACGTTTGAAGTACATGCTAAAAAATCCGAGTCACTGTCAACATTTTTTGAAATTTCCGTGTGTAATGATCTGGCACAATGAATTAGAATAGAATTAATTTCTTAGAAACGGTGTGCAGGAAACAATAGAAGAGTGCTGAAAATTGAACCCTAACTCATAAATCCTAATCTGAGACGTTTGAAGTACATGCTAAAAAATCCGAGTCACGGTCAACATTTTTTGAAATTTTCGTGTGTAATGATCAGGCACAATGAATTAGAATAGAATTAATTTCTAAGAAACGGTGTGCATGAAACAATAGAAGAGTGCTGAAAATGGAACCCTAATTCATAAATCCTAATTTGTGACGTTTGAAATACATTCTCAAAAATCCGAGTCACGGTCAACATTTTTTGTAATTTTCGTGTGTAATGATCAGGCATAATGAATTAGAATAGAATTAATTTCTAAGAAACTGTGTGCAGACAACAATAGAACAGTGCTGAAAATCGAACCCTAATTCATAAATCCTAATCTGTGACGTTTGAAGTACATGCTAAAACATCCGTGTCACGGTCAACATATTTTGAAATTTCCATGTGTAATGATCAGGCACAATGAATTAGAATAGAATTAATTTCTAAGAAACGGTGTGCAGGAAACAATAGAAGAGTGCTTAAAATCGAACCCTAATTCATAAATCCTAATCTGTTACGTTTAAAGTACATGCTAAAAAATCCGAGTCACGGTCAACATTTTTTGAAATTTCCGTGTGTAATGATCAGGCACAATGAATTAGAATAGAATTAGTTTCTAAGAAACGGTGTGCAGGAAACAATAGAAGAGTGCTAAAAATCGAACCCTAATTCATAAATCCTAATCTGTTACGTTTGAAGTACATGCTAAAAAATCTGAGTCACGGTCAACATTTTTTTAAATTTCCGTGTGTAATGATCAGGCCCAATGAATTAGAATATAATTAATTTCTAAGAAACGGTGTGCAGGAAACAATAGAAGAGTGCTGAAAATCGAACCCTAATTCATAATTCCTTATCTGTGACGTTTGAAGTACATGCTAAAAAATCTGAGTCACGGTCAACATTTTTTTAAATTTCCGTGTGTAATGATCAGGCACAATGAATTAGAATATAATTAATTTCTAAGAAACGGTGTGCAGGAAACAATAGAAGAGTGCTGTAAATCGAACCCTAATTCATAATTCCTTATCTGTGACGTTTGAAGTACATGCTAAAAAATCCGAGTCACGGTCAACATTTTTTGAAATTTCTGTGTGTAATGATCAGGCACAATGAATTAGAATACAATTAATTTCTAAGAAACGATGTGCAGGAAACAATAGAAGAGTGCAGAAAATCGAACCCGAATTCATAAATACTAATTTGTGACGTTTGAAGTACATGCTAAAAAATCCGAGTCACTGTCAACATTTTTTTAATTTTCCGTGTGTCATGATCAGGCACAATGAATTTGAATAGAATTTATTTCTAAGAAACGGTGTGCAGGAAACAATAGAAGAGTGCTGAAAATCGAACCCTAATTCATAAATCATAATCTGTGACGTTTGAAGTACATGTTAAAAAATCCGAGTCACGGTCAAGATTTTTTGAAATTTCCGTGTGTAATGATCAGGCACAATGAATTAGAATAGAATTAATTTCTTAGAAACGGTGTGCAGGAAACAATAGAAAAGTGCTTAAAATCGAACCTTAATTCATAAAACCTAATCTGTGACGTTTGAAGTACATGCTAAAAAATCCGAGTCACGGTCAACATTTTTTTTAATTTCCGTGGGTAATGATCAGGTATAATGAATTAGAATAGAATTAATTTCTAAGAAACGGTGTGCAGGAAACAATAGAAGAGTGCTTAAAATCGAACCCTAATTCATAAATCCTAATCTGTTACGTTTGAAGTACATGCTAAAAAATCCGAGTCACGGTCAACATTTTTTTAAATTTCCGTGTGTAATTATCAGGCACAATGAATTAAATAGAATTCATTTCTAAGAAACGGTGTGCTGGAAACAATAGAAGAGTGCTGAAAAAAGAACCCTCATTCATAAATCCTAATCTGTGACGTTTGAAGTACATGCTAAAAAATCCGAGTCACGGTCAACATTTTTTGAAGTTTCCTTGTGTAATGATCAGGCACAATGAATTAGAATAGAATTAATTTCTAAGAAACGGTGTGCATGAAACAATAGAAGAGTGCTGAAAATCGAACCCTAATTCATAAATCCTAATCTGTGACGTTTGAAGTACATGCAAAAAAATCCTAGTCACGGTCAACATTTTTTTAAATTTCCGTGGGTAATAATCAGGTATAATGAATTAGAATAGAATTAATTTCTAAGAAACGGTGTGCAGGAAACAATAGAAGAGTGCTTAAAATCGAACCCTAATTCAAAAATCCTAATCTGTTACGTTTGAAGTACATGCTAAAAAATCCGACTCACGGTCAACATTTTTTGAAATTTCCGTGTGTAATGATCAGGCACAATGAATTAGAATAGAATTAATTTCTAAGAAACGGTGTGCAGGAAACAATAGAAGAGTGCTAAAAATCGAACCCTAATTCATAAATCCTAATCTGTTACGTTTGAAGTACATGCTAAAAAATCTGAGTCACGGTCAACATTTTTTTAAATTTCCGTGTGTAATGATCAGGCCCAATGAATTAGAATATAATTAATTTCTAAGAAACGGTGTGCAGGAAACAATAGAAGAGTGCTGAAAATCGAACCCTAATTCATAATTTCTTATATTTGACGTTTGAAGTACATGCTAAAAAATCTGAGTCACGGTCAACATTTTTTGAAATTTCCGTGTGTAATGATCAGGCACAATGAATTAGAATACAATTAATTTCTAAGAAACGATGTGCAGGAAACAATAGAAGAGTGCAGAAAATCGAACCCGAATCCAGAAATACTAATTTGTGACGTTTGAAGTACATGCTAAAAAAATCCGAGTCACGGTCAACATTTTTTTAATTTTCCGTGTGTCATGATCAGGCACAATGAATTTGAATAGAATTTATTTCTAAGAAACAGTGTGCAGGAAACAATAGAAGAGTGCTGAAAATTGAACCCTAATTCATAAATCATAATCTGTGACGTTTAAAGTACATGTTAAAAAATCCGAGTCACAGTCAAGATTTTTTGAAATTTCCGTGTGTAATGATCAAGCACAATGAATTAGAATAGAATTAATTTCTTAGAAACGGTGTGCAGGAAACAATAGAAAAGTGCTTAAAATCGAACCTTAATTCATAAAACCTAATCTGTTACGTTTGAAGTACATGCTAAAAAATCCGAGTCACGGTCAACATTTTTTGAAATTTCCGTGTGTAATGATCAGGCACAATGAATTAGAATAGAATTATTTTCTAAGAAACGGTGTGCATGAAACAATAGAAGAGTGCAGAAAATCGAACCGTAATTCATAAATCCTAATCTTTTACGTTCGAAGTACATGCTAAAAAATCAGAGTCACGGTCAACATTTTTTTAAATTTCCGTGGGTAATGATCAGGTATAATGAATTAGAATAGAATTAATTTCTAAGAAACGGTGTGCTGGAAACAATTGAAGAGTGCTGAAAAAAGAACCCTCATTCATAAATCCTAATCTGTGACGTTTGAAGTACATGCTAAAAAATCCGAGTCACGGTCAACATTTTTTGAAGTTTCCTTGTGTAATGATCAGGCACAATGAATTAGAATAGAATTAATTTCTAAGAAACGGTGTGCATGAAACAATAGAAGAGTGCTGAAAATCGAACCCTAATTCATAAATCCTAATCTGTGACGTTTGAAGTACATGCAAAAAAATCCTAGTCACGGTCAACATTTTTTGAAATTTTCGTGTGTAATGATCAGGCACAATGAATTAGAATAGAATTAATTTCTAAGAAACGGTGTGCAGGAAACAATAGAAGAGTGCTAAAAATCGAACCCTAATTCATAAATCATAATCTGTTACGTTTGAAGTACATGCTAAAAAATCTGAGTCACGGTCAACATTTTTTTAAATTTCCGTGTGTAATGATCAGGCCCAATGAATTAGAATATAATTAATTTCTAAGAAACGGTGTGCAGGAAACAATAGAAGAGTGCTGAAATTCGAACCCTAATTCATAATTCCTTATCTGTGACGTTTGAAGTACATGCTAAAAAATCCGAGTCACGGTCAACATTTTTTGAAATTTCCGTGTGTAATGATCAGGCACAATGAATTAGAATACAATTAATTTCTAAGAAACGATGTGCAGGAAACAATAGAAGAGTGCAGAAAATCGAACCCGAATTCAGAAATACTAATTTGTGACGTTTGAAGTACATGCTAAAAAATCCGAGTCACGGTCAACATTTTTTTAATTTTCCGTGTGTCATGATCAGGCACAATGAATTTGAATAGAATTTATTTCTAAGAAACGATGTGCAGGAAACAATAGAAGAGTGCTGAAAATCGAACCCTAATTCATAAATCATAATCTGTGACGTTTGAAGTACATGTTAAAATATCCGAGTCACGGTCCAGATTTTTTGAAATTTCCGTGTGTAATGATCAGGCACAATGAATTAGAATAGAATTAATTTCTTAGAAACGGTGTGCAGAAAACAATAGAAAAGTGCTTAAAATCGAACCTTAATTCATAAAACCTAATCTGTTACGTTTGAAGTACATGCTAAAAAATCCGAGTCACGGTCAACATTTTTTTAAATTTTCGTGTGTAATTATCAGGCACAATGAATTAGAATAGAATTTATTTCTAAGAAACGGTGTGCATGAATCAATAGAAGAGTGGAGAAAATCGAACCCTAATTCATAAATCCTAATCTGTGACGTTTGAAGTACATGCTAAAAAATCCGAGTCACGGTCAACATTTTTTTTAATTTCTGTGGGTAATGATCAGGTATAATGAATTAGAATAGAATTAATTTCTAAGAAACGGTGTGAAGGAAACAATAGAAGAGTGCTTAAAATCGAACCCTAATTCATAAATCCTAATCTGTTACGGTTGAAGTACATGCTAAAAAATCCGAGTCACGGTCAACATTTTTTGAAATTTCCGTGTGTAATGATCAGGCACAATGAATTAGAATAGAATTCATTTCTAAGAAACGGTGTGCATGAAACAATAGAAGAGTGCAGAAAATCGAACCGTAATTCATAAATCCTAATCTTTTACGTTTGAAGTACATGCTAAAAAATCCGAGTCACGGTCAACATTTTTTTAAATTTCCGTGGGTAATGATCAGGTATAATGAATTAGAATAGAATTAATTTCTAAGAAACGGTGTGCACGAAACAATAGAAGAGTGCTTAAAAAAGAACCCTCATTCATAAATCCTAATCTGTTACGTTTGAAGTACATGCTTAAAAATCCGAGTCAAGGTCAACATTTTTTGAAATTTCCATGTGTAATGATCAGGCACAATGAATTAGAATAGAATTCATTTCTATGAAACGATGTGCAGGAAACAATAGAAGTGTGCTTAAAATCGAACCCTAATTCATAAATCATAATCTGTGACGTTTGAAATACATTCTCAAAAATCTAAGTCACGGTCAACATTTTTTTAAATTTCCGTGTGTAATGATCAGGCATAATGAATTAGAATAGAATTAATTTCTAAGAAACCGTGTGCAGGAAACAATAGAAGAGTAATGAAAATCGAACCCTAATTCATAAATCCTAATCTGTGACGTTTCAAGTACATGCAAAAAAATCTGAGTCACGGTCAACATTTTTTTAAATTTCCGTGGGTAATGATCAGGTATAATGAATTAGAATAGAATTAATTTCTAAGAAACGGTGTGCAGGAAACAACAGAAGAGTGCTTAAAATCGAACCCTAATTCATAAATCGTAATCTGTTACGTTTGAAGTACATGCTAAAAAATCCGAGTCACGGTCAACATTTTTTGAAATTTCCGTGTGTAATGATCAGTCACAATGCATTAGAATAGAATTAATTTCTAAGAAACGGTGTGCAGGAAACAATAGAAGAGTGCTTAAAAAAGAACCCTCATTCATAAATCCTAATCTGTTACGTTTGAAGTACATGCTAAAAAATCCGAGTCACGGTCAACATTTTTTGAAATTTCCGTGTGTAATGATCAGGCACAATGAATTAGAATAGAATTAATTTCTATAAAACGATGTGCAGGAAACAATAGAAGAGTGCTTAAAATCGAACCCTAATTCATAAATCATAATCTGTGACGTTTGAAATACATTCTCCAAAATCCGAGACACGGTCAACATTTTTTTAAATTTCCGTGTGTAATGATCAGGCATAATGAATTAGAATAGAATTAATTTCTAAGAAACTGTGTGCAGGAAATAATAGAACAGTGCTGAAAATCGATCCCTAATTCATAAATCCTAATCTGTGATGTTTGAAGTACATGCTAAAAAATCCGAGTCACGGTCAACATTTTTTTAAATTTCCGTGTGTAATGATCAGGCACAATGAATTAGAATAGAATTAATTTCTAAGAAACGGTGTGCAGGAAACAATAGAAGAGTGCTGAAAATCGAACCCTAATTCATAATTCCTTATCTGTGACGTTTGAAGTACATGCTAAAAAATCCGAGTCACGGTCAACATTTTTTGAAATTTCCGTGTGTAATGATCAGGCACAATGAATTAGAATACAATTAATTTCTAAGAAACGATGTGCAGGAAACAATAGAAGAGTGCAGAAAATTGAACCCGAATTCATAAATACTAATTTGTGACGTTTGAAGTACATGCTAAAAAATCCGAGTCACGGTCAACATTTTTTTAATTTTCCGTGTGTCATGATTAGGCACAATGAATTTGAATAGAATTAATTTCTATGAAACGGTGTGCAGGAAACAATAGAAGAGTGCTGAAAATCGAACCCTAATTCATAATTCCTTATCTGTGACGTTTGAAGTACATGCTAAAAAATCCGAGTCACGGTCAACATTTTTTGAAATTTCCGTGTGTAATGATCAGGCACAATGAATTAGAATACAATTAATTTCTAAGAAACGATGTGCAGGAAACAATAGAAGAGTGCAGAAAATCGAACCCGAATTCATAAATACTAATTTGTGACGTTTGAAGTACATGCTAAAAAATCCGAGTCACGGTCAACATTTTTTTTCATTTTCCGTGTGTCATGATCAGGCACAATGAATTTGAATAGAATTAATTTCTAAGAAACGGTGTGCAGGAAACAATAGAAGAGTGCTGAAAATCGAACCCTAATTCATAAATCATAATCTGTGACGTTTGAAGTACATGCACAAAAATCCGAGTCACGGTCAACATTTTTTTAAATTTCCGTGGGTAATGATCAGGTATAATGAATTAGAATAGAATTAATTTCTAAGAAACGGTGTGCAGGAAACAACAGAAGAGTGCTTAACATCGAACCCTAATTCATAAATCGTAATCTGTTACGTTTGAAGTACATGCTAAAAAATCCGAGTCACGGTCAACATTTTTTGAAATTTCCGTGTGTAATGATCAGGCACAATGAATTAGAATAGAATTCATTTCTAAGAAACAGTGTGCATGAAAAAATAGAAGAGTGCTTAAAATCAAACCCTAATTCATAAATCCTAATCTTTTACGTTTGAAGTACATGCTAAAAAATCTGAGTCACGGTCAACATTTTTTTAAATTTCCGTGTGTAATGATCAGGCACAATGAATTAGAATAGAATTAATTTCTTAGAAACGGTGTGCAGGAAACAATAGAAGAGTGCTGAAAATTGAACCCTAATTCATAAATCCTAATCTGTGACGTTTGAAGTACATGCTAAAAAATCCGAGTCACGGTCAACATTTTTTTAAATTTCCGTGTGTAATGATCACGCACAATGAATTAGAATAGAATTAATTTCTATGAAACGGTGTGCATGAAACAATAGAAGAGTGCTCAAAATGGAACCCTAATTCATAAATCCTAATCTGTGACGTTTGAAATACATTCTCCAAAATCCGAGTCACGGTCAACATTTTTTTAAATTTTCGTGTGTAATGATCAGGCATAATGAATTAGAATAGAATTAATTTCTAAGAAACTGTGTGCAGACAACAATAGAACAGTGCTGAAAATCGAACCCTAATTCATAAATCCTAATCTGTGACGTTTGAAGTACATCTAAAAAATCCGAGTCACGGTCAACATTTTTTGAATTTTCGGTGTGTAATGATCAGCCACAAAGAATTAGAATAGAATTAATTTCTAAGAAACGGTGTGCATGAAACAATAGAAGAGTGCTCAAAATGGAACCCTAATTCATAAATCCTAATCTGTGACGTTTGAAATACATTCTCCAAAATCCGAGTCACGGTCAACATTTTTTTAAATTTTCGTGTGTAATGATCAGGCATAATGAATTAGAATAGAATTAATTTCTAAGAAACTGTGTGCAGACAACAATAGAACAGTGCTGAAAATCGAACCGTAATTCATAAATCCTAATCTGTGACGTTTGAAGTACATCTAAAAAATCCGAGTCACGGTCAACATTTTTTGAAGTTTCCGTGTGTAATGATCAGGCACAATGAATTAGAATAGAATTAATTTCTAAGAAACGGTGTGCATGAAACAATAGAAGAGTGCTTAAAATCGAACCCTAATTCAAAAATGCTAATCTGTGACGTTTGAAGTACATGCTAAAAAATCCGAGTCACGGTCAACATTTTTTTAAATTTCCGTGTGTAATGATCAGGCACAATGAATTAGAATAGAATTAATTTCTAAGAAACGGTGTGCAGGAAACATTAGAAGAATGCAGAAAATCGAACCCTAATTCATAAATCCTAATCTGTGACGTTTGAAGTACATGCTAAAAATCTGAGTCACGGTCAACATTTTTTTAAATTTCCGTGGGTAATGATCAGGTATAATGAATTAGAATAGAATTAATTTCTAAGAAACGGTGTGCAGGAAACAATAGAAGAGTGCTTAAAATCAAACCCTAATTCATAAATCCTAATCTGTTACGTTTGAAGTACATGCTAAAAAATCCGAGTCACGGTCAACATTTTTTTAAATTTCCGTGTGTAATGATCAGGCACAATGAATTAGAATAGAATTAATTTCTTAGAAACGGTGTGCAGGAAACAATAGAAGAGTGCTGAAAATTGAACCCTAATTCATAAATCCTAATCTGTGACGTTTGAAGTACATGCTAAAAAATCCGAGTCACGGTCAACATTTTTTTAAATTTCCGTGTGTAATGATCACGCACAATGAATTAGAATAGAATTAATTTCTAAGAAACGGTGTGCATGAAACAATAGAAGAGTGCTCAAAATGGAACCCTAATTCATAAATCCTAATCTGTGACGTTTGAAATACATTCTCCAAAATCCGAGTCACGGTCAACATTTTTTTAAATTTTCGTGTGTAATGATCAGGCACAATGAATTAGAATAGAATTAATTTCTTAGAAACGGTGTGCAGGAAACAATAGAAGAGTGCTGAAAATTGAACCCTAATTCATAAATCCTAATCTGTGACGTTTGAAGTACATGCTAAAAAATCCGAGTCACGGTCAACATTTTTTTAAATTTCCGTGTGTAATGATCACGCACAATGAATTAGAATAGAATTAATTTCTAAGAAACGGTGTGCATGAAACAATAGAAGAGTGCTCAAAATGGAACCCTAATTCATAAATCCTAATCTGTGACGTTTGAAATACATTCTCCAAAATCCGAGTCAGGGTCAACATTTTTTTAAATTTTCGTGTGTAATGATCAGGCATAATGAATTAGAATAGAATTAATTTCTAAGAAACTGTGTGCAGACAACAATAGAACAGTGCTGAAAATCGAACCGTAATTCATAAATCCTAATCTGTGACGTTTGAAGTACATCTAAAAAATCCGAGTCACGGTCAACATTTTTTGAACTTTCCGTGTGTAATGATCAGGCACAATGAATTAGAATAGAATTAATTTCTAAGAAACGGTGTGCATGAAACAATAGAAGAGTGCTTAAAATCGAACCCTAATTCAAAAATGCTAATCTGTGACGTTTGAAGTACATGCTAAAAAATCCGAGTCACGGTCAACATTTTTTTAAATTTCCGTTTGTAATGATCAGGCACAATGAATTAGAATAGAATTAATTTCTTAGAAACGGTGTGCAGGAAACAATAGAAGAGTGCTGAAAATTGAACCCTAATTCATAAATCCTAATCTGTGACGTTTGACGTACATGCTAAAAAATCCGAGTCACGGTCAACATTTTTTGAAATTTCCGTGTGTAATGATCAGCCACAATGAATTAGAATAGAATTAATTTCTAAGAAACGGTGTGCATAAAACAATAGAAGAGTGCTCAAAATGGAACCCTAATTCATAAATCCTAATCTGTGACGTTTGAAATACATTCTCAAAAATCCGAGTCACGGTCAACATTTTTTGAAATTTTCGTGTGTAATGATCAGGCATAATGAATTAGAATAGAATTAATTTCTAAGAAACTGTGTGCAGACAACAATACAACAGTGCTGAAAATCGAACCCTAATTCAAATAAATCCTAATCTGTGACGTTTGAAGTACATGCTAAAAAATCCGAGTCACGGTCAACATATTTTGAAATTTCCGTGTGTAATGATCAGGCACAATGAATTAGAATAGAATTAATTTCTAAGAAACGGTGTGCAGGAAACAATAGAAGAGTGCTGAAAATCGAACCCTAATTCATAAATCCTAATCTGTGACGTTTGAAGTACATGCTAAAAAACCCGAGTCACGGTCAACATTTTTTTAAATTTTCGTGTGTAATGATCAGGCAAAATGAATTAGAATAGAATTAATTTCTAAGAAACGGTGTGCAGGAAATCATAGAAGAGTGCTTAAAATCGAACCCTAATTCATAAATCCTAATCTGTTACGTTTGAAGTACATGCTAAAAAATCCGAGTCAGGGTCAACATTTTTTGAAATTTCCGTGTGTAATGATCAGGCACAATGTATTAGAATAGAAGTAATTTCTAAGAAACGGTGTGGAGGAAACAATAGAAGAGTGCTGAAAAACGACCCCTAATTCAAAAATCCTAATCTGTGACGTTTGAAGTACATGCCAAAAAATCCGAGTCACGGTCAACATTTTTTGAAATTTCCGTGTGTAATGATCAGGCACAATGAATTAGAATAGAATTAATTTCTAAGAAACGGTGTGCAAGAAAAAATAGAAGAGTGCTTAAAATTGAACCCTAATTCATAAATCCTAATCTGTTACGTTTGAAGTACATGCTAAAAAATCTGAGTCACGGTCAACATTTTTTTAAATTTCCGTGTGTAATGATCAGTCACAATGAATTAGAATAGAATTCATTTCTAAGAAACGTTGTGCATGAAACAATTGAAGAGTGATGAAAATCGAACCCTAATTTAGAAATCCTAATCAGTTACATTTGAAGTACATGCTAAAAAATCCGAGTCACGGTCAACATTTTTTGAAATTTCCGTGTGTAATGATCAGGCGCAATGAATTAGAATATAATTAATTTCTAAGAAACGGTGTGCAGAAAACAATAGAAGAGTGCTGAAAATCGAACCCTAATTCATAATTCCTAATCTGTGACGTTTGAAGTACATGCTAAAAAATCCGAGTCACGGTCAACATTTTTTGAAATTTCCGTGTGTAATGATCAGGCACAATGAATTAGAATACAATTAATTTCTAAGAAACGATGTGCAGGAAACAATAGAAGAGTGCAGAAAATCGAACCCGAATTCATAAATACTAATTTGTGACGTTTGAAGTACATGCTAAAAAATCCGAGTCACGGTCAACATTTTTTTAATTTTCCGTGTGTCATGATCAGGCACAATGAATTTGAATAGAATTAATTTCTAAGAAACGGTGTGCAGGAAACAATAGAAGAGTGCTGAAAATCGAACCCTAATTCATAAATCATAATCTGTGACGCTTGAAGTACATGCTAAAAAATCCGAGTCACGGTCAAGATTTTTTGAAATTTCCGTGTGTAATGACCAGGCACAATGAATTAGAATAGAATTAATTTCTTAGAAACGGTGTGCAGGAAACAATAGAAGAGTGCTGAAAATCGAACCCTAATTCATAATTCCTAATCTGTGACTTTTGAAGTACATGCTAAAAAATCCGAGTCACGGTTAACATTTTTTTAAATTTTCGTGTGTAATTATCAGGCACAATGAATTAGAATAGAATTAATTTCAAAAAAACTGTGTGCATGAATCAATAGAAAAGTGCTTAAAATCAAACCCTAATTCATAAATCCTAATCTGTGTCGTTTGAAGTACATGCTAAAAAATGCGAGTCATGGTCAACATTTTTTTAAATTTCCGTGTGTAATGATTAGGCCCAATGAATTAGAATAGAATTCATTTCTAAGAAACGGTGTGCAGAAAACAATAGAAGAGTGCTTAAAATCGAACCCTAATTCATAAATTCTAATCTGTTACGTTTGAAGTACATGCTAAAAAATCCGAGTCACGGTCAACATTTTTTGAAATTTCCGTGTGTAATGATCAGGCACAATGAATTAGAATAGAATTCATTTCTAAGAAACGGTGTGCAGAAAACAATAGAAGAGTGCTTAAAATCGAACCCTAATTCATAAATTCTAATCTGTTACGTTTGAAGTACATGCTAAAAAATCCGAGTCACGGTCAACATTTTTTTAATTTTCCGTGTGTCATGATCAGGCACAATGAATTTGAATAGAATTAATTTCTAAGAAACGGTGTGCAGGAAACAATAGAAGAGTGCTGAAAATCGAACCCTAATTCATAAATCATAATCTGTGACGCTTGAAGTACATGCTAAAAAATCCGAGTCACGGTCAAGATTTTTTGAAATTTCCGTGTGTAATGACCAGGCACAATGAATTAGAATAGAATTAATTTCTTAGAAACGGTGTGCAGGAAACAATAGAAGAGTGCTGAAAATCGAACCCTAATTCATAATTCCTAATCTGTGACTTTTGAAGTACATGCTAAAAAATCCGAGTCACGGTTAACATTTTTTTAAATTTTCGTGTGTAATTATCAGGCACAATGAATTAGAATAGAATTAATTTCAAAAAAACTGTGTGCATGAATCAATAGAAAAGTCCTTAAAATCGAACCCTAATTCATAAATCCTAATCTGTGACGTTTGAAGTACAGGCTAAAAAATTCGAGTCACGGTCAACATTTTTTTAAATTTCCGTGGGTAATGATCAGGTATAATGAATTAGAATAGAATTAATTTCTAAGAAACGGTGTGCAGAAAACAATAGAAGAGTGCTTAAAATCGAACCCTAATTCATAAATCCTAATCTGTTACGTTTGAAGTACATGCTAAAAAATCCGAGTCACGGTCAACATTTTTTGAAATTTCCGTGTGTAATGATCAGGCACAATGAATTAGAATAGAATTCATTTCTAAGAAACGGTGTGCATGAAACAATAGAAGAGTGCTTAAAATCAAACCCTAATTCATAAATCCTAATCTGTGTCGTTTGAAGTACATGCTAAAAAATGCGAGTCATGGTCAACATTTTTTTAAATTTCCGTGTGTAATGATTAGGCCCAATGAATTAGAATAGAATTCATTTCTAAGAAACGGTGTGCAGAAAACAATAGAAGAGTGCTTAAAATCGAACCCTAATTCATAAATTCTAATCTGTTACGTTTGAAGTACATGCTAAAAAATCCGAGTCACGGTCAACATTTTTTGAAATTTCCGTGTGTAATGATCAGGCACAATGAATTAGAATAGAATTCATTTCTAAGAAACGGTGTGCATGAAACAATAGAAGAGTGCTTAAAATCAAACCCTAATTCATAAATCCTAATCTGTGTCGTTTGAAGTACATGCTAAAAAATGCGAGTCATGGTCAACATTTTTTTAAATTTCCGTGGGTAATAATCAGGTATAATGAATTAGAATAGAATTAATTTCTAAGAAACGGTGTGCAGAAAACAATAGAAGAGTGCTTAAAATCGAACCCTAATTCATAAATCCTAATCTGTTACGTTTGAAGTACATGCTAAAAAATCCGAGTC
The DNA here is from genome assembly GCF_057944985.1 of Cucurbita pepo subsp. pepo. Taxonomy (NCBI): domain Eukaryota; kingdom Viridiplantae; phylum Streptophyta; class Magnoliopsida; order Cucurbitales; family Cucurbitaceae; genus Cucurbita; species Cucurbita pepo. The sequence continues at coordinate 4,766,131 of NC_141816.1, read as the reverse complement.
ACGGTCAAAATTTTTTGAAATTTCCGTGTGTAATGATCAGGCACAATGAATTAGAATAGAATTCATTTCTAAGAAACGGTGTGCATGAAACAATAGAAGAGTGCAGAAAATCGAACCCTAATTCATAAATCCGAATCTGTGACGTTTGAAGTACATGCTAAAAAATCTAAGTCACGGTCAACATTTTTTTAAATTTCCGTGGGTAATGATCAGGTATAATGAATTAGAATAGAATTAATTTCTAAGAAACGGTGTGCAGAGAGTGCTTAAAATCGAACCCTAATTCATAAATCCTAATCTGTTACGTTTGAAGTACATGCTAAAAAATCCGAGTCACGGTCAACATTTTTTGAAATTTCCGTGTGTAATGATCAGGCACAATGAATTAGAATAGAATTAATTTCTTAGAAACGGTGTGCAGGAAACAATAGAAGAGTGCTGAAAATTGAACCCTAATTCATAAATCCTAATCTTTGACGTTTGAAGTACATGCTAAAAAATCCGAGTCACGGTCAACATTTTTTGAAATTTCCGTGTGTAATGATCAGCCACAATGAATTAGAATAGAATTAATTTCTAAGAAACGGTGTGCATGAAACAATAGAAGAGTGCTGAAAATGGAACCCTAATTCATAAATCCTAATCTGTGACGTTTGAAATACATTCTCAAAAATCCGAGTCACGGTCAACATTTTTTGAAATTTTCGTGTGTAATGATCAGGCATAATTAATTAGAATAGAATTAATTTCTAAGAAACTGTGTGCAGACAACAATACAACAGTGTTGAAAATCGAACCCTAATTCAAATAAATCCTAATCTATTACGTTTGAAGTACATGCTAAAAAATCCGAGTCACGGTCAACATATTTTGAAATTTCCGTGTGTAATGATCAGGCACAATGAATTAGAATAGAATTAATTTCTAAGAAACGGTGTGCAGGAAACAATAGAAGAGTGTTGAAAATCGAACCCTAATTCATAAATCTTAATCTGTGACGTTTGAAGTACATGCTAAAAAATCCGAGTCACGGTCAACATTTTTTTAAATTTCCGTGTGTAATGATCAGGCACAATGAATTAGAATAGAATGAATTTCTAAGAAACGGTGTGCAGGAAACAATAGAAGAGTGCTTAAAATCGAACCCTAATTCATAAATCCTAATCTGTTACGTTTGAAGTACATGCTAAAAAATCCGAGTCACGGTCAACATTTTTTTAAATTTCCGTGTGTAATTATCAGGCACAATGAATTAAATAGAATTCATTTCTAAGAAACGGTGTGCATGAAACAATAGAAGAGTGCAGAAAATCGAACCGTAATTCATAAATCCTAATCTTTTACGTTTGAAGTACATGCTAAAAAATCCGAGTCACGGTCAACATTTTTTTAAATTTCCGTGGGTAATGATCAGGTATAATGAATTAGAATAGAATTAATTTCTAAGAAACGGTGTGCTGGAAACAATAGAAGAGTGCTGAAAAAAGAACCCTCATTCATAAATCCTAATCTGTGACGTTTGAAGTACATGCTAAAAAATCCGAGTCACGGTCAACATTTTTTGAAGTTTCCTTGTGTAATGATCAGGCACAATGAATTAGAATAGAATTAATTTCTAAGAAACGGTGTTTATGAAACAATAGAAGAGTGCTGAAAATCGAACCCTAATTCATAAATCCTAATCTGTGACGTTTGAAGTACATGCAAAAAAATCCTAGTCACGGTCAACATTTTTTTAAATTTCCGTGGGTAATAATCAGGTATAATGAATTAGAATAGAATTAATTTCTAAGAAACGGTGTGCAGGAAACAATAGAAGAGTGCTTAAAATCGAACCCTAATTCATAAATCCTAATCTGTTACGTTTGAAGTACATGCTAAAAAATCCGACTCACGGTCAACATTTTTTGAAATTTCCGTGTGTAATGATCAGGCACAATGAATTAGAATAGAATTAATTTCTAAGAAACGGTGTGCAGGAAACAATAGAAGAGTGCTAAAAATCGAACCCTAATTCATAAATCCTAATCTGTTACGTTTGAAGTACATGCTAAAAAATCTGAGTCACGGTCAACATTTTTTTAAATTTCCGTGTGTAATGATCAGGCCCAATGAATTAGAATATAATTAATTTCTAAGAAACGGTGTGCAGGAAACAATAGAAGAGTGCTGAAAATCGAACCCTAATTCATAATTTCTTATATGTGACGTTTGAAGTACATGCTAAAAAATCTGAGTCACGGTCAACATTTTTTGAAATTTCCGTGTGTAATGATCAGGCACAATGAATTAGAATACAATTAATTTCTAAGAAACGATGTGCAGGAAACAATAGAAGAGTGCAGAAAATCGAACCCGAATCCAGAAATACTAATTTGTGACGTTTGAAGTACATGCTAAAAAAATCCGAGTCACGGTCAACATTTTTTTAATTTTCCGTGTGTCATGATCAGGCACAATGAATTTGAATAGAATTTATTTCTAAGAAACAGTGTGCAGGAAACAATAGAAGAGTGCTGAAAATCGAACCCTAATTCATAAATCCTAATCTGTGACGTTTGAAGTACATGCAAAAAAATCCTAGTCACGGTCAACATTTTTTTAAATTTCCGTGGGTAATAATCAGGTATAATGAATTAGAATAGAATTAATTTCTAAGAAACGGTGTGCAGGAAACAATAGAAGAGTGCTTAAAATCGAACCCTAATTCATAAATCCTAATCTGTTACGTTTGAAGTACATGCTAAAAAATCCGAGTCACGGTCAACATTTTTTGAAATTTCCGTGTGTAATGATCAGGCACAATGAATTAGAATAGAATTATTTTCTAAGAAACGGTGTGCATGAAACAATAGAAGAGTGCAGAAAATCGAACCGTAATTCATAAATCCTAATCTTTTACGTTTGAAGTACATGCTAAAAAATCCGAGTCACGGTCAACATTTTTTTAAATTTCCGTGGGTAATGATCAGGTATAATGAATTAGAATAGAATTAATTTCTAAGAAACGGTGTGCTGGAAACAATTGAAGAGTGCTGAAAAAAGAACCCTCATTCATAAATCCTAATCTGTGACGTTTGAAGTACATGCTAAAAAATCCGAGTCACGGTCAACATTTTTTGAAGTTTCCTTGTGTAATGATCAGGCACAATGAATTAGAATAGAATTAATTTCTAAGAAACGGTGTGCATGAAACAATAGAAGAGTGCTGAAAATCGAACCCTAATTCATAAATCCTAATCTGTGACGTTTGAAGTACATGCAAAAAAATCCTAGTCACGGTCAACATTTTTTTAAATTTCCGTCGGTAATAATCAGGTATAATGAATTAGAATAGAATTAATTTCTAAGAAACGGTGTGCAGGAAACAATAGAAGAGTGCTGAAAATCGAACCCTAATTCATAAATCCTAATCTGTGACGTTTGAAGTACATGCAAAAAAATCCTAGTCACGGTCAACATTTTTTTAAATTTCCGTGGGTAATAATCAGGTATAATGAATTAGAATAGAATTAATTTCTAAGAAACGGTGTGCAGGAAACAATAGAAGAGTGCTTAAAATCGAACCCTAATTCATAAATCCTAATCTGTTACGTTTGAAGTACATGCTAAAAAATCCGAGTCACGGTCAACATTTTTTGAAATTTCCGTGTGTAATGATCAGGCACAATGAATTAGAATAGAATTATTTTCTAAGAAACGGTGTGCATGAAACAATAGAAGAGTGCAGAAAATCGAACCGTAATTCATAAATCCTAATCTTTTACGTTTGAAGTACATGCTAAAAAATCTGAGTCACGGTCAACATTTTTTTAAATTTCCGTGGGTAATGATCAGGTATAATGAATTAGAATAGAATTAATTTCTAAGAAACGGTGTGCTGGAAACAATTGAAGAGTGCTGAAAAAAGAACCCTCATTCATAAATCCTAATCTGTGACGTTTGAAGTACATGCTAAAAAATCCGAGTCACGGTCAACATTTTTTGAAGTTTCCTTGTGTAATGATCAGGCACAATGAATTAGAATAGAATTAATTTCTAAGAAACGGTGTGCATGAAACAATAGAAGAGTGCTGAAAATCGAACCCTAATTCATAAATCCTAATCTGTGACGTTTGAAGTACATGCAAAAAAATCCTAGTCACGGTCAACATTTTTTTAAATTTCCGTCGGTAATAATCAGGTATAATGAATTAGAATAGAATTAATTTCTAAGAAACGGTGTGCAGGAAACAATAGAAGAGTGCTTAAAATCGAACCCTAATTCATAAATCCTAATCTGTTACGTTTGAAGTACATGCTAAAAAATCCGACTCACGGTCAACATTTTTTGAAATTTCCGTGTGTAATGATCAGGCACAATGAATTAGAATAGAATTAATTTCTTAGAAACGGTGTGCAGGAAACAATAGAAGAGTGCTGAAAATTGAACCCTAATTCATAAATCCTAATCTTTGACGTTTGAAGTACATGCTAAAAAATCCGAGTCACGGTCAACATTTTTTGAAATTTCCGTGTGTAATGATCAGCCACAATGAATTAGAATAGAATTAATTTCTAAGAAACGGTGTGCATGAAACAATAGAAGAGTGCTGAAAATGGAACCCTAATTCATAAATCCTAATCTGTGACGTTTGAAATACATTCTCAAAAATCCGAGTCACGGTCAACATTTTTTGAAATTTTCGTGTGTAATGATCAGGCATAATTAATTAGAATAGAATTAATTTCTAAGAAACTGTGTGCAGACAACAATACAACAGTGTTGAAAATCGAACCCTAATTCAAATAAATCCTAATCTATTACGTTTGAAGTACATGCTAAAAAATCCGAGTCACGGTCAACATATTTTGAAATTTCCGTGTGTAATGATCAGGCACAATGAATTAGAATAGAATTAATTTCTAAGAAACGGTGTGCAGGAAACAATAGAAGAGTGTTGAAAATCGAACCCTAATTCATAAATCTTAATCTGTGACGTTTGAAGTACATGCTAAAAAATCCGAGTCACGGTCAACATTTTTTTAAATTTCCGTGTGTAATGATCAGGCACAATGAATTAGAATAGAATGAATTTCTAAGAAACGGTGTGCAGGAAACAATAGAAGAGTGCTTAAAATCGAACCCTAATTCATAAATCCTAATCTGTTACGTTTGAAGTACATGCTAAAAAATCCGAGTCACGGTCAACATTTTTTTAAATTTCCGTGTGTAATTATCAGGCACAATGAATTAAATAGAATTCATTTCTAAGAAACGGTGTGCATGAAACAATAGAAGAGTGCAGAAAATCGAACCGTAATTCATAAATCCTAATCTTTTACGTTTGAAGTACATGCTAAAAAATCCGAGTCACGGTCAACATTTTTTTAAATTTCCGTGGGTAATGATCAGGTATAATGAATTAGAATAGAATTAATTTCTAAGAAACGGTGTGCTGGAAACAATAGAAGAGTGCTGAAAAAAGAACCCTCATTCATAAATCCTAATCTGTGACGTTTGAAGTACATGCTAAAAAATCCGAGTCACGGTCAACATTTTTTGAAGTTTCCTTGTGTAATGATCAGGCACAATGAATTAGAATAGAATTAATTTCTAAGAAACGGTGTTTATGAAACAATAGAAGAGTGCTGAAAATCGAACCCTAATTCATAAATCCTAATCTGTGACGTTTGAAGTACATGCAAAAAAATCCTAGTCACGGTCAACATTTTTTTAAATTTCCGTGGGTAATAATCAGGTATAATGAATTAGAATAGAATTAATTTCTAAGAAACGGTGTGCAGGAAACAATAGAAGAGTGCTTAAAATCGAACCCTAATTCATAAATCCTAATCTGTTACGTTTGAAGTACATGCTAAAAAATCCGACTCACGGTCAACATTTTTTGAAATTTCCGTGTGTAATGATCAGGCACAATGAATTAGAATAGAATTAATTTCTAAGAAACGGTGTGCAGGAAACAATAGAAGAGTGCTAAAAATCGAACCCTAATTCATAAATCCTAATCTGTTACGTTTGAAGTACATGCTAAAAAATCTGAGTCACGGTCAACATTTTTTTAAATTTCCGTGTGTAATGATCAGGCCCAATGAATTAGAATATAATTAATTTCTAAGAAACGGTGTGCAGGAAACAATAGAAGAGTGCTGAAAATCGAACCCTAATTCATAATTTCTTATATGTGACGTTTGAAGTACATGCTAAAAAATCTGAGTCACGGTCAACATTTTTTGAAATTTCCGTGTGTAATGATCAGGCACAATGAATTAGAATACAATTAATTTCTAAGAAACGATGTGCAGGAAACAATAGAAGAGTGCAGAAAATCGAACCCGAATCCAGAAATACTAATTTGTGACGTTTGAAGTACATGCTAAAAAAATCCGAGTCACGGTCAACATTTTTTTAATTTTCCGTGTGTCATGATCAGGCACAATGAATTTGAATAGAATTTATTTCTAAGAAACAGTGTGCAGGAAACAATAGAAGAGTGCTGAAAATCGAACCCTAATTCATAAATCCTAATCTGTGACGTTTGAAGTACATGCAAAAAAATCCTAGTCACGGTCAACATTTTTTTAAATTTCCGTGGGTAATAATCAGGTATAATGAATTAGAATAGAATTAATTTCTAAGAAACGGTGTGCAGGAAACAATAGAAGAGTGCTTAAAATCGAACCCTAATTCATAAATCCTAATCTGTTACGTTTGAAGTACATGCTAAAAAATCCGAGTCACGGTCAACATTTTTTGAAATTTCCGTGTGTAATGATCAGGCACAATGAATTAGAATAGAATTATTTTCTAAGAAACGGTGTGCATGAAACAATAGAAGAGTGCAGAAAATCGAACCGTAATTCATAAATCCTAATCTTTTACGTTTGAAGTACATGCTAAAAAATCCGAGTCACGGTCAACATTTTTTTAAATTTCCGTGGGTAATGATCAGGTATAATGAATTAGAATAGAATTAATTTCTAAGAAACGGTGTGCTGGAAACAATTGAAGAGTGCTGAAAAAAGAACCCTCATTCATAAATCCTAATCTGTGACGTTTGAAGTACATGCTAAAAAATCCGAGTCACGGTCAACATTTTTTGAAGTTTCCTTGTGTAATGATCAGGCACAATGAATTAGAATAGAATTAATTTCTAAGAAACGGTGTGCATGAAACAATAGAAGAGTGCTGAAAATCGAACCCTAATTCATAAATCCTAATCTGTGACGTTTGAAGTACATGCAAAAAAATCCTAGTCACGGTCAACATTTTTTTAAATTTCCGTCGGTAATAATCAGGTATAATGAATTAGAATAGAATTAATTTCTAAGAAACGGTGTGCAGGAAACAATAGAAGAGTGCTGAAAATCGAACCCTAATTCATAAATCCTAATCTGTGACGTTTGAAGTACATGCAAAAAAATCCTAGTCACGGTCAACATTTTTTTAAATTTCCGTGGGTAATAATCAGGTATAATGAATTAGAATAGAATTAATTTCTAAGAAACGGTGTGCAGGAAACAATAGAAGAGTGCTTAAAATCGAACCCTAATTCATAAATCCTAATCTGTTACGTTTGAAGTACATGCTAAAAAATCCGAGTCACGGTCAACATTTTTTGAAATTTCCGTGTGTAATGATCAGGCACAATGAATTAGAATAGAATTATTTTCTAAGAAACGGTGTGCATGAAACAATAGAAGAGTGCAGAAAATCGAACCGTAATTCATAAATCCTAATCTTTTACGTTTGAAGTACATGCTAAAAAATCCGAGTCACGGTCAACATTTTTTTAAATTTCCGTGGGTAATGATCAGGTATAATGAATTAGAATAGAATTAATTTCTAAGAAACGGTGTGCTGGAAACAATTGAAGAGTGCTGAAAAAAGAACCCTCATTCATAAATCCTAATCTGTGACGTTTGAAGTACATGCTAAAAAATCCGAGTCACGGTCAACATTTTTTGAAGTTTCCTTGTGTAATGATCAGGCACAATGAATTAGAATAGAATTAATTTCTAAGAAACGGTGTGCATGAAACAATAGAAGAGTGCTGAAAATCGAACCCTAATTCATAAATCCTAATCTGTGACGTTTGAAGTACATGCAAAAAAATCCTAGTCACGGTCAACATTTTTTTAAATTTCCGTCGGTAATAATCAGGTATAATGAATTAGAATAGAATTAATTTCTAAGAAACGGTGTGCAGGAAACAATAGAAGAGTGCTTAAAATCGAACCCTAATTCATAAATCCTAATCTGTTACGTTTGAAGTACATGCTAAAAAATCCGACTCACGGTCAACATTTTTTGAAATTTCCGTGTGTAATGATCAGGCACAATGAATTAGAATAGAATTAATTTCTAAGAAACGGTGTGCAGGAAACAATAGAAGAGTGCTAAAAATCGAACCCTAATTCATAAATCCTAATCTGTTACGTTTGAAGTACATGCTAAAAAATCTGAGTCACGGTCAACATTTTTTTAAATTTCCGTGTGTAATGATCAGGCCCAATGAATTAGAATATAATTAATTTCTAAGAAACGGTGTGCAGGAAACAATAGAGGAGTGCTGAAATTCGAACCCTAATTCATAATTCCTTATCTGTGACGTTTGAAGTACATGCTAAAAAATCCGAGTCACGGTCAACATTTTTTGAAATTTCCGTGTGTAATGATCAGGCACAATGAATTAGAATACAATTAATTTCTAAGAAACGATGTGCAGGAAACAATAGAAGAGTGCAGAAAATCGAACCCGAATTCAGAAATACTAATTTGTGACGTTTGAAGTACATGCTAAAAAATCCGAGTCACGGTCAACATTTTTTTAATTTTCCGTGTGTCATGATCAGGCACAATGAATTTGAATAGAATTTATTTCTAAGAAACGATGTGCAGGAAACAATAGAAGAGTGCTGAAAATCGAACCCTAATTCATAAATCATAATCTGTGACGTTTGAAGTACATGTTAAAATATCCGAGTCACGGTCCAGATTTTTTGAAATTTCCGTGTGTAATGATCAGGCACAATGAATTAGAATAGAATTAATTTCTTAGAAACGGTGTGCAGAAAACAATAGAAAAGTGCTTAAAATCGAACCTTAATTCATAAAACCTAATCTGTTACGGTTTAAGTACATGCTAAAAAATCCGAGTCACGGTGAACATTTTTTTAAATTTTCGTGTGTAATTATCAGGCACAATGAATTAGAATAGAATTTATTTCTAAGAAACGGTGTGCATGAATCAATAGAAGAGTGGAGAAAATCGAACCCTAATTCATAAATCCTAATCTGTGACGTTTGAAGTACATGCTAAAAAATCCGAGTCACGGTCAACATTTTTTTTAATTTCTGTGGGTAATGATCAGGTATAATGAATTAGAATAGAATTAATTTCTAAGAAACGGTGTGAAGGAAACAATAGAAGAGTGCTTAAAATCGAACCCTAATTCATAAATCCTAATCTGTTACGTTTGAAGTACATGCTAAAAAATCCGAGTCACGGTCAACATTTTTTAAATTTCCGTGTGTAATGATCAGGCACAATGAATTAGAATAGAATTCATTTCTAAGAAACGGTGTGCATGAAACAATAGAAGAGTGCAGAAAATCGAACCGTAATTCATAAATCCTAATCTTTTACGTTTGAAGTACATGCTAAAAAATCCGAGTCACGGTCAACATTTTTTTAAATTTCCGTGGGTAATGATCAGGTATAATGAATTAGAATAGAATTAATTTCTAAGAAACGGTGTGCACGAAACAATAGAAGATTGCTTAAAAAAGAACCCTCATTCATAAATCCTAATCTGTTACGTTTGAAGTACATGCTTAAAAATCCGAGTCACGGTCAACATTTTTTGAAATTTCCATGTGTAATGATGAGGCACAATGAATTAGAATAGAATTAATTTCTATGAAACGATGTGCAGGAAACAATAGAAGAGTGCTTAAAATCGAACCCTAATTCATAAATCATAATCTGTGACGTTTGAAATACATTCTCCAAAATCCGAGTCACGGTCAACATTTTTTTAAATTTCCGTGTGTAATGATCAGGCATAATGAATTAGAATAGAATTAATTTCTAAGAAACCGTGTGCAGGAAACAATAGAAGAGTAATGAAAATCGAACCCTAATTCATAAATCCTAATCTGTGACGTTTCAAGTACATGCAAAAAAATCTGAGTCACGGTCAACATTTTTTTAAATTTCCGTGGGTAATGATCAGGTATAATGAATTAGAATAGAATTAATTTCTAAGAAACGGTGTGCAGGAAACAACAGAAGAGTGCTTAAAATCGAACCCTAATTCATAAATCGTAATCTGTTACGTTTGAAGTACATGCTAAAAAATCCGAGTCACGGTCAACATTTTTTGAAATTTCCGTGTGTAATGATCAGTCACAATGCATAAGAATAGAATTAATTTCTAAGAAACGGTGTGCAGGAAACAATAGAAGAGTGCTTAAAAAAGAACCCTCATTCATAAATCCTAATCTGTTACGTTTGAAGTACATGCTAAAAAATCCGAGTCACGGTCAACATTTTTTGAAATTTCCGTGTGTAATGATCAGGCACAATGAATTAGAATACAATTAATTTCTAAGAAACGATGTGCAGGAAACAATAGAAGAGTGCTTAAAATCGAACCCTAATTCATAAATCATAATCTGTGACGTTTGAAATACATTCTCCAAAATCCGAGACACGGTCAACATTTTTTTAAATTTCCGTGTGTAATGATCAGGCATAATGAATTAGAATAGAATTAATTTCTAAGAAACTGTGTGCAGGAAATAATAGAACAGTGCTGAAAATCGATCCCTAATTCATAAATCCTAATCTGTGACGTTTGAAGTACATGCTAAAAAATCCGAGTCACGGTCAACATTTTTTTAAATTTCCGTGTGTAATGATCAGGCACAATGAATTAGAATAGAATTAATTTCTAAGAAACGGTGTGCAGGAAACAATAGAAGAGTGCTGAAAATCGAACCCTAATTCATAATTCCTTATCTGTGACGTTTGAAGTACATGCTAAAAAATCCGAGTCACGGTCAACATTTTTTGAAATTTCCGTGTGTAATGATCAGGCACAATGAATTAGAATACAATTAATTTCTAAGAAACGATGTGCAGGAAACAATAGAAGAGTGCAGAAAATTGAACCCTAATTCATAAATACTAATTTGTGACGTTTGAAGTACATGCTAAAAAATCCGAGTCACGGTCAACATTTTTTTAATTTTCCGTGTGTCATGATTAGGCACAATGAATTTGAATAGAATTAATTTCTATGAAACGGTGTGCAGGAAACAATAGAAGAGTGCTGAAAATCGAACCCTAATTCATAAATCATAATCTGTGACGTTTGAAGTACATGCTAAAAAATCCGAGTCACGGTCAACATTTTTTGAAATTTCCGTGTGTAATGATCAGGCACAATGAATTAGAATACAATTAATTTCTAAGAAACGATGTGCAGGAAACAATAGAAGAGTGCAGAAAATCGAACCCTAATTCATAAATACTAATTTGTGACGTTTGAAGTACATGCTAAAAAATCCGAGTCACGGTCAACATTTTTTGAAATTTCCGTGTGTAATGATCAGGCACAATGAATTAGAATAGAATTCATTTCTAAGAAACAGTGTGCATGAAAAAATAGAAGAGTGCTTAAAATCAAACCCTAATTCATAAATCCTAATCTGTTACGTTTGAAGTACATGCTAAAAAATCTGAGTCACGGTCAACATTTTTTTAAATTTCCGTGTGTAATGATCAGGCACAATGAATTAGAATAGAATTAATTTCTTAGAAACGGTGTGCAGGAAACAATAGAAGAGTGCTGAAAATTGAACCCTAATTCATAAATCCTAATCTGTGACGTTTGAAGTACATGCTAAAAAATCCGAGTCACGGTCAACATTTTTTTAAATTTCCGTGTGTAATGATCACGCACAATGAATTAGAATAGAATTAATTTCTATGAAACGGTGTGCATGAAACAATAGAAGAGTGCTCAAAATGGAACCCTAATTCATAAATCCTAATCTGTGACGTTTGAAATACATTCTCCAAAATCCGAGTCACGGTCAACATTTTTTTAAATTTTCGTGTGTAATGATCAGGCATAATGAATTAGAATAGAAATAATTTCTAAGAAACTGTGTGCAGACAACAATAGAACAGTGCTGAAAATCGAACCCTAATTCATAAATCCTAATCTGTGACGTTTGAAGTACATCTAAAAAATCCGAGTCACGGTCAACATTTTTTGAATTTTCGGTGTGTAATGATCAGCCACAAAGAATTAGAATAGAATTAATTTCTAAGAAACGGTGTGCATGAAACAATAGAAGAGTGCTCAAAATGGAACCCTAATTCATAAATCCTAATCTGTGACGTTTGAAATACATTCTCCAAAATCCGAGTCACGGTCAACATTTTTTTAAATTTTCGTGTGTAATGATCAGGCATAATGAATTAGAATAGAATTAATTTCTAAGAAACTGTGTGCAGACAACAATAGAACAGTGCTGAAAATCGAACCGTAATTCATAAATCCTAATCTGTGACGTTTGAAGTACATCTAAAAAATCCGAGTCACGGTCAACATTTTTTGAAGTTTCCGTGTGTAATGATCAGGCACAATGAATTAGAATAGAATTAATTTCTAAGAAACGGTGTGCATGAAACAATAGAAGAGTGCTTAAAATCGAACCCTAATTCAAAAATGCTAATCTGTGACGTTTGAAGTACATGCTAAAAAATCCGAGTCACGGTCAACATTTTTTTAAATTTCCGTGTGTAATGATCAGGCACAATGAATTAGAATAGAATTAATTTCTAAGAAACGGTGTGCAGGAAACATTAGAAGAATGCAGAAAATCGAACCCTAATTCATAAATCCTAATCTGTGACGTTTGAAGTACATGCTAAAAATCTGAGTCACGGTCAACATTTTTTTAAATTTCCGTGGGTAATGATCAGGTATAATGAATTGGAATAGAATTAATTTCTAAGAAACGGTGTGCAGGAAACAATAGAAGAGTGCTTAAAATCAAACCCTAATTCATAAATCCTAATCTGTTACGTTTGAAGTACATGCTAAAAAATCCGAGTCACGGTCAACATTTTTTTAAATTTCCGTGTGTAATGATCAGGCACAATGAATTAGAATAGAATTAATTTCTTAGAAACGGTGTGCAGGAAACAATAGAAGAGTGCTGAAAATTGAACCCTAATTCATAAATCCTAATCTGTGACGTTTGAAGTACATGCTAAAAAATCCGAGTCACGGTCAACATTTTTTTAAATTTCCGTGTGTAATGATCACGCACAATGAATTAGAATAGAATTAATTTCTAAGAAACGGTGTGCATGAAACAATAGAAGAGTGCTCAAAATGGAACCCTAATTCATAAATCCTAATCTGTGACGTTTGAAATACATTCTCCAAAATCCGAGTCACGGTCAACATTTTTTTAAATTTTCGTGTGTAATGATCAGGCACAATGAATTAGAATAGAATTAATTTCTGAGAAACGGTGTGCAGGAAACAATAGAAGAGTGCTGAAAATTGAACCCTAATTCATAAATTCTAATCTGTGACGTTTGAAGTACATGCTAAAAAATCCGAGTCACGGTCAACATTTTTTTAAATTTCCGTGTGTAATGATCACGCACAATGAATTAGAATAGAATTAATTTCTAAGAAACGGTGTGCATGAAACAATAGAAGAGTGCTCAAAATGGAACCCTAATTCATAAATCCTAATCTGTGACGTTTGAAATACATTCTCCAAAATCCGAGTCAGGGTCAACATTTTTTTAAATTTTCGTGTGTAATGATCAGGCATAATGAATTAGAATAGAATTAATTTCTAAGAAACTGTGTGCAGACAACAATAGAACAGTGCTGAAAATCGAACCGTAATTCATAAATCCTAATCTGTGACGTTTGAAGTACATCTAAAAAATCCGAGTCACGGTCAACATTTTTTGAACTTTCCGTGTGTAATGATCAGGCACAATGAATTAGAATAGAATTAATTTCTAAGAAACGGTGTGCATGAAACAATAGAAGAGTGCTTAAAATCGAACCCTAATTCAAAAATGCTAATCTGTGACGTTTGAAGTACATGCTAAAAAATCCGAGTCACGGTCAACATTTTTTTAAATTTCCGTGTGTAATGATCAGGCACAATGAATTAGAATAGAATTAATTTCTTAGAAACGGTGTGCAGGAAACAATAGAAGAGTGCTGAAAATTGAACCCTAATTCATAAATTCTAATCTGTGACGTTTGACGTACATGCTAAAAAATCCGAGTCACGGTCAACATTTTTTGAAATTTCCGTGTGTAATGATCAGCCACAATGAATTAGAATAGAATTAATTTCTAAGAAACGGTGTGCATAAAACAATAGAAGAGTGCTGAAAATGGAACCCTAATTCATAAATCCTAATCTGTGACGTTTGAAATACATTCTCAAAAATCCGAGTCACGGTCAACATTTTTTGAAATTTTCGTGTGTAATGATCAGGCATAATGAATTAGAATAGAATTAATTTCTAAGAAACTGTGTGCAGATAACAATACAACAGTGCTGAAAATCGAACCCTTATTCAAATAAATCCTAATCTGTGACGTTTGAAGTACATGCTAAAAAATCCGAGTCACGGTCAACATATTTTGAAATTTCCGTGTGTAATGATCAGGCACAATGAATTAGAATAGAATTAATTTCTAAGAAACGGTGTGCAGGAAACAATAGAAGAGTGCTGAAAATCGAACCCTAATTCATAAATCCTAATCTGTGACGTTTGAAGTACATGCTAAAAAACCCGAGTCACGGTCAACATTTTTTTAAATTTCCGGGTGTAATGATCAGGCAAAATGAATTAGAATAGAATTAATTTCTAAGAAACGGTGTGCAGGAAATCATAGAAGAGTGCTTAAAATCGAACCCTAATTCATAAATCCTAATCTGTTACGTTTGAAGTACATGCTAAAAAATCCGAGTCAGGGTCAACATTTTTTGAAATTTCCGTGTGTAATGATCAGGCACAATGTATTAGAATAGAAGTAATTTCTAAGAAACGGTGTGGAGGAAACAATAGAAGAGTGCTGAAAAACGACCCCTAATTCAAAAATCCTAATCTGTGACGTTTGAAGTACATGCCAAAAAATCCGAGTCACGGTCAACATTTTTTGAAATTTCCGTGTGTAATGATCAGGCACAATGAATTAGAATAGAATTAATTTCTAAGAAACGGTGTGCAAGAAACAATAGAAGAGTGCTTAAAATTGAACCCTAATTCATAAATCCTAATCTGTTACGTTTGAAGTACATGCTAAAAAATCTGAGTCACGGTCAACATTTTTTTAAATTTCCGTGTGTAATGATCAGTCACAATGAATTAGAATAGAATTCATTTCTAAGAAACGGTGTGCATGAAACAATTGAAGAGTGATGAAAATCGAACCCTAATTTAGAAATCCTAATCAGTTACATTTGAAGTACATGCTAAAAAATCCGAGTCACGGTCAACATTTTTTGAAATTTCCGTGTGTAATGATCAGGCGCAATGAATTAGAATATAATTAATTTCTAAGAAACGGTGTGCAGAAAACAATAGAAGAGTGCTGAAAATCGAACCCTAATTCATAATTCCTAATCTGTGACGTTTGAAGTACATGCTAAAAAATCCGAGTCACGGTCAACATTTTTTGAAATTTCCGTGTGTAATGATCAGGCACAATGAATTAGAATACAATTAATTTCTAAGAAACGATGTGCAGGAAACAATAGAAGAGTGCAGAAAATCGAACCCGAATTCATAAATACTAATCTGTGACGTTTGAAGTACATGCCAAAAAATCCGAGTCACGGTCAACATTTTTTGAAATTTCCGTGTGTAATGATCAGGCACAATGAATTAGAATAGAATTAATTTCTAAGAAACGGTGTGCAAGAAACAATAGAAGAGTGCATAAAACTGAACCCTAATTCATAAATCCTAATCTGTTACGTTTGAAGTACATGCTAAAAAATCTGAGTCACGGTCAACATTTTTTTAAATTTCCGTGTGTAATGATCAGTCACAATGAATTAGAATAGAATTCATTTCTAAGAAACGGTGTGCATGAAACAATTGAAGAGTGATGAAAATCGAACCCTAATTTAGAAATCCTAATCAGTTACATTTGAAGTACATGCTAAAAAATCCGAGTCACGGTCAACATTTTTTGAAATTTCCGTGTGTAATGATCAGGCGCAATGAATTAGAATATAATTAATTTCTAAGAAACGGTGTGCAGAAAACAATAGAAGAGTGCTGAAAATCGAACCCTAATTCATAATTCCTAATCTGTGACGTTTGAAGTACATGCTAAAAAATCCGAGTCACGGTCAACATTTTTTGAAATTTCCGTGTGTAATGATCAGGCACAATGAATTAGAATACAATTAATTTCTAAGAAACGATGTGCAGGAAACAATAGAAGAGTGCAGAAAATTGAACCCGAATTCATAAATACTAATTTGTGACGTTTGAAGTACATGCTAAAAAATCCGAGTCACGGTCAACATTTTTTTAATTTTCCGTGTGTCATGATCAGGCACAATGAATTTGAATAGAATTAATTTCTAAGAAACGGTGTGCAGGAAACAATAGAAGAGTGCTGAAAATCGAACCCTAATTCATAAATCATAATCTGTGACGCTTGAAGTACATGCTAAAAAATCCGAGTCACGGTCAAGATTTTTTGAAATTTCCGTGTGTAATGACCAGGCACAATGAATTAGAATAGAATTAATTTCTTAGAAACGGTGTGCAGGAAACAATAGAAGAGTGCTGAAAATCGAACCCTAATTCATAATTCCTAATCTGTGACTTTTGAAGTACATGCTAAAAAATCCGAGTCACGGTTAACATTTTTTTAAATTTTCGTGTGTAATTATCAGGCACAATGAATTAGAATAGAATTAATTTCAAAGAAACTGTGTGCATGAATCAATAGAAAAGTCCTTAAAATCGAACCCTAATTCATAAATCCTAATCTGTGACGTTTGAAGTACAGGCTAAAAAATTCGAGTCACGGTCAACATTTTTTTAAATTTCCGTGGGTAATGATCAGGTATAATGAATTAGAATAGAATTAATTTCTAAGAAACGGTGTGCAGAAAACAATAGAAGAGTGCTTAAAATCGAACCCTAATTCATAAATCCTAATCTGTTACGTTTGAAGTACATGCTAAAAAATCCGAGTCACGGTCAACATTTTTTGAAATTTCCGTGTGTAATGATCAGGCACAATGAATTAGAATAGAATTCATTTCTAAGAAACGGTGTGCATGAAACAATAGAAGAGTGCTTAAAATCAAACCCTAAATCATAAATCCTAATCTGTGTCGTTTGAAGTACATGCTAAAAAATGCGAGTCATGGTCAACATTTTTTTAAATTTTCGTGTGTAATGATTAGGCCCAATGAATTAGAATAGAATTCATTTCTAAGAAACGGTGTGCAGAAAACAATAGAAGAGTGCTTAAAATCGAACCCTAATTCATAAATTCTAATCTGTTACGTTTGAAGTACATGCTAAAAAATCCGAGTCACGGTCAACATTTTTTGAAATTTCCGTGTGTAATGATCAGGCACAATGAATTAGAATAGAATTCATTTCTAAGAAACGGTGTGCATGAAACAATAGAAGAGTGCTTAAAATCAAACCCTAATTCATAAATCCTAATCTGTGTCGTTTGAAGTACATGCTAAAAAATGCGAGTCATGGTCAACATTTTTTTAAATTTCCGTGGGTAATAATCAGGTATAATGAATTAGAATAGAATTAATTTCTAAGAAACGGTGTGCAGAAAACAATAGAAGAGTGCTTAAAATCGAACCCTAATTCATAAATCCTAATCTGTTACGTTTGAAGTACATGCTAAAAAATCCGAGTCACGGTCAAAATTTTTTGAAATTTCCGTGTGTAATGATCAGGCACAATGAATTAGAATAGAATTCATTTCTAAGAAACGGTGTGCATGAAACAATAGAAGAGTGCAGAAAATCGAACCCTAATTCATAAATCCGAATCTGTGACGTTTGAAGTACATGCTAAAAAATCTAAGTCACGGTCAACATTTTTTTAAATTTCCGTGGGTAATGATCAGGTATAATGAATTAGAATAGAATTAATTTCTAAGAAACGGTGTGCAGAGAGTGCTTAAAATCGAACCCTAATTCATAAATCCTAATCTGTTACGTTTGAAGTACATGCTAAAAAATCCGAGTCACGGTCAACATTTTTTGAAATTTCCGTGTGTAATGATCAGGCACAATGAATTAGAATAGAATTAATTTCTTAGAAACGGTGTGCAGGAAACAATAGAAGAGTGCTGAAAATTGAACCCTAATTCATAAATCCTAATCTGTGACGTTTGAAGTACATGCTAAAAAATCTGAGTCACGGTCAACATTTTTTGAAATTTCCGTGTGTAATGATCAGCCACAATGAATTAGAATAGAATTAATTTCTAAGAAACGGTGTGCATGAAACAATAGAAGAGTGCTGAAAATGGAACCCTAATTCATAAATCCTAATCTGTGACGTTTGAAATACATTCTCAAAAATCCGAGTCACGGTCAACATTTTTTGAAATTTTCGTGTGTAATGATCAGGCATAATTAATTAGAATAGAATTAATTTCTAAGAAACTGTGTGCAGACAACAATACAACAGTGTTGAAAATCGAACCCTAATTCAAATAAATCCTAATCTATTACGTTTGAAGTACATGCTAAAAAATCCGAGTCACGGTCAACATATTTTGAAATTTCCGTGTGTAATGATCAGGCACAATGAATTAGAATAGAATTAATTTCTAAGAAACGGTGTGCAGGAAACAATAGAAGAGTGCTTAAAATCGAACCCTAATTCATAAATCCTAATCTGTGACGTTTGAAGTACATGCTAAAAAATCTGAGTCACGGTCAACATTTTTTTAAATTTCCGTGTGTAATGATCAGTCACAATGAATTAGAATAGAATTCATTTCTAAGAAACGGTGTGCATGAAACAATTGAAGAGTGATGAAAATCGAACCCTAATTCATAAATCTGAATCTGTGACGTTTGAAGTACATGCTAAAAAATCTAAGTCACGGTCAACATTTTTTTAAATTTCCGTGGGTAATGATCAGGTATAATGAATTAAAATAGAATTAATTTCTAAGAAACGGTGTGCAGGAAACAATAGAAGAGTGCTTAAAATCGAACCCTAATTCATATATCCTAATCTGTTACGTTTGAAGTACATGCTAAAAAATCCGAGTCACGGTCAACATTTTTTGAAATTTCCGTGTGTAATGATCAGGCACAATGAATTAGAATAGAATTAATTTCTTAGAAACGGTGTGCAGGAAACAATAGAAGAGTGCTGAAAATTGAACCCTAATTCATAAATCCTAATCTGTGACGTTTGACGTACATGCTAAAAAATCCGAGTCACGGTCAACATTTTTTGAAATTTCCGTGTGTAATGATCAGCCACAATGAATTAGAATAGAATTAATTTCTAAGAAACGGTGTGCATAAAACAATAGAAGAGTGCTGAAAATGGAACCCTAATTCATAAATCCTAATCTGTGACGTTTGAAATACATTCTCAAAAATCCGAGTCACGGTCAACATTTTTTGAAATTTTCGTGTGTAATGATCAGGCATAATGAATTAGAATAGAATTAATTTCTAAGAAACTGTGTGCAGACAACAATACAACAGTGCTGAAAATCGAACCCTAATTCAAATAAATCCTAATCTGTGACGTTTGAAGTACATGCTAAAAAATCCGAGTCACGGTCAACATATTTTGAAATTTCCGTGTGTAATGATCAGGCACAATGAATTAGAATAGAATTAATTTCTAAGAAACGGTGTGCAGGAAACAATAGAAGAGTGCTGAAAATCGAACCCTAATTCATAAATCCTAATCTGTGACGTTTGAAGTACATGCTAAAAAACCCGAGTCACGGTCAACATTTTTTTAAATTTCCGTGTGTAATGATCAGGCAAAATGAATTAGAATAGAATTAATTTCTAAGAAACGGTGTGCAGAAAATCATAGAAGAGTGCTTAAAATCGAACCCTAATTCATAAATCCTAATCTGTTACGTTTGAAGTACATGCTAAAAAATTCGAGTCAGGGTCAACATTTTTTGAAATTTCCGTGTGTAATGATCAGGCACAATGTATTAGAATAGAATTAATTTCTAAGAAACGGTGTGGAGGAAACAATAGAAGAGTGCTGAAAAACGACCCCTAATTCAAAAATCCTAATCTGTGACGTTTGAAGTACATGCCAAAAAATCCGAGTCACGGTCAACATTTTTTGAAATTTCCGTGTGTAATGATCAGGCACAATGAATTAGAATAGAATTAATTTCTTAGAAACGGTGTGCAGGAAACAATAGAAGAGTGCTGAAAATTGAACCCTAATTCATAAATCCTAATCTGTTACGTTTGAAGTACATGCTAAAAAATCTGAGTCACGGTCAACATTTTTTTAAATTTCCGTGTGTAATGATCAGTCACAATGAATTAGAATAGAATTCATTTCTAAGAAACGGTGTGCATGAAACAATTGAAGAGTGATGAAAATCGAACCCTAATTTAGAAATCCTAATCAGTTACATTTGGAGTACATGCTAAAAAATCCGAGTCACGGTCAACATTTTTTGAAATTTCCGTGTGTAATGATCAGGCGCAATGAATTAGAATATAATTAATTTCTAAGAAACGGTGTGCAGAAAACAATAGAAGAGTGCTGAAAATCGAACCCTAATTCATAATTCCTAATCTGTGACGTTTGAAGTACATGCTAAAAAATCCGAGTCACGGTCAACATTTTTTGAAATTTCCGTGTGTAATGATCAGGCACAATGAATTAGAATACAATTAATTTCTAAGAAACGATGTGCAGGAAACAATAGAAGAGTGCAGAAAATCGAACCCGAATTCATAAATACTAATTTGTGACGTTTGAAGTACATGCTAAAAAATCCGAGTCACGGTCAACATTTTTTTAATTTTCCGTGTGTCATGATCAGGCACAATGAATTTGAATAGAATTAATTTCTAAGAAACGGTGTGTAGGAATCAATAGAAGAGTGCTGAAAATCGAACCCTAATTCATAAATCATAATCTGTGACGCTTGAAGTACATGCTAAAAAATCCGAGTCACGGTCAAGATTTTTTGAAATTTCCGTGTGTAATGACCAGGCACAATGAATTAGAATAGAATTAATTTCTTAGAAACGGTGTGCAGGAAACAATAGAAGAGTGCTGAAAATCGAACCCTAATTCATAATTCCTAATCTGTGACTTTTGAAGTACATGCTAAAAAATCCGAGTCACGGTTAACATTTTTTTAAATTTTCGTGTGTAATTATCAGGCACAATGAATTAGAATAGAATTAATTTCTAAGAAACTGTGTGCATGAATCAATAGAAAAGTGCTTAAAATCGAACCCTAATTCATAAATCCTAATCTGTGACGTTTGAAGTACAGGCTAAAAAATCCGAGTCACGGTCAACATTTTTTTAAATTTCCGTGGGTAATGATCAGGTATAATGAATTAGAATAGAATTAATTTCTAAGAAACGGTGTGCAGAAAACAATAGAAGAGTGCTTAAAATCGAACCCTAATTCATAAATCCTAATCTGTTACGTTTGAAGTACATGCTAAAAAATCCGAGTCACGGTCAACATTTTTCGAAATTTCCGTGTGTAATGATCAGGCACAATGAATTAGAATAGAATTCATTTCTAAGAAACGGTGTGCATGAAACAATAGAAGAGTGCTTAAAATCAAACCCTAATTCATAAATCCTAATCTGTGTCGTTTGAAGTACATGCTAAAAAATGCGAGTCATGGTCAACATTTTTTTAAATTTCCGTGTGTAATGATTAGGCCCAATGAATTAGAATAGAATTCATTTCTAAGAAACGGTGTGCAGAAAACAATAGAAGAGTGCTTAAAATCGAACCCTAATTCATAAATTCTAATCTGTTACGTTTGAAGTACATGCTAAAAAATCCGAGTCACGGTCAAAATTTTTTGAAATTTCCGTGTGTAATGATCAGGCACAATGAATTAGAATAGAATTCATTTCTAAGAAACGGTGTGCATGAAACAATAGAAGAGTGCTTAAAATCAAACCCTAATTCATAAATCCTAATCTGTGTCGTTTGAAGTACATGCTAAAAAATGCGAGTCATGGTCAACATTTTTTTAAATTTCCGTGGGTAATAATCAGGTATAATGAATTAGAATAGAATTAATTTCTAAGAAACGGTGTGCAGAAAACAATAGAAGAGTGCTTAAAATCGAACCCTAATTCATAAATCCTAATCTGTTACGTTTGAAGTACATGCTAAAAAATCCGAGTCACGGTCAAAATTTTTTGAAATTTCCGTGTGTAATGATCAGGCACAATGAATTAAAATAGAATTCATTTCTAAGAAACGGTGTGCATGAAACAATAGAAGAGTGCTTAAAATCAAACCCTAATTCATAAATCCTAATCTGTGTCGTTTGAAGTACATGCTAAAAAATGCGAGTCACGGTCAACATTTTTTTAAATTTCCGTGGGTAATGATCAGCCACAAAGAATTAGAATAGAATTAATTTCTAAGAAACGGTGTGCATGAAACAATAGGAGAGTGCTGAAAATGGAACCCTAATTCATAAATCCTAATCTGTGACGTTTGAAATACATTCTCCAAAATCCGAGTCACGGTCAACATTTTTTGAAATTTTCGTGTGTAATGATCAGGCATAATGAATTTGAATAGAATTAATTTCTAAGAAACTTTGTGCAGACAACAATAGAACAGTGCTGAAAATCGAACCCTAATTCATAAATCCTAATCTGTGACGTTTGAAGTACATGCTAAAAAATCCGAGTCACGGTCAACATTTTTTGAAGTTTCCGTGTGTAATGATCAGGCACAATGAATTAGAATAGAATTAATTTCTAAGAAACGGTGTGCATGAAACAATAGAAGAGTGCAGAAAATCGAACCATAATTCATAAATCCTAATCTGTGACGTTTGAAGTAAATGCTAAAAAATCCGAGTCACGGTCAAAATTTTTTTAAATTTCCGTGTGTAATGATCAGGCAAAATGAATTAGAATAGAATTAATTTCTAAGAAACGGTGTGCAGGAAACAATAGAAGAGTGCTTAAATCGAACCCTAATTCATGAATCCTAATCTGTTACGTTTGAAGTACATGGTAAAAAACCCGAGTCACAGTCAACATTTTTTTAAATTTCCGTGTGTAATGATCAGGCAAAATGAATTAGAATAGAATTAATTTCTAAGAAACGGTGTGCAGGAAACAATAGAAGAGTGCTTAAAATGGAACCCTAATTCATAAATCCTAATCTGTTACGTTTGAAGTACATGCTAAAAAATCCGAGTCACGGTCAACATTTTTTGATATTTTCGTGTGTAATGATCAGGCACAATGTATTAGAATAGAATTAATTTCTAAGAAACGGTGTGGAGGAAACAATAGAAGAGTGCTGAAAATCGACCCCTAATTCAAAAATCCTAATCTGTGACGTTCGAAGTACATGCCAAAAAATCCGAGTCACGGTCAACATTTTTTGAAATTTCTGTGTGTAATGATCAGGCACAATGAATTAGAATAGAATTAATTTCTAAGAAACGGTGTGCAAGAAACAATAGATGAGTGCTTAAAATTGAACCCTAATTCATAAATCCTAATCTGTTACGTTTGAAGTACATGCTAAAAAATCCGAGTCACGGTCAACATTTTTTGAAATTTCCGTGTGTAATGATCAGGCACAATGAATTAGAATAGAATTCAGTTCTAAGAAACGGTGTGCATGAAACAATAGAAGAGTGCTTAAAATCAAACCCTAATTCATAAATCATAATCTGTGTCGTTTGAAGTACATGCTAAAAAATGCGAGTCATGGTCAACATTTTTTTAAATTTCCGTGTGTAATGATTAGGCCCAATGAATTAGAATAGAATTCATTTCTAAGAAACGGTGTGCAAGAAACAATAGAAGAGTGCTTAAAATCGAACCCTAATTCATAAATCCTAATCTGTTACGTTTGAAGTACATGCTAAAAAATCCGAGTCACGGTCAACATTTTTTGAAATTTCCGTGTGTGATGATCAGGCACAATGAATTAGAATAGAATTCATTTCTAAGAAACGGTGTGCATGAAACAATAGAAGAGTGCTTAAAATCAAACCCTAATTCATAAATCATAATCTGTGTCGTTTGAAGTACATGCTAAAAAATGCGAGTCATGGTCAACATTTTTTTAAATTTCCGTGTGTAATGATTAGGCCCAATGAATTAGAATAGAATTCATTTCTAAGAAACGGTGTGCAGAAAACAATAGAAGAGTGCAGAAAATCGAACCCTAATTCATAAATCCGAATCTGTGACGTTTGAAGTACATGCTAAAAAATCTAAGTCACGGTCAACATTTTTTTAAATTTCCGTGGGTAATGATCAGGTATAATGAATTAGAATAGAATTAATTTCTAATAAACGGTGTGCAGGAAACAATAGAAGAGTGCTTAAAATCGAACCCTAATTCATAAATCCTAATCTGTTACGTTTGAAGTACATGCTAAAAAATCCGAGTCACGGTCAACATTTTTTGAAATTTCCGTGTGTAATGATCAGGCACAATGAATTAGAATAGAATTAATTTCTTAGAAACGGTGTGCAGGAAACAATAGAAGAGTGCTGAAAATTGAACCCTAATTCATAAATCCTAATCTGTGACGTTTGAAGTACATGCTAAAAAATCCGAGTCACGGTCAACATTTTTTGAAATTTCCGTGTGTAATGATCAGCCACAATGAATTAGAATAGAATTAATTTCTAAGAAACGGTGTGCATGAAACAATAGAAGAGTGCTGAAAATGGAACCCTAATTCATAAATCCTAATCTGTGACGTTTGAAATACATTCTCAAAAATCCGAGTCACGGTCAACATTTTTTGAAATTTTCGTGTGTAATGATCAGGCATAATGAATTAGAATAGAATTAATTTCTAAGAAACTGTGTGCAGACAACAATACAACAGTGCTGAAAATCGAACCCTAATTCAAATAAATCCTAATCTGTGACATTTGAAGTACATGCTAAAAAATCCGAGTCACGGTCAACATATTTTGAAATTTCCGTGTGTAATGATCAGGCACAATGAATTAGAATAGAATTAATTTCTAAGAAACGGTGTGTAGGAAACAATAGAAGAGTGCTGAAAATCGAACCCTAATTCATAAATCCTAATCTGTGACGATTGAAGTACATGCTAAAAAACCCGAGTCACTTCATCATTTTTTTAAATTTCCGTGTGTAATGATCAGGCAAAATGAATTAGAATAGAATTAATTTCTAAGAAACGGTGTGCAGGAAACAATAGAAGAGTGCTTAAATCGAACCCTAATTCATGAATCCTAATCTGTTACGTTTGAAGTACATGGTAAAAAACCCGAGTCACAGTCAACATTTTTTTAAATTTCCGTGTGTAATGATCAGGCAAAATGAATTAGAATAGAATTAATTTCTAAGAAACGGTGTGCAGGAAACAATAGAAGAGTGCTTAAAATCGAACCCTAATTCATAAATCCTAATCTGTTACGTTTGAAGTACATGCTAAAAAATCCGAGTCACGGTCAACATTTTTTGAAATTTCCGTGTGTAATGATCAGGCACAATGTATTAGAATAGAATTAATTTCTAAGAAACGGTGTGGAGGAAACAATAGAAGAGTGCTGAAAATCGACCCCTAATTCAAAAATCCTAATCTGTGACGTTTGAAGTACATGCCAAAAAATCCGAGTCACGGTCAACATTTTTTGAAATTTCTGTGTGTAATGATCAGGCACAATGAATTAGAATAGAATTAATTTCTAAGAAACGGTGTGCAAGAAACAATAGATGAGTGCTTAAAATTGAACCCTAATTCATAAATCCTAATCTGTTACGTTTGAAGTACATGCTAAAAAATCCGAGTCACGGTCAACATTTTTTGAAATTTCCGTGTGTAATGATCAGGCACAATGAATTAGAATAGAATTCAGTTCTAAGAAACGGTGTGCATGAAACAATAGAAGAGTGCTTAAAATCAAACCCTAATTCATAAATCATAATCTGTGTCGTTTGAAGTACATGCTAAAAAATGCGAGTCATGGTCAACATTTTTTTAAATTTCCGTGTGTAATGATTAGGCCCAATGAATTAGAATAGAATTCATTTCTAAGAAACGGTGTGCAGAAAACAATAGAAGAGTGCTTAAAATCGAACCCTAATTCATAAATCCTAATCTGTTACGTTTGAAGTACATGCTAAAAAATCCGAGTCACGGTCAACATTTTTTGAAATTTCCGTGTGTGATGATCAGGCACAATGAATTAGAATAGAATTCATTTCTAAGAAACGGTGTGCATGAAACAATAGAAGAGTGCTTAAAATCAAACCCTAATTCATAAATCCTAATATGTGTTGTTTGAAGTACATGCTAAAAAATGCGAGTCACGGTCAACATTTTTTTAAATTTCCGTGGGTAATGATCAGCCACAAAGAATTAGAATAGAATTAATTTCTAAGAAACGGTGTGCATGAAACAATAGAAGAGTGCTGAAAATGGAACCCTAATTCATAAATCCTAATCTGTGACGTTCGAAATACATTCTCCAAAATCCGAGTCACGGTCAACATTTTTTGAAATTTTCGTGTGTAATGATCAGGCATAATGAATTTGAATAGAATTAATTTCTAAGAAACTTTGTGCAGACAACAATAGAACAGTGCTAAAAATCGAACCCTAATTCATAAATCCTAATCTGTGACGTTTGAAGTACATGATAAAAAATCCGAGTCACGGTCAACATTTTTTGAAGTTTCCGTGTGTAATGATCAGGAACAATGAATTAGAATAGAATTAATTTCTAAGAAACGGTGTGCATGAAACAATAGAAGAGTGCAGAAAATCGAACCATAATTCATAAATCCTAATCTGTGACGTTTGAAGTACATGCTAAAAAATCCGAGTCACGGTCAAAATTTTTTTAAATTTCCGTGTGTAATGATCAGGCACAATGAATTAGAATAGAATTAATTTCCAAGAAACGGTGTGCAGGAAACAATAGAAGAGTGCTGAAAATCGAACCCTAATTCATAAATCATAATCTGTGACGTTTGAAGTACATGCTAAAAAATCCGAGTCACGGTCAACATTTTTTTTAAATTTTTGTGTGTTTATCAGGCACAATGAATTAGAATATAATTAATTTCTAAGAAACGGTGTGCAGGAAACAATAGAAGAGTGCTGAAAATCGAACCCTAATTCATAAATCTTAATCTGTGACGTTTTTAGTACATGCTAAAAAATCCGAGTCACGGTCAATATTTTTTTAAATTTCCGTGTGTAATGATCAGGCACAATGAATTAGAATAGAATTAATTTCTAAGAAACGGTGTGCAGGAAACAATAGAACAGTGCTGAAAATCGAACCCTAATTCATAAATCTTAATCTGTGACGTTTGAAGTACATGCTAAAAAATCCGAGTCACGGTCAACATTTTTTTAAATTTCCGTGTGTAATGATCAGGCACAATGATAAAGAATAGAATGAATTTCTAAGAAACGGTGTGCAGGAAACAATAGAAGAGTGCTTAAAATCGAACCCTAATTCATAAATCCTAATCTGTGACGTTTGAAGTACATGCTAAAAAATCCGAGTCACGGTCAACATATTTTGAAATTTCCGTGTGTAATGATTAGGTAGAATTTATTAGAATAGAATTAATTTCTAAGAAACAGTGTGCATGAAACAATAGAAGAGTGCAGAAAATCGAACCCTAATTCATAAATCCGAATCTGTGACGTTTGAAGTACATGCTAAAAAATCTAAGTCACGGTCAACATTTTTTTAAATTTCCGTGGGTAATGATCAGGTATAATGAATTAGAATAGAATTAATTTCTAATAAACGGTGTGCAGGAAACAATAGAAGAGTGCTTAAAATCGAACCCTAATTCTTAAATCCTAATCTGTTACGTTTGAAGTACATGCTAAAAAATCCGAGTCACGGTCAACATTTTTTGAAATTTCCGTGTGTAATGATCAGGCACAATGAATTAGAATAGAATTAATTTCTTAGAAATGGTGTGCAGGAAACAATAGAAGAGTGCTGAAAATTGAACCCTAATTCATAAATCCTAATCTGTGACGTTTGAAGTACATGCTAAAAAATCCGAGTCACGGTCAACATTTTTTGAAATTTCCGTGTGTAATGATCAGCCACAATGAATTAGAATAGAATTAATTTCTAAGAAACGGTGTGCATGAAACAATAGAAGAGTGCTGAAAATGGAACCCTAATTCATAAATCCTAATCTGTGACGTTTGAAATACATTCTCAAAAATCCGAGTCACGGTCAACATTTTTTGAAATTTTCGTGTGTAATGATCAGGCATAATGAATTAGAATAGAATTAATTTCTAAGAAACTGTGTGCAGACAACAATACAACAGTGCTGAAAATCGAACCCTAATTCAAATAAATCCTAATCTGTGACGTTTGAAGTACATGCTAAAAAATCCGAGTCACGGTCAACATATTTTGAAATTTCCGTGTGTAATGATCAGGCACAATGAATTAGAATAGAATTAATTTCTAAGAAACGGTGTGTAGGAAACAATAGAAGAGTGCTGAAAATCGAACCCTAATTCATAAATCCTAATCTGTGACGATTGAAGTACATGCTAAAAAACCCGAGTCACTTCATCATTTTTTTAAATTTCCGTGTGTAATGATCAGGCAAAATGAATTAGAATAGAATTAATTTCTAAGAAACGGTGTGGAGGAAACAATAGAAGAGTGCTTAAATCGAACCCTAATTCATGAATCCTAATATGTTACGTTTGAAGTACATGGTAAAAAACCCGAGTCACAGTCAACATTTTTTTAAATTTCCGTGTGTAATGATCAGGCAAAATGAATTAGAATAGAATTAATTTCTAAGAAACGGTGTGCAGGAAACAATAGAAGAGTGCTTAAAATCGAACCCTAATTCATAAATCCTAATCTGTTACGTTTGAAGTACATGCTAAAAAATCCGAGTCACGGTCAACATTTTTTGAAATTTCCGTGTGTAATGATCAGGCACAATGTATTAGAATAGAATTAATTTCTAAGAAACGGTGTGGAGGAAACAATAGAAGAGTGCTGAAAATCGACCCCTAATTCAAAAATCCTAATCTGTGACGTTTGAAGTACATGCAAAAAAATCCGAGTCACGGTCAACATTTTTTGAAATTTCTGTGTGTAATGATCAGGCACAATGAATTAGAATAGAATTAATTTCTAAGAAACGGTGTGCAAGAAACAATAGATGAGTGCTGAAAATGGAACCCTAATTCATAAATCCTAATCTGTGACGTTTGAAATACATTCTCCAAAATCCGAGTCACGGTCAACATTTTTTGAAATTTTCGTGTGTAATGATCAGGCATAATGAATTTGAATAGAATTAATTTCTAAGAAACTGTGTGCAGACAACAATAGAACAGTGCTGAAAATCGAACCCTAATTCATAAATCCTAATCTGTTACGTTTGAAGTACATGCTAAAAAATCCGAGTCACGGTCAACATTTTTTGAAATTTCCGTGTGTAATGATCAGGCACAATGAATTAGAATAGAATTCAGTTCTAAGAAACGGTGTGCATGAAACAATAGAAGAGTGCTTAAAATCAAACCCTAATTCATAAATCCTAATCTGTGTCGTTTGAAGTACATGCTAAAAAATGCGAGTCATGATCAACATTTTTTTAAATTTCCGTGTGTAATGATTAGGCCCAATGAATTAGAATAGAATTCATTTCTAAGAAACGGTGTGCAGAAAACAATAGAAGAGTGCTTAAAATCGAACCCTAATTCATAAATCCTAATCTGTTACGTTTGAAGTACATGCTAAAAAATCCGAGTCACGGTCAACATTTTTTGAAATTTCCGTGTGTAATGATCAGGCACAATGAATTAGAATAGAATTCATTTCTAAGAAACGGTGTGCATGAAACAATAGAAGAGTGCTTAAAATCAAACCCTAATTCATAAATCCTAATCTGTGTCGTTTGTAGTACATGCTAAAAAATGCGAGTCACGGTCAACATTTTTTTAAATTTCCATGGGTAATGATCAACCACAAAGAATTAGAATAGAATTAATTTCTAAGAAACGGTGTGCATGAAACAATAGAAGAGTGCTGAAAATGGAACCCTAATTCATAAATCCTAATCTGTGACGTTTGAAATACATTCTCCAAAATCCGAGTCACGGTCAACATTTTTTGAAATTTTCGTGTGTAATGATCAGGCATAATAAATTTGAATAGAATTAATTTCTAAGAAACTTTGTGCAGACAACAATAGAACAGTGCTGAAAATCGAACCCTAATTCATAAATCCTAATCTGTGACGTTTGAAGTACATGCTAAAAAATCCGAGTCACGGTCAACATTTTTTGAAATTTCCGTGTGTAGTGATCAGGCACAATGAATTAGAATAGAATTCATTTCTAAGAAACGGTGTGCATGAAACAATAGAAGAGTGCTTAAAATCAAACCCTAATTCAGAAATCCTAATCTGTGTCGTTTGAAGTACATGCTAAAAAATGCGAGTCATGGTCAACATTTTTTAAAATTTCCGTGGGTAATAATCAGGTATAATGAATTAGAATAGAATTAATTTCTAAGAAACGGTGTGCAGAAAACAATAGAAGAGTGCTTAAAATCGAACCCTAATTCATAAATCCTAATCTGTTACGTTTGAAGTACATGCTAAAAAATCCGAGTCACGGTCAACATTTTTTGAAATTTCCGTGTGTAATGATCAGGCACAATGAATTAGAATAGAATAAATTTCTAAGAAACGGTGTGCATGAAACAATAAAAGAGTGCTTAAAATCAAACCCTAATTCATAAATCCTAATCTGTGTCGTTTGAAGTACATGCTAAAAAATGCGAGTCATAGTCAACATTTTTTAAAATTTCCGTGTGTAATGATTAGGCCCAATGAATTAGAATAGAATTCATTTCTAAGAAACGGTGTGCAGAAAACAATAGAAGAGTGCTTAAAATCGAACCCTAATTCATAAATCCTAATCTGTTACGTTTGAAGTACATGCTAAAAAATCCGAGTCACGGTCAACATTTTTTGAAATTTCCATGTGTAATGATCAGGCACAATGAATTAGAATAGAATTCATTTCTAAGAAACGGTGTGCATGAAACAATAGAAGAGTGCTTAAAATCAAACCCTAATTCATAAATCCTAATCTGTGTCGTTTGAAGTACATGCTAAAAAATGCGAGTCATGGTCAACATTTTTTTAAATTTCCGTGTGTAATGATTAGGCCCAATGAATTAGAATAGAATTCATTTCTAAGAAACGGTGTGCAGAAAACAATAGAAGAGTGCTTAAAATCGAACCCTAATTCATAAATCCTAATCTGTTACGTTTGAAGTACATGCTAAAAAATCCGAGTCACGTTCAACATTTTTTGAAATTTCCGTGTGTAATGATCAGGCACAATGAATTAGAATAGAATTCATTTCTAAGAAACGGTGTGCATGAAACAATAGAAGAGTGCTTAAAATCAAACCCTAATTCAGAAATCCTAATCTGTGTCGTTTGAAGTACATGCTAAAAAATGCGAGTCATGGTCAACATTTTTTTAAATTTCCGTGGGTAATAATCAGGTATAATGAATTAGAATAGTATTAATTTCTAAGAAACGGTGTGCAGAAAACAATAGAAGAGTGCTTAAAATCGAACCCTAATTCATAAATCCTAATCTGTTACGTTTGAAGTACATGCTAAAAAATCCGAGTCACGGTCAACATTTTTTGAAATTTCCGTGTGTAATGATCAGGCACAATGAATTATATTAGAATTCATTTCTAAGAAACGGTGTGCATGAAACAATAGAAGAGTGCTTAAAATCAAACCCTAATTCATAAATCCTAATCTGTGTCGTTTGAAGTACATGCTAAAAAATGCGAGTCATGGTCAACATTTTTTTAAATTTTCGTGTGTAATGATCAGGCCCAATGAATTAGAATATAATTAATTTCTAAGAAACGGTGTGGAGGAAACAATAGAAGAGTGCTGAAAATCGAACCCTAATTCATAATTCCTAATCTGTGACGTTTGAAGTACATGCTAAAAATTCCGAGTCACGGTCAACATTTTTTGAAATTTCCGTGTGTAATGATCAGGCACAATGAATTAGAGTAGAATTAATTTCTAAGAAACGATGTGCAATAAACAATAGAAGAGTGCTGAAAATCGAACCCTAATTCATAAATCATAATCTGTGACGTTTGAAGTACATGCTAAAAAATCCGAGTCACGGTCAACATTTTTTGAAATTTTCGTGTGTCATGATCAGGCACAATGAATTTGAATAGAATTAATTTCTAAGAAACTGTGTGCAGGAAACAATAGAAGAGTGCTGAAAATCGAACCCTAATTCATAAATCATAATCTGTGACGTTTGAAGTACATGCTAAAAAATCCGAGTCACGGTCAAGATTTTTTGAAATTTCCGTGTGTAATGATCAGGCACAATGAAATAGAATAGAATTAATTTCTTAGAAACGGTGTGCAGGAAACAATAGAAAAGTGCTTAAAATCGAACCTTAATTCATAAAACCTAATTTGTTACGTTTGAAGTACATGCTAAAAAATCCGAGTCACGGTCAACATTTTTTTAAATTTTCGTGTGTAATTATGAGGCACAATGAATTAGAATAGAATTAATTTCTAAGAAACGGTGTGCATGAATCAATAGAAGAGTACAGAAAATCGAACCCTAATTCATAAATCCTAATCTGTGACGTTTGAAGTACATGCTAAAAAATCTGATTCACGGTCAAAATTTTTTTAAATTTCCGTGGGTAATGATCAGGTATAATGAATTAGAATAGAATTAATTTCTTAGAAACGGTGTGCAGGAAACAATAGAAGAGTGCTTAAAATCGAACCCTAATTCATAAATCCTAATCTGTTACGTTCGAAGTACATGCTAAAAAATCCGAGTCACGGTCAACATTTTTTGAAATTTCCGTGCGTAATGATCAGGCACAATGAATTAGAATAGAATTAATTTCTAAGAAACGGTGTGCAGGAAACAATAGAAGAGTGCTTAAAAAAGAACCCTCATTCATAAATCCTAATCTGTTACGTTTGAAGTACAAGCTAAAAAATCCGAGTCACGGTCAACATTTTTTGAAATTTCCGTGTGTAATGATCAGGCACAATGAATTATAATAGAATTAATTTCTATGAAACGATGTGCAGAAAACAATAGAAGTGTGCTGAAAATCGAACCCTAATTCATAAATCATAATCTGTGACGTTTGAAGTACATGCTAAAAAATCCGAGTCACGGTCAACATTTTTTGAAACTTTCGTGTGTAATGATCAGGCACAATGAATTATAATAGAATTAATTTCTAAGAAACGGTGTGCATGAAACAATAGAAGAGTGCTGAAAATGGAACCCTAATTCATAAATCCTAATCTGTGACGTTTGAAATACATTCTCCAAAATCCGAGTCACGGTCAACATTTTTTTAAATTTCCGTGTGTAATGATCATGCATAATGAATTAGAATAGAATTAATTTCTAAGAAACTGTGTGCAGGAAACAATAGAACAGTGCTGAAAATCGATCCCTAAGTCATAAATCCTAATCTGTGACGTTTGAAGTACATGCTAAAAAATCCGAGTCACGGTTAACATTTTTTGAAGTTTCCGTGTGTAATGATCAGGCACAAGGAATTAGAATAGAATTAATTTTTAAGAAACGGTGTGCATGAAACAATAGAAGAGTGCTGAAAATCTAACCCTAATTCATAAATCCTAATCTGTGACGTTTGAAGTACATGCTAAAAAATCCGAGTCACGGTCAACATTTTTTGAAGTTTCCGTGTGTAATGATTCAGGCACAATGAATTAGAATAGAATTAATTTTTAAGAAACGGTGTGCATGAAACAATAGAAGAGTGCTGAAAATCGAACCCTAATTCATAAATCCTAATCTGTTACGTTTGAAGTACATGCTAAAAAATCTGAGTCACGGTCAACATTTTTTTAAATTTCCGTGTGTAATGATCAGGCACAATGAATTAGAATAGAATTCATTTCTAAGAAACGGTGTGCATGAAACAATTGAAGAGTGATGAAAATCGAACGCTAATTCATAATTCCTAATCGTTGACGTTTGAA
The DNA here is from genome assembly GCF_057944985.1 of Cucurbita pepo subsp. pepo. NCBI lineage: Eukaryota > Viridiplantae > Streptophyta > Magnoliopsida > Cucurbitales > Cucurbitaceae > Cucurbita > Cucurbita pepo. Next base: position 4,731,745 of record NC_141816.1, on the reverse strand, counting down.
GTACATGCTAAAAAATCCGAGTCACGGTCAACATTTTTTGAAATTTCCGTGTGTAATGATTAGGCACAATGAATTAGAATAGAATTAATTTCTAAGAAACGATGTGGAGGAAACAATAGAAGAGTGCAGAAAATCGAACCCTAATTCATAAATACTAATCTGTGACGTTTGAAGTACATGCTAAAAAATCCGAGTCACGGTCAACATTTTTTTAATTTGCCGATTGTAATGATCAGGCACAATGAATTAGAATAGAATTAATTTCTAAGAAACTGTGTGCAGACAACAAAAGAACAGTGCTGAAAATCGAACCCTAATTCATAAATCCTAATCTGTGACGTTGTAAGTACATGCTAAAAAATCCGAGTCACGGTCAACATTTTTTGAAGTTTCCGTGTGTAATGATCAGGCACAATGAAATAGAATAGAATTAATTTCTAAGAAACGGTGTGGAGGAAACAATAGAAGAGTGCTGAAAATCGAACCCTAATTCATAATTCCTAATCTGTGATGTTTGAAGTACATGCTAAAAAATCCGAGTCACGGTCAACATTTTTTTAAATTTTCGTGTGTAATTATGAGGCACAATGAATTAGAATAGAATTAATTTCTAAGAAACGGTGTGCATGAATCAATAGAAGAGTACAGAAAATCGAACCCTAATTCATAAATCCTAATCTGTGACGTTGAAGTACATGCTAAAAAATCTGATTCACGGTCAACATTTTATTAAATTTCCGTGGGTAATGATCAGGTATAATGAATTAGAATAGAATTAATTTCTAAGAAACGGTGTGCAGGAAACAATAGAAGAGTGCTTAAAATCGAACCCTAATTCATAAATCCTAATCTGTTACGTTTGAAGTACATGCTAAAAAATCCGAGTCACGGTCAACATTTTTTGAAATTTCCGTGTGTAATGATTAGGCACAATGAATTAGAATAGAATTAATTTCTAAGAAACGATGTGCAGGAAACAATAGAAGAGTGCAGAAAATCGAACCCAAATTCATAAATACTAATCTGTGACGTTTGAAGTACATGCTAAAAAATCCGAGTCACGGTCAACATTTTTTTAATTTTCCGATTGTAATGATCAGGCACAATGAATTATAATAGAATTAATTTCTAAGAAACGGTGTGCATGAAACAATAGAAGAGTGCTGAAAATGGAACCCTAATTCATAAATCCTAATCTGTGACGTTTGAAATACATTCTCCAAAATCCGAGTCACGGTCAACATTTTTTTAAATTTCCGTGTGTATTGATCATGCATAATGAATTAGAATAGAATTAATTTCTAAGAAACTGTGTGCAGGAAACAATAGAACAGTGCTGAAAATCGATCCCTAAGTCATAAATCCTAATCTGTGACGTTTGAAGTACATGCTAAAAAATCCGAGTCACGGTCAACATTTTTTGAAGTTTCCGTGTGTAATGATCAGGCACAATGAATTAGAATAGAATTAATTTCTAAGAAACGGTGTGCATGAAACAATAGAAGAGTGCTGAAAATCGAACCCTAATTCATAAATCCTAATCTGTGACGTTTGAAGTACATGCTAAAAAATCCGAGTCACGGTCAACATTTTTTTAAATTTCCGTGGGTAATGATCAGGTATAAAGAATTAGAATAGAATTAATTTCTAAGAAACGGTGTGCAGGAAACAATAGAAGAGTGCTTAAAATCGAACCCTAATTCATAAATCCTAATCTGTTACGTTTGAAGTACATGCTAAAAAATCCGAGTCACGGTCAACATATTTTGAAATTTCCGTGTGTAATGATCAGGCACAATGAATTAGAATAGAATTAATTTCTAAGAAACGGTGTGCAGGAAAAAATAGAAGAGTGCTAAAAATCGAACCCTAATTCATAAACCCTAATCTGTTACATTTGAAGTACATGCTAAAAAATCTGAGTCACGGTCAACATTTTTTGAAATTTCCGTGCGTAATGATCAGGCACAATGAATTAGAATAGAATTAATTTCTAAGAAACGGTGTGCAGGAAACAATAGAAGAGTGCTTAAAAAAGAACCCTCATTCATAAATCCTAATCTGTTACGTTTGAAGTACATGCTAAAAAATCCGAGTCACGGTCAACATTTTTTTAATTTTCCGATTGTAATGATCAGGCACAATGAATTAGAATAGAATTAATTTCTAAGAAACTGTGTGCAGACAACAAAAGAACAGTGCTGAAAATCGAACCCTAATTCATAAATCCTAATCTGTGACGTTTGAAGTACATGCTAAAAAATCCGAGTCACGGTCAACATTTTTTGAAGTTTCCGTGTGTAATGATCAGGCACAATGAATTAGAATAGAATTAATTTCTAAGAAACGGTGTGCATGTAACAATAGAACAGTGCTGAAAATTGATCCCTAAGTCATAAATCCTAATCTGTGACGTTTGAAGTACATGCTAAAAAATCCGAGTCACGGTCAACATTTTTTGAAGTTTCCGTGTGTAATGATCAGGCACAATGAATTAGAATAGAATTAATTTCTAAGAAACGGTGTGCATGTAACAATAGAACAGTGCTGAAAATTGATCCCTAAGTCATAAATCCTAATCTGTGACGTTTGAAGTACATGCTAAAAAATCCGAGTCACGGTCAACATTTTTTGAAGTTTCCGTGTGTAATGATCAGGCACAATGAATTAGAATAGAATTAATTTCTAAGAAACGGTGTGCATGAAACAATAAAAGAGTGCTGAAAATCGAACCCTAATTCATAAATCCTAATCTGTGACGTTTGAAGTACATGCTAAAAAATCCGAGTCACGGTCAACATTTTTTTAAATTTCCGTGGGTAATGATCAGGTATAATGAATTAGAATAGAATTAATTTCTAAGAAACGGTGTGCAGGAAACAATAGAAGAGTGCTTAAAATCGAACCCTAATTCATAAATCCTAATCTGTTACGTTTGAAGTACATGCTAAAAAATCCGAGACACGGTCAACATTTTTTGAAATTTCCGTGTGTAATGATCAGGCACAATGAATTAGAATAGAATTAATTTCTATGAAACGGTGTGTAGGAAACAATAGAAGAGTGCTAAAAATCGAACCCTAATTCATAAATCCTAATCTGTTACGTTTGAAGTACATGCTAAAAAATCTGAGTCACGGTCAACATTTTTTTAAATTTCCGTGTGTAATGATCAGGCACAATGAATTAGAATAGAATTCATTTCTAAGAAACGGTGTGCATGAAACAATTGAAGAGTGATGAAAATCGAACGCTAATTCATAATTCCTAATCGTTGACGTTTGAAGTACATGCTAAAAAATCCGAGTCACGGTCAACATTTTTTGAAATTTCCGTGTGTAATGATTAGGCACAATGAATTAGAATAGAATTAATTTCTAAGAAACGATGTGGAGGAAACAATAGAAGAGTGCAGAAAATCGAACCCTAATTCATAAATACTAATCTGTGACGTTTGAAGTACATGCTAAAAAATCCGAGTCACGGTCAACATTTTTTTAATTTGCCGATTGTAATGATCAGGCACAATGAATTAGAATAGAATTAATTTCTAAGAAACTGTGTGCAGACAACAAAAGAACAGTGCTGAAAATCGAACCCTAATTCATAAATCCTAATCTGTGACGTTGTAAGTACATGCTAAAAAATCCGAGTCACGGTCAACATTTTTTGAAGTTTCCGTGTGTAATGATCAGGCACAATTAAATAGAATAGAATTAATTTCTAAGAAACGGTGTGGAGGAAACAATAGAAGAGTGCTGAAAATCGAACCCTAATTCATAATTCCTAATCTGTGATGTTTGAAGTACATGCTAAAAAATCCGAGTCACGGTCAACATTTTTTTAAATTTTCGTGTGTAATTATGAGGCACAATGAATTAGAATAGAATTAATTTCTAAGAAACGGTGTGCATGAATCAATAGAAGAGTACAGAAAATCGAACCCTAATTCATAAATCCTAATCTGTGACGTTGAAGTACATGCTAAAAAATCTGATTCACGGTCAACATTTTATTAAATTTCCGTGGGTAATGATCAGGTATAATGAATTAGAATAGAATTAATTTCTAAGAAACGGTGTGCAGGAAACAATAGAAGAGTGCTTAAAATCGAACCCTAATTCATAAATCCTAATCTGTTACGTTTGAAGTACATGCTAAAAAATCCGAGTCACGGTCAACATTTTTTGAAGTTTCCGTGTGTAATGATCAGGCACAATGAATTAGAATAGAATTAATTTCTAAGAAACGGTGTGCATGAAACAATAGAAGAGTGCAGAAAATCGAACCCAAATTCATAAATACTAATCTGTGACGTTTGAAGTACATGCTAAAAAATCCGAGTCACGGTCAACATTTTTTTAATTTTCCGATTGTAATGATCAGGCACAATGAATTATAATAGAATTAATTTCTAAGAAACGGTGTGCATGAAACAATAGAAGAGTGCTGAAAATGGAACCCTAATTCATAAATCCTAATCTGTGACGTTTGAAATACATTCTCCAAAATCCGAGTCACGGTCAACATTTTTTTAAATTTCCGTGTGTATTGATCATGCATAATGAATTAGAATAGAATTAATTTCTAAGAAACTGTGTGCAGGAAACAATAGAACAGTGCTGAAAATCGATCCCTAAGTCATAAATCCTAATCTGTGACGTTTGAAGTACATGCTAAAAAATCCGAGTCACGGTCAACATTTTTTGAAGTTTCCGTGTGTAATGATCAGGCACAATGAATTAGAATAGAATTAATTTCTAAGAAACGGTGTGCATGAAACAATAGAAGAGTGCTGAAAATCGAACCCTAATTCATAAATCCTAATCTGTGACGTTTGAAGTACATGCTAAAAAATCCGAGTCACGGTCAACATTTTTTTAAATTTTCGTGGGTAATGATCAGGTATAATGAATTAGAATAGAATTAATTTCTAAGAAACGGTGTGCAGGAAACAATAGAAGAGTGCTTAAAATCGAACCCTAATTCATAAATCCTAATCTGTTACGTTTGAAGTACATGCTAAAAAATCCGAGACACGGTCAATATTTTTTGAAATTTCCGTGTGTAATGATCAGGCACAATGAATTAGAATAGAATTAATTTCTAAGAAACGGTGTGTAGGAAACAATAGAAGAGTGCTAAAAATCGAACCCTAATTCATAAATCCTAATCTGTGACGTTTGAAGTACATGCTAAAAAATCCGAGTCACGGTCAACATTTTTTTAATTTGCCGATTGTAATGATCAGGCACAATGAATTAGAATAGAATTAATTTCTAAGAAACTGTGTGCAGACAACAAAAGAACAGTGCTGAAAATCGAACCCTAATTCATAAATCCTAATCTGTGACGTTGTAAGTACATGCTAAAAAATCCGAGTCACGGTCAACATTTTTTGAAGTTTCCGTGTGTAATGATCAGGCACAATGAAATAGAATAGAATTAATTTCTAAGAAACGGTGTGGAGGAAACAATAGAAGAGTGCTGAAAATCGAACCCTAATTCATAATTCCTAATCTGTGATGTTTGAAGTACATGCTAAAAAATCCGAGTCACGGTCAACATTTTTTTAAATTTTCGTGTGTAATTATGAGGCACAATGAATTAGAATAGAATTAATTTCTAAGAAACGGTGTGCATGAATCAATAGAAGAGTACAGAAAATCGAACCCTAATTCATAAATCCTAATCTGTGACGTTGAAGTACATGCTAAAAAATCTGATTCACGGTCAACATTTTATTAAATTTCCGTGGGTAATGATCAGGTATAATGAATTAGAATAGAATTAATTTCTAAGAAACGGTGTGCAGGAAACAATAGAAGAGTGCTTAAAATCGAACCCTAATTCATAAATCCTAATCTGTTACGTTTGAAGTACATGCTAAAAAATCCGAGTCACGGTCAACATTTTTTGAAATTTCCGTGTGTAATGATTAGGCACAATGAATTAGAATAGAATTAATTTCTAAGAAACGATGTGCAGGAAACAATAGAAGAGTGCAGAAAATCGAACCCAAATTCATAAATACTAATCTGTGACGTTTGAAGTACATGCTAAAAAATCCGAGTCACGGTCAACATTTTTTTAATTTTCCGATTGTAATGATCAGGCACAATGAATTATAATAGAATTAATTTCTAAGAAACGGTGTGCATGAAACAATAGAAGAGTGCTGAAAATGGAACCCTAATTCATAAATCCTAATCTGTGACGTTTGAAATACATTCTCCAAAATCCGAGTCACGGTCAACATTTTTTTAAATTTCCGTGTGTATTGATCATGCATAATGAATTAGAATAGAATTAATTTCTAAGAAACTGTGTGCAGGAAACAATAGAACAGTGCTGAAAATCGATCCCTAAGTCATAAATCCTAATCTGTGACGTTTGAAGTACATGCTAAAAAATCCGAGTCACGGTCAACATTTTTTGAAGTTTCCGTGTGTAATGATCAGGCACAATGAATTAGAATAGAATTAATTTCTAAGAAACGGTGTGCATGAAACAATAGAAGAGTGCTGAAAATCGAACCCTAATCTGTTACGTTTGAAGTACATGCTAAAAAATCTGAGTCACGGTCAACATTTTTTTAAATTTCCGTGTGTAATGATCAGGCACAATAAATTAGAATAGAATTCATTTCTAAGAAACGGTGTGCATGAAAGAATTGAAGAGTGATGAAAATCGAACGCTAATTCAGAAATCCTAATCAGTTACATTTGAAGTACATGCTAAAAAATCCGAGTCACGGTCAACATTTTTTTAAATTTCCGTGTGTAATGATGAGGCCCAAGGAATTAGAATATAATTAATTTCTAAGAAACGGTGTGCAGGAAACAATAGAAGAGTGCTGAAAATCGAACCCTAATTCATAATTCCTAATCTGTCACGTTTGAAGTACATGCTAAAAAATCCGAGTCACGGTCAATATTTTTTGAAGTTTCCGTGTGTAATGATCAGGCACAATGAATTAGAATAGAATTAATTTCTAAGAAACGATGTGCATGAAACAATAGAAGAGTGTAGAAAATCGAACCCTAATTCATAAATCCTAATCTGTGACGTTTGAAGTACATGCTAAAAAATCCGAGTCACGGTCAACATTTTTTGAAATTTTCGTGTGTTGATCAGGCACAATTAATTAGAATAGAATTAGTTTCTAAAAAACGGTGTGCAGGAAACAGTAGAAAAGTGCTTAAAATCGAACCTTAATTCATAAAACCTAATCTGTTACGTTTGAAGTACATGCTAAAAAATCCGAGTCACGGTCAACATTTTTTTAAATTTTCGTGTGTAATGATCAGGCACAATGAATTAGAATAGAATTAATTTCTAAGAAACGGTGTGCATGAAACAATAGAAGAGTGCTTAAAATCGAACCCTAATTTATAAAAACTAATCTGTTACGTTCGAAGTACATGCTAAAAAATCGGATTCACGGTCAACATGTTTTGAAATTTTCGTGTGTAATGATTAGGCACAATGAATTAGAATAGCATTAATTTCTAAGAAACGATGTGCAGGAAACAATAGAAGAGTGCAGAAAATCAAACCCTAATTCATAAATATTAATCTGTGACGTTTGAAGTACATGCTAAAAAATTCGAGTCACGGTCAACATTTTTTTTAAATTTCCGTGTGTAATGATGAGACACAATGAATTAGAATAGAATTAATTTCTAAGAAACGGTGTGCAGGAAACAATAGAAGAGTGCTGAAAATCGAACCCTAATTCATAAATAATAATCTGTGACGTTTGAAGTACATGCTAAAAAATCCGAGTCACGGTCAAGATTTTTTGAAATTTTCGTGTGTTGATAAGGCACAATGACTTAGAATAGAATTAGTTTCTTAGAAACGGTGTGCAGGAAACAATAGAAAAGTTCTTAAAATCGAACCTTAATGCATAAAACCTAATCTGTTACGTTTGAAGTACATACTAAAAAATCCGAGTCACGGTCAACATTTTTTTAAATTTCCATGGGTAATGATCAGGTATATTGAATTAGAATAGAAAATTAATTTCTAAGAAACGGTGTGCAGGAAACAATAGAAGAGTGCTTAAAATCAAACCCTCATTCATAAATCCTAATCTGTTACGTTTGAAGTACTTGCTAAAAAATCCGAGTCACGGTCAACATTTTTTGAAATTTCCGTGTGTAATGATCAGGCACAATGAATTAGAATAGAATTAATTTCTAAGAAACGGTGTGCAGGAAACAATAGAAGAGTGCTAAAAATCGAACCCTAATTCATAAATCCTAATCTGTTACGTTTGAAGTACATGCTAAAAAATGTGAGTCACGGTCAACATTTTTTTAGATTTCCGTGTGTAATGATCAGGCCCAATGAATTAGAATATAATTAATTTCTAAGAAACGGTGTGCAGGAAACAATAGAAAAGTGCTGAAAATCGAACACTAATTCATAATTCCTAATCTGTGACGTTTGAAGTACATGCTAAAAAATCCGAGTCACGGTCAACATTTTTTGAAGTTTCCGTGTGTAATGATCAGGCACAATGAATTAGAATAGAATTAATTTCTAAGAAACGATGTGCATGAAACAATAGAAGAGTGCAGAAAATCAAACCCTAATTCATAAATCCTAATCGGTGACGTTTGAAGTACATGCTAAAAAATCCGAGTCACGGTCAACATTTTTTGAAATTTTCGTGTGTTGATCAGGCACAATGAATTAGAATAGAATTAGTTTCTAAGAAACGGTGTGCAGGAAACTGTAGAAAAGTGCTTAAAATCGAACCTTAATTCATAAAACCTAATCTGTTACGTTTGAAGTACATGCTAAAAAATCCGAGTCACGGTCAACATTTTTTTAAATTTTCGTGTGTAATGATCAGGCACAATGAATTCGAATAGAATTAATTTCTAAGAAACGGTGTGCATGAAACAATAGAAGAGTGCTTAAAATCGAACCCTAATTTATAAAAACTAATCTGTTACGTTTGAAGTACATGCTAAAAAATCGGATTCACGGTCAACATGTTTTGAAATTTTCGTGTGTAATGATTAGGCACAATGAATTAGAATAGCATTAATTTCTAAGAAACGATGTGCAGGAAACAATAGAAGAGTGCAGAAAATCGAACCCTAATTCATAAATACTAATCTGTGACGTTTGAAGTACATGCTAAAAAATTCGAGTCACGGTCAACATTTTTTTAATTTTCCGTGTGTAATGATCAGGCACAATGAATTAGAATAGAATTAATTTCTAAGAAACGGTGTGCAGGAAACAATAGAAGAGTGCTGAAAATCGAACACTATTTCATAAATCATAATTTGTGACGTTTGAAGTACATGCTAAAAAATCCGAGTCACGGTCAAGATTTTTTGAAATTTTCGTGTGTTGATAAGGCACAATGAATTAGAATAGAATTAGTTTCTTAGAAACGGTGTGCAGGAAACAATAGAAAAGTTCTTAAAATCGAACCTTAATTCATAAAACCTAATCTGTTACGTTTGAAGTACATGCTAAAAAATCCGAGTCACGGTCAACATTTTTTGAAACTTTCGTGTGTAATGAGCAGGCACAATGAATTATAATAGAATTAATTTCTAAGAAACGGTGTGCATGAAACAATTGAAGAGTGATGAAAATCGAACGCTAATTCAGAAATCCTAATCAGTTACATTTGAAGTACATGCTAAAAAATCCGAGTCACGGTCAACATTTTTTTAAATTTCAGTGTGTAATGATCAGGCACAATGAATTAGAATAGAATTAATTTCTAAGAAACGGTGTGCAGGAAACAATAGAAGAGTGCTAAAAATCGAACCCTAATTCATAAATCCTAATCTGTTACGTTTGAAGTACATGCTAAAAAATCTGAGTCACGGTCAACATTTTTTTAAATTTCCGTGTGTAATGATCAGGCACAATAAATTAGAATAGAATTAATTTCTAAGAAACGGTGTGCATGAAACAATTGAAGAGTGATGAAAATCGAACGCTAATTCAGAAATCCTAATCAGTTACATTTGAAGTACATGCTAAAAAATCCGAGTCACGGTCAACATTTTTTTAAATTTCCGTGTGTAATGATGAGGCCCAATGAATTAGAATATAATTAATTTCTAAGAAACGGTGTGCAGGAAACAATAGAAGAGTGCTGAAAATCGAACCCTAATTCATAATTCCTAATCTGTGACGTTTGAAGTACATGCTAAAAAATCCGAGTCACGGTCAATATTTTTTGAAGTTTCCGTGTGTAATGATCAGGCACAATGAATTAGAATAGAATTAATTTCTAAGAAACGATGTGCATGAAACAATAGAAGAGTGCAGAAAATCGAACCCTAATTCATAAATCCTAATCTGTGACGTTTGAAGTACATGCCAAAAAATCCGAGTCACGGTCAACATTTTTTGAAATTTTCGTGTGTTGATCAGGCACAATGAATTAGAATAGAATTAGTTTCTAAAAAACGGTGTGCAGGAAACAGTAGAAAAGTGCTTAAAATCGAACCTTAATTCATAAAACCTAATCTGTTACGTTTGAAGTACATGCTAAAAAATCCGAGTCACGGTCAACATTTTTTTATATTTTCGTGTGTAATGATCAGGCACAATGAATTAGAATAGAATTAATTTCTAAGAAACGGTGTGCATGAAACAATAGAAGAGTGCTTAAAATCGAACCCTAATTTATAAAAACTAATCTGTTACGTTTGAAGTACATGTTAAAAAATCGGATTCACGGTCAACATGTTTTGAAATTTTCGTGTGTAATGATTAGGCACAATGAATTAGAATAGCATTAATTTCTAAGAAACGATGTGCAGGAAACAATAGAAGAGTGCAGAAAATCGAACCCTAATTCATAAATATTAATCTGTGACGTTTGAAGTACATGCTAAAAAATTCGAGTCACGGTCAACATTTTTTTAAATTTCCGTGTGTAATGATCAGACACAATGAATTAGAATAGAATTAATTTCAAAGAAACGGTGTGCAGGAAACAATAGAAGAGTGCTGAAAATCGAACCCTAATTCATAAATCATAATCTGTGACGTTTGAAGTACATGCTAAAAAATCCGAGTCACGGTCAAGATTTTTTGAAATTTTCGTGTGTTGATAAGGCACAATGAATTAGAATAGAATTAGTTTCTTAGAAACGGTGTGCAGGAAACAATAGAAAAGTTCTTAAAATCGAACCTTAATTCATAAAACCTAATCTGTTACGTTTGAAGTACATGCTAAAAAATCCGAGTCACGGTCAACATTTTTTTAAATTTCCGTGGGTAATGATCAGGTATAATGAATTAGAATATAAAATTAATTTCTAAGAAACGGTGTGCAGGAAACAATAGAAGAGTGCTTAAAATCAAACCCTAATTCATAAATCCTAATCTGTTACGTTTGAAGTACTTGCTAAAAAATCCGAGTCACGGTCAACATTTTTTGAAATTTCCGTGTGTAATGATCAGGCACAATGAATTAGAATAGAATTAATTTCTAAGAAACGGTGTGCAGGAAACAATAGAAGAGTGCTAAAAATCGAACCCTAATTCATAAATCCTAATCTGTTACGTTTGAAGTACATGCTAAAAAATCTGAGTCACGGTCAACATTTTTTTAAATTTCCGTGTGTAATGATCAGGCACAATAAATTAGAATAGAATTAATTTCTAAGAAACGGTGTGCATGAAACAATTGAAGAGTGATGAAAATCGAACGCTAATTCAGAAATCCTAATCAGTTACATTTGAAGTACATGCTAAAAAATCCGAGTCACGGTCAACATTTTTTTAAATTTCCGTGTGTAATGATGAGGCCCAATGAATTAGAATAGAATTAATTTCTAAGAAACGGTGTGCAGGAAACAATAGAAGAGTGCTGAAAATCGAACCCTAATTAATAATTCCTAATCTGTGACGTTTGAAGTACATGCTAAAAAATCCGAGTCACGGTCAATATTTTTTGAAGTTTCCGTGTGTAATGATCAGGCACAATGAATTAGAATAGAATTAATTTCTAAGAAACGATGTGCATGAAACAATAGAAGAGTGCAGAAAATCGAACCCTAATTCATAAATCCTAATCTGTGACGTTTGAAGTACATGCTAAAAAATCCGAGTCACGGTCAACATTTTTTGAAATTTTCGTGTGTTGATCAGGCACAATGAATTAGAATAGAATTAGTTTCTAAAAAACGGTGTGCAGGAAACAGTAGAAAAGTGCTTAAAATCGAACCTTAATTCATAAAACCTAATCTGTTACGTTTGAAGTACATGCTAAAAAATTCGAGTCACGGTCAACATTTTTTTAAATTTTCGTGTGTAATGATCAGGCACAATGAATTAGAATAGAATTAATTTCTAAGAAACGGTGTGCATGAAACAATAGAAGAGTGCTTAAAATCGAACCCTAATTTATAAAAACTAATCTGTTACGTTTGAAGTACATGTTAAAAAATCGGATTCACGGTCAACATGTTTTGAAATTTTCGTGTGTAATGATTAGGCACAATGAATTAGAATAGCATTAATTTCTAAGAAACGATGTGCAGGAAACAATAGAAGAGTGCAGAAAATCGAACCCTAATTCATAAATATTAATCTGTGACGTTTGAAGTACATGCTAAAAAATTCGAGTCACGGTCAACATTTTTTTAAATATCTGTGTGTAATGATCAGACACAATGAATTAGAATAGAATTAATTTCTAAGAAACGGTGTGCAGGAAACAATAGAAGAGTGCTGAAAATCGAACCCTAATTCATAAATCATAATCTGTGACGTTTGAAGTACATGCTAAAAAATCCGAGTCACGGTCAAGATTTTTTGAAATTTTCGTGTGTTGATAAGGCACAATGAATTAGAATAGAATTAGTTTCTTAGAAACGATGTGCAGGAAACAATAGAAAAGTTCTTAAAATCGAACCATAATTCATAAAACCTAATCTGTTACGTTTGAAGTACATGCTAAAAAATCCGAGTCACGGTCAAAATTTTTTTAAATTTCCGTGGGTAATGATCAGGTATAATGAATTAGAATATAAAATTAATTTCTAAGAAACGGTGTGCAGGAAACAATAGAAGAGTGCTTAAAATCAAACCCTAATTCATAAATCCTAATCTGTTACGTTTGAAGTACTTGCTAAAAAATCCGAGTCACGGTCAACATTTTTTGAAATTTCCGTGTGTAATGATCAGGCACAATGAATTAGAATAGAATTAATTTCTAAGAAACGGTGTGCAGGAAACAATAGAAGAGTGCTAAAAATCCAACCCTAATTCATAAATCCTAATCTGTTACGTTTGAAGTACATGCTAAAAAATGTGAGTCACGGTCAACATTTTTTTAAATTTCCGTGTGTAATGATCAGGCCCAATGAATTAGAATATAATTAATTTCTAAGAAACGGTGTGCAGGAAACAATAGAAGAGTGCTGAAAATCGAACCCTAATTCATAATTCCTAATATGTGATGTTTGAAGTACATGCTAAAAAATCCGAGTCACGGTCAACATTTTTTGAAGTTTCCGTGTGTAATGATCAGGCACAATGAATTAGAATAGAATTAATTTCTAAGAAACGATGTGCATGAAACAATAGAAGAGTGCAGAAAATCAAACCCTAATTCATAAATCCTAATCGGTGACGTTCGAAGTACATGCTAAAAAATCCGAGTCACGGTCAACATTTTTTGAAATTTTCGTGTGTTGATCAGGCACAATGAATTGGAATAGAATTAGTTTCTAAGAAACGGTGTACAGGAAACAGTAGAAAAGTGCTTAAAATCGAACCTTAATTCATAAAACCTAATCTGTTACGTTTGAAGTACATGCTAAAAAATCCGAGTCACGGTCAACATTTTTTTAAATTTTCGTGTGTAATGATCAGGCACAATGAATTAGAATAGAATTAATTTCTAAGAAACGGTGTGCATGAAACAATAGAAGAGTGCTTAAAATCGAACCCTAATTTATAAAAACTAATATGTTACGTTCGAAGTACATGCTAAAAAATCGGATTCACGGTCAACATGTTTTGAAATTTTCGTGTGTAATGATTAGGCACAATGAATTAGAATAGCATTAATTTCTAAGAAACGATGTGCAGAAAACAATAGAAGAGTGCAGAAAATCAAACCCTAATTCATAAATATTAATCTGTGACGTTTGAAGTACATGCTAAAAAATTCGAGTCACGGTCAACATTTTTTTAAATTTCCGTGTGTAATGATGAGACACAATGAATTAGAATAGAATTAATTTCTAAGAAACGGTGTGCAGGAAACAATAGAAGAGTGCTGAAAATCGAACCCTAATTCATAAATAATAATCTGTGACGTTTGAAGTACATGCTAAAAAATCCGAGTCACGGTCAAGATTTTTTGAAATTTTCGTGTGTTGATAAGGCACAATGAATTAGAATAGAATTAGTTTCTTAGAAACGGTGTGCAGGAAACAATAGAAAAGTTCTTAAAATCGAACCTTAATTCATAAAACCTAATCTGTTACGTTTGAAGTACATGCTAAAAAATCCGAGTCACGGTCAACATTTTTTGAAACTTTCGTGTGTAATGAGCAGGCACAATGAATTATAATAGAATTAATTTCTAAGAAACGGTGTGCATGAAACAATTGAAGAGTGATGAAAATCGAACGCTAATTCAGAAATCCTAATCAGTTACATTTGAAGTACATGCTAAAAAATCCGAGTCACGGTCAACATTTTTTTAAATTTCCGTGTGTAATGATCAGGCATAACGAATTAGAATAGAATTAGTTTCTAAGAAACGGTGTGCAGGAAACAGTAGAAAAGTGCTTAAAATCGAACCTTAATTCATAAAACCTAATCTGTTACGTTTGAAGTACATGCTAAAAAATCCGAGTCACGGTCAACATTTTTTTAAATTTTCGTGTGTAATGATCAGGCACAATGAATTAGAATAGAATTAATTTCTAAGAAACGGTGTGCATGAAACAATAGAAGAGTGCTTAAAATCGAACCCTAATTCATAAAAACTAATCTGTTACGTTTGAAGTACATGCTAAAAAATCGGATTCACGGTCAACATGTTTTGAAATTTTCGTGTGTAATGATTTGGCACAATGAATTAGAATAGCATTAATTTCTAAGAAACGATGTGCAGGAAACAATAGAAGAGTGCAGAAAATCGAACCCTAATTCATAAATACTAATCTTTGACGTTTGAAGTACATGCTAAAAAATCCGAGTCACGGTCAACATTTTTTTAATTTTCCGTGTGTAATGATCAGGCATAATGAATTAGAATAGAATTAATTTCTAAGAAACGGTGTGCAGGAAACAATAGAAGAGTGCTGAAAATCGAACCCTAATTCATAAATTATAATCTGTGACGTTTGAAGTACATGCTAAAAAATCCGAGTCACGGTCAAGATTTTTTGAAATTTTCGTTTGTTGATCAGGCACAATGATTTAGAATAAAATTAGTTTCTTAGAAACGGTGTGCAGGAAACAATAGAAAAGTTCTTAAAATCGAACCTTAATTCATAAAACCTAATCTGTTACGTTTGAAGTACATGCTAAAAAATCCGAGTCACGGTCAACATTTTTTGAAACTTTCGTGTGTAATGAGCAGGCACAATGAATTATAATAGAATTAATTTCTAAGAAACGGTGTGCATGAAACAATTGAAGAGTGATGAAAATCGAACGCTAATTCAGAAATCCTAATCAGTTACATTTGAAGTACATGCTAAAAAATCCGAGTCACGGTCAACATTTTTTGAAATGAGCGTGTGTAATGATCAGGCATAACGAATTAGAATAGAATTAATTTCTAAGAAACTGTGTGCAGGAAACAATAGAACAGTGCTGAAAATCGAACCCTAATTCATAAATCCTAATCTGTGACGTTTGAAGTACATGCTAAAAAATCCGAGTCACGGTCAATATTTTTTGAAATTTCCGTATGTAATGATCAGGCATAATGAATTATTATAGACTTAATTTCTAAGAAACTCTGTGCAGGAAACAATAGAACAGTGCTGAAAATCGAACCCTAATTCATAAATCCTAATCTGTGACGTTTGAAGTACATGCTAAAAAATCCGAGTCACGGTCAACATTTTTTGAAGTTTCCGTGTGTAATGATCAGGCACAATGAATTAGAATAGAATTAATTTCTAAGAAACTGTGTGCATGAAACAATAGAAGAGTGCAGAAAATCGAACCCTAATTCATAAATCCTAATCTGTGACGCTTGAAGTACATGCTAAAAAATCCGAGTCACGGTCAACATTTTTTGAAATTTTCATGTGTAATTATCAGGCACAATGAATTAGAATAGAATTCATTTCTAAGAAACGGTGTGCATGAAACAATAGAAGAGTGCTGAAAATCGAACCTTAATTCATAAAACCTAATCTGTTACGTTTGAAGTACATGCTAAAAAATCCGAGTCACGGTCAACATTTTTTGAAATTTTCGTGTGTTAATCAGGCACAATGAATTAGAATAGAATTAGTTTTTAAGAAACGGTGTGCAGGAAACAATAGAAAAGTGCTTAAAATCGAACCCTAATTCATAAAAATTAATCTGTTACGTTTGAAGTACATGCTAAAAAATCCGAGTCACGGTCAACATTTTTTGAAATTTCCGTGTGTAATCATCACGCATAATGAATTAGAATAGAATTAATTTCTAAGAAACGGTGTGCATGAAAAAATAGAAGAGTGCTTAAAATCGAACCCTAATTCATAAAAACTAATCTGTGACGTTTGAAGTACATGCTAAAAAATCCGAGTCACGGTCAACATTTTTTTAAATTTCCGTGTGTAATGATCAGGCACAATGAATTAGAATAGAATTCATTTCTAAGAAACGGTGTGCATGAAACAATTGAAGAGTGATGAAAATCGAACGCTAATTCAGAAATCCTAATCAGTTACATTTGAAGTACATGCTAAAAAATCCGAGTCACGGTCAACATTTTTTGAAATTTCAGTGTGTAATGATCAGGCATAATGAATTAGAATAGAATTAATTTCTAAGAAACTGTGTGCAGGAAACAATAGAACAGTGCTGAAAATCGAACCATAATTCATAAATCCTAATCTGTGACATTTGAAGTACATGCTAAAAAATCCGAGTCACGGTCAACATTTTTTTAATTTTCCGTGTGTAATGATCAGGCACAATGAATTAGAATAGAATTAATTTCTAAGAAACGGTGTGCAGGAAACAATAGAAGAGTGCTGAAAATCGAACCCTAATTCATAAATCCTAATCTGTGACGTTTGAAGTACATGCTAAAAAATCCGAGTCACGGTCAACATTTTTTGAAATTTTCGTGTGTTAATCAGGCACAATGAATTAGAATAGAATTTGTTTTTAAGAAACGGTGTACAGGAAACAATAGAAAAGTGCTTAAAATCGAACCCTAATTCATAAAAATTAATCTGTTACGTTTGAAGTACATGCTAAAAAATCCGATTCACGGTCAACATTTTTTGAAATTTTCGTGTGTAATGATTAGGCACAATGAATTAGAATAGAGTTAATTTCTAAGAAACGGTGTGCAGGAAACAATAGAAGAGTGCTTAAAATCGAACCCTAATTCATAAAAACTAATCTGTTACGTTTGAAGTACATGCAAAAAAATCCGATTCACGGTCAACATTTTTTGAAATTTTCGTGTGTAATGATTAGGCACAATGAATTAGAATAGAATTAATTTCTAAGAAACGGTGTGCAGGAAACAATAGAAGAGTGCTTAAAATCGAACCTTAATTCCTAAAACCTAATCTGTTACGTTTGAAGTACATGCTAAAAAATCCGAGTCACGGTCAACATTTTTTTAAATTTGCGTGTGTAATGATCAGGCATAATCAATTAGAATAGAATTAATTTCTAAGAAACGGTGTGCATGAAAAAATAGAAGAGTGCTTAAAATCGAACCCTAATTCATAAAAACTAATCTGTTACGTTTGAAGTACATGCAAAAAAATCCGATTCACGGTCAACATTTTTTGAAATTTTCGTGTGTAATGATTAGGCACAATGAATTAGAATAGAATTAATTTCTAAGAAACGGTGTGCAGGAAACAATAGAAGAGTGCTTAAAATCGAACCCTAATTCATAAATCCTAATCTGTTACGTTTGAAGTACATGCTAAAAAATCCGAGTCACGGTCAAGATTTTTTTAAATTTCCGTGTGTAATGATCAGGCATAATGAATTAGAATAGAATTAATTTCTAAAAAACTGTGTGCAGGAAACAATAGAATAGTGCTGAAAATCGAACCCTAATTCATAAATCCTAATCTGTGACGTTTGAAGTACATGCTAAAAAATTCGAGTCACGGTCAACATTTTTTGAAATTTCCGTGTGTAATGATCAGGCACAATGAATTAGAATAGAATTAATTTCTATGAAACGATGTGCAGGAAACAATTGAAGAGTGCTGAAAATCGAACCCTAATTCATAAAACCTAATCTGTGACGTTTGAAGTACATGCTAAAAAATCCGAGTCACGGTCAACATTTGTTGAAATTTTCGTGTGTAATGATCAGGCACAATGAATTATATAAAATTAATTTCTAAGAAACGGTGTGGAGGAAACAATAGAAGAGTGCTGAAAATCGAACCCTAATTCATAAATTCTAATCTGTGACGTTTGAAGTACATGTTAAAAAATCCGAGTCACGGTCAATATTTTTTTAAATTTCCGTGTGTAATGATCAGGCACAATGAATTAGAATAGAATTAAATTTCTATGAAACGATGTGCAGGAAACAATAGAAGAGTGCTTAAAATCGAACCCTAATTCATAAATCATAAACTGTGACGTTTGAAGTACATGCTAAAAAATCCGAGTCACGGTCAACATTTTTTTAAATTTCCGTGTGTAATGATCAGGCATAATGAATTATTATAGACTTAATTTCTAAGAAACTCTGTGCAGGAAACAATAGAACAGTGCTGAAAATCGAACCCTAATTCATAAATCCTAATCTGTGACGTTTGAAGTACATGCTAAAAAATCCGAGTCACGGTCAACATTTTTTGAAGTTTCCGTGTGTAATGATCAGGCACAATGAATTAGAATAGAATTAATTTCTAAGAAACTGTGTGCATGAAACAATAGAAGAGTGCAGAAAATCAAACCCTAATTCATAAATCCTAATCTGTGACGCTTGAAGTACATGCTAAAAAATCCGAGTCACGGTCAACATTTTTTGAAATTTTCATGTGTAATTATCAGGCACAATGAATTAGAATAGAATTCATTTCTAAGAAACGGTGTGCATGAAACAATAGAAGAGTGCTGAAAATCGAACCCTAATTCATAAATCCTAATCTGTGACGTTTGAAGTACATGCTAAAAAATCCGAGTCACGGTCAACATTTTTTTAAATTTCCGTGGGTAATGATCAGGTATAATGAATTAGAATAGAATTAATTTCTAAGAAACGGTGTGCAGGAAACAATAGAAGAGTGAATAGAATCGAACCCTAATTCATAAATCCTAATCTGTTACGTTTGAAGTACATGCTAAAAAATCCGAGTCACGGTCAACATTTTTTAAAATTTCCGTTCGTAATGATCAGGCACAATGAATTAGAATAGAATTAATTTCTATGAAACGATGTGCAGGAAACAATAGAGGAGTGCTTAAAATCGAACCCTAATTCATAAATCATAATCTGTGACGTTTGAAGTACATGCTAAAAAATCCGAGTCACGGTCAACATTTTTTTAAATTTCCGTGTGTAATGATCAGGCACAATGAATTAGAATAGAATTCATTTCTAAGAAACGGTGTGCATGAAACAATTGAAGAGTGATGAAAATCGAACGCTAATTCAGAAATCCTAATCAGTTACATTTGAAGTACATGCTAAAAAATCCGAGTCACGGTCAACATCTTTTAAAATTTCCGTGTGTAATGATCAGGCATAATGAATTAGAATAGAATTAATTTCTAAGAAACTGTGTGCAGGAAACAATAGAACAGTGCTGAACATCGAACCCTTATTCATAAATCCTAATCTGTGACGTTTGAAGTACATGCTAAAAAATCCGAGTCACGGTCAACATTTTTTGAAGTTTCCGTGTGTAATGATCAGGCACAATGAATTAAAATAGAATTAATTTCTAAGAAACGGTGTTCATGAAACAATCGAAGAGTGCTGAAAATTGAACCCTAATTCATAAATCATAATCTGAGACATTTGAAGTACATGCTAAAAAATCCGAGTCACGGTCAACATTTTTTTAAATTTCCGTGTGTAAAGATCAGGCACAATGAATTAGCATAGAATTAATTTCTAAGAAACGGTGTGCATGAAACAATAGAAGAGTGCAGACAATCGAACCCTAATTCATAAATACTAATCTGTGACGATTGAAGTACATGCTAAAAAATCCGAGTCACGGTCAACATTTTTTTAAATTTCCGTGTGTAATGATCAGGCACAATGAATTAGAATAGAATTCATTTCTAAGAAACGGTGTGCATGAAACAATTGAAGAGTGATGAAAATCGAACCCTAATTCATAAATCCTAATCAGTTACATTTGAAGTACATGCTAAAAAATCCGAGTCACGGTCAACATTTTTTGAAATTTCCGTGTGTAATCATCACGCATAATGAATTAGAATAGAATTAATTTCTAAGAAACGGTGTGCATGAAAAAATAGAAGAGTGCTTAAAATCGAACCCTAATTCATAAAAACTAATCTGTTACGTTTGAAGTACATGCTAAAAAATCCGAGTCACGGTCAACATTTTTTTAAATTTCCATGTGTAATGATCAGGCACAATGAATTAGAATAGAATTCATTTCTAAGAAACGGTGTGCATGAAACAATTGAAGAGTGATGAAAATCGAACGCTAATTCAGAAATCCTAATCAGTTACATTTGAAGTACATGCTAAAAAATCCGAGTCACGGTCAACATTTTTTGAAATTTCAGTGTGTAATGATCAGGCATAATGAATTAGAATAGAATTAATTTCTAAGAAACTGTGTGCAGGAAACAATAGAACAGTGCTGAAAATCGAACCATAATTCATAAATCCTAATCTGTGACATTTGAAGTACATGCTAAAAAATCCGAGTCACGGTCAACATTTTTTTAATTTTCCGTGTGTAATGATCAGGCACAATGAATTAGAATAGAATTAATTTCTAAGAAACGGTGTGCAGGAAACAATAGAAGAGTGCTGAAAATCGAACCCTAATTCATAAATCCTAATCTGTGACGTTTGAAGTACATGCTAAAAAATCCGAGTCACGGTCAACATTTTTTGAAATTTTCGTGTGTTAATCAGGCACAATGAATTAGAATAGAATTTGTTTTTAAGAAACGGTGTACAGGAAACAATAGAAAAGTGCTTAAAATCGAACCCTAATTCATAAAAATTAATCTGTTACGTTTGAAGTACATGCTAAAAAATCCGATTCACGGTCAACATTTTTTGAAATTGTCGTGTGTAATGATTAGGCACAATGAATTAGAATAGAGTTAATTTCTAAGAAACGGTGTGCAGGAAACAATAGAAGAGTGCTTAAAATCGAACCCTAATTCATAAAAACTAATCTGTTACGTTTGAAGTACATGCAAAAAAATCCGATTCACGGTCAACATTTTTTGAAATTTTCGTGTGTAATGATTAGGCACAATGAATTAGAATAGAATTAATTTCTAAGAAACGGTGTGCAGGAAACAATAGAAGAGTGCTTAAAATCGAACCTTAATTCCTAAAACCTAATCTGTTACGTTTGAAGTACATGCTAAAAAATCCGAGTCACGGTCAACATTTTTTTAAATTTGCGTGTGTAATGATCAGGCACAATGAATTAGAATAGAATTAATTTCTAAGAAACGGTGTGCATGAAAAAATAGAAGAGTGCTTAAAATCGAACCCTAATTCATAAAAACTAATCTGTTACGTTTGAAGTACATGCAAAAAAATCCGATTCACGGTCAACATTTTTTGAAATTTTCGTGTGTAATGATTAGGCACAATGAATTAGAATAGAATTAATTTCTAAGAAACGGTGTGCAGGAAACAATAGAAGAGTGCTTAAAATCGAACCCTAATTCATAAATCCTAATCTGTTACGTTTGAAGTACATGCTAAAAAATCCGAGTCACGGTCAAGATTTTTTTAAATTTCCGTGTGTAATGATCAGGCATAATGAATTAGAATAGAATTAATTTCTAAAAAACTGTGTGCAGGAAACAATAGAATAGTGCTGAAAATCGAACCCTAATTCATAAATCCTAATCTGTGACGTTTGAAGTACATGCTAAAAAATCCGAGTCACGGTCAACATTTTTTGAAATTTCCGTGTGTAATGATCAGGCACAATGAATTAGAATAGAATTAATTTCTATGAAACGATGTGCAGGAAACAATTGAAGAGTGCTGAAAATCGAACCCTAATTCATAAAACCTAATCTGTGACGTTTGAAGTACATGCTAAAAAATCCGAGTCACGGTCAACATTTGTTGAAATTTTCGTGTGTAATGATCAGGCACAATGAATTATATAAAATTAATTTCTAAGAAACGGTGTGGAGGAAACAATAGAAGAGTGCTGAAAATCGAACCCTAATTCATAAATTCTAATCTGTGACGTTTGAAGTACATGTTAAAAAATCCGAGTCACGGTCAATATTTTTTTAAATTTCCGTGTGTAATGATCAGGCACAATGAATTAGAATAGAATTAAATTTCTATGAAACGATGTGCAGGAAACAATAGAAGAGTGCTTAAAATCGAACCCTAATTCATAAATCATAAACTGTGACGTTTGAAGTACATGCTAAAAAATCCGAGTCACGGTCAACATTTTTTTAAATTTCCGTGTGTAATGATCAAGCACAATGAATTAGAATAGAATTCATTTCTAAGAAACGGTGTGCATGAAACAATTGAAGAGTGATGAAAATCAAACGCTAATTCAGAAATCCTAATCAGTTACATTTGAAGTACATGCTAAAAAATCCGAGTCACGGTCAACATCTTTTAAAATTTCCGTGTGTAATGATCAGGCATAATGAATTAGAATAGAATTAATTTCTAAGAAACTGTGTGCAGGAAACAATAGAACAGTGCTGAAAATCGAACCCTTATTCATAAATCCTAATCTGTGACGTTTGAAGTACATGCTAAAAAATCCGAGTCACGGTCAACATTTTTTGAAGTTTCCGTGTGTAATGATCAGGCACAATGAATTAGAATAGAATTAATTTCTAAGAAACGGTGTTGATGAAACAATCGAAGAGTGCTTAAAATTGAACCCTAATTCATAAATCATAATCTGAGACGTTTGAAGTACATGATAAAAAATCCGAGTCACGGTCAACATTTTTTTAAATTTCCGTGTGTAAAGATCAGGCACAATGAATTAGCATAGAATTAATTTCTAAGAAACGGTGTGCATGAAACAATAGAAGAGTGCAGACAATCGAACCCTAATTCATAAATACTAATCTGTGACGTTTGAAGTACATGCTAAAAAATCCGAGTCACGGTCAACAAATTTTTGAAATTTCCGTGTGTAATCATCAGGCACAATGAATTAGAATAGAATTAATTTCTAAGAAAGGGTTTCATGAAAAAATAGAAGAGTGCTTAAAATCGAACCCTAATTCATAAAAACTAATTTGTTACGTTTGAAGTACATGCTAAAAAATCCGAGTCACGGTCAACATCTTTTAAAATTTCCGTGTGTAATGATCAGGCATAATGAATTAGAATAGAATTAATTTCTAAGAAACTGTGTGCAGGAAACAATAGAACAGTGCTGAAAATCGAACCCTTATTCATAAATCCTAATCTGTGACGTTTGAAGTACATGCTAAAAAATCCGAGTCACGGTCAACATTTTTTGAAGTTTCCGTGTGTAATGATCAGGCACAATGAATTAGAATAGAATTAATTTCTAAGAAACGGTGTTGATGAAACAATCGAAGAGTGCTTAAAATTGAACCCTAATTCATAAATCATAATCTGAGACGTTTGAAGTACATGATAAAAAATCCGAGTCACGGTCAACATTTTTTTAAATTTCCGTGTGTAAAGATCAGGCACAATGAATTAGCATAGAATTAATTTCTAAGAAACGGTGTGCATGAAACAATAGAAGAGTGCAGACAATCGAACCCTAATTCATAAATACTAATCTGTGACGTTTGAAGTACATGCTAAAAAATCCGAGTCACGGTCAACAAATTTTTGAAATTTCCGTGTGTAATCATCAGGCACAATGAATTAGAATAGAATTAATTTCTAAGAAAGGGTTTCATGAAAAAATAGAAGAGTGCTTAAAATCGAACCCTAATTCATAAAAACTAATTTGTTACGTTTGAAGTACATGCTAAAAAATCCGAGTCACGGTCAACATCTTTTAAAATTTCCGTGTGTAATGATCAGGCATAATGAATTAGAATAGAATTAATTTCTAAGAAACTGTGTGCAGGAAACAATAGAACAGTGCTGAAAATCGAACCCTTATTCATAAATCCTAATCTGTGACGTTTGAAGTACATGCTAAAAAATCCGAGTCACGGTCAACATTTTTTGAAGTTTCCGTGTGTAATGATCAGGCACAATGAATTAGAATAGAATTAATTTCTAAGAAACGGTGTGCATGAAAAAATAGAAGAGTGCAGAAAATCGAACCCTAATTCATAAAAACTAATCTGTTATGTTTGAAGTACATGCTAAAAAATCCGATTCACGGTCAACATTTGTTTAAATTTCCGTGTGTAATGATAAGGCATAATGAATTAGAATAGAATTAATTTCTAAGAAACTGTGTGCAGGAAACAATAGAACAGTGCTGAAAATCGAACCCTAATTCATAAATCCTAATCTATGACGTTTGAAGTACATGCTAAAAAATCCGAGTCACGGTCAACATTTTTTTAAATTTCCGTGGGTAATGATCAGGTATAATGAATTAGAATAGAATTAATTTCTAAGAAACGGTGTGCAGGAAACAATAGAAGAGTAATTAAAATCGAACCCTAATTCATAAATCCTAATCTGTTACGTTTGAAGTACATGCTAAAAAATCCGAGTCACGGTCAACATTTGTTGAAATTTTCGTGTGTAATGATCAGGCACAATGAATTATAATAAAATTAATTTCTAAGAAACGGTGTGGAGGAGACAATAGAAGAGTGCTGAAAATCGAACCCTAATTCATAAATCCTAATCTGTTACGTTTGAAGTACATGCTAAAAAATCCGAGTCACGGTCAACATTTTTTGAAATTTTCGTGTGTAATGACCAGGCACAATGAATTAGAATAGAATTAATTTCTAAGAAACGATGTGCAGGAAACAATAGAAGTGTGCTTAAAATCGAACCCTAATTCATAAATCCTAATCTGTGACGTTTGAAGTACATGCTAAAAAATCCTAGTCACGGTCAACATTTTTTGAAATTTTCGTGTGTAATGATCAGGCACAATGAATTAGAATAGAATTAATTTCTAAGAAACGGTGTTCATGAAACAATCGAAGAGTGCTGAAAATTGAACCCTAATTCATAAATCATAATCAGAGACGTTTGAAGTACATGCTAAAAAATCCGAGTCACGGTCAACATTTTTTTAAATTTCCGTGTGTAAAGATCAGGCACAATGAATTAGCATAGAATTAATTTCTAAGAAACGGTGTGCATGAAACAATAGAAGAGTGCAGACAATCGAACCCTAATTCATAAATACTAATCTGTGACGTTTGAAGTACATGCTAAAAAATCCGAGTCACGGTCAACATTTTTTGAAATTTCCGTGTGTAATCATCAGGCACAATGAATTAGATTAGAATTAATTTCTAAGAAAGGGTTTCATGAAAAAATAGAAGAGTGCTTAAAATCGAACCCTAATTCATAAAAACTAATCTGTTACGTTTGAAGTACATGCTAAAAAATCCGAGTCACGGTCAACATTTTTTTAAATTTCCGTGTGTAATGATCAGGCACAATGAATTAGAATAGAATTCATTTCTAAGAAACGGTGTGCATGAAACAATTGAAGAGTGATGAAAATCGAACGCTAATTCAGAAATCCTAATCAGTTACATTTGAAGTACATGCTAAAAAATCCGAGTCACGGTCAACATTTTTTGAAATTTCCGTGTGTAATGATCAGGCATAATGAATTAGAATAGAATTAATTTCTAAGAAACTG
This sequence comes from Cucurbita pepo subsp. pepo, assembly GCF_057944985.1. NCBI lineage: Eukaryota > Viridiplantae > Streptophyta > Magnoliopsida > Cucurbitales > Cucurbitaceae > Cucurbita > Cucurbita pepo. The sequence continues at coordinate 4,705,559 of NC_141816.1, read as the reverse complement.
TGTGCAGGAAACAATAGAAAAGTGCTGAAAATCGAACCCTAATTCATAAATCCTAATCTGTGACGTTTGAAGTACATGCTAAAAAATCCAAGTCACGGTCAACATTTTTTGAAGTTTCCGTGTGTAATGATCAGGCACAATGAATTAGAATAGAATTAATTTCTAAGAAACTGTGTGCATGAAACAATAGAAGAGTGCAGAAAATCGAACCCTAATTCATAAATCCTAATCTGTGACGTTTGAAGTACATGCTAAAAAATCCGAGTCACGGTCAACATTTTTTGAAATTTTCGTGTGTTAATCAGGCACAATGAATTAGAATAGAATTAGTTTTTAAGAAACGGTGTGCAGGAAACAATAGAAAAGTGCTTAAAATCGAACCCTAATTCATAAAAATTAATCTGTTACGTTTGAAGTACATGCTAAAAAATCCGATTCACGGTCAACATTTTTTGAAATTTTCGTGTGTAATGATTAGGCACAATGAATTAGAATAGAGTTAATTTCTAAGAAACGGTGTGCAGGAAACAATAGAAGAGTGCTTAAAATCGAACCCTAATTCATAAAAACTAATCTGTTACGTTTGAAGTACATGCTAAAAAATCCGAGTCACGGTCAAGATTTTTTTAAATTTCCGTGTGTAATGATCACGCCCAATGAATTAGAATATAATTAATTTCTAAGAAACAGTGTGCATGAAACAATAGAAGAGTGCTGAAAATCGAACCTTAATTCATAAAACCTAATCTGTTACGTTTGAAGTACATGCTAAAAAATCCGAGTCACGGTCAACATTTTTTTAAATTTACGTGTGTAATGATCAGGCACAATGAATTAGAATAGAATTAATTTCTAAGAAACGGTGTGCATGAAAAAATAGAAGAGTGCTTAAAATCGAACCCTAATTCATAAAAACTAATCTGTTACGTTTGAAGTACATGCAAAAAAATCCGATTCACGGTCAACATTTTTTGAAATTTTCGTGTGTAATGATTAGGCACAATGAATTAGAATAGAATTAATTTCTAAGAAACGGTGTGCAGGAAACAATAGAAGAGTGCTTAAAATCGAACCCTAATTCATAAATCCTAATCTGTTACGTTTGAAGTACATGCTAAAAAATCCGAGTCACGGTCAAGATTTTTTTAAATTTCCGTGTGTAATGATCAGGCATAATGAATTAGAATAGAATTAATTTCTAAAAAACTGTGTGCAGGAAACAATAGAATAGTGCTGAAATCGAACCCTAATTCATAAATCCTAATCTGTGACGTTTGAAGTACATGCTAAAAAATCCGAGTCACGGTCAACATTTGTTGAAATTTTCGTGTGTAATGATCAGGCACAATGAATTATAATAAAATTAATTTCTAAGAAACGGTGTGGAGGAAACAATAGAAGAGTGCTGAAAATCGAACCCTAATTCATAAATTCTAATCTGTGACGTTTGAAGTACATGTTAAAAAATCCGAGTCACGGTCAACATTTTTTTAAATTTCCGTGTGTAATGATCAGGCACAATGAATTAGAATAGAATTAAATTTCTATGAAACAATGTGCAGGAAACAATAGAAGAGTGCTTAAAATCGAACCCGAATTCATAAATCATAATCTGTGACGTTTGAAGTACATGCTAAAAAATCCGAGTCACGGTCAATATTTTTTGAAATTTTCGTGTGTAACGATCAGGCACAATGAATTATAATAGAATTAATTTCTAAGAAACGGTGTGCATGAAACAATAGAAGAGTACTGAAAATGGAACCCTAATTCATAAATCCTAATCTGTGACGTTTGAAATAAATTCTCCAAAATCCGAGTCACGGTCAACATTTTTTGAAATTTCCGTGTGTAATGATCAATCATAATGAATTAGAATAGAATTAATTTCTAAGAAACTGTGTGCAAGAAACAATAAAACAGTGCTGAAAATCGAACCCTAATTCATAAATCCTAATGTGTGACGTTTGAAGTACATGCTAAAAAATCCGAGTCACGGTCAACATTTTTTGAAGTTTCCGTGTGTAATGATCAGGCACAATGAATTAGAATAGAATTAATTTCTATGAAACGATGTGCAGGAAACAATAGAAAAGTGCTTAAAATCGAACCCTAATTCAAAAATCCTAATCTGTGACGTTTGAAGTACATGCTAAAAAATCCGAGTCACGGTCAACATTTGTTGAAATTTTCGTGTGTAATGATCAGGCACAATGAATTTTAATAAAATTAATTTCTAAGAAACGGTGTGGAGGAGACAATAGAAGAGTGCTGAAAATGAACTCTAATTCAGAAATCCTAATCTGTGACGTTTGAAGTACATACTAAAAAATCCGAGTCACGGTCAACATTTTTTGAAATTTTCGTGTGTAATGACCAGGCACAATGAATTAGAATAGAATTAATTTCTATAAAACGATGTGCAGGAAACAATAGAAGTGTGCTTAAAATCGAACCCTAATTCATAAATCCTAATCTTTGACGTTTGAAGTACATGCTAAAAAATCCGAGTCACGGTCAACATTTGTTGAAATTTTCGTGTGTAATGATCAGGCACAATGAATTATAATAAAATTAATTTTTAAGAAACGGTGAGGAGGAAACAATAGAAGAGTGCTGAAAATCGAACCCTAATTCATAAATCCTAATCTGTGACGTTTGAAGTACATGCTAAAAAATCCGAGTCACGGTCAACATTTTTTTAAATTTCCGTGGGTAATGATCAGGTATAATGAATTAGAATAGAATTAATTTCTAAGAAACGGTGTGCAGGAAACAATAGAAGAGTAATTGAAATCGAACCCTAATTCATAAATCCTAATCTGTTACGTTTGAAGTACATGCTAAAAAATCCGAGTCACGGTCAACATTTTTTGAAATTTCCGTGTTTAATGATCAGGCACAATGAATTAGAATAGAATTAATTTCTAAGAAACGATGTGCAGGAAACAATAGAAGAGTGCTTAAAATCGAACCCTAATTCATAAATCATAATCTGTGACGTTTGAAGTACATGCTAAAAAATCCGAGTGACGGTCAACATTTTTTGAAATTTTCGTGTGTAATGATCAGGCACAATGAATTATAATAGATTTAATTTCTAAGAAACGGTGTGCATGAAACAATAGAAGAGTGCTGAAAATGGAACCCTAATTCATAAATCCTAATCTGTGACGTTTGAAATACATTCTCCAAAATCCGAGTCACGGTTAACATTTTTTGAAATTTTCGTGTGTAATGATCAGGCATAATGAATTAGAATAGAATTAATTTCTAAGAAACTGTGTGCAGGAAACAATAGAACAGTGCTGAAAATCGAACCCTAATTCATAAATCCTAATATGTGACGTTTGAAGTACATGCTAAAAAATCCGAGTCACGGTCAACATTTTTTGAAGTTTCCGTGTGTAATGATCAGGCACAATGAATTAGAATATAATTAATTTCTAAGAAACGGTGTGCATGAAACAATAGAAAAGTGCAGAAAATCGAACCCTAATTCATAAATCCTAATCTGTGACGTTTGAAGTACATGCTAAAATATCCGAGTCACGGTCAACATTTTTTGAAATTTTCGTGTGTTGATCAGGCACAATGAATTAGAATAGAATTAGTTTCTAAGAAACGGTGTGCAGGAAACAATAGAAAAGTGCTTAAAATCGAACATTAATTCATAAAACCTAATCTGTTACGTTTGAAGTACATGCTAAAAAATCCGAGTCACGGTCAACAATTTTTGAAATTTTCGTGTGTAATGATCAGGCACAATGAATTAGAATAGAATTAATTTCTAAGAAACGGTGTGCATTAAACAATAGAAGAGTGCTTAAAATCGAACCCAAATTCATATAAATTAATCTGTTACGTTTGAAGTACATGCTAAAAAATCCGATTCACGGTCAAAATTTTTTGAAATTTTCGTGTGTAATGATTAGGCACAATGAATTAGAATAGAATTAATTTCTAAGAAACGGTGTGCAGGAAACAATAGAAGAGTGCTTAAAATCGAACCCTAATTCATAAATTCAAATCTGTTACGTTTTAAGTGCATGCTAAAAAATCCGAGTCACGGTCAAGATTTTTTTATATTTCCGTGTGTAATGATCAGGCACAATGAATTAGAATACAATTAATTTCTAAGAAACGATGTGCAGGAAATAATAGACGAGTGCTTAAAATCGAACCCTAATTCATAAATCCGAATATGTGACGTTTGAAGTACATGCTAAAAAATCTGAGTCACGGTCAACATTTTTTGAAATTTTCGTGTGTTGATCAGGCACAATGAATTATAATAGAATTAATTTCTAAGAAACGGTGTGCAGGAAACAATAGAAGAGTGCTTAAAATCGAACCCTAATTCATAAATCCTAATCTGTTACGTTTTAAGTGCATGCTAAAAAATCCGAGTCACGGTCAAGATTTTTTTAAATTTCCGTGTGTAATGATCAGGCCCAATGAATTCGAATAGAATTAATTTCTAAGAAACGGTGTGCAGGAAACAATAGAAGAGTGCTGAAAATCGAACCCTAATTCATAATTCCTAATCTGTGACGTTTGAAGTACATGCTAAAAAATCCGAGTCACGGTCAACATTTTTTGAAATTTCCGTGTGTAATGATCAGGCACAATGAATTAGAATACAATTAATTTCTAAGAAACGATGTGCAGGAAATAATAGACGAGTGCTTAAAATCGAACCCTATATCATAAATCCTAATCTGTGACGTTTGAAGTACATGCTAAAAAATCCGAGTCACGGTCAACATTTGTTGAAATTTTCGTGTGTAATGATCAGGCACAATGAATTATAATAAAATTAATTTCTAAGAAACGGTGTGGAGGAGACAATAGAAGAGTGCTGAAAATCGAACCCTAATTCATAAATCCTAATCTGTGACGTTTGAAGTACATGCTAAAAAATCCGAGTCACGGTCAACATTTTTTGAAATTTTCGTGTGTAATGACCAGGCACAATGAATTAGAATAGAATTAATTTCTAAGAAACGATGTGCAGGAAACAATAGAATTGTGCTGAAAATCGAACCCTAATTCATAAATCCTAATCTGTGACGTTTGAAGTACATGCTAAAAAATCCGAGTCACGGTCAACATGTGTTGAAATTTTCGTGTGTAATGATCAGGCACAATGAATTATAATAAAATTAATTTCTAAGAAACGGTGAGGAGGAAACAATACAAGAGTGCTGAAAATCGAACCCTAATTCATAAATCCTAATCTGTGACGTTTGAAGTACATGCTAAAAAATCCGAGTCACGGTCAACATTTTTTGAAATTTCCGTGTTTAATGATCAGGCACAATGAATTAGAATAGAATTAATTTCTAAGAAACGATGTGCAGGAAATAATAGAAGAGTGCTTAAAATCGAACCCTAATTCATAAATCCTAATCTGTTACGTTTGAAGTACATGCTAAAAAATCCGAGTCACGGTCAACATTTTTTGAAATTTCCGTGTTTAATGATCAGGCACAATATATTAGAATAGAATTAATTTCTAAGAAACGATGTGCAGGAAACAATAGAAGTGTGCTTAAAATCGAACCCTAATTCATAAATCATAATCTGTGACGTTTGAAGTACATGCTAAAAAATCCGAGTCACGGTCAACATTTTTTGAAATTTTCGTGTGTAATGATCAGGCACAATGAATTATAATAGAATTAATTTCTAAGAAACGGTGTGCATGAAACAATAGAAGAGTGCTGAAAATGGAACCCTAATTCATAAATCCTAATCTGTGACGTTTGAAATACATTCTCCAAAATCCGAGTCACGGTTAACATTTTTTGAAATTTTCGTGTGTAATGATCAGGCATAATGAATTAGAATAGAATTAATTTCTAAGAAACTGTGTGCAGGAAACAATAGAACAGTACTGAAAATCGAACCCTAATTCATAAATCCTAATATGTGACGTTTGAAGTACATGCTAAAAAATCCGAGTCACGGTCAACATTTTTTGAAGTTTCCGTGTGTAATGATCAGGCACAATGAATTAGAATATAATTAATTTCTAAGAAACGGTGTGCATGAAACAATAGAAAAGTGCAGAAAATCGAACCCTAATTCATAAATCCTAATCTGTGACGTTTGAAGTACATGCTAAAATATCCGAGTCACGGTCAACATTTTTTGAAATTTTCGTGTGTTGATCAGGCACAATGAATTAGAATAGAATTAGTTTCTAAGAAACGGTGTGCAGGAAACAATAGAAAAGTGCTTAAAATCGAACATTAATTCATAAAACCTAATCTGTTACGTTTGAAGTACATGCTAAAAAATCAGAGTCACGGTCAACATTTTTTGAAGTTTCCGTGTGTAATGATCAGGCACAATGAATTAGAATATAATTAATTTCTAAGAAACGGTGTGCATGAAACAATAGAAAAGTGCAGAAAATCGAACCCTAATTCATAAATCCTAATCTGTGACGTTTGAAGTACATGCTAAAATATCCGAGTCACGGTCAACATTTTTTGAAATTTTCGTGTGTTGATCAGGCACAATGAATTAGAATAGAATTAGTTTCTAAGAAACGGTGTGCAGGAAACAATAGAAAAGTGCTTAAAATCGAACATTAATTCATAAAACCTAATCTGTTACGTTTGAAGTACATGCTAAAAAATCCGAGTCACGGTCAACATTTTTTGAAATTTCCGTGTTTAATGATCAGGCACAATATATTAGAATAGAATTAATTTCTAAGAAACGATGTGCAGGAAACAATAGAAGTGTGCTTAAAATCGAACCCTAATTCATAAATCATAATCTGTGACGTTTGAAGTACATGCTAAAAAATCCGAGTCACGGTCAACATTTTTTGAAATTTTCGTGTGTAATGATCAGGCACAATGAATTATAATAGAATTAATTTCTAAGAAACGGTGTGCATGAAACAATAGAAGAGTGCTGAAAATGGAACCCTAATTCATAAATCCTAATCTGTGACGTTTGAAATACATTCTCCAAAATCCGAGTCACGGTTAACATTTTTTGAAATTTTCGTGTGTAATGATCAGGCATAATGAATTAGAATAGAATTAATTTCTAAGAAACTGTGTGCAGGAAACAATAGAACAGTACTGAAAATCGAACCCTAATTCATAAATCCTAATATGTGACGTTTGAAGTACATGCTAAAAAATCCGAGTCACGGTCAACATTTTTTGAAGTTTCCGTGTGTAATGATCAGGCACAATGAATTAGAATAGAATTAATTTCTAAGAAACGGTGTGCATGAAACAATAGAAGAGTGCAGAAAATCGAACCCTAATTCATAAATCCTAATCTGTGACGTTTGAAGTACATGCTAAAATATCCGAGTCACGGTCAACATTTTTTGAAATTTTCGTGTGTTGATCAGGCACAATGAATTAGAATAGAATTAGTTTCTAAGAAACGGTGTGCAGGAAACAATAGAAAAGTGCTTAAAATCGAACATTAATTCATAAAACCTAATCTGTTACGTTTGAAGTACATGCTAAAAAATCCGAGTCACGGTCAACAATTTTTGAAATTTTCGTGTGTAATGATCAGGCACAATGAATTAGAATAGAATTAATTTCTAAGAAACGGTGTGCATGAAACAATAGAAAAGTGCAGAAAATCGAACCCTAATTCATAAATCCTAATCTGTGACGTTTGAAGTACATGCTAAAAGATCCGAGTCACGGTCAACATTTTTTGAAATTTTCGTGTGTTGATCTGGCACAATGAATTAGAATAGAATTAGTTTCTAAGAAACGGTGTGCAGGAAACAATAGAAAAGTGCTTAAAATCGAACATTAATTCATAAAACCTAATCTGTTACGTTTGAAGTACATGCTAAAAAATCCGAGTCACGGTCAACAATTTTTGAAATTTTCGTGTGTAATGATCAGGCACAATGAATTAGAATAGAATTAATTTCTAAGAAACGGTGTGCATTAAACAATAGAAGAGTGCTTAAAATCGAACCCAAATTCATATAAATTAATCTGTTACGTTTGAAGTACATGCTAAAAAATCCGATTCACGGTCAAAATTTTTTGAAATTTTCGTGTGTAATGATTAGGCACAATGAATTAGAATAGAATTAATTTCTAAGAAACGGTGTGCAGGAAACAATAGAAGAGTGCTTAAAATCGAACCCTAATTCATAAATTCAAATCTGTTACGTTTTAAGTGCATGCTAAAAAATCCGAGTCACGGTCAAGATTTTTTTATATTTCCGTGTGTAATGATCAGGCACAATGAATTAGAATACAATTAATTTCTAAGAAACGATGTGCAGGAAATAATAGACGAGTGCTTAAAATCGAACCCTAATTCATAAATCCGAATATGTGACGTTTGAAGTACATGCTAAAAAATCTGAGTCACGGTCAACATTTTTTGAAATTTTCGTGTGTTGATCAGGCACAATGAATTATAATAGAATTAATTTCTAAGAAACGGTGTGCAGGAAACAATAGAAGAGTGCTTAAAATCGAACCCTAATTCATAAATCCTAATCTGTTACGTTTTAAGTGCATGCTAAAAAATCCGAGTCACGGTCAAGATTTTTTTAAATTTCCGTGTGTAATGATCAGGCCCAATGAATTCGAATAGAATTAATTTCTAAGAAACGGTGTGCAGGAAACAATAGAAGAGTGCTGAAAATCGAACCCTAATTCATAATTCCTAATCTGTGACGTTTGAAGTACATGCTAAAAAATCCGAGTCACGGTCAACATTTTTTGAAATTTCCGTGTGTAATGATCAGGCACAATGAATTAGAATACAATTAATTTCTAAGAAACGATGTGCAGGAAATAATAGACGAGTGCTTAAAATCGAACCCTATATCATAAATCCTAATCTGTGACGTTTGAAGTACATGCTAAAAAATCCGAGTCACGGTCAACATTTGTTGAAATTTTCGTGTGTAATGATCAGGCACAATGAATTATAATAAAATTAATTTCTAAGAAACGGTGTGGAGGAGACAATAGAAGAGTGCTGAAAATCGAACCCTAATTCATAAATCCTAATCTGTGACGTTTGAAGTACATGCTAAAAAATCCGAGTCACGGTCAACATTTTTTGAAATTTTCGTGCGTAATGACCAGGCACAATGAATTAGAATAGAATTAATTTCTAAGAAACGATGTGCAGGAAACAATAGAATTGTGCTGAAAATCGAACCCTAATTCATAAATCCTAATCTGTGACGTTTGAAGTACATGCTAAAAAATCCGAGTCACGGTCAACATTTGTTGAAATTTTCGTGTGTAATGATCAGGCACAATGAATTATAATAAAATTAATTTCTAAGAAACGGTGAGGAGGAAACAATACAAGAGTGCTGAAAATCGAACCCTAATTCATAAATCCTAATCTGTGACGTTTGAAGTACATGCTAAAAAATCCGAGTCACGGTCAACATTTTTTGAAATTTCCGTGTTTAATGATCAGGCACAATGAATTAGAATAGAATTAATTTCTAAGAAACGATGTGCAGGAAACAATAGAAGAGTGCTTAAAATCGAACCCTAATTCATAAATCCTAATCTGTTACGTTTGAAGTACATGCTAAAAAATCCGAGTCACGGTCAACATTTTTTGAAATTTCCGTGTTTAATGATCAGGCACAATATATTAGAATAGAATTAATTTCTAAGAAACGATGTGCAGGAAACAATAGAAGTGTGCTTAAAATCGAACCCTAATTCATAAATCATAATCTGTGACGTTTGAAGTACATGCTAAAAAATCCGAGTCACGGTCAACATTTTTTGAAATTTTCGTGTGTAATGATCAGGCACAATGAATTATAATAGAATTAATTTCTAAGAAACGGTGTGCATGAAACAATAGAAGAGTGCAGAAAATCGAACCCTAATTCATAAATCCTAATCTGTGACGTTTGAAGTACATGCTAAAAGATCCGAGTCACGGTCAACATTTTTTGAAATTTTCGTGTGTTGATCAGGCACAATGAATTAGAATAGAATTAGTTTCTAAGAAACGGTGTGCAGGAAACAATAGAAAAGTGCTTAAAATCGAACATTAATTCATAAAACCTAATCTGTTACGTTTGAAGTACATGCTAAAAAATCCGAGTCACGGTCAACAATTTTTGAAATTTTCGTGTGTAATGATCAGGCACAATGAATTAGAATAGAATTAATTTCTAAGAAACGGTGTGCATGAAACAATAGAAAAGTGCAGAAAATCGAACCCTAATTCATAAATCCTAATCTGTGACGTTTGAAGTACATGCTAAAAGATCCGAGTCACGGTCAACATTTTTTGAAATTTTCGTGTGTTGATCAGGCACAATGAATTAGAATAGAATTAGTTTCTAAGAAACGGTGTGCAGGAAACAATAGAAAAGTGCTTAAAATCGAACATTAATTCATAAAACCTAATCTGTTACGTTTGAAGTACATGCTAAAAAATCCGAGTCACGGTCAACAATTTTTGAAATTTTCGTGTGTAATGATCAGGCACAATGAATTAGAATAGAATTAATTTCTAAGAAACGGTGTGCATTAAACAATAGAAGAGTGCTTAAAATCGAACCCAAATTCATATAAATTAATCTGTTACGTTTGAAGTACATGCTAAAAAATCCGATTCACGGTCAAAATTTTTTGAAATTTTCGTGTGTAATGATTAGGCACAATGAATTAGAATAGAATTAATTTCTAAGAAACGGTGTGCAGGAAACAATAGAAGAGTGCTTAAAATCGAACCCTAATTCATAAATTCAAATCTGTTACGTTTTAAGTGCATGCTAAAAAATCCGAGTCACGGTCAAGATTTTTTTATATTTCCGTGTGTAATGATCAGGCACAATGAATTAGAATACAATTAATTTCTAAGAAACGATGTGCAGGAAATAATAGACGAGTGCTTAAAATCTAACCCTAATTCATAAATCCGAATATGTGACGTTTGAAGTACATGCTAAAAAATCTGAGTCACGGTCAACATTTTTTGAAATTTTCGTGTGTTGATGAGGCACAATGAATTATAATAGAATTAATTTCTAAGAAACGGTGTGCAGGAAACAATAGAAGAGTGCTTAAAATCGAACCCTAATTCATAAATCCTAATCTGTTACGTTTTAAGTGCATGCTAAAAAATCCGAGTCACGGTCAACATTTTTTGAAATTTCCGTGTTTAATGATCAGGCACAATGAATTAGAATAGAATTAATTTCTAAGAAACGATGTGCAGGAAACAATAGAAGAGTGCTTAAAATCGAACCCTAATTCATAAATCCTAATCTGTTACGTTTGAAGTACATGCTAAAAAATCCGAGTCACGGTCAACATTTTTTGAAATTTCCGTGTTTAATGATCAGGCACAATATATTAGAATAGAATTAATTTCTAAGAAACGATGTGCAGGAAACAATAGAAGTGTGCTTAAAATCGAACCCTAATTCATAAATCATAATCTGTGACGTTTGAAGTACATGCTAAAAAATCCGAGTCACGGTCAACATTTTTTGAAATTTTCGTGTGTAATGATCAGGCACAATGAATTATAATAGAATTAATTTCTAAGAAACGGTGTGCATGAAACAATAGAAGAGTGCTGAAAATGGAACCCTAATTCATAAATCCTAATCTGTGACGTTTGAAATACATTCTCCAAAATCCGAGTCACGGTCAACATTTTTTGAAGTTTCCGTGTGTAATGATCAGGCACAATGAATTAGAATAGAATTAATTTCTAAGAAACGGTGTGCATGAAACAATAGAAGAGTGCAGAAAATCGAACCCTAATTCATAAATCCTAATCTGTGACGTTTGAAGTACATGCTAAAAAATCCGAGTCACGGTCAACATTTTTTGAAGTTTCCGTGTGTAATGATCAGGCACAATGAATTAGAATAGAATTAATTTCTAAGAAATGGTGTGCATGAAAAAATAGAAGAGTGCAGAAAATCGAACCCTAATTCATAAAAACTAATCTGTTACGTTTGAAGTACATGCTAAAAAATCCGATTCACGGTCAACATTTGTTGAAATTTTCGTGTGTAATGATAAGGCACAATGAATTAGAATAGAATTAATTTCTAAGAAACGGTGTGCAGGAAACAATAGAAGAGTGCTTAAAATCGAACCCTAATTCATAAATCCTAATCTGTTACGTTTGAAGTACATGCTAAAAAATCCGAGTCACGGTCAACATTTGTTTAAATTTCCGTGTGTAATGATCAGGCATAATGAATTAGAATAGAATTAATTTCTAAGAAACTGTGTGCAGGAAACAATAGAAGTGTGCTTAAAATCGAACCCTAATTCATAAATCATAATCTGTGACGTTTGAAGTACATGCTAAAAAATCCGAGTCACGGTCAACATTTGTTGAAATTTTCGTGTGTAATGATCAGGCACAATGAATTATAATAAAATTAATTTCTAAGAAACGGTGTGGAGTAGACAATAGAAGAGTGCTGAAAATCGAACCCTAATTCATAAATCCTAATCTGTGACGTTTGAAGTACATGCTAAAAAATCCTAGTCACGGTCAACATTTGTTGAAATTTTCGTGTGTAATGATCAGGCACAATGAATTATAATAAAATTAATTTCTAAGAAACGGTGAGAAGGAAACAATAGAAGAGTGCTGAAAATCGAACCCTAATTCATAAATCCTAATCTGTGATGTTTGAAGTACATGCTAAAAAATCCGAGTCACGGTCAACATTTTTTTAAATTTCCGTGGGTAATGATCAGGTATAATGAATTAGAATAGAATTAATTTCTAAGAAACGGTGTGCAGGAAACAATAGAAGAGTAAATAAAATCGAACCCTAATTCATAAATCCTAATCTGTTACGTTTGAAGTACATGCTAAAAAATCTGAGTCACGGTCAACATTTTTTGAAATTTCCGTGTTTAATGATCAGGCACAATGAATTAGAATAGAATTAATTTCTAAGAAACGATGTGCAGGAAACAATAGAAGAGTGCTTAAAATCGAACCCTAATTCATAAATCATAATCTGTGACGTTTGAAGTACATGCTAAAAAATCCGAGTCACGGTCAACATTTTTTGAAATTTTCGTGTGTAATGATCAGGCACAATGAATTATAATAGAATTAATTTCTAAGAAACGGTGTGCATGAAACAATAGAAGAGTGCTGAAAATGGAACCCTAATTCATAAATCCTAATCTGTGACGTTTGAAATACATTCTCCAAAATCCGAGTCACGGTCAACATTTTTTGAAATTTCCGTGTAATGATCAGGCATAATGAATTAGAATAGAATTAATTTCTAAGAAACTGTGTGCAGAAAACACTAGAACAGTGCTGAAAATCGAACCCTAATTCATAAATCCTAATCTGTGACGTTTGAAGTACATGCTAAAAAATCCGAGTCACGGTCAACATTTTTTGAAGTTTCCGTGTGTAATGATCAGGCACAATGAATTAGAATAGAATTAATTTCTAAGAAACGGTGTGCATGAAACAATAGAAGAGTGCAGAAAATCGAACCCTAATTCATAAATCCTAATCTGTGACGTTTGAAGTACATGCTAAAAAATCCGAGTCACGGTCAACATTTTTTGAAATTTTCGTGTGTTGATCAGGCACAATGAATTAGAATAGAATTAGTTTCTAAGAAACGGTGTGCAGGAAACAATAGAAAAGTGCTTAAAATCGAACCTTAATTCATAAAACCTAATCTGTTACGTTTGAAGTACATGCTAAAAAATCCGAGTCACGGTCAACAATTTTTGAAATTTTCGTGTGTAATGATCAGGCACAATGAATTAGAATAGAATTAATTTCTAAGAAACGGTGTGCATTAAACAATAGAAGAGTGCTTAAAATCGAACCCAAATTCATAAAAACTAATCTGTTACGTTTGAAGTACATGCTAAAAAATCCGATTCACGGTCAAAATTTTTTGAAATTTTCGTGTGTAATGATTAGGCACAATGAATTAGAATAGAATTAATTTCTAAGAAACGGTGTGCAGGAAACAATAGAAGAGTGCTTAAAATCGAACCCTAATTCATAAATCCTAATCTGTTACGTTTGAAGTACATGCTAAAAAATCCGAGTCACGGTCAACATTTGTTTAAATTTCCGTGTGTAATGATCAGGCATAATGAATTAGAATAGAATTAATTTCTAAGAAACTGTGTGCAGGAAACAATAGAACAGTGCTGAAAATCGAACCCTAATTCATAAATCCTAATCTGTGACGTTTGAAGTACATGCTAAAAAATCCGAGTCACGGTCAACATTTTTTGAAATTTCCGTGTGTAATGATCAGGCACAATGAATTAGAATAGAATTAATTTCTATGAAACGATGTGCAGGAAACAATAGAAAAGTGCTTAAAATCGAACCCTAATTCATAAATCCTAATCTGTGACGTTTGAAGTACATGCTAAAAAATCCGAGTCACGGTCAACATTTGTTGAAATTTTCGTGTGTAAGGATCAGGCACAATGAATTATAATAAAATTAATTTCTAAGAAACGGTGTGGAGGAGACAATAGAAGAGTGCTGAAAATCGAACCCTAATTCATAAATCCTAATCTGTTACGTTTGAAGTACATGCTAAAAAATCCGAGTCACGGTCAACATTTTTTGAAATTTTCGTGTGTAATGACCAGGCACAATGAATTAGAATAGAATTAATTTCTAAGAAACGATGTGCAGGAAACAATAGAAGTGTGCTTAAAATCGAACCCTAATTCATAAATCCTAATCTGTGACGTTTGAAGTACATGCTAAAAAATCCTAGTCACGGTCAACATTTGTTGAAATTTTCGTGTGAAATGATCAGGCACAATGAATTATAATAAAATTAATTTCTAAGAAACGGTGAGGAGGAAACAATAGAAGAGTGCTGAAAATCGAACCCTAATTCATAAATCCTAATCTGTGATGTTTGAAGTACATGCTAAAAAATCCGAGTCACGGTCAACATTTTTTTAAATTTCCGTGGGTAATGATCAGGTATAATGAATTAGAATAGAATTAATTTCTAAGAAACGGTGTGCAGGAAACAATAGAAGAGTAATTAAAATCGAACCCTAATTCATAAATCCTAATCTGTTACGTTTGAAGTACATGCTAAAAAATCCGAGTCACGGTCAACATTTTTTGAAATTTCCGTGTTTAATGATCAGGCACAATGAATTAGAATAGAATTAATTTCTAAGAAACGATGTGCAGGAAACAATAGAAGAGTGCTTAAAATCGAACCCTAATTCATAAATCATAATCTGTGACGTTTGAAGTACATGCTAAAAAATCCGAGTCACGGTCAACATTTTTTGAAATTTTCGTGTGTAATGATCAGGCACAATGAATTATAATAGAATTAATTTCTAAGAAACGGTGTGCATGAAACAATAGAAGAGTGCTGAAAATGGAACCCTAATTCATAAATCCTAATCTGTGACGTTTGAAATACATTCTCCAAAATCCGAGTCACGGTCAACATTTTTTGAAATTTTCGTGTGTAATGATCAGGCATAATGAATTAGAATAGAATTAATTTCTAAGAAACTGTGTGCAGGAAACAATAGAACAGTGCTGAAAATCGAACCCTAATTCATAAATCCTAATCTGTGACGTTTGAAGTACATGCTAAAAAATCCGAGTCACGGTCAACATTTTTTGAAGTTTCCGTGTGTAATGATCAGGCACAATGAATTAGAATAGAATTAATTTCTAAGAAACGGTGTGCATGAAACAATAGAAGAGTGCAGAAAATCGAACCCTAATTCATAAATCCTAATCTGTGACGTTTGAAGTACATGCTAAAAAATCCGAGTCACGGTCAACATTTTTTGAAATTTTCGTGTGTTGATCAGGCACAATGAATTAGAATAGAATTAGTTTCTAAGAAACGGTGTGCAGGAAACAATAGAAAAGTGCTTAAAATCGAACCTTAATTCATAAAACCTAATCTGTTACGTTTGAAGTACATGCTAAAAAATCCGAGTCACGGTCAACAATTTTTGAAATTTTCGTGTGTAATGATCAGGCACAATGAATTAGAATAGAATTAATTTCTAAGAAACGGTGTGCATTAAACAATAGAAGAGTGCTTAAAATCGAACCCAAATTCATAAAAACTAATCTGTTACGTTTGAAGTACATGCTAAAAAATCCGATTCACGGTCAAATTTTTTTGAAATTTTCGTGTGTAATGATTAGGCACAATGAATTAGAATAGAATTAATTTCTAAGAAACGGTGTGCAGGAAACAATAGAAGAGTGCTTAAAATCGAACCCTAATTCATAAATCCTAATCTGTTACATTTGAAGTACATGCTAAAAAATCCGAGTCACGGTCAACATTTGTTTAAATTTCCGTGTGTAATGATCAGGCATAATGAATTAGAATAGAATTAATTTCTAAGAAACTGTGTGCAGGAAACAATAGAACAGTGCTGAAAATCGAACCCTAATTCATAAATCCTAATCTGTGACGTTTGAAGTACATGCTAAAAAATCCGAGTCACGGTCAACATTTTTTTAATTTTCCGGGCGTAATGATCAGGCACAATGAATTAGAATAGAATTAATTTCTATGAAAGGATGTGCAGGAAACAATAGAAAAGTGCTTAAAATCGAACCCTAATTCATAAATCCTAATCTGTGACGTTTGAAGTACATGCTAAAAAATCCGAGTCACGGTCAACATTTGTTGAAATTTTCGTGTGTAATGATCAGGCACAATGAATTATAATAAAATTCATTTCTAAGAAACGGTGTGGAGGAGACAATAGAAGAGTGCTGAAAATCGAACCCTAATTCATAAATCCTAATCTGTTACGTTTGAAGTACATGCTAAAAAATCCGAGTCACGGTCAACATTTTTTGAAATTTTCGTGTGTAATGACCAAGCACAATGAATTAGAATAGAATTAATTTCTAAGAAACGATGTGCAGGAAACAATAGAAGTGTGCTTAAAATCGAACCCTAATTCATAAATCCTAATCTGTGACGTTTGAAGTACATGCTAAAAAATCCGAGTCACGGTCAACATTTTTTGAAATTTCCGTGTTTAATGATCAGGCACAATATATTAGAATAGAATTAATTTCTAAGAAACGATGTGCAGGAAACAATAGAAGTGTGCTTAAAATCGAACCCTAATTCATAAATCATAATCTGTGACGTTTGAAGTACATGCTAAAAAATCCGAGTCACGGTCAACATTTTTTGAAATTTCCGTGTTTAATGATCAGGCACAATATATTAGAATAGAATTAATTTCTAAGAAACGATGTGCAGGAAACAATAGAAGTGTGCTTAAAATCGAACCCTAATTCATAAATCATAATCTGTGACGTTTGAAGTACATGCTAAAAAATCCGAGTCACGGTCAACATTTTTTGAAATTTTCGTGTGTAATGATCAGGCACAATGAATTATAATAGAATTAATTTCTAAGAAACGGTGTGCATGAAACAATAGAAGAGTGCTGAAAATGGAACCCTAATTCATAAATCCTAATCTGTGACGTTTGAAATACATTCTCCAAAATCCGAGTCACGGTCAACATTTTTTGAAGTTTCCGTGTGTAATGATCAGGCACAATGAATTAGAATAGAATTAATTTCTAAGAAACGGTGTGCATGAAACAATAGAAGAGTGCAGAAAATCGAACCCTAATTCATAAATCCTAATCTGTGACGTTTGAAGTACATGCTAAAAAATCCGAGTCACGGTCAACATTTTTTGAAATTTCCGTGTTTAATGATCAGGCACAATGAATTAGAATAGAATTAATTTCTAAGAAACGATGTGCAGGAAACAATAGAAGAGTGCTTAAAATCGAACCCTAATTCATAAATCCTAATCTGTTACGTTTGAAGTACATGCTAAAAAATCCGAGTCACGGTCAACATTTTTTGAAATTTCCGTGTTTAATGATCAGGCACAATATATTAGAATAGAATTAATTTCTAAGAAACGATGTGCAGGAAACAATAGAAGTGTGCTTAAAATCGAACCCTAATTCATAAATCATAATCTGTGACGTTTGAAGTACATGCTAAAAAATCCGAGTCACGGTCAACATTTTTTGAAATTTTCGTGTGTAATGATCAGGCACAATGAATTATAATAGAATTAATTTCTAAGAAACGGTGTGCATGAAACAATAGAAGAGTGCTGAAAATGGAACCCTAATTCATAAATCCTAATCTGTGACGTTTGAAATACATTCTCCAAAATCCGAGTCACGGTCAACATTTTTTGAAGTTTCCGTGTGTAATGATCAGGCACAATGAATTAGAATAGAATTAATTTCTAAGAAACGGTGTGCATGAAACAATAGAAGAGTGCAGAAAATCGAACCCTAATTCATAAATCCTAATCTGTGACGTTTGAAGTACATGCTAAAACATCCGAGTCACGGTCAACATTTTTTGAAATTTCCGTGTTTAATGATCAGGCACAATGAATTATAATAGAATTAATTTCTAAGAAACGATGTGCAGGAAACAATAGAAGAGTGCTTAAAATCGAACCCTAATTCATAAATCCTAATCTGTTACGTTTGAAGTACATGCTAAAAAATCCGAGTCACGGTCAACATTTTTTGAAATTTCCGTGTTTAATGATCAGGCACAATATATTAGAATAGAATTAATTTCTAAGAAACGATGTGCAGGAAACAATAGAAGTGTGCTTAAAATCGAACCCTAATTCATAAATCATAATCTGTGACGTTTGAAGTACATGCTAAAAAATCCGAGTCACGGTCAACATTTTTTGAAATTTTCGTGTGTAATGATCAGGCACAATGAATTATAATAGAATTAATTTCTAAGAAACGGTGTGCATGAAACAATAGAAGAGTGCTGAAAATGGAACCCTAATTCATAAATCCTAATCTGTGACGTTTGAAATACATTCTCCAAAATCCGAGTCACGGTCAACATTTTTTGAAGTTTCCGTGTGTAATGATCAGGCACAATGAATTAGAATAGAATTAATTTCTAAGAAACGGTGTGCATGAAACAATAGAAGAGTGCAGAAAATCGAACCCTAATTCATAAATCCTAATCTGTGACGTTTGAAGTACATGCTAAAAAATCCGAGTCACGGTCAACATTTTTTGAAGTTTCCGTGTGTAATGATCAGGCACAATGAATTAGAATAGAATTAATTTCTAAGAAATGGTGTGCATGAAAAAATAGAAGAGTGCAGAAAATCGAACCCTAATTCATAAAAACTAATCTGTTACGTTTGAAGTACATGCTAAAAAATCCGATTCACGGTCAACATTTGTTGAAATTTTCGTGTGTAATGATAAGGCACAATGAATTAGAATAGAATTAATTTCTAAGAAACGGTGTGCAGGAAACAATAGAAGAGTGCTTAAAATCGAACCCTAATTCATAAATCCTAATCTGTTACGTTTGAAGTACATGCTAAAAAATCCGAGTCACGGTCAACATTTGTTTAAATTTCCGTGTGTAATGATCAGGCATAATGAATTAGAATAGAATTAATTTCTAAGAAACTGTGTGCAGGAAACAATAGAACAGTGCTGAAAATCGAACC
Organism: Cucurbita pepo subsp. pepo; assembly: GCF_057944985.1. Taxonomy (NCBI): domain Eukaryota; kingdom Viridiplantae; phylum Streptophyta; class Magnoliopsida; order Cucurbitales; family Cucurbitaceae; genus Cucurbita; species Cucurbita pepo. The sequence continues at coordinate 4,686,001 of NC_141816.1, read as the reverse complement.
CTAATTCATAAATCCTAATCTGTGACGTTTGAAGTACATGCTAAAAAATCCGAGTCACGGTCAACATTTTTTGAAATTTCCGTGTGTAATGATCAGGCACAATGAATTAGAATAGAATTAATTTCTATGAAACGATGTGCAGGAAACAATAGAAAAGTGCTTAAAATCGAACCCTAATTCATAAATCCTAATCTGTGACGTTTGAAGTACATGCTAAAAAATCCGAGTCACGGTCAACATTTGTTGAAATTTTCGTGTGTAATGATCAGGCACAATGAATTATAATAAAATTAATTTCTAAGAAACGGTGTGGAGTAGACAATAGAAGAGTGCTGAAAATCGAACCCTAATTCATAAATCCTAATCTGTTACGTTTGAAGTACATGCTAAAAAATCCGAGTCACGGTCAACATTTTTTGAAATTTTCGTGTGTAATGACCAGGCACAATGAATTAGAATAGAATTAATTTCTAAGAAACGATGTGCAGGAAACAATAGAAGTGTGCTTAAAATCGAACCCTAATTCATAAATCCTAATCTGTGACGTTTGAAGTACATGCTAAAAAATCCTAGTCACGGTCAACATTTGTTGAAATTTTCGTGTGTAATGATCAGGCACAATGAATTATAATAAAATTAATTTCTAAGAAACGGTGAGAAGGAAACAATAGAAGAGTGCTGAAAATCGAACCCTAATTCATAAATCCTAATCTGTGATGTTTGAAGTACATGCTAAAAAATCCGAGTCACGGTCAACATTTTTTGAAGTTTCCGTGTGTAATGATCAGGCACAATGAATTAGAATAGAATTAATTTCTAAGAAATGGTGTGCATGAAAAAATAGAAGAGTGCAGAAAATCGAACCCTAATTCATAAAAACTAATCTGTTACGTTTGAAGTACATGCTAAAAAATCCGATTCACGGTCAACATTTGTTGAAATTTTCGTGTGTAATGATAAGGCACAATGAATTAGAATAGAATTAATTTCTAAGAAACGGTGTGCAGGAAACAATAGAAGAGTGCTTAAAATCGAACCCTAATTCATAAATCCTAATCTGTTACGTTTGAAGTACATGCTAAAAAATCCGAGTCACGGTCAACATTTGTTTAAATTTCCGTGTGTAATGATCAGGCATAATGAATTAGAATAGAATTAATTTCTAAGAAACTGTGTGCAGGAAACAATAGAACAGTGCTGAAAATCGAACCCTAATTCATAAATCCTAATCTGTGACGTTTGAAGTACATGCTAAAAAATCCGAGTCACGGTCAACATTTTTTGAAATTTCCGTGTTTAATGATCAGGCACAATGAATTAGAATAGAATTAATTTCTAAGAAACGATGTGCAGGAAACAATAGAAGAGTGCTTAAAATCGAACCTTAATTCATAAAACCTAATCTGTTACGTTTGAAGTACATGCTAAAAATTCCGAGTCACGGTCAACAATTTTTGAAATTTTCGTGTGTAATGATCAGGCACAATGAATTAGAATATAATTAATTTCTAAGAAACGGTGTGCATTAAACAATAGAAGAGTGCTTAAAATCGAACCCAAATTCATAAAAACTAATCTGTTACGTTTGAAGTACATGCTAAAAAATCCGATTCACGGTCAAAATTTTTTGAAATTTTCGTGTGTAATGATTAGGCACAATGAATTAGAATAGAATTAATTTCTAAGAAACGGTGTGCAGGAAACAATAGAAGAGTGCTTAAAATCGAACCCTAATTCATAAATCCTAATCTGTTACGTTTGAAGTACATGCTAAAAAATCCGAGTCACGGTCAACATTTGTTTAAATTTCCGTGTGTAATGATCAGGCATAATGAATTAGAATAGAATTAATTTCTAAGAAACTGTGTGCAGGAAACAATAGAACAGTGCTGAAAATCGAACCCTAATTCATAAATCCTAATCTGTGACGTTTGAAGTACATGCTAAAAAATCCGAGTCACGGTCAACATTTTTTGAAATTTCCGTGTGTAATGATCAGGCACAATGAATTAGAATAGAATTAATTTCTATGAAACGATGTGCAGGAAACAATAGAAAAGTGCTTAAAATCGAACCCTAATTCATAAATCCTAATCTGTGACGTTTGAAGTACATGCTAAAAAATCCGAGTCACGGTCAACATTTGTTGAAATTTTCGTGTGTAAGGATCAGGCACAATGAATTATAATAAAATTAATTTCTAAGAAACGGTGTGGAGGAGACAATAGAAGAGTGCTGAAAATCGAACCCTAATTCATAAATCCTAATCTGTTACGTTTGAAGTACATGCTAAAAAATCCGAGTCACGGTCAACATTTTTTGAAATTTTCGTGTGTAATGACCAGGCACAATGAATTAGAATAGAATTAATTTCTAAGAAACGATGTGCAGGAAACAATAGAAGTGTGCTTAAAATCGAACCCTAATTCATAAATCCTAATCTGTGACGTTTGAAGTACATGCTAAAAAATCCTAGTCACGGTCAACATTTGTTGAAATTTTCGTGTGAAATGATCAGGCACAATGAATTATAATAAAATTAATTTCTAAGAAACGGTGAGGAGGAAACAATAGAAGAGTGCTGAAAATCGAACCCTAATTCATAAATCCTAATCTGTGATGTTTGAAGTACATGCTAAAAAATCCGAGTCACGGTCAACATTTTTTTAAATTTCCGTGGGTAATGATCAGGTATAATGAATTAGAATAGAATTAATTTCTAAGAAACGGTGTGCAGGAAACAATAGAAGAGTAATTAAAATCGAACCCTAATTCATAAATCCTAATCTGTTACGTTTGAAGTACATGCTAAAAAATCCGAGTCACGGTCAACATTTTTTGAAATTTCCGTGTTTAATGATCAGGCACAATGAATTAGAATAGAATTAATTTCTAAGAAACGATGTGCAGGAAACAATAGAAGAGTGCTTAAAATCGAACCCTAATTCATAAATCATAATCTGTGACGTTTGAAGTACATGCTAAAAAATCCGAGTCACGGTCAACATTTTTTGAAATTTTCGTGTGTAATGATCAGGCACAATGAATTATAATAGAATTAATTTCTAAGAAACGGTGTGCATGAAACAATAGAAGAGTGCTGAAAATGGAACCCTAATTCATAAATCCTAATCTGTGACGTTTGAAATACATTCTCCAAAATCCGAGTCACGGTCAACATTTTTTGAAATTTTCGTGTGTAATGATCAGGCATAATGAATTAGAATAGAATTAATTTCTAAGAAACTGTGTGCAGGAAACAATAGAACAGTGCTGAAAATCGAACCCTAATTCATAAATCCTAATCTGTGACGTTTGAAGTACATGCTAAAAAATCCGAGTCACGGTCAACATTTTTTGAAGTTTCCGTGTGTAATGATCAGGCACAATGAATTAGAATAGAATTAATTTCTAAGAAACGGTGTGCATGAAACAATAGAAGAGTGCAGAAAATCGAACCCTAATTCATAAATCCTAATCTGTGACGTTTGAAGTACATGCTAAAAAATCCGAGTCACGGTCAACATTTTTTGAAATTTTCGTGTGTTGATCAGGCACAATGAATTAGAATAGAATTAGTTTCTAAGAAACGGTGTGCAGGAAACAATAGAAAAGTGCTTAAAATCGAACCTTAATTCATAAAACCTAATCTGTTACGTTTGAAGTACATGCTAAAAAATCCGAGTCACGGTCAACAATTTTTGAAATTTTCGTGTGTAATGATCAGGCACAATGAATTAGAATAGAATTAATTTCTAAGAAACGGTGTGCATTAAACAATAGAAGAGTGCTTAAAATCGAACCCAAATTCATAAAAACTAATCTGTTACGTTTGAAGTACATGCTAAAAAATCCGATTCACGGTCAAATTTTTTTGAAATTTTCGTGTGTAATGATTAGGCACAATGAATTAGAATAGAATTAATTTCTAAGAAACGGTGTGCAGGAAACAATAGAAGAGTGCTTAAAATCGAACCCTAATTCATAAATCCTAATCTGTTACATTTGAAGTACATGCTAAAAAATCCGAGTCACGGTCAACATTTGTTTAAATTTCCGTGTGTAATGATCAGGCATAATGAATTAGAATAGAATTAATTTCTAAGAAACTGTGTGCAGGAAACAATAGAACAGTGCTGAAAATCGAACCCTAATTCATAAATCCTAATCTGTGACGTTTGAAGTACATGCTAAAAAATCCGAGTCACGGTCAACATTTTTTTAATTTTCCGGGCGTAATGATCAGGCACAATGAATTAGAATAGAATTAATTTCTATGAAAGGATGTGCAGGAAACAATAGAAAAGTGCTTAAAATCGAACCCTAATTCATAAATCCTAATCTGTGACGTTTGAAGTACATGCTAAAAAATCCGAGTCACGGTCAACATTTGTTGAAATTTTCGTGTGTAATGATCAGGCACAATGAATTATAATAAAATTCATTTCTAAGAAACGGTGTGGAGGAGACAATAGAAGAGTGCTGAAAATCGAACCCTAATTCATAAATCCTAATCTGTTACGTTTGAAGTACATGCTAAAAAATCCGAGTCACGGTCAACATTTTTTGAAATTTTCGTGTGTAATGACCAAGCACAATGAATTAGAATAGAATTAATTTCTAAGAAACGATGTGCAGGAAACAATAGAAGTGTGCTTAAAATCGAACCCTAATTCATAAATCCTAATCTGTGACGTTTGAAGTACATGCTAAAAAATCCTAGTCACGGTCAACATTTGTTGAAATTTTCGTGTGTAATGATCAGGCACAATGAATTATAATAAAATTAATTTCTAAGAAACGGTGAGGAGGAAACAATAGAAGAGTGCTGAAAATCGAACCCTAATTCATAAATCCTAATCTGTGATGTTTGAAGTACATGCTAAAAAATCCGAGTCACGATCAACATTTTTTTAAATTTCCGTGGGTAATGATCTGGTATAATGAATTAGAATAGAATTAATTTCTAAGAAACGGTGTGCAGGAAACAATAGAAGAGTAATTAAAATCGAACCCTAATTCATAAATCCTAATCTGTTACGTTTGAAGTACATGCTAAAAAATCCGAGTCACGGTCAACATTTTTTGAAATATCCGTGTTTAATGATCAGGCACAATGAATTAGAATAGAATTAATTTCTAAGAAACGATGTGCAGGAAACAATAGAAGAGTGCTTAAAATCGAACCCTAATTCATAAATCCTAATCTGTTACGTTTGAAGTACATGCTAAAAAATCCGAGTCACGGTCAACATTTTTTGAAATTTCCGTGTTTAATGATCAGGCACAATATATTAGAATAGAATTAATTTCTAAGAAACGATGTGCAGGAAACAATAGAAGTGTGCTTAAAATCGAACCCTAATTCATAAATCATAATCTGTGACGTTTGAAGTACATGCTAAAAAATCCGAGTCACGGTCAACATTTTTTGAAATTTTCGTGTGTAATGATCAGGCACAATGAATTATAATAGAATTAATTTCTAAGAAACGGTGTGCATGAAACAATAGAAGAGTGCTGAAAATGGAACCCTAATTCATAAATCCTAATCTGTGACGTTTGAAATACATTCTCCAAAATCCGAGTCACGGTCAACATTTTTTGAAGTTTCCGTGTGTAATGATCAGGCACAATGAATTAGAATAGAATTAATTTCTAAGAAACGGTGTGCATGAAACAATAGAAGAGTGCAGAAAATCGAACCCTAATTCATAAATCCTAATCTGTGACGTTTGAAGTACATGCTAAAAAATCCGAGTCACGGTCAACATTTTTTGAAATTTCCGTGTTTAATGATCAGGCACAATGAATTAGAATAGAATTAATTTCTAAGAAACGATGTGCAGGAAACAATAGAAGAGTGCTTAAAATCGAACCCTAATTCATAAATCCTAATCTGTTACGTTTGAAGTACATGCTAAAAAATCCGAGTCACGGTCAACATTTTTTGAAATTTCCGTGTTTAATGATCAGGCACAATATATTAGAATAGAATTAATTTCTAAGAAACGATGTGCAGGAAACAATAGAAGTGTGCTTAAAATCGAACCCTAATTCATAAATCATAATCTGTGACGTTTGAAGTACATGCTAAAAAATCCGAGTCACGGTCAACATTTTTTGAAATTTTCGTGTGTAATGATCAGGCACAATGAATTATAATAGAATTAATTTCTAAGAAACGGTGTGCATGAAACAATAGAAGAGTGCTGAAAATGGAACCCTAATTCATAAATCCTAATCTGTGACGTTTGAAATACATTCTCCAAAATCCGAGTCACGGTCAACATTTTTTGAAGTTTCCGTGTGTAATGATCAGGCACAATGAATTAGAATAGAATTAATTTCTAAGAAACGGTGTGCATGAAACAATAGAAGAGTGCAGAAAATCGAACCCTAATTCATAAATCCTAATCTGTGACGTTTGAAGTACATGCTAAAACATCCGAGTCACGGTCAACATTTTTTGAAATTTCCGTGTTTAATGATCAGGCACAATGAATTAGAATAGAATTAATTTCTAAGAAACGATGTGCAGGAAACAATAGAAGAGTGCTTAAAATCGAACCCTAATTCATAAATCCTAATCTGTTACGTTTGAAGTACATGCTAAAAAATCCGAGTCACGGTCAACATTTTTTGAAATTTCCGTGTTTAATGATCAGGCACAATATATTAGAATAGAATTAATTTCTAAGAAACGATGTGCAGGAAACAATAGAAGTGTGCTTAAAATCGAACCCTAATTCATAAATCATAATCTGTGACGTTTGAAGTACATGCTAAAAAATCCGAGTCACGGTCAACATTTTTTGAAATTTTCGTGTGTAATGATCAGGCACAATGAATTATAATAGAATTAATTTCTAAGAAACGGTGTGCATGAAACAATAGAAGAGTGCTGAAAATGGAACCCTAATTCATAAATCCTAATCTGTGACGTTTGAAATACATTCTCCAAAATCCGAGTCACGGTCAACATTTTTTGAAGTTTCCGTGTGTAATGATCAGGCACAATGAATTAGAATAGAATTAATTTCTAAGAAACGGTGTGCATGAAACAATAGAAGAGTGCAGAAAATCGAACCCTAATTCATAAATCCTAATCTGTGACGTTTGAAGTACATGCTAAAAAATCCGAGTCACGGTCAACATTTTTTGAAGTTTCCGTGTGTAATGATCAGGCACAATGAATTAGAATAGAATTAATTTCTAAGAAATGGTGTGCATGAAAAAATAGAAGAGTGCAGAAAATCGAACCCTAATTCATAAAAACTAATCTGTTACGTTTGAAGTACATGCTAAAAAATCCGATTCACGGTCAACATTTGTTGAAATTTTCGTGTGTAATGATAAGGCACAATGAATTAGAATAGAATTAATTTCTAAGAAACGGTGTGCAGGAAACAATAGAAGAGTGCTTAAAATCGAACCCTAATTCATAAATCCTAATCTGTTACGTTTGAAGTACATGCTAAAAAATCCGAGTCACGGTCAACATTTGTTTAAATTTCCGTGTGTAATGATCAGGCATAATGAATTAGAATAGAATTAATTTCTAAGAAACTGTGTGCAGGAAACAATAGAACAGTGCTGAAAATCGAACCCTAATTCATAAATCCTAATCTGTGACGTTTGAAGTACATGCTAAAAAATCCGAGTCACGGTCAACATTTTTTTAATTTTCCGGGCGTAATGATCAGGCACAATGAATTAGAATAGAATTAATTTCTATGAAAGGATGTGCAGGAAACAATAGAAAAGTGCTTAAAATCGAACCCTAATTCATAAATCCTAATCTGTGACGTTTGAAGTACATGCTAAAAAATCCGAGTCACGGTCAACATTTGTTGAAATTTTCGTGTGTAATGATCAGGCACAATGAATTATAATAAAATTCATTTCTAAGAAACGGTGTGGAGGAGACAATAGAAGAGTGCTGAAAATCGAACCCTAATTCATAAATCCTAATCTGTTACGTTTGAAGTACATGCTAAAAAATCCGAGTCACGGTCAACATTTTTTGAAATTTTCGTGTGTAATGACCAAGCACAATGAATTAGAATAGAATTAATTTCTAAGAAACGATGTGCAGGAAACAATAGAAGTGTGCTTAAAATCGAACCCTAATTCATAAATCCTAATCTGTGACGTTTGAAGTACATGCTAAAAAATCCTAGTCACGGTCAACATTTGTTGAAATTTTCGTGTGTAATGATCAGGCACAATGAATTATAATAAAATTAATTTCTAAGAAACGGTGAGGAGGAAACAATAGAAGAGTGCTGAAAATCGAACCCTAATTCATAAATCCTAATCTGTGATGTTTGAAGTACATGCTAAAAAATCCGAGTCACGATCAACATTTTTTTAAATTTCCGTGGGTAATGATCTGGTATAATGAATTAGAATAGAATTAATTTCTAAGAAACGGTGTGCAGGAAACAATAGAAGAGTAATTAAAATCGAACCCTAATTCATAAATCCTAATCTGTTACGTTTGAAGTACATGCTAAAAAATCCGAGTCACGGTCAACATTTTTTGAAATATCCGTGTTTAATGATCAGGCACAATGAATTAGAATAGAATTAATTTCTAAGAAACGATGTGCAGGAAACAATAGAAGAGTGCTTAAAATCGAACCCTAATTCATAAATCCTAATCTGTTACGTTTGAAGTACATGCTAAAAAATCCGAGTCACGGTCAACATTTTTTGAAATTTCCGTGTTTAATGATCAGGCACAATATATTAGAATAGAATTAATTTCTAAGAAACGATGTGCAGGAAACAATAGAAGTGTGCTTAAAATCGAACCCTAATTCATAAATCATAATCTGTGACGTTTGAAGTACATGCTAAAAAATCCGAGTCACGGTCAACATTTTTTGAAATTTTCGTGTGTAATGATCAGGCACAATGAATTATAATAGAATTAATTTCTAAGAAACGGTGTGCATGAAACAATAGAAGAGTGCTGAAAATGGAACCCTAATTCATAAATCCTAATCTGTGACGTTTGAAATACATTCTCCAAAATCCGAGTCACGGTCAACATTTTTTGAAGTTTCCGTGTGTAATGATCAGGCACAATGAATTAGAATAGAATTAATTTCTAAGAAACGGTGTGCATGAAACAATAGAAGAGTGCAGAAAATCGAACCCTAATTCATAAATCCTAATCTGTGACGTTTGAAGTACATGCTAAAAAATCCGAGTCACGGTCAACATTTTTTGAAATTTCCGTGTTTAATGATCAGGCACAATGAATTAGAATAGAATTAATTTCTAAGAAACGATGTGCAGGAAACAATAGAAGAGTGCTTAAAATCGAACCCTAATTCATAAATCCTAATCTGTTACGTTTGAAGTACATGCTAAAAAATCCGAGTCACGGTCAACATTTTTTGAAATTTCCGTGTTTAATGATCAGGCACAATATATTAGAATAGAATTAATTTCTAAGAAACGATGTGCAGGAAACAATAGAAGTGTGCTTAAAATCGAACCCTAATTCATAAATCATAATCTGTGACGTTTGAAGTACATGCTAAAAAATCCGAGTCACGGTCAACATTTTTTGAAATTTTCGTGTGTAATGATCAGGCACAATGAATTATAATAGAATTAATTTCTAAGAAACGGTGTGCATGAAACAATAGAAGAGTGCTGAAAATGGAACCCTAATTCATAAATCCTAATCTGTGACGTTTGAAATACATTCTCCAAAATCCGAGTCACGGTCAACATTTTTTGAAGTTTCCGTGTGTAATGATCAGGCACAATGAATTAGAATAGAATTAATTTCTAAGAAACGGTGTGCATGAAACAATAGAAGAGTGCAGAAAATCGAACCCTAATTCATAAATCCTAATCTGTGACGTTTGAAGTACATGCTAAAACATCCGAGTCACGGTCAACATTTTTTGAAATTTCCGTGTTTAATGATCAGGCACAATGAATTAGAATAGAATTAATTTCTAAGAAACGATGTGCAGGAAACAATAGAAGAGTGCTTAAAATCGAACCCTAATTCATAAATCCTAATCTGTTACGTTTGAAGTACATGCTAAAAAATCCGAGTCACGGTCAACATTTTTTGAAATTTCCGTGTTTAATGATCAGGCACAATATATTAGAATAGAATTAATTTCTAAGAAACGATGTGCAGGAAACAATAGAAGTGTGCTTAAAATCGAACCCTAATTCATAAATCATAATCTGTGACGTTTGAAGTACATGCTAAAAAATCCGAGTCACGGTCAACATTTTTTGAAATTTCCGTGTGTAATGATCAGGCACAATGAATTATAATAGAATTAATTTCTAAGAAACGGTGTGCATGAAACAATAGAAGAGTGCTGAAAATGGAACCCTAATTCATAAATCCTAATCTGTGACGTTTGAAATACATTCTCCAAAATCCGAGTCACGGTCAACATTTTTTGAAGTTTCCGTGTGTAATGATCAGGCACAATGAATTAGAATAGAATTAATTTCTAAGAAACGGTGTGCATGAAACAATAGAAGAGTGCAGAAAATCGAACCCTAATTCATAAATCCTAATCTGTGACGTTTGAAGTACATGCTAAAAAATCCGAGTCACGGTCAACATTTTTTGAAGTTTCCGTGTGTAATGATCAGGCACAATGAATTAGAATAGAATTAATTTCTAAGAAATGGTGTGCATGAAAAAATAGAAGAGTGCAGAAAATCGAACCCTAATTCATAAAAACTAATCTGTTACGTTTGAAGTACATGCTAAAAAATCCGATTCACGGTCAACATTTGTTGAAATTTTCGTGTGTAATGATAAGGCACAATGAATTAGAATAGAATTAATTTCTAAGAAACGGTGTGCAGGAAACAATAGAAGAGTGCTTAAAATCGAACCCTAATTCATAAATCCTAATCTGTTACGTTTGAAGTACATGCTAAAAAATCCGAGTCACGGTCAACATTTGTTTAAATTTCCGTGTGTAATGATCAGGCATAATGAATTAGAATAGAATTAATTTCTAAGAAACTGTGTGCAGGAAACAATAGAACAGTGCTGAAAATCGAACCCTAATTCATAAATCCTAATCTGTGACGTTTGAAGTACATGCTAAAAAATCCGAGTCACGGTCAACATTTTTTGAAATTTCCGTGTGTAATGATCAGGCACAATGAATTAGAATAGAATTAATTTCTATGAAACGATGTGCAGGAAACAATAGAAAAGTGCTTAAAATCGAACCCTAATTCATAAATCCTAATCTGTGACGTTTGAAGTACATGCTAAAAAATCCGAGTCACGGTCAACATTTGTTGAAATTTTCGTGTGTAATGATCAGGCACAATGAATTATAATAAAATTAATTCTAAGAAACGGTGTGGAGTAGACAATAGAAGAGTGCTGAAAATCGAACCCTAATTCATAAATCCTAATCTGTTACGTTTGAAGTACATGCTAAAAAATCCGAGTCACGGTCAACATTTTTTGAAATTTTCGTGTGTAATGACCAGGCACAATGAATTAGAATAGAATTAATTTCTAAGAAACGATGTGCAGGAAACAATAGAAGTGTGCTTAAAATCGAACCCTAATTCATAAATCCTAATCTGTGACGTTTGAAGTACATGCTAAAAAATCCTAGTCACGGTCAACATTTGTTGAAATTTTCGTGTGTAATGATCAGGCACAATGAATTATAATAAAATTAATTTCTAAGAAACGGTGAGAAGGAAACAATAGAAGAGTGCTGAAAATCGAACCCTAATTCATAAATCCTAATCTGTGATGTTTGAAGTACATGCTAAAAAATCCGAGTCACGGTCAACATTTTTTTAAATTTCCGTGGGTAATGATCAGGTATAATGAATTAGAATAGAATTAATTTCTAAGAAACGGTGTGCAGGAAACAATAGAAGAGTAATTAAAATCGAACCCTAATTCATAAATCCTAATCTGTTACGTTTGAAGTACATGCTAAAAAATCCGAGTCACGGTCAACATTTTTTGAAATTTCCGTGTTTAATGATCAGGCACAATGAATTAGAATAGAATTAATTTCTAAGAAACGATGTGCAGGAAACAATAGAAGAGTGCTTAAAATCGAACCCTAATTCATAAATCATAATCTGTGACGTTTGAAGTACATGCTAAAAAATCCGAGTCACGGTCAACATTTTTTGAAATTTTCGTGTGTAATGATCAGGCACAATGAATTATAATAGAATTAATTTCTAAGAAACGGTGTGCATGAAACAATAGAAGAGTGCTGAAAATGGAACCCTAATTCATAAATCCTAATCTGTGACGTTTGAAATACATTCTCCAAAATCCGAGTCACGGTCAACATTTTTTGAAATTTTCGTGTGTAATGATCAGGCATAATGAATTAGAATAGAATTAATTTCTAAGAAACTGTGTGCAGGAAACAATAGAACAGTGCTGAAAATCGAACCCTAATTCATAAATCCTAATCTGTGACGTTTGAAGTACATGCTAAAAAATCCGAGTCACGGTCAACATTTTTTGAAGTTTCCGTGTGTAATGATCAGGCACAATGAATTAGAATAGAATTAATTTCTAAGAAACGGTGTGCATGAAACAATAGAAGAGTGCAGAAAATCGAACCCTAATTCATAAATCCTAATCTGTGACGTTTGAAGTACATGCTAAAAAATCCGAGTCACGGTCAACATTTTTTGAAATTTTCGTGTGTTGATCAGGCACAATGAATTAGAATAGAATTAGTTTCTAAGAAACGGTGTGCAGGAAACAATAGAAAAGTGCTTAAAATCAAACCTTAATTCATAAAACCTAATCTGTTACGTTTGAAGTACATGCTAAAAAATCCGAGTCACGGTCAACAATTTTTGAAATTTTCGTGTGTAATGATCAGGCACAATGAATTAGAATAGAATTAATTTCTAAGAAACGGTGTGCATTAAACAATAGAAGAGTGCTTAAAATCGAACCCAAATTCATAAAAACTAATCTGTTACGTTTGAAGTACATGCTAAAAAATCCGATTCACGGTCAAATTTTTTTGAAATTTTCGTGTGTAATGATTAGGCACAATGAATTAGAATAGAATTAATTTCTAAGAAACGGTGTGCAGGAAACAATAGAAGAGTGCTTAAAATCGAACCCTAATTCATAAATCCTAATCTGTGACGTTTGAAGTACATGCTAAAAAATCCGAGTCACGGTCAACATTTTTTTAATTTTCCGGGCGTAATGATCAGGCACAATGAATTAGAATAGAATTAATTTCTATGAAAGGATGTGCAGGAAACAATAGAAAAGTGCTTAAAATCGAACCCTAATTCATAAATCCTAATCTGTGACGTTTGAAGTACATGCTAAAAAATCCGAGTCACGGTCAACATTTGTTGAAATTTTCGTGTGTAATGACCAAGCACAATGAATTAGAATAGAATTAATTTCTAAGAAACGATGTGCAGGAAACAATAGAAGTGTGCTTAAAATCGAACCCTAATTCATAAATCCTAATCTGTGACGTTTGAAGTACATGCTAAAAAATCCTAGTCACGGTCAACATTTGTTGAAATTTTCGTGTGTAATGATCAGGCACAATGAATTATAATAAAATTAATTTCTAAGAAACGGTGAGGAGGAAACAATAGAAGAGTGCTGAAAATCGAACCCTAATTCATAAATCCTAATCTGTGATGTTTGAAGTACATGCTAAAAAATCCGAGTCACGATCAACATTTTTTTAAATTTCCGTGGGTAATGATCTGGTATAATGAATTAGAATAGAATTAATTTCTAAGAAACGGTGTGCAGGAAACAATAGAAGAGTAATTAAAATCGAACCCTAATTCATAAATCCTAATCTGTTACGTTTGAAGTACATGCTAAAAAATCCGAGTCACGGTCAACATTTTTTGAAATATCCGTGTTTAATGATCAGGCACAATGAATTAGAATAGAATTAATTTCTAAGAAACGATGTGCAGGAAACAATAGAAGAGTGCTTAAAATCGAACCCTAATTCATAAATCATAATCTGTGACGTTTGAAGTACATGCTAAAAAATCCGAGTCACGGTCAACATTTTTTGAAATTTTCGTGTGTAATGATCAGGCACAATGAATTATAATAGAATTAATTTCTAAGAAACGGTGTGCATGAAACAATAGAAGAGTGCTGAAAATGGAACCCTAATTCATAAATCCTAATCTGTGACGTTTGAAATACATTCTCCAAAATCCGAGTCACGGTCAACATTTTTTGAAATTTTCGTGTGTAATGATCAGGCACAATGAATTATAATAGAATTAATTTCTAAGAAACGGTGTGCATGAAACAATAGAAGAGTGCTGAAAATGGAACCCTAATTCATAAATCCTAATCTGTGACGTTTGAAATACATTCTCCAAAATCCGAGTCACGGTCAACATTTTTTGAAATTTTCGTGTGTAATGATCAGGCATAATGAATTAGAATAGAATTAATTTCTAAGAAACTGTGTGCAGGAAACAATAGAACAGTGCTGAAAATCGAACCCTAATTCATAAATCCTAATCTGTGACGTTTGAAGTACATGCTAAAAAATCCGAGTCACGGTCAACATTTTTTGAAGTTTCCGTGTGTAATGATCAGGCACAATGAATTAGAATAGAATTAATTTCTAAGAAACGGTGTGCATGAAACAATAGAAGAGTGCAGAAAATCGAACCCTAATTCATAAATCCTAATCTGTGACGTTTGAAGTACATGCTAAAAAATCCGAGTCACGGTCAACATTTTTTGAAATTTTCGTGTGTTGATCAGGCACAATGAATTAGAATAGAATTAGTTTCTAAGAAACGGTGTGCAGGAAACAATAGAAAAGTGCTTAAAATCAAACCTTAATTCATAAAACCTAATCTGTTACGTTTGAAGTACATGCAAAAAAATCCGAGTCACGGTCAACAATTTTTGAAATTTTCGTGTGTAATGATCAGGCACAATGAATTAGAATAGAATTAATTTATAAGAAACGGTGTGCATTAAACAATAGAAGAGTGCTTAAAATCGAAACCAAATTCATAAAAACTAATATGTTACGTTTGAAGTACATGCTAAAAAATCCGATTCATGGTCAAAATTTTTTGAAATTTTCGTGTGTAATGATTAGGCACAATGAATTAGAATAGAATTAATTTCTAAGAAACGGTGTGCAGGAAACAATAGAAGAGTGCTTAAAATCGAACCCTAATTCATAAATCCTAATCTGTTACGTTTGAAGTACATGCTAAAAAATCCGAGTCACGGTCAACATTTGTTTAAATTTCCGTGTGTAATGATCAGGCATAATGAATTAGAATAGAATTAATTTCTAAGAAACTGTGTGCAGGAAACAATAGAAGAGTGCTGAAAATCGAACCCTAATTCATAAATCCTAATCTGTGACGTTTGAAGTACATGCTAAAAAATCCGAGTCACGGTCAACATTTTTTGAAATTTCCGTGTGTAATGATCAGGCACAATGAATTAGAATAGAATTAATTTCTAAGAAACGGTGTGCATGAAACAATAGAAGAGTGCAGAAAATCGAACCCCTAATTCATACATCCTAATCTGTGAGTTTGAAGTACATGCTAAAAAATCCGAATCACGGTCAACATTGTTTGAAATTTCCGTGTGTAATGATCAGGCACAATGAATTATAATAAAATTAATTTCTAAGAAACGGTGTGGAGGAGACAATAGAAGAGTGCTGAAAATCGAACCCTAATTCATAAATCCTAATCTGTTACGTTTGAAGTACATGCTAAAAAATCCGAGTCACGGTCAACATTTTTTGAAATTTTCGTGTGTAATGACCAGGCACAATGAATTAGAATAGAATTAATTTCTAAGAAACGATGTGCAGGAAACAATAGAAGTGTGCTTAAAATCGAACCCTAATTCATAAATCCTAATCTGTGACGTTTGAAGTACATGCTAAAAAAACCTAGTCACGGTCAACATTTGTTGAAATTTTCGTGTGTAATGATCAGGCACAATGAATTATAATAAAATTAATTTCTAAGAAACGGTGAGGAGGAAACAATAGAAGAGTGCTGAAAATCGAACCCTAATTCATAAATCCTAATCTGTGATGTTTGAAGTACATGCTAAAAAATCCGAGTCACGGTCAACATTTTTTTAAATTTCCGTGGGTAATGATCAGGTATAATGAATTAGAATAGAATTAATTTCTAAGAAACGGTGTGCAGGAAACAATAGAAGAGTAATTAAAATCGAACCCTAATTCATAAATCCTAATCTGTTACGTTTGAAGTACATGCTAAAAAATCCGAGTCACGGTCAACATTTTTTGAAATTTCCGTGTTTAATGATCAGGCACAATGAATTAGAATAGAATTAATTTCTAAGAAACGATGTGCAGGAAACAATAGAAGAGTGCTTAAAATCGAACCCTAATTCATAAATCATAATCTGTGACGTTTGAAGTACATGCTAAAAAATCCGAGTCACGGTCAACATTTTTTGAAATTTTCGTGTGTAATGATCAGGCACAATGAATTATAATAGAATTAATTTCTAAGAAACGGTGTGCATGAAACAATAGAAGAGTGCTGAAAATGGAACCCTAATTCATAAATCCTAATCTGTGACGTTTGAAATACATTCTCCAAAATCCGAGTCACGGTCAACATTTTTTGAAATTTTCGTGTGTAATGATCAGGCATAATGATTTAGAATAGAATTAATTTCTAAGAAACTGTGTGCAGGAAACAATAGAACAGTGCTGAAAATCGAACCCTAATTCATAAATCCTAATCTGTGACGTTTGAAGTACATGCTAAAAAATCCGAGTCACGGTCAACATTTTTTGAAGTTTCCGTGTGTAATGATCAGGCACAATGAATTAGAATAGAATTAATTTCTAAGAAACGGTGTGCATGAAACAATAGAAGAGTGCAGAAAATCGAACCCTAATTCATAAATCCTAATCTGTGACGTTTGAAGTACATGCTAAAAAATCCGAGTCACGGTCAACATTTTTTGAAATTTTCGTGTGTTGATCAGGCACAATGAATTAGAATAGAATAAGTTTCTAAGAAACGGTGTGCAGGAAACAATAGAAAAGTGCTTAAAATCGAACCTTAATTCATAAAACCTAATCTGTTACGTTTGAAGTACATGCTAAAAAATCCGAGTCACGGTCAACAATTTTTGAAATTTTCGTGTGTAATGATCAGGCACAATGAATTAGAATAGAATTAATTTCTAAGAAACGGTGTGCATTAAACAATAGAAGAGTGCTTAAAATCGAACCCAAATTCATAAAAACTAATCTGTTACGTTTGGAGTACATGCTAAAAAATCCGATTCACGGTCAAATTTTTTTTGAAATTTTCGTGTGTAATGATTAGGCACAATGAATTAGAATAGAATTAATTTCTAAGAAACGGTGTGCAGGAAACAATAGAAGAGTGCTTAAAATCGAACCCTAATTCATAAATCCTAATCTGTTACGTTTGAAGTGCATGCAAAAAAATCCGAGTCACGGTCAAGATTTTTTTAAATTTCCGTGTGTAATGATCAGGCCCAATGTATTAGAATATAATTAATTTCTAAGAAACGGTGAGCAGGAAACAATAGAAGAGTGCTGAAAATCGAACCCTAATTCATAATTCCTAATCTGTGACGTTTGAAGTACATGCTAAAAAATCCGAGTCACGGTCAACATTTTTTGAAATTTTCGTGTGTAATGATCAGGCACAATGAATTAGAATACAATTAATTTCTAAGAAACGATGTGCAGGAAATAATAGACGAGTGCAGAAAATCGATCCCTAATTCATAAATACTAATCTGTGACGTTTGAAGTACATGCTAAAAAATCCGAGTCACGGTCAACATTTTTTTAATTTTCCGTGTGTAATGATCAGGCACAATGAATTAGAATAGAATTAATTTCTTAGAAACGGTGTGCGGGAAACAATAGAAGAGTGCTGAAAATCGAAACCTAATTCATAAATCCTAATCTGTGACGTTTGAAGTACATGCTAAAAAATCCGAGTCACGGTCAACATTTGTTGAAATTTTCGTTTGTAATGATCAGGCACAATGAATTATAATAAAATTAATTTCTAAGAAACGGTGTGGAGGAAACAATAGAAGAGTGCAGAAAATCGAACCCTAATTCATAAATCCTAATCTGTGACGTTTGAAGTACATGCTAAAAAATCCGAGTCACGGTCAACATTTTTTTAAATTTCCGTGGGTAATGATCAGGTATAATGAATTAGAATAGAATTAATTTCTAAGAAACGGCGTGCAGGAAACAATAGAAGAGTGCTTAAAATCGAACCCTAATTCATAAATCCTAATCTGTTACGTTTGAAGTACATGCTAAAAAATCCGAGTCACGGTCAACATTTTTTGAAATTTCCGTGTTTAATGATCAGGCACAATGAATTAGAATATAATTAATTTCTAAGAAACGGTGTGCATGAAACAATAGAAGAGTGCAGAAAATCGAACCCTAATTCATAAATCCTAATCTGTGACGTTTGAAGTACATGCTAAAAAATCCGAGTCACGGTCAACATTTTTTGAAATTTTCGTGTGTTGATCAGGCACAATGAATTAGAATAGAATTAGTTTCTAAGAAACGGTGTGCAGGAAACAAAAGAAAAGTGCTTAAAATCGAACCTTAATTCATAAAACCTAATCTGTTACGTTTGAAGTACATGCTAAAAAATCCGAGTCACGGTCAACAATTTTTTAAATTTTCGTGTGTAATGATCAGGCACAATGAATTAGAATAGAATTAATTTCTAAGAAACGGTGTGCATTAAACAAAAGAAGAGTGCTTAAAATCGAACCCAAATTCATAAAAACTAATCTGTTACGTTTGAAGTACATGCTAAAAAATCCGATTCACGGTCAAAATTTTTTGAAATTTTCGTGTGTAATGATTAGGCACAATGAATTAGAATAGAATTAATTTCTAAGAAACGGTGTGCAGGAAACAATAGATGAGTGCAGAAAATCGAACCCTAATTCATAAATCCTAATCTGTTACGTTTTAAGTGCATGCTAAAAAATCCGAGTCACGGTCAAGATTTTTTTAAATTTCCGTGTGTAATGATCAGGCCCAATGAATTAGAATATAATTAATTTCTAAGAAACGGTGTGCAGGAAACAATAGAAGAGTGCTGAAAATCGAACCCTAATTCATAAATCCTAATCTGTGACGTTTGAAGTACATGCTAAAAAATCCGAGTCACGGTCAACATTTTTTGAAATTTTCGTGTGTAATGACCAGGCACAATGAATTAGAATAGAATTAATTTCTATGAAACGATGTGCAGGAAACAATAGAAGAGTGCTCAAAATCGAACCCTAATTCATAAATCCTAATTTGTGACGTTTGAAGTACATGCTAAAAAATCCGAGTCACGGTCAACATTTGTTGAAATTTTCGTGTGTAATGATCAGGCACAATGAATTATAATAAAATTAATTTCTAAGAAACGGTGTGGAGGAAACAATAGAAGAGTGCTGAAAATCGAACCCTAATTCATAAATCCTAATCTGTGACGTTTGAAGTACATGCTAAAAAATCCGAGTCACGGTCAACATTTTTTTAAATTTCCGTGGGTAATGATCAGGTATAATGAATTAGAATAGAATTAATTTCTAAGAAACGGTGTGCAGGAAACAATAGAAGAGTGCTTAAAATCGAACCCTAATTCATAAATCCTAATCTGTTACGTTTGAAGTACATGCTAAAAAATCCGAGTCACGGTCAACATTTTTTGAAATTTCCGTGTTTAATGATCAGGCACAATGAATTAGAATAGAATTAATTTCTAAGAAATGATGTACAGGAAAGAATAGAAGAGTGCTTAAAATCAAACCCTAATTCATAAATCATAATCTGTGACGTTTGAAGTACATGCTAAAAAATCCGAGTCACGGTCAACATTTTTTGAAATTTTCGTGTGTAATGATCAGGCACAATGAATTATAATAGAATTAATTTCTAAGAAACGGTGTGCATGAAACAATAGAAGAGTGCTGAAAATGGAACCCTAATTCATAAATCCTAATCTGTGACGTTTGAAATACATTCTCCAAAATCCGAGTCACGGTCAACATTTTTTGAAATTTTCGTGTGTAATGATCAGGCATAATGAATTAGAATAGAATTAATTTCTAGAAACTGTGTGCAGGAAACAATAGAAAAGTGCTTAAAATCGAACCCTAATTCATAAATCCTAATCTGTTACGTTTGAAGTGCATGCTAAAAAATCCGAGTCACGGTCAAGATTTTTTTAATTTTCCGTGTGTAATGATCAGGCACAATGAATTAGAATATAATTAATTTCTAAGAAACGGTGTGCAGGAAACAATAGAAGAGTGCTGAAAATCGAACCCTAATTCATAATTCCTAATCTGTGACGTTTGAAGTACATGCTAAAAAATCCGAGTCACGGTCAACATTTTTTGAAGTTTCCGTGTGTAATGATCAGGCACAATGAATTAGAATATAATTAATTTCTAAGAAACGGTGTGCATGAAACAATAGAAGAGTGCAGAAAATCGAACCCTAATTCATAAATACTAATCTGTGACGTTTGAAGTACATGCTAAAAAATCCGAGTCACGGTCAATATTTTTTGAAATTTCCGTGTTTAATGATCAGGCACAATGAATTAGAATAGAATTAATTTCTAAGAAACGATGTGCAGGAAACAATAGAAGAGTGCTTAAAATCGAACCCTAATTCATAAATCCTAATCTGTTACGTTTGAAGTACATGCTAAAAAATCCGAGTCACGGTCAACATTTTTTGAAATTTCCGTGTTTAATGATCAGGCACAATGAATTAGAATAGAATTAATTTCTAAGAAACGATGTGCAGGAAACAATAGAAGAGTGCTTAAAATCAAACCCTAATTCATAAATCATAATCTGTGACGTTTGAAGTACATGCTAAAAAATCCGAGTCACGGTCAACATTTTTTGAAATTTTCGTGTGTAATGATCAGGCACAATGAATTATAATAGAATTAATTTCTAAGAAACGGTGTGCATGAAACAATAGAAGAGTGCTGAAAATGGAACCCTAATTCATAAATCCTAATCTGTGACGTTTGAAATACATTCTCCAAAATCCGAGTCACGGTCAACATTTTTTGAAATTTTCGTGTGTAATGATCAGGCATAATGAATTAGAATAGAATTAATTTCTAAGAAACTGTGTGCTGGAAACAATGGAACAGTGCTGAAAATCGAACCCTAATTCATAAATCTTAATCTGTGACGTTTGAAGTACATGCTAAAAAATCCGAGTCACGGTCAACATTTTTTGAAGTTTCCGTGTGTAATGATCAGGCACAATGAATTAGAATATAATTAATTTCTAAGAAACGGTGTGCATGAAACAATAGAAGAGTGCAGAAAATCGAACCCTAATTCATAAATCCTAATCTGTGACGTTTGAAGTACATGCTAAAAAATCCGAGTCACGGTCAACATTTTTTGAAATTTTCGTGTGTTGATCAGGCACAATGAATTAGAATAGAATTAGTTTCTAAGAAACGATGTGCAGGAAACAATAGAAAACTGCTTAAAATCGAACCTTAATTCATAAAACTAATCTGTTACGTTTGAAGTACATGCTAAAAAATCCGAGTCACGGTCAACATTTTTTGAATTTTTCGTGTGTAATGATCAGGCACAATGAACTAGAATAGAATTAATTTCTAAGAAACGGTGTGCATTAAACAATAGAAGAGTGCTTAAATCGAACCCTAATTCATAAAAACTAATTTGTTACGTTTGAAGTACATGCTAAAAAATCCGATTCACGGTCAAAATTTTTTGAAATTTTCGTGTGTAATGATTAGGCACAATGAATTAGAATAGAATTAATTTCTAAGAAACGGTGTGCAGGAAACAATAGAAGAGTGCTTGAAATCGAACCCTAATTCATAAATCCTAATCTGTTACGTTTGAAGTGCATGCTAAAAAATCCGAGTCATGGTCAAGATTTTTGTAATTTTTCGTGTGTAATGATGAGGCCCAATGAATTAGAATATAATTAATTTCTAAGAAACGGTGTGCAGGAAACAATAGAAGAGTGCTGAAAATCGAACCCTAATTCATAATTCCTAATCTGTGACGTTTGAAGTACATGCTAAAAAATCCGAGTCACGGTCAACATTTTTTGAAATTTCCGTGTGTAATGATCAGACACAATGAATTAGAATACAATTAATTTCTAAGAAACGATGTGCAGGAAATAATAGACGAGTGCAGAAAATCGAACCCTAATTCACAAATAGTAATCTGTGACGTTTGAAGTACATGCTAAAAAATCCGAGTCACGGTCAACATTTTTTGAAATTTTCGTGTGTAATGACCAGGCACAATGAATTAGAATAGAATTAATTTCTATGAAACGATGTGTAGGAAACAATAGAAGAGTGCTCAAAATCGAACCCTAATTCATAAATCCTAATCTGTGACGTTTGAAGTACATGCTAAAAAATCCGAGTCACGGTCAACATTTGTTGAAATTTTCGTGTGTAATGATCAGGCACAATGAATTATAATAAAATTAATTTCTAAGAAACGGTGTGGAGGAAACAATAGAAGAGTGTACAAAATCGAACCCTAATTCATAAATCCTAATCTGTGACGTTTGAAGTACATGCTAAAAGATCCGAGTCACGGTCAACATTTTTTTAAATTTCCGTGCGTAATGATCAGGCACAATGAATTAGAATAGAATTAATTTCTAAGAAACGGTGTGCATGAAACAATAGAAGAGTGCTGAAAATCGAACCCTAATTCATCAATCCTAATCTGTGACGTTTGAAGTACATGCTAAAAAATCCGAGTCACGGTCAACATTTTTTTAAATTTCCGTGGGTAATGATCAGGTATAATGAATTAGAATAGAATTAATTTCTAAGAAACGGTGTGCAGGAAACAATAGAAGAGTGCTTAAAATCGAACCCTAATTCATAAATCCTAATCTGTTACGTTTGAAGTACATGCTAAAAAATCCGAGTCACGGTCAACATTTTTTGAAATTTCCGTGTTTAATGATCAGGCACAATGAATTAGAATAGAATGAATTTCTAAGAAACGATGTGCAGGAAACAATAGAAGAGTGCTTAAAATCGAACCCTAATTCATAAATCATAATCTGTGACGTTTGAAGTACATGCTAAAAAATCCGAGTCACGGTCAACATTTTTTTAAATTTTCGTGTGTAATGATCAGGCACAATGAATTATAATTGAATTAATTTCTAAGAAACGGTGTGCATGAAACAATAGAAGAGTGCTGAAAATGGAACCCTAATTCATAAATCCTAATCTGTGACGTTTGAAATACATTCTCCAAATCCGAGTCACGGTCAACATTTTTTGAAATTTTCGTGTGTAATGATCAGGCATAATGAATTACAATAGAATTATTTTCTAAGAAACTGTGTGCAGGAAACAATAGAACAGTGCTGAAAATCGAACCCTAATTCATAAATCCTAATCTGTGACGTTTGAAGTACATGCTAAAAAATCCGAGTCACGGTCAACATTTTTTTAATTTTCCGGGCGTAATGATCAGGCACAATGAATTAGAATAGAATTAATTTCTAAGAAACGGTGTGCAGGAAACAATAGAAGAGTGATTAAAATCGAACCTTAATTCATAAATCCTAATCTGTGACGTTTGAAGTACATGCTAAAAAATCCGAGTCACGGTCAACATTTGTTGAAATTTTCGAGTGTAATGATCAGGCACAATGAATTATAATAAAATTAATTTCTAAGAAACGGTGTGGTGGAAACAATAGAAGAGTGCTGAAAATCGAACCCTAATTCATAAATCCTAATCTATGACGTTTGAAGTACATGCTAAAAAATCCGAGTCACGGTCAACATTTTTTTAAATTTCCATGGGTAATGATCAGGTATAATGAATTAGAATAGAATTAATTTCTAAGAAACGGTGTGCAGGAAACAATAGAAGAGTGCTTAAAATCGAACCCTAATTCACAAATCCTAATCTGTTACGTTTGAAGTACATGCTAAAAAATCCGAGTCACGGTCAACATTTTTTGAAATTTCCGTGTTTAATGATCAGGCACAATGAATTAGAATAGAATTAATTTCTAAGAAACGATGTGAAGGAAACAATAGAAGAGTGCTTAAAATCGAACCCTAATTCATAAATCATAATCAGTTTCGTTTGAAGTACATGCTAAAAAATCCGAGTCACGGTCAACATTTTTTTAAATTTTCGTGTGTAATGATCAGGCACAATGAATTATAATAGAATTAATTTCTAAGAAACGGTGTGCATGAAACAATAGAAGAGTGCTGAAAATGGAACCCTAATTCATAAATCCTAATCTGTGACGTTTGAAATACATTATCCAAAATCCGAGTCACGGTCAACATTTTTTGAAATTTCCGTGTGTAATGATCAGGCACAATGTATTAGAATAGAATTAATTTCTAAGAAACGATGTGCAGGAAACAATAGAAGAGTGCTTAAAATCGAACCCTAATTCATAAATCCTAATCTGTTACGTTTGAAGTACATGCTAAAAAATCCGAGTCACGGTCAACATTTTTTGAAATTTCCGTGTTTAATGATCAGGCACAATGAATTAGAATAGAATTAATTTCTAAGAAACGATGTGCAGGAAACAATAGAAGAGTGCTTAAAATCAAACCCTAATTCATAAATCATAATCTGTGACGTTTGAAGTACATGCTAAGAAATCCGAGTCACGGTCAACATTTGTTGAAATTTTCGTGTGTAATGATCAGGCACAATGAATTATAATAAAATTAATTTCTAAGAAACGGTGTGGAGGAAACAATAGAAGAGTGCTGAAAATCGAACCCTAATTCATAAATCCTAATCTATGATGTTTGAAGTACATGCTAAAAAATCCGAGTCACGGTCAACATTTTTTTAAATTTCCGTGGGTAATGATCAGGTATAATGAATTAGAATAGAATTAATTTCTAAGAAACGGTGTGCAGGAAACAATAGAAGAGTGCTTAAAATCGAACCCTAATTCATAAATCCTAATCTGTTACGTTTGAAGTACATGCTAAAAAATCCGAGTCACGGTCAACATTTTTTGAAATTTCCGTGTTTAATGATCAGGCACAATGAATTAGAATATAATTAATTTCTAAGAAACGATGTGCAGGAAACAATAGAAGAGTGCTTAAAATCGAACCCTAATTCATAAATCATAATCTGTGACGTTTGAAGTACATGCTAAAAAATCCGAGTCACGGTCAACATTTTTTGAAATTTTCGTGTGTAATGATCAGGCACAATGAATTATAATAGAATTAATTTCTAAGAAACGGTGTGCATGAAACAATAGAAGAGTGCTTAAAATTGAACCCTAATTCATAAATCCTAATCTGTGACGTTTGAAGTACATTCTCCAAAATCCGAGTCACGGTCAACATTTTTTGAAATTTCCGTGTGTAATGATAAGGCACAATGAATTAGAATAGAATTAATTTCTAAGAAACTGTGTGCAGGAAACAATAGAACAGTGCTGAAAATCGAACCCTAATTCATAATTCCTAATCTGTGACGTTTGAAGTACATGCTAAAAAATCTGAGTCACGGTCAACATTTTTTGAAGTTTCCGTGTGTAATGATCAGGCACAATGAATTAGAATAGAATTAATTTCTAAGAAACGGTGTGCATGAAACAATAGAAGAGTGTAGAGAATCGAACCCTAATTCATAAATCCTAATCTGTGACGTTTGAAGTACATGCTAAAAAATCCGAGTCACGGTCAAGATTTTTTGAAATTTTCGTGTGTTGATCAGGCACAATGAATTAGAATAGAATTAGTTTCTAAGAAACGGTGTGCAGGAAACAATAGAAAAGTGCTTAAAATCGAACCTTAATTCATAAAACCTAATCTGTTACGTTTGAAGTACATGCTAAAAAATCCGAGTCACGGTCAACATTTTTTGAAATTTTCGTGTGTAATGATCAGGCACAATGAATTAGAATAGAATTAATTTCTAAGAAACGGTGTGCATTAAACAATAGAAGAGTGCTTAAAATCGAAAACTAATATGTTACGTTTGAAGTACATGCTAAAAAATCCGATTCACGGTCAAAATTTTTTGAAATTTTCGTGTGTAATGATTAGGCACAATGAATTTGAATAGAATTAATTTCTAAGAAACGGTGTGCAGGAAACAATAGAAGAGTGCTTAAAATCGAACCCTAATTCATAAATCCTAATCTGTTACGTTTGAAGTACATGCTATAAAATCCGAGTCACGGTCAAGATTTTTTTAAATTTCCGTGTGTAATGATCAGGCCCAATGAATTAGAATATAATTAATTTCTAAGAAACGGTGTGCAGGAAACAATAGAAGAGTGCTGAAAATCGAACCCTAATTCATAATTCCTAATCGGGGACGTTTGAAGTACATGCTAAAAAATCCGAGTCACGGTCAACATTTTTTGAAATTTCCGTGTGTAATGATCAGGCACAATGAATTAGAATAGAATTAATTTCTAAGAAACGGTGTGCAGGAAACAATAGAAGAGTGCTTAAAATCGAACCCTCATTCATAAATCATAATCGGTGACGTTTGAAGTACATGCTAAAAAATCCGAGTCACGGTCAACATTTTTTTAAATTTCCGTGTGTAATGATCCGGCACAATGAATTATAATAGAATTAATTTCTAAAAAACGGTGTGCATGAAACAATAGAAGAGTGCTGAAAATGGAACCCTAATTCATAAATCCTAATCTGTGACGTTTGAAATACATTCTCAAAAATCCGAGTCACGGTCAACATTTTTTGAAATTTCCTTGTGTAATGATCAGGCATAATGAATTAGAAGAGAATTAATTTCTAAGAAACTGTGTGCAGGAAACAATAGAACAGTGCTAAAAATCGAACCCTAATTCATAAATCCTAATCTGTGACGTTTGAAGTACATGCTAAAAAATCCGAGTCACGGTCAACATTTTTTGAAGTTTCCGTGTGTAATGATCAGGCACAATGAATTAGAATAGAATTAATTTCTAAGAAACGGTGTGCATGAAACAATAGAAGAGTGTAGAGAATTGAACCCTAATTCATAAATCCTAATCTGTGACGATTGAAGTACATGCTAAAAAATCCGAGTCACGGTCAAGATTTTTTGAAATTTTCGTGTGTTGATCAGGCACAATGAATTAGAATAGAATTAGTTTCTAAGAAACGGTGTGCAGGAAACAATAGAAAAGTGCTTAAAATCGAACCTTAATTCATAAAACCTAATCTGTTACGTTTGAAGTACATGCTGAAAAATCCAAGCACAATGCATTAGAATAGAATTAATTTCGAAGAAACGGTGTGCATGAAACAATAAAAGAGTGAAGAAAATTGAACCCTAATTCATAAATCCTAATCTGTGAAGTTTGAAGTACATGCTAAAAAATCCGAGTCACGGTCAACATTTTTTTAAATTTTCGTGGGTAATGATCAGGTATAATGAATTAGAATAGAATTAATTTCTAAGAAACGGTGTGCTGGAAACAATAGAAGAGTGCTTAAAATCGAACCCTAATTCATAAATCCTAATCTGTGACGTTTGAAATACATTCTCAAAAATCCGAGTCACGGTCAACATTTTTTGAAATTTCCGTGTGTAATGATCAGGCATAATGAATTAGAATAGAATTAATTTCTAAGAAACTGTGTGCAGGAAACAATAGAACAGTGCTAAAAATCGAACCCTAATTCATAAATCCTAATCTGTGACGTTTGAAGTACATGCTAAAAAATTCGAGTCACGGTCAACATTTTTTGAAGTTTCCGTGTGTAATGATCAGGCACAATGAATTAGAATAGAATTAATTTCTAAGAAACGGTGTGCATGAAACAATAGAAGAGTGCAGAAAATCGAACCCTAATTCATAAATCCTAATCTGTGACGTTTGAAGTACATGCTAAAAAATCCGAGTCACGGTCAACATTTTTTTAATTTTCCGTGTGTAATGATCAGGCACAATGAATTAGAATAGAATTAATTTCTAAGAAACGGTGTGCAAGAAACAACAGAAGAGTGCTGAAAATCAAACCCTAATTAATAAATCATAATCTGTGACGTTTGAAGTACATGCTAAAAAATCCGAGTCACGGTCAAGATTTTTTGAAATTTTCGTGTGTTGATCAGGCACAATGAATTAGAATAGAATTAGTTTCTAAGAAAGGGTGTGCAGGAAACAATAGAAAAGTGCTTAAAATCGAACCTTAATTCATAAAACCTAATCTGTTACGTTTGAAGTACATGCTAAAAAATCCGAGTCACGGTCAACATTTTTTGAAATTTTCGTGTGTAATTATCAGGCACAATGAATTAGAATAGAATTAATTTCTAAGAAACGGTGTGCATTAAACAATAGAAGAGTGCTTAAAATCGAACCCTAATTCATAAAAACTAATATGTTACGTTTGAAGTACATGCTAAAAAATCCGATTCACGGTCAAAATTTTTTGAAATTTTCGTGTGTAATGATTAGGCACAATGAATTTGAATAGAATTAATTTCTAAGAAACGGTGTGCAGGAAACAATAGAAGAGTGCTTAAAATCGAACCCTAATTCATAAATCCTAATCTGTTACGTTTGAAGTACATGCTATAAAATCCGAGTCACGGTCAAGATTTTTTTAAATTTCCGTGTGTAATGATCAGGCCCAATGAATTAGAATATAATTAATTTCTAAGAAACGGTGTGCAGGAAACAATAGAAGAGTGCTGAAAATCGAACCCTAATTCATAATTCCTAATCGGGGACGTTTGAAGTACATGCTAAAAAATCCGAGTCACGGTCAATATTTTTTGAAATTTCCGTGTGTAATGATCAGGCACAATGAATTAGAATAGAATTAATTTCTAAGAAACGGTGTGCAGGAAACAATAGAAGAGTGCTTAAAATCGAACCCTCATTCATAAATCATAATCGGTGACGTTTGAAGTACATGCTAAAAAATCCGAGTCACGGTCAACATTTTTTTAAATTTCCGTGTGTAATGATCAGGCACAATGAATTATAATAGAATTAATTTCTAAAAAACGGTGTGCATGAAACAATAGAAGAGTGCTGAAAATGGAACCCTAATTCATAAATCCTAATCTGTGACGTTTGAAATACATTCTCAAAAATCCGAGTACGGTCAACATTTTTTGAAGTTTCCGTGTGTAATGATCAGGCACAATGAATTAGAATAGAATTAATTTCTAAGAAACGGTGTGCATGAAACAATAGAAGAGTGCAGAAAATCGAACCCTAATTCATAAATCCTAATCTGTGACGTTTGAAGTACATGCTAAAAAATCCGAGTCACGGTCAACATTTTTTTAATTTTCCGTGTGTAATGATCAGGCACAATGAATTAGAATAGAATTAATTTCTAAGAAACGATGTGCAGGAAACAACAGAAGAGTGCTGAAAATCAAACCCTAATTAATAAATCATAATCTGTGATGTTTGAAGTACATGCTAAAAAATCCGAGTCACGCTCAAGATTTTTTGAAATTTTCGTGTGTTGATCAGGCACAATGAATTAGAATAGAATTAGTTTCTAAGAAACGGTGTGCAGGAATCAATAGAAAAGTGCTGAAAATCGAACCTTAATTCATAAAACCTAATCTGTTACGTTTGAAGTACATGCTGAAAAATCCAAGCACAATGAATTAGAATAGAATTAATTTCGAAGAAACGGTGTGCATGAAACAATAAAAGAGTGCAGAAAATTGAACCCTAATTCATAAATCCTAATCTGTGAAGTTTGAAGTACATGCTAAAAAATCCGAGTCACGGTCAACATTTTTTTAAATTTCCATGGGTAATGATCAGGTATAATGAATTAGAATAGAATTAATTTCTAAGAAACGGTGTGCAGGAAACAATAGAAGAGTGCTTAAAATCGAACCCTAATTCATAAATCCTAATCTTTTACGTTTGAAGTACATGCTAAAAAATCCGAGACACGGTTAACATTGTTTGAAATTTCCGTGTGTAATGATTAGGCACAATGAATTAGAATAGAATTAATTTCTATGAAACGATGTGCAGGAAACAATAGAAGAGTGCAGAAAATCGAACCCTAATTCATAAATTCTAATCTGTTACGTTTGAAGTACATGCTAAAAAATCCGAGTCACGGTCAACATTTTTTGAAATTTTCGTGTGTAATGATCAGGCATAATGAATTAGAATAGAATTAATTTCTAAGAAACGGTGTGCAGGAAACAATAGAACAGTGCTGAAAATCGAACCCTAATTCATAAATCCTAATCTGTGACGTTTGAAGTACATGCTAAAAAATCCGAGTCACGGTCAACATTTTCTGAAGTTTCCGTGTGTAATGATCAGGCACAATGAATTAGAATAGAATTAATTTCTAAGAAACGGTGTGCATGAAATAATAGAAGAGTGCAGAAAATCGAACCCTAATTAATAAATCCTAATCTGTGACGTTTGAAGTACATGCTAAAAAATCCGAGTCACGGTCAACATTTTTTTAATTTTCCGTGTGTAATGATTAGGCACAATGAATTAGAATAGAATTAATTTCTAAGAAACGGTGTGCAGGAAACAATAAAAGAGTGCTGAAAATCGAACCCTAATTCATAAATCCTAATCTGTGACGTTTGAAGTACATGCTAAAAAATCCGAGTCACGGTCAACATTTTTTGAAATTTTCGTGGGTAATGATCAGGCACAATGAATTAGAATAGAATTAATTTCTAAGAAACGGTGTAAAGGAAACACTAGAAGAGTGCTGAAAATCGAACCCTAATTCATAAATCATAATCTGTGACGTTTGAAGTACATGCTAAAAAATCCGAGTCACGGTCAAAACTTTTTTACATTTCCGTGTGTAATGATCAGGCACAATGAATTAGAATAGAATTAATTTCTAAGTAACGGTGTGCATGAAACAATAGAAGAATGCAGAAAATCGAACCCTAATTCATAAATCCTAATCTGTGACGTTTGAAGTACATGCTAAAAAATTCGAATCACGGTCAACATTTTTTTAAATTTCCGTGTGTAATGATCAGGCACAATGAATTAGAATAGAATTAATTTCTAAGATACGGTGTGCATGAAACAATAGAAGAGTGCTGAAAATCGAACACTAATTCATAATTCCTAATTTGTGACGTTTGATGTACATGCTAAAAAATCCGAGTCACGGTGAACATTTTTTTAAATTTTCGTGTGTAATGATCAGGCACAATGAATTACAAATTGAATTAATTTTTAAGAAACGGTGTGCATGAAACAATAGAAGAGTGCTGAAAATTGAACCCTAATTCATCAATCCTAATCTGTGACGTTTGAAGTACATGCTAAAAAATCCGAATCACGGTCAACATTTTTTTAAATTTCCGTGTGTAATGATCAGTCACAATGAATTACAATAGAATTATTTTCTAAGAAACGGTGTGCAGGAAACAATAGAAGAGTGTAGAAAATCGAACCCTAATTCATAAATCCTAATCTGTGACGTTTGAAGTACATGCTAAAAGATCAGAGTCACGGTCAACATTTTTTAAAATTTCCGTGCGTAATGATCAGGCACAATGAATTAGAATAGAATTAATTTCTAAGAAACGGTGTGCATGAAACAATAGAAGAGTGATGAAAATCGAACCCTAATTAATAAATCCTAAGCTATGACGTTTGAAGTACATGCTAAAAAAAACGAGTCACGGTCAACATTTTTTGAAATTTCCGTGTGTAATGATCAGGCACAATGAATTAGCATAGAATTAATTTCTAAGAAACGGTGTGCATGAAACAATAGAAGAGTGCTGAAAATCGAACACTAATTCATAAATCCTAATTTGTGACGTTTG
Organism: Cucurbita pepo subsp. pepo; assembly: GCF_057944985.1. Lineage (NCBI taxonomy): Eukaryota > Viridiplantae > Streptophyta > Magnoliopsida > Cucurbitales > Cucurbitaceae > Cucurbita > Cucurbita pepo. The sequence goes on along the minus strand of NC_141816.1, from coordinate 4,654,089 downwards.
ATGTACATGCTAAAAAATCCGAGTCACGGTGAACATTTTTTTAAATTTTCGTGTGTAATGATCAGGCACAATGAATTATAATTGAATTAATTTTTAAGAAACGGTGTGCATGAAACAATAGAAGAGTGATGAAAATCGAACCCTAATTAATAAATCCTAAGCTGTGACGTTTGAAGTACATGCTAAAAAAAACGAGTCACGGTCAACATTTTTTGAAGTTTCCATGTGTAATGATCAGGCACAATGAATTAGCATAGAATTAATTTCTAAGAAACGGTGTGCAGGAAACAATAGAAGAGTGCTTAAAATCGAACCCTAATTCATAAATCCTAATCTTTTACGTTTGAAGTACATGCTAAAAAATCCGAGACACGGTTAACATTGTTTGAAATTTCCGTGTGTAATGATTAGGCACAATGAATTAGAATAGAATTAATTTCTATGAAACGATGTGCAGGAAACAATAGAAGAGTGCAGAAAATCGAACCCTAATTCATAAATTCTAATCTGTTACGTTTGAAGTACATGCTAAAAAATCCGAGTCACGGTCAACATTTTTTTAAATTTTCGTGTGTAATGATCAGGCACAATGAATTACAATTGAATTAATTTTTAAGAAACGGTGTGCATGAAACAATAGAAGAGTGGTGAAAATCGAACCCTAATTCATAAATCCTAATCTGTGACGTTTGAAGTACATGCTAAAAAATCCGAATCACGGTCAACATTTTTTTAAATTTCCGTGTGTAATGATCAGGCACAATGAATTAGAATAGAATTAATTTCTAAGAAACGGTGTGCATGAAACAATAGAAGAGTGCTGAAAATCGAACACTAATTCATAAATCCTAATTTGTGACGTTTGACGTACATGCTAAAAAATCCGAGTCACGGTGAACATTTTTTTAAATTTTCGTGTGTAATGATCAGGCACAATGAATTACAAATTGAATTAATTTTTAAGAAACGGTGTGCATGAAACAATAGAAGAGTGCTGAAAATTGAACCCTAATTCATCAATCCTAATCTGTGACGTTTGAAGTACATGCTAAAAAATCCGAATCACGGTCAACATTTTTTTAAATTTCCGTGTGTAATGATCAGGCACAATGAATTAGAATAGAATTAATTTCTAAGAAACGGTGTGCATGAAACAATAGAAGAGTGCTGAAAATCGAACACTAATTCATAAATCCTAATTTGTGACGTTTGATGTACATGCTAAAAAATCCGAGTCACGGTGAACATTTTTTTAAATTTTCGTGTGTAATGATTAGGCACAATGAATTACAAATTGAAATAATTTTTAAGAAACGGTGTGCATGAAACAATAGAAGAGTGCTGAAAATTGAACCCTAATTCATCAATCCTAATCTGTGACGTTTGAAGTACATGCTAAAAAATCCGAATCACGGTCAACATTTTTTTAAATTTCCGTGTGTAATGATCAGTCACAATGAATTACAATAGAATTAATTTCTAAGAAACGGTGTGTAGGAAACAATAGAAGAGTGTAGAAAATCGAACCCTAATTCATAAATCCTAATCTGTGACGTTTGAAGTACATGCTAAAAGATCAGAGTCACGGTCAACATTTTTTTAAATTTCCGTGCGTAATGATCAGGCACAATGAATTAGAATAGAATTAATTTCTAAGAAACGGTGTGCATGAAACAATAGAAGAGTGATGAAAATCGAACCCTAATTAATAAATCCTAAGCTATGACGTTTGAAGTAGATGCTAAAAAAAACGAGTCACGGTCAACATTTTTTGAAATTTCCGTGTGTAATGATCAGGCACAATGAATTAACATAGAATTAATTTCTAAGAAACGGTGTGCATGAAACAATAGAAGAGTGCTGAAAATCGAACACTAATTCATAAATCCTAATTTGTGACGTTTGATGTACATGCTAAAAAATCCGAGTCACGGTGAACATTTTTTTAAATTTTCGTGTGTAATGATCAGGCACAATGAATTATAATTGAATTAATTTTTAAGAAACGGTGTGCATGAAACAATAGAAGAGTGATGAAAATGGAACCCTAATTAATAAATCCTAAGCTGTGACGTTTGAAGTACATGCTAAAAAAAACGAGTCACGGTCAACATTTTTTGAAGTTTCCGTGTGTAATGATCAGGCACAATGAGTTAGCATAGAATTAATTTCTAAGAAACGGTGTGCATGAAACAATAGAAGAGTGTTGAAAATCGAACACTAATTCATAAATCCTAATTTGTGACGATTGATATACGTGCTAAAAAATCCGAGTCACGGTCAACATTTTTTTAAATTTTCATGTGTAATGATCAGGCACAATGAATTACAATTGAATTAATTTTTAAGAAACGGTGTGCATGAAACAATAGAAGAGTGCTGAAAATCGAACCCTAATTCATAAATCCTAATCTGTGACGTTTGAAGTACATGCTAAAAAATCCGAATCACGGTCAACATTTTTTTAAATTTCCGTGTGTAATGATCAGGCACAATGAATTAGAATAGAATTAATTTCTAAGAAACGGTGTGCATGAAACAATAGAAGAGTGATGAAAATCGAACCCTAATTAATAAATCCTAAGCTGTGACGTTTCAAGTACATGCTAAAAAAAACGAGTCACGGTCAACATTTTTTGAAGTTTCCGTGTGTAATGATCAGGCACAATGAATTAGCATAGAATTAATTTCTAAGAAACGGTGTGCATGAAACAATAGAAGAGTGATGAAAATCGAACCCTAATTAATAAATCCTAAGCTGTGACGTTTGAAGTACATGCTAAAAAAAACGAGTCACGGTCAACATTTTTTGAAGTTTCCGTGTGTAATGATCAGGCACAATGAGTTAGCATAGAATTAATTTCTAAGAAACGGTGTGCATGAAACAATAGAAGAGTGTAGAAAATCGAACCCTAATTCATAAATCCTAATCTTTTACGTTTGAAGTACATGCTAAAAAATCCGAGACACGGTTAACATTGTTTGAAATTTCCGTGTGTAATGATTAGGCACAATGAATTAGAATAGAATTAATTTCTATGAAACGATGTGCAGGAAACAATAGAAGAGTGCAGAAAATCGAACCCTAATTCATAAATTCTAATCTGTTACGTTTGAAGTACATGCTAAAAAATCCGAGTCACGGTCAACATTTTTTTAAATTTTCGTGTGTAATGATCAGGCACAATGAATTACAATTGAATTAATTTTTAAGAAACGGTGTGCATGAAACAATAGAAGAGTGGTGAAAATCGAACCCTAATTCATAAATCCTAATCTGTGACGTTTGAAGTACATGCTAAAAAATCCGAATCACGGTCAACATTTTTTTAAATTTCCGTGTGTAATGATCAGGCACAATGAATTAGAATAGAATTAATTTCTAAGAAACGGTGTGCATGAAACAATAGAAGAGTGCTGAAAATCGAACACTAATTCATAAATCCTAATTTGTGACGTTTGACGTACATGCTAAAAAATCCGAGTCACGGTGAACATTTTTTTAAATTTTCGTGTGTAATGATCAGGCACAATGAATTACAAATTGAATTAATTTTTAAGAAACGGTGTGCATGAAACAATAGAAGAGTGCTGAAAATTGAACCCTAATTCATCAATCCTAATCTGTGACGTTTGAAGTACATGCTAAAAAATCCGAATCACGGTCAACATTTTTTTAAATTTCCGTGTGTAATGATCAGGCACAATGAATTAGAATAGAATTAATTTCTAAGAAACGGTGTGCATGAAACAATAGAAGAGTGCTGAAAATCGAACACTAATTCATAAATCCTAATTTGTGACGTTTGATGTACATGCTAAAAAATCCGAGTCACGGTGAACATTTTTTTAAATTTTCGTGTGTAATGATTAGGCACAATGAATTACAAATTGAAATAATTTTTAAGAAACGGTGTGCATGAAACAATAGAAGAGTGCTGAAAATTGAACCCTAATTCATCAATCCTAATCTGTGACGTTTGAAGTACATGCTAAAAAATCCGAATCACGGTCAACATTTTTTTAAATTTCCGTGTGTAATGATCAGTCACAATGAATTACAATAGAATTAATTTCTAAGAAACGGTGTGTAGGAAACAATAGAAGAGTGTAGAAAATCGAACCCTAATTCATAAATCCTAATCTGTGACGTTTGAAGTACATGCTAAAAGATCAGAGTCACGGTCAACATTTTTTGAAATTTCCGTGCGTAATGATCAGGCACAATGAATTAGAATAGAATTAATTTCTAAGAAACGGTGTGCATGAAACAATAGAAGAGTGATGAAAATCGAACCCTAATTAATAAATCCTAAGCTATGACGTTTGAAGTAGATGCTAAAAAAAACGAGTCACGGTCAACATTTTTTGAAATTTCCGTGTGTAATGATCAGGCACAATGAATTAACATAGAATTAATTTCTAAGAAACGGTGTGCATGAAACAATAGAAGAGTGCTGAAAATCGAACACTAATTCATAAATCCTAATTTGTGACGTTTGATGTACATGCTAAAAAATCCGAGTCACGGTGAACATTTTTTTAAATTTTCGTGTGTAATGATCAGGCACAATGAATTATAATTGAATTAATTTTTAAGAAACGGTGTGCATGAAACAATAGAAGAGTGATGAAAATGGAACCCTAATTAATAAATCCTAAGCTGTGACGTTTGAAGTACATGCTAAAAAAAACGAGTCACGGTCAACATTTTTTGAAGTTTCCGTGTGTAATGATCAGGCACAATGAGTTAGCATAGAATTAATTTCTAAGAAACGGTGTGCATGAAACAATAGAAGAGTGTTGAAAATCGAACACTAATTCATAAATCCTAATTTGTGACGATTGATATACGTGCTAAAAAATCCGAGTCACGGTCAACATTTTTTTAAATTTTCATGTGTAATGATCAGGCACAATGAATTACAATTGAATTAATTTTTAAGAAACGGTGTGCATGAAACAATAGAAGAGTGCTGAAAATCGAACCCTAATTCATAAATCCTAATCTGTGACGTTTGAAGTACATGCTAAAAAATCCGAATCACGGTCAACATTTTTTTAAATTTCCGTGTGTAATGATCAGGCACAATGAATTAGAATAGAATTAATTTCTAAGAAACGGTGTGCATGAAACAATAGAAGAGTGATGAAAATCGAACCCTAATTAATAAATCCTAAGCTGTGACGTTTCAAGTACATGCTAAAAAAAACGAGTCACGGTCAACATTTTTTGAAGTTTCCGTGTGTAATGATCAGGCACAATGAATTAGCATAGAATTAATTTCTAAGAAACGGTGTGCATGAAACAATAGAAGAGTGATGAAAATCGAACCCTAATTAATAAATCCTAAGCTGTGACGTTTGAAGTACATGCTAAAAAAAACGAGTCACGGTCAACATTTTTTGAAGTTTCCATGTGTAATGATCAGGCACAATGAATTAGCATAGAATTAATTTCTAAGAAACGGTGTGCAGGAAACAATAGAAGAGTGCTTAAAATCGAACCCTAATTCATAAATCCTAATCTTTTACGTTTGAAGTACATGCTAAAAAATCCGAGACACGGTTAACATTGTTTGAAATTTCCGTGTGTAATGATTAGGCACAATGAATTAGAATAGAATTAATTTCTATGAAACGATGTGCAGGAAACAATAGAAGAGTGCAGAAAATCGAACCCTAATTCATAAATTCTAATCTGTTACGTTTGAAGTACATGCTAAAAAATCCGAGTCACGGTCAACATTTTTTTAAATTTTCGTGTGTAATGATCAGGCACAATGAATTACAATTGAATTAATTTTTAAGAAACGGTGTGCATGAAACAATAGAAGAGTGGTGAAAATCGAACCCTAATTCATAAATCCTAATCTGTGACGTTTGAAGTACATGCTAAAAAATCCGAATCACGGTCAACATTTTTTTAAATTTCCGTGTGTAATGATCAGGCACAATGAATTAGAATAGAATTAATTTCTAAGAAACGGTGTGCATGAAACAATAGAAGAGTGCTGAAAATCGAACACTAATTCATAAATCCTAATTTGTGACGTTTGACGTACATGCTAAAAAATCCGAGTCACGGTGAACATTTTTTTAAATTTTCGTGTGTAATGATCAGGCACAATGAATTACAAATTGAATTAATTTTTAAGAAACGGTGTGCATGAAACAATAGAAGAGTGCTGAAAATTGAACCCTAATTCATCAATCCTAATCTGTGACGTTTGAAGTACATGCTAAAAAATCCGAATCACGGTCAACATTTTTTTAAATTTCCGTGTGTAATGATCAGGCACAATGAATTAGAATAGAATTAATTTCTAAGAAACGGTGTGCATGAAACAATAGAAGAGTGCTGAAAATCGAACACTAATTCATAAATCCTAATTTGTGACGTTTGATGTACATGCTAAAAAATCCGAGTCACGGTGAACATTTTTTTAAATTTTCGTGTGTAATGATTAGGCACAATGAATTACAAATTGAAATAATTTTTAAGAAACGGTGTGCATGAAACAATAGAAGAGTGCTGAAAATTGAACCCTAATTCATCAATCCTAATCTGTGACGTTTGAAGTACATGCTAAAAAATCCGAATCACGGTCAACATTTTTTTAAATTTCCGTGTGTAATGATCAGTCACAATGAATTACAATAGAATTAATTTCTAAGAAACGGTGTGTAGGAAACAATAGAAGAGTGTAGAAAATCGAACCCTAATTCATAAATCCTAATCTGTGACGTTTGAAGTACATGCTAAAAGATCAGAGTCACGGTCAACATTTTTTTAAATTTCCGTGCGTAATGATCAGGCACAATGAATTAGAATAGAATTAATTTCTAAGAAACGGTGTGCATGAAACAATAGAAGAGTGATGAAAATCGAACCCTAATTAATAAATCCTAAGCTATGACGTTTGAAGTAGATGCTAAAAAAAACGAGTCACGGTCAACATTTTTTGAAATTTCCGTGTGTAATGATCAGGCACAATGAATTAACATAGAATTAATTTCTAAGAAACGGTGTGCATGAAACAATAGAAGAGTGCTGAAAATCGAACACTAATTCATAAATCCTAATTTGTGACGTTTGATGTACATGCTAAAAAATCCGAGTCACGGTGAACATTTTTTTAAATTTTCGTGTGTAATGATCAGGCACAATGAATTATAATTGAATTAATTTTTAAGAAACGGTGTGCATGAAACAATAGAAGAGTGATGAAAATGGAACCCTAATTAATAAATCCTAAGCTGTGACGTTTGAAGTACATGCTAAAAAAAACGAGTCACGGTCAACATTTTTTGAAGTTTCCGTGTGTAATGATCAGGCACAATGAGTTAGCATAGAATTAATTTCTAAGAAACGGTGTGCATGAAACAATAGAAGAGTGTTGAAAATCGAACACTAATTCATAAATCCTAATTTGTGACGATTGATATACGTGCTAAAAAATCCGAGTCACGGTCAACATTTTTTTAAATTTTCATGTGTAATGATCAGGCACAATGAATTACAATTGAATTAATTTTTAAGAAACGGTGTGCATGAAACAATAGAAGAGTGCTGAAAATCGAACCCTAATTCATAAATCCTAATCTGTGACGTTTGAAGTACATGCTAAAAAATCCGAATCACGGTCAACATTTTTTTAAATTTCCGTGTGTAATGATCAGGCACAATGAATTAGAATAGAATTAATTTCTAAGAAACGGTGTGCATGAAACAATAGAAGAGTGATGAAAATCGAACCCTAATTAATAAATCCTAAGCTGTGACGTTTCAAGTACATGCTAAAAAAAACGAGTCACGGTCAACATTTTTTGAAGTTTCCGTGTGTAATGATCAGGCACAATGAATTAGCATAGAATTAATTTCTAAGAAACGGTGTGCATGAAACAATAGAAGAGTGATGAAAATCGAACCCTAATTAATAAATCCTAAGCTGTGACGTTTGAAGTACATGCTAAAAAAAACGAGTCACGGTCAACATTTTTTGAAGTTTCCATGTGTAATGATCAGGCACAATGAATTAGCATAGAATTAATTTCTAAGAAACGGTGTGCAGGAAACAATAGAAGAGTGCTTAAAATCGAACCCTAATTCATAAATCCTAATCTTTTACGTTTGAAGTACATGCTAAAAAATCCGAGACACGGTTAACATTGTTTGAAATTTCCGTGTGTAATGATTAGGCACAATGAATTAGAATAGAATTAATTTCTATGAAACGATGTGCAGGAAACAATAGAAGAGTGCAGAAAATCGAACCCTAATTCATAAATTCTAATCTGTTACGTTTGAAGTACATGCTAAAAAATCCGAGTCACGGTCAACATTTTTTTAAATTTTCGTGTGTAATGATCAGGCACAATGAATTACAATTGAATTAATTTTTAAGAAACGGTGTGCATGAAACAATAGAAGAGTGGTGAAAATCGAACCCTAATTCATAAATCCTAATCTGTGACGTTTGAAGTACATGCTAAAAAATCCGAATCACGGTCAACATTTTTTTAAATTTCCGTGTGTAATGATCAGGCACAATGAATTAGAATAGAATTAATTTCTAAGAAACGGTGTGCATGAAACAATAGAAGAGTGCTGAAAATCGAACACTAATTCATAAATCCTAATTTGTGACGTTTGACGTACATGCTAAAAAATCCGAGTCACGGTGAACATTTTTTTAAATTTTCGTGTGTAATGATCAGGCACAATGAATTACAAATTGAATTAATTTTTAAGAAACGGTGTGCATGAAACAATAGAAGAGTGCTGAAAATTGAACCCTAATTCATCAATCCTAATCTGTGACGTTTGAAGTACATGCTAAAAAATCCGAATCACGGTCAACATTTTTTTAAATTTCCGTGTGTAATGATCAGGCACAATGAATTAGAATAGAATTAATTTCTAAGAAACGGTGTGCATGAAACAATAGAAGAGTGCTGAAAATCGAACACTAATTCATAAATCCTAATTTGTGACGTTTGATGTACATGCTAAAAAATCCGAGTCACGGTGAACATTTTTTTAAATTTTCGTGTGTAATGATTAGGCACAATGAATTACAAATTGAAATAATTTTTAAGAAACGGTGTGCATGAAACAATAGAAGAGTGCTGAAAATTGAACCCTAATTCATCAATCCTAATCTGTGACGTTTGAAGTACATGCTAAAAAATCCGAATCACGGTCAACATTTTTTTAAATTTCCGTGTGTAATGATCAGTCACAATGAATTACAATAGAATTAATTTCTAAGAAACGGTGTGTAGGAAACAATAGAAGAGTGTAGAAAATCGAACCCTAATTCATAAATCCTAATCTGTGACGTTTGAAGTACATGCTAAAAGATCAGAGTCACGGTCAACATTTTTTTAAATTTCCGTGCGTAATGATCAGGCACAATGAATTAGAATAGAATTAATTTCTAAGAAACGGTGTGCATGAAACAATAGAAGAGTGATGAAAATCGAACCCTAATTAATAAATCCTAAGCTATGACGTTTGAAGTAGATGCTAAAAAAAACGAGTCACGGTCAACATTTTTTGAAATTTCCGTGTGTAATGATCAGGCACAATGAATTAACATAGAATTAATTTCTAAGAAACGGTGTGCATGAAACAATAGAAGAGTGCTGAAAATCGAACACTAATTCATAAATCCTAATTTGTGACGTTTGATGTACATGCTAAAAAATCCGAGTCACGGTGAACATTTTTTTAAATTTTCGTGTGTAATGATCAGGCACAATGAATTATAATTGAATTAATTTTTAAGAAACGGTGTGCATGAAACAATAGAAGAGTGATGAAAATGGAACCCTAATTAATAAATCCTAAGCTGTGACGTTTGAAGTACATGCTAAAAAAAACGAGTCACGGTCAACATTTTTTGAAGTTTCCGTGTGTAATGATCAGGCACAATGAGTTAGCATAGAATTAATTTCTAAGAAACGGTGTGCATGAAACAATAGAAGAGTGTTGAAAATCGAACACTAATTCATAAATCCTAATTTGTGACGATTGATATACGTGCTAAAAAATCCGAGTCACGGTCAACATTTTTTTAAATTTTCATGTGTAATGATCAGGCACAATGAATTACAATTGAATTAATTTTTAAGAAACGGTGTGCATGAAACAATAGAAGAGTGCTGAAAATCGAACCCTAATTCATAAATCCTAATCTGTGACGTTTGAAGTACATGCTAAAAAATCCGAATCACGGTCAACATTTTTTTAAATTTCCGTGTGTAATGATCAGGCACAATGAATTAGAATAGAATTAATTTCTAAGAAACGGTGTGCATGAAACAATAGAAGAGTGATGAAAATCGAACCCTAATTAATAAATCCTAAGCTGTGACGTTTCAAGTACATGCTAAAAAAAACGAGTCACGGTCAACATTTTTTGAAGTTTCCGTGTGTAATGATCAGGCACAATGAATTAGCATAGAATTAATTTCTAAGAAACGGTGTGCATGAAACAATAGAAGAGTGATGAAAATCGAACCCTAATTAATAAATCCTAAGCTGTGACGTTTGAAGTACATGCTAAAAAAAACGAGTCACGGTCAACATTTTTTGAAGTTTCCGTGTGTAATGATCAGGCACAATGAGTTAGCATAGAATTAATTTCTAAGAAACGGTGTGCATGAAACAATAGAAGAGTGTAGAAAATCGAACCCTAATTAATAAATCCTAAGCTGTGACGTTTGAAGTACATGCTAAAAAAAACGAGTCACGGTCAACATTTTTTGAAGTTTCCGTGTGTAAAGATCAGGCACAATGAGTTAGCATAGAATTAATTTCTAAGAAACGGTGTGCATGAAACAATAGAAGAGTGCTGAAAATCGAACACTAATTCATAAATCCTAATTTGTGACGTTTGATATACGTGCTAAAAAATCCGAGTCACGGTCAACATTTTTTTAAATTTTCGTGTGTAATGATTAGGCACAATGAATTACAATTGAATTAATTTTTAAGAAACGGTGTGCATGAAACAATAGAAGAGTGTAGAAAATCGAACCCTAATTCATAAATCCTAATCTGTGACGTTTGAAGTACATGCTAAAAGATCCGAGTCACGGTCAACATTTTTTGAAATTTCCGTGGGTAATGATCAGGCACAATGAATTAGAATAGAATTAATTTCTAAGAAACAGTGTGCATGAAACAATAGAAGAGTGCTGAAAATCGAACACTAATTCATAAATCCTAATTTGTGACGTTTGATGTACATGCTAAAAAATCCGAGTCACGGTGAACAAATTTTTAAATTTTCGTGTGTAATGAACAGGCACAATGAATTACAATAGAATTAATTTTTAAGAAACGGTGTGCATGAAAAAATAGAAGAGTGCTGAATATCGAACACTAATTCATAAATCCTAAACTGTGACGTTTGAAGTACATGCTAAAAAATCCGAATCACGGTCAACATTTTTTTAAATTTCCGTGCGTAATGATCAGGCACAATGAATTAGAATAGAATTAATTTCTAAGAAACGGTGTGCATGAAACAATAGAAGAGTGCTTAAAATCGATCCCTAATTAATAAATCCTAAGCTGTGACGTTTGAAGAACATGCTAAAAAAAACGAGTCACGGTCAACATTTTTTGAAATTTCCGTGTGTAATGATCAGGCACAATGAATTAGAATAGAATTAATTTCTAAGAAACAGTGTGCATGAAACAATAGAAGAGTGCTGAAAATCGAACACTAATTCATAAATCCTAATTTGTGACGTTTGATGTACATGCTAAAAAATCCGAGTCACGGTGAACAAATTTTTAAATTTTCGTGTGTAATGAACAGGCACAATGAATTACAATAGAATTAATTTTTAAGAAACGGTGTGCATGAAAAAATAGAAGAGTGCTGAATATCGAACACTAATTCATAAATCCTAAACTGTGACGTTTGAAGTACATGCTAAAAAATCCGAATCACGGTCAACATTTTTTTAAATTTCCGTGCGTAATGATCAGGCACAATGAATTAGAATAGAATTAATTTCTAAGAAACGGTGTGCATGAAACAATAGAAGAGTGATGAAAATCGAACCCTAATTAATAAATCCTAAGCTGTGACGTTTGATGTACATGCTAAAAAAAACGAGTCACGGTCAACATTTTTTGAAATTTCCGTGTGTAATGATCAGGCACAATGAATTAGCATAGAATTAATTTCTCAGAAACGGTGTGCATGAAACAATAGAAGAGTGCTGAAAATCGAACACTAATTCATAAATCCTAATTTGTGACGTTTGATGTACATGCTAAAAAATCCGAGTCACGGTGAACATTTTTTTAAATTTTCGTGTGTAATGATCAGGCACAATGAATTACAATTGAATTAATTTTTAAGAAACGGTGTGCATGAAACAATAGAAGAGTGCTGAAAATCGAACCCTAATTCATAAATCCTAATCTGTGACGTTTGAAGTACATGCTAAAAAATTCGAATCACGGTCAACATTTTTTTAAATTTCCGTGTGTAATGATCAGGCACAATGAATTAGAATAGTATTAATTTCTAAGAAACGGTGTGCAGGAAACAATAGAAGAGTGTAGAAAATCGAACCCTAATTCATAAATCCTAATCTGTGACGTTTGAAGTACATGCTAAAAGATCCGAGTCACGGTCAACATTTTTTTAAATTTCCGGGCGTAATGATCAGGCACAATGAATTAGAATAGAATTAATTTCTAAGAAACGGTGTGCATGAAACAATAGAAGAGTAATGAAAATCGAACCCTAATTCATAAATCCTAATCTGTAACGTTTGAAGTACATGCTAAAAAATCCGACTCACGGTTAACATTTTTTTAAATTTCCGTGTGTAATGATCAGGCACAATGAATTAGAATAGAATTAATTTCTAAGAAACGGTGTGCATGAAACAATAGAAGAGTTCTTAAAATCGAACCCTAATTCATAAATCCTAATCTGTGACGTTTGAAGTACATGCTAAAAGATCCGAGTCACGGTCAACATTTTTTGAAATTTCCGTGGGTAATGATCAGGCACAATGAATTAGAATAGAATTAATTTCTAAGAAACGGTGTGCATGAAACAATAGAAGAGTGCTTAAAATCGATCCCTAATTAATAAATACTAAGCTGTGACGTTTGAAGTACATGCTAAAAAAAACGAGTCACGGTCAACATTTTTTGAAATTTCCGTGTGTAATGATCAGGCACAATGAATTAGAATAGAATTAATTTCTAAGAAACGGTGTGCATGAAACAATAGAAGAGTGCTGAAAATCGAACACTAATTCATAAATCCTAATTTCTGACGTTTGATGTACATGCTAAAATATCCGAGTCACGGTGAACAATTTTTTAAATTTTCGTGTGTAATGAACAGGCACAATGAATTACAATTGAATTAATTTTTAAGAAACGGTGTGCATGAAAAAATAGAAGAGTGCTGAATATCGAACCCTAATTCATAAATCCTAATCTGTGACGTTTGAGGTACATGCTAAAAAATCCGAATCACGGTCAACATTTTTTTAAATTTCCGTGTGTAATGATCAGTCACAATGAATTACAATAGAATTAATTTCTAAGAAACGGTGTGCAGGAAACAATAGAAGAGTGTAGAAAATCGAACCCTAATTCATAAATCCTAATCTGTGACGTTTGAAGTACATGCTAAAAGATCCGAGTCACGGTCAACATTTTTTTAAATTTCCGTGCGTAATGATCAGGCACAATGAATTAGAATTGAATTAATTTCTAAGAAACGGTGTGCATGAAACAATAGAAGAGTGATGAAAATCGAACCCTAATTAATAAATCCTAAGCTGTGACGTTTGAAGTACATGCTAAAAAAAACGAGTCACGGTCAACATTTTTTGAAATTTCCGTGTGTAATGATCAGGCACAATGTATTAGCATACAATTAATTTCTAAGAAACGGTGTGCATGAAACAATAGAAGAGTGCTGAAAATCGAACACTAATTCATAAATCCTAATTTGTGACGTTTGATATACATGCTAAAAAATCCGAGTCACGGTGAACATTTTTTTAAATTTTCGTGTGTAATGATCAGGCACAATGAATTACAATTGAATTAATTTTTAAGAAACGGTGTGCATGAAACAATAGAAGAGTGCTTAAAATCGAACCCTAATTCATAAATCCTAATCTGTGACGTTTGAAGTACATGCTAAAAGATCCGAGTCACGGTCAACATTTTTTGAAATTTCCGTGGGTAATGATCAGGCACAATGAATTAGAATAGAATTAATTTCTAAGGAACGGTGTGCATGAAACAATAGAAGAGTGCTTAAAATCGATCCCTAATTAATAAATCCTAAGCTGTGACGTTTGAAGAACATGCTAAAAAAAACGAGTCACGGTCAACATTTTTTGAAATTTCCGTGTGTAATGATCAGGCACAATGAATTAGCATAGAATTAATTTCTCAGAAACGGTGTGCATGAAACAATAGAAGAGTGCTGAAAATCGAACACTAATTCATAAATCCTAATTTGTGACGTTTGATGTACATGCTAAAAAATCCGAGTCACGGTGAACATTTTTTTAAATTTTCGTGTGTAATGATCAGGCACAATGAATTACAATTGAATTAATTTTTAAGAAACGGTGTGCATGAAACAATAGAAGAGTGCTGAAAATCGAACCCTAATTCATAAATCCTAATCTGTGACGTTTGAAGTACATGCTAAAAAATCCGAATCACGGTCAACATTTTTTTACATTTCCGTGTGTAATGATCAGTCACAATGAATTAGAATAGTATTAATTTCTAAGAAACGGTGTGCAGGAAACAATAGAAGAGTGTAGAAAATCGAACCCTAATTCATAAATCCTAATCTGTGACGTTTGAAGTACATGCTAAAAGATCCGAGTCACGGTCAACATTTTTTTAAATTTCCGGGCGTAATGATCAGGCACAATGAATTAGAATAGAATTAATTTCTAAGAAACGGTGTGCATGAAACAATAGAAGAGTAATGAAAATCGAACCCTAATTCATAAATCCTAATCTGTAACGTTTGAAGTACATGCTAAAAAATCCGACTCACGGTTAACATTTTTTTAAATTTCCGTGTGTAATGATCAGGCACAATGAATTAGAATAGAATTAATTTCTAAGAAACGGTGTGCATGAAACAATAGAAGAGTTCTTAAAATCGAACCCTAATTCATAAATCCTAATCTGTGACGTTTGAAGTACATGCTAAAAGATCCGAGTCACGGTCAACATTTTTTGAAATTTCCGTGGGTAATGATCAGGCACAATGAATTAGAATAGAATTAATTTCTAAGAAACGGTGTGCATGAAACAATAGAAGAGTGCTTAAAATCGATCCCTAATTAATAAATCCTAAGCTGTGACGTTTGAAGTACATGCTAAAAAAAACGAGTCACGGTCAACATTTTTTGAAATTTCCGTGTGTAATGATCAGGCACAATGAATTAGAATAGAATTAATTTCTAAGAAACGGTGTGCATGAAACAATAGAAGAGTGCTGAAAATCGAACACTAATTCATAAATCCTAATTTCTGACGTTTGATGTACATGCTAAAATATCCGAGTCACGGTGAACAATTTTTTAAATTTTCGTGTGTAATGAACAGGCACAATGAATTACAATTGAATTAATTTTTAAGAAACGGTGTGCATGAAAAAATAGAAGAGTGCTGAATATCGAACCCTAATTCATAAATCCTAATCTGTGACGTTTGAGGTACATGCTAAAAAATCCGAATCACGGTCAACATTTTTTTAAATTTCCGTGTGTAATGATCAGTCACAATGAATTACAATAGAATTA
The DNA here is from genome assembly GCF_057944985.1 of Cucurbita pepo subsp. pepo. Classification (NCBI taxonomy): domain Eukaryota; kingdom Viridiplantae; phylum Streptophyta; class Magnoliopsida; order Cucurbitales; family Cucurbitaceae; genus Cucurbita; species Cucurbita pepo. The sequence continues at coordinate 4,638,249 of NC_141816.1, read as the reverse complement.
ATTTCTAAGAAACGGTGTGCAGGAAACAATAGAAGAGTGTAGAAAATCGAACCCTAATTCATAAATCCTAATCTGTGACGTTTGAAGTACATGCTAAAAGATCCGAGTCACGGTCAACATTTTTTTAAATTTCCGTGCGTAATGATCAGGCACAATGAATTAGAATTGAATTAATTTCTAAGAAACGGTGTGCATGAAACAATAGAAGAGTGATGAAAATCGAACCCTAATTAATAAATCCTAAGCTGTGACGTTTGAAGTACATGCTAAAAAAAACGAGTCACGGTCAACATTTTTTGAAATTTCCGTGTGTAATGATCAGGCACAATGTATTAGCATACAATTAATTTCTAAGAAACGGTGTGCATGAAACAATAGAAGAGTGCTGAAAATCGAACACTAATTCATAAATCCTAATTTGTGACGTTTGATATACATGCTAAAAAATCCGAGTCACGGTGAACATTTTTTTAAATTTTCGTGTGTAATGATCAGGCACAATGAATTACAATTGAATTAATTTTTAAGAAACGGTGTGCATGAAACAATAGAAGAGTGCTTAAAATCGAACCCTAATTCATAAATCCTAATCTGTGACGTTTGAAGTACATGCTAAAAAATCCGAATCACGGTCAACATTTTTTTACATTTCCGTGTGTAATGATCAGTCACAATGAATTAGAATAGTATTAATTTCTAAGAAACGGTGTGCAGGAAACAATAGAAGAGTGTAGAAAATCGAACCCTAATTCGTAAATCCTAATCTGTGACGTTTGAAGTACATGCTAAAAGATCCGAGTCACGGTCAACATTTTTTTAAATTTCCGTGCGTAATGATCAGGCACAATGAATTAGAATAGAATTAATTTCTAAGAAACGGTGTGCATGAAACAATAGAAGAGTGCTTAAAATCGATCCCTAAGTAATAAATCCTAAGCTGTGACGTTTGAAGTACATGCTAAAAAAAACGAATCACGGTCAACATTTTTTGAAATTTCCGTGTGTAATGATCAGGCACAATGAATTAGAATAGAATTAATTTCTAAGAAACGGTGTGCATGAAACAATAGAAGAGTGCTGAAAATCGAACACTAATTCATAAATCCTAATTTGTGACGTTTGATGTACATGCTAAAAAATCCGAGTCACGGTGAACAATTTTTTAAATTTTCGTGTGTAATGAACAGGCACAATGAATTACAATTGAATTAATTTTTAAGAAACGGAGTGCATGAAACAATAGAAGAGTGCTGAATATCGAACCCTAATTCATAAATCCTAATCTGTTACGTTTGAAGTACATGCTAAAAAATCCGAATCACGGTCAACATTTTTTTAAATTTCCGTGTGTAATGATCAGTCACAATGAATTACAATAGAATTAATTTCTAAGAAACAGTGTGCAGGAAACAATAAAAGAGTGTAGAAAATCGAACCCTAATTCATAAATCCTAATCTGTGACGTTTGAAGTACATGCTAAAAGATCCGAGTCACGGTCAACATTTTTTTAAATTTCCGTGGGTAATGATCAGGCACAATGAATTAGAATAGAATTAATTTCTAAGAAACGGTGTGCATGAAACAATAGAAGAGTGCTTAAAATCGATCCCTAAGTAATAAATCCTAAGCTGTGACGTTTGAAGTACATGCTAAAAAAAACGAGTCACGGTGAACAATTTTTTAAATTTTCGTGTGTAATGATCAGGCACAATGAATTACAATTGAATTAATTTTTAACAAACGGTGTGCATGAAACAATAGAAGAGTGCTGAATATCGAACCCTAATTCATAAATCCTAATCTGTGACGTTTGAAGTACATGCTAAAAAATCCGAATCACGGTCAACATTTTTTTAAATTTCCGTGTGTAATGATCAGGCACAATGAATTAGAATAGAATTAATTTCTAAGAAACGGTGTGCATGAAACAATAGAAGAGTGCTGAAAATCGAACACTAATTCATAAATCCTAATTTGTGACGTTTGATGTACATGCTAAAATATCCGAGTCACGGTGAACAATTTTTTAAATTTTCGTGTGTAATGATCAGGCACAATGAATTACAATTGAATTAATTTTTAACAAACGGTGTGCATGAAACAATAGAAGAGTGCTGAATATCGAACCCTAATTCATAAATCCTAATCTGTGACGTTTGAAGTACATGCTAAAAAATCCGAATCACGGTCAACATTTTTTTAAATTTCCGTGTGTAATGATCAGGCCCAATGAATTAGAATATAATTAATTTCTAAGAAACGGTGTGCATGAAACAATAGAAGAGTGCTTAAAATCGATCCCTAATTAATAAACTCAAGCTGTGACGTTTGAAGTACATGCTAAAAAAAACGAGTCACGGTCAACATTTTTTGAAATTTCCGTGTGTAATGATCAGGCACAATGAATTAGAATAGAATTAATTTCTAAGAAACGGTGTGCATGAAACAATAGAAGAGTGCTGAAAATCGAACACTAATTCATAAATCCTAATTTGTGACGTTTGATGTACATGCTAAAAAATCCGAGTCACGGTGAACAATTTTTTAAATTTTCGTGTGTAATGATCAGGCACAATGAATTACAATTGAATTAATTTTTAACAAACGGTGTGCATGAAACAATAGAAGAGTGCTGAATATCGAACCCTAATTCATAAATCCTAATCTGTGACGTTTGAAGTACATGCTAAAAAATCCGAATCACGGTCAACATTTTTTTAAATTTCCGTGTGTAATGATCAGGCACAATGAATTAGAATAGAATTAATTTCTAAGAAACGGTGTGCATGAAACAATAGAAGAGTGCTGAAAATCGAACACTAATTCATAAATCCTAATTTGTGACGTTTGATGTACATGCTAAAATATCCGAGTCACGGTGAACAATTTTTTAAATTTTCGTGTGTAATGATCAGGCACAATGAATTACAATTGAATTAATTTTTAAGAAACGGTGTGCATGAAACAATAGAAGAGTGCTGAATATCGAACCCTAATTCATAAATCCTAATCTGTGACGTTTGAAGTACATGCTAAAAGATCCGAGTCACGGTCAACATTTTTTTAAATTTCCGTGCGTAATGATCAGGCACAATGAATTAGAATAGAATTAATTTCTAAGAAACGGTGTGCATGAAACAATAGAAGAGTGATGAAAATCGAACCCTAATTAATAAATCCTAAGCTGTGACGTTTGAAGTACATGCTAAAAAAAACGAGTCACGGTCAACATTTTTTGAAATTTCCGTGTGTAATGATCAGGCACAATGAATTAGCATAGAATTAATTTCTAAGAAACGATGTGCATGAAACAATAGAAGAGTGCTGAATATCGAACCCTAATTCATAAATCCTAATCTGTGACGTTTGAAGTACATGCAAAAAAATCCGAGTCACGGTCAACATTTTTTGAATTTTCCGTGTGTAATGATCAGGCACAATGAATTAGAATAGAATTAATTTCTTAGAAACGGTGTGCAGGAAACAATAGAAGAGTGTTTAAAATCAAACCCTAAGTCATAAATCCTAATTTGTTACGTTTGAAGTACATGCTAAAAAATCCGAGTCACGGTCAACATTTTTTGAAATTTCCGTGTGTAATGATTAGGCACAATGAATTAGAATAGAATTAATTTCTTAGAAACGGTGTGCAGGAAACAATAGAAGAGTGCTGAAAATTGAACCCTAATTCATAACTCCTAATCTGTGACGTTTGAAGTACATGCAAAAAAATCCGAGTCACGGTCAACATTTTTTGAAATTACCGTGTGTAATGATCAGGCACAATGAATTAGAATAGAATTAATTTCTAAGAAACGGTGTGCAGGAAACAATAGAAGAGTGCTTAAAATCGAACCCTAATTCATAAATCCTAATCTGTTACGTTTGAAGTACATGCAAAAAAATCCGAGTCACGGTCAACATTTTTTGAAATTTCCGTGTGTAATGATCAGGCACAATGAATTAGAATAGAATTAATTTCTAAGAAACGGTGTGCATGAAACAATAGAAGAGTGCTGAAAATCGAACACTAATTCATAAATCCTAATTTGTGACGTTTGATGTACATGCTAAAAAATCCGAGTCACGGTGAACAATTTTTTAAATTTTCGTGTGTAATGATCAGGCACAATGAATTACAATTGAATTAATTTTTAACAAACGGTGTGCATGAAACAATAGAAGAGTGCTGAATATCGAACCCTAATTCATAAATCCTAATCTGTGACGTTTGAAGTACATGCTAAAAAATCCGAATCACGGTCAACATTTTTTTAAATTTCCGTGTGTAATGATCAGGCACAATGAATTAGAATAGAATTAATTTCTAAGAAACGGTGTGCATGAAACAATAGAAGAGTGCTGAAAATCGAACACTAATTCATAAATCCTAATCTGTGACGTTTGAAGTACATGCTAAAAAATCCGAGTCACGGTCAACATTTTTTGAAATTTCCGTGTGTAATGATCAGGCACAATGAATTAGAATAGAATTAATTTCTAAGAAACGGTGTGCAGGAAACAATAGAAGAGTGCTTAAAATCAAACCCTAATTCATAAATCCTAATCTGTTACGTTTGAAGTACATGCAAAAAAATCCGAGTCACCGTCAACATTTTTTTAAATTTCCGTGTGTAATGATCAGGCACAATGAATTAGAATAGAATTAATTTCTTAGAAACGGTGTGCAGGAAACAATAGAAGAGTGCTGAAAATTGAACCCTAATTCATAACTCCTAATCTGTGAGGTTTGAAGTACATGCAAAAAAATCCGAGTCACGGTCAACATTTTTTGAAATTTCCGTGTGTAATGATCAGGCACAATGAATTAGAATAGAATTAATTTCTTAGAAACGGTGTGCAGGAAACAATAGAAGAGTGCTGAAAATTGAACCCTAATTCATAAATCCTAATCTGTGACGTTTGAAGTACATGCAAAAAAATCCGAGTCACGGTCAACATTTTTTGAAATTTCCGTGTGTAATGATCAGGCACAATGAATTAGAATAGAATTAATTTCTTAGAAACGGTGTGCAGGAAACAATAGAAGAGTGCTGAAAATTGAACCCTAATTCATAAATCCTAATCTGTGACGTTTGAAGTACTTGCTAAAAAATCCGAGTCACGGTCAACATTTTTTGAATTTTCCGTGTGTAATGATCAGGCACAATGAATTAGAATAGAATTAATTTCTTAGGAACGGTGTGCAGGAAACAATAGAAGAGTGCTGAAAATTGAACCCTAATTCATAAATCCTAATCTGTGACGTTTGAAGTACATGCTAAAAAATCCAAGTCACGGTCAACATTTTTTGAATTTTCGGTTTGTAATGATCAGCCACAAAGAATTAGAATAGAATTAATTTCTAAGAAACGGTGTGCATGAAACAATAGAAGAGTGCTGAAAATTAAACCCTAATTTATTAATCCTAATCTGTAACGTTTGAAGTACATGCAAAAAAATCCGATTCACGGTCAACATTTTTTGAAATTTCCGTGTGTAATGATTAGGCACAATGAATTAGAATAGAATTAATTTCTTAGAAACGGTGTGCAGGAAACAATAGAAGAGTGCTTAAAATCGAACCCTAATTCATAAATCCTAATCTGTTACGTTTGAAGTACATGCAAAAAAATCCGAGTCACGGTCAACATTTTTTGAAATTTCCGTGTGTAATGATCAGGCACAATGAATTAGAATAGAATTAATTTCTTAGAAACGGTGTGCAGGAAACAATAGAAGAGTGCTTAAAATCAAACTCTAAGTCATTAATCCTAATGTGTTACGTTTGAAGTACATGCTAAAAAATTCGACTCACGGTCAACATTTTTTGAAATTTCCGTGTGTAATGATCAGGCACAATGAATTAGAAGAGAATTAATTTCTTAGAAACGGTGTGCAGGAAACAATAGAAGAGTGCTTAAAATAAAACCCTAAGTCATAAATCCTAATTTGTTACGTTTGAAGTACATGCTAAAAAATCCGAGTCACGGTAAACATTTTTTGAAATTTCCGTGTGTAATGATCAGGCACAATGAATTAGAATAGAATTAATTTCTTAGAAACGGTGTGCAGGAAACAATAGAAGAGTGCTGAAAATTGAACCCTAATTCATAAATCCTAATCTGTGACGTTTGAAGTACTTGCTAAAAAATCCGAGTCACGGTCAACATTTTTTGAATTTTCCGTGTGTAATGATCAGGCACAATGAATTAGAATAGAATTAATTTCTTAGGAACGGTGTGCAGGAAACAATAGAAGAGTGCTGAAAATTGAACCCTAATTCATAAATCCTAATCTGTGACGTTTGAAGTACATGCTAAAAAATCCGAGTCACGTTCAACATTTTTTGAAATTTCCGTGTGTAATGATTAGGCACAATGAATTAGAATAGAATTAATTTCTTAGAAACGGTGTGCAGGAAACAATAGAAGAGTGCTTAAAATCAAACTCTAAGTCATAAATCCTAATTTGTTACATTTGAAGTACATGCAAAAAAATCCGAGTCACGGTCAACATTTTTTGAAATTTCCGTGTGTAATGATCAGGCACAATGAATTAGAATAGAATTAATTTCTTAGAAACGGTGTGCAGGAAACAATAGAAGAGTGCTGAAAATGGAACCCTAATTCATAAATCCTAATCTGTGACGTTTGAAGTACATACTAAAAAATCCGAGTCACGGTCAACATTTTTTGAATTTTCCGTGTGTAATGATCAGGCACAATGAATTAGAATAGAATTAATTTCTTAGAAACGGTGTGCAGGAAACAATAGAAGAGTGCTTAAAATCAAACCCTAAGTCATAAATCCTAATTTGTTACGTTTGAAGTACATGCTAAAAAATCCGAGTCACGGTCAACATTTTTTGAAATTTCCGTGTGTAATGATTAGGCACAATGAATTAGAATAGAATTAATTTCTAAGAAACGGTGTGCAGGAAACAATAGAAGAGTGCTTAAAATCGAACCCTAATTCATAAATCCTAATCTGTTACGTTTGAAGTACATGCAAAAAAATCCGAGTCACGGTCAACATTTTTTGAAATTTTCGTGTGTAATGATCAGGCACAATGAATTAGAATAGAATTAATTTCTTAGAAACGGTGTGCAGGAAACAATAGAAGAGTGCTTAAAATCAAACTCTAAGTCATAAATCCTAATTTGTTACGTTTGAAGTACATGCTAAAAAATCCGAGTCACGGTCAACATTTTTTGAAATTTCCGTGTGTAATGATCAGGCACAATGAATTAGAATAGAATTAATTTCTTAGAAACGGTGTGCAGGAAACAATAGAAGAGTGCTGAAAATTGAACCCTAATTCATAAATCCTAATCTGTGACGTTTGAAGTACTTGCTAAAAAATCCGAGTCACGGTCAACATTTTTTGAATTTTCCGTGTGTAATGATCAGGCACAATGAATTAGAATAGAATTAATTTCTTAGGAACGGTGTGCAGGAAACAATAGAAGAGTGCTGAAAATTGAACCCTAATTCATAAATCCTAATCTGTGACGTTTGAAGTACATGCTAAAAAATCCGAGTCACGGTCAACATTTTTTGAAATTTCCGTGTGTAATGATCAGGCACAATGAATTAGAATAGAATTAATTTCTAACAAACGGTGTGCAGGAAACAATAGAAGAGTGCTTAAAATCAAACCCTAAGTCATAAATCCTAATTTGTTACGTTTGAAATACATGCTAAAAAATCCGAGTCACGGTCAACATTTTTTGAAATTTCCGTGTGTAATGATCAGGCACAATGAATTAGAATAGAATTAATTTCTAAGAAACGGTGTGCAGGAAACAATAGAAGAGTGCTTAAAATCGAACCCTAATTCATAAATCCTAATCTGTTACGTTTGAAGTACATGCAAAAAAATCCGAGTCACGGTCAACATTTTTTGAAATTTCCTTGTGTAATGATCAGGCACAATGAATTAGAATAGAATTAATTTCTTAGAAACGGTGTGCAGGAAACAATAGAAGAGTGCTTAAAATCAAACCCTAAGTCATAAATCCTAATTTGTTATGTTTGAAGTACATGCTAAAAAATCCGAGTCACGGTCAACATTTTTTGAATTTTCCGTGTGTAATGATGAGGCACAATGAATTAGAATAGAATTAATTTCTTAGAAACGGTGTGCAGGAAACAATAGAAGAGTGCTTAAAATCAAACCCTAAGTCATAAATCCTAATTTGTTACGTTTGAAGTACATGCTAAAAAATCCGAGTCACGGTCAACATTTTTTGAAATTTCCGTGTGTAATGATCAGGCACAATGAATTAGAATATTATTAATTTCTAAGAAACGGTGTGCAGGAAACAATAGAAGAGTGCTTAAAATCGAACCCTAATTCATAAATCCTAATCTATTACGTTTGAAGTACATGCAAAAAAATCCGAGTCACGGTCAACATTTTTTGAAATTTCCTTGTGTAATGATCAGGCACAATGAATTAGAATAGAATTAATTTCTTAGAAACGGTGTGCAGGAAACAATAGAAGAGTGCTTAAAATCAAACCCTAAGTCATAAATCCTAATTTGTTACGTTTGAAGTACATGCTAAAAAATCCGAGTCACGGTCAACATTTTTTGAAATTTCCGTGTGTAATGATCAGGCACAATGAATTAGAATAGAATTAATTTCTAAGAAACGGTGTGCAGGAAACAATAGAAGAGTGCTTAAAATCGAACCCTAATTCATAAATCCTAATCTGTTACGTTTGAAGTACATGCAAAAAAATCCGAGTCACGGTCAACATTTTTTTAAATTTCCGTGTGTAATGATCAGGCACAATGAATTAGAATAGAATTAATTTCTTAGAAACGGTGTGCAGGAAACAATAGAAGAGTGCTTAAAATCAAACTCTAAGTCATAAATCCTAATTTGTTACGTTTGAAGTACATGCTAAAAAATCCGAGTCACGGTCAACATTTTTTGAAATTTCCGTGTGTAATGATTAGGCACAATGAATTAGAATAGAATTAATTTCTAAGAAACGGTGTGCAGGAAACAATAGAAGAGTGCTTAAAATCGAACCCTAATTCATAAATCCTAATCTGTTACGTTTGAAGTACATGCAAAAAAATCCGAGTCACGGTCAACATTTTTTGAAATTTTCGTGTGTAATGATCAGGCACAATGAATTAGAATAGAATTAATTTCTTAGAAACGGTGTGCAGGAAACAATAGAAGAGTGCTTAAAATCAAACTCTAAGTCATAAATCCTAATTTGTTACGTTTGAAGTACATGCTAAAAAATCCGAGTCACGGTCAACATTTTTTGAAATTTCCGTGTGTAATGATTAGGCACAATGAATTAGAATAGAATTAATTTCTAAGAAACGGTGTGCAGGAAACAATAGAAGAGTGCTTAAAATCGAACCCTAATTCATAAATCCTAATCTGTTACGTTTGAAGTACATGCAAAAAAATCCGAGTCACGGTCAACATTTTTTGAAATTTCCGTGTGTAATGATCAGGCACAATGAATTAGAATAGAATTAATTTCTTAGAAACGGTGTGCAGGAAACAATAGAAGAGTGCTGAAAATTGAACCCTAATTCATAAATCCTAATCTGTGACGTTTGAAGTACTTGCTAAAAAATCCGAGTCACGGTCAACATTTTTTGAATTTTCCGTGTGTAATGATCAGGCACAATGAATTAGAATAGAATTAATTTCTTAGGAACGGTGTGCAGGAAACAATAGAAGAGTGCTGAAAATTGAACCCTAATTCATAAATCCTAATCTGTGACGTTTGAAGTACATGCTAAAAAATCCGAGTCACGGTCAACATTTTTTTAAATTTCCGTGTGTAATGATCAGGCACAATGAATTAGAATAGAATTAATTTCTAACAAACGGTGTGCAGGAAACAATAGAAGAGTGCTTAAAATCAAACCCTAAGTCATAAATCCTAATTTGTTACGTTTGAAGTACATGCTAAAAAATCCGAGTCACGGTCAACATTTTTTGAAATTTCCGTGTGTAATGATCAGGCACAATGAATTAGAATAGAATTAATTTCTAAGAAACGGTGTGCAGGAAACAATAGAAGAGTGCTTAAAATCGAACCCTAATTCATAAATCCTAATCTGTTACGTTTGAAGTACATGCAAAAAAATCCGAGTCACGGTCAACATTTTTTGAAATTTCCTTGTGTAATGATCAGGCACAATGAATTAGAATAGAATTAATTTCTTAGAAACGGTGTGCAGGAAACAATAGAAGAGTGCTTAAAATCAAACCCTAAGTCATAAATCCTAATTTGTTACGTTTGAAGTACATGCTAAAAAATCCGAGTCACGGTCAACATTTTTTGAAATTTCCGTGTGTAATGATCAGGCACAATGAATTAGAATAGAATTAATTTCTTAGAAACGGTGTGCAGGAAACAATAGAAGAGTGCTGAAAATTGAACCCTAATTCATAAATCCTAATCTGTGACGTTTGAAGTACTTGCTAAAAAATCCGAGTCACGGAAAACATTTTTTGAATTTTCCGTGTGTAATGATCAGGCACAATGAATTAGAATAGAATTAATTTCTTAGGAACGGTGTGCAGGAAACAATAGAAGAGTGCTGAAAATTGAACCCTAATTCATAAATCCTAATCTGTGACGTTTGAAGTACATGCTAAAAAATCCAAGTCACGGTCAACATTTTTTGAATTTTCGGTGTGTAATGATCAGCCACAAAGAATTAGAATAGAATTATTTTCTAAGAAACGGTGTGCATGAAACAATAGAAGAGTGCTGAAAATTGAACCCTAATTCATAAATCCTAATCTGTAACGTTTGAAGTACATGCAAAAAAATCCGAGTCACGGTCAACATTTTTTGAAATTTCCGTGTGTAATGATTAGGCACAATGAATTAGAATAGAATTAATTTCTTAGAAACGGTGTGCAGGAAACAATAGAAGAGTGCTTAAAATCAAACTCTAAGTCATAAATCCTAATTTGTTACGTTTGAAGTACATGCTAAAAAATCCGAGTCACGGTCAACATTTTTTGAAATTTCCGTGTGTAATGATCAGGCACAATGAATTAGAATAGAATTAATTTCTTAGAAACGGTGTGCAGGAAACAATAGAAGAGTGCTGAAAATTGAACCCTAATTCATAAATCCTAATCTGTGACGTTTGAAGTACATGCTAAAAAATCCGAGTCACGGTCAACATTTTTTGAATTTTCCGTGTGTAATGATCAGGCACAATGAATTAGAATAGAATTAATTTCTTAGAAACGGTGTGCAGGAAACAATAGAAGAGTGCTTAAAATCAAACCCTAAGTCATAAATCCTAATTTGTTACGTTTGAAGTACATGCTAAAAAATCCGAGTCACGGTCAACATTTTTTGAAATTTCCGTGTGTAATGATTAGGCACAATGAATTAGAATAGAATTAATTTCTAAGAAACGGTGTGCAGGAAACAATAGAAGAGTGCTTAAAATCGAACCCTAATTCATAAATCCTAATCTGTTACGTTTGAAGTACATGCAAAAAAATCCGAGTCACGGTCAACATTTTTTGAAATTTCCGTGTGTAATGATCAGGCACAATGAATTAGAATAGAATTAATTTCTTAGAAACGGTGTGCAGGAAACAATAGAAGAGTGCTTAAAATCAAACTCTAAGTCATAAATCCTAATTTGTTATGTTTGAAGTACATGCTAAAAAATCCGAGTCACGGTCAACATTTTTTGAATTTTCCGTGTGTAATGATCAGGCACAATGAATTAGAATAGAATTAATTTCTTAGAAACGGTGTGCAGGAAACAATAGAAGAGTGCTTAAAATCAAACCCTAAGTCATAAATCCTAATTTGTTACGTTTGAAGTACATGCTAAAAAATCCGAGTCACGGTCAACATTTTTTGAAATTTCCGTGTGTAATGATCAGGCACAATGAATTAGAATATTATTAATTTCTAAGAAACGGTGTGCAGGAAACAATAGAAGAGTGCTTAAAATCGAACCCTAATTCATAAATCCTAATCTATTACGTTTGAAGTACATGCAAAAAAATCCGAGTCACGGTCAACATTTTTTGAAATTTCCTTGTGTAATGATCAGGCACAATGAATTAGAATAGAATTAATTTCTTAGAAACGGTGTGCAGGAAACAATAGAAGAGTGCTTAAAATCAAACTCTAAGTCATAAATCCTAATTTGTTACGTTTGAAGTACATGCTAAAAAATCCGAGTCACGGTCAACATTTTTTGAAATTTCCGTGTGTAATGATTAGGCACAATGAATTAGAATAGAATTAATTTCTAAGAAACGGTGTGCAGGAAACAATAGAAGAGTGCTTAAAATCGAACCCTAATTCATAAATCCTAATATGTTACGTTTGAAGTACATGCAAAAAAATCCGAGTCACGGTCAACATTTTTTGAAATTTCCGTGTGTAATGATTAGGCACAATGAATTAGAATAGAATTAATTTCTAAGAAACGGTGTGCAGGAAACAATAGAAGAGTGCTTAAAATCGAACCCTAATTCATAAATCCTAATCTGTTACGTTTGAAGTACATGCAAAAAAATCCGAGTCACGGTCAACATTTTTTGAAATTTCCGTGTGTAATGATCAGGCACAATGAATTAGAATAGAATTAATTTCTTAGAAACGGTGTGCAGGAAACTATAGAAGAGTGCTTAAAATCAAACTCTAAGTCATAAATCCTAATTTGTTATGTTTGAAGTACATGCTAAAAAATCCGAGACACGGTCAACATTTTTTGAATTTTCCGTGTGTAATGATCAGGCACAATGAATTAGAATAGAATTAATTTCTTAGAAACGGTGTGCAGGAAACAATAGAAGAGTGCTGAAAATTGAACCCTAATTCATAAATCCTAATCTGTGACGTTTGAAGTACATGCTAAAAAATCCGAGTCACGGTCAACATTTTTTGAATTTTCCGTGTGTAATGATCAGGCACAATGAATTAGAATAGAATTAATTTCTTAGAAACGGTGTGCAGGAAACAATAGAAGAGTGCTTAAAATCAAACCCTAAGTCATAAATCCTAATTTGTTACGTTTGAAGTACATGCTAAAAAATCCGAGTCACGGTCAACATTTTTTGAAATTTCCGTGTGTAATGATTAGGCACAATGAATTAGAATAGAATTAATTTCTAAGAAACGGTGTGCAGGAAACAATAGAAGAGTGCTTAAAATCGAACCCTAATTCATAAATCCTAATCTGTTACGTTTGAAGTACATGCAAAAAAATCCGAGTCACGGTCAACATTTTTTGAAATTTCCGTGTGTAATGATCAGGCACAATGAATTAGAATAGAATTAATTTCTAAGAAACGGTGTGCAGGAAACAATAGAACAGTGCTTAAAATCGAACCCTAATTCATAAATCCTAATCTGTTACGTTTGAAGTACATGCAAAAAAATCCGAGTCACGGTCAACATTTTTTGAAATTTCCTTGTGTAATGATCAGGCACAATGAATTAGAATAGAATTAATTTCTTAGAAACGGTGTGCAGGAAACAATAGAAGAGTGCTTAAAATCAAACCCTAAGTCATAAATCCTAATTTGTTACGTTTGAAGTACATGCTAAAAAATCCGAGTCACGGTCAACATTTTTTGAAATTTCCGTGTGTAATGATCAGGCACAATGAATTAGAATAGAATTAATTTCTTAGAAACGGTGTGCAGGAAACAATAGAAGAGTGCTGAAAATTGAACCCTAATTCATAAATCCTAATCTGTGACGTTTGAAGTACTTGCTAAAAAATCCGAGTCACGGTCAACATTTTTTGAATTTTCCGTGTGTAATGATCAGGCACAATGAATTAGAATAGAATTAATTTCTTAGGAACGGTGTGCAGGAAACAATAGAAGAGTGCTGAAAATTGAACCCTAATTCATAAATCCTAATCTGTGACGTTTGAAGTACATGCTAAAAAATCCAAGTCACGGTCAACATTTTTTGAATTTTCGGTGTGTAATGATCAGCCACAAAGAATTAGAATAGAATTATTTTCTAAGAAACGGTGTGCATGAAACAATAGAAGAGTGCTGAAAATTGAACCCTAATTCATAAATCCTAATCTGTAACGTTTGAAGTACATGCAAAAAAATCCGAGTCACGGTCAACATTTTTTGAAATTTCCGTGTGTAATGATTAGGCACAATGAATTAGAATAGAATTAATTTCTTAGAAACGGTGTGCAGGAAACAATAGAAGAGTGCTTAAAATCAAACTCTAAGTCATAAATCCTAATTTGTTACGTTTGAAGTACATGCTAAAAAATCCGAGTCACGGTCAACATTTTTTGAAATTTCCGTGTGTAATGATCAGGCACAATGAATTAGAATAGAATTAATTTCTTAGAAACGGTGTGCAGGAAACAATAGAAGAGTGCTGAAAATTGAACCCTAATTCATAAATCCTAATCTGTGACGTTTGAAGTACATGCTAAAAAATCCGAGTCACGGTCAACATTTTTTGAATTTTCCGTGTGTAATGATCAGGCACAATGAATTAAAATAGAATTAATTTCTTAGAAACGGTGTGCAGGAAACAATAGAAGAGTGCTTAAAATCAAACCCTAAGTCATAAATCCTAATTTGTTACGTTTGAAGTACATGCTAAAAAATCCGAGTCACGGTCAACATTTTTTGAAATTTCCGTGTGTAATGATTAGGCACAATGAATTAGAATAGAATTAATTTCTAAGAAACGGTGTGCAGGAAACAATAGAAGAGTGCTTAAAATCGAACCCTAATTCATAAATCCTAATCTGTTACGTTTGAAGTACATGCAAAAAAATCCGAGTCACGGTCAACATTTTTTGAAATTTCCGTGTGTAATGATCAGGCACAATGAATTAGAATAGAATTAATTTCTTAGAAACGGTGTGCAGGAAACAATAGAAGAGTGCTTAAAATCAAACTCTAAGTCATAAATCCTAATTTGTTATGTTTGAAGTACATGCTAAAAAATCCGAGTCACGGTCAACATTTTTTGAATTTTCCGTGTGTAATGATCAGGCACAATGAATTAGAATAGAATTAATTTCTTAGAAACGGTGTGCAGGAAACAATAGAAGAGTGCTTAAAATCAAACCCTAAGTCATAAATCCTAATTTGTTACGTTTGAAGTACATGCTAAAAAATCCGAGTCACGGTCAACATTTTTTGAAATTTCCGTGTGTAATGATCAGGCACAATGAATTAGAATATTATTAATTTCTAAGAAACGGTGTGCAGGAAACAATAGAAGAGTGCTTAAAATCGAACCCTAATTCATAAATCCTAATCTATTACGTTTGAAGTACATGCAAAAAAATCCGAGTCACGGTCAACATTTTTTGAAATTTCCTTGTGTAATGATCAGGCACAAAGAATTAGAATAGAATTAATTTCTTAGAAACGGTGTGCAGGAAACAATAGAAGAGTGCTTAAAATCAAACTCTAAGTCATAAATCCTAATTTGTTACGTTTGAAGTACATGCTAAAAAATCCGAGTCACGGTCAACATTTTTTGAAATTTCCGTGTGTAATGATTAGGCACAATGAATTAGAATAGAATTAATTTCTAAGAAACGGTGTGCAGGAAACAATAGAAGAGTGCTTAAAATCGAACCCTAATTCATAAATCCTAATATGTTACGTTTGAAGTACATGCAAAAAAATCCGAGTCACGGTCAACATTTTTTGAAATTTCCGTGTGTAATGATTAGGCACAATGAATTAGAATAGAATTAATTTCTAAGAAACGGTGTGCAGGAAACAATAGAAGAGTGCTTAAAATCGAACCCTAATTCATAAATCCTAATCTGTTACGTTTGAAGTACATGCAAAAAAATCCGAGTCACGGTCAACATTTTTTGAAATTTCCGTGTGTAATGATCAGGCACAATGAATTAGAATAGAATTAATTTCTTAGAAACGGTGTGCAGGAAACAATAGAAGAGTGCTTAAAATCAAACTCTAAGTCATAAATCCTAATTTGTTATGTTTGAAGTACATGCTAAAAAATCCGAGTCACGGTCAACATTTTTTGAATTTTCCGTGTGTAATGATAAGGCACAATGAATTAGAATAGAATTAATTTCTTAGAAACGGTGTGCAGGAAACAATAGAAGAGTGCTGAAAATTGAACCCTAATTCATAAATCCTAATCTGTGACGTTTGAAGTACTTGCTAAAAAATCCGAGTCACGGTCAACATTTTTTGAATTTTCCGTGTGTAATGATCAGGCACAATGAATTAGAATAGAATTAATTTCTTAGGAACGGTGTGCACGAAACAATAGAAGAGTGCTGAAAATTGAACCCTAATTCATAAATCCTAATCTGTGACGTTTGAAGTACATGCTAAAAAATCCAAGTCACGGTCAACATTTTTTGAATTTTCGGTGTGTAATGATCAGCCACAAAGAATTAGAATAGAATTATTTTCTAAGAAACGGTGTGCATGAAACAATAGAAGAGTGCTGAAAATTGAACCCTAATTCATAAATCCTAATCTGTAACGTTTGAAGTACATGCAAAAAAATCCGAGTCACGGTCAACATTTTTTGAAATTTCCGTGTGTAATGATTAGGCACAATGAATTAGAATAGAATTAATTTCTTAGAAACGGTGTGCAGGAAACAATAGAAGAGTGCTTAAAATCAAACTCTAAGTCATAAATCCTAATTTGTTACGTTTGAAGTACATGCTAAAAAATCCGAGTCACGGTCAACATTTTTTGAAATTTCCGTGTGTAATGATCAGGCACAATGAATTAGAATAGAATTAATTTCTTAGAAACGGTGTGCAGGAAACAATAGAAGAGTGCTGAAAATTGAACCCTAATTCATAAATCCTAATCTGTGACGTTTGAAGTACATGCTAAAAAATCCGAGTCACGGTCAACATTTTTTGAATTTTCCGTGTGTAATGATCAGGCACAATGAATTAGAATAGAATTAATTTCTTAGAAACGGTGTGCAGGAAACAATAGAAGAGTGCTTAAAATCAAACCCTAAGTCATAAATCCTAATTTGTTACGTTTGAAGTACATGCTAAAAAATCCGAGTCACGGTCAACATTTTTTGAAATTTCCGTGTGTAATGATTAGGCACAATGAATTAGAATAGAATTAATTTCTAAGAAACGGTGTGCAGGAAACAATAGAAGAGTGCTTAAAATCGAACCCTAATTCATAAATCCTAATCTGTTACGTTTGAAGTACATGCAAAAAAATCCGAGTCACGGTCAACATTTTTTGAAATTTCCGTGTGTAATGATCAGGCACAATGAATTAGAATAGAATTAATTTCTTAGAAACGGTGTGCAGGAAACAATAGAAGAGTGCTTAAAATCAAACTCTAAGTCATAAATCCTAATTTGTTATGTTTGAAGTACATGCTAAAAAATCCGAGTCACGGTCAACATTTTTTGAATTTTCCGTGTGTAATGATCAGGCACAATGAATTAGAATAGAATTAATTTCTTAGAAACGGTGTGCAGGAAACAATAGAAGAGTGCTTAAAATCAAACCCTAAGTCATAAATCCTAATTTGTTACGTTTGAAGTACATGCTAAAAAATCCGAGTCACGGTCAACATTTTTTGAAATTTCCGTGTGTAATGATCAGGCACAATGAATTAGAATATTTTTAATTTCTAAGAAACGGTGTGCAGGAAACAATAGAAGAGTGCTTAAAATCGAACCCTAATTCATAAATCCTAATCTATTACGTTTGAAGTACATGCAAAAAAATCCGAGTCACGGTCAACATTTTTTGAAATTTCCTTGTGTAATGATCAGGCACAATGAATTAGAATAGAATTAATTTCTTAGAAACGGTGTGCAGGAAACAATAGAAGAGTGCTTAAAATCAAACTCTAAGTCATAAATCCTAATTTGTTACGTTTGAAGTACATGCTAAAAAATCCGAGTCACGGTCAACATTTTTTGAAATTTCCGTGTGTAATGATTAGGCACAATGAATTAGAATAGAATTAATTTCTAAGAAACGGTGTGCAGGAAACAATAGAAGAGTGCTTAAAATCGAACCCTAATTCATAAATCCTAATATGTTACGTTTGAAGTACATGCAAAAAAATCCGAGTCACGGTCAACATTTTTTGAAATTTCCGTGTGTAATGATTAGGCACAATGAATTAGAATAGAATTAATTTCTAAGAAACGGTGTGCAGGAAACAATAGAAGAGTGCTTAAAATCGAACCCTAATTCATAAATCCTAATCTGTTACGTTTGAAGTACATGCAAAAAAATCCGAGTCACGGTCAACATTTTTTGAAATTTCCGTGTGTAATGATCAGGCACAATGAATTAGAATAGAATTAATTTCTTAGAAACGGTGTGCAGGAAACAATAGAAGAGTGCTTAAAATCAAACTCTAAGTCATAAATCCTAATTTGTTATGTTTGAAGTACATGCTAAAAAATCCGAGTCACGGTCAACATTTTTTGAATTTTCCGTGTGTAATGATCAGGCACAATGAATTAGAATAGAATTAATTTCTTAGAAACGGTGTGCAGGAAACAATAGAAGAGTGCTGAAAATTGAACCCTAATTCATAAATCCTAATCTGTGACGTTTGAAGTACATGCTAAAAAATCCGAGTCACGGTCAACATTTTTTGAATTTTCCGTGTGTAATGATCAGGCACAATGAATTAGAATAGAATTAATTTCTTAGAAACGGTGTGCAGGAAACAATAGAAGAGTGCTTAAAATCAAACCCTAAGTCATAAATCCTAATTTGTTACGTTTGAAGTACATGCTAAAAAATTCCGAGTCACGGTCAACATTTTTTGAAATTTCCGTGTGTAATGATTAGGCACAATGAATTAGAATAGAATTAATTTCTAAGAAACGGTGTGCAGGAAACAATAGAAGAGTGCTTAAAATCGAACCCTAATTCATAAATCCTAATCTGTTACGTTTGAAGTACATGCAAAAAAATCCGAGTCACGGTCAACATTTTTTGAAATTTCCGTGTGTAATGATCAGGCACAATGAATTAGAATAGAATTAATTTCTTAGAAACGGTGTGCAGGAAACAATAGAAGAGTGCTTAAAATCAAACTCTAAGTCATAAATCCTAATTTGTTACGTTTGAAGTACATGCAAAAAAATCCGAGTCACGGTCAACATTTTTTGAAATTTCCTTGTGTAATGATCAGGCACAATGAATTAGAATAGAATTAATTTCTTAGAAACGGTGTGCAGGAAACAATAGAAGAGTGCTTAAAATCAAACTCTAAGTCATAAATCCTAATTTGTTACGTTTGAAGTACATGCTAAAAAATCCGAGTCACGGTCAACATTTTTTGAAATTTCCGTGTGTAATGATTAGGCACAATGAATTAGAATAGAATTAATTTCTAAGAAACGGTGTGCAGGAAACAATAGAAGAGTGCTTAAAATCGAACCCTAATTCATAAATCCTAATATGTTACGTTTGAAGTACATGCAAAAAAATCCGAGTCACGGTCAACATTTTTTGAAATTTCCGTGTGTAATGATCAGGCACAATGAATTAGAATAGAATTAATTTCTTAGAAACGGTGTGCAGGAAACAATAGAAGAGTGCTTAAAATCAAACTCTAAGTCATAAATCCTAATTTGTTACGTTTGAAGTACATGCAAAAAAATCCGAGTCACGGTCAACATTTTTTGAAATTTCCTTGTGTAATGATCAGGCACAATGAATTAGAATAGAATTAATTTCTTAGAAACGGTGTGCAGGAAACAATAGAAGAGTGCTTAAAATCAAACTCTAAGTCATAAATCCTAATTTGTTACGTTTGAAGTACATGCTAAAAAATCCGAGTCACGGTCAACATTTTTTGAAATTTCCGTGTGTAATGATTAGGCACAATGAATTAGAATAGAATTAATTTCTAAGAAACGGTGTGCAGGAAACAATAGAAGAGTGCTTAAAATCGAACCCTAATTCATAAATCCTAATATGTTACGTTTGAAGTACATGCAAAAAAATCCGAGTCACGGTCAACATTTTTTGAAATTTCCGTGTGTAATGATCAGGCACAATGAATTAGAATAGAATTAATTTCTTAGAAACGGTGTGCAGGAAACAATAGAAGAGTGCTTAAAATCAAACTCTAAGTCATAAATCCTAATTTGTTACGTTTGAAGTACATGCTAAAAAATCCGAGTCACGGTCAACATTTTTTGAAATTTCCGTGTGTAATGATCAGGCACAATGAATTAGAATAGAATTAATTTCTTAGAAACGGTGTGCAGGAAACAATAGAAGAATGCTGAAAATTGAACCCTAATTCATAAATCCTAATCTGTGACGTTTGAAGTACTTGCTAAAAAATCCGAGTCACGGTCAACATTTTTTGAATTTTCCGTGTGTAATGATCAGGCACAATGAATTAGAATAGAATTAATTTCTTAGGAACGGTAAGCAGGAAACAATAGAAGAGTGCTGAAAATTGAACCATTATTCATAAATCCTAATCTGTGACGTTTGAAGTACATGCTAAAAAATCCGAGTCACGGTCAACATTTTTTGAATTTTCGGTGTGTAATGATCAGCCACAAAGAATTAGAATAGAATTAATTTCTAAGAAACGGTGTGCATGAAACAATAGAAGAGTGCTGAAAATTGAACCCTAATTCATAAATCCTAATCTGTAACGTTTGAAGTACATGCAAAAAAATCCGAGTCACGGTCAACATTTTTTGAAATTTCCGTGTGTAATGATTAGGCACAATGAATTAGAATAGAATTAATTTCTTAGAAACGGTGTGCAGGAAACAATAGAAGAGTGCTTAAAATCAAACTCTAAGTCATAAATCCTAATTTGTTACGTTTGAAGTACATGCTAAAAAATCCGAGTCACGGTCAACATTTTTTGAAATTTCCGTGTGTAATGATCAGGCACAATGAATTAGAATAGAATTAATTTCTTAGAAACGGTGTGCAGGAAACAATAGAAGAGTGCTGAAAATTGAACCCTAATTCATAAATCCTAATCTGTGACGTTTGAAGTACATGCTAAAAAATCCGAGTCACGGTCAACATTTTTTGAATTTTCCGTGTGTAATGATCAGGCACAATGAATTAGAATAGAATTAATTTCTTAGAAACGGTGTGCAGGAAACAATAGAAGAGTGCTTAAAATCAAACCCTAAGTCATAAATCCTAATTTGTTACGTTTGAAGTACATGCTAAAAAATCCGAGTCACGGTCAACATTTTTTGAAATTTCCGTGTATAATGATTAGGCACAATGAATTAGAATAGAATTAATTTCTAAGAAACGGTGTGCAGGAAACAATAGAAGAGTGCTTAAAATCGAACCCTAATTCATAAATCCTAATCTGTTACGTTTGAAGTACATGCAAAAAAATCCGAGTCACGGTCAACATTTTTTGAAATTTCCGTGTGTAATGATCAGGCACAATGAATTAGAATAGAATTAATTTCTTAGAAACGGTGTGCATGAAACAATAGAAGAGTGCTTAAAATTGAACCCTAATTCATAAATCCTAATCTGTAACGTTTGAAGTACATGCAAAAAAATCCGAGTCACGGTCAACATTTTTTTAAATTTCCGTGTGTAATGATTAGGCACAATGAATTAGAATAGAATTAATTTCTTAGAAACGGTGTGCAGGAAACAATAGAAGAGTGCTTAAAATCAAACTCTAAGTCATAAATCCTAATTTGTTACGTTTGAAGTACATGCTAAAAAATCCGAGTCACGGTCAACATTTTTTGAAATTTCCGTGTGTAATGATCAGGCACAATGAATTAGAATAGAATTAATTTCTTAGAAACGGTGTGCAGGAAACAATAGAAGAGTGCTTAAAATCAAACTCTAAGTCATAAATCCTAATTTGTTACGTTTGAAGTACATGCTAAAAAATCCGAGTCACGGTCAACATTTTTTGAAATTTCCGTGTGTAATGATCAGGCAAAATGAATTAGAATAGAATTAATTTCTTAGAAACGGTGTGCAGGAAACAATAGAAGAGTGCTGAAAATTGAACCCTAATTCATAACTTCTAATCTGTGACGTTTGAAGTACATGCTAAAAAATCCGTGTCACGGTCAACATTTTTTGAATTTTCCGTGTGTAATGATCAGGCACAATGAATTAGAATAGAATTAATTTCTTAGAAACGGTGTGCAGGAAACAATAGAAGAGTGCTTAAAATCAAACCCTAAGTCATAAATCCTAATTTGTTACGTTTGAAGTACATGCTAAAAAATCCGAGTCACGGTCAACATTTTTTGAAATTTCCGTGTATAATGATTAGGCACAATGAATTAGAATAGAATTAATTTCTAAGAAACGGTGTGCAGGAAACAATAGAAGAGTGCTTAAAATCGAACCCTAATTCATAAATCCTAATCTGTTACGTTTGAAGTACATGCAAAAAAATCCGAGTCACGGTCAACATTTTTTGAAATTTCCGTGTGTAATGATCAGGCACAATGAATTAGAATAGAATTAATTTCTTAGAAACGGTGTGCATGAAACAATAGAAGAGTGCTTAAAATTGAACCCTAATTCATAAATCCTAATCTGTAACGTTTGAAGTACATGCAAAAAAATCCGAGTCACGGTCAACATTTTTTTAAATTTCCGTGTGTAATGATTAGGCACAATGAATTAGAATAGAATTAATTTCTTAGAAACGGTGTGCAGGAAACAATAGAAGAGTGCTTAAAATCAAACTCTAAGTCATAAATCCTAATTTGTTACGTTTGAAGTACATGCTAAAAAATCCGAGTCACGGTCAACATTTTTTGAAATTTCCGTGTGTAATGATCAGGCAAAATGAATTAGAATAGAATTAATTTCTTAGAAACGGTGTGCAGGAAACAATAGAAGAGTGCTGAAAATTGAACCCTAATTCATAACTTCTAATCTGTGACGTTTGAAGTACATGCTAAAAAATCCGTGTCACGGTCAACATTTTTTGAATTTTCCGTGTGTAATGATCAGGCACAATGAATTAGAATAGAATTAATTTCTTAGAAACGGTGTGCAGGAAACAATAGAAGAGTGCTTAAAATCAAACCCTAAGTCATAAATCCTAATTTGTTACGTTTGAAGTACATGCTAAAAAATCCGAGTCACGGTCAACATTTTTTGAAATTTCCGTGTATAATGATTAGGCACAATGAATTAGAATAGAATTAATTTCTAAGAAACGGTGTGCAGGAAACAATAGAAGAGTGCTTAAAATCGAACCCTAATTCATAAATCCTAATCTGTTACGTTTGAAGTACATGCAAAAAAATCCGAGTCACGGTCAACATTTTTTGAAATTTCCGTGTGTAATGATCAGGCACAATGAATTAGAATAGAATTAATTTCTTAGAAACGGTGTGCATGAAACAATAGAAGAGTGCTTAAAATTGAACCCTAATTCATAAATCCTAATCTGTAACGTTTGAAGTACATGCAAAAAAATCCGAGTCACGGTCAACATTTTTTTAAATTTCCGTGTGTAATGATTAGGCACAATGAATTAGAATAGAATTAATTTCTTAGAAACGGTGTGCAGGAAACAATAGAAGAGTGCTTAAAATCAAACTCTAAGTCATAAATCCTAATTTGTTACGTTTGAAGTACATGCAAAAAAATCCGAGTCACGGTCAACATTTTTTGAAATTTCCGTGTGTAATGATCAGGCACAATGAATTAGAATAGAATTAATTTCTTAGAAACGGTGTGCATGAAACAATAGAAGAGTGCTTAAAATCAAACTCTAAGTCATAAATCCTTATTTGTTACGTTTGAAGTACATGCTAAAAAATCCGAGTCACGGTCAACATTTTTTGAAATTTCCGTGTGTAATGATCAGGCACAATGAATTAGAATAGAATTAATTTCTTAGAAACGGTGTGCAGGAAACAATAGAAGAGTGCTGAAAATTGAACCCTAATTCATAACTCCTAATCTGTGACGTTTGAAGTACATGCTAAAAAATCCGAGTCACGGTCAACATTTTTTGAAATTTCCGTGTGTAATGATCAGGCACAATGAATTAGAATAGAATTAATTTCTTAGAAACAGTGTGCAGGAAACAATAGAAGAGTGCTGAAAATTGAACCCTAATTCATAACTCCTAATCTGTGACGTTTGAAGTACATGCTAAAAAATCCGAGTCACGGTCAACATTTTTTGAAATTTCCGTGTGTAATGATCAGGCACAATGAATTAGAATAGAATTAATTTCTTAGAAACGGTGTGCAGGAAACAATAGAAGAGTGCTGAAAATTGAACCCTAATTCATAAATCCTAATCTGTGACGTTTGAAGTACATGCTAAAAAATCCAAGTCACGGTCAACATTTTTTGAATTTTCGGTGTGTAATGATCAGCCACAAAGAATTAGAATAGAATTAATTTCTAAGAAACGGTGTGCATGAAACAATAGAAGAGTGCTGAAAATTGAACCCTAATTCATAAATCCTAATCTGTAACGTTTGAAGTACATGCAAAAAAATCCGAGTCACGGTCAACATTTTTTTAAATTTCCGTGTGTAATGATTAGGCACAATGAATTAGAATAGAATTAATTTCTTAGAAACGGTGTGCAGGAAACAATAGAAGAGTGCTTAAAATCAAACTCTAAGTCATAAATCCTAATTTGTTACGTTTGAAGTACATGCTAAAAAATCCGAGTCACGGTCAACATTTTTTGAAATTTCCGTGTGTAATGATCAGGCACAATGAATTAGAATAGAATTAATTTCTTAGAAACGGTGTGCAGGAAACAATAGAAGAGTGCTTAAAATCAAACTCTAAGTCATAAATCCTAATTTGTTACGTTTGAAGTACATGCTAAAAAATCCGAGTCACGGTCAACATTTTTTGAAATTTCCGTGTGTAATGATCAGGCAAAATGAATTAGAATAGAATTAATTTCTTAGAAACGGTGTGCAGGAAACAATAGAAGAGTGCTGAAAATTGAACCCTAATTCATAACTTCTAATCTGTGACGTTTGAAGTACATGCTAAAAAATCCGTGTCACGGTCAACATTTTTTGAATTTTCGGTGTGTATTGATCAGCCGCAAACAATTAGAATAGAATTAATTTCTAAGAAACGGTGTGCATGAAACAATAGAAGAGTGCTGAAAATTGAACCCTAATTCATAAATCCTAATCTGTGACGTTTGAAGTACATGCTAAAAAATCCAAGTCACGGTCAACATTTTTTGAATTTTCGGTGTGTAATGATCAGCCACAAAGAATTAGAATAGAATTAATTTCTAAGAAACGGTGTGCATGAAACAATAGAAGAGTGCTGAAAATTGAACCCTAATTCATAAATCCTAATCTGTAACGTTTGAAGTACATGCAAAAAAATCCGAGTCACGGTCAACATTTTTTTAAATTTCCGTGTGTAATGATTAGGCACAATGAATTAGAATAGAATTAATTTCTTAGAAACGGTGTGCAGGAAACAATACAAGAGTGCTTAAAATCAAACTCTAAGTCATAAATCCTAATTTGTTACGTTTGAAGTACATGCTAAAAAATCCGAGTCACGGTCAACATTTTTTGAAATTTCCGTGTGTAATGATTAGGCACAATGAATTAGAATAGAATTAATTTCTAAGAAACGGTGTGCAGGAAACAATAGAAGAGTGCTTAAAATCGAACCCTAATTCATAAATCCTAATATGTTACGTTTGAAGTACATGCAAAAAAATCCGAGTCACGGTCAACATTTTTTGAAATTTCCGTGTGTAATGATTAGGCACAATGAATTAGAATAGAATTAATTTCTAAGAAACGGTGTGCAGGAAACAATAGAAGAGTGCTTAAAATCGAACCCTAATTCATAAATCCTAATCTGTTACGTTTGAAGTACATGCAAAAAAATCCGAGTCACGGTCAACATTTTTTGAAATTTCCGTGTGTAATGATCAGGCACAATGAATTAGAATAGAATTAATTTCTTAGAAACGGTGTGCAGGAAACAATAGAAGAGTGCTTAAAATCAAACTCTAAGTCATAAATCCTAATTTGTTATGTTTGAAGTACATGCTAAAAAATCCGAGTCACGGTCAACATTTTTTGAATTTTCCGTGTGTAATGATCAGGCACAATGAATTAGAATAGAATTAATTTCTTAGAAACGGTGTGCAGGAAACAATAGAAGAGTGCTGAAAATTGAACCCTAATTCATAAATCCTAATCTGTGACGTTTGAAGTACATGCTAAAAAATCCGAGTCACGGTCAACATTTTTTGAATTTTCCGTGTGTAATGATCAGGCACAATGAATTAGAATAGAATTAATTTCTTAGAAACGGTGTGCAGGAAACAATAGAAGAGTGCTTAAAATCAAACCCTAAGTCATAAATCCTAATTTGTTACGTTTGAAGTACATGCTAAAAAATCCGAGTCACGGTCAACATTTTTTGAAATTTCCGTGTGTAATGATTAGGCACAATGAATTAGAATAGAATTAATTTCTAAGAAACGGTGTGCAGGAAACAATAGAAGAGTGCTTAAAATCGAACCCTAATTCATAAATCCTAATCTGTTACGTTTGAAGTACATGCAAAAAAATCCGAGTCACGGTCAACATTTTTTGAAATTTCCGTGTGTAATGATAAGGCACAATGAATTAGAATAGAATTAATTTCTTAGAAACGGTGTGCAGGAAACAATAGAAGAGTGCTTAAAATCAAACTCTAAGTCATAAATCCTAATTTGTTATGTTTGAAGTACATGCTAAAAAATCCGAGTCACGGTCAACATTTTTTGAATTTTCCGTGTGTAATGATCAGGCACAATGAATTAGAATAGAATTAATTTCTTAGAAACGGTGTGCAGGAAACAATAGAAGAGTGCTTAAAATCAAACCCTAAGTCATAAATCCTAATTTGTTACGTTTGAAGTACATGCTAAAAAATCCGAGTCACGGTCAACATTTTTTGAAATTTCCGTGTGTAATGATCAGGCACAATGAATTAGAATATTATTAATTTCTAAGAAACGGTGTGCAGGAAACAATAGAAGAGTGCTTAAAATCGAACCCTAATTCATAAATCCTAATCTATTACGTTTGAAGTACATGCAAAAAAATCCGAGTCACGGTCAACATTTTTTGAAATTTCCTTGTGTAATGATCAGGCACAATGAATTAGAATAGAATTAATTTCTTAGAAACGGTGTGCAGGAAACAATAGAAGAGTGCTTAAAATCAAACTCTAAGTCATAAATCCTAATTTGTTACGTTTGAAGTACATGCTAAAAAATCCGAGTCACGGTCAACATTTTTTGAAATTTCCGTGTGTAATGATTAGGCACAATGAATTAGAATAGAATTAATTTCTAAGAAACGGTGTGCAGGAAACAATAGAAGAGTGCTTAAAATCGAACCCTAATTCATAAATCCTAATATGTTACGTTTGAAGTACATGCAAAAAAATCCGAGTCACGGTCAACATTTTTTGAAATTTCCGTGTGTAATGATTAGGCACAATGAATTAGAATAGAATTAATTTCTAAGAAACGGTGTGCAGGAAACAATAGAAGAGTGCTTAAAATCGAACCCTAATTCATAAATCCTAATCTGTTACGTTTGAAGTACATGCAAAAAAATCCGAGTCACGGTCAACATTTTTTGAAATTTCCGTGTGTAATGATCAGGCACAATGAATTAGAATAGAATTAATTTCTTAGAAACGGTGTGCAGGAAACAATAGAAGAGTGCTTAAAATCAAACTCTAAGTCATAAATCCTAATTTGTTATGTTTGAAGTACATGCTAAAAAATCCGAGTCACGGTCAACATTTTTTGAATTTTCCGTGTGTAATGATCAGGCACAATGAATTAGAATAGAATTAATTTCTTAGAAACGGTGTGCAGGAAACAATAGAAGAGTGCTTAAAATCAAACCCTAAGTCATAAATCCTAATTTGTTACGTTTGAAGTACATGCTAAAAAATCCGAGTCACGGTCAACATTTTTTGAAATTTCCGTGTGTAATGATCAGGCACAATGAATTAGAATATTATTAATTTCTAAGAAACGGTGTGCAGGAAACAATAGAAGAGTGCTTAAAATCGAACCCTAATTCATAAATCCTAATCTATTACGTTTGAAGTACATGCAAAAAAATCCGAGTCACGGTCAACATTTTTTGAAATTTCCTTGTGTAATGATCAGGCACAATGAATTAGAATAGAATTAATTTCTTAGAAACGGTGTGCAGGAAACAATAGAAGAGTGCTTAAAATCAAACTCTAAGTCATAAATCCTAATTTGTTACGTTTGAAGTACATGCTAAAAAATCCGAGTCACGGTCAACATTTTTTGAAATTTCCGTGTGTAATGATTAGGCACAATGAATTAGAATAGAATTAATTTCTAAGAAACGGTGTGCAGGAAACAATAGAAGAGTGCTTAAAATCGAACCCTAATTCATAAATCCTAATATGTTACGTTTGAAGTACATGCAAAAAAATCCGAGTCACGGTCAACATTTTTTGAAATTTCCGTGTGTAATGATCAGGCACAATGAATTAGAATAGAATTAATTTCTTAGAAACGGTGTGCAGGAAACAATAGAAGAGTGCTTAAAATCAAACTCTAAGTCATAAATCCTAATTTGTTACGTTTGAAGTACATGCTAAAAAATCCGAGTCACGGTCAACATTTTTTGAAATTTCCGTGTGTAATGATCAGGCACAATGAACTAGAATAGAATTAATTTCTTAGAAACGGTGTGCAGGAAACAATAGAAGAATGCTGAAAATTGAACCCTAATTCATAAATCCTAATCTGTGACGTTTGAAGTACTTGCTAAAAAATCCGAGTCACGGTCAACATTTTTTGAATTTTCCGTGTGTAATGATCAGGCACAATGAATTAGAATAGAATTAATTTCTTAGGAACGGTAAGCAGGAAACAATAGAAGAGTGCTGAAAATTGAACCATTATTCATAAATCCTAATCTGTGACGTTTGAAGTACATGCTAAAAAATCCAAGTCACGGTCAACATTTTTTGAATTTTCGGTGTGTAATGATCAGCCACAAAGAATTAGAATAGAATTAATTTCTAAGAAACGGTGTGCATGAAACAATAGAAGAGTGCTGAAAATTGAACCCTAATTCATAAATCCTAATCTGTAACGTTTGAAGTACATGCAAAAAAATCCGAGTCACGGTCAACATTTTTTGAAATTTCCGTGTGTAATGATTAGGCACAATGAATTAGAATAGAATTAATTTCTTAGAAACGGTGTGCAGGAAACAATAGAAGAGTGCTTAAAATCAAACTCTAAGTCATAAATCCTAATTTGTTACGTTTGAAGTACATGCTAAAAAATCCGAGTCACGGTCAACATTTTTTGAAATTTCCGTGTGTAATGATCAGGCACAATGAATTAGAATAGAATTAATTTCTTAGAAACGGTGTGCAGGAAACAATAGAAGAGTGCTGAAAATTGAACCCTAATTCATAAATCCTAATCTGTGACGTTTGAAGTACATGCTAAAAAATCCGAGTCACGGTCAACATTTTTTGAATTTTCCGTGTGTAATGATCAGGCACAATGAATTAGAATAGAATTAATTTCTTAGAAACGGTGTGCAGGAAACAATAGAAGAGTGCTTAAAATCAAACCCTAAGTCATAAATCCTAATTTGTTACGTTTGAAGTACATGCTAAAAAATCCGAGTCACGGTCAACATTTTTTGAAATTTCCGTGTATAATGATTAGGCACAATGAATTAGAATAGAATTAATTTCTAAGAAACGGTGTGCAGGAAACAATAGAAGAGTGCTTAAAATCGAACCCTAATTCATAAATCCTAATCTGTTACGTTTGAAGTACATGCAAAAAAATCCGAGTCACGGTCAACATTTTTTGAAATTTCCGTGTGTAATGATCAGGCACAATGAATTAGAATAGAATTAATTTCTTAGAAACGGTGTGCATGAAACAATAGAAGAGTGCTTAAAATCAAACTCTAAGTCATAAATCCTAATTTGTTACGTTTGAAGTACATGCTAAAAAATCCGAGTCACGGTCAACATTTTTTGAAATTTCCGTGTGTAATGATCAGGCACAATGAATTAGAATAGAATTAATTTCTTAGAAACGGTGTGCAGGAAACAATAGAAGAGTGCTGAAAATTGAACCCTAATTCATAACTCCTAATCTGTGACGTTTGAAGTACATGCTAAAAAATCCGAGTCACGGTCAACATTTTTTGAAATTTCCGTGTGTAATGATCAGGCACAATGAATTAGAATAGAATTAATTTCTTAGAAACAGTGTGCAGGAAACAATAGAAGAGTGCTGAAAATTGAACCCTAATTCATAACTCCTAATCTGTGACGTTTGAAGTACATGCTAAAAAATCCGAGTCACGGTCAACATTTTTTGAAATTTCCGTGTGTAATGATCAGGCACAATGAATTAGAATAGAATTAATTTCTTAGAAACGGTGTGCAGGAAACAATAGAAGAGTGCTGAAAATTGAACCCTAATTCATAAATCCTAATCTGTGACGTTTGAAGTACATGCTAAAAAATCCAAGTCACGGTCAACATTTTTTGAATTTTCGGTGTGTAATGATCAGCCACAAAGAATTAGAATAGAATTAATTTCTAAGAAACGGTGTGCATGAAACAATAGAAGAGTGCTGAAAATTGAACCCTAATTCATAAATCCTAATCTGTAACGTTTGAAGTACATGCAAAAAAATCCGAGTCACGGTCAACATTTTTTTAAATTTCCGTGTGTAATGATTAGGCACAATGAATTAGAATAGAATTAATTTCTTAGAAACGGTGTGCAGGAAACAATAGAAGAGTGCTTAAAATCAAACTCTAAGTCATAAATCCTAATTTGTTACGTTTGAAGTACATGCTAAAAAATCCGAGTCACGGTCAACATTTTTTGAAATTTCCGTGTGTAATGATCAGGCACAATGAATTAGAATAGAATTAATTTCTTAGAAACGGTGTGCAGGAAACAATAGAAGAGTGCTTAAAATCAAACTCTAAGTCATAAATCCTAATTTGTTACGTTTGAAGTACATGCTAAAAAATCCGAGTCACGGTCAACATTTTTTGAAATTTCCGTGTGTAATGATCAGGCAAAATGAATTAGAATAGAATTAATTTCTTAGAAACGGTGTGCAGGAAACAATAGAAGAGTGCTGAAAATTGAACCCTAATTCATAACTTCTAATCTGTGACGTTTGAAGTACATGCTAAAAAATCCGAGTCACGGTCAACATTTTTTGAAATTTCCGTGTGTAATGATCAGGCACAATGAATTAGAATAGAATTAATTTCTTAGAAACGGTGTGCAGGAAACAATAGAAGAGTGCTGAAAATTGAACCCTAATT
Source organism: Cucurbita pepo subsp. pepo (assembly GCF_057944985.1). Classification (NCBI taxonomy): domain Eukaryota; kingdom Viridiplantae; phylum Streptophyta; class Magnoliopsida; order Cucurbitales; family Cucurbitaceae; genus Cucurbita; species Cucurbita pepo. The sequence goes on along the minus strand of NC_141816.1, from coordinate 4,606,877 downwards.
CATAACTCCTAATCTGTGACGTTTGAAGTACATGCTAAAAAATCCGAGTCACGGTCAACATTTTTTGAAATTTCCGTGTGTAATGATCAGGCACAATGAATTAGAATAGAATTAATTTCTAAGAAACGGTGTGCAGGAAACAATAGAAGAGTGCTTAAAATCAAACCCTAATTCATAAATCCTAATCTGTTACGTTTGAAGTACATGCAAAAAAATCCGAGTCACCGTCAACATTTTTTTAAATTTCCGTGTGTAATGATGAGGCACAATGAATTAGAATAGAATTAATTTCTTAGAAACGGTGTGCAGGAAACAATAGAAGAGTGCTTAAAATCAAACTCTAAGTCATAAATCCTAATTTGTTACGTTTGAAGTACATGCTAAAAAATCCGAGTCACGGTCAACATTTTTTGAAATTTCCGTGTGTAATGATCAGGCACAATGAATTAGAATAGAATTAATTTCTTAGAAACGGTGTGCAGGAAACAATAGAAGAGTGCTGAAAATCAAACTCTAAGTCATAAATCCTAATTTGTTACGTTTGAAGTACATGCTAAAAAATCCGAGTCACGGTCAACATTTTTTGAAATTTCCGTGTGTAATGATCAGGCACAATGAATTAGAATAGAATTAATTTCTTAGAAACGGTGTGCAGGAAACAATAGAAGAGTGCTGAAAATTGAACCCTAATTCATAACTCCTAATCTGTGACGTTTGAAGTACATGCTAAAAAATCCGAGTCACGGTCAACATTTTTTGAATTTTCCGTGTGTAATGATCAGGCACAATGAATTAGAATAGAATTAATTTCTTAGAAACGGTGTGCAGGAAACAATAGAAGAGTGCTTAAAATCAAACCCTAAGTCATAAATCCTAATTTGTTACGTTTGAAGTACATGCTAAAAAATCCGAGTCACGGTCAACATTTTTTGAAATTTCCGTGTGTAATGATCAGGCACAATGAATTAGAATAGAATTAATTTCTAAGAAACGGTGTGCAGGAAACAATAGAAGAGTGCTGAAAATCGAACCCTAATTCATAAATCCTAATCTGTTACGTTTGAAGTACATGCAAAAAAATCCGAGTGACGGTCAACATTTTTTGAAATTTCCTTGTGTAATGATCAGGCACAATGAATTAGAATAGAATTAATTTCTTAGAAACGGTGTGCAGGAAACAATAGAAGAGTGCTTAAAATCAAACTCTAAGTCATAAATCCTAATTTGTTACGTTTGAAGTACATGCTAAAAAATCCGAGTCACGGTCAACATTTTTTGAAATTTCCGTGTGTAATGATTAGGCACAATGAATTAGAATAGAATTAATTTCTAAGAAACGGTGTGCAGGAAACAATAGAAGAGTGCTTAAAATCGAACCCTAATTCATAAATCCTAATCTGTTACGTTTGAAGTACATGCAAAAAAATCCCAGTCACGGTCAACATTTTTTGAAATTTCCGTGTGTAATGATCAGGCACAATGAATTAGAATAGAATTAATTTCTAAGAAACGGTGTGCATGAAACAATAGAAGAGTGCAGAAAATTGAACCCTAATTCATAAATCTTAATCTGTGACGTTTGAAGTACATGCTAAAAAATCCGAGTCACGGTCAACATTTTTTGAATTTTCCGTGTGTAATGATCAGGCACAATGAATTAGAATAGAATTAATTTCTTAGAAACGGTGTGCAGGAAACAATAGAAGAGTGCTTAAAATCAAACCCTAAGTCATAAATCCTAATTTGTTACGTTTGAAATACATGCTAAAAAATCCGAGTCACGGTCAACATTTTTTGAAATTTCCGTGTGTAATGATCAGGCACAATGAATTAGAATAGAATTAATTTCTAAGAAACGGTGTGCAGGAAACAATAGAAGAGTGCTGAAAATCGAACCCTAATTCATAAATCCTAATCTGTTACGTTTGAAGTACATGCAAAAAAATCCGAGTGACGGTCAACATTTTTTGAAATTTCCTTGTGTAATGATCAGGCACAATGAATTAGAATAGAATTAATTTCTTAGAAACGGTGTGCAGGAAACAATAGAAGAGTGCTTAAAATCAAACTCTAAGTCATAAATCCTAATTTGTTACGTTTGAAGTACATGCTAAAAAATCCGAGTCACGGTCAACATTTTTTGAAATTTCCGTGTGTAATGATTAGGCACAATGAATTAGAATAGAATTAATTTCTAAGAAACGGTGTGCAGGAAACAATAGAAGAGTGCTTAAAATCGAACCCTAATTCATAAATCCTAATCTGTTACGTTTGAAGTACATGCAAAAAAATCCCAGTCACGGTCAACATTTTTTGAAATTTCCGTGTGTAATGATCAGGCACAATGAATTAGAATAGAATTAATTTCTTAGAAACGGTGTGCAGGAAACAATAGAAGAGTGCTGAAAATTGAACCCTAATTCATAACTCCTAATCTGTGACGTTTGAAGTACATGCTAAAAAATCCGAGTCACGGTCAACATTTTTTGAAATTTCCGTGTGTAATGATCAGGCACAATGAATTAGAATAGTATTAATTTCTAAGAAACGGTGTGCAGGAAACAATAGAAGAGTGCTTAAAATCAAACCCTAATTCATAAATCCTAATCTGTTACGTTTGAAGTACATGCAAAAAAATCCGAGTTACCGTCAACATTTTTTGAAATTTCCGTGTGTAATGATCAGGCACAATGAATTAGAATAGAATTAATTTCTTAGAAACGGTGTGCAGGAAACAATAGAAGAGTGCTTAAAATCAAACTCTAAGTCATAAATCCTAATTTGTTACGTTTGAAGTACATGCTAAAAAATCCGAGTCACGGTCAACATTTTTTAAATTTTCCGTGTGTAACGATCAGGCACAATGAATTAGAATAGAATTAATTTCTTAGGAACGGTGTGCAGGAAACAATAGAAGAGTGCTGAAAATTGAACCCTAATTCATAAATCCTAATCTGTGACGTTTGAAGTACATGCTAAAAAATCCAAGTCACGGTCAACATTTTTTGAATTTTCGGTGTGTAATGATCAGCCACAAAGAATTAGAATAGAATTAATTTCTAAGAAACGGTGTGCATGAAACAATAGAAGAGTGCTGAAAATTGAACCCTAATTCATAAATCCTAATCTGTTACGTTTGAAGTACATACAAAAAAATCCGAGTCACGGTCAACATTTTTTGAAATTTCCTTGTGTAATGATCAGGCACAATGAATTAGAATAGAATTAATTTCTTAGAAACGGTGTGCAGGAAACAATAGAAGAGTGCTTAAAATCAAACTCTAAGTCATAAATCCTAATTTGTTACGTTTGAAGTACATGCTAAAAAATCCGAGTCACGGTCAACATTTTTTGAAATTTCCGTGTGTAATGATTAGGCACAATGAATTAGAATAGAATTAATTTCTAAGAAACGGTGTGCAGGAAACAATAGAAGAGTGCTTAAAATCGAATCCTAATTCATAAATCCTAATCTGTTACGTTTGAAGTACATGCAAAAAAATCCGAGTCACGGTCAACATTTTTTGAAATTTCCGTGTGTAATGATCAGGCACAATGAATTAGAATAGAATTAATTTCTTAGAAACGGTGTGCAGGAAACAATAGAAGAGTGCTTAAAATTGAACCCTAATTCATAACTCCTAATCTGTGACGTTTGAAGTACATGCTAAAAAATCCGAGTCAAGGTCTACATTTTTTGAAATTTCCGTGTGTAATGATCAGGCACAATGAATTAGAATAGAATTAATTTCTAAGAAACGGTGTGCAGGAAACAATAGAAGAGTGCTTAAAATCAAACCCTAATTCATAAATCCTAATCTGTTACGTTTGAAGTACATGCAAAAAAATCCGAGTCACGGTCAACATTTTTTGAAATTTCCGTGTGTAATGATCAGGCACAATGAATTAGAATAGAATTAATTTCTTAGAAACGGTGTGCAGGAAACAAAAGAAGAGTGCTTAAAATCAAACTCTAAGTCATAAATCCTAATTTGTTACGTTTGAAGTACATGCTAAAAAATCCGAGTCACGGTCAACATTTTTTGAAATTTCCGTGTGTAATGATCAGGCACAATGAATTAGAATAGAATTAATTTCTTAGAAACGGTGTGCAGGAAACAATAGAAGAGTGCTTAAAATAAAACCCTAAGTCATAAATCCTAATTTGTTACGTTTGAAGTACATGCTAAAAAATCCGAGTCACGGTAAACATTTTTTGAAATTTCCGTGTGTAATGATCAGGCACAATGAATTAGAATAGAATTAATTTCTTAGAAACGGTGTGCAGGAAACAATAGAAGAGTGCTGAAAATTGAACCCTAATTCATAAATCCTAATCTGTGACGTTTGAAGTACTTGCTAAAAAATCCAAGTCACGGTCAACATTTTTTAAATTTTCCGTGTGTAACGATCAGGCACAATGAATTAGAATAGAATTAATTTCTTAGGAACGGTGTGCAGGAAACAATAGAAGAGTGCTGAAAATTGAACCCTAATTCATAAATCCTAATCTGTGACGTTTGAAGTACATGCTAAAAAATCCAAGTCACGGTCAACATTTTTTGAATTTTCGGTGTGTAATGATCAGCCACAAAGAATTAGAATAGAATTAATTTCTAAGAAACGGTGTGCATGAAACAATAGAAGAGTGCTGAAAATTGAACCCTAATTCATAAATCCTAATCTGTAACGTTTGAAGTACATGCAAAAAAATCCGAGTCACGGTCAACATTTTTTGAAATTTCCGTGTGTAATGATCAGGCACAATGAATTAGAATAGAATTAATTTCTTAGAAACGGTGTGCAGGAAACAATAGAAGAGTGCTTAAAATCAAACTCTAAGTCATAAATCCTAATTTGTTACGTTTGAAGTACATGCTAAAAAATCCGAGTCACGGTCAACATTTTTTGAAATTTCCGTGTGTAATGATCAGGCACAATGAATTAGAATAGAATTAATTTCTTAGAAACGGTGTGCAGGAAACAATAGAAGAGTGCTGAAAATTGAACCCTAATTCATAACTCCTAATCTGTGACGTTTGAAGTACATGCTAAAAAATCCGAGTCACGGTCAACATTTTTTGAAATTTCCGTGTGTAATGATCAGGCACAATGAATTAGAATAGAATTAATTTCTTAGAAACGGTGTGCAGGAAACAATAGAAGAGTGCTGAAAATTGAACCCTAATTCATAACTCCTAATCTGTGACGTTTGAAGTACATGCTAAAAAATCCGAGTCACGGTCAACATTTTTTGAAATTTCCGTGTGTAATAATCAGGCACAATGAATTAGAATAGAATTAATTTCTTAGAAACGGTGTGCAGGAAACAATAGAAGAGTGCTGAAAATTGAACCCTAATTCATAAATCCTAATCTGTGACGTTTGAAGTACATGCTAAAAAATCCAAGTCACGGTCAACATTTTTTGAATTTTCGGTGTGTAATGATCAGCCACAAAGAATTAGAATAGAATTAATTTCTAAGAAACGGTGTGCATGAAACAATAGAAGAGTGCTGAAGATTGAACCCTAATTCATAAATCCTAATCTGTAACGTTTGAAGTACATGCAAAAAAATCCGAGTCACGGTCAACATTTTTTGAAATTTCCGTGTGTAATGATTAGGCACAATGAATTAGAATAGAATTAATTTCTTAGAAACGGTGTGCAGGAAACAATAGAAGAGTGCTTAAAATCAAACTCTAAGTCATAAATCCTAATTTGTTACGTTTGAAGTACATGCTAAAAAATCCGAGTCACGGTCAACATTTTTTGAAATTTCCGTGTGTAATGATCAGGCACAATGAATTAGAATAGAATTAATTTCTTCGAAACGGTGTGCAGGAAACAATAGAAGAGTGCTGAAAATTGAACCCTAATTCATAAATCCTAATCTGTGACGTTTGAAGTACATGCTAAAAAATCCGAGTCACGGTCAACATTTTTTGAATTTTCCGTGTGTAATGATCAGGCACAATGAATTAGAATAGAATTAATTTCTTAGGAACGGTGTGCAGGAAACAATAGAAGAGTGCTGAAAATTGAACCCTAATTCATAAATCCTAATCTGTGACGTTTGAAGTACATGCTAAAAAATCCAAGTCACGGTCAACATTTTTTGAATTTTCGGTGTGTAATGATCAGCCACAAAGAATTAGAATAGAATTAATTTCTAAGAAACGGTGTGCATGAAACAATAGAAGAGTGCTGAAAATTGAACCCTAATTCATAAATCCTAATCTGTAACGTTTGAAGTACATGCAAAAAAATCCGAGTCACGGTCAACATTTTTTGAAATTTCCGTGTGTAATGATCAGGCACAATGAATTAGAATAGAATTAATTTCTTAGAAACGGTGTGCAGGAAACAATAGAAGAGTGCTTAAAATCAAACTCTAAGTCATAAATCCTAATTTGTTACGTTTGAAGTACATGCTAAAAAATCCGAGTCACGGTCAACATTTTTTGAAATTTCCGTGTGTAATGATCAGGCACAATGAATTAGAATAGAATTAATTTCTTAGAAACGGTGTGCAGGAAACAATAGAAGAGTGCTGAAAATTGAACCCTAATTCATAACTCCTAATCTGTGACGTTTGAAGTACATGCTAAAAAATCCGAGTCACGGTCAACATTTTTTGAAATTTCCGTGTGTAATGATCAGGCACAATGAATTAGAATAGAATTAATTTCTTAGAAACGGTGTGCAGGAAACAATAGAATAGTGCTGAAAATTGAACCCTAATTCATAACTCCTAATCTGTGACGTTTGAAGTACATGCTAAAAAATCCGAGTCACGGTCAACATTTTTTGAAATTTCCGTGTGTAATGATCAGGCACAATGAATTAGAATAGAATTAATTTCTTAGAAACGGTGTGCAGGAAACAATAGAAGAGTGCTGAAAATTGAACCCTAATTCATAAATCCTAATCTGTGACGTTTGAAGTACATGCTAAAAAATCCAAGTCACGGTCAACATTTTTTGAATTTTCGGTGTGTAATGATCAGCCACAAAGAATTAGAATAGAATTAATTTCTAAGAAACGGTGTGCATGAAACAATAGAAGAGTGCTGAAGATTGAACCCTAATTCATAAATCCTAATCTGTAACGTTTGAAGTACATGCAAAAAAATCCGAGTCACGGTCAACATTTTTTGAAATTTCCGTGTGTAATGATTAGGCACAATGAATTAGAATAGAATTAATTTCTTAGAAACGGTGTGCAGGAAACAATAGAAGAGTGCTTAAAATCAAACTCTAAGTCATAAATCCTAATTTGTTACGTTTGAAGTACATGCTAAAAAATCCGAGTCACGGTCAACATTTTTTGAAATTTCCGTGTGTAATGATCAGGCACAATGAATTAGAATAGAATTAATTTCTTCGAAACGGTGTGCAGGAAACAATAGAAGAGTGCTGAAAATTGAACCCTAATTCATAAATCCTAATCTGTGACGTTTGAAGTACATGCTAAAAAATCCGAGTCACGGTCAACATTTTTTGAATTTTCCGTGTGTAATGATCAGGCACAATGAATTAGAATAGAATTAATTTCTTAGAAACGGTGTGCAGGAAACAATAGAAGAGTGCTTAAAATCAAACCCTAAGTCATAAATCCTAATTTGTTACGTTTGAAGTACATGCTAAAAAATCCGAGTCACGGTAAACATTTTTTGAAATTTCCGTGTGTAATGATCAGGCACAATGAATTAGAATAGAATTAATTTCTTAGAAACGGTGTGCAGGAAACAATAGAAGAGTGCTGAAAATTGAACCCTAATTCATAACTCCTAATCTGTGACGTTTGAAGTACATGCTAAAAAATCCGAGTCACGGTCAACATTTTTTGAAATTTCCGTGTGTAATGATCAGGCACAATGAATTAGAATAGAATTAATTTCTTAGAAACGGTGTGCAGGAAACAATAGAAGAGTGCTGAAAATTGAACCCTAATTCATAACTCCTAATCTGTGACGTTTGAAGTACATGCTAAAAAATCCGAGTCACGGTCAACATTTTTTGAAATTTCCGTGTGTAATGATCAGGCACAATGAATTAGAATAGAATTAATTTCTTAGAAACGGTGTGCAGGAAACAATAGAAGAGTGCTGAAAATTGAACCCTAATTCATAAATCCTAATCTGTGACGTTTGAAGTACATGCTAAAAAATCCAAGTCACGGTCAACATTTTTTGAATTTTCGGTGTGTAATGATCAGCCACAAAGAATTAGAATAGAATTAATTTCTAAGAAACGGTGTGCATGAAACAATAGAAGAGTGCTGAAGATTGAACCCTAATTCATAAATCCTAATCTGTAACGTTTGAAGTACATGCAAAAAAATCCGAGTCACGGTCAACATTTTTTGAAATTTCCGTGTGTAATGATTAGGCACAATGAATTAGAATAGAATTAATTTCTTAGAAACGGTGTGCAGGAAACAATAGAAGAGTGCTTAAAATCAAACTCTAAGTCATAAATCCTAATTTGTTACGTTTGAAGTACATGCTAAAAAATCCGAGTCACGGTCAACATTTTTTGAAATTTCCGTGTGTAATGATCAGGCACAATGAATTAGAATAGAATTAATTTCTTCGAAACAGTGTGCAGGAAACAATAGAAGAGTGCTGAAAATTGAACCCTAATTCATAAATCCTAATCTGTGACGTTTGAAGTACATGCTAAAAAATCCGAGTCACGGTCAACATTTTTTGAATTTTCCGTGTGTAATGATCAGGCACAATGAATTAGAATAGAATTAATTTCTTAGAAACGGTGTGCAGGAAACAATAGAAGAGTGCTTAAAATCAAACCCTAAGTCATAAATCCTAATTTGTTACGTTTGAAGTACATGCTAAAAAATCCGAGTCACGGTCAACATTTTTTGAAATTTTCGTGTGTAATGATTAGGCACAATGAATTAGAATAGAATTAATTTCTAAGAAACGGTGTGCAGGAAACAATAGAAGAGTGCTTAAAATCGAACCCTAATTCATAAATCTTAATCTGTTACGTTTGAAGTACATGCAAAAAAATCCGAGTCACGGTCAACATTTTTTGAAATTTTCGTGTGTAATGATTAGGCACAATGAATTAGAATAGAATTAATTTCTAAGAAACGGTGTGCAGGAAACAATAGAAGAGTGCTTACAATCGAACCCTAATTCATAAATCTTAATCTGTTACGTTTGAAGTACATGCAAAAAAATCCGAGTCACGGTCAACATTTTTTGAAATTTCCGTGTGTAATGATCAGGCACAATGAATTAGAATAGAATTAATTTCTTAGAAACGGTGTGCAGGAAACAATAGAAGAGTGCTTAAAATCAAACTCTAAGTCATAAATCCTAATTTGTTACGTTTGAAGTACATGCTAAAAAATCCGAGTCACGGTCAACATTTTTTGAAATTTTCGTGTGTAATGATCAGGCACAATGAATTAGAATAGAATTAATTTCTTAGAAACGGTGTGCAGGAAACAATAGAAGAGTGCTGAAAATTGAACCCTAATTCATAACTCCTAATCTGTGACGTTTGAAGTACATGCTAAAAAATCCGAGTCACGGTCAACATTTTTTGAAATTTCCGTGTGTAATGATCAGGCACAATGAATTAGAATAGAATTAATTTCTTAGAAACGGTGTGCAGGAAACAATAGAAGAGTGCTGAAAATTGAACCCTAATTCATAACTCCTAATCTGTGACGTTTGAAGTACATGCTAAAAAATCCGAGTCACGGTCAACATTTTTTGAAATTTCCGTGTGTAATGATCAGGCACAATGAATTAGAATAGAATTAATTTCTTAGAAACGGTGTGCAGGAAACAATAGAAGAGTGCTGAAAATTGAACCCTAATTCATAAATCCTAATCTGTGACGTTTGAAGTACATGCTAAAAAATCCAAGTCACGGTCAACATTTTTTGAATTTTCGGTGTGTAATGATCAGCCACAAAGAATTAGAATAGAATTAATTTCTAAGAAACGGTGTGCATGAAACAATAGAAGAGTGCTGAAGATTGAACCCTAATTCATAAATCCTAATCTGTAACGTTTGAAGTACATGCTAAAAAATCCAAGTCACGGTCAACATTTTTTGAATTTTCGGTGTGTAATGATTAGCCACAAAGAATTAGAATAGAATTAATTTCTTAGAAACGGTGTGCAGGAAACAATAGAAGAGTGCTGAAGATTGAACCCTAATTCATAAATCCTAATCTGTAACGTTTGAAGTACATGCAAAAAAATCCGAGTCACGGTCAACATTTTTTGAAATTTCCGTGTGTAATGATTAGGCACAATGAATTAGAATAGAATTAATTTCTTAGAAACGGTGTGCAGGAAACAATAGAAGAGTGCTTAAAATCAAACTCTAAGTCATAAATCCTAATTTGTTACGTGTGAAGTACATGCTAAAAAATCCGAGTCACGGTCAACATTTTTTGAAATTTCCGTGTGTAATGATCAGGCACAATGAATTAGAATAGAATTAATTTCTTCGAAACAGTGTGCAGGAAACAATAGAAGAGTGCTGAAAATTGAACCCTAATTCATAAATCCTAATCTGTGACGTTTGAAGTACATGCTAAAAAATCCGAGTCACGGTCAACATTTTTTGAATTTTCCGTGTGTAATGATCAGGCACAATGAATTAGAATAGAATTAATTTCTTAGAAACGGTGTGCAGGAAACAATAGAAGAGTGCTTAAAATCAAACCCTAAGTCATAAATCCTAATTTGTTACGTTTGAAGTACATGCTAAAAAATCCGAGTCACGGTCAACATTTTTTGAAATTTTCGTGTGTAATGATTAGGCACAATGAATTAGAATAGAATTAATTTCTAAGAAACGGTGTGCAGGAAACAATAGAAGAGTGCTTAAAATCGAACCCTAATTCATAAATCTTAATCTGTTACGTTTGAAGTACATGCAAAAAAATCCGAGTCACGGTCAACATTTTTTGAAATTTTCGTGTGTAATGATTAGGCACAATGAATTAGAATAGAATTAATTTCTAAGAAACGGTGTGCAGGAAACAATAGAAGAGTGCTTACAATCGAACCCTAATTCATAAATCTTAATCTGTTACGTTTGAAGTACATGCAAAAAAATCCGAGTCACGGTCAACATTTTTTGAAATTTCCGTGTGTAATGATCAGGCACAATGAATTAGAATAGAATTAATTTCTTAGAAACGGTGTGCAGGAAACAATAGAAGAGTGCTTAAAATCAAACTCTAAGTCATAAATCCTAATTTGTTACGTTTGAAGTACATGCTAAAAAATCCGAGTCACGGTCAACATTTTTTGAAATTTCCGTGTGTAATGATCAGGCACAATGAATTAGAATAGAATTAATTTCTTAGAAACGGTGTGCAGGAAACAATAGAAGAGTGCTGAAAATTGAACCCTAATTCATAACTCCTAATCTGTGACGTTTGAAGTACATGCTAAAAAATCCGAGTCACGGTCAACATTTTTTGAAATTTCCGTGTGTAATGATCAGGCACAATGAATTAGAATAGAATTAATTTCTTAGAAACGGTGTGCAGGAAACAATAGAAGAGTGCTGAAAATTGAACCCTAATTCATAACTCCTAATCTGTGACGTTTGAAGTACATGCTAAAAAATCCGAGTCACGGTCAACATTTTTTGAAATTTCCGTGTGTAATGATCAGGCACAATGAATTAGAATAGAATTAATTTCTTAGAAACGGTGTGCAGGAAACAATAGAAGAGTGCTGAAAATTGAACCCTAATTCATAAATCCTAATCTGTGACGTTTGAAGTACATGCTAAAAAATCCAAGTCACGGTCAACATTTTTTGAATTTTCGGTGTGTAATGATCAGCCACAAAGAATTAGAATAGAATTAATTTCTAAGAAACGGTGTGCATGAAACAATAGAAGAGTGCTGAAGATTGAACCCTAATTCATAAATCCTAATCTGTAACGTTTGAAGTACATGCAAAAAAATCCGAGTCACGGTCAACATTTTTTGAAATTTCCGTGTGTAATGATTAGGCACAATGAATTAGAATAGAATTAATTTCTTAGAAACGGTGTGCAGGAAACAATAGAAGAGTGCTTAAAATCAAACTCTAAGTCATAAATCCTAATTTGTTACGTTTGAAGTACATGCTAAAAAATCCGAGTCACGGTCAACATTTTTTGAAATTTCCGTGTGTAATGATCAGGCACAATGAATTAGAATAGAATTAATTTCTTCGAAACAGTGTGCAGGAAACAATAGAAGAGTGCTGAAAATTGAACCCTAATTCATAAATCCTAATCTGTGACGTTTGAAGTACATGCTAAAAAATCCGAGTCACGGTCAACATTTTTTGAATTTTCCGTGTGTAATGATCAGGCACAATGAATTAGAATAGAATTAATTTCTTAGAAACGGTGTGCAGGAAACAATAGAAGAGTGCTTAAAATCAAACCCTAAGTCATAAATCCTAATTTGTTACGTTTGAAGTACATGCTAAAAAATCCGAGTCACGGTCAACATTTTTTGAAATTTTCGTGTGTAATGATTAGGCACAATGAATTAGAATAGAATTAATTTCTAAGAAACGGTGTGCAGGAAACAATAGAAGAGTGCTTAAAATCGAACCCTAATTCATAAATCTTAATCTGTTACGTTTGAAGTACATGCAAAAAAATCCGAGTCACGGTCAACATTTTTTGAAATTTCCGTGTGTAATGATCAGGCACAATGAATTAGAATAGAATTAATTTCTTAGAAACGGTGTGCAGGAAACAATAGAAGAGTGCTTAAAATCAAACTCTAAGTCATAAATCCTAATTTGTTACGTTTGAAGTACATGCTAAAAAATCCGAGTCACGGTCAACATTTTTTGAAATTTCCGTGTGTAATGATCAGGCACAATGAATTAGAATAGAATTAATTTCTTAGAAACGGTGTGCAGGAAACAATAGAAGAGTGCTTACAATCGAACCCTAATTCATAAATCTTAATCTGTTACGTTTGAAGTACATGCAAAAAAATCCGAGTCACGGTCAACATTTTTTGAAATTTCCGTGTGTAATGATCAGGCACAATGAATTAGAATAGAATTAATTTCTTAGAAACGGTGTGCAGGAAACAATAGAAGAGTGCTTAAAATCAAACTCTAAGTCATAAATCCTAATTTGTTACGTTTGAAGTACATGCTAAAAAATCCGAGTCACGGTCAACATTTTTTGAAATTTCCGTGTGTAATGATCAGGCACAATGAATTAGAATAGAATTAATTTCTTAGAAACGGTGTGCAGGAAACAATAGAAGAGTGCTGAAAATTGAACCCTAATTCATAACTCCTAATCTGTGACGTTTGAAGTACATGCTAAAAAATCCGAGTCACGGTCAACATTTTTTGAAATTTCCGTGTGTAATGATCAGGCACAATGAATTAGAATAGAATTAATTTCTTAGAAACGGTGTGCAGGAAACAATAGAAGAGTGCTGAAAATTGAACCCTAATTCATAACTCCTAATCTGTGACGTTTGAAGTACATGCTAAAAAATCCGAGTCACGGTCAACATTTTTTGAAATTTCCGTGTGTAATGATCAGGCACAATGAATTAGAATAGAATTAATTTCTTAGAAACGGTGTGCAGGAAACAATAGAAGAGTGCTGAAAATTGAACCCTAATTCATAAATCCTAATCTGTGACGTTTGAAGTACATGCTAAAAAATCCAAGTCACGGTCAACATTTTTTGAATTTTCGGTGTGTAATGATCAGCCACAAAGAATTAGAATAGAATTAATTTCTAAGAAACGGTGTGCATGAAACAATAGAAGAGTGCTGAAGATTGAACCCTAATTCATAAATCCTAATCTGTAACGTTTGAAGTACATGCAAAAAAATCCGAGTCACGGTCAACATTTTTTGAAATTTCCGTGTGTAATGATTAGGCACAATGAATTAGAATAGAATTAATTTCTTAGAAACGGTGTGCAGGAAACAATAGAAGAGTGCTTAAAATCAAACTCTAAGTCATAAATCCTAATTTGTTACGTTTGAAGTACATGCTAAAAAATCCGAGTCACGGTCAACATTTTTTGAAATTTCCGTGTGTAATGATCAGGCACAATGAATTAGAATAGAATTAATTTCTTCGAAACAGTGTGCAGGAAACAATAGAAGAGTGCTGAAAATTGAACCCTAATTCATAAATCCTAATCTGTGACGTTTGAAGTACATGCTAAAAAATCCGAGTCACGGTCAACATTTTTTGAATTTTCCGTGTGTAATGATCAGGCACAATGAATTAGAATAGAATTAATTTCTTAGAAACGGTGTGCAGGAAACAATAGAAGAGTGCTTAAAATCAAACCCTAAGTCATAAATCCTAATTTGTTACGTTTGAAGTACATGCTAAAAAATCCGAGTCACGGTCAACATTTTTTGAAATTTTCGTGTGTAATGATTAGGCACAATGAATTAGAATAGAATTAATTTCTAAGAAACGGTGTGCAGGAAACAATAGAAGAGTGCTTAAAATCGAACCCTAATTCATAAATCTTAATCTGTTACGTTTGAAGTACATGCAAAAAAATCCGAGTCACGGTCAACATTTTTTGAAATTTCCGTGTGTAATGATCAGGCACAATGAATTAGAATAGAATTAATTTCTTAGAAACGGTGTGCAGGAAACAATAGAAGAGTGCTTAAAATCAAACTCTAAGTCATAAATCCTAATTTGTTACGTTTGAAGTACATGCTAAAAAATCCGAGTCACGGTCAACATTTTTTGAAATTTCCGTGTGTAATGATCAGGCACAATGAATTAGAATAGAATTAATTTCTTAGAAACGGTGTGCAGGAAACAATAGAAGAGTGCTGAAAATTGAACCCTAATTCATAACTCCTAATCTGTGACGTTTGAAGTACATGCTAAAAAATCCGAGTCACGGTCAACATTTTTTGAAATTTCCGTGTGTAATGATCAGGCACAATGAATTAGAATAGAATTAATTTCTTAGAAACGGTGTGCAGGAAACAATAGAAGAGTGCTGAAAATTGAACCCTAATTCATAACTCCTAATCTGTGACGTTTGAAGTACATGCTAAAAAATCCGAGTCACGGTCAACATTTTTTGAAATTTCCGTGTGTAATGATCAGGCACAATGAATTAGAATAGAATTAATTTCTAAGAAACGGTGTGCAGGAAACAATAGAAGAGTGCTTAAAATCAAACCCTAATTCATAAATCCTAATCTGTTACGTTTGAAGTACATGCAAAAAAATCCGAGTCACCGTCAACATTTTTTTAAATTTCCGTATGTAATGATCAGGCACAATGAATTAGAATAGAATTAATTTCTTAGAAACGGTGTGCAGGAAACAATAGAAGAGTGCTTAAAATCAAACTCTAAGTCATAAATCCTAATTTGTTACGATTGAAGTACATGCTAAAAAATCCGAGTCACGGTCAACATTTTTTGAAATTTCCGTGTGTAATGATCAGGCACAATGAATTAGAATAGAATTAAATTCTTAGAAACGGTGTGCAGGAAACAATAGAAGAGTGCTGAAAATTGAACCCTAATTCATAACTCCTAATCTGTGACCTTTGAAGTACATGCTAAAAAATCCGAGTCACGGTCAACATTTTTTGAAATTTCCGTGAGTAATGATCAGGCACAATGAATTAGAATAGAATTAATTTCTTAGAAACGGTGTGCAGGAAACAATAGAAGAGTGCTGAAAATTGAACCCTAATTCATAACTCCTAATCTGTGACGTTTGAAGTACATGCTAAAAAATCCGAGTCACGGTCAACATTTTTTGAATTTTCCGTGTGTAATGATCAGGCACAATGAATTAGAATAGAATTAATTTCTTAGAAACGGTGTGCAGGAAACAATAGAAGAGTGCTTAAAATCAAACTCTAAGTCATAAATCCTAATTTGTTACGTTTGAAGTACATGCTAAAAAATCCGAGTCACGGTCAACATTTTTTGAAATTTCCGTGTGTAATGATTAGGCACAATGAATTAGAATAGAATTAATTTCTAAGAAACGGTGTGCAGGAAACAATAGAAGAGTGCTTAAAATCGAACCCTAATTCATAAATCCTAATCTGTTACGTTTGAAGTACATGCAAAAAAATCCTAGTCACGGTCAACATTTTTTGAAATTTCCGTGTGTAATGATCAGGCACAATGAATTAGAATAGAATTAATTTCTTAGAAACGGTGTGCAGGAAACAATAGAAGAGTGCTGAAAATTGAACCCTAATTCATAACTCCTAATCTGTGACGTTTGAAGTACATGCTAAAAAATCCGAGTCACGGTCAACATTTTTTGAAATTTCCGTGTGTAATGATCAGGTACAATGAATTAGAATAGAATTAATTTCTAAGAAACGGTGTGCAGGAAACAATAGAAGAGTGCTTAAAATCAAACCCTAATTCATAAATCCTAATCTGTTACGTTTGAAGTACATGCAAAAAAATCCGAGTTACCGTCAACATTTTTTGAAATTTCCGTGTGTAATGATCAGGCACAATGAATTAGAATAGAATTAATTTCTTAGAAACGGTGTGCAGGAAACAATAGAAGAGTGCTTAAAATCAAACTCTAAGTCATAAATCCTAATTTGTTACGTTTGAAGTACATGCTAAAAAATCCGAGTCACGGTCAACATTTTTTGAAATTTCCGTGTGTAATGATTAGGCACAATGAATTAGAATAGAATTAATTTCTAAGAAACGGTGTGCAGGAAACAATAGAAGAGTGCTTAAAATCGAACCCTAATTCATAAATCTTAATCTGTTACGTTTGAAGTACATGCAAAAAAATCCGAGTCACGGTCAACATTTTTTGAAATTTCCGTGTGTAATGATCAGGCACAATGAATTAGAATAGAATTAATTTCTTAGAAACGGTGTGCAGGAAACAATAGAAGAGTGCTTAAAATCAAACTCTAAGTCATAAATCCTAATTTGTTACGTTTGAAGTACATGCTAAAAAATCCGAGTCACGGTCAACATTTTTTGAAATTTCCGTGTGTAATGATCAGGCACAATGAATTAGAATAGAATTAATTTCTTAGAAACGGTGTGCAGGAAACAATAGAAGAGTGCTGAAAATTGAACCCTAATTCATAACTCCTAATCTGTGACGTTTGAAGTACATGCTAAAAAATCCGAGTCACGGTCAACATTTTTTGAAATTTCCGTGTGTAATGATCAGGCACAATGAATTAGAATAGAATTAATTTCTTAGAAACGGTGTGCAGGAAACAATAGAAGAGTGCTGAAAATTGAACCCTAATTCATAACTCCTAATCTGTGACGTTTGAAGTACATGCTAAAAAATCCGAGTCACGGTCAACATTTTTTGAAATTTCCGTGTGTAATGATCAGGCACAATGAATTAGAATAGAATTAATTTCTAAGAAACGGTGTGCAGGAAACAATAGAAGAGTGCTTAAAATCAAACCCTAATTCATAAATCCTAATCTGTTACGTTTGAAGTACATGCAAAAAAATCCGAGTCACCGTCAACATTTTTTTAAATTTCCGTGTGTAATGATCAGGCACAATGAATTAGAATAGAATTAATTTCTTAGAAACGGTGTGCAGGAAACAATAGAAGAGTGCTTAAAATCAAACTCTAAGTCATAAATCCTAATTTGTTACGATTGAAGTACATGCTAAAAAATCCGAGTCACGGTCAAAATTTTTTGAAATTTCCGTGTGTAATGATCAGGCACAATGAATTAGAATAGAATTAAATTCTTAGAAACGGTGTGCAGGAAACAATAGAAGAGTGCTGAAAATTGAACCCTAATTCATAACTCCTAATCTGTGACCTTTGAAGTACATGCTAAAAAATCCGAGTCACGGTCAACATTTTTTGAAATTTCCGTGAGTAATGATCAGGCACAATGAATTAGAATAGAATTAATTTCTTAGAAACGGTGTGCAGGAAACAATAGAAGAGTGCTGAAAATTGAACCCTAATTCATAACTCCTAATCTGTGACGTTTGAAGTACATGCTAAAAAATCCGAGTCACGGTCAACATTTTTTGAATTTTCCGTGTGTAATGATCAGGCACAATGAATTAGAATAGAATTAATTTCTTAGAAACGGTGTGCAGGAAACAATAGAAGAGTGCTTAAAATCAAACCCTAAGTCATAAATCCTAATTTGTTACGTTTGAAGTACATGCTAAAAAATCCGAGTCACGGTCAACATTTTTTGAAATTTCCGTGTGTAATGATCAGGCACAATGAATTAGAATAGAATTAATTTCTAAGAAACGGTGTGCAGGAAACAATAGAAGAGTGCTTAAAATCGAACCCTAATTCATAAATCCTAATCTGTTACGTTTGAAGTACATGCAAAAAAATCCGAGTGACGGTCAACATTTTTTGAAATTTCCTTGTGTAATGATCAGGCACAATGAATTAGAATAGAATTAATTTCTTAGAAACGGTGTGCAGGAAACAATAGAAGAGTGCTTAAAATCAAACTCTAAGTCATAAATCCTAATTTGTTACGTTTGAAGTACATGCTAAAAAATCCGAGTCACGGTCAACATTTTTTGAAATTTCCGTGTGTAATGATTAGGCACAATGAATTAGAATAGAATTAATTTCTAAGAAACGGTGTGCAGGAAACAATAGAAGAGTGCTTAAAATCGAACCCTAATTCATAAATCCTAATCTGTTACGTTTGAAGTACATGCAAAAAAATCCTAGTCACGGTCAACATTTTTTGAAATTTCCGTGTGTAATGATCAGGCACAATGAATTAGAATAGAATTAATTTCTTAGAAACGGTGTGCAGGAAACAATAGAAGAGTGCTGAAAATTGAACCCTAATTCATAACTCCTAATCTGTGACGTTTGAAGTACATGCTAAAAAATCCGAGTCACGGTCAACATTTTTTGAAATTTCCGTGTGTAATGATCAGGTACAATGAATTAGAATAGAATTAATTTCTAAGAAACGGTGTGCAGGAAACAATAGAAGAGTGCTTAAAATCAAACCCTAATTCATAAATCCTAATCTGTTACGTTTGAAGTACATGCAAAAAAATCCGAGTTACCGTCAACATTTTTTGAAATTTCCGTGTGTAATGATCAGGCACAATGAATTAGAATAGAATTAATTTCTTAGAAACGGTGTGCAGGAAACAATAGAAGAGTGCTTAAAATCAAACTCTAAGTCATAAATCCTAATTTGTTACGTTTGAAGTACATGCTAAAAAATCCGAGTCACGGTCAACATTTTTTGAAATTTCCGTGTGTAATGATCAGGCACAATGAATTAGAATAGAATTAATTTCTCAGAAACGGTGTGCAGGAAACAATAGAAGAGTGCTTAAAATAAAACCCTAAGTCATAAATCCTAATTTGTTACGTTTGAAGTAGATGCTAAAAAATCCGAGTCACGGTAAACATTTTTTGAAATTTCCGTGTGTAATGATCAGGCACAATGAATTAGAATAGAATTAATTTCTTAGAAACGGTGTGCAGGAAACAATAGAAGAGTGCTGAAAATTGAACCCTAATTCATAAATCCTAATCTGTGACGTTTGAAGTACTTGCTAAAAAATCCGAGTCACGGTCAACATTTTTTAAATTTTCCGTGTGTAACGATCAGGCACAAAGAATTAGAATAGAATTAATTTCTTAGGAACGGTGTGCAGGAAACAATAGAAGAGTGCTGAAAATTGAACCCTAATTCATAAATCCTAATCTGTGACGTTTGAAGTACATGCTAAAAAATCCAAGTCACGGTCAACATTTTTTGAATTTTCGGTGTGTAATGATCAGCCACAAAGAATTAGAATAGAATTAATTTCTAAGAAACTGTGTGCATGAAACAATAGAAGAGTGCTGAAAATTGAACCCTAATTCATAAATCCTAATATGTTACGTTTGAAGTACATGCAAAAAAATCCGAGTCACGGTCAACATTTTTTGAAATTTCCTTGTGTAATGATCAGGCACAATTAATTAGAATAGAATTAATTTCTTAGAAACGGTGTGCAGGAAACAATAGAAGAGTGCTTAAAATCAAACTCTAAGTCATAAATCCTAATTTGTTACGTTTGAAGTACATGCTAAAAAAGCCGAGTCACGGTCAACATTTTTTGAAATTTCCGTGTGTAATGATTAGGCACAATGATTAGAATAGAATTAATTTCTAAGAAACGGTGTGCAGTAAACAATAGAAGAGTGCTTAAAATCGAACCCTAATTCATAAATCCTAATCTGTTACGTTTGAAGTACATGCAAAAAAATCCGAGTCACGGTCAACATTTTTTGAAATTTCCGTGTGTAATGATCAGGCACAATGAATTAGAATAGAATTAATTTCTTAGAAACGGTGTGCAGGAAACAATAGAAGAGTGCTGAAAATTGAACCCTAATTCATAACTCCTAATCTGTGACGTTTGAAGTACATGCTAAAAAATCCGAGTCAAGGTCAACATTTTTTGAAATTTCCGTGTGTAATGATCAGGCACAATGAATTAGAATAGAATTAATTTGTAAGAAACGGTGTGCAGGAAACAATAGAAGAGTGCTTAAAATCAAACCCTAATTCATAAATCCTAATCTGTTACGTTTGGAGTACATGCAAAAAAATCCGAGTCACCGTCAACATTTTTTGAAATTTCCGTGTGTAATGATCAGGAACAATGAATTAGAATAGAATTAATTTCTTAGAAACGGTGTGCAGGAAACAAAAGAAGAGTGCTTAAAATCAAACTCTAAGTCATAAATCCTAATTTGTTACGTTTGAAGTACATGCTAAAAAATCCGAGTCACGGTCAACATTTTTTGAAATTTCCGTGTGTAATGATCAGGCACAATGAATTAGAATAGAATTAATTTCTTAGAAACGGTGTGCAGGAAACAATAGAAGAGTGCTTAAAATAAAACCCTAAGTCATAAATCCTAATTTGTTACGTTTGAAGTACATGCTAAAAAATCCGAGTCACGGTAAACATTTTTTGAAATTTCCGTGTGTAATGATCAGGCACAATGAATTAGAATAGAATTAATTTCTTAGAAACGGTGTGCAGGAAACAATAGAAGAGTGTTGAAAATTGAACCTTAATTCATAAATCCTAATCTGTGACGTTTGAAGTACTTGCTAAAAAATCCAAGTCACGGTCAACATTTTTTAAATTTTCCGTGTGTAACGATCAGGCACAATGAATTAGAATAGAATTAATTTCTTAGGAACAGTGTGCAGGAAACAATAGAAGAGTGCTGAAAATTGAACCCTAATTCATAAATCCTAATCTGTGACGTTTGAAGTAGATGCTAAAAAATCCAAGTCACGGTCAACATTTTTTGAATTTTCGGTGTGTAATGATCAGCCACAAAGAATTAGAATAGAATTAATTTCTAATAAACGGTGTGCATGAAAATATAGAAGAGTGCTGAAAATTGAACCCTAATTCATAAATCCTAATCTGTAACGTTTGAAGTACATGCAAAAAAATCCGAGTCACGGTCAATATTTTTTGAAATTTCCGTGTGTAATGATTAGGCACAATGAATTAGAATAGAATTAATTTCTTAGAAACGGTGTGCTGGAAACAATAGAAGAGTGCTTAAAATCAAACTCTAAGTCATAAATCCTAATTTGTTACGTTTGAAGTACATGCTAAAAAATCCGAGTCACGGTCAACATTTTTTGAAATTTCCGTGTGTAATGATCAGGCACAATGAATTAGAATAGAATTAATTTCTTAGAAACGGTGTGCAGGAAACAATAGAAGAGTGCTGAAAATTGAACCCTAATTCATAAATCCTAATCTGTTACGTTTGAAGTACATGCTAAAAAATCCGAGTCACGGTCAACATTTTTTGAAATTTCCGTGTGTAATGATCAGGCAGAATGAATTAGAATAGAATTAATTTCTAAGAAACGGTGTGCATGAAACAATAGAAGAGTGCAGAAAATCGAACCCTAATTCATAAATCTTAATCTGTGACGTTTGAAGTACATGCTAAAAAATCCGAGTCACGGTCAACATTTTTTTAAATTTCCGTGGGTAATGATTAGGCACAATGAATTAGAATAGAATTAATTTCTTAGAAACAGTGTGTAGGAAACAATAGAAGATAGCTGAAAATTGAACCCTAATTCATAAATCCTAATCTGTGACGTTTGAAGTACATGATAAAAAATCCGAGTGACGGTCAACATCTTTTGAAATTTCCGTGTGTAATGATCAGGCACAATGAATTAGAATAGAATTAATTTCTTAGAAACGGTGTGCAGGAAACAATAGAAGAGTGCTGAAAATTGAACCCTAATTCATAAATCCTAATCTGTGACGTTTGAAGTACATGCTAAAAAATCCGAGTCACGGTCAACATTTTTTGAATTTTCGGTGTGTAATGATCAGCCGCAAACAATTAGAATAGAATTAATTTCTAAGAAACGGTGTGCATGAAACAATAGAAGAGTGCTGAAAATCGAACCCTAATTCATAAATCCTAATCTGTTACGTTTGAAGTACATGCAAAAAAATCCGAGTCACGGTCAACATTTTTTGAAATTTCCGTGTGTAATGATTAGGCACAATGAATTAGAATAGAATTAATTTCTTAGAAACGGTGTGCAGGAAACAATAGAAGAGTGCTTAAAATCAAACTCTAAGTCATAAATCCTAATTTGTTACGTTTGAAGTACATGCTAAAAAATCCGAGTCACCGTCAACATTTTTTGAAATTTCCGTGTGTAATGATTAGGCACAATGAATTAGAATAGAATTAATTTCTTAGAAACGGTGTGCAGGAAACAATAGAAGAGTGCTTAAAATCAAACTCTAAGTCATAAATCCTAATTTGTTACGTTTGAAGTACATGCTAAAAAATCCGAGTCACCGTCAACATTTTTTGAAATTTCCGTGTGTAATGATCAGGCACAATGAATTAGAATAGAATTAATTTCTTAGAAACGGTGTGCAGGAAACAATAGAAGAGTGCTGAAAATTGAACCCTAATTCATAACTCCTAATCTATGACGTTTGAAGTACATGCTAAAAAATCCGAGTCACGGTCAACATTTTTTGAATTTTCGGTGTGTAATGATCAGCCACAAAGAATTAGAATAGAATTAATTTCTAAGAAACGGTGTGCATGAAACAATAGAAGAGTGCTGAAAATTGAACCCTAATTCATAAATCCTAATCTGTAACGTTTGAAGTACATGCAAAAAAATCCGAGTCACGGTCAACATTTTTTGAAATTTCCGTGTGTAATGATTAGGCACAATGAATTAGAATAGAATTAATTTCTTAGAAACGGTGTGCAGGAAACAATAGAAGAGTGCTTAAAATCAAACTCTAAGTCATAAATCCTAATTTGTTACGTTTGAAGTACATGCTAAAAAATCCGAGTCACCGTCAACATTTTTTGAAATTTCCGTGTGTAATGATCAGGCACAATGAATTAGAATAGAATTAATTTCTTAGAAACGGTGTGCAGGAAACAATAGAAGAGTGCTGAAAATTGAACCCTAATTCATAAATCCTAATCTGTGACGTTTGAAGTACATGCTAAAAAATCCGAGTCACGGTCAACATTTTTTGAATTTTCCGTGTGTAATGATCAGGCACAATGAATTAGAATAGAATTAATTTCTTAGAAACGGTGTGCAGGAAACAATAGAAGAGTGCTTAAAATCAAACCCTAAGTCATAAATCCTAATTTGTTACGTTTGAAGTACATGCTAAAAAATCCGAGTCACGGTCAACATTTTTTGAAATTTCCGTGTGTAATGATTAGGCACAATGAATTAGAATAGAATTAATTTCTAAGAAACGGTGTGCAGGAAACAATAGAAGAGTGCTTAAAATCGAACCCTAATTCATAAATCCTAATCTGTTACGTTTGAAGTACATGCAAAAAAATCCGAGTCACGGTCAACATTTTTTGAAATTTCCGTGTGTAATGATCAGGCACAATGAATTAGAATAGAATTAATTTCTTAGAAACGGTGTGCAGGAAACAATAGAAGAGTGCTTAAAATCAAACCCTAATTCATAAATCCTAATCTGTTACGTTTGAAGTACATGCAAAAAAATCCGAGTCACCGTCAACATTTTTTGAAATTTCCGTGTGTAATGATCAGGCACAATGAATTAGAATAGAATTAATTTCTTAGAAACGGTGTGCAGGAAACAATAGAAGAGTGCTTAAAATCAAACTCTAAGTCATAAATCCTAATTTGTTACGTTTGAAGTACATGCTAAAAAATCCGAGTCACGGTCAACATTTTTTGAAATTTCCGTGTGTAATGATCAGGCACAATGAATTAGAATAGAATTAATTTCTTAGAAACGGTGTGCAGGAAACAATAGAAGAGTGCTGAAAATTGAACCCTAATTCATAAATCCTAATCTGTTACGTTTGAAGTACATGCTAAAAAATCCGAGTCACGGTCAACATTTTTTGAAATTTCCGTGTGTAATGATCAGGCAGAATGAATTAGAATAGAATTAATTTCTAAGAAACGGTGTGCATGAAACAATAGAAGAGTGCAGAAAATCGAACCCTAATTCATAAATCTTAATCTGTGACGTTTGAAGTACATGCTAAAAAATCCGAGTCACGGTCAACATTTTTTTAAATTTCCGTGGGTAATGATTAGGCACAATGAATTAGAATAGAATTAATTTCTTAGAAACAGTGTGTAGGAAACAATAGAAGATAGCTGAAAATTGAACCCTAATTCATAAATCCTAATCTGTGACGTTTGAAGTACATGATAAAAAATCCGAGTGACGGTCAACATCTTTTGAAATTTCCGTGTGTAATGATCAGGCACAATGAATTAGAATAGAATTAATTTCTTAGAAACGGTGTGCAGGAAACAATAGAAGAGTGCTGAAAATTGAACCCTAATTCATAAATCCTAATCTGTGACGTTTGAAGTACATGCTAAAAAATCCGAGTCACGGTCAACATTTTTTGAATTTTCGGTGTGTAATGATCAGCCGCAAACAATTAGAATAGAATTAATTTCTAAGAAACGGTGTGCATGAAACAATAGAAGAGTGCTGAAAATCGAACCCTAATTCATAAATCCTAATCTGTTACGTTTGAAGTACATGCAAAAAAATCCGAGTCACGGTCAACATTTTTTGAAATTTCCGTGTGTAATGATCAGGCACAATGAATTAGAATAGAATTAATTTCTTAGAAACGGTGTGCAGGAAACAATAGAAGAGTGCTTAAAATCAAACCCTAATTCATAAATCCTAATCTGTTACGTTTGAAGTACATGCAAAAAAATCCGAGTCACCGTCAACATTTTTTGAAATTTCCGTGTGTAATGATCAGGCACAATGAATTAGAATAGAATTAATTTCTTAGAAACGGTGTGCAGGAAACAATAGAAGAGTGCTTAAAATCAAACTCTAAGTCATAAATCCTAATTTGTTACGTTTGAAGTACATGCTAAAAAATCCGAGTCACGGTCAACATTTTTTGAAATTTCCGTGTGTAATGATCAGGCACAATGAATTAGAATAGAATTAATTTCTTAGAAACGGTGTGCAGGAAACAATAGAAGAGTGCTGAAAATTGAACCCTAATTCATAACTCCTAATCTATGACGTTTGAAGTACATGCTAAAAAATCCGAGTCACGGTCAACATTTTTTGAATTTTCGGTGTGTAATGATCAGCCACAAAGAATTAGAATAGAATTAATTTCTAAGAAACGGTGTGCATGAAACAATAGAAGAGTGCTGAAAATTGAACCCTAATTCATAAATCCTAATCTGTAACGTTTGAAGTACATGCAAAAAAATCCGAGTCACGGTCAACATTTTTTGAAATTTCCGTGTGTAATGATTAGGCACAATGAATTAGAATAGAATTAATTTCTTAGAAACGGTGTGCAGGAAACAATAGAAGAGTGCTGAAAATTGAACCCTAATTCATAAATCCTAATCTGTTACGTTTGAAGTACATGCTAAAAAATCCGAGTCACGGTCAACATTTTTTGAAATTTCCGTGTGTAATGATCAGGCAGAATGAATTAGAATAGAATTAATTTCTAAGAAACGGTGTGCATGAAACAATAGAAGAGTGCAGAAAATCGAACCCTAATTCATAAATCTTAATCTGTGACGTTTGAAGTACATGCTAAAAAATCCGAGTCACGGTCAACATTTTTTTAAATTTCCGTGGGTAATGATTAGGCACAATGAATTAGAATAGAATTAATTTCTTAGAAACAGTGTGTAGGAAACAATAGAAGATAGCTGAAAATTGAACCCTAATTCATAAATCCTAATCTGTGACGTTTGAAGTACATGATAAAAAATCCGAGTGACGGTCAACATCTTTTGAAATTTCCGTGTGTAATGATCAGGCACAATGAATTAGAATAGAATTAATTTCTTAGAAACGGTGTGCAGGAAACAATAGAAGAGTGCTGAAAATTGAACCCTAATTCATAAATCCTAATCTGTGACGTTTGAAGTACATGCTAAAAAATCCGAGTCACGGTCAACATTTTTTGAATTTTCGGTGTGTAATGATCAGCCGCAAACAATTAGAATAGAATTAATTTCTAAGAAACGGTGTGCATGAAACAATAGAAGAGTGCTGAAAATCGAACCCTAATTCATAAATCCTAATCTGTTACGTTTGAAGTACATGCAAAAAAATCCGAGTCACGGTCAACATTTTTTGAAATTTCCGTGTGTAATGATCAGGCACAATGAATTAGAATAGAATTAATTTCTTAGAAACGGTGTGCAGGAAACAATAGAAGAGTGCTTAAAATCAAACCCTAATTCATAAATCCTAATCTGTTACGTTTGAAGTACATGCAAAAAAATCCGAGTCACCGTCAACATTTTTTGAAATTTCCGTGTGTAATGATCAGGCACAATGAATTAGAATAGAATTAATTTCTTAGAAACGGTGTGCAGGAAACAATAGAAGAGTGCTTAAAATCAAACTCTAAGTCATAAATCCTAATTTGTTACGTTTGAAGTACATGCTAAAAAATCCGAGTCACGGTCAACATTTTTTGAAATTTCCGTGTGTAATGATCAGGCACAATGAATTAGAATAGAATTAATTTCTTAGAAACGGTGTGCAGGAAACAATAGAAGAGTGCTGAAAATTGAACCCTAATTCATAACTCCTAATCTATGACGTTTGAAGTACATGCTAAAAAATCCGAGTCACGGTCAACATTTTTTGAATTTTCGGTGTGTAATGATCAGCCACAAAGAATTAGAATAGAATTAATTTCTAAGAAACGGTGTGCATGAAACAATAGAAGAGTGCTGAAAATTGAACCCTAATTCATAAATCCTAATCTGTAACGTTTGAAGTACACGCAAAAAAATCCGAGTCACGGTCAACATTTTTTGAAATTTCCGTGTGTAATGATTAGGCACAATGAATTAGAATAGAATTAATTTCTTAGAAACGGTGTGCAGGAAACAATAGAAGAGTGCTTAAAATCAAACTCTAAGTCATAAATCCTAATTTGTTACGTTTGAAGTACATGCTAAAAAATCCGAGTCACCGTCAACATTTTTTGAAATTTCCGTGTGTAATGATCAGGCACAATGAATTAGAATAGAATTAATTTCTTAGAAACGGTGTGCAGGAAACAATAGAAGAGTGCTGAAAATTGAACCCTAATTCATAAATCCTAATCTGTGACGTTTGAAGTACATGCTAAAAAATCCGAGTCACGGTCAACATTTTTTGAATTTTCCGTGTGTAATGATCAGGCACAATGAATTAGAATAGAATTAATTTCTTAGAAACGGTGTGCAGGAAACAATAGAAGAGTGCTTAAAATCAAACCCTAAGTCATAAATCCTAATTTGTTACGTTTGAAGTACATGCTAAAAAATCCGAGTCACGGTCAACATTTTTTGAAATTTCCGTGTGTAATGATTAGGCACAATGAATTAGAATAGAATTAATTTCTAAGAAACGGTGTGCAGGAAACAATAGAAGAGTGCTTAAAATCGAACCCTAATTCATAAATCCTAATCTGTTACGTTTGAAGTACATGCAAAAAAATCCGAGTCACGGTCAACATTTTTTTAAATTTCCGTGTGTAATGATCAGGCACAATGAATTAGAATATAATTAATTTCTTAGAAACGGTGTGCAGGAAACAATAGAAGAGTGCTTAAAATAAAACCCTAAGTCATAAATCCTAATTTGTTACGTTTGAAGTACATGCTAAAAAATCCGAGTCACGGTAAACATTTTTTGAAATTTCCGTGTGTAATGATCAGGCACAATGAATTAGAATAGAATTAATTTCTTAGAAACGGTGTGCAGGAAACAATAGAAGAGTGTTGAAA
Source organism: Cucurbita pepo subsp. pepo (assembly GCF_057944985.1). Taxonomy (NCBI): domain Eukaryota; kingdom Viridiplantae; phylum Streptophyta; class Magnoliopsida; order Cucurbitales; family Cucurbitaceae; genus Cucurbita; species Cucurbita pepo. The sequence goes on along the minus strand of NC_141816.1, from coordinate 4,578,520 downwards.
ATTGAACCCTAATTCATAAATCCTAATCTGTGACGTTTGAAGTACATGCTAAAAAATCCGAGTCACGGTCAACATTTTTTGAATTTTCGGTGTGTAATGATCAGCCGCAAACAATTAGAATAGAATTAATTTCTAAGAAACGGTGTGCATGAAACAATAGAAGAGTGCTGAAAATCGAACCCTAATTCATAAATCCTAATCTGTTACGTTTGAAGTACATGCAAAAAAATCCGAGTCACGGTCAACATTTTTTGAAATTTCCGTGTGTAATGATCAGGCACAATGAATTAGAATAGAATTAATTTCTTAGAAACGGTGTGCAGGAAACAATAGAAGAGTGCTTAAAATCAAACCCTAATTCATAAATCCTAATCTGTTACGTTTGAAGTACATGCAAAAAAATCCGAGTCACCGTCAACATTTTTTGAAATTTCCGTGTGTAATGATCAGGCACAATGAATTAGAATAGAATTAATTTCTTAGAAACGGTGTGCAGGAAACAATAGAAGAGTGCTTAAAATCAAACTCTAAGTCATAAATCCTAATTTGTTACGTTTGAAGTACATGCTAAAAAATCCGAGTCACGGTCAACATTTTTTGAAATTTCCGTGTGTAATGATCAGGCACAATGAATTAGAATAGAATTAATTTCTTAGAAACGGTGTGCAGGAAACAATAGAAGAGTGCTGAAAATTGAACCCTAATTCATAACTCCTAATCTGTGACGTTTGAAGTACATGCTAAAAAATCCGAGTCACGGTCAACATTTTTTGAATTTTCCGTGTGTAATGATCAGGCACAATGAATTAGAATATAATTAATTTCTTAGAAACGGTGTGCAGGAAACAATAGAAGAGTGCAAATCAAACCCTAAGTCATAAATCCTAATTTGTTACGTTTGAAGTACATGCTAAAAAATCCGAGTCACGGTCAACATTTTTTGAAATTTCCGTGTGTAATGATCAGGCACAATGAATTAGAATAGAATTAATTTCTAAGAAACGGTGTGCAGGAAACAATAGAAGAGTGCTTAAAATCGAACCCTAATTCATAAATCCTAATCTGTTACGTTTGAAGTACATGCAAAAAAATCCGAGTCACGGTCAACATTTTTTTAAATTTCCGTGTGTAATGATCAGGCACAATGAATTAGAATATAATTAATTTCTTAGAAACGGTGTGCAGGAAACAATAGAAGAGTGCTTAAAATCAAACTCTAAGTCATAAATCCTAATTTGTTACGTTTGAAGTACATGCTAAAAAATCCGAGTCACGGTCAACATTTTTTGAAATTTCCGTGTGTAATGATCAGGCACAATGAATTAGAATAGAATTAATTTCTTAGAAACGGTGTGCAGGAAAGAATAGAAGAGTGCTGAAAATTGAACCCTAATTCATAACTCCTAATCTGTTACGTTTGAAGTACATGCTAAAAAATCCGAGTCACGGTCAACATTTTTTGAAATTTCCGTGTGTAATGATCAGGCAGAATGAATTAGAATAGAATTAATTTCTAAGAAACGGTGTGCATGAAACAATAGAAGAGTGCAGAAAATCGAACCCTAATTCATAAATCTTAATCTGTGACGTTTGAAGTACATGCTAAAAAATCCGAGTCACGGTCAACATTTTTTTAAATTTCCGTGGGTAATGATTAGGCACAATGAATTAGAATAGAATTAATTTCTTAGAAACAGTGTGTAGGAAACAATAGAAGATAGCTGAAAATTGAACCCTAATTCATAAATCCTAATCTGTGACGTTTGAAGTACATGATAAAAAATCCGAGTGACGGTCAACATCTTTTGAATTTTCCGTGTGTAATGATCAGGCACAATGAATTAGAATAGAATTAATTTCTTAGAAACGGTGTGCAGGAAACAATAGAAGAGTGCTGAAAATTGAACCCTAATTCATAACTCCTAATCTATGACGTTTGAAGTACATGCTAAAAAATCCGAGTCACGGTCAACATTTTTTCAATTTTTGGTGTGTAATGATCAGCCACAAAGAATTAGAATAGAATTAATTTCTAAGAAACGGTGTGCATGAAACAATAGAAGAGTGCTGAAAATTGAACCCTAATTCATAAATCCTAATCTGTAACGTTTGAAGTACATGCAAAAAAATCCGAGTCACGGTCAACATTTTTTGAAATTTCCGTGTGTAATGATTAGGCACAATGAATTAGAATAGAATTAATTTCTTAGAAACGGTGTGCAGGAAACAATAGAAGAGTGCTTAAAATCAAACTCTAAGTCATAAATCCTAATTTGTTACGTTTGAAGTACATGCTAAAAAATCCGAGTCACGGTCAACATTTTTTGAAATTTCCGTGTGTAATGATCAGGCACAATGAATTAGAATAGAATTAATTTCTTAGAAACGGTGTGCAGGAAACAATAGAAGAGTGCTGAAAATTGAACCCTAATTCATAAATCCTAATCTGTTACGTTTGAAGTACATGCAAAAAAATCCGAGTCACCGTCAACATTTTTTGAAATTTCCGTGTGTAATGATCAGGCACAATGAATTAGAATAGAATTAATTTATTAGAAACGGTGTGCAGGAAACAATAGAAGAGTGCTGAAAATCAAACTCTAAGTCATAAATCCTAATTTGTTACGTTTGAAGTACATGCTAAAAAATCCGAGTCACGGTCAACATTTTTTGAAATTTCCGTGTGTAATGATCAGGCACAATGAATTAGAATAGAATTAATTTCTTAGAAACGGTGTGCAGGAAACAATAGAAGAGTGCTGAAAATTGAACCCTAATTCATAACTCCTAATCTATGACGTTTGAAGTACATGCTAAAAAATCCGAGTCACGGTCAACATTTTTTGAATTTTCAGTGTGTAATGATCAGCCACAAAGAATTAGAATAGAATTAATTTCTAAGAAACGGTGTGCATGAAACAATAGAAGAGTGCTGAAAATTGAACCCTAATTCATAAATCCTAATCTGTAACGTTTGAAGTACATGCAAAAAAATCCGAGTCACGGTCAACATTTTTTGAAATTTCCGTGTGTAATGATTAGGCACAATGAATTAGAATAGAATTAATTTCTTAGAAACGTTGTGCAGGAAACAATAGAAGAGTGCTTAAAATCAAACTCTAAGTCATAAATCCTAATTTGTTACGTTTGAAGTACATGCTAAAAAATCCGAGTCACGGTCAACATTTTTTGAAATTTCCGTGTGTAATGATACGGCACAATGAATTAGAATAGAATTAATTTCTTAGAAACGGTGTGCAGGAAACAATAGAAGAGTGCTGAAAATTGAACCCTAATTCATAAATCCTAATCTGTGACGTTTGAAGTACATGCTAAAAAATCCGAGTCACGGTCAACATTTTTTGAAATTTCCGTGTGTAATGATCAGGCACAATGAATTAGAATAGAATTAATTTCTTAGAAACGGTGTGCAGGAAACAATAGAAGAGTGCTTAAAATCAAACCCTAAGTCATAAATCCTAATTTTTTACGTTTGAAGTACATGCTAAAAAATCCGAGTCACGGTCAACATTTTTTGAAATTTCCGTGTGTAATGATTAGGCACAATGAATTAGAATAGAATTAATTTCTAAGAAACGGTGTGCAGGAAACAATAGAAGAGTGCTTAAAATCGAACCCTAATTCATAAATCCTAATCTGTTACGTTTGAAGTACATGCAAAAAAATCCAAGTCACGGTCAACATTTTTTGAAATTTCCGTGTGTAATGATCAGGCACAATGAATTAGAATAGAATTAATTTCTTAGAAACGGTGTGCAGGAAACAATAAAAGAGTGCTGAAAATTGAACACTAATTCATAAATCCTAATCTGTGACGTTTGAAGTACATGCTAAAAAATCCGAGTCACGGTCAACATTTTTTGAATTTTCCGTGTGTAATGATCAGGCACAATGAATTAGAATAGAATTAATTTCTTAGAAACGGTGTGCAGGAAACAATAGAAGAGTGCTGAAAATCAAACCCTAATTCATAAATCCTAATCTGTTACATTTGAAGTACATGCAAAAAAATCCGAGTCACGGTCAACATTTTTTGAAATTTCCGTGTGTAATGATTAGGCACAATGAATTAGAATAGAATTAATTTCTAAGAAACGGTGTGCAGGAAACAATAGAAGAGTGCTTAAAATCGAACCCTAATTCATAAATCCTAATCTGTTACGTTTGAAGTACATGCAAAAAAATCCGAGTCACGGTCAACATTTTTTTAAATTTCCGTGTGTAATGATCAGGCACAATGAATTAGAATATAATTAATTTCTTAGAAACGGTGTGCAGGAAACAATAGAAGAGTGCTTAAAATCAAACTCTAAGTCATAAATCCTAATTTGTTACGTTTGAAGTACATGCTAAAAAATCCGAGTCACGGTCAACATTTTTTGAAATTTCCGTGTGTAATGATCAGGCACAATGAATTAGAATAGAATTAATTTCTTAGAAACGGTGTGCAGGAAACAATAGAAGAGTGCTGAAAATTGAACCCTAATTCATAACTCCTAATCTATGACGTTTGAAGTACATGCTAAAAAATCCGAGTCACGGTCAACATTTTTTCAATTTTCGGTGTGTAATGATCAGCCACAAAGAATTAGAATAGAATTAATTTCTAAGAAACGGTGTGCATGAAACAATAGAAGAGTGCTGAAAATTGAACCCTAATTCATAAATCCTAATCTGTAACGTTTGAAGTACATGCAAAAAAATCCGAGTCACGGTCAACATTTTTTGAAATTTCCGTGTGTAATGATTAGGCACAATGAATTAGAATAGAATTAATTTCTTAGAAACGGTGTGCAGGAAACAATAGAAGAGTGCTTAAAATCAAACTCTAAGTCATAAATCCTAATTTGTTACGTTTGAAGTACATGCTAAAAAATCCGAGTCACGGTCAACATTTTTTGAAATTTCCGTGTGTAATGATCAGGCACAATGAATTAGAATAGAATTAATTTCTTAGAAACGGTGTGCAGGAAACAATAGAAGAGTGCTGAAAATTGAACCCTAATTCATAAATCCTAATCTGTTACGTTTGAAGTACATGCAAAAAAATCCGAGTCACCGTCAACATTTTTTGAAATTTCCGTGTGTAATGATCAGGCACAATGAATTAGAATAGAATTAATTTCTTAGAAACGGTGTGCAGGAAACAATAGAAGAGTGCTGAAAATCAAACTCTAAGTCATAAATCCTAATTTGTTACGTTTGAAGTACATGCTAAAAAATCCGAGTCACGGTCAACATTTTTTGAAATTTCCGTGTGTAATGATCAGGCACAATGAATTAGAATAGAATTAATTTCTTAGAAACGGTGTGCAGGAAACAATAGAAGAGTGCTGAAAATTGAACCCTAATTCATAACTCCTAATCTATGACGTTTGAAGTACATGCTAAAAAATCCGAGTCACGGTCAACATTTTTTGAATTTTCAGTGTGTAATGATCAGCCACAAAGAATTAGAATAGAATTAATTTCTAAGAAACGGTGTGCATGAAACAATAGAAGAGTGCTGAAAATTGAACCCTAATTCATAAATCCTAATCTGTAACGTTTGAAGTACATGCAAAAAAATCCGAGTCACGGTCAACATTTTTTGAAATTTCCGTGTGTAATGATTAGGCACAATGAATTAGAATAGAATTAATTTCTTAGAAACGTTGTGCAGGAAACAATAGAAGAGTGCTTAAAATCAAACTCTAAGTCATAAATCCTAATTTGTTACGTTTGAAGTACATGCTAAAAAATCCGAGTCACGGTCAACATTTTTTGAAATTTCCGTGTGTAATGATACGGCACAATGAATTAGAATAGAATTAATTTCTTAGAAACGGTGTGCAGGAAACAATAGAAGAGTGCTGAAAATTGAACCCTAATTCATAAATCCTAATCTGTGACGTTTGAAGTACATGCTAAAAAATCCGAGTCACGGTCAACATTTTTTGAATTTTCCGTGTGTAATGATCAGGCACAATGAATTAGAATAGAATTAATTTCTTAGAAACGGTGTGCAGGAAACAATAGAAGAGTGCTTAAAATCAAACCCTAAGTCATAAATCCTAATTTGTTACGTTTGAAGTACATGCTAAAAAATCCGAGTCACGGTCAACATTTTTTGAAATTTCCGTGTGTAATGATTAGGCACAATGAATTAGAATAGAATTAATTTCTAAGAAACGGTGTGTTGGAAACAATAGAAGAGTGCTTAAAATCGAACCCTAATTCATAAATCCTAATCTGTTCCGTTTGAAGTACATGCAAAAAAATCCGAGTCACGGTCAACATTTTTTTAAATTTCCGTGTGTAATGATCAGGCACAATGAATTAGAATATAATTAATTTCTTAGAAACGGTGTGCAGGAAACAATAGAAGAGTGCTTAAAATCAAACTCTAAGTCATAAATCCTAATTTGTTACGTTTGAAGTACATGCTAAAAAATCCGAGTCACGGTCAACATTTTTTGAAATTTCCGTGTGTAATGATCAGGCACAATGAATTAGAATAGAATTAATTTCTTAGAAACGGTGTGCAGGAAACAATAGAAGAGTGCTGAAAATTGAACCCTAATTCATAACTCCTAATCTGTGACGTTTGAAGTACATGCTAAAAAATCCGAGTCACGGTCAACATTTTTTGAATTTTCCGTGTGTAATGATCAGGCACAATGAATTAGAATAGAATTAATTTCTTAGAAACGGTGTGCAGGAAACAATAGAAGAGTGCTTAAAATCAAACCCTAAGTCATAAATCCTAATTTGTTACGTTTGAAGTACATGCTAAAAAATCCGAGTCACGGTCAACATTTTTTGAAATTTCCGTGTGTAATGATCAGGCACAATGAATTAGAATAGAATTAATTTCTAAGAAACGGTGTGCAGGAAACAATAGAAGAGTGCTTAAAATCGAACCCTAATTCATAAATCCTAATCTGTTACGTTTGAAGTACATGCAAAAAAATCCGAGTCACGGTCAACATTTTTTGAAATTTCCTTGTGTAATGATCAGGCACAATGAATTAGAATAGAATTAATTTCTAAGAAACAGTGTGCAGGAAACAATAGAAGAGTGCTTAAAATCAAACCCTAAGTCATAAATCCTAATTTGTTACGTTTGAAGTACATGCTAAAAAATCCGAGTCACGGTCAACATTTTTTGAAATTTCCGTGTGTAATGATTAGGCACAATGAATTAGAATAGAATTAATTTCTAAGAAACGGTGTGCAGGAAACAATAGAAGAGTGCTTAAAATCGAACCCTAATTCATAAATCCTAATCTGTTACGTTTGAAGTACATGCAAAAAAATCCGAGTCACGGTCAAAATTTTTTGAAATTTCCGTGTGTAATGATCAGGCACAATGAATTAGAATAGAATTAATTTCTTAGAAACGGTGTGCAGGAAACAATAGAAGAGTGCTTAAAATCAAACTCTAAGTCATAAATTCTAATTTGTTACGTTTGAAGTACATGCTAAAAAATCCGAGTCACGGTCAGCATTTTTTGAAATTTCCGTGTGTAATGATCAGGCACAATGAATTAGAATAGAATTAATTTCTTAGAAACGGTGTGCAGGAAACAATAGAAGAGTGCTGAAAATTGAACCCTAATTCATAAATCCTAATCTGTGACGTTTGAAGTACTTGCTAAAAAATCCGAGTCACGGTCAACATTTTTTGAATTTTCCGTGTGTAATGATCAGGCACAATGAATTAGAATAGAATTAATTTCTAAGAAACGGTGTGCAGGAAACAATAGAAGAGTGCTTAAAATCGAACCCTAATTCATAAATCCTAATCTGTTATGTTTGAAGTACATGCAAAAAAATCCGAGTCACGGTCAACATTTTTTGAAATTTCCTTGTGTAATGATCAGGCACAATGAATTAGAATAGAATTAATTTCTTAGAAACGGTGTGCAGGAAACAATAGAAGAGTGCTTAAAATCAAACCCTAAGTCATAAATCCTAATTTGTTACGTTTGAAGTACATGCTAAAAAATCCGAGTCACGATCAACATTTTTTGAAATTTCCGTGTGTAATGATTAGGCACAATGAATTAGAATAGAATTAATTTCTAAGAAACGGTGTGCAGGAAACAATAGAAGAGTGCTTAAAATCGTACCCTAATTCATAAATCCTAATCTGTTACGTTTGAAGTACATGCAAAAAAATCCGAGTCACGATCAACATTTTTTGAAATTTCCGTGTGTAATGATCAGGCACAATGAATTAGAATAGAATTAATTTCTTAGAAACGGTGTGCAGGAAACAATAGAAGAGTGCTGAAAATTGAACCCTAATTCATAAATCCTAATCTGTGACGTTTGAAGTACATGCTAAAAAATCCGAGTCACGGTCAACATTTTTTGAATTTTCGGTGTGTAATGATCAGCCGCAAACAATTAGAATAGAATTAATTTCTAAGAAACGGTGTGCATGAAACAATAGAAGAGTGCTGAAAATCGAACCCTAATTCATAAATCCTAATCTGTTACGTTTGAAGTACATGCAAAAAAATCCGAGTCACGGTCAACATTTTTTGAAATTTCCGTGTGTAATGATCAGGCACAATGAATTAGAATAGAATTAATTTCTTAGAAACGGTGTGCAGGAAACAATAGAAGAGTGCTTAAAATCAAACCCTAATTCATAAATCCTAATCTGTTACGTTTGAAGTACATGCAAAAAAATCCGAGTCACCGTCAACATTTTTTGAAATTTCCGTGTGTAATGATCAGGCACAATGAATTAGAATAGAATTAATTTCTTAGAAACGGTGTGCAGGAAACAATAGAAGAGTGCTTAAAATCAAACTCTAAGTCATGAATCCTAATTTGTTACGTTTGAAGTACATGCTAAAAAATCCGAGTCACGGTCAACATTTTTTGAAATTTCCGTGTGTAATGATCAGGCACAATGAATTAGAATAGAATTAATTTCTTAGAAACGGTGTGCAGGAAACAATAGAAGAGTGCTGAAAATTGAACCCTAATTCATAACTCCTAATCTGTGACGTTTGAAGTACTTGCTAAAAAATCCGAGTCACGGTCAACATTTTTTGAATTTTCCGTGTGTAATGATCAGGCACAATGAATTAGAATAGAATTAATTTCTAAGAAACGGTGTGCAGGAAACAATAGAAGAGTGCTTAAAATCGAACCCTAATTCATAAATCCTAATCTGTTATGTTTGAAGTACATGCAAAAAAATCCGAGTCACGGTCAACATTTTTTGAAATTTCCTTGTGTAATGATCAGGCACAATGAATTAGAATAGAATTAATTTCTTAGAAACGGTGTGCAGGAAACAATAGAAGAGTGCTTAAAATCAAACCCTAAGTCATAAATCCTAATTTGTTACGTTTGAAGTACATGCTAAAAAATCCGAGTCACGATCAACATTTTTTGAAATTTCCGTGTGTAATGATTAGGCACAATGAATTAGAATAGAATTAATTTCTAAGAAACGGTGTGCAGGAAACAATAGAAGAGTGCTTAAAATCGTACCCTAATTCATAAATCCTAATCTGTTACGTTTGAAGTACATGCAAAAAAATCCGAGTCACGATCAACATTTTTTGAAATTTCCGTGTGTAATGATCAGGCACAATGAATTAGAATAGAATTAATTTCTTAGAAACGGTGTGCAGGAAACAATAGAAGAGTGCTGAAAATTGAACCCTAATTCATAAATCCTAATCTGTGACGTTTGAAGTACATGCTAAAAAATCCGAGTCACGGTCAACATTTTTTGAATTTTCGGTGTGTAATGATCAGCCGCAAACAATTAGAATAGAATTAATTTCTAAGAAACGGTGTGCATGAAACAATAGAAGAGTGCTGAAAATCGAACCCTAATTCATAAATCCTAATCTGTTACGTTTGAAGTACATGCAAAAAAATCCGAGTCACGGTCAACATTTTTTGAAATTTCCGTGTGTAATGATCAGGCACAATGAATTAGAATAGAATTAATTTCTTAGAAACGGTGTGCAGGAAACAATAGAAGAGTGCTTAAAATCAAACCCTAATTCATAAATCCTAATTTGTTACGTTTGAAGTACATGCAAAAAAATCCGAGTCACCGTCAACATTTTTTGAAATTTCCGTGTGTAATGATCAGGCACAATGAATTAGAATAGAATTAATTTCTTAGAAACGGTGTGCAGGAAACAATAGAAGAGTGCTTAAAATCAAACTCTAAGTCATGAATCCTAATTTGTTACGTTTGAAGTACATGCTAAAAAATCCGAGTCACGGTCAACATTTTTTGAAATTTTCGTGTGTAATGATCAGGCACAATGAATTAGAATAGAATTAATTTCTTAGAAACGGTGTGCAGGAAACAATAGAAGAGTGCTTAAAATAAAACTCTAAGTCATAAATACTAATTTGTTACGTTTGAAGTACATGCTAAAAAATCCGAGTCACGGTCAACATTTTTTGAAATTTCCGTGTGTAATGATCAGGCACAATGAATTAGAATAGAATTAATTTCTTAGAAACGGTGTGCAGGAAACAATAGAAGAGTGCTTAAAATCAAACTCTAAGTCATGAATCCTAATTTGTTACGTTTGAAGTACATGCTAAAAAATCCGAGTCACGGTCAACATTTTTTGAATTTTCCGTGTGTAATGATCAGGCACAATGAATTAGAATAGAATTAATTTCTTAGAAACGGTGTGCAGGAAACAATAGAAGAGTGCTTAAAATCAAACCCTAAGTCATAAATCCTAATTTGTTACGTTTGAAGTACATGCTAAAAAATCCGAGTCACGGTAAACATTTTTTGAAATTTCCGTGTGTAATGATCAGGCACAATGAATTAGAATAGAATTAATTTCTTAGAAACGGTGTGCAGGAAACAATAAAAGAGTGCTGAAAATTGAACCCTAATTCATAAATCCTAATCTGTGACGTTTGAAGTACATGAGTCACGGTCAACATTTTTTGAATTTTCGGTGTGTAATGATCAGCCACAAAGAATTAGAATAGAATTAATTTCTAAGAAACGGTGTGCATGAAACAATAGAAGAGTGCTGAAAATTGAACCCTAATTCATAAATCCTAATCTGTAACGTTTGAAGTACATGCAAAAAAATCCGAGTCACGGTCAAAATTTTTTGAAATTTCCGTGTGTAATGATTAGGCACAATGAATTAGAATAGAATTAATTTCTTAGAAACGGTGTGCAGGAAACAATAGAAGAGTGCTTAAAATCAAACTCTAAGTCATAAATCCTAATTTGTTACGTTTGAAGTACATGCTAAAAAATCCAAGTCACGGTCAACATTTTTTGAAATTTCCGTGTGTAATGATAAGGCACAATGAATTAGAATAGAATTAATTTCTTAGAAACGGTGTGCAGGAAACAATAGAAGAGTGCTGAAAATTGAACCCTAATTCATAAATCCTAATCTGTGACGTTTGAAGTACATGAGTCACGGTCAACATTTTTTGAATTTTCGGTGTGTAATGATCAGCCACAAAGAATTAGAATAGAATTAATTTCTAAGAAACGGTGTGCATGAAACAATAGAAGAGTGCTGAAAATTGAACCCTAATTCATAAATCCTAATCTGTAACGTTTGAAGTACATGCAAAAAAATCCGAGTCACGGTCAACATTTTTTGAAATTTTCGTGTGTAATGATCAGGCACAATGAATTAGAATAGAATTAATTTCTTAGAAACGGTGTGCAGGAAACAATAGAAGAGTGCTTAAAATCAAACTCTAAGTCATAAATACTAATTTGTTACGTTTGAAGTACATGCTAAAAAATCCGAGTCACGGTCAACATTTTTTGAAATTTCCGTGTGTAATGATCAGGCACAATGAATTAGAATAGAATTAATTTCTTAGAAACGGTGTGCAGGAAACAATAGAAGAGTGCTTAAAATTGAACCCTAATTCATAAATCCTAATCTGTGACGTTTGAAGTACATGCTAAAAAATCCGAGTCACGGTCAACATTTTTTGAATTTTCCGTGTGTAATGATCAGGCACAATGAATTAGAATAGAATTAATTTCTTAGAAACGGTGTGCAGGAAACAATAGAAGAGTGCTTAAAATCAAACCCTAAGTCATAAATCCTAATTTGTTACGTTTGAAGTACATGCTAAAAAATCCGAGTCACGGTAAACATTTTTTGAAATTTCCGTGTGTAATGGTCAGGCACAATGAATTAGAATAGAATTAATTTCTTAGAAACGGTGTGCAGGAAACAATAGAAGAGTGCTGAAAATTGAACCCTAATTCATAAATCCTAATCTGTGACGTTTGAAGTACTTGCTAAAAAATCCGAGTCACGGTCAACATTTTTTGAATTTTCCGTGTGTAATGATCAGGCACAATGAATTAGAATAGAATTAATTTCTTAGGAACGGTGTGCAGGAAACAATAGAAGAGTGCTGAAAATTGAACCCTAATTCATAACTCCTAATCTGTGACGTTTGAAGTACATGCTAAAAAATCCGAGTCACGGTCAACATTTTTTGAAATTTCCGTGTGTAATGATCAGGCACAATGAATTAGAATAGAATTAATTTCTAAGAAACGGTGTGCAGGAAACAATAGAAGAGTGCTTAAAATCAAACCCTAATTCATAAATCCTAATCTGTTACGTTTGAAGTACATGCAAAAAAATCCGAGTCACCGTCAACATTTTTTGAAATTTCCGTGTGTAATGATCAGGCACAATGAATTAGAATAGAATTAATTTCTTAGAAACAGTGTGCAGGAAACAATAGAAGAGTGCTTAAAATCAAACTCTAAGTCATAAATCCTAATTTGTTACGTTTGAAGTACATGCTAAAAAATCCGAGTCACGGTCAACATTTTTTGAAATTTCCGTGTGTAATGATCAGGCACAATGAATTAGAATAGAATTAATTTCTTAGAAACGGTGTGCAGGAAACAATAGAAGAGTGCTTAAAATAAAACCCTAAGTCATAAATCCTAATTTGTTACGTTTGAAGTACATGCTAAAAAATCCGAGTCACGGTAAACATTTTTTGAAATTTCTGTGGGTAATGATCAGGCACAATGAATTAGAATAGAATTAATTTCTTAGAAACGGTGTGCAGGAAACAATAGAAGAGTGCTGAAAATTGAACCCTAATTCATAAATCCTAATCTGTGACGTTTGAAGTACTTGCTAAAAAATCCGAGTCACGGTCAACATTTTTTGAATTTTCCGTGTGTAATGATCAGGCACAATGAATTAGAATAGAATTAATTTCTTAGAAACGGTGTGCAGGAAACAATAGAAGAGTGCTGAAAATTGAACCCTAATTCATAAATCCTAATCTGTGACGTTTGAAGTACATGCTAAAAAATCCGAGTCACGGTCAACATTTTTTGAATTTTCGGTGTGTAATGATCAGCAACAAAGAATTAGAATAGAATTAATTTCTAAGAAACGGTGTGCATGAAACAATAGAAGAGTGCTGAAAATTGAACCCTAATTCATAAATCCTAATCTGTAACGTTTGAAGTACATGCAAAAAAATCCGAGTCACGGTAAAAATTTTTTGAAATTTCCGTGTGTAATGATTAGGCACAATGAATTAGAATAGAATTAATTTCTTAGAAACGGTGTGCAGGAAACAATAGAAGAGTGCTTAAAATCAAACTCTAAGTCATAAATCCTAATTTGTTACGTTTGAAGTACATGCTAAAAAATCCGAGTCACGGTCAACATTTTTTGAAATTTCCGTGTGTAATGATCAGGCACAATGAATTAGAATAGAATTAATTTCTTAGAAACGGTGTGCAGGAAACAATAGAAGAGTGCTTAAAATAAAACCCTAAGTCATAAATCCTAATTTGTTACGTTTGAAGTACATGCTAAAAAATCCGAGTCACGGTAAACATTTTTTGAAATTTCTGTGTGTAATGATCAGGCACAATGAATTAGAATAGAATTAATTTCTTAGAAACGGTGTGCAGGAAACAATAGAAGAGTGCTGAAAATTGAACCCTAATTCATAAATCCTAATCTGTGACGTTTGAAGTACTTGCTAAAAAATCCGAGTCACGGTCAACATTTTTTGAATTTTCCGTGTGTAATGATCAGGCAAAATGAATTAGAATAGAATTAATTTCTTAGGAACGGTGTGCAGGAAACAATAGAAGAGTGCTGAAAATTGAACCCTAATTCATAAATCCTAATCTGTGACGTTTGAAGTACATGCTAAAAAATCCGAGTCACGGTCAACATTTTTTCAAATTTCCGTGTGTAATGATCAGGCACAATGAATTAGAATAGAATTAATTTCTTAGAAACGGTGTGCAGGAAACAATAGAAGAGTGCTTAAAATCAAACTCTAAGTCATAAATCCTAATTTGTTACGTTTGAAGTACATGCTAAAAAATCCGAGTCACGGTCAACATTTTTTGAAATTTCCGTGTGTAATGATCAGGCACAATGAATTAGAATAGAATTAATTTCTTAGAAACGGTGTGCAGGAAACAATAGAAGAGTGCTTAAAATAAAACCCTAAGTCATAAATCCTAATTTGTTACGTTTGAAGTACATGCTAAAAAATCCGAGTCACGGTAAACATTTTTTGAAATTTCTGTGTGTAATGATCAGGCACAATGAATTAGAATAGAATTAATTTCTTAGAAACGGTGTGCAGGAAACAATAGAAGAGTGCTGAAAATTGAACCCTAATTCATAAATCCTAATTTGTGACGTTTGAAGTACTTGCTAAAAAATCCGAGTCACGGTCAACATTTTTTGAATTTTCCGTGTGTAATGATCAGGCAAAATGAATTAGAATAGAATTAATTTCTTAGGAACGGTGTGCAGGAAACAATAGAAGAGTGCTGAAAATTGAACCCTAATTCATAAATCCTAATCTGTGACGTTTGAAGTACATGCTAAAAAATCCGAGTCACGGTCAACATTTTTTGAATTTTCGGTGTGTAATGATCAGCAACAAAGAATTAGAATAGAATTAATTTCTAAGAAACGGTGTGCATGAAACAATAGAAGAGTGCTGAAAATTGAACCCTAATTCATAAATCCTAATCTGTAACGTTTGAAGTACATGCAAAAAAATCCGAGTCACGGTCAAAATTTTTTGAAATTTCCGTGTGTAATGATTAGGCACAATGAATTAGAATAGAATTAATTTCTTAGAAACGGTGTGCAGGAAACAATAGAAGAGTGCTTAAAATCAAACTCTAAGTCATAAATCCTAATTTGTTACGTTTGAAGTACATGCTAAAAAATCCGAGTCACGGTCAACATTTTTTGAAATTTCCGTGTGTAATGATCAGGCACAATGAATTAGAATAGAATTAATTTCTTAGAAACGGTGTGCAGGAAACAATAGAAGAGTGCTTAAAATAAAACCCTAAGTCATAAATCCTAATTTGTTACGTTTGAAGTACATGCTAAAAAATCCGAGTCACGGTAAACATTTTTTGAAATTTCTGTGTGTAATGATCAGGCACAATGAATTAGAATAGAATTAATTTCTTAGAAACGGTGTGCAGGAAACAATAGAAGAGTGCTGAAAATTGAACCCTAATTCATAAATCCTAATCTGTGACGTTTGAAGTACTTGCTAAAAAATCCGAGTCACGGTCAACATTTTTTGAATTTTCCGTGTGTAATGATCAGGCAAAATGAATTAGAATAGAATTAATTTCTTAGGAACGGTGTGCAGGAAACAATAGAAGAGTGCTGAAAATTGAACCCTAATTCATAAATCCTAATCTGTGACGTTTGAAGTACATGCTAAAAAATCCGAGTCACGGTCAACATTTTTTCAAATTTCCGTGTGTAATGATCAGGCACAATGAATTAGAATAGAATTAATTTCTTAGAAACGGTGTGCAGGAAACAATAGAAGAGTGCTTAAAATCAAACTCTAAGTCATAAATCCTAATTTGTTACGTTTGAAGTACATGCTAAAAAATCCGAGTCACGGTCAACATTTTTTGAAATTTCCGTGTGTAATGATCAGGCACAATGAATTAGAATAGAATTAATTTCTTAGAAACGGTGTGCAGGAAACAATAGAAGAGTGCTTAAAATAAAACCCTAAGTCATAAATCCTAATTTGTTACGTTTGAAGTACATGCTAAAAAATCCGAGTCACGGTAAACATTTTTTGAAATTTCTGTGTGTAATGATCAGGCACAATGAATTAGAATAGAATTAATTTCTTAGAAACGGTGTGCAGGAAACAATAGAAGAGTGCTGAAAATTGAACCCTAATTCATAAATCCTAATTTGTGACGTTTGAAGTACTTGCTAAAAAATCCGAGTCACGGTCAACATTTTTTGAATTTTCCGTGTGTAATGATCAGGCAAAATGAATTAGAATAGAATTAATTTCTTAGGAACGGTGTGCAGGAAACAATAGAAGAGTGCTGAAAATTGAACCCTAATTCATAAATCCTAATCTGTGACGTTTGAAGTACATGCTAAAAAATCCGAGTCACGGTCAACATTTTTTGAATTTTCGGTGTGTAATGATCAGCAACAAAGAATTAGAATAGAATTAATTTCTAAGAAACGGTGTGCATGAAACAATAGAAGAGTGCTGAAAATTGAACCCTAATTCATAAATCCTAATCTGTAACGTTTGAAGTACATGCAAAAAAATCCGAGTCACGGTCAAAATTTTTTGAAATTTCCGTGTGTAATGATTAGGCACAATGAATTAGAATAGAATTAATTTCTTAGAAACGGTGTGCAGGAAACAATAGAAGAGTGCTTAAAATCAAACTCTAAGTCATAAATCCTAATTTGTTACGTTTGAAGTACATGCTAAAAAATCCGAGTCACGGTCAACATTTTTTGAAATTTCCGTGTGTAATGATCAGGCACAATGAATTAGAATAGAATTAATTTCTTAGAAACGGTGTGCAGGAAACAATAGAAGAGTGCTTAAAATAAAACCCTAAGTCATAAATCCTAATTTGTTACGTTTGAAGTACATGCTAAAAAATCCGAGTCACGGTAAACATTTTTTGAAATTTCTGTGTGTAATGATCAGGCACAATGAATTAGAATAGAATTAATTTCTTAGAAACGGTGTGCAGGAAACAATAGAAGAGTGCTGAAAATTGAACCCTAATTCATAAATCCTAATCTGTGACGTTTGAAGTACTTGCTAAAAAATCCGAGTCACGGTCAACATTTTTTGAATTTTCCGTGTGTAATGATCAGGCACAATGAATTAGAATAGAATTAATTTCTTAGGAACGGTGTGCAGGAAACAATAGAAGAGTGCTGAAAATTGAACCCTAATTCATAAATCCTAATCTGTGACGTTTGAAGTACATGCTAAAAAATCCGAGTCACGGTCAACATTTTTTGAATTTTCGGTGTGTAATGATCAGGCAGAATGAATTAGAATAGAATTAATTTCTAAGAAACGGTGTACATGAAACAATAGAAGAGTGCAGAAAATCGAACCCTAATTAATAAATCCTAATCTGTGACGTTTGAAGTACATGCTAAAAAATTCGAGTCACGGAAAACTTTTTTTTAAATTTTCGTGGGTAATGATCATGTATAATGAATTAGAATAGAATTAATTTCTAAGAAACGGTGTGCAGGAAACAATAGAAGAGTGCTTAAAATCGAACCCTAAATCATAAATCCTAATTTGTTACGTTTGAAGTACATGCTAAAAAATCCGAGTCACGGTCAACATTTTTTGAAATTTCTGTGTGTAATTATCAAGCAGAATGAATTATAATAGAATTAAATTCTAAGAAACAGTGTGCATGAAACAATAGAAGAGTGCTGAAAATCGAACCCTAATTCATAAATCCTAATCTGTGACGTTTGAAGTACATGCTAAAAAATCCGAGTCACGGTCAACATTTTTTCAAATTTCCGTGTGTAATGATCACGCACAATGAATTAGAATAGAATTAATTTCTAAGAAACGGTGTGTAGGTTACAATAGAAGAGTGCAGAAAATCGAACCCTAATTCATAAATCCTAATCTGTGACATTTGAATTACATGCTAAAAAATCCAAGTCACGGTCAACATTTTTTTAAATTTTCGTGCATAATGATCAGGCACAATGAATTAGAATAGAATTAATTTCTAAGAAACGTTGTGCAGGAAACAATAGAAGAGTGCTGAAAATCGAACCCGAATTCATAAATCTTAATCTGTGTCGTTTGAAGTACATGCTAAAAAATCTGAGTCACGGTCAACATTTTTTTAAATTTCCGTGTGTAATGATCAGGCACAATGAATTAGAATATAATTAATTTCTAAGAAACGGTGTGCAGGAAACAATAGAAGAGTGCTTAAAATCGAACCCTAATTCATAAATCCTAATCTGTGACGTTTGAAGTACATGCTAAAAAATACGAGTCACGGTAAACATTTTTTGAAATTTCCGTGTGTAATGATCAGGTAGAATTTATTAGAATAGAATTAATTTCTAAGAAACGGTGTGCAGGAAACAATAGAAGAGTGCTGAAAATCGAACCCTAATTCCTAAATCTTAATCTGTGTCGTTTGAAGTACATGCTAAAAAATCTGAGTCACGGTCAACATTTTTTTAAATTTCCGTGTGTAATGATCAGGCACAATGAATTAGAATAGAATTAATTTCTAAGAAACGGTGTGCAGGAAACAATAGAAGAGTGCTTAAAATCGAACCCTAATTCATAAATCCTAATCTGTGACGTTTGAAGTACATACTAAAAAATCCGAGTCACGGTCAACATTTTTTGAAATTTCCGTGTGTAATGATCAGGTAGAATTTATTAGAATAGAATTAATTTCTAAGAAACGGTGTGCAGGAAACAATAGAAGAGTGCTGAAAATTGAACCCTAATTCATAAATCCTAATCTGTTACGTTTGAAGTACATGCTAAAAAATCCGAGTCACGGTCAACATTTTTTGAAATTTCTGTGTGTAATGATCAGGCAGAATGAATTAGAATAGAATTAATTTCTAAGAAACGGTGTACATGAAACAACAGAAGAGTGCAGAAAATCGAACCCTAATTCATAAATCTTAATCTGTGACGTTTGAAGTACATGCTAAAAAATCCGAGTCACGGTCAACATTTTTTTAAATTTCCGTGGGTAATGATTAGGCACAATGAATTAGAATAGAATTAATTTCTTAGAAACAGTGTGTAGGAAACAATAGAAGATAGCTGAAAATTGAACCCTAATTCATAAATCCTAATCTGTGACGTTTGAAGTACATGATAAAAAATCCGAGTGACGGTCAACATCTTTTGAATTTTCCGTGTGTAATGATCAGGCACAATGAATTAGAATAGAATTAATTTCTTAGAAACGGTGTGCAGGAAACAATAGAAGAGTGCTGAAAATTGAACCCTAATTCATAACTCCTAATCTGTGACGTTTGAAGTACATGCTAAAAAATCCGAGTCACGGTCAACATTTTTTGAATTTTCCGTGTGTAATGATCAGGCACAATGAATTAGAATAGAATTAATTTCTTAGAAACGGTGTTCAGGAAACAATAGAAGAGTGCTTAAAATCAAACTCTAAGTCATAAATCCTAATTTGTTACGTTTGAAGTACATGCTAAAAAATCCGAGTCACGGTCAACATTTTTTGAAATTTCCGTGTGTAATGATCAGGCACAATGAATTAGAATAGAATTAATTTCTTAGAAACGGTGTGTAGGAAACAATAGAAGAGTGCTTAAAATCAAACCCTAAGTCATAAATCCTAATTTGTTACGTTTGAAGTACATGCTAAAAAATCCGAGTCACGGTCAACATTTTTTGAAATTTCCGTGTGTAATGATCAGGCAGAATGAATTAGAATAGAATTAATTTCTAAGAAACGGTGTGCATGAAACAATAGAAGAGTGCAGAAAATCGAACCCTAATTCATAAATCTTAATCTGTGACGTTTGAAGTACATGCTAAAAAATCCGAGTCACGGTCAACATTTTTTGAATTTTCCGTCTCTAATGATCAGGCACAATGAATTAGAATAGAATTAATTTCTTAGTAACGTTGTGCAGGAAACAATAGAAGAGTGCTGAAAATTGAACCCTAATTCATAAATCCTAATCTGTGACGTTTGAAGTACATGCTAAAAAATCCGAGTCACGGTCAACATTTTTTGAATTTTCGGTGTGTAATGATCAGCCACAAAGAATTAGAATAGAATTAATTTCTAAGAAACGGTGTGCATGAAACAATAGAAGAGTGCAGAAAATCGAACCCTAATCTATGACGTTATAAGTACATGCTAAAAAATCCGAGTCACGGTCAACATTTTTTGAATTTTCGGTGTGTAATGATCAGCCGCAAACAATTAGAATAGAATTAATTTCTAAGAAACGGTGTGCATGAAACAATAGAAGAGTGCTGAAAATTGAACCCTAATTCATAAATCCTAATCTTTGACGTTTGAAGTACATGCTAAAAAATCCGAGTCACGGTCAACATTTTTTGAATTTTCCGTCTCTAATGATCAGGCACAATGAATTAGAATAGAATTAATTTCTTAGTAACGGTGTGCAGGAAACAATATAAGAGTGCTGAAAATTGAACCCTAATTCATAAATCCTAATCTGTGACGTTTGAAGTACATGCTAAAAAATTCGAGTCACGGTCAACATTTTTTTAATTTTCCGTCTCTAATGATCAGGCACAATGAATTAGAATAGAATTAATTTCTTAGAAACGGTGTGCAGGAAACAATAGAAGAGTGCTTAAAATCAAACCCTAATTCATAAATCCTAATCTGTTACGTTTGAAGTACATGCAAAAAAATCCGAGTCACCGTCAACATTTTTTGAAATTTCCGTGTGTAATGATCAGGCACAATGAATTAGAATAGAATTAATTTCTTAGAAACGGTGTGCAGGAAACAATAGAAGAGTGCTTAAAATCAAACTCTAAGTCATGAATCCTAATTTGTTACGTTTGAAGTACATGCTAAAAAATCCGAGTCACGGTCAACATTTTTTGAAATTTCCGTGTGTAATGATCAGGCACAATGAATTAGAATAGAATTAATTTCTTAGAAACGGTGTGCAGGAAACAATAGAAGAGTGCTGAAAATTGAACCCTAATTCATAACTCCTAATCTGTGACGTTTGAAGTACTTGCTAAAAAATCCGAGTCACGGTCAACATTTTTTGAATTTTCCGTGTGTAATGATCAGGCACAATGAATTAGAATAGAATTAATTTCTAAGAAACGGTGTGCAGGAAACAATAGAAGAGTGCTTAAAATCGAACCCTAATTCATAAATCCTAATCTGTTATGTTTGAAGTACATGCAAAAAAATCCGAGTCACGGTCAACATTTTTTGAAATTTCCTTGTGTAATGATCAGGCACAATGAATTAGAATAGAATTAATTTCTTAGAAACGGTGTGCAGGAAACAATAGAAGAGTGCTTAAAATCAAACCCTAAGTCATAAATCCTAATTTGTTACGTTTGAAGTACATGCTAAAAAATCCGAGTCACGATCAACATTTTTTGAAATTTCCGTGTGTAATGATTAGGCACAATGAATTAGAATAGAATTAATTTCTAAGAAACGGTGTGCAGGAAACAATAGAAGAGTGCTTAAAATCGTACCCTAATTCATAAATCCTAATCTGTTACGTTTGAAGTACATGCAAAAAAATCCGAGTCACGATCAACATTTTTTGAAATTTCCGTGTGTAATGATCAGGCACAATGAATTAGAATAGAATTAATTTCTTAGAAACGGTGTGCAGGAAACAATAGAAGAGTGCTGAAAATTGAACCCTAATTCATAAATCCTAATCTGTGACGTTTGAAGTACATGCTAAAAAATCCGAGTCACGGTCAACATTTTTTGAATTTTCGGTGTGTAATGATCAGCCGCAAACAATTAGAATAGAATTAATTTCTAAGAAACGGTGTGCATGAAACAATAGAAGAGTGCTGAAAATCGAACCCTAATTCATAAATCCTAATCTGTTACGTTTGAAGTACATGCAAAAAAATCCGAGTCACGGTCAACATTTTTTGAAATTTCCGTGTGTAATGATCAGGCACAATGAATTAGAATAGAATTAATTTCTTAGAAACGGTGTGCAGGAAACAATAGAAGAGTGCTTAAAATCAAACCCTAATTCATAAATCCTAATTTGTTACGTTTGAAGTACATGCAAAAAAATCCGAGTCACCGTCAACATTTTTTGAAATTTCCGTGTGTAATGATCAGGCACAATGAATTAGAATAGAATTAATTTCTTAGAAACGGTGTGCAGGAAACAATAGAAGAGTGCTTAAAATCAAACTCTAAGTCATGAATCCTAATTTGTTACGTTTGAAGTACATGCTAAAAAATCCGAGTCACGGTCAACATTTTTTGAAATTTTCGTGTGTAATGATCAGGCACAATGAATTAGAATAGAATTAATTTCTTAGAAACGGTGTGCAGGAAACAATAGAAGAGTGCTTAAAATAAAACTCTAAGTCATAAATACTAATTTGTTACGTTTGAAGTACATGCTAAAAAATCCGAGTCACGGTCAACATTTTTTGAAATTTCCGTGTGTAATGATCAGGCACAATGAATTAGAATAGAATTAATTTCTTAGAAACGGTGTGCAGGAAACAATAGAAGAGTGCTTAAAATCAAACTCTAAGTCATGAATCCTAATTTGTTACGTTTGAAGTACATGCTAAAAAATCCGAGTCACGGTCAACATTTTTTGAATTTTCCGTGTGTAATGATCAGGCACAATGAATTAGAATAGAATTAATTTCTTAGAAACGGTGTGCAGGAAACAATAGAAGAGTGCTTAAAATCAAACCCTAAGTCATAAATCCTAATTTGTTACGTTTGAAGTACATGCTAAAAAATCCGAGTCACGGTAAACATTTTTTGAAATTTCCGTGTGTAATGATCAGGCACAATGAATTAGAATAGAATTAATTTCTTAGAAACGGTGTGCAGGAAACAATAAAAGAGTGCTGAAAATTGAACCCTAATTCATAAATCCTAATCTGTGACGTTTGAAGTACATGAGTCACGGTCAACATTTTTTGAATTTTCGGTGTGTAATGATCAGCCACAAAGAATTAGAATAGAATTAATTTCTAAGAAACGGTGTGCATGAAACAATAGAAGAGTGCTGAAAATTGAACCCTAATTCATAAATCCTAATCTGTAACGTTTGAAGTACATGCAAAAAAATCCGAGTCACGGTCAAAATTTTTTGAAATTTCCGTGTGTAATGATTAGGCACAATGAATTAGAATAGAATTAATTTCTTAGAAACGGTGTGCAGGAAACAATAGAAGAGTGCTTAAAATCAAACTCTAAGTCATAAATCCTAATTTGTTACGTTTGAAGTACATGCTAAAAAATCCAAGTCACGGTCAACATTTTTTGAAATTTCCGTGTGTAATGATAAGGCACAATGAATTAGAATAGAATTAATTTCTTAGAAACGGTGTGCAGGAAACAATAGAAGAGTGCTGAAAATTGAACCCTAATTCATAAATCCTAATCTGTGACGTTTGAAGTACATGAGTCACGGTCAACATTTTTTGAATTTTCGGTGTGTAATGATCAGCCACAAAGAATTAGAATAGAATTAATTTCTAAGAAACGGTGTGCATGAAACAATAGAAGAGTGCTGAAAATTGAACCCTAATTCATAAATCCTAATCTGTAACGTTTGAAGTACATGCAAAAAAATCCGAGTCACGGTCAACATTTTTTGAAATTTTCGTGTGTAATGATCAGGCACAATGAATTAGAATAGAATTAATTTCTTAGAAACGGTGTGCAGGAAACAATAGAAGAGTGCTTAAAATCAAACTCTAAGTCATAAATACTAATTTGTTACGTTTGAAGTACATGCTAAAAAATCCGAGTCACGGTCAACATTTTTTGAAATTTCCGTGTGTAATGATCAGGCACAATGAATTAGAATAGAATTAATTTCTTAGAAACGGTGTGCAGGAAACAATAGAAGAGTGCTTAAAATTGAACCCTAATTCATAAATCCTAATCTGTGACGTTTGAAGTACATGCTAAAAAATCCGAGTCACGGTCAACATTTTTTGAATTTTCCGTGTGTAATGATCAGGCACAATGAATTAGAATAGAATTAATTTCTTAGAAACGGTGTGCAGGAAACAATAGAAGAGTGCTTAAAATCAAACCCTAAGTCATAAATCCTAATTTGTTACGTTTGAAGTACATGCTAAAAAATCCGAGTCACGGTAAACATTTTTTGAAATTTCCGTGTGTAATGGTCAGGCACAATGAATTAGAATAGAATTAATTTCTTAGAAACGGTGTGCAGGAAACAATAGAAGAGTGCTGAAAATTGAACCCTAATTCATAAATCCTAATCTGTGACGTTTGAAGTACTTGCTAAAAAATCCGAGTCACGGTCAACATTTTTTGAATTTTCCGTGTGTAATGATCAGGCACAATGAATTAGAATAGAATTAATTTCTTAGGAACGGTGTGCAGGAAACAATAGAAGAGTGCTGAAAATTGAACCCTAATTCATAACTCCTAATCTGTGACGTTTGAAGTACATGCTAAAAAATCCGAGTCACGGTCAACATTTTTTGAAATTTCCGTGTGTAATGATCAGGCACAATGAATTAGAATAGAATTAATTTCTAAGAAACGGTGTGCAGGAAACAATAGAAGAGTGCTTAAAATCAAACCCTAATTCATAAATCCTAATCTGTTACGTTTGAAGTACATGCAAAAAAATCCGAGTCACCGTCAACATTTTTTGAAATTTCCGTGTGTAATGATCAGGCACAATGAATTAGAATAGAATTAATTTCTTAGAAACAGTGTGCAGGAAACAATAGAAGAGTGCTTAAAATCAAACTCTAAGTCATAAATCCTAATTTGTTACGTTTGAAGTACATGCTAAAAAATCCGAGTCACGGTCAACATTTTTTGAAATTTCCGTGTGTAATGATCAGGCACAATGAATTAGAATAGAATTAATTTCTTAGAAACGGTGTGCAGGAAACAATAGAAGAGTGCTTAAAATAAAACCCTAAGTCATAAATCCTAATTTGTTACGTTTGAAGTACATGCTAAAAAATCCGAGTCACGGTAAACATTTTTTGAAATTTCTGTGGGTAATGATCAGGCACAATGAATTAGAATAGAATTAATTTCTTAGAAACGGTGTGCAGGAAACAATAGAAGAGTGCTGAAAATTGAACCCTAATTCATAAATCCTAATCTGTGACGTTTGAAGTACTTGCTAAAAAATCCGAGTCACGGTCAACATTTTTTGAATTTTCCGTGTGTAATGATCAGGCACAATGAATTAGAATAGAATTAATTTCTTAGAAACGGTGTGCAGGAAACAATAGAAGAGTGCTGAAAATTGAACCCTAATTCATAAATCCTAATCTGTGACGTTTGAAGTACATGCTAAAAAATCCGAGTCACGGTCAACATTTTTTGAATTTTCGGTGTGTAATGATCAGCAACAAAGAATTAGAATAGAATTAATTTCTAAGAAACGGTGTGCATGAAACAATAGAAGAGTGCTGAAAATTGAACCCTAATTCATAAATCCTAATCTGTAACGTTTGAAGTACATGCAAAAAAATCCGAGTCACGGTAAAAATTTTTTGAAATTTCCGTGTGTAATGATTAGGCACAATGAATTAGAATAGAATTAATTTCTTAGAAACGGTGTGCAGGAAACAATAGAAGAGTGCTTAAAATCAAACTCTAAGTCATAAATCCTAATTTGTTACGTTTGAAGTACATGCTAAAAAATCCGAGTCACGGTCAACATTTTTTGAAATTTCCGTGTGTAATGATCAGGCACAATGAATTAGAATAGAATTAATTTCTTAGAAACGGTGTGCAGGAAACAATAGAAGAGTGCTTAAAATAAAACCCTAAGTCATAAATCCTAATTTGTTACGTTTGAAGTACATGCTAAAAAATCCGAGTCACGGTAAACATTTTTTGAAATTTCTGTGTGTAATGATCAGGCACAATGAATTAGAATAGAATTAATTTCTTAGAAACGGTGTGCAGGAAACAATAGAAGAGTGCTGAAAATTGAACCCTAATTCATAAATCCTAATCTGTGACGTTTGAAGTACTTGCTAAAAAATCCGAGTCACGGTCAACATTTTTTGAATTTTCCGTGTGTAATGATCAGGCAAAATGAATTAGAATAGAATTAATTTCTTAGGAACGGTGTGCAGGAAACAATAGAAGAGTGCTGAAAATTGAACCCTAATTCATAAATCCTAATCTGTGACGTTTGAAGTACATGCTAAAAAATCCGAGTCACGGTCAACATTTTTTCAAATTTCCGTGTGTAATGATCAGGCACAATGAATTAGAATAGAATTAATTTCTTAGAAACGGTGTGCAGGAAACAATAGAAGAGTGCTTAAAATCAAACTCTAAGTCATAAATCCTAATTTGTTACGTTTGAAGTACATGCTAAAAAATCCGAGTCACGGTCAACATTTTTTGAAATTTCCGTGTGTAATGATCAGGCACAATGAATTAGAATAGAATTAATTTCTTAGAAACGGTGTGCAGGAAACAATAGAAGAGTGCTTAAAATAAAACCCTAAGTCATAAATCCTAATTTGTTACGTTTGAAGTACATGCTAAAAAATCCGAGTCACGGTAAACATTTTTTGAAATTTCTGTGTGTAATGATCAGGCACAATGAATTAGAATAGAATTAATTTCTTAGAAACGGTGTGCAGGAAACAATAGAAGAGTGCTGAAAATTGAACCCTAATTCATAAATCCTAATTTGTGACGTTTGAAGTACTTGCTAAAAAATCCGAGTCACGGTCAACATTTTTTGAATTTTCCGTGTGTAATGATCAGGCAAAATGAATTAGAATAGAATTAATTTCTTAGGAACGGTGTGCAGGAAACAATAGAAGAGTGCTGAAAATTGAACCCTAATTCATAAATCCTAATCTGTGACGTTTGAAGTACATGCTAAAAAATCCGAGTCACGGTCAACATTTTTTGAATTTTCGGTGTGTAATGATCAGCAACAAAGAATTAGAATAGAATTAATTTCTAAGAAACGGTGTGCATGAAACAATAGAAGAGTGCTGAAAATTGAACCCTAATTCATAAATCCTAATCTGTAACGTTTGAAGTACATGCAAAAAAATCCGAGTCACGGTCAAAATTTTTTGAAATTTCCGTGTGTAATGATTAGGCACAATGAATTAGAATAGAATTAATTTCTTAGAAACGGTGTGCAGGAAACAATAGAAGAGTGCTTAAAATCAAACTCTAAGTCATAAATCCTAATTTGTTACGTTTGAAGTACATGCTAAAAAATCCGAGTCACGGTCAACATTTTTTGAAATTTCCGTGTGTAATGATCAGGCACAATGAATTAGAATAGAATTAATTTCTTAGAAACGGTGTGCAGGAAACAATAGAAGAGTGCTTAAAATAAAACCCTAAGTCATAAATCCTAATTTGTTACGTTTGAAGTACATGCTAAAAAATCCGAGTCACGGTAAACATTTTTTGAAATTTCTGTGTGTAATGATCAGGCACAATGAATTAGAATAGAATTAATTTCTTAGAAACGGTGTGCAGGAAACAATAGAAGAGTGCTGAAAATTGAACCCTAATTCATAAATCCTAATCTGTGACGTTTGAAGTACTTGCTAAAAAATCCGAGTCACGGTCAACATTTTTTGAATTTTCCGTGTGTAATGATCAGGCAAAATGAATTAGAATAGAATTAATTTCTTAGGAACGGTGTGCAGGAAACAATAGAAGAGTGCTGAAAATTGAACCCTAATTCATAAATCCTAATCTGTGACGTTTGAAGTACATGCTAAAAAATCCGAGTCACGGTCAACATTTTTTCAAATTTCCGTGTGTAATGATCAGGCACAATGAATTAGAATAGAATTAATTTCTTAGAAACGGTGTGCAGGAAACAATAGAAGAGTGCTTAAAATCAAACTCTAAGTCATAAATCCTAATTTGTTACGTTTGAAGTACATGCTAAAAAATCCGAGTCACGGTCAACATTTTTTGAAATTTCCGTGTGTAATGATCAGGCACAATGAATTAGAATAGAATTAATTTCTTAGAAACGGTGTGCAGGAAACAATAGAAGAGTGCTTAAAATAAAACCCTAAGTCATAAATCCTAATTTGTTACGTTTGAAGTACATGCTAAAAAATCCGAGTCACGGTAAACATTTTTTGAAATTTCTGTGTGTAATGATCAGGCACAATGAATTAGAATAGAATTAATTTCTTAGAAACGGTGTGCAGGAAACAATAGAAGAGTGCTGAAAATTGAACCCTAATTCATAAATCCTAATTTGTGACGTTTGAAGTACTTGCTAAAAAATCCGAGTCACGGTCAACATTTTTTGAATTTTCCGTGTGTAATGATCAGGCAAAATGAATTAGAATAGAATTAATTTCTTAGGAACGGTGTGCAGGAAACAATAGAAGAGTGCTGAAAATTGAACCCTAATTCATAAATCCTAATCTGTGACGTTTGAAGTACATGCTAAAAAATCCGAGTCACGGTCAACATTTTTTGAATTTTCGGTGTGTAATGATCAGCAACAAAGAATTAGAATAGAATTAATTTCTAAGAAACGGTGTGCATGAAACAATAGAAGAGTGCTGAAAATTGAACCCTAATTCATAAATCCTAATCTGTAACGTTTGAAGTACATGCAAAAAAATCCGAGTCACGGTCAAAATTTTTTGAAATTTCCGTGTGTAATGATTAGGCACAATGAATTAGAATAGAATTAATTTCTTAGAAACGGTGTGCAGGAAACAATAGAAGAGTGCTTAAAATCAAACTCTAAGTCATAAATCCTAATTTGTTACGTTTGAAGTACATGCTAAAAAATCCGAGTCACGGTCAACATTTTTTGAAATTTCCGTGTGTAATGATCAGGCACAATGAATTAGAATAGAATTAATTTCTTAGAAACGGTGTGCAGGAAACAATAGAAGAGTGCTTAAAATAAAACCCTAAGTCATAAATCCTAATTTGTTACGTTTGAAGTACATGCTAAAAAATCCGAGTCACGGTAAACATTTTTTGAAATTTCTGTGTGTAATGATCAGGCACAATGAATTAGAATAGAATTAATTTCTTAGAAACGGTGTGCAGGAAACAATAGAAGAGTGCTGAAAATTGAACCCTAATTCATAAATCCTAATCTGTGACGTTTGAAGTACTTGCTAAAAAATCCGAGTCACGGTCAACATTTTTTGAATTTTCCGTGTGTAATGATCAGGCACAATGAATTAGAATAGAATTAATTTCTTAGGAACGGTGTGCAGGAAACAATAGAAGAGTGCTGAAAATTGAACCCTAATTCATAAATCCTAATCTGTGACGTTTGAAGTACATGCTAAAAAATCCGAGTCACGGTCAACATTTTTTGAATTTTCGGTGTGTAATGATCAGGCAGAATGAATTAGAATAGAATTAATTTCTAAGAAACGGTGTACATGAAACAATAGAAGAGTGCAGAAAATCGAACCCTAATTAATAAATCCTAATCTGTGACGTTTGAAGTACATGCTAAAAAATTCGAGTCACGGAAAACTTTTTTTTAAATTTTCGTGGGTAATGATCATGTATAATGAATTAGAATAGAATTAATTTCTAAGAAACGGTGTGCAGGAAACAATAGAAGAGTGCTTAAAATCGAACCCTAAATCATAAATCCTAATTTGTTACGTTTGAAGTACATGCTAAAAAATCCGAGTCACGGTCAACATTTTTTGAAATTTCTGTGTGTAATTATCAAGCAGAATGAATTATAATAGAATTAAATTCTAAGAAACAGTGTGCATGAAACAATAGAAGAGTGCTGAAAATCGAACCCTAATTCATAAATCCTAATCTGTGACGTTTGAAGTACATGCTAAAAAATCCGAGTCACGGTCAACATTTTTTCAAATTTCCGTGTGTAATGATCACGCACAATGAATTAGAATAGAATTAATTTCTAAGAAACGGTGTGTAGGTTACAATAGAAGAGTGCAGAAAATCGAACCCTAATTCATAAATCCTAATCTGTGACATTTGAATTACATGCTAAAAAATCCAAGTCACGGTCAACATTTTTTTAAATTTTCGTGCATAATGATCAGGCACAATGAATTAGAATAGAATTAATTTCTAAGAAACGTTGTGCAGGAAACAATAGAAGAGTGCTGAAAATCGAACCCGAATTCATAAATCTTAATCTGTGTCGTTTGAAGTACATGCTAAAAAATCTGAGTCACGGTCAACATTTTTTTAAATTTCCGTGTGTAATGATCAGGCACAATGAATTAGAATATAATTAATTTCTAAGAAACGGTGTGCAGGAAACAATAGAAGAGTGCTTAAAATCGAACCCTAATTCATAAATCCTAATCTGTGACGTTTGAAGTACATGCTAAAAAATACGAGTCACGGTAAACATTTTTTGAAATTTCCGTGTGTAATGATCAGGTAGAATTTATTAGAATAGAATTAATTTCTAAGAAACGGTGTGCAGGAAACAATAGAAGAGTGCTGAAAATCGAACCCTAATTCCTAAATCTTAATCTGTGTCGTTTGAAGTACATGCTAAAAAATCTGAGTCACGGTCAACATTTTTTTAAATTTCCGTGTGTAATGATCAGGCACAATGAATTAGAATAGAATTAATTTCTAAGAAACGGTGTGCAGGAAACAATAGAAGAGTGCTTAAAATCGAACCCTAATTCATAAATCCTAATCTGTGACGTTTGAAGTACATACTAAAAAATCCGAGTCACGGTCAACATTTTTTGAAATTTCCGTGTGTAATGATCAGGTAGAATTTATTAGAATAGAATTAATTTCTAAGAAACGGTGTGCAGGAAACAATAGAAGAGTGCTGAAAATTGAACCCTAATTCATAAATCCTAATCTGTTACGTTTGAAGTACATGCTAAAAAATCCGAGTCACGGTCAACATTTTTTGAAATTTCTGTGTGTAATGATCAGGCAGAATGAATTAGAATAGAATTAATTTCTAAGAAACGGTGTACATGAAACAACAGAAGAGTGCAGAAAATCGAACCCTAATTCATAAATCTTAATCTGTGACGTTTGAAGTACATGCTAAAAAATCCGAGTCACGGTCAACATTTTTTTAAATTTCCGTGGGTAATGATTAGGCACAATGAATTAGAATAGAATTAATTTCTTAGAAACAGTGTGTAGGAAACAATAGAAGATAGCTGAAAATTGAACCCTAATTCATAAATCCTAATCTGTGACGTTTGAAGTACATGATAAAAAATCCGAGTGACGGTCAACATCTTTTGAATTTTCCGTGTGTAATGATCAGGCACAATGAATTAGAATAGAATTAATTTCTTAGAAACGGTGTGCAGGAAACAATAGAAGAGTGCTGAAAATTGAACCCTAATTCATAACTCCTAATCTGTGACGTTTGAAGTACATGCTAAAAAATCCGAGTCACGGTCAACATTTTTTGAATTTTCCGTGTGTAATGATCAGGCACAATGAATTAGAATAGAATTAATTTCTTAGAAACGGTGTTCAGGAAACAATAGAAGAGTGCTTAAAATCAAACTCTAAGTCATAAATCCTAATTTGTTACGTTTGAAGTACATGCTAAAAAATCCGAGTCACGGTCAACATTTTTTGAAATTTCCGTGTGTAATGATCAGGCACAATGAATTAGAATAGAATTAATTTCTTAGAAACGGTGTGTAGGAAACAATAGAAGAGTGCTTAAAATCAAACCCTAAGTCATAAATCCTAATTTGTTACGTTTGAAGTACATGCTAAAAAATCCGAGTCACGGTCAACATTTTTTGAAATTTCCGTGTGTAATGATCAGGCAGAATGAATTAGAATAGAATTAATTTCTAAGAAACGGTGTGCATGAAACAATAGAAGAGTGCAGAAAATCGAACCCTAATTCATAAATCTTAATCTGTGACGTTTGAAGTACATGCTAAAAAATCCGAGTCACGGTCAACATTTTTTTAAATTTCCGTGGGTAATGATTAGGCACAATGAATTAGAATAGAATTAATTTCTTAGAAACAGTGTGTAGGAAACAATAGAAGATAGCTGAAAATTGAACCCTAATTCATAAATCCTAATCTGTGACGTTTGAAGTACATGATAAAAAATCCGAGTGACGGTCAACATCTTTTGAATTTTCCGTGTGTAATGATCAGGCACAATGAATTAGAATAGAATTAATTTCTTAGAAACGGTGTGCAGGAAACAATAGAAGAGTGCTGAAAATTGAACCCTAATTCATAACTCCTAATCTGTGACGTTTGAAGTACATGCTAAAAAATCCGAGTCACGGTCAACATTTTTTGAATTTTCCGTGTGTAATGATCAGGCACAATGAATTAGAATAGAATTAATTTCTTAGAAACGGTGTGCAGGAAACAATAGAAGAGTGCTTAAAATCAATCCCTAAGTCATAAATCCTAAGTTGTTACGTTTGAAGTACATGCTAAAAAATCCGAGTCACGGTCAACATTTTTTGAAATTTCCGTGTGTAATGATTAGGCACAATGAATTAGAGTAGAATTAATTTCTAAGAAACGGTGTGCAGGAAACAATAGAAGAGTGCTTAAAATCGAACCCTAATTCATAAATCCTAATCTGTTACGTTTGAAGTACATGCAAAAAAATCCGAGTCACGGTCAACATTTTTTGAAATTTCCGTGTGTAATGATCAGGCACAATGAATTAGAATAGAATTAATTTCTTAGAAACGGTGTGCAGGAAACAATAGAAGAGTGCTTAAAATAAAACTCTAAGTCATAAATCCTAATTTGTTACGTTTGAAGTACATGCTAAAAAATCCGAGACACGGTCAACATTTTTTGAAATTTCCGTGTGTAATGATCAGGCACAATGAATTAGAATAGAATTAATTTCTTAGAAACGGTGTGCAGGAAACAATAGAAGAGTGCTTAAAATCAAACCCTAAGTCATAAATCCTAATTTGTTACGTTTGAAGTACATGCTAAAAAATCCGAGTCACGGTAAACATTTTTTGAAATTTCCGTGTGTAATGATCAGGCACAATGAATTAGAATAGAATTAATTTCTTAGAAACGGTGTGCAGGAAACAATAGAAGAGTGCTGAAAATTGAACCCTAATTCATAAATCCTAATCTGTGACGTTTGAAGTACTTGCTAAAAAATCCGAGTCACGGTCAACATTTTTTGAATTTTCCGTGTGTAATGATCAGGCACAATGAATTAGAATAGAATTAATTTCTTAGGAACGGTGTGCTGGAAACAATAGAAGAGTGCTGAAAATTGAACCCTAATTCATAAATCCTAATCTGTGACGTTTGAAGTACATGCTAAAAAATCAGAGTCACGGTCAACATTTTTTGAATTTTCGGTGTGTAATGATCAGCCACAAAGAATTAGAATAGAATTAATTTCTAAGAAACGAAGTGCATGAAACAATAGAAGAGTGCTGAAAATTGAACCCTAATTCATAAATCCTAATCTGTAACGTTTGAAGTACATGCAAAAAAATCCGAGTCACGGTCAACATTTTTTGAAATTTCCGTGTGTAATGATCAGGCACAATGAATTAGAATAGAATTAATTTCTTAGAAACGGTGTGCAGGAAACAATAGAAGAGTGCTGAAAATTGAACCCTAATTCATAACTCCTAATCTGTGACGTTTGAAGTACATGCTAAAAAATCCGAGTCACGGTCAACATTTTTTGAATTTTCCGTGTGTAATGATCAGGCACAATTAATTAGAATAGAATTAATTTCTTAGAAACGGTGTGCATGAAACAATAGAAGAGTGCTTAAAATCAAACCCTAAGTCATAAATCCTAATTTGTTACATTTGAAGTACATGCTAAAAAATCCGAGTCACAGTCAACATTTTTTGAAATTTCCGTGTGTAATGATTAGGCACAATGAATTAGAGTAGAATTAATTTCTAAGAAACGGTGTGCAGGAAACAATAGAAGAGTGCTTAAAATCGAACCCTAATTCATAAATCCTAATCTGTTACGTTTGAAGTACATGTAAAAAAATCCGAGTCACGGTCAACATTTTTTGAAATTTCCGTGTGTAATGATCAGGCACAATGAATTAGAATAGAATTAATTTCTTAGAAACGGTGTGCAGGAAACAATAGAAGAGTGCTTAAAATCAAACTCTAAGTCATAAATCCTAATTTGTTACGTTTGAAGTACATGCTAAAAAATCCGAGTCACGGTCAACATTTTTTGAAATTTCCGTGTGTAATGATCAGGCACAATGAATTAGAATAGAATTAATTTCTTAGAAACGGTGTGCAGGAAACAATAGAAGAGTGCTTAAAATAAAACCCTAAGTCATAAATCCTAATTTGTTACGTTTGAAGTACATGCTAAAAAATCCGAGTCACGGTAAACATTTTTTGAAATTTCTGTGTGTAATGATCAGGCACAATGAATTAGAATAGAATTAATTTCTTAGAAACGGTGTGCAGGAAACAATAGAAGAGTGCTGAAAATTGAACCCTAATTCATAACTCCTAATCTGTGACGTTTGAAGTACATGCTAAAAAATCCGAGTCACGGTCAACATTTTTTGAATTTTCCGTGTGTAATGATCAGGCACAATGAATTAGAATAGAATTAATTTCTTAGAAACGGTGTGCAGGAAACAATAGAAGAGTGCTTAAAATCAATCCCTAAGTCATAAATCCTAAGTTGTTACGTTTGAAGTACATGCTAAAAAATCCGAGTCACGGTCAACATTTTTTGAAATTTCCGTGTGTAATGATTAGGCACAATGAATTAGAGTAGAATTAATTTCTAAGAAACGGTGTGCAGGAAACAATAGAAGAGTGCTTAAAATCGAACCCTAATTCATAAATCCTAATCTGTTACGTTTGAAGTACATGCAAAAAAATCCGAGACACGGTCAACATTTTTTGAAATTTCCGTGTGTAATGATCAGGCACAATGAATTAGAATAGAATTAATTTCTTAGAAACGGTGTGCAGGAAACAATAGAAGAGTGCTTAAAATCAAACCCTAAGTCATAAATCCTAATTTGTTACGTTTGAAGTACATGCTAAAAAATCCGAGTCACGGTAAACATTTTTTGAAATTTCCGTGTGTAATGATCAGGCACAATGAATTAGAATAGAATTAATTTCTTAGAAACGGTGTGCAGGAAACAATAGAAGAGTGCTGAAAATTGAACCCTAATTCATAAATCCTAATCTGTGACGTTTGAAGTACATGCTAAAAAATCCGAGTCACGGTCAACATTTTTTCAAATTTCCGTGTGTAATGATCAGGCACAATGAATTAGAATAGAATTAATTTCTTAGAAACGGTGTGCAGGAAACAATAGAAGAGTGCTTAAAATCAATCCCTAAGTCATAAATCCTAAGTTGTTACGTTTGAAGTACATGCTAAAAAATCCGAGTCACGGTCAACATTTTTTGAAATTTCCGTGTGTAATGATTAGGCACAATGAATTAGAGTAGAATTAATTTCTAAGAAACGGTGTGCAGGAAACAATAGAAGAGTGCTTAAAATCGAACCCTAATTCATAAATCCTAATCTGTTACGTTTGAAGTACATGCAAAAAAATCCGAGTCACGGTCAACATTTTTTGAAATTTCCGTGTGTAATGATCAGGCACAATGAATTAGAATAGAATTAATTTCTTAGAAACGGTGTGCAGGAAACAATAGAAGAGTGCTTAAAATAAAACTCTAAGTCATAAATCCTAATTTGTTACGTTTGAAGTACATGCTAAAAAATCCGAGACACGGTCAACATTTTTTGAAATTTCCGTGTGTAATGATCAGGCACAATGAATTAGAATAGAATTAATTTCTTAGAAACGGTGTGCAGGAAACAATAGAAGAGTGCTTAAAATCAAACCCTAAGTCATAAATCCTAATTTGTTACGTTTGAAGTACATGCTAAAAAATCCGAGTCACGGTAAACATTTTTTGAAATTTCCGTGTGTAATGATCAGGCACAATGAATTAGAATAGAATTAATTTCTTAGAAACGGTGTGCAGGAAACAATAGAAGAGTGCTGAAAATTGAACCCTAATTCATAAATCCTAATCTGTGACGTTTGAAGTACTTGCTAAAAAATCCGAGTCACGGTCAACATTTTTTGAATTTTCCGTGTGTAATGATCAGGCACAATGAATTAGAATAGAATTAATTTCTTAGGAACGGTGTGCTGGAAACAATAGAAGAGTGCTGAAAATTGAACCCTAATTCATAAATCCTAATCTGTGACGTTTGAAGTACATGCTAAAAAATCAGAGTCACGGTCAACATTTTTTGAATTTTCGGTGTGTAATGATCAGCCACAAAGAATTAGAATAGAATTAATTTCTAAGAAACGAAGTGCATGAAACAATAGAAGAGTGCTGAAAATTGAACCCTAATTCATAAATCCTAATCTGTAACGTTTGAAGTACATGCAAAAAAATCCGAGTCACGGTCAACATTTTTTGAAATTTCCGTGTGTAATGATCAGGCACAATGAATTAGAATAGAATTAATTTCTTAGAAACGGTGTGAAGGAAACAATAGAAGAGTGCTTAAAATAAAACCCTAAGTCATAAATCCTAATTTGTTACGTTTGAAGTACATGCTAAAAAATCCGAGTCACGGTCAACATTTTTTCAATTTTCGGTGTGTAATGATCAGGCACAATGAATTAGAATAGAATTAATTTCTTAGAAACGGTGTGCAGGAAACAATAGAAGAGTGCTGAAAATTGAACCCTAATTCATAAATCCTAATCTGTGACGTTTGAAGTACTTGCTAAAATATCCGAGTCACGGTCAACATTTTTTGAAATTTCCGTGTGTAATGATCAGGCAGAATGAATTAGAATAGAATTAATTTCTAAGAAACGGTGTGCATGAAACAATAGAAGAGTGCAGAAAATCGAACCCTAATTCATAAATCTTAATCTGTGACGTTTGAAGTACATGCTAAAAAATCCGAGTCACGGTCAACATTTTTTTAAATTTCCGTGGGTAATGATTAGGCACAATGAATTAGAATAGAATTAATTTCTTAGAAACAGTGTGTAGGAAACAATAGAAGATAGCTGAAAATTGAACCCTAATTCATAAATCCTAATCTGTGACGTTTGAAGTACATGATAAAAAATCCGAGTGACGGTCAACATCTTTTGAATTTTTCGTGTGTAATGATCAGGCACAATGAATTAGAATAGAATTAATTTCTTAGAAATGGTGTGCAGGAAACAATAGAAGAGTGCTGAAAATTGAACCCTAATTCATAACTCCTAATCTGTGACGTTTGAAGTACATGCTAAAAAATCCGAGTCACGGTCAACATTTTTTGAATTTTCGGTGTGTAATGATCAGCCACAAAGAATTAGAATAGAATTAATTTCTAAGAAACGAAGTGCATGAAACAATAGAAGAGTGCTGAAAATTGAACCCTAATTCATAAATCCTAATCTGTAACGTTTGAAGTACATGCAAAAAAATCCGAGTCACGGTCAACATTTTTTGAAATTTCCGTGTGTAATGATCAGGCACAATGAATTAGAATAGAATTAATTTCTTAGAAACGGTGTGCAGGAAACAATAGAAGAGTGCTGAAAATTGAACCCTAATTCATAACTCCTAATCTGTGACGTTTGAAGTACATGCTAAAAAATCCGAGTCACGGTCAACATTTTTTGAATTTTCCGTGTGTAATGATCAGGCACAATTAATTAGAATAGAATTAATTTCTTAGAAACGGTGTGCATGAAACAATAGAAGAGTGCTTAAAATCAAACCCTAAGTCATAAATCCTAATTTGTTACATTTGAAGTACATGCTAAAAAATCCGAGTCACAGTCAACATTTTTTGAAATTTCCGTGTGTAATGATCAGGCACAATGAATTAGAATAGAATTAATTTCTAAGAAACGGTGTGCAGGAAAGAAT
This sequence comes from Cucurbita pepo subsp. pepo, assembly GCF_057944985.1. Classification (NCBI taxonomy): domain Eukaryota; kingdom Viridiplantae; phylum Streptophyta; class Magnoliopsida; order Cucurbitales; family Cucurbitaceae; genus Cucurbita; species Cucurbita pepo. Next base: position 4,540,540 of record NC_141816.1, on the reverse strand, counting down.
AGAAGAGTGCTTAAAATCGAACCCTAATTCATAAATCCTAATCTGTTACGTTTGAAGTACATGTAAAAAAATCCGAGTCACGGTCAACATTTTTTGAAATTTCCGTGTGTAATGATCAGGCACAATGAATTAGAATAGAATTAATTTCTTAGAAACGGTGTGCAGGAAACAATAGAAGAGTGCTTAAAATCAAACTCTAAGTCATAAATCCTAATTTGTTACGTTTGAAGTACATGCTAAAAAATCCGAGTCACGGTCAACATTTTTTGAAATTTCCGTGTGTAATGATCAGGCACAATGAATTAGAATAGAATTAATTTCTTAGAAACGGTGTGAAGGAAACAATAGAAGAGTGCTTAAAATAAAACCCTAAGTCATAAATCCTAATTTGTTACGTTTGAAGTACATGCTAAAAAATCCGAGTCACGGTCAACATTTTTTCAATTTTCGGTGTGTAATGATCAGGCACAATGAATTAGAATAGAATTAATTTCTTAGAAACGGTGTGCAGGAAACAATAGAAGAGTGCTGAAAATTGAACCCTAATTCATAAATCCTAATCTGTGACGTTTGAAGTACTTGCTAAAATATCCGAGTCACGGTCAACATTTTTTGAAATTTCCGTGTGTAATGATCAGGCAGAATGAATTAGAATAGAATTAATTTCTAAGAAACGGTGTGCATGAAACAATAGAAGAGTGCAGAAAATCGAACCCTAATTCATAAATCTTAATCTGTGACGTTTGAAGTACATGCTAAAAAATCCGAGTCACGGTCAACATTTTTTTAAATTTCCGTGGGTAATGATTAGGCACAATGAATTAGAATAGAATTAATTTCTTAGAAACAGTGTGTAGGAAACAATAGAAGATAGCTGAAAATTGAACCCTAATTCATAAATCCTAATCTGTGACGTTTGAAGTACATGATAAAAAATCCGAGTGACGGTCAACATCTTTTGAATTTTTCGTGTGTAATGATCAGGCACAATGAATTAGAATAGAATTAATTTCTTAGAAACGGTGTGCAGGAAACAATAGAAGAGTGCTGAAAATTGAACCCTAATTCATAACTCCTAATCTGTGACGTTTGAAGTACATGCTAAAAAATCCGAGTCACGGTCAACATTTTTTGAATTTTCCGTGTGTAATGATCAGGCACAATGAATTAGAATAGAATTAATTTCTTAGAAACGGTGTGCAGGAAACAATAGAAGAGTGCTTAAAATCAATCCCTAAGTCATAAATCCTAAGTTGTTACGTTTGAAGTACATGCTAAAAAATCCGAGTCACGGTCAACATTTTTTGAAATTTCCGTGTGTAATGATCAGGCACAATGAATTAGAATAGAATTAATTTCTTAGAAACGGTGTGCAGGAAACAATAGAAGAGTGCTTAAAATCAAACCCTAAGTCATAAATCCTAATTTGTTACGTTTGAAGTACATGCTAAAAAATCCGAGTCACGGTAAACATTTTTTGAAATTTCCGTGTGTAATGATCAGGCACAATGAATTAGAATAGAATTAATTTCTTAGAAACGGTGTGCAGGAAACAATAGAAGAGTGCTTAAAATAAAACCCTAAGTCATAAATCCTAATTTGTTACGTTTGAAGTACATGCTAAAAAATCCGAGTCACGGTAAACATTTTTTGAAATTTCTGTGTGTAATGATCAGGCACAATGAATTAGAATAGAATTAATTTCTTAGAAACGGTGTGCAGGAAACAATAGAAGAGTGCTGAAAATTGAACCCTAATTCATAACTCCTAATCTGTGACGTTTGAAGTACATGCTAAAAAATCCGAGTCACGGTCAACATTTTTTGAATTTTCCGTGTGTAATGATCAGGCACAATGAATTAGAATAGAATTAATTTCTTAGAAACGGTGTGCAGGAAACAATAGAAGAGTGCTTAAAATCAATCCCTAAGTCATAAATCCTAAGTTGTTACGTTTGAAGTACATGCTAAAAAATCCGAGTCACGGTCAACATTTTTTGAAATTTCCGTGTGTAATGATTAGGCACAATGAATTAGAGTAGAATTAATTTCTAAGAAACGGTGTGCAGGAAACAATAGAAGAGTGCTTAAAATCGAACCCTAATTCATAAATCCTAATCTGTTACGTTTGAAGTACATGCAAAAAAATCCGAGACACGGTCAACATTTTTTGAAATTTCCGTGTGTAATGATCAGGCACAATGAATTAGAATAGAATTAATTTCTTAGAAACGGTGTGCAGGAAACAATAGAAGAGTGCTTAAAATCAAACCCTAAGTCATAAATCCTAATTTGTTACGTTTGAAGTACATGCTAAAAAATCCGAGTCACGGTAAACATTTTTTGAAATTTCCGTGTGTAATGATCAGGCACAATGAATTAGAATAGAATTAATTTCTTAGAAACGGTGTGCAGGAAACAATAGAAGAGTGCTGAAAATTGAACCCTAATTCATAAATCCTAATCTGTGACGTTTGAAGTACTGGCTAAAAAATCCGAGTCACGGTCAACATTTTTTGAATTTTCCGTGTGTAATGATCAGGCACAATAAATTAGAATAGAATTAATTTCTTAGGAACGGTGTGCTGGAAACAATAGAAGAGTGCTGAAAATTGAACCCTAATTCATAAATCCTAATCTGTGACGTTTGAAGTACATGCTAAAAAATCAGAGTCACGGTCAACATTTTTTGAATTTTCGGTGTGTAATGATCAGCCACAAAGAATTAGAATAGAATTAATTTCTAAGAAACGGTGTGCATGAAACAATAGAAGAGTGCTGAAAATTGAACCCTAATTCATAAATCCTAATCTGTAACGTTTGAAGTACATGCAAAAAAATCCGAGTCACGGTCAACATTTTTTGAAATTTCCGTGTGTAATGATCAGACACAATGAATTAGAATAGAATTAATTTCTTAGAAACGGTGTGCAGGAAACAATAGAAGAGTGCTGAAAATTGAACCCTAATTCATAACTCCTAATCTGTGACGTTTGAAGTACATGCTAAAAAATCCGAGTCACGGTCAACATTTTTTGAATTTTCCGTGTGTAATGATCAGGCACAATTAATTAGAATAGAATTAATTTCTTAGAAACGGTGTGCAGGAAACAATAGAAGAGTGCTTAAAATCAAACCCTAAGTCATAAATCCTAATTTGTTACATTTGAAGTACAAGCTAAAAAATCCGAGTCACGGTCAACATTTTTTGAAATTTCCGTGTGTAATGATCAGGCACAATGAATTAGAATAGAATTAATTTCTAAGAAACGGTGTGCAGGAAAGAATAGAAGAGTGCTTAAAATCGAACCCTAATTCATAAATCCTAATCTGTTACGTTTGTAGTACATGTAAAAAAATCCGAGTCACGGTCAAAATTTTTTGAAATTTCCGTGTGTAATGATCAGGCACAATGAATTAGAATAGAATTAATTTCTTAGAAACGGTGTGCAGGAAACAATAGAAGAGTGCTTAAAATCAAACTCTAAGTCATAAATCCTAATTTGTTACGTTTGAAGTACATGCTAAAAAATCCGAGTCACGGTCAACATTTTTTGAAATTTCCGTGTGTAATGATCAGGCACAATGAATTAGAATAGAATTAATTTCTTAGAAACGGTGTGAAGGAAACAATAGAAGAGTGCTTAAAATAAAACCCTAAGTCATAAATCCTAATTTGTTACGTTTGAAGTACATGCTAAAAAATCCGAGTCACGGTCAACATTTTTTCAATTTCCGGTGTGTAATGATCAGGCACAATGAATTAGAATAGAATTAATTTCTTAGAAACGGTGTGCAGGAAACAATAGAAGAGTGCTGAAAATTGAACCCTAATTCATAAATCCTAATCTGTGACGTTTGAAGTACTTGCTAAAATATCCGAGTCACGGTCAACATTTTTTGAAATTTCCGTGTGTAATGATCAGGCAGAATGAATTAGAATAGAATTAATTTCTAAGAAACGGTGTGCATGAAACAATAGAAGAGTGCAGAAAATCGAACCCTAATTCATAAATCTTAATCTGTGACGTTTGAAGTACATGCTAAAAAATCCGAGTCACGGTCAACATTTTTTAAATTTCCGTGGGTAATGATTAGGCACAATGAATTAGAATAGAATTAATTTCTTAGAAACAGTGTGTAGGAAACAATAGAAGATAGCTGAAAATTGAACCCTAATTCATAAATCCTAATCTGTGACGTTTGAAGTACATGATAAAAAATCCGAGTGACGGTCAACATCTTTTGAATTTTCGGTGTGTAATGATCAGGCACAATGAATTAGAATAGAATTAATTTCTTAGAAACGGTGTGCAGGAAACAATAGAAGAGTGCTGAAAATTGAACCCTAATTCATAACTCCTAATCTGTGACGTTTGAAGTACATGCTAAAAAATCCGAGTCACGGTCAACATTTTTTGAATTTTCCGTGTGTAATGATCAGGCACAATGAATTAGAATAGAATTAATTTCTTAGAAACGGTGTGCAGGAAACAATAGAAGAGTGCTTAAAATCAATCCCTAAGTCATAAATCCTAAGTTGTTACGTTTGAAGTACATGCTAAAAAATCCGAGTCACGGTCAACATTTTTTGAAATTTCCGTGTGTAATGATTAGGCACAATGAATTAGAGTAGAATTAATTTCTAAGAAACGGTGTGCAGGAAACAATAGAAGAGTGCTTAAAATCGAACCCTAATTCATAAATCCTAATTTGTTACGTTTGAAGTACATGCAAAAAAATCCGAGTCACGGTCAACATTTTTTGAAATTTCCGTGTGTAATGATCAGGCACAATGAATTAGAATAGAATTAATTTCTTAGAAACGGTGTGCAGGAAACAATAGAAGAGTGCTTAAAATAAAACTCTAAGTCATAAATCCTAATTTGTTACGTTTGAAGTACATGCTAAAAAATCCGAGTCACGGTCAACATTTTTTGAAATTTCCGTGTGTAATGATCAGGCACAATGAATTAGAATAGAATTAATTTCTTAGAAACGGTGTGCAGGAAACAATAGAAGAGTGCTTAAAATCAAACCCTAAGTCATAAATCCTAATTTGTTACGTTTGAAGTACATGCTAAAAAATCCGAGTCACGGTAAACATTTTTTGAAATTTCCGTGTGTAATGATCAGGCACAATGAATTAGAATAGAATTAATTTCTTAGAAACGGTGTGCAGGAAACAATAGAAGAGTGCTGAAAATTGAACCCTAATTCATAAATCCTAATCTGTGACGTTTGAAGTACTGGCTAAAAAATCCGAGTCACGGTCAACATTTTTTGAATTTTCCGTGTGTAATGATCAGGCACAATGAATTAGAATAGAATTAATTTCTTAGGAACGGTGTGCTGGAAACAATAGAAGAGTGCTGAAAATTGAACCCTAATTCATAAATCCTAATCTGTGACGTTTGAAGTACATGCTAAAAAATCAGAGTCACGGTCAACATTTTTTGAATTTTCGGTGTGTAATGATCAGCCACAAAGAATTAGAATAGAATTAATTTCTAAGAAACGGTGTACATGAAACAATAGAAGAGTGCTGAAAATTGAACCCTAATTCATAAATCCTAATCTGTAACGTTTGAAGTACATGCAAAAAAATCCGAGTCACGGTCAACATTTTTTGAAATTTCCGTGTGTAATGATCAGGCACAATGAATTAGAATAGAATTAATTTCTTAGAAACGGTGTGCAGGAAACAATAGAAGAGTGCTGAAAATTGAACCCTAATTCATAACTCCTAATCTGTGACGTTTGAAGTACATGCTAAAAAATCCGAGTCACGGTCAACATTTTTTGAATTTTCCGTGTGTAATGATCAGGCACAATGAATTAGAATAGAATTAATTTCTTAGAAACGGTGTGCAGGAAACAATAGAAGAGTGCTTAAAATCAAACCCTAAGTCATAAATCCTAATTTGTTACATTTGAAGTACATGCTAAAAAATCCGAGTCACGGTCAACATTTTTTGAAATTTCCGTGTGTAATGATCAGGCACAATGAATTAGAATAGAATTAATTTCTAAGAAACGGTGTGCAGGAAAGAATAGAAGAGTGCTTAAAATCGAACCCTAATTCATAAATCCTAATCTGTTACGTTTGAAGTACATGTAAAAAAATCCGAGTCACGGTCAACATTTTTTGAAATTTCCGTGTGTAATGATCAGGCACAATGAATTAGAATAGAATTAATTTCTTAGAAACGGTGTGCAGGAAACAATAGAAGAGTGCTTAAAATCAAACTCTAAGTCATAAATCCTAATTTGTTACGTTTGAAGTACATGCTAAAAAATCCGAGTCACGGTCAACATTTTTTGAAATTTCCGTGTGTAATGATCAGGCACAATGAATTAGAATAGAATTAATTTCTTAGAAACGGTATGAAGGAAACAATAGAAGAGTGCTTAAAATAAAACCCTAAGTCATAAATCCTAATTTGTTACGTTTGAAGTACATGCTAAAAAATTCGAGTCACGGTCAACATTTTTTCAATTTTCGGTGTGTAATGATCAGGCACAATGAATTAGAATAGAATTAATTTCTTAGAAACGGTGTGCAGGAAACAATAGAAGAGTGCTGAAAATTGAACCCTAATTCATAAATCCTAATCTGTGACGTTTTAAGTACTTGCTAAAATATCCGAGTCACGGTCAACATTTTTTGAATTTTCCGTGTGTAATGATTAGCTACAATGAATTAGAATAGAATTAATTTCTTAGGAACGGTGTGCAGGAAACAATAGAAGAGTGCTTAAAATCAAACCCTAAGTCATAAATCCTAATTTGTTACGTTTGAAGTACATGCTAAAAAATCCGAGTCACGGTAAACGTTTTTTGAAATTTCCGTGTGTAATGATCAGGCACAATGAATTAGAATAGAATTAATTTCTTAGAAACGGTGTGCAGGAAACAATAGAAGAGTGCTGAAAATTGAACCCTAATTCATAAATCCTAATCTGTGACGTTTGAAGTACTTGCTAAAAAATCCGAGTCACGGTCATCATTTTTTGAATTTTCCGTGTGTAATGATTAGGCACAATGAATTAGAATAGAATTAATTTCTTAGGAACGGTGTGCAGGAAACAATAGAAGAGTGCTGAAAATTGAACCCTAATTCATAAATCCTAATCTGTGACGTTTGAAGTACATGCTAAAAAATCCGAGTCACGGTCAACATTTTTTGAATTTTCGGTGTGTAATGATCAGCCACAAAGAATTAGAATAGAATTAATTTCTAAGAAACGGTGTGCATGAAACTATAGAAGAGTGCGGAAAATCGAACCCTAATCTATGACGTTTGAAGTACATGCTAAAAAATCCGAGTCACGGTCAACATTTTTTGAAATTTCCGTGTGTAATGATCAGGCAGAATGAATTAGAATAGAATTAATTTCTAAGAAACGGTGTACATGAAACAATAGAAGAGTGCAGAAAATCGAACCCTAATTCATAAATCCTAATCTGTACCGTTTGAAGTACATGCTAAAAAATTCGAGTCACGGAAAACTTTTTTTTAAATTTTCGTGGGTAATGATCAGGTATAATGAATTAGAATAGAATTAATTTCTAAGAAACGGTGTGCAGGAAACAATAGAAGAGTGCTTAAAATCGAACCCTAATTCATAAATCCTAATTTGTTACGTTTGAAGTACATGCTAAAAAATCCGAGTCACGGTCAACATTTTTTGAAATTTCTGTGTGTAATTATCAGGCAGAATGAATTATAATAGAATTAATTTCTAAGAAACGGTGTGCATGAAACAATAGAAGAGTGCTGAAAATCGAACCCTAATTCATAAATCCTAATCTGTGTCGTTTGAAGTACATGCTAAAAAATCTGAGTCACGATCAAATTTTTTTTAAATTTCCGTGTGTAATGATGAGGCACAATGAATTAGAATAGAATTAATTTCTAAGAAACGGTGTGCAGGAAACAATAGAAGAGTGCTTAAAATCGAACCCTAATTCATAAATCCTAATCCGTGATGTTTGAAGTACATACTAAAAAATCCGAGTCACGGTCAACATTTTTTGAAATTTCCGTGTGTAATGATCAGGTAGAATTTATTAGAATAGAATTAATTTCTAAGAAACGGTGTGCAGGAAACAATAGAAGAGTGCTGAAAATTGAACCCTAATTCATAAATCCTAATCTGTTACGTTTGAAGTACATGCTAAAAAATCCGAGTCACGGTCAACATTTTTTGAAATTTCCGTGTGTAATGATCACGCACAATGAATTAGAATAGAATTAATTTCTAAGAAACGGTGTGCAGGAAACAATAGAAGAGTGCTGAAAATCGAACCCTAATTCATAAATCCTAATCTGTGACATTTGAATTACATGCTAAAAAATCCGAGTCACGGTCAACATTTTTTGAAATATCCGTGTGTAATGATCAGGCACAATGAATTAGAATAGAATTAATTTCTAAGAAACGGTGTGCAGGAAACAATAGAAGAGTGCTTAAAATCGAACCCTAATTCATAAATCCTAATCTGTTACGTTTGAAGTACATGCAAAAAAATCCGAGTCGCGGTCAACATTTTTTGAAATTTCCGTGTGATATGATCAGGCACAATGAATTAGAATAGAATTAATTTCTTAGAAACGGGGTGCAGGAAACAATAGAAGAGTGCTTAAAATAAAACCCTAAGTCATAAATTCTAATTTGTTACGTTTGAAGTACATGCTAAAAAATCCGAGTCACGGTAAACATTTTTTGAAATTTCCGTGTGTAATGATCAGGCACAATGAATTAGAATAGAATTAATTTCTAAGAAACGGTGTGCATGAAACAATAGAAGAGTGCAGAAAATCGAACCCTAATTCATAAATCCTAATTTGTTACGTTTGAAGTACATGCTAAAAAATCCGAGTCACGGTCAACATTTTTTGAAATTTCTATGTGTAATGATCAGGGAGAATGAATTAGAATAGAATTAATTTCTAAGAAACGGTGTGCATGAAACAATAGAAGAGTGCTGAAAATCGAACCCTAATTCATAAATCCTAATCTGTGACGTTTCAAGTACATGCTAAAAAATCCGAGTCACGGTCAACATTTTTTGAAATTTCCGTGTGTAATGATCACGCACAATGAATTAGAATAGAATTAATTTCTAAGAAACGGTGTGCAGGAAACAATAGAAGAGTGCTGAAAATCGAACCCTAATTCATAAATCCTAATCTGTGACATTTGAATTACATGCTAAAAAATCCGAGTCACGGTCAACATTTTTTGAATTTTCCGTCTCTAATGATCAGGCACAATGAATTAGAATAGAATTAATTTCTAAGAAACGGTGTGCAGGAAACAATAGAAGAGTGCTGAAAATCGAACCCTAATTCATAAATCTTAATCTGTGTCGTTTGAAGTACATGCTAAAAAATCCGAGTCACGGACAACATTTTTTTAAATTTCAGTGTGTAATGATCAGGCACAATGAATTAGAATAGACTTAATTTCTAAGAAACGGTGTGCAGGAAACAATAGAAGAGTGCTTAAAATCGAACCCTAATTCATAAATCCTAATCTGTGACGTTTGAAGTACATGCTAAAAAATCCGAGTCACGGTCAACATTTTTTGCAATTTCCGTGTGTAATGATCAGGTAGAATTTATTAGAATAGAATTAATTTCTAAGAAACGGTGTGCAGGAAACAATAGAAGAGTGCTGAAAATTGAACCCTAATTCATAAATCCTAATCTGTTACGTTTGAAGTACATGCTAAAAAATCCGAGTCACGGTCAACAATTTTTGAAATTTCTGTGTGTAATGATCAGGGAGAATGAATTAGAATAGAATTAATTTCTAAGAAACGGTGTGCATGAAACAATAGAAGAGTGCTGAAAATCGAACCCTAATTCATAAATCCTAATCTGTGACGTTTCAAGTACATGCTAAAAAATCCGAGTCACGGTCAACATTTTTTGAAATTTCCGTGTGTAATGATCACGCACAATGAATTAGAATAGAATTAATTTCTAAGAAACGGTGTGCAGGAAACAATAGAAGAGTGCTGAAAATCGAACCCTAATTCATAAATCCTAATCTGTGACATTTGAATTACATGCTAAAAAATCCGAGTCACGGTCAACATTTTTTTAAATTTCCGTGTGTAATGATCAGGCACAATGAATTAGAATAGAATTAATTTCTAAGAAACGGTGTGCAGGAAACAATAGAAGAGTGCTGAAAATCGAACCCTAATTCATAAATCTTAATCTGTGTCGTTTGAAGTACATGCTAAAAAATCCGAGTCACGGACAACATTTTTTTAAATTTCAGTGTGTAATGATCAGGCACAATGAATTAGAATAGACTTAATTTCTAAGAAACGGTGTGCAGGAAACAATAGAAGAGTGCTTAAAATCGAACCCTAATTCATAAATCCTAATCTGTGACGTTTGAAGTACATGCTAAAAAATCCGAGTCACGGTCAACATTTTTTGAAATTTCCGTGTGTAATGATCAGGTAAAATTTATTAGAATATAATTAATTTCTAAGAAACGGTGTGCATGAAACAATAGAAGAGTGCAGAAAATCGAACCCTAATTCATAAATCCTAATCTGTGACGTTTGAAGTACTTGCTAAAAAATCCGAGTCACGGTCATCATTTTTTGAATTTTCCGTGTGTAATGATTAGGCACAATGAATTAGAATAGAATTAATTTCTTAGGAACGGTGTGCAGGAAACAATAGAAGAGTGCTGAAAATTGAACCCTAATTCATAAATCCTAATCTGTGACGTTTGTAGTACATGCTAAAAAATCCGAGTCACGGTCAACATTTTTTGAATTTTCGGTGTGTAATGATCAGCCCCAAAGAATTAGAATAGAATTAATTTCTAAGAAACGGTGTGCATGAAACAATAGAAGAGTGCTGAAAATTGAACCCTAATTCATAAATCCTAATCTGTAACGTTTGAAGTACATGCAAAAAAATCCGAGTCACGGTCAACATTTTTTGAAATTTCCGTGTGTAATGATCAGGCACAATGAATTAGAATAGAATTAATTTCTTAGAAACGGTGTGCAGGAAACAATAGAAGAGTGCTTAAAATCAAACTCTAAGTCATAAATCCTAATTTGTTACGTTTGAAGTACATGCTAAAAAATCCGAGTCACGGTAAACATTTTTTGAAATTTCCGTGTGTAATGATCAGGCACAATGAATTAGAATAGAATTAATTTCTTAGAAATGGTGTGCAGGAAACAATAGAAGAGTGCTGAAAATTGAACCCTAATTCATAAATCCTAATCTGTGACGTTTGAAGTACATGCTAAAAAATCCGAGTCACGGTCAACATTTTTTGAATTTTCCGTGTGTAATGATCAGGCACAATGAATTATAATAGAATTAATTTCTTAGAAACGGTGTGCAGGAAACAATAGAAGAGTGCTTAAAATCAAACCCTAAGTCATAAATCCTAATTTGTTACGTTTGAAGTATATGCTAAAAAATCCGAGTCACGGTCAACATTTTTTGAAATATCCGTGTGTAATGATCAGGCACAATGAATTAGAATAGAATTAATTTCTAAGAAACGGTGTGCAGGAAACAATAGAAGAGTGCTTAAAATCGAACCCTAATTCATAAATCCTAATCTGTTACGTTTGAAGTACATGCAAAAAAATCCGAGTCGCGGTCAACATTTTTTGAAATTTCCGTGTGATATGATCAGGCACAATGAATTAGAATAGAATTAATTTCTTAGAAACGGGGTGCAGGAAACAATAGAAGAGTGCTTAAAATAAAACCCTAAGTCATAAATTCTAATTTGTTACGTTTGAAGTACATGCTAAAAAATCCGAGTCACGGTAAACATTTTTTGAAATTTCCGTGTGTAATGATCAGGCACAATGAATTAGAATAGAATTAATTTCTTAGAAACGGTGTGTAGGAAACAATAGAAGAGTGCTGAAAATTGAACCCTAATTCATAAATCCTAATCTGTGACGTTTGAAGTACTTGCTAAAAAATCCGAGTCACGGTCAACATTTTTTGAATTTTCCGTGTGTAATGATCAGGCATAATGAATTAGAATAGAATTAATTTCTTAGGAACGGTGTGCAGGAAACAATAGAAGAGTGCTGAAAATTGAACCCTAATTCATAAATCCTAATCTGTGACGTTTGAAGTACATGCTAAAAAATCCGAGTCACGGTCAACAATTTTTGAATTTTCAGTGTGTAATGATCAGCCACAAAGAATTAGAATAGAATTAATTTCTAAGAAACGGTGTGCATGAAACTATAGAAGAGTGCGGAAAATCGAGCCCTAATCTATGACGTTTGAAGTACATGCTAAAAAATCCGAGTCACGGTCAACATTTTTTGAAATTTCCGTGTGTAATGATCAGGCAGAATGAATTAGAATAGAATTAATTTCTAAGAAACGGTGTGCAGGAAACAATAGAAGAGTGCTGAAAATCGAACCCTAATTCATAAATCCTAATCTGTGACATTTGAATTACATGCTAAAAAATCCGAGTCACGGTCAACATTTTTTTAAATTTCCGTGTGTAATGATCAGGCACAATGAATTAGAATAGAATTAATTTCTAAGAAACGGTGTGCAGGAAACAATAGAAGAGTGCTGAAAATCGAACCCTAATTCATAAATCTTAATCTGTGTCGTTTGAAGTACATGCTAAAAAATCCGAGTCACGGACAACATTTTTTTAAATTTCAGTGTGTAATGATCAGGCACAATGAATTAGAATAGACTTAATTTCTAAGAAACGGTGTGCAGGAAACAATAGAAGAGTGCTTAAAATCGAACCCTAATTCATAAATCCTAATCTGTGACGTTTGAAGTACATGCTAAAAAATCCGAGTCACGGTCAACATTTTTTGAAATTTCCGTGTGTAATGATCAGGTAAAATTTATTAGAATATAATTAATTTCTAAGAAACGGTGTGCATGAAACAATAGAAGAGTGCAGAAAATCGAACCCTAATTCAAAAATCCTAATCTGTGACGTTTGAAGTACTTGCTAAAAAATCCGAGTCACGGTCAACATTTTTTGAATTTTCCGTGTGTAATGATCAGGCACAATGAATTATAATAGAATTAATTTCTTAGAAACGGTGTGCAGGAAACAATAGAAGAGTGCTTAAAATCAAACCCTAAGTCATAAATCCTAATTTGTTACGTTTGAAGTATATGCTAAAAAATCCGAGTCACGGTCAACATTTTTTGAAATATCCGTGTGTAATGATCAGGCACAATGAATTAGAATAGAATTAATTTCTAAGAAACGGTGTGCAGGAAACAATAGAAGAGTGCTTAAAATCGAACCCTAATTCATAAATCCTAATCTGTTACGTTTGAAGTACATGCAAAAAAATCCGAGTCGCGGTCAACATTTTTTGAAATTTCCGTGTGATATGATCAGGCACAATGAATTAGAATAGAATTAATTTCTTAGAAACGGGGTGCAGGAAACAATAGAAGAGTGCTTAAAATAAAACCCTAAGTCATAAATTCTAATTTGTTACGTTTGAAGTACATGCTAAAAAATCCGAGTCACGGTAAACATTTTTTGAAATTTCCGTGTGTAATGATCAGGCACAATGAATTAGAATAGAATTAATTTCTTAGAAACGGTGTGTAGGAAACTTAGAAGAGTGCAGAAAATCGAACCCTAATTCATAAATCCTAATCTGTGACGTTTGAAGTACATGCTAAAAAATTCGAGTCACGGAAAACTTTTTTTTAAATTTTCGTGGGTAATGATCAGGTATAATGAATCAGAATAAAATTAATTTCTAAGAAACGGTGTGCAGGAAACAATAGAAGAGTGCTTAAAATCGAACCCTAATTCATAAATCCTAATTTGTTACGTTTGAAGTACATGCTAAAAAATCCGAGTCACGGTCAACATTTTTTGAAATTTCTGTGTGTAATTATCAGGCAGAATGAATTATAATAGAATTGATTTCTAAGAAACGGTGTGCATGAAACAATAGAAGAGTGCTGAAAATCGAACCCTAATTCATAAATCCTAATCTGTGACGTTTGAAGTACATGCTAAAAAATCCGAGTCACGGTCAACATTTTTTGAAATTTCCGTGTGTAATGATCACGCACAATGAATTAGAATAGAATTAATTTCTAAGAAACGGTGTGCAGGAAACAATAGAAGAGTGCAGAAAATCGAACCCTAATTCATAAATCCTAATCTGTGACATTAGAATTACATGCTAAAAAATCCGAGTCACGGTCAACATTTTTTTAAATTTTCGTGTGTAATGATCAGGCACAATGAATTAGAATAGAATTAATTTCTAAGAAACGGTGTGCAGGAAACAATAGAAGAGTGCTGAAAATCGAACCCTAATTCATAAATCTTAATCTGTGTCGTTTGAAGTACATGCTAAAAAATCTGAGTCACGGTCAAAATTTTTTTAAATTTCCGTGTGTAATGATGAGGCACAATGAATTAGAATAGAATTAATTTCTAAGAAACGGTGTGCAGGAAACAATAGAAGAGTGCTTAAAATCGAACCCTAATTCATAAATCCTAATCCGTGACGTTTGAAGTACATACTAAAAAATCCGAGTCATGGTCAACATTTTTTGAAATTTCCGTGTGTAATGATCAGGTAGAATTTATTAGAATAGAATTAATTTCTAAGAAACGGTGTGCAGGAAACAATAGAAGAGTGCTGAAAATTGAACCCTAATTCATAAATCCTAATCTGTTACGTTTGAAGTACATGCTAAAAAATCCGAGTCACGGTCAACATTTTTTGAAATTTCCGTGTGTAATGATCACGCACAATGAATTAGAATAGAATTAATTTCTAAGAAACGGTGTGCAGGAAACAATAGAAGAGTGCTGAAAATCGAACCCTAATTCATAAATCCTAATCTGTGACGTTTGAAGTACATGCTAAAAAATCCGAGTCACGGTCAACATTTTTTGAAATTTCCGTGTGTAATGATCACGCACAATGAATTAAAATAGAATTAATTTCTAAGAAACGGTGTGCAGGAAACAATAGAAGAGTGCTGAAAATCGAACCCTAATTCATAAATCCTAATCTGTGACATTTGAATTACATGCTAAAAAATCCGAGTCACGGTCAACATTTTTTTAAATTTCCGTGTGTAATGATCAGGCACAATGAATTAGAATAGAATTAATTTCTAAGAAACGGTGTGCAGGAAACAATAGAAGAGTGCAGAAAATCGAACCCTAATTCATAAATCCTAATCTGTGACGTTTGAAGTACATGCTAAAAAATCCGAGTCACGGTCAACATTTTTTGAAGTTTCCGTGTGTAATGATCAGGTACAATGAATTAGAATAGAATTAATTTCTAAGAAACGGTGTGCAGGAAACAATAGAAGAGTGCTGAAAATCGAACCCTAATTCATAAATCCTAATCTGTGACATTTGAATTACATGCTAAAAAATCCGAGTCACGGTCAACATTTTTTTAAATTTCCGTGTGTAATGATCAGGCACAATGAATTAGAATAGAATTAATTTCTAAGAAACGGTGTGCAGGAAACAATAGAAGAGTGCTGAAAATCGAACCCTAATTCATAAATCTTAATCTGTGTCGTTTGAAGTACATGCTAAAAAATCCGAGTCACGGACAACATTTTTTTAAATTTCAGTGTGTAATGATCAGGCACAATGAATTAGAATAGACTTAATTTCTAAGAAACGGTGTGCAGGAAACAATAGAAGAGTGCTTAAAATCGAACCCTAATTCATAAATCCTAATCTGTGACGTTTGAAGTACATGCTAAAAAATCCGAGTCACGGTCAACATTTTTTGAAATTTCCGTGTGTAATGATCAGGTAAAATTTATTAGAATATAATTAATTTCTAAGAAACGGTGTGCATGAAACAATAGAAGAGTGCAGAAAATCGAACCCTAATTCATAAATCCTAATCTGTGACGTTTGAAGTACTTGCTAAAAAATCCGAGTCACGGTCATCATTTTTTGAATTTTCCGTGTGTAATGATTAGGCACAATGAATTAGAATAGAATTAATTTCTTAGGAACGGTGTGCAGGAAACAATAGAAGAGTGCTGAAAATTGAACCCTAATTCATAAATCCTAATCTGTGACGTTTGTAGTACATGCTAAAAAATCCGAGTCACGGTCAACATTTTTTGAATTTTCGGTGTGTAATGATCAGCCCCAAAGAATTAGAATAGAATTAATTTCTAAGAAACGGTGTGCATGAAACAATAGAAGAGTGCTGAAAATTGAACCCTAATTCATAAATCCTAATCTGTAACGTTTGAAGTACATGCAAAAAAATCCGAGTCACGGTCAACATTTTTTGAAATTTCCGTGTGTAATGATCAGGCACAATGAATTAGAATAGAATTAATTTCTTAGAAACGGTGTGCAGGAAACAATAGAAGAGTGCTTAAAATCAAACTCTAAGTCATAAATCCTAATTTGTTACGTTTGAAGTACATGCTAAAAAATCCGAGTCACGGTAAACATTTTTTGAAATTTCCGTGTGTAATGATCAGGCACAATGAATTAGAATAGAATTAATTTCTTAGAAATGGTGTGCAGGAAACAATAGAAGAGTGCTGAAAATTGAACCCTAATTCATAAATCCTAATCTGTGACGTTTGAAGTACATGCTAAAAAATCCGAGTCACGGTCAACATTTTTTGAATTTTCCGTGTGTAATGATCAGGCACAATGAATTATAATAGAATTAATTTCTTAGAAACGGTGTGCAGGAAACAATAGAAGAGTGCTTAAAATCGAACCCTAATTCATAAATCCTAATCTGTTACGTTTGAAGTACATGCAAAAAAATCCGAGTCGCGGTCAACATTTTTTGAAATTTCCGTGTGATATGATCAGGCACAATGAATTAGAATAGAATTAATTTCTTAGAAACGGGGTGCAGGAAACAATAGAAGAGTGCTTAAAATAAAACCCTAAGTCATAAATTCTAATTTGTTACGTTTGAAGTACATGCTAAAAAATCCGAGTCACGGTAAACATTTTTTGAAATTTCCGTGTGTAATGATCAGGCACAATGAATTAGAATAGAATTAATTTCTAAGAAACGGTGTGCAGGAAACAATAGAAGAGTGCTGAAAATCGAACCCTAATTCATAAATCTTAATCTGTGTCGTTTGAAGTACATGCTAAAAAATCCGAGTCACGGTCAACATTTTTTGAAATTTTCGTGTGTAATGATCAGGCATAATGAATTAGAATAGAATTAATTTCTAAGAAACTGTGTGCAGACAACAATAGAACAGTGCTGAAAATCGAACCCTAATTCATAAATCCTAATCTGTGACGTTTGAAGTACATGCTAAAAAATCCGAGTCACGGTCAACATTTTTTGAAATTTCTGTGTGTAATTATCAGGCAGAATGAATTATAATAGAATTGATTTCTAAGAAACGGTGTGCATGAAACAATAGAAGAGTGCTGAAAATCGAACCCTAATTCATAAATCCTAATCTGTGACGTTTGAAGTACATGCTAAAAAATCCGAGTCACGGTCAACATTTTTTGAAATTTCCGTGTGTAATGATCACGCACAATGAATTAGAATAGAATTAATTTCTAAGAAACGGTGTGCAGGAAACAATAGAAGAGTGCAGAAAATCGAACCCTAATTCATAAATCCTAATCTGTGACATTAGAATTACATGCTAAAAAATCCGAGTCACGGTCAACATTTTTTTAAATTTTCGTGTGTAATGATCAGGCACAATGAATTAGAATAGAATTAATTTCTAAGAAACGGTGTGCAGGAAACAATAGAAGAGTGCTGAAAATCGAACCCTAATTCATAAATCTTAATCTGTGTCGTTTGAAGTACATGCTAAAAAATCTGAGTCACGGTCAAAATTTTTTTAAATTTCCGTGTGTAATGATGAGGCACAATGAATTAGAATAGAATTAATTTCTAAGAAACGGTGTGCAGGAAACATCAGAAGAGTGCTTAAAATCGAACCCTAATTCATAAATCCTAATCCGTGACGTTTGAAGTACATACTAAAAAATCCGAGTCACGGTCAACATTTTTTGAAATTTCCGTGTGTAATGATCAGGTAGAATTTATTAGAATAGAATTAATTTCTAAGAAACGGTGTGCAGGAAACAATAGAAGAGTGCTGAAAATTGAACCCTAATTCATAAATCCTAATCTGTTACGTTTGAAGTACATGCTAAAAAATCCGAGTCACGGTCAACATTTTTTGAAATTTCCGTGTGTAATGATCACGCACAATGAATTAGAATAGAATTAATTTCTAAGAAACGGTGTGCAGGAAACAATAGAAGAGTGCTGAAAATCGAACCCTAATTCATAAATCCTAATCTGTGACGTTTGAAGTACATGCTAAAAAATCCGAGTCACGGTCAACATTTTTTGAAATTTCCGTGTGTAATGATCACGCACAATGAATTAAAATAGAATTAATTTCTAAGAAACGGTGTGCAGGAAACAATAGAAGAGTGCTGAAAATCGAACCCTAATTCATAAATCCTAATCTGTGACATTTGAATTACATGCTAAAAAATCCGAGTCACGGTCAACATTTTTTTAAATTTCCGTGTGTAATGATCAGGCACAATGAATTAGAATAGAATTAATTTCTAAGAAACGGTGTGCAGGAAACAATAGAAGAGTGCAGAAAATCGAACCCTAATTCATAAATCCTAATCTGTGACGTTTGAAGTACATGCTAAAAAATCCGAGTCACGGTCAACATTTTTTGAAGTTTCCGTGTGTAATGATCAGGTACAATGAATTAGAATAGAATTAATTTCTAAGAAACGGTGTGATGGAAACAATAGAAGAGTGCAGAAAATCGAACCCTAATTCATAAATCCTAATTTGTGACATTTGAATTACATGCTAAAAAATCCGAGTCACGGTCAACATTTTTTTAAATTTCCGTGTGTAATGATCAGGCACAATGAATTAGAATTGAATTAATTTCTAAGAAACGGTGTGCAGGAAACAATAGAAGAGTGCTTAAAATCGAACCCTAATTCATAAATCCTAATCTGTGACGTTTGACATACATGCTAAAAAATCCGAGTCACGGTCAACATTTTTTGAAATTTCCGTGTGTAATGATCAGGTAGAATTTATTAGAATAGAATTAATTTCTAAGAAACGGTGTGCATGAAACAATAGAAGAGTGCAGAAAATCGAACCCTAATTCATAAATCATAATCTGTGACGTTTGAAGTACACGCTAAAAAATCCGAGTCACGGAAAACTTTTTTTTAGGTAATGATCAGGTATAATGAATTAGAATAGAATTAATTTCTAAGAAACGGTGTGCAGGAAACAATAGAAGAGTGCTTAAAATCGAACCCTAATTCATAAATCCTAATTTGTTACATTTGAAGTACATGCTAAAAAATCCGAGTCACGGTCAACATTTTTTGAAATTTCTGTGTGTAATGATCAGGGAGAATGAATTAGAATAGAATTAATTTCTAAGAAACGGTGTGCATGAAAAAATAGAAGAGTGCTGAAAATCGAACCCTAATTCATAAATCCTAATCTGTGACATTTGAATTACATGCTAAAAAATCCGAGTCACGGTCAACATTTTTTTAAATTTCCGTGTGTAATGATCAGGCACAATGAATTAGAATAGAATTAATTTCTAAGAAACGGTGTGCAGGAAACAATAGAAGAGTGCTGAAAATCGAACCCTAATTCATAAATCTTAATCTGTGTCGTTTGAAGTACATGCTAAAAAATCCGAGTCACGGTCAACATTTTTTGAAATTTTCGTGTGTAATGATCAGGCATAATGAATTAGAATAGAATTAATTTCTAAGAAACTGTGTGCAGACAACAATAGAACAGTGCTGAAAATCGAACCCTAATTCATAAATCCTAATCTGTGACGTTTGAAGTACATGCTAAAAAATCCGAGTCACGGTCAACATTTTTTGAAATTTCCATGGGTAATGATCATGCACAGCTAATTAGAATAGAATTAATTTCTAAGAAACGGTGTGCATGAAACAATAGAAGAGTGCAGAAAATCGAACCCTAGTTCATAAATCCTAATCTGTGACGTTTGAAGTACATGCTAAAATATCCGAGTCACGGTCAACATTTTTTTAAATTTCCGTGTGTAATGATCAGGCACAATGAATTAGAATTGAATTAATTTCTAAGAAACGGTGTGCAGGAAACAATAGAAGAGTGCTTAAAATCGAACCCTAATTCATAAATCCTAATCTGTGACGTTTGAAGTACATGCTAAAAAATCCGAGTCACGGTCAACATTTTTTGAAATTTCCGTGTGTAATGATCACGCACAATGAATTAGAATAGAATTAATTTCTAAGAAACGGTGTGCAGGAAAGAATAGAAGAGTGCAGAAAATCGAACCCTAATTCATACATCCTAATCTGTGACATTTGAATTACATGCTAAAAAATCCGAGTCACGGTCAACATTTTTTTAAATTTCCGTGTGTAATGATGAGGCACAATGAATTAGAATAGAATTAATTTCTAAGAAACGGTGTGCAGGAAACATCAGAAGAGTGCTTAAAATCGAACCCTAATTCATAAATCCTAATCCGTGACGTTTGAAGTACATACTAAAAAATCCGAGTCACGGTCAACATTTTTTGAAATTTCCGTGTGTAATGATCAGGTAGAATTTATTAGAATAGAATTAATTTCTAAGAAACGGTGTGCAGGAAACAATAGAAGAGTGCTGAAAATTGAACCCTAATTCATAAATCCTAATCTGTTACGTTTGAAGTACATGCTAAAAAATCCGAGTCACGGTCAACATTTTTTGAAATTTCCGTGTGTAATGATCACGCACAATGAATTAGAATAGAATTAATTTCTAAGAAACGGTGTGCAGGAAACAATAGAAGAGTGCTGAAAATCGAACCCTAATTCATAAATCCTAATCTGTGACGTTTGAAGTACATGCTAAAAAATCCGAGTCACGGTCAACATTTTTTGAAATTTCCGTGTGTAATGATCACGCACAATGAATTAAAATAGAATTAATTTCTAAGAAACGGTGTGCAGGAAACAATAGAAGAGTGCTGAAAATCGAACCCTAATTCATAAATCCTAATCTGTGACATTTGAATTACATGCTAAAAAATCCGAGTCACGGTCAACATTTTTTTAAATTTCCGTGTGTAATGATCAGGCACAATGAATTAGAATAGAATTAATTTCTAAGAAACGGTGTGCAGGAAACAATAGAAGAGTGCAGAAAATCGAACCCTAATTCATAAATCCTAATCTGTGACGTTTGAAGTACATGCTAAAAAATCCGAGTCACGGTCAACATTTTTTGAAGTTTCCGTGTGTAATGATCAGGTACAATGAATTAGAATAGAATTAATTTCTAAGAAACGGTGTGATGGAAACAATAGAAGAGTGCAGAAAATCGAACCCTAATTCATAAATCCTAATTTGTGACATTTGAATTACATGCTAAAAAATCCGAGTCACGGTCAACATTTTTTTAAATTTCCGTGTGTAATGATCATGCACAATGAATTAGAATTGAATTAATTTCTAAGAAACGGTGTGCAGGAAACAATAGAAGAGTGCTTAAAATCGAACCCTAATTCATAAATCCTAATCTGTGACGTTTGACATACATGCTAAAAAATCCGAGTCACGGTCAACATTTTTTGAAATTTCCGTGTGTAATGATCAGGTAGAATTTATTAGAATAGAATTAATTTCTAAGAAACGGTGTGCATGAAACAATAGAAGAGTGCAGAAAATCGAACCCTAATTCATAAATCATAATCTGTGACGTTTGAAGTACACGCTAAAAAATCCGAGTCACGGAAAACTTTTTTTTAGGTAATGATCAGGTATAATGAATTAGAATAGAATTAATTTCTAAGAAACGGTGTGCAGGAAACAATAGAAGAGTGCTTAAAATCGAACCCTAATTCATAAATCCTAATTTGTTACATTTGAAGTACATGCTAAAAAATCCGAGTCACGGTCAACATTTTTTGAAATTTCTGTGTGTAATGATCAGGGAGAATGAATTAGAATAGAATTAATTTCTAAGAAACGGTGTGCATGAAAAAATAGAAGAGTGCTGAAAATCGAACCCTAATTCATAAATCCTAATCTGTGACATTTGAATTACATGCTAAAAAATCCGAGTCACGGTCAACATTTTTTTAAATTTCCGTGTGTAATGATCAGGCACAATGAATTAGAATAGAATTAATTTCTAAGAAACGGTGTGCAGGAAACAATAGAAGAGTGCTGAAAATCGAACCCTAATTCATAAATCTTAATCTGTGTCGTTTGAAGTACATGCTAAAAAATCCGAGTCACGGTCAACATTTTTTGAAATTTTCGTGTGTAATGATCAGGCACAATGAATTAGAATAGAATTAATTTCTTAGAAACGGTGTGCAGGAAACAATAGAAGAGTGCTGAAAATTGAACCCTAATTCATAAATCATAATCTGTGACGTTTGAAGTACACGCTAAAAAATCCGAGTCACGGAAAACTTTTTTTTAGGTAATGATCAGGTATAATGAATTAGAATAGAATTAATTTCTAAGAAACGGTGTGCAGGAAACAATAGAAGAGTGCTGAAAATCGAACCCTAATTCATAAATCTTAATCTGTGTCGTTTGAAGTACATGCTAAAAAATCCGAGTCACGGTCAACATTTTTTGAAATTTTCGTGTGTAATGATCAGGCATAATGAATTAGAATAGAATTAATTTCTAAGAAACTGTGTGCAGACAACAATAGAACAGTGCTGAAAATCGAACCCTAATTCATAAATCCTAATCTGTGACGTTTGAAGTACATGCTAAAAAATCCGAGTCACGGTCAACATTTTTTGAAATTTCCATGGGTAATGATCATGCACAGCTAATTAGAATAGAATTAATTTCTAAGAAACGGTGTGCATGAAACAATAGAAGAGTGCAGAAAATCGAACCCTAGTTCATAAATCCTAATCTGTGACGTTTGAAGTACATGCTAAAATATCCGAGTCACGGTCAACATTTTTTTAAATTTCCGTGTGTAATGATCAGGCACAATGAATTAGAATTGAATTAATTTCTAAGAAACGGTGTGCAGGAAACAATAGAAGAGTGCTTAAAATCGAACCCTAATTCATAAATCCTAATCTGTGACGTTTGAAGTACATGCTAAAAAATCCGAGTCACGGTCAACATTTTTTGAAATTTCCGTGTGTAATGATCACGCACAATGAATTAGAATAGAATTAATTTCTAAGAAACGGTGTGCAGGAAAGAATAGAAGAGTGCAGAAAATCGAACCCTAATTCATACATCCTAATCTGTGACATTTGAATTACATGCTAAAAAATCCGAGTCACGGTCAACATTTTTTTAAATTTCCGTGTGTAATGATCACGCACAATGAATTAGAATAGAATTAATTTCTAAGAAACGGTGTGCAGGAAACAATAGAAGAGTGCAGAAAATCGAACCCTAATTCATAAATCCTAATCTGTGACATTAGAATTACATGCTAAAAAATCCGAGTCACGGTCAACATTTTTTTAAATTTTCGTGTGTAATGATCAGGCACAATGAATTAGAATAGAATTAATTTCTAAGAAACGGTGTGCAGGAAACAATAGAAGAGTGCTGAAAATCGAACCCTAATTCATAAATCTTAATCTGTGTCGTTTGAAGTACATGCTAAAAAATCTGAGTCACGGTCAAAATTTTTTTAAATTTCCGTGTGTAATGATGAGGCACAATGAATTAGAATAGAATTAATTTCTAAGAAACGGTGTGCAGGAAACAATAGAAGAGTGCTTAAAATCGAACCCTAATTCATAAATCCTAATCCGTGACGTTTGAAGTACATACTAAAAAATCCGAGTCACGGTCAACATTTTTTGAAATTTCCGTGTGTAATGATCAGGTAGAATTTATTAGAATAGAATTAATTTCTAAGAAACGGTGTGCAGGAAACAATAGAAGAGTGCTGAAAATTGAACCCTAATTCATAAATCCTAATCTGTTACGTTTGAAGTACATGCTAAAAAATCCGAGTCACGGTCAACATTTTTTGAAATTTCCGTGTGTAATGATCACGCACAATGAATTAGAATAGAATTAATTTCTAAGAAACGGTGTGCAGGAAACAATAGAAGAGTGCTGAAAATCGAACCCTAATTCATAAATCCTAATCTGTGACGTTTGAAGTACATGCTAAAAAATCCGAGTCACGGTCAACATTTTTTGAAATTTCCGTGTGTAATGATCACGCACAATGAATTAAAATAGAATTAATTTCTAAGAAACGGTGTGCAGGAAACAATAGAAGAGTGCTGAAAATCGAACCCTAATTCATAAATCCTAATCTGTGACATTTGAATTACATGCTAAAAAATCCGAGTCACGGTCAACATTTTTTTAAATTTCCGTGTGTAATGATCAGGCACAATGAATTAGAATAGAATTAATTTCTAAGAAACGGTGTGCAGGAAACAATAGAAGAGTGCAGAAAATCGAACCCTAATTCATAAATCCTAATCTGTGACGTTTGAAGTACATGCTAAAAAATCCGAGTCACGGTCAACATTTTTTGAAGTTTCCGTGTGTAATGATCAGGTACAATGAATTAGAATAGAATTAATTTCTAAGAAACGGTGTGATGGAAACAATAGAAGAGTGCAGAAAATCGAACCCTAATTCATAAATCCTAATTTGTGACATTTGAATTACATGCTAAAAAATCCGAGTCACGGTCAACATTTTTTTAAATTTCCGTGTGTAATGATCAGGCATAATGAATTAGAATAGAATTAATTTCTAAGAAACTGTGTGCAGACAACAATAGAACAGTGCTGAAAATCGAACCCTAATTCATAAATCCTAATCTGTGACGTTTGAAGTACATGCTAAAAAATCCGAGTCACGGTCAACATTTTTTGAAATTTCCATGGGTAATGATCATGCACAGCTAATTAGAATAGAATTAATTTCTAAGAAACGGTGTGCATGAAACAATAGAAGAGTGCAGAAAATCGAACCCTAGTTCATAAATCCTAATCTGTGACGTTTGAAGTACATGCTAAAATATCCGAGTCACGGTCAACATTTTTTTAAATTTCCGTGTGTAATGATCAGGCACAATGAATTAGAATTGAATTAATTTCTAAGAAACGGTGTGCAGGAAACAATAGAAGAGTGCTTAAAATCGAACCCTAATTCATAAATCCTAATCTGTGACGTTTGAAGTACATGCTAAAAAATCCGAGTCACGGTCAACATTTTTTGAAATTTCCGTGTGTAATGATCACGCACAATGAATTAGAATAGAATTAATTTCTAAGAAACGGTGTGCAGGAAAGAATAGAAGAGTGCAGAAAATCGAACCCTAATTCATACATCCTAATCTGTGACATTTGAATTACATGCTAAAAAATCCGAGTCACGGTCAACATTTTTTTAAATTTCCGTGTGTAATGATCACGCACAATGAATTAGAATAGAATTAATTTCTAAGAAACGGTGTGCAGGAAACAATAGAAGAGTGCAGAAAATCGAACCCTAATTCATAAATCCTAATCTGTGACATTAGAATTACATGCTAAAAAATCCGAGTCACGGTCAACATTTTTTTAAATTTTCGTGTGTAATGATCAGGCACAATGAATTAGAATAGAATTAATTTCTAAGAAACGGTGTGCAGGAAACAATAGAAGAGTGCTG
Organism: Cucurbita pepo subsp. pepo; assembly: GCF_057944985.1. Classification (NCBI taxonomy): domain Eukaryota; kingdom Viridiplantae; phylum Streptophyta; class Magnoliopsida; order Cucurbitales; family Cucurbitaceae; genus Cucurbita; species Cucurbita pepo. The sequence goes on along the minus strand of NC_141816.1, from coordinate 4,514,811 downwards.
AAAATCGAACCCTAATTCATAAATCTTAATCTGTGTCGTTTGAAGTACATGCTAAAAAATCTGAGTCACGGTCAAAATTTTTTTAAATTTCCGTGTGTAATGATGAGGCACAATGAATTAGAATAGAATTAATTTCTAAGAAACGGTGTGCAGGAAACAATAGAAGAGTGCTTAAAATCGAACCCTAATTCATAAATCCTAATCCGTGACGTTTGAAGTACATACTAAAAAATCCGAGTCACGGTCAACATTTTTTGAAATTTCCGTGTGTAATGATCAGGTAGAATTTATTAGAATAGAATTAATTTCTAAGAAACGGTGTGCAGGAAACAATAGAAGAGTGCTGAAAATTGAACCCTAATTCATAAATCCTAATCTGTTACGTTTGAAGTACATGCTAAAAAATCCGAGTCACGGTCAACATTTTTTGAAATTTCCGTGTGTAATGATCACGCACAATGAATTAGAATAGAATTAATTTCTAAGAAACGGTGTGCAGGAAACAATAGAAGAGTGCTGAAAATCGAACCCTAATTCATAAATCCTAATCTGTGACGTTTGAAGTACATGCTAAAAAATCCGAGTCACGGTCAACATTTTTTGAAATTTCCGTGTGTAATGATCACGCACAATGAATTAAAATAGAATTAATTTCTAAGAAACGGTGTGCAGGAAACAATAGAAGAGTGCTGAAAATCGAACCCTAATTCATAAATCCTAATCTGTGACATTTGAATTACATGCTAAAAAATCCGAGTCACGGTCAACATTTTTTTAAATTTCCGTGTGTAATGATCAGGCACAATGAATTAGAATAGAATTAATTTCTAAGAAACGGTGTGCAGGAAACAATAGAAGAGTGCAGAAAATCGAACCCTAATTCATAAATCCTAATCTGTGACGTTTGAAGTACATGCTAAAAAATCCGAGTCACGGTCAACATTTTTTGAAGTTTCCGTGTGTAATGATCAGGTACAATGAATTAGAATAGAATTAATTTCTAAGAAACGGTGTGATGGAAACAATAGAAGAGTGCAGAAAATCGAACCCTAATTCATAAATCCTAATTTGTGACATTTGAATTACATGCTAAAAAATCCGAGTCACGGTCAACATTTTTTTAAATTTCCGTGTGTAATGATCAGGCATAATGAATTAGAATAGAATTAATTTCTAAGAAACTGTGTGCAGACAACAATAGAACAGTGCTGAAAATCGAACCCTAATTCATAAATCCTAATCTGTGACGTTTGAAGTACATGCTAAAAAATCCGAGTCACGGTCAACATTTTTTGAAATTTCCATGGGTAATGATCATGCACAGCTAATTAGAATAGAATTAATTTCTAAGAAACGGTGTGCATGAAACAATAGAAGAGTGCAGAAAATCGAACCCTAGTTCATAAATCCTAATCTGTGACGTTTGAAGTACATGCTAAAATATCCGAGTCACGGTCAACATTTTTTTAAATTTCCGTGTGTAATGATCAGGCACAATGAATTAGAATTGAATTAATTTCTAAGAAACGGTGTGCAGGAAACAATAGAAGAGTGCTTAAAATCGAACCCTAATTCATAAATCCTAATCTGTGACGTTTGAAGTACATGCTAAAAAATCCGAGTCACGGTCAACATTTTTTGAAATTTCCGTGTGTAATGATCACGCACAATGAATTAGAATAGAATTAATTTCTAAGAAACGGTGTGCAGGAAAGAATAGAAGAGTGCAGAAAATCGAACCCTAATTCATACATCCTAATCTGTGACATTTGAATTACATGCTAAAAAATCCGAGTCACGGTCAACATTTTTTTAAATTTCCGTGTGTAATGATCAGGCACAATGAATTAGAATAGAATTAATTTCTAAGAAACGGTGTGTAGGAAACAATAGAAGAGTGCTTAAAATCGAACCCTAATTCATAAATCCTAATCTGTGACGTTTGAAGTACATGCTAAAAAATCCGAGTCCCGATCAACATTTTTTTAAATTTCCGTAGGTAATGATCAGGTATAATGAATTAGAATAGAATTAATTTCTAAGAAACGGTGTGCAGGAAACAATAGAAGAGTGCTGAAAATTGAACCCTAATTCATAAATCCTAATCTGTTACGTTTGAAGTACATGCTAAAAAATCCGAGTCACGGTCAACATTTTTTTAAATTTCCGTGTGTAATGATCAGGCACAATGAATTAGAATAGAATTAATTTCTTAGAAACGGTGTGCAGGAAACAATAGAAGAGTGCTGAAAATTGAACCCTAATTCATAAATCCTAATCTGTGACGTTTGAAGTACATGCTAAAAAATCCGAGTCACGGTCAACATTTTTTGAATTTTTGGTGTGTAATGATCAGCCACAAAGAATTAGAATAGAATTAATTTCTAAGAAACGGTGTGCATGAAACAATAGAAGAGTGCTGAAAATGGAACCCTTATTCATAAATCCTAATCTGTGACGTTTGAAATACATTCTCAAAAATCCGAGTCACGGTCAACATTTTTTGAAATTTCTGTGTGTAATGATCAGGGAGAATGAATTAGAATAGAATTAATTTCTAAGAAACGGTGTGCATGAAACAATAGAAGAGTGCTGAAAATCGAACCCTAATTCATAAATCCTAATCTGTGACGTTTGAAGTACATGCTAAAAAATCCGAGTCACGGTCAACATTTTTTGAAATTTCCGTGTGTAATGATCACGCACAATGAATTAGAATAGAATTAATTTCTAAGAAACGGTGTGCAGGAAACAATAGAAGAGTGCAGAAAATCGAACCCTAATTCATAAATCCTAATCTGTGACATTTGAATTACATGCTAAAAAATCCGAGTCACGGTCAACATTTTTTTAAATTTCCGTGTGTAATGATCAGGCACAATGAATTAGAATAGAATTAATTTCTAAGAAACGGTGTGCAGGAAACAATAGAAGAGTGATTAAAATCGAACCCTAATTCATAAATCCTAATTTGTAACGTTTGAAGTACATGCTAAAAAATCCGAGTCACGGTCAACATTTTTTGAAATTTCCGTGTGTAATGATCAGGTAGAATTTATTAGAATAGAATTAATTTCTAAGAAACGGTGTGCAGGAAACAATAGAAGAGTGCTGAAAATTGAACCCTAATTCATAAATCCTAATCTGTTATGTTTGAAGTACATGCTAAAAAATCCGAGTCACGGTCAACATTTTTTTAAATTTCCGTGTGTAATGATCAGGCACAATGAATTAGAATAGAATTAATTTCTTAGAAACGGTGTGCAGGAAACAATAGAAGAGTGCTGAAAATTGAACCCTAATTCATAAATCCTAATCTGTGACGTTTGAAGTACATGCTAAAAAATCCGAGTCACGGTCAACATTATTTGAATTTTCTGTTGTAATGATAAGCCAGAAAGTATTAGAATAGAATTAATTTCTTAGAAACGGTGTGCATGAAACAATAGAAGAGTGCTGAAAATTGAACCCTAATTCATAAATCCTAATCTTTGACGTTTGAAGTACATGCTAAAAAATCCAAGTCACGGTCAACATTTTTTTAAATTTCCGTGGGTAATAATCAGGCACAATGAATTAGAATAGAATTAATTTCTAAGAAACGGTGTGCAGGAAACAATAGAAGAGTGCTGAAAATCGAACCCTAATTCATAAATCCTAATCTGTGACGTTTGAAGTACATGCTAAAAAATCCGAGTCACGGTCAACATTTTTTTAAATTTCCGTGGGTAATAATCAGGCACAATGAATTAGAATAGAATTAATTTCTAAGAAACGGTGTGCAGGAAACAATAGAAGAGTGCTGAAAATCGAACCCTAATTCATAAATCCTAATCTGTGACGTTTGAAGTACATGCTAAAAAATCCGAGTCACGGTCAACATTTTTTTAAATTTCCGTGAGTAATGATCAGGTAGAATTTTTTAGAATAGAATTAATTTCTAAGAAACGGTGTGCATGAAACAATAGAAGAGTGCAGAAAATCGAACCCTAATTCATAAATCCTAATTTGTGACGTTTGAAGTACATGCTAAAAAATCCGAGTCACGGTCAACATTTTTTTAAATTTCCGTGTGCAATGATCAAGCAGAATGAATTAGAATAGAATTAATTTCTAAGAAACGGTGTGCATGAAACAATAGAAGAGTGCTGAAAATCGAACCCTAATTCATAAATCCTAATCTGTGACGTTTGAAGTACATGCTAAAAAATCCGAGTCACGGTCAACATTTTTTTAAATTTCCGTGGGTAATAATCAGGCACAATGAATTAGAATAGAATTAATTTCTAAGAAACGGTGTGTAGGAAACAATAGAAGAGTGCTGAAAATCGAACCCTAATTCATAAATCCTAATCTGTGACGTTTGAAGTACATGCTAAAAAATCCGAGTCACGGTCAACATTTTTTTAAATTTCCGTGAGTAATGATCAGGTAGAATTTTTTAGAATAGAATTAATTTCTAAGAAACGGTGTGCATGAAACAATAGAAGAGTGCAGAAAATCGAACCCTAATTCATAAATCCTAATTTGTGACGTTTGAAGTACATGCTAAAAAATCCGAGTCACGGTCAACATTTTTTTAAATTTCCGTGTGCAATGATCAAGCAGAATGAATTAGAATAGAATTAATTTCTAAGAAACGGTGTGCATGAAACAATAGAAGAGTGCTGAAAATCGAACCCTAATTCATAAATCCTAATCTGTGACGTTTGAAGTACATGCTAAAAAATCCGAGTCACGGTCAACATTTTTTTAAATTTCCGTGGGTAATAATCAGGCACAATGAATTAGAATAGAATTAATTTCTAAGAAACGGTGTGTAGGAAACAATAGAAGAGTGCTGAAAATCGAACCCTAATTCATAAATCCTAATCTGTGACGTTTGAAGTACATGCTAAAAAATCCGAGTCACGGTCAACATTTTTTTAAATTTCCGTGAGTAATGATCAGGTAGAATTTTTTAGAATAGAATTAATTTCTAAGAAACGGTGTGCATGAAACAATAGAAGAGTGCAGAAAATCGAACCCTAATTCATAAATCCTAATCTGTGACGTTTGAAGTACATGCTAAAAAATCCGAGTCACGGTCAACATTTTTTGAATTTTCTGTTGTAATGATCAGCCAGAAAGAATTAGAATAGAATTAATTTCTAAGAAACTGTGTGCATGAAACAATAGAAGAGTGCAGAAAATCGAACCCTAGTTCATAAATCCTAATCTGTGACGTTTGAAGTACATGCTAAAATATCCGAGTCACGGTCAACATTTTTTTAAATTTCCGTGTGTAATGATCAGGCACAATGAATTAGAATAGAATTAATTTCTTAGAAACGGTGTGTAGGAAACAATAGAAGAGTGCTGAAAATAGAACCCTAATTCATAAATCCTAATCTGTTACGTTTGAAGTACATGCTAAAAAATCCGAGTCACGGTCAACATTTTTTGAAATTTTTGTGTGTAATGATCAAGCAGAATGAATTAGAATAGAATTAATTTCTAAGAAACGATGTGCATGAAACAATAGAAGAGTGCTGAAAATCGAACCCTAATTCATAAATCCTAATCTGTGACGTTTGAAATACATGCTAAAAAATCCGAGTCACGGTTAACATTTTTTTAAATTTCCGTGGGTAATAATCAGGCACAATGAATTAGAATAGAATTAATTTCTAAGAAACGGTGTGCAGGAAACAATAGAAGAGTGCTGAAAATCGAACCCTAATTCATAAATCCTAATCTGTGACGTTTGAAGTACATGCTAAAAAATCCGAGTCACGGTCAACATTTTTTTAAATTTCCGTGAGTAATGATCAGGTAGAATTTTTTAGAATAGAATTAATTTCTAAGAAACGGTGTGCATGAAACAATAGAAGAATGCAGAAAATCGAACCCTAATTCATAAATCCTAATCTGTGACGTTTGAAGTACATGCTAAAAAATCCGAGTCACGGTCAACATTTTTTGAAATTTCCGTGGGTAATGATCAGGCACAGCTAATTAGAATAGAATTAATTTCTAAGAAACGGTGTGCATGAAACAATAGAAGAGTGCAGAAAATCGAACCCTAGTTCATAAATCCTAATCTGTGACGTTTGAAGTACATGCTAAAATATCCGAGTCACGGTCAACATTTTTTTAAATTTCCGTGTGTAATGATCAGGCACAATGAATTAGAATAGAATTAATTTCTTAGAAACGGTGTGTAGGAAACAATAGAAGAGTGCTTAAAATAGAACCCTAATTCATAAATCCTAATCTGTTACGTTTGAAGTACATGCTAAAAAATCCGAGTCACGGTCAACATTTTTTGAAATTTTTGTGTGTAATGATCAAGCAGAATGAATTAGAATAGAATTAATTTCTAAGAAACGATGTGCATGAAACAATAGAAGAGTGCTGAAAATCGAACCCTAATTCATAAATCCTAATCTGTGACGTTTGAAGTACATGCTAAAAAATCCGAGTCACGGTCAACATTTTTTGAAATTTCCGTGTTTAATGATCAGGCACAATGAATTAGAATAGAATTAATTTCTTAGTAACGGTGTGCAGGAAACAATAGAAGAGTGCTGAAAATTGAACCCTAATTCATAAATCCTAATATGTGACGTTTGAAGTACATGCTAAAAAATCCGAGTCACGGTCAACATTTTTTGAATTTTCGGTGTGTAATGATCAGCCGCAAACAATTAGAATAGAATTAATTTCTAAGAAACGGTGTGCATGAAACAATAGAAGAGTGCTGAAAATTGAACCCTAATTCATAAATCCTAATCTGTGACGTTTGAAGTACATGCTAAAAAATCCGAGTCACGGTCAACATTTTTTGAATTTTCCGTCTCTAATGATCAGACACAATGAATTAGAATAGAATTAATTTCTTAGTAACGGTGTGCAGGAAACAATAAAAGAGTGCTAAAAATTGAACCCTAATTCATAAATCCTAATCTGTGACGTTTGAAGTACATGCTAAAAAATCCGAGTCACGGTCAACATTTTTTGAATTTTCGGTGTGTAATGATCAGCCGCAAACAATTAGAATAGAATTAATTTCTAAGAAACGGTGTGCATGAAACAATAGAAGAGTGCTGAAAATTGAACCCTAATTCATAAATCCTAATCTGTGACGTTTGAAGTACATGCTAAAAAATCCGAGTCACGGTCAACATTTTTTGAATTTTCGGTGTGTAATGATCAGCCGCAAACAATTAGAATAGAATTAATTTCTAAGAAACGGTGTGCATGAAACAATAGAAGAGTGCTGAAAATTGAACCCTAATTCATAAATCCTAATCTTTGACGTTTGAAGTACATGCTAAAAAATCCGAGTCACGGTCAACATTTTTTGAATTTTCGGTGTGTAATGATCAGCCGCAAACAATTAGAATAAAATTAATTTCTAAGAAACGGTGTGCATGAAACAATAGAAGAGTGCTGAAAATTGAACCCTAATTCATAAATCCTAATCTTTGACGTTTGAAGTACATGCTAAAAAATCCGAGTCACGGTCAACATTTTTTTAATTTTCCGTCTCTAATGATCAGGCACAATGAATTAGAATAGAATTAATTTCTTAGTAACGGTGTGCAGGAAACAATAAAAGAGTGCTGAAAGTTGAACCCTAATTCATAAATCCTAATCTGTGACGTTTGAAGTACATGCTAAAAAATTCGAGTCACGGTCAACATTTTTTAATTTTCCGTGTGTAATGATCAGGCACAATGAATTAGAATAGAATTAATTTCTTAGAAACGGTGTGCAGGAAACAATAGAAGAGTGCTGAAAATTGAACCCTAATTCATAAATCCTAATCTGTGACGTTTGAAGTACATGCTAAAAAATCCGAGTCACGGTCAACATTTTTTGAATTTTCGGTGTGTAATGATCAGCCGCAAACAATTAGAATAGAATTAATTTCTAAGAAACGGTGTGCATGAAACAATAGAAGAGTGCTGAAAATTGAACCCTAATTCATAAATCCTAATCTTTGACGTTTGAAGTACATGCTAAAAAATCCGAGTCACGGTCAACATTTTTTGAATTTTCGGTGTGTAATGATCAGCCGCAAACAATTAGAATAGAATTAATTTCTAAGAAACGGTGTGCATGAAACAATAGAAGAGTGCTGAAAATTGAACCCTAATTCATAAATCCTAATCTTTGACGTTTGAAGTACATGCTAAAAAATCCGAGTCACGGTCAACATTTTTTTAATTTTCCGTCTCTAATGATCAGGCACAATGAATTAGAATAGAATTAATTTCTTAGTAACGGTGTGCAGGAAACAATAAAAGAGTGCTGAAAGTTGAACCCTAATTCATAAATCCTAATCTGTGACGTTTGAAGTACATGCTAAAAAATTGGAGTCACGGTCAACATTTTTTAATTTTCCGTGTGTAATGATCAGGCACAATGAATTAGAATAGAATTAATTTCTTAGAAACGGTGTGCAGGAAACAATAGAAGAGTGCTGAAAATTGAACCCTAATTCATAAATCCTAATCTGTGACGTTTGAAGTACATGCTAAAAAATCCGAGTCACGGTCAACATTTTTTGAATTTTCGGTGTGTAATGATCAGCCGCAAACAATTAGAATAGAATTAATTTCTAAGAAACGGTGTGCATGAAACAATAGAAGAGTGCTGAAAATTGAACCCTAATTCATAAATCCTAATCTTTGACGTTTGAAGTACATGCTAAAAAATCCGAGTCACGGTCAACATTTTTTGAATTTTCCGTCTCTAATGATCAGACACAATGAATTAGAATAGAATTAATTTCTTAGTAACGGTGTGCAGGAAACAATAAAAGAGTGCTAAAAATTGAACCCTAATTCATAAATCCTAATCTGTGACGTTTGAAGTACATGCTAAAAAATCCGAGTCACGGTCAACATTTTTTGAATTTTCCGTCTCTAATGATCAGGCACAATGAATTAGAATAGAATTAATTTCTTAGTAACGGTGTGCAGGAAACAATAAAAGAGTGCTGAAAATTGAACCCTAATTCATAAATCCTAATCTGTGACGTTTCAAGTACATGCTAAAAAATTCGAGTCACGGTCAACATTTTTTTAATTTTCCGTCTCTAATGATCAGGCACAATGAATTAGAATAGAATTAATTTCTTAGAAACGGTGTGCAGGAAACAATAGAAGAGTGCTGAAAATTGAACCCTAATTCATAAATCCTAATCTTTGACGTTTGAAGTACATGCTAAAAAATCCGAGTCACGGTCAACATTTTTTGAATTTTCCGTCTCTAATGATCAGGCACAATGAATTAGAATAGAATTAATTTCTTAGTAACGGTGTGCAGGAAACAATAGAAGAGTGCTGAAAATTGAACCCTAATTCATAAATCCTAATCTGTGACGTTTGAAGTACATGCTCAAAAATTCGAGTCACGGTCAACATTTTTTTAATTTTCCGTGTGTAATGATCAGGCACAATGAATTAGAATAGAATTAATTTCTTAGAAACGGTTTGCAGGAAACAATAGAAGAGTGCTGAAAATTGAACCCTAATTCATAAATCCTAATCTGTGACGTTTGAAGTACATGCTAAAAAATCCGAGTCACGGTCAACAATTTTTGAATTTTCGGTGTGTAATGATCAGCCGCAAACAATTAGAATAGAATTAATTTCTAAGAAACGGTGTGCATGAAACAATAGAAGAGTGCTGAAAATTGAACCCTAATTCATAAATCCTAATCTTTGACGTTTGAAGTACATGCTAAAAAATCAGAGTCACGGTCAACATTTTTTGAATTTTCGGTGTGTAATGATCAGCCGCAAACAATTAGAATAGAATTAATTTCTAAGAAACGGTGTGCATGAAACAATAGAAGAGTGCTGAAAATTGAACCCTAATTCATAAATCCTAATCTTTGACGTTTGAAGTACATGCTAAAAAATCCGAGTCACGGTCAACATTTTTTTAATTTTCCGTCTCTAATGATCAGGCACAATGAATTAGAATAGAATTAATTTCTTAGTAACGGTGTGCAGGAAACAATAAAAGAGTGCTGAAAGTTGAACCCTAATTCATAAATCCTAATCTGTGACGTTTGAAGTACATGCTAAAAAATTGGAGTCACGGTCAACATTTTTTAATTTTCCGTGTGTAATGATCAGGCACAATGAATTAGAATAGAATTAATTTCTTAGAAACGGTGTGCAGGAAACAATAGAAGAGTGCTGAAAATTGAACCCTAATTCATAAATCCTAATCTGTGACGTTTGAAGTACATGCTAAAAAATCCGAGTCACGGTCAACATTTTTTGAATTTTCGGTGTGTAATGATCAGCCGCAAACAATTAGAATAGAATTAATTTCTAAGAAACGGTGTGCATGAAACAATAGAAGAGTGCTGAAAATTGAACCCTAATTCATAAATCCTAATCTTTGACGTTTGAAGTACATGCTAAAAAATCCGAGTCACGGTCAACATTTTTTGAATTTTCCGTCTCTAATGATCAGACACAATGAATTAGAATAGAATTAATTTCTTAGTAACGGTGTTCAGGAAACAATAAAAGAGTGCTAAAAATTGAACCCTAATTCATAAATCCTAATCTGTGACGTTTGAAGTACATGCTAAAAAATCCGAGTCACGGTCAACATTTTTTGAATTTTCCGTCTCTAATGATCAGGCACAATGAATTAGAATAGAATTAATTTCTTAGTAACGGTGTGCAGGAAACAATAAAAAGAGTGCTGAAAATTGAACCCTAATTCATAAATCCTAATCTGTGACGTTTCAAGTACATGCTAAAAAATTCGAGTCACGGTCAACATTTTTTTAATTTTCCGTCTCTAATGATCAGGCACAATGAATTAGAATAGAATTAATTTCTTAGAAACGGTGTGCAGGAAACAATAGAAGAGTGCTGAAAATTGAACCCTAATTCATAAATCCTAATCTTTGACGTTTGAAGTACATGCTAAAAAATCCGAGTCACGGTCAACATTTTTTGAATTTTCCGTCTCTAATGATCAGGCACAATGAATTAGAATAGAATTAATTTCTTAGTAACGGTGTGCAGGAAACAATAGAAGAGTGCTGAAAATTGAACCCTAATTCATAAATCCTAATCTGTGACGTTTGAAGTACATGCTAAAAAATTCGAGTCACGGTCAACATTTTTTTAATTTTCCGTGTGTAATGATCAGGCACAATGAATTAGAATAGAATTAATTTCTTAGAAACGGTTTGCAGGAAACAATAGAAGAGTGCTGAAAATTGAACCCTAATTCATAAATCCTAATCTGTGACGTTTGAAGTACATGCTAAAAAATCCGAGTCACGGTCAACAATTTTTGAATTTTCGGTGTGTAATGATCAGCCGCAAACAATTAGAATAGAATTAATTTCTAAGAAACGGTGTGCATGAAACAATAGAAGAGTGCTGAAAATTGAACCCTAATTCATAAATCCTAATCTTTGACGTTTGAAGTACATGCTAAAAAATCAGAGTCACGGTCAACATTTTTTGAATTTTCCGTGGGTAATGATCAGGCACAGCTAATTAGAATAGAATTAATTTCTAAGAAACGGTGTGCATGAAACAATAGAAGAGTGCTGAAAATCGAACCCTAATTCATAAATCCTAATCTGTGACGTTTGAAGTACATGCTAAAAAATCCGAGTCACGGTCAACATTTTTTTAAATTTCCGTGGGTAATAATCAGGCACAATGAATTAGAATAGAATTAATTTCTAAGAAACGGTGTGCAGGAAACAATAGAAGAGTGCTGAAAATCGAACCCTAATTCATAAATCCTAATCTGTGACGTTTGAAGTACATGCTAAAAAATCCGAGTCACGGTCAACATTTTTTGAAATTTCCGTGGGTAATGATCAGGCACAGCTAATTAGAATAGAATTAATTTCTAAGAAACGGTGTGCATGAAACAATAGAAGAGTGCAGAAAATCGAACCCTAGTTCATAAATCCTAATCTGTGACGTTTGAAGTACATGCTAAAATATCCGAGTCACGGTCAACATTTTTTTAAATTTCCGTGTGTAATGATCAGGCACAATGAATTAGAATAGAATTAATTTCTTAGAAACAGTGTGTAGGAAACAATAGAAGAGTGCTTAAAATAGAACCCTAATTCATAAATCCTAATCTGTTACGTTTGAAGTACATGCTAAAAAATCCGAGTCACGGTCAACATTTTTTGAAATTTTTGTGTGTAATGATCAAGCAGAATGAATTAGAATAGAATTAATTTCTAAGAAACGATGTGCATGAAACAATAGAAGAGTGCTGAAAATCGAACCCTAATTCATAAATCCTAATCTGTGACGTTTGAAGTACATGCTAAAAAATTCGAGTCACGGTTAACATTTTTTTAAATTTCCGTGGGTAATAATCAGGCACAATGAATTAGAATAGAATTAATTTCTAAGAAACGGTGTGCATGAAACAATAGAAGAGTGCTGAAAATGGAACCCTTATTCATAAATCCTAATCTGTGACGTTTGAAATACATTCTCCAAAATCCGAGTCACGGTGAACATTTTTTGAAATTTTCGTGTGTAATGATCAGGCATAATGAATTAGGATAGAATTAATTTCTAAGAAACTGTGTGCAGACAACAATAGAACAGTGCTGAAAATCGAACCCTAATTCATAAATCCTAATCTGTGACGTTTGAAGTACATGCTAAAAAATCCGAGTCACGGTCAACATTTTTTTAAATTTCCGTGGGTAATGATCAGGTATAATGAATTAGAATAGAATTAATTTCTAAGAAATGGTGTGCAGGAAACAATAGAAGAGTGCTTAAAATAGAACCCTAATTCATAAATCCTAATCTGTTACGTTTGAAGTACATGCTAAAAAATCCGAGTCACGGTCAACATTTTTTGAAATTTTTGTGTGTAATGATCAAGCAGAATGAATTAGAATAGAATTAATTCTAAGAAACGGTGTGCATGAAACAATAGAAGAGTGCTGAAAATTGAACCCTAATTCTTAAATCCTAATCTGTGACGTTTGAAGTACATGCTAAAAAATTCGAGTCATGGTCAACATTTTTTGAATTTTCCGTGTGTAATGATCAGGCACAATGAATTAGAATAGAATTAATTTCTTAGAAACGGTGTGCAGGAAACAATAGAAGAGTGCTGAAAATTGAACCCTAATTCATAAATCCTAATCTGTGACGTTTGAAGTACATGCTAAAAAATCCGAGTCACGGTCAACATTTTTTGAATTTTCGGTGTGTAATGATCAGCCGCAAACAATTAGAATAGAATTAATTTCTAAGAAACGGTGTGCATGAAACAATAGAAGAGTGCTGAAAATTGAACCCTAATTCATAAATCCTAATCTTTGACGTTTGAAGTACATGCTAAAAAATCCGAGTCACGGTCAACATTTTTTGAATTTTCCGTCTCTAATGATCAGGCACAATGAATTAGAATAGAATTAATTTCTTAGTAACGGTGTGCAGGAAACAATAAAAGAGTGCTGAAAATTGAACCCTAATTCATAAATCCTAATCTGTGACGTTTGAAGTACATGCTAAAAAATTCGAGTCACGGTCAACATTTTTTTAATTTTCCGTGTGTAATGATCAGGCACAATGAATTAGAATAGAATTAATTTCTTAGAAACGGTGTGCAGGAAACAATAGAAGAGTGCTGAAAATTGAACCCTAATTCATAAATCCTAATCTGTGACGTTTGAAGTACATGCTAAAAAATCCGAGTCACGGTCAACATTTTTTGAATTTTCGGTGTGTAATGATCAGCCGCAAACAATTAGAATAGAATTAATTTCTAAGAAACGGTGTGCATGAAACAATAGAAGAGTGCTGAAAATTGAACCCTAATTCATAAATCCTAATCTTTGACGTTTGAAGTACATGCTAAAAAATCCGAGTCACGGTCAACATTTTTTGAATTTTCCGTCTCTAATGATCAGGCACAATGAATTAGAATAGAATTAATTTCTTAGTAACGGTGTGCAGGAAACAATAGAAGAGTGCTGAAAATTGAACCCTAATTCATAAATCCTAATCTGTGACGTTTGAAGTACATGCTAAAAAATTCGAGTCACGGTCAACATTTTTTTAATTTTCCGTGTGTAATGATCAGGCACAATGAATTAGAATAGAATTAATTTCTTAGAAACGGTGTGCAGGAAACAATAGATGAGTGCTGAAAATTGAACCCTAATTCATAAATCCTAATCTGTGACGTTTGAAGTACATGCTAAAAAATCCGAGTCACGGTCAACATTTTTTGAATTTTCCGTCTCTAATGATCAGGCACAATGAATTAGAATAGAATTAATTTCTAAGAAACGGTGTGCATGAAACAATAGAAGAGTGCAGAAAATCGAACCCTAGTTCATAAATCCTAATCTGTGACGTTTGAAGTACATGCTAAAATATCCGAGTCACGGTCAACATTTTTTTAAATTTCCGTGTGTAATGATCAGGCACAATGAATTAGAATAGAATTAATTTCTTAGAAACGGTGTGTAGGAAACAATAGAAGAGTGCTTAAAATAGAACCCTAATTCATAAATCCTAATCTGTTACGTTTGAAGTACATGCTAAAAAATCCGAGTCACGGTCAACATTTTTTGAAATTTTTGTGTGTAATGATCAAGCAGAATGAATTAGAATAGAATTAATTTCTAAGAAACGATGTGCATGAAACAATAGAAGAGTGCTGAAAATCGAACCCTAATTCATAAATCCTAATCTGTGACGTTTGAAGTACATGCTAAAAAATTCGAGTCACGGTTAACATTTTTTTAAATTTCCGTGGGTAATAATCAGGCACAATGAATTAGAATAGAATTAATTTCTAAGAAACGGTGTGCATGAAACAATAGAAGAGTGCTGAAAATGGAACCCTTATTCATAAATCCTAATCTGTGACGTTTGAAATACATTCTCCAAAATCCGAGTCACGGTGAACATTTTTTGAAATTTTCGTGTGTAATGATCAGGCATAATGAATTAGGATAGAATTAATTTCTAAGAAACTGTGTGCAGACAACAATAGAACAGTGCTGAAAATCGAACCCTAATTCATGAATCCTAATCTGTGACGTTTGAAGTACATGCTAAAAAATCCGAGTCACGGTCAACATTTTTTTAAATTTCCGTGGGTAATGATCAGGTATAATGAATTAGAATAGAATTAATTTCTAAGAAACGGTGTGCAGGAAACAATAGAAGAGTGCTTAAAATAGAACCCTAATTCATAAATCCTAATCTGTTACGTTTGAAGTACATGCTAAAAAATCCGAGTCACGGTCAACATTTTTTGAAATTTTTGTGTGTAATGATCAAGCAGAATGAATTAGAATAGAATTAATTCTAAGAAACGGTGTGCATGAAACAATAGAAGAGTGCTGAAAATTGAACCCTAATTCTTAAATCCTAATCTGTGACGTTTGAAGTACATGCTAAAAAATTCGAGTCATGGTCAACATTTTTTGAATTTTCCGTGTGTAATGATCAGGCACAAGGAATTAGAATAGAATTAATTTCTTAGAAACGGTGTGCAGGAAACAATAGAAGAGTGCTGAAAATTGAACCCTAATTCATAAATCCTAATCTGTGACGTTTGAAGTACATGCTAAAAAATCCGAGTCACGGTCAACATTTTTTGAATTTTCGGTGTGTAATGATCAGCCGCAAACAATTAGAATAGAATTAATTTCTAAGAAACGGTGTGCATGAAACAATAGAAGAGTGCTGAAAATTGAACCCTAATTCATAAATCCTAATCTTTGACGTTTGAAGTACATGCTAAAAAATCCGAGTCACGGTCAACATTTTTTGAATTTTCCGTCTCTAATGATCAGGCACAATGAATTAGAATAGAATTAATTTCTTAGTAACGGTGTGCAGGAAACAATAAAAGAGTGCTGAAAATTGAACCCTAATTCATAAATCCTAATCTGTGACGTTTGAAGTACATGCTAAAAAATTCGAGTCACGGTCAACATTTTTTTAATTTTCCGTGTGTAATGATCAGGCACAATGAATTAGAATAGAATTAATTTCTTAGAAACGGTGTGCAGGAAACAATAGAAGAGTGCTGAAAATTGAACCCTAATTCATAAATCCTAATCTGTGACGTTTGAAGTACATGCTAAAAAATCCGAGTCACGGTCAACATTTTTTGAATTTTCGGTGTGTAATGATCAGCCGCAAACAATTAGAATAGAATTAATTTCTAAGAAACGGTGTGCATGAAACAATAGAAGAGTGCTGAAAATTGAACCCTAATTCATAAATCCTAATCTTTGACGTTTGAAGTACATGCTAAAAAATCCGAGTCACGGTCAACATTTTTTGAATTTTCCGTCTCTAATGATCAGGCACAATGAATTAGAATAGAATTAATTTCTTAGTAACGGTGTGCAGGAAACAATAGAAGAGTGCTGAAAATTGAACCCTAATTCATAAATCCTAATCTGTGACGTTTGAAGTACATGCTAAAAAATTCGAGTCACGGTCAACATTTTTTTAATTTTCCGTGTGTAATGATCAGGCACAATGAATTAGAATAGAATTAATTTCTTAGAAACGGTGTGCAGGAAACAATAGAAGAGTGCTGAAAATTGAACCCTAATTCATAAATCCTAATCTGTGACGTTTGAAGTACATGCTAAAAAATCCGAGTCACGGTCAACATTTTTTGAATTTTCCGTCTCTAATGATCAGGCACAATGAATTAGAATAGAATTAATTTCTAAGAAACGGTGTGCATGAAACAATAGAAGAGTGCAGAAAATCGAACCCTAGTTCATAAATCCTAATCTGTGACGTTTGAAGTACATGCTAAAATATCCGAGTCACGGTCAACATTTTTTTAAATTTCCGTGTGTAATGATCAGGCACAATGAATTAGAATAGAATTAATTTCTTAGAAACGGTGTGTAGGAAACAATAGAAGAGTGCTTAAAATAGAACCCTAATTCATAAATCCTAATCTGTTACGTTTGAAGTACATGCTAAAAAATCCGAGTCACGGTCAACATTTTTTGAAATTTTTGTGTGTAATGATCAAGCAGAATGAATTAGAATAGAATTAATTTCTAAGAAACGATGTGCATGAAACAATAGAAGAGTGCTGAAAATCGAACCCTAATTCATAAATCCTAATCTGTGACGTTTGAAGTACATGCTAAAAAATTCGAGTCACGGTTAACATTTTTTTAAATTTCCGTGGGTAATAATCAGACACAATGAATTAGAATAGAATTAATTTCTGAGAAACGGTGTGCATGAAACAATAGAAGAGTGCTGAAAATGGAACCCTTATTCATAAATCCTAATCTGTGACGTTTGAAATACATTCTCCAAAATCCGAGTCACGGTGAACATTTTTTGAAATTTTCGTGTGTAATGATCAGGCATAATGAATTAGAATAGAATTAATTTCTAAGAAACTGTGTGCAGACAACAATAGAACAGTGATGAAAATCGAACCCTAATTCATAAATCCTAATCTGTGACGTTTGAAGTACATGCTAAAAAATCCGAGTCACGGTCAACATTTTTTTAAATTTCCGTGGGTAATGATCAGGTATAATGAATTAGAATAGAATTAATTTCTAAGAAACGGTGTGCAGGAAACAATAGAAGAGTGCTTAAAATAGAACCCTAATTCATAAATCCTAATCTGTTACGTTTGAAGTACATGCTAAAAAATCCGAGTCACGGTCAACATTTTTTGAAATTTTTGTGTGTAATGATCAAGCAGAATGAATTAGAATAGAATTAATTTCTAAGAAACGGTGTGCATGAAACAATAGAAGAGTGCTGAAAATTGAACCCTAATTCATAAATCCTAATCTGTGACGTTTGAAGTACATGCTAAAAAATTCGAGTCATGGTCAACATTTTTTGAATTTTCCGTGTGTAATGATCAGGCACAATGAATTAGAATAGAATTAATTTCTTAGAAACGGTGTGCAGGAAACAATAGAAGAGTGCTGAAAATTGAACCCTAATTCATAAATCCTAATTTGTGACGTTTGAAGTACATGCTAAAAAATCCGAGTCACGGTCAACATTTTTTGAATTTTCGGTGTGTAATGATCAGCCGCAAACAATTAGAATAGAATTAATTTCTAAGAAACGGTGTGCATGAAACAATAGAAGAGTGCTGAAAATTGAACCCTAATTCATAAATCCTAATCTTTGACGTTAGAAGTACATGCTAAAAAATTCGAGTCACGGTCAACATTTTTTTAATTTTCCGTCTCTAATGATCAGGCACAATGAATTAGAATAGAATTAATTTCTTAGAAACGGTGTGCCGGAAACAATAGAAGAGTGCTGAAAATTGAACCCTAATTCATAAATCCTAATATGTGACGTTTGAAGTACATGCTAAAAAATCCGAGTCACGGTCAACATTTTTTGAATTTTCGGTGTGTAATGATCAGCCGCAAACAATTAGAATAGAATTAATTTCTAAGAAACGGTGTGCAGGAAACAATAGAAGAGTGCTGAAAATTGAACCCTAATTCATAAAACCTAATCTGTGACGTTTGAAGTACATGCTAAAAAATCCGAGTCACGGTCAACATTTTTTGAATTTTCGGTGTGTAATGATCAGCCGCAAACAATTAGAATAGAATTAATTTCTAAGAAACGGTGTGCATGAAACAATAGAAGAGTGCTGAAAATTGAACCCTAATTCATAAATCCTAATCTTTGACGTTTGAAGTACATGCTAAAAAATCCGAGTCACGGTCAACATTTTTTGAATTTTCGGTGTGTAATGATCAGCCGCAAACAATTAGAATAGAATTAATTTCTAAGAAACGGTGTTTATGAAACAATAGAAGAGTGCTGAAAATTGAACACTAATTCATAAATCCTAATCTTTGACGTTTGAAGTACATGCTAAAAAATCCGAGTCACGGTCAACATTTTTTTAATTTTCCGTCTCTAATGATCAGGCACAATGAATTAGAATAGAATTAATTTCTTAGTAACGGTGTGCAGGAAACAATAAAAGAGTGCTGAAAGTTGAACCCTAATTCATAAATCCTAATCTGTGACGTTTGAAGTACATGCTAAAAAATTCGAGTCACGGTCAACATTTTTTTAATTTTCCGTGTGTAATGATCAGCCGCAAACAATTAGAATAGAATTAATTTCTAAGAAACGGTGTGCAGGAAACAATAGAAGAGTGCTGAAAATTGAACCCTAATTCATAAAACCTAATCTGTGACGTTTGAAGTACATGCTAAAAAATCCGAGTCACGGTCAACATTTTTTGAATTTTCGGTGTGTAATGATCAGCCGCAAACAATTAGAATAGAATTAATTTCTAAGAAACGGTGTGCAGGAAACAATAGAAGAGTGCTGAAAATTGAACCCTAATTCATAAAACCTAATCTGTGACGTTTGAAGTACATGCTAAAAAATCCGAGTCACGGTCAACATTTTTTGAATTTTCGGTGTGTAATGATCAGCCGCAAACAATTAGAATAGAATTAATTTCTAAGAAACGGTGTGCAGGAAACAATAGAAGAGTGCTGAAAATTGAACCCTAATTCATAAAACCTAATCTGTGACGTTTGAAGTACATGCTAAAAAATCCGAGTCACGGTCAACATTTTTTGAATTTTCGGTGTGTAATGATCAGCCGCAAACAATTAGAATAGAATTAATTTCTAAGAAACGGTGTGCAGGAAACAATAGAAGAGTGCTGAAAATTGAACCCTAATTCATAAATCCTAATCTGTGACGTTTGAAGTACATGCTAAAAAATTCGAGTCACGGTCAACATTTTTTTAATTTTCCGTGTGTAATGATCAGGCACAATGAATTAGAATAGAATTAATTTCTTAGAAACGGTGTGCAGGAAACAATAGAAGAGTGCTGAAAATTGAACCCTAATTCATAAATCCTAATCTGTGACGTTTGAAGTACATGCTAAAAAATCCGAGTCACGGTCAACATTTTTTGAATTTTCCGTCTCTAATGATCAGGCACAATGAATTAGAATAGAATTAATTTCTAAGAAACGGTGTGCATGAAACAATAGAAGAGTGCTTAAAATTGAACCCTAATTCATAAATCCTAATCTTTGACGTTTGAAGTACATGCTAAAAAATCCGAGTCACGGTCAACATTTTTTGAATTTTCCGTGGGTAATGATCAGGCACAGCTAATTAGAATAGAATTAATTTCTAAGAAACGGTATGCATGAAACAATAGAAGAGTGCTGAAAATCGAACCCTAATTCATAAATCCTAATCTGTGACGTTTGAAGTACATGCTAAAAAATCCAAGTCACGGTCAACATTTTTTTAAATTTCCGTGGGTAATAATCAGGCACAATGAATTAGAATAGAATAATTTCTAAGAAACGGTGTGCAGGAAACAATAGAAGAGTGCTGAAAATCGAACCCTAATTCATAAATCCTAATCTGTGACGTTTGAAGTACATGCTAAAAAATCCGAGTCACGGTCAACATTTTTTGAAATTTCCGTGGGTAATGATCAGGCACAGCTAATTATAATAGAATTAATTTCTAAGAAACGGTGTGCATGAAACAATAGAAGAGTGCAGAAAATCGAACCCTAGTTCATAAATCCTAATCTGTGACGTTTGAAGTACATGCTAAAATATCCGAGTCACGGTCAACATTTTTTTAAATTTCCGTGTGTAATGATCAGGCACAATGAATTAGAATAGAATTAATTTCTTAGAAACAGTGTGTAGGAAACAATAGAAGAGTGCTTAAAATAGAACCCTAATTCATAAATCCTAATCTGTTACGTTTGAAGTACATGCTAAAAAATCCGAGTCACGGTCAACATTTTTTGAAATTTTTGTGTGTAATGATCAAGCAGAATGAATTAGAATAGAATTAATTTCTAAGAAACGATGTGCATGAAACAATAGAAGAGTGCTGAAAATCGAACCCTAATTCATAAATCCTAATCTGTGACGTTTGAAGTACATGCTAAAAAATTCGAGTCACGGTTAACATTTTTTTAAATTTCCGTGGGTAATAATCAGGCACAATGAATTAGAATAGAATTAATTTCTAAGAAACGGTGTGCATGAAACAATAGAAGAGTGCTGAAAATGGAACCCTTATTCATAAATCCTAATCTGTGACGTTTGAAATACATTCTCCAAAATCCGAGTCACGGTGAACATTTTTTGAAATTTTCGTGTGTAATGATCAGGCATAATGAATTAGAATAGAATTAATTTCTAAGAAACTGTGCGCAGACAACAATAGAACAGTGTTGAAAATCGAACCCTAATTCATAAATCCTAATCTGTGACGTTTGAAGTACATGCTAAAAAATCCGAGTCACGGTCAACATTTTTTTAAATTTCCGTGGGTAATGATCAGGTATAATGAATTAGAATAGAATTAATTTCTAAGAAACGGTGTGCAGGAAACAATAGAAGAGTGCTTAAAATAGAACCCTAATTCATAAATCCTAATCTGTTACGTTTGAAGTACATGCTAAAAAATCCGAGTCACGGTCAACATTTTTTGAAATTTTTGTGTGTAATGATCAAGCAGAACGAATTAGAATAGAATTAATTTCTAAGAAACGGTGTGCATGAAACAATAGAAGAGTGCTGAAAATTGAACCCTAATTCTTAAATCCTAATCTGTGACGTTTGAAGTACATGCTAAAAAATTCGAGTCATGGTCAACATTTTTTGAATTTTCCGTGTGTAATGATCAGGCACAATGAATTAGAATAGAATTAATTTCTTAGAAACGGTGTGCAGGAAACAATAGAAGAGTGCTGAAAATTGAACCCTAATTCATAAATCCTAATTTGTGACGTTTGAAGTACATGCTAAAAAATCCGAGTCACGGTCAACATTTTTTGAATTTTCGGTGTGTAATGATCAGCCGCAAACAATTAGAATAGAATTAATTTCTAAGAAACGGTGTGCATGAAACAATAGAAGAGTGCTGAAAATTGAACCCTAATTCATAAATCCTAATCTTTGACGTTTGAAGTACATGCTAAAAAATCCGAGTCACGGTCAACATTTTTTGAATTTTCCGTCTCTAATGATCAGGAACAATGAATTAGAATAGAATTAATTTCTTAGTAACGGTGTGCAGGAAACAATAAAAGAGTGCTGAAAGTTGAACCCTAATTCATAAATCCTAATCTGTGACGTTTGAAGTACATGCTAAAAAATTCGAGTCACGGTCAACATTTTTTTAATTTTCCGTGTGTAATGATCAGGCACAATGAATTAGAATAGAATTAATTTCTTAGAAACGGTGTGCAGGAAACAATAGAAGAGTGCTGAAAATTGAACCCTAATTCATAAATCCTAATCTGTGACGTTTGAAGTACATGCTAAAAAATTCGAGTCACGGTCAACATTTTTTTAATTTTCCGTGTGTAATGATCAGGCACAATGAATTAGAATAGAATTAATTTCTTAGAAACGGTGTGCAGGAAACAATAAAAGAGTGCTGAAAATTGAACCCTAATTCATAAATC